>NW_025062477.1:9003695-10411695 GCF_000002995.4 Brugia malayi
GCTTAAAAAAAATAATGTCTTGTTTTTACTATAGCAATAAACAAGAAATCATCATTGTTTAGAAATATAGAAGGTTCAAAATATTCAGTTAAAAACTTCAATCATGACTTTCACTGTTTAATTATGAAAAAGTTTACCAAAAACTCTGTATTTCAATTATCAGTTAATTACATGTAAATGAATTTTGTGATTGATGAACATGTTAACAAACAAAATATGTGAAATTAAGAAACAATCACTTCAGTCCGGTTTTTTTCGCTGCTTCTTCTGCTTCGGCTTCCATCCTTTCATCATCAACAACTTTAATCAGCTCTTCCACTTCTTCAGTTGGAAGAATCCGATAGTTCACCGTGCGTCCCTGCGCAGACATATTATTTTAGTAAAGGTTATGACATATTATTAAGTACTTTAGTAGAGAATGCAAAGCAAGACAATTAGTTTCTTCAATAAAACAAAAAATAATACTCAGAAACGTAGTACCAATTTACTTAATAGCTGATTATTGAAACGCCTCTATATCAATTATATGGACTTACATGCCTTAATTAATTACACAATTAATTTTTTTTTTTTTTTTAATTCAATTTTTCACTACTGTAGTGAAAACGATGATAACCGGTTCAGTAGATAGCTTCATGACAGCAATTTCGATATTTTGAGCACCACTTTGAACCACTTGTGATAAAGCTTTCACTACTAGTTTTAAAACGCTTGCTTCATCCGCTGTTGTCTCGTCATTGTAATGCTCTTCCAGATATTCTCGCACTGGCTTCTCACCACGACCTGTTGAATTTGCCTGAAAAATGCATTTGGTAGCTAACTATGAAAATCTGAGAACTGGAATAGAAAGAGAAGCCAATTCACTGAATGAAATGCTTCTCTAAGCAAAATATCGATATTCAGTATGCAACGAAACAAATGATTTGGATCCATACAAGTTATATCAAAAAATTCAAATAGTATTATGTTAAAATTCCAATTGTGCAGTTGCGCTGAAAACATGCTACTTGATTTTGTAGCTACACGGCAAGAAAACTAACAGAATATTCGTAATAGGCTCCTGAAGGTTCAGTTTTGAATAATCGTGGAGTCCCGTCAAAATCAAAGCCACCAATAAGCATCGATATACCGAATGGTCTTCTTCCTGGGCTTTGTGTAAATCTCTGGAAAATGTAGAAATATATAAGCCAAGCTCTGTAACGTGAACACCATAATAGGCAACCTAAAATAAATAGTCAAAAAGCAAACTTGTTTAGTATTCGCTATAAATCGTGCAATGTAGCCCACTGTAACGGGATCTTCAAGAGTCAGCTTATATGACTGACATTCAATTCGTGCTCTATCCACCAAAACGCGTGCATCCGCACTAAGACCTGTAAAAACTTAGATCTTAACTTATATCAGTTTTAATATAGACTAATACAAATATGGTCGTAATGATTATATATATAGCAATAATTTATGTCGACTCTTATTAAGAGAATTTGAAGAGTGATTTGCGACGGAAGCTAAAAAGGCTATGACGCAAACAAATGAGATTAGAAAAAATCAAGAACGGTAATAAAGATCTATCGTGAAATATAAAATACGGTTCTTCTAAACTTCACGTGAAACAATTAATCAAGTACAACCGTCTAATTAGCTATAAGATAAAAGGTTTAACAATTGATATTTCTGTCTGTGAATACCGAGCATGCAGATAGGCTAATATTAGAGTTATATAAAAATTATATAAATTACAAGAAAAAAAGAATTATATAAATTACAAGAAAAAAGAAATTATATGAAAAAGGACAACCTGCGAATGCCAGCATAACATGCTCATCGATGCTATGAATTTTACGTATGGTGCGATCATCCTGCAATGTTGGTATTGATTTTTTCTCGACACCGATCACAACACAGTTTTTACCTCGCACACCAACCTAGAAAAATCTCTTCACAGAACCCATAATACAAAGAAAAGAAAGATGTGTTAATAGGAAGACAATTCTTTATATAAGAATATTACGATAGGACCAAGAAGCTCTATAATTCTGAAATGAGAATGGATAAAGTGTCACGTCAAAACACTGGGATTACCGCAGTTGATCCTTTCTTGACTGCTTCCTGTGCGTACTCTACTTGAAATAGATGACCGTCCGGCGAGAAGATTGTAATGGCACGGTCATATCGCTCCATCCCTGAAGAGATCAATTTACACGTTCAGTGAATTCCGTAACTGAGACCTTCTTTCGCACCCTAACCTGAAATTACAACCATATCGCAACTGGAGTATGAACCCGTGACACCGTCGTTACTGCAGGATTAGGGGGTGCAGTGCAAGGCAGTGCGGTGCAGCATTGCTTCAGAAATTCTTTTCGTTCTTTGCCCATTGCGAGCAAATCTTCTCTTTCTCTATTTTTTACTGACCCTGTAGGCCATATTTCTCAAATCCCAGAATTGCCTGCCACTTGCAAATTTCGGTATTCTGGAATGTCTGTCGGAATTAGTGTACTGCTCTCTGACTAGGAAAATCGTCTGCAAGAAGTATTTCATAGAATCAGATCATGGGATCAGCAGTTTAATGAGATTTTAAGTCCGGCAACTCATCCGCTCCTTCCATCACTGACTTCACTTATGCAAAAATGAAAGTGTTTAAAAACTTTACGCATTCCAGTTGTCATCTCATCTGTTCTGTCTTTCGGTAGGTTGCTCGCCATGTCTTTCGGTAGGTTGCTCGCCACTTTACGGTTAAAGAAGGTTACTTGCAAATTGTCATTTTGAAATATCACATCTTTATCTTAATTAATATGAAGAGTTCCTGGATAAATATTTGATTATGATTATGACTGATATAATTGAATGATCTGACCATGCGAAATTCTACTGACTCAATCGAGGCTTTAGTCGTTGTTGTCCATTTAATAAATGTCCTGTGCTTCAGGGTGTCGTATTTGCACTGAAATGTGAACTTGTATGAGTTGGTCTTTCTTAAATAAACTTTGTTAACTTAGATATAGAAAACTTTGTTTCAGTGATAAGCATAATCATCACGTTGTGTTTGAGTTCAACACAGTGTTTCCAAGATGTCAAGAATGAGAAATTATCGGAAGATCAAAATGACCACTGGTTACTGCTGTCTGGAATTGGCCAAAGTGATTGCAAGAGTGACGAGAATGAATGGATAAAGCCCACTGTTATCGGGTATTTGGTTGGCCAGCTTATCGGTGCTATTTTTGGTATCGCTCTATGTGTCGCATTCATTTACCATTGCATTCTTAAAAATCTAAAATTTCTGTCGTGATCGAAAAAAAAATGTCAGTTGAGTATTTATAATAATTTTCTATTAAGCATAAATATATTTACGTGTGTGACATGTAAGTACTAGGTGCGACGTTTCTCATCAGCATTATAGTCATCTTTTATTTATTGGATCAATTCTGAAACAATCTGTACTGGTTAGACAATCATGCTGATTATGTGTTATTATTTGCTATTGATCCCGTGATTTCTTTGATCTTTGGGATGTGTCACTCTGTTTCATTTCATTCAAGTCTCATGAAATTAGCTGTCCAAGTCTTTAAATTCCCGGCCTAAATTATTTCGAAGAAAGTATACGAAGGTAGCAGTCATGAAGATGTCAGTATTTTCAAAAGATTGTTTCTGTCGCAGTTGTTTCGGCACATATGCAAATTTCTAGAACTTAACTTTGGTAGAGATTTAAATCAAGATTCCACGGTTGTTTTTGTTCAATTTAGTCGGAGTATCAACATTCGAAATGTTATCCGGTGGGTTAGTGGTCATTTCTAAAGGTTGAAACAAAAGATGAACAGATCATAGGGACAAGTTTTCTGATCATTTTGGGATGAGAAGATATGAGAATTAATTTCAACTTAAAATGGATAGTATTTGTTTACAGGAGAAGCAACATAAGTAAAAGGATCATTCGTTAGCTTTGTACACTATCCATATCTTGCCTTGATTTTTCCACATTAGGTGGAATAGTGCATTTGTTCGGAACAGCTTGTCATTTAGATGAGATTATCTACTTCATGAAAACACTTCACTTTCTATTTGTAAATGCTTATCATTGATGTAATCAAATTTCAGTAAACAAATTGATGATGATATGCTTCACTTTGATTCAGTGCCAGAGATTGTCAAATCACGAATTGCATCTGCTCAATTCCAGTCAGGGTTTAGTAAAAGGTGACTGGATTATAGAAGATGAAGATGAAAATTGTGATGTCGTGGAAGAAGCTCCATGGAGTCGATATTTCTTCCGTGGCATGATAGTTGGCTTTTTAATTGGTTTGGGTGGTGGTGTTCTGCTCGGCTTTCTTTGTTGGCAAGTTCAAGTGCATAAAAAAAACTACAATTTGTAATTGAACAAAGTAATTGATACAAAGTATATCTATATCTGCTTCAAAGCTTTATTAAGCATATCATAAAATTTTTGTAATATTCTGTTGATGTCATGAAATAGAGTCTGACTGGAGTAGATTGTAGCACCGAATAATTTTTGCTTTGCATTTGATCAACATTTCGATCAGTCTTTATTTTATTGACAGAGATTATCGTTGATCGTAGTTATTCAACAGTATTAGAAAGTTTGAGAATGTAGTTATAGGAGTGCAGTGAGTGTCAAATTGCTTTCCAGAAAAGCTAATGTCAGTATAATTATTCCTTTCATAATAAGCATTAATTTATTAACAAGACGCATGATTTGCAGTGCCGCAGAGGAGATTAGCTTGTAGCAGTAAGTGTTGTTAACGTCGTCAACAATCAAATCTGGGGAGGTGAACTAAATAAGAAGCTGATAATTGTAAACAGTCTAATTGAAGACAAATTCCAACACCTATTTTTTGCTAACAAATAATGCAAATAAGCTGAGCTACATAGAAGACCAATATAAATGATTTTAGTCACATTGGAACATTGTTCAAGAAATGTTCAAACAAGACAGTCTTTACGGATTTAATGTAATTTTATTTTTAGGTATATAAATTTTTTCCGGCAATTGGTCATACCATTTTTTCTATTTCATTTCCAATGCTTATCTAAGAGTGTAATGTGAGAAATACTTTTGACTTGTCACACAGTACTTTGTTCAAGCTGGTCTGACAATTTTACAGAGTGTCTTCCAATTTTTATTTCTCGAGTTAACAGTACCGACGACGCCTCCAACATTGTTATTAAGTTATCCACCATTGAAGTCTTACTGCATAAAGCCATTTCTGTTTTCATACTTTTTTATACGTTGTCAGATAAATGACAATTAAAATCTGAGGGTGGAACATCCTCACAAGCTCAAGTTCATGAGTAAAGAATGTATATGGGTGATATGAATGACCTTTATATACTTATATTTGGATACGACATCAAAAGACAGCACAAAACATATGCAGGTTTCCAAACCAAAAAAAAAAAAAAAAAAAAAAGATCTTGAGCTTGTGGTGCGAAGTAACAACAAATTTCAGTTAATGATTAAATTATTTTGTCATGAATTTAAATTTGTTCGATTCATTTTACATTTAAAAAAACTTCCTATCCACCTTTTATTTTAGAATTTTCATTTTTTTTCACTACTAGAAAGTTTGCCCACAGTACTCGTAGTATTTATTAAAGTTGTTTAATATTTAATTTTATTTAAGAAAATGCAAGATTTGTTTAATCGAAATTAGTCGCATATTATTTATCAATTCTTACTTTTCCATGCCATACTCCATTTTATCAGAAAGAAGTTTCTGACTGCGGATGAGTTATTTTTTTTAGTATTCAGCTAATGCAACTTATTGCGTCCCCTGATGTATGTTATATCAAATTATTGTATCAGAAACCTTTTTAAAGAAATGTGGACCTTAAAGGGATGGAGCAAACCAGAAAAAAGATGGTGGATCAAAATTTGGTACTTTTCATAAATATGAAAAAGGAATGGGAGCAGTTTGTCCGCTTATAGCATTTTCTTTGACACTCTTTTCAAATTATTTTATGCATAAAAATGATTTTTTTACTCTAAGAATACAATGAAATTAACTATTCAAAAACAGTATTCATTCAGTAATCACTCAAAAAAACAAGGAATTTTCGGAATACGGGTGTATATGGGTGGTCAGATGTCAAAGTTTAGACATGAAGTTATGTAGATTTCATCTAGATTCCTTAATACTTGATTTTTATTAAAATATTCATTAAAGTATTACAATAGAAAAATTGCTACATGCCACAATTGTAAATATGCTTGACTTTACCATAACTTTCTGAAATCATATGAAATGTTTTTGGGTAAGTTTATATATTATCTTCTTTAATTGACTGTCATAATATAATGAAATAAATGATTTGTAACTTCGAGTCATTGGTTGAAAATGAAATTTAACTAAACTGCAATCAGAGAAAGCTATCATCATAAAAGAATCATGTTCCACGTCATTACCGCTTTCGTGCATTGAAAAATTTCTCAAATGTTATATACGGAAGCCACTACTGGCACATGTCACATCTTAAATTGTTGACAGTATCATAATATCGCAACAGAAAATAGTAGCATTGAATAACACAAATCAACTAATCTTATTTATCCACCAAAATAACATTGTCACTGATATAATTAACTTTATTAGGCAAATCAAAATTTAATTAAATGGCATGCATATTGGCTAGGCGTGCACTTAAAATTGTAACTTTCAAATCGCATGGAGTGATATGTGGAAGTGAAGCAAACTGTGTAGGTGTATGTAAGTCAACTTTTATTTAATGATTTTATTGGATTTATTGATCAAATTTGCTGTAATTTGTATCTAACTAATAGTTTTCTCTAGTTTTTTTTTTTTTTTAGTTAGACATAAAAGCTTTAATGTATCTCAAAACATCTTAGAAATTTTCGTCTAAGAACTATCATGACAAAGTTGCTCAAACCTGGAATAAGAGTTCCTTGATCTATGAGGTCACGTAACTTTTATTCTCATGAGAGCGGACTGCTTCTATAACATGATAGTTATCACAAAAATAATTGCTATTTAAAAATTATACTGAACAGGTAAGTAAACAAAAAAAGTTGTTTTTCCAAGCTTCACGTAGAAGAATGAGCCAAGCTCATCATAGCTCTCTGGCTTTTATGCGTTGAAAAACAAGCACTGCATGTCATATTTGAATCAGATTTTTATTTTTTACTGCTTACGATCTGTTTTCAAAGTGTTATGAAACACTAACCAATCCTGATTAGTGATTGGAAAAGACATTTCATCCAGAATTTTCATCTGATAAAACAGATAATAAAAAGATCAGTTACTTTTTCTAAATCAATTTCACGCAACATTCCATTCTATCATCATTTTTTAAATTTCACATATGTTCACAATAAATATACTATTGTTATTAGTGCCTTTTTTTCCTTTCATTCGCAAATGTAACCTCCGTTGTAATTTTTTTCTTAGCATTTCAGTTATCACAAATGAATATGAAAATATAAATATAAATAATATTGAAATTAATGTTAAATTACGAAATATAAAAATGTAAAACATTAAAAAATGAAGCAAAAAATATGTTTAAAATAAAATGTCAATAAATAGAAGCAATTTGATATAAGTTATAAGAAAATTTTAGTTCAGTCATTTTTCTCAACTGTCGTATTTGAATACCAAATGTTTTTTTTTTTTTTCATTTCATTTCATTTCATGTCGGTGTTTCTTCTCTCATGCCATTAAGACTACCGAATTTCTAGTTGAAAAAGGTATAAGTATGCCTAATCTACATAGACATAGTATATTCTCTTTTCCGCTTTATAAAATTTTCGCGCAAGCATTACTTATAATTTTGAAATGGTTAAAAATTCAAATCGGCAAACATTAATAACCATCCGTCCAACTAATGCGACGTAGTATTACTGTCTTACCGCTTATGCGCTTATTTCTACTATCACTACTGCTACTGCTTATATATGCAAATTACGCCATTATAAAAGAAAAATTGTCAACTGACAATGGTCGGCAGAATCAAAATGTTTTCCCATCCTCCCAGCCAGTGCCACAATTATTTTAAAGTCTGATGAGCAATTGTCCACTCTGAGAAGTAACATTTGTTCATATACGCAAATTTATTCAATAAATGTATGAGTTGCTGTGAACAAATCAAGTCATTTCATACATTCTTTCGGGTTTGGATCGTTTTCTGAGAGATACGAAGACATTGTTGCATGATGATTGCCAGCTGACGTGGTTAACCGTTTTTGTCATACCGTTTATGTCATATCATCATACGTTCCAGATCATCATACGTGATCTGAGATATCATTCGTACTTACAAAGAATTTAACCAAAATTGATAGACTTTCAATATAAGTTCTATATTTTTCAAATCCAATCAAGTTAATGGTACATTCATGAAGTTACTTACTGATATGAATTACCTCTGGAACATTTGCTCTGAATACTAATTAAGCTAATTGCCTTCTTTCTAGGTGCCTGCCAATTAAGTTCTGGTTTGAGACCTTAATAAAATAGTATTTTGGTGAAAAATATTTCAACTACATGTTCATATCATTTTCGGATAGCTATTTCAGAACCAGTTAAGAACTGACCGTAATATAGAATTTCCTCGAAATTTTCCCAGGTTTTCCGTTTCTCAAAGTTTTCTCTGTTTGGATTAATGATTTACTCAAACCAGATCGGGATGCAAACCATTTAACTTACCCATTTAAGATAAAAAATCTTTGGCTTTATGCGAAAGGTAAAAGTTGAAAGTATAGGAATAAAACAACCCAATCTAAAAAATGTCTCTGCATTTTCGGAATTTTTTTGAATCAGTTACTGGTCGGTTTAAAATCATTTTCGTAATTTCACAAACAGTAAATTATAGCTATTCGCAACTTTCTACATTAAACATATTTTAGATTGATGTTTACACAGCTTTTGTATGCGAAATTACGAATTATGAAATGTATTTCTTTTTTGGAAAAGTGTAACAGTGTTCATTTCATTACCGTTAAATCCATATGAAGACTATCAGTCCGAAAAAATGAATACTCCTCCATCTCATCACTACATTTCATTAATTATTGTTATTAATTAGTTCACTAAATATTTAGATTTTCTTCATACCGATACACAATCGTGATCTTATTATTAAAGTAAGTCACATAAGGAAAAATAAAATTCTAGTAATCACCTATTTATTAAATTGGCAGTAATAAGGAATCTGTGTTGTCTTAAAAGATCCCGAGACTCCTTGGATACTGCAACTGTTCAAAACAGATTAGCAAGCTGGTCCAATTATTTTATATTGTAACGTGTTTGCAAACTAAACTAATCTTTGCTCGTAGAAACAATTCCTTTCAACTAGCCTTGCTTATATCATTTTCTCCCGTTTGGTTAAAAAACAGCAGTAATTTGCGTTTAATTGCTTGAATTGTATTTCGTTTGGAGAAAATTAGATTTATTCTCAGAAATTTTCGGTGCATTCAGGTTTCTATAATTTGCTAATAGATTGTTAAATTATTTTTTGTTGGCTTAGGTTGCTGGATTCAACATCTCACTTTAAGTGTTATTCGAGATAACATTTTGTTCTTTTCTTTGAAATAATTTTATCTGTAAAAGAGAAATTTGCAAAGACACACTTTGATGAACGACGTGGATTACAATTTCAAATTACGCTGAACAAAATTTCCATAAATGAGTGCTATTTATGTTATGCATTAGTAGAAGAAGAATACGTCAACCGCAAATAATGTAATCACCGCCACAACACCTACCGTATCCTCACTTTCCATTCTTCTCCGAGCTGCTCATCACAAAATTTGTTTTCAGTAGAACCTCTTTAATGAGGGTTACTTGTCTAGCATTGCCTGTGATGAAATTCTGTGAATTTCTGAAATTTGATTTTTCTTCTGTTTTTTTTCTGAGCCATGTAATTTGCTTTTTCTGTACGAGACATAGACGTTCACGTTCTGTTATCATGAACGCCAAATTGTTATTTTGTACCTAAATTCCACTGTTTCTTTTTTTCATTTCGATACTATCATATTCCTTTTTTTTAAAAAAATTTCATCAAGATTTGGAATACACGGAAGATTCCAAGATCGTTAAATTCTGAAGGAATAAATTAACAAATGAAGAAAAACAATAATTTATTTTGCAAGCATTACTATAAAAATTTGGTAGTATGATTACTGTGAGAATTGAGAATACCCGAGAAATCTTCTTTGATACTCCTAGACTACATTTAACTGAAGCAGACGTAAAAATTTTTGATGATGTAATATTCTGAGATCTAATTTTTTGTAAAACTGTATGAAAGAGACAATTGTAAGTTTAGGATCAAAATTGACAACAAACTAATCAGTTGATAGAAAACAACTGATATACGTTGATCTGCTGGCATCGTTGTGGCATCAACAACTTGCACTTTCCAAATAGATTGGAACAACTGTTCCAGGCAATAATGCATTTCTCAAATTCTTTCAAAAATGATTGCCTTCACGAATTTATTCCAATCAAAATTCGATCCATCTTTTTCCTCTCTCAATATTTCTCATACAAATTTTTGGGTGGACAACTGAATCAGTTTATGGGAATTGCAGATGTGAAGTAATAAAAAACAGTTTCGACAGATCAGTTACATTAATGTTAATAGCATAAGTAAACGGCATTCTGTTCCGAATTTAAATGTCATAACCAAGACTTGGCAGATACAAAAAAGTTCGAAAATCGAAACATTTAATACAGTATTAAAAAAACGATGATGGATTTCCTTTTTTCTTCTTGTTGCCATTCCTTTTGTATCTTTCCATTATATTGTTCACTGACATCTTCTTGGAAAAAAACACAAATTTTCATTGGATGAACTGATTAATGAGCTTTGTAAAAGCAAATCATGGCAGCAATAATCATCTGCTTTAAAAACATTACTAACTCCTAAGTGATAAACTTCTAAGGTAATATTGTCTTCCCTTATTACAGTCACAAATTAGACTAAATTTGTTTCATACAAAGAAGAAAGTTCGAAACATTTGTTATTTAGAATTTTAAAATAGATGTTTTAGAATTTAGAAAGGTTGAAATTTTTAAATGTAATGCTGGTTATTGATTGTGCTGTATCATTACAAAACTACACTGCTATAAAATTGTAGTTAGACGGTACATATTCAAATTTATCGGTCCCTTTCTCGTAAATCTGATTTCAAAAAAAAAAGCCTTGATTCACAAATTCCGAAAACTTTGAATTTCATTAGCTGAATTGATTAATGAGTTTCGTAAAAGCAAATGATGGCAGAACTTGAGAAAAACGCTTTTCTTGGAGCTTTCATCAACGGAGCAGTTGTTAGCTTGTAAAGAAATGTGCCCTTGACTCTCTTTTACTAGTGCTGCCAAACTGCTAATACTTGTTTACAAGTAAAATCACACAGCTGACCTTTTCTTAAATCAATTAATCAATTTAAAAAATTTTTCCCGCTATTATTACTGTGGTGTCCAAGAGCACCTTCCATTTTTTATTGAAGATTAAAATTTTTGAAATAAAATATTAGAACCGAACAACCCAAAATCGATGTTGACATGTGTTCAGCCTTGCAGAGTGTCGAAATTTTTTAGCACAGAAGGAAGACCTTTTTCTGACTCATTGTGACAAATGTCTCATAAAATGATTATGTTATAATTAGTCCAATGGCATGGAAGGAGCGGTAGAAAAGAAAAATTTCGGAGCGAGGAACGAGTGGGAAAATCCTCAGAATGACCTTAATCTTCAGCACTTTTACAATAGCTTCCTGAATTGAATCCCTTTATCAGTTTTAGCTAGCCCATTTGATCTGCCGGATCAGTTCTTACATAAATTATAAACAAAAAAGTTGGTGTTTCATGTTCCCCATGATGGAACTTATTCTCCTTTTAAATTAGGTGCGGAAGAAGGTTACTTCCACACCTACCTGTGTGTCCTTGTAGGAGTGTTCAGGGCGTATACGGTACGGTAGGTGCCAGCTTGCACCTTCTGCCTTAAGCGCCATCTTCCAAACGATGTTGCGCATGCAACACGATTGAGAGGCTCAAATAGATTGACAGCGGTTATTTTCCATATTCAAACATGGGTACATTGATTTCTTTCAGTAAACGAAATACGATTTTGTTGAACCGCTGAACTGATCCGCGCATTTGACCAGTTGTAAACAAATTGAACCGATATGGCACATATTTTTACTGTGCAATAAGAAATCCAACTACAGTACTTCAACTTGGGAGCCATCTAATAATATCTATCGAGCAAATGTCATTAAGTATGATACTTGCCAAGCAAGCATAGAATTATCTAAAGGACATCAAAGGTGGAGACTCAGTCAGTGATGTTTAGGACTGTTATACAAATCCTTGTAATTTTGAGGGAGCAGCTTTACATGATGCTCTCCTTTCAAGCAACAATCAACAGTGCTTGGTTTTATATCACCCATCATATGTTAATGGAAAAACGAGACAGTACTTGATTAAAACATTTTTTGTCCCTCATTAATTAAATTATTATGTTTTTTAAGTGCTTCAGTCCAGACGGAAAACTGAATTAAAAATATTGTGGTGCTTTAAATTTAAGAAAGTAAGTCAAACTCACATACTTTACTTCATTCTTATCGTAGGCTTGCTAGTAGTGACAGGGAGTGATTCCCTCGGAAAGCTTAATAGAAGACCTAAGCTCTCTAATTTGGTATCTCCATAAAATTGTAAACAATGATTTTGCTCGTTAGAGTCATTTTACAACTCAAAACAAAGCAGTCAGTATCGTACTTCATTTCTTTGTTTTTATCTCTTTGTCTTGTTCACCCTCTCTGAATGACCTCCTGACCCGCTATCGGTCTTCTATTAGTAAACAAATTTCGTATCTCCTCATAAAGGCTTATTTCCCAGTTTGAAGGATGTGGTTATTGCAGTAAGTCTGTTTGCAGTAAGGTTTGTCTTAGTGTGTTTAGCGAGACTTTTCGTGAAAATGCAAACTTAAAAGTTGAAATATTATGAAGATTTAATCGAATCTCTGACGCAGACCTCCTCGATAAGCTCAGATTTTATTGTGTGACACTGGGCACATCGCTTGTTCGCCACTTATCTGTTTCCACTTACAGTTAACCAATAACGGACTTTTATTTCTTATTCTATGCATTGGATTTGCAGAAAAAAGCAAGACTGCTTTAAAAATGGAAGTGTTATTCGTATTTGTGATAAATATGAATTTGTTGCTAATATTGAAGTGTTATACAATGCTTCCACTGAGCAGCACTTCATATGAGCTAAGGGCTGAACTAATTCTGTCACTGAGTCGATTCACTAAAGGCATAGGTCAGATCACCTGATTCCGTTGAGGTAAGTTAAAATTAAAATTCTTTTAACTACTTCTTGAATTTTATTCATTTTTTTATTAAATCAATCAGTGAGAGCTGATGTATGAGCAAGAATGTTAGTTTAAATGTGACATGGACATTTGAACTTCAGGTCAAAATGGAATAGGGAAATCGAGAAGCTAACGATATATAACCTACCAAAATTAAATTAATATTACTGTTAAGTGATGTAGTGATCGTTTTGTGATGCGGCAGTGCATATTCATCACTTAGTAGTTTCTCTAGAGAAGAAGTAATTTTAAGGATGTTATTTTAATGACATACAAAAGCGAAAAGGATCAGGAACTTTGATAAGGCTCAGTTTATAAGATGGATATCGTATAACAACAATTGGTTGTTCATTTCCAATGCAAAACATGTCATTTGATCATTTCCCTCAGTGCCCGGATTATCTCTGTCGCAAGATGATTGGCTTCTTACAACCACTTATTACATCGCTATTATCTGATATGATAACTTTTGACAGCTCTGTAGTATCAAATGATGTAAATTTTATAAACTTGAACATATGCAATCGTCGTTGTCATAGCTTCTATTTTTTAAACATCTCTCTACTCACATAAATTTGTAAACCAGACTTTTGAGACAAATTTTTGTTCCTTAATAATTTATTTTGGATAAGTATTGCAGATTATAGCTTTAAAATTAAAGCATTTTTCAATTTCGAAGTTGTTAATTGCGCAAGGCATCAAGTATTGTTGTATGACACTTTCTATAACACTACTAGTAATTCCATCATACATCAATAGAAATGCTTCACATCACACCTAGGCGGTTTAGGTCAGTTTATGTCATTGCATGTTTTCTTGACTGCAAATGAATTTCATTTGTTAGAGACAGCTTTATCTATTAAATTATCGAGTTATATGATATTGTGAAGTATATAAGTCAAGTTTCTGATGAGAAAAGTCGCTTTAGCATGCAAAATTGGTAGAAGGAATTATCTAATATAAACAGTTGTAGAAATATCCTAAACAATTTTGAGATCGTCCGCAAAAATTTCAGTCGATTTAGGTTGTTTGATGTTAAAATGTTGATTCTGTAATCGCAAAATTGAGAGTGAATAAAGCAAACAATAATATAGAGAAATTTCGTAATTCAGGCTCTTTTGGTTCATATCTTATTTCAAAGTATGAATGTAAAAAATAACTGCTAAATTTTTTAAATAATCATTTAAGAACACAGTTTAGAAGAAATGGTTAAAAAACTATGATATTTGTTTTCTCCGGTTCTAAAAAAAATTTTAATTTTTTGGTTAAATTCCTTATAGAAAGTAGGGTGAGATTGAAATTGTTACATGATGTTTTTATTAAGAAGCAACTGTAAACTTTGACTTACCAGTAAATAGTTCGAAATTCTGACCTTCCAATATGTCATCTTAACTCATTAAAATGCTTGTTATCTGCCATACATTGATTCAATTGTTGGGTTAACTTCTCTTTAATAATTGTAACTCATACCACATTTAGAAATAGGCGCAATTCACGCGGTGTTTTTTCTTTGATGAAGTTTATAACTTATGAAGGGAAACTATTTCACCTATCCACCTGCTCCTCACGTTCGTGTTACTTGAACTTATAGCACTCAGCTACAAATATTTTTTCCTTTTTTTTCGAAATTTGAAATAAGTGATACTACTACAACATCAAGGATGTAACACGGCCTGTAGAGAAGTTGTTTACATCAAATTTTGAATTGAAAATCCTCAAAAGAATTTTCATGTGTCAGTTATAATAAAGACCTGAAAAATGCTAATGGTTTTAAAAAATATACTAAATTAAATGATATTGTGACAGCTGCGAAAGAGCTAGTTTTCAAGGTCATCAACCACCTGCTCTTTTTGCGCCTCATCGTCTTTACCTCCTTTTTCTCAAATATCAGTGTTGTAGAACAATGTTACTATGAGCTCTTGGGAGGGTTGAAATCTGAGATAGTCGAAATTTCGAATTTTATAAAAAGGGAATATAGGGGGCAGCTTGGTCATTTACTGATATGTGTGTACACAATCAATTAACGCTTATTTTAGCTTTTACAATTTTTATCTAATCTAAACATTTAAATTAGCGCACAATTAGTGGTAAAGAAAATGCTCACGTTAATAATTGCGGTTAGGATGTAAGTCATATATGTGCATCCAAACTGAGTATGAGAAATGGACATCGATAGAAATTATCAATTCGGTGTTAGAGACTTCCTGAAATCTATATCGAGACCAACCATAAACCATGGATATGCAAAATAAGTATCGATTAATGATTGATGTCACTGCTGTCGCACAAGTCTGTTGTGTTCATTGTTTTTACTTACGAAGTCCAAAAAACATCGGCAGTATATGTTCTCGAAAATATAAGTCGGTCATAAATATGGAATTCTGGACTATCAAATTGTTGCTAATTAATTTGTGACACGGGAAAGTAGGGAAATACATAACATATGAGTGTTCCGATTTTCCTTTTATAATTTCAGGTATTGCATTTCTGGAATGACCACTTTTTTATATTAAAATGGAAATTTAGATAGGAAGGTTTCTGTAATAACAGTTTCTAATACTGAAGAATTTCCTGATGATCTCATTTGTCATTGATCTGACTAAAAAGACTGAAAGTTTGGCTAAAGCTTCAGCCATGAAAAAGAGTTAAACCGAAATATACACTATCGATTTTGTGGTTTCCGAAAAAGCTTTGAACTTATACTTTGCTTCCTAACGTTCATTCCCTTCCGTTTTTGACACTAAATAATCAAATCTCAGCGATTTATCACTTAGTCATTGCGGAAATAAACGGAAATAAATATGGAATAATTTTCATTTATGATAAGGCGTCCAATTTTCTAAAACGTCCAGTTTTTATTTCTATTTGTGCAGAGAAATGTGTTATTTTCTAAATAGGAAGGGAAAACTCTTACGTGACTTCCTCCACGCTCTCACGCACTTTCAGCGAGATACAGGACTCTACAACACCAAAATTCTCACGCACTTTACGGGATTTTAGAGTGGACCATTATAGTGCGGTGAACTGTAGTGGAGACTCGCCATTCTTGTGGTACAATTTGCGCTTAATTCCTTGCCACACTCCGATGCGCAAAAGGTCCCCTAGTGACTTACTGGTTACTGGTTTCTATCCCCATAAGAACAGTTTTTTCTCTGTTTGTCCGTTTTACCATCCAGCTTGTTTCTGGTGAGAACAGTCAATATAAGTCAGCTTACAGTTCGCTGTGATGAATGATGCTCAATTGTCTAACATGATGTTGAGGTTGTGGGTATGCGTGACACAAAGACCGGAATGATCAGAAGACGCGTAATTGACGCAGTAAGTTAAGAAAAGTGCGCAATAATACATACAGGTGTGGTCTCGTTAAATATTCTTTAATAGTATCATTGATTGGTTTATTTATGTGTATTATTTATGATCAATTATTGCTATTAATAATCGCTGACTATAGCCTAAGTGGACATTCCGACAGGAAGGTTCAAGAGACGAAGTTGTGACAGTGATAATGTCGAGACATTGCAGTTGTGCTACAGCTTAGTCTGGGAGACATTTGCTGCTCGATGAGTTAGTTAGTGGTATGTGTGTCCTCCTGCTTGTCACTAGATAGGAGACTCTTCTGATAGAATTTCCTCACTCAGTGCTTCAATCTCCCTAGAGTTTGTATCGGTAATTCCTTCTCTCGTTTCTTTTCCACGAGTAAAATGTTCGTATTTTTATGGCTGATATTGACTTGATATAGATAGATCACCATTTATCAGAATGGGTGGGTACACCATAGAAAGCAGCTTGATGGATAGGAATGAATTCTGTGCAAGTAAATGAATATTTGTGGAGCAAGCGATGTAGTATAGCTCAGAACTTGATTATCAGTGAGTGCGATCAAACAATCGGATCAGATCATTTATTAGTATGTAGTCAGTATATGACGCGGGAAAAATGAGTGGAATCCTTGTTCGAAGAATTTAAAGTTACCATTCCGAAATACAACAGTTCATTTTTGTCTCTTTCGGTCTCTTGACTGAATTTGTTTTTTGGCTGGTACCCTTTTTTCACTGAATTTACGCCTTTCAAAAAGCTGCAAAAATAATGTAATTGCCGGTTCAGAGCTTTTTTGTTTGAATAATTTTGTTTGGAGTAGAGTAAATTTTTATTACCTAATTTTGAGCGATGCGAGGACTTTTAATGGGCAGTGTGGTTTGTAATGATTTAAAGTAAAAAGAAAAAAATCTGTATGAATCTGTTCGTTCACTTCATAAGTAAATTATTCTTGGGATCAGCAGTAAATTTTAGATAACTGTGATATACTCGGTCAAACAGTACTAGTCTAATGTACTGTACTGAAATGCTGTAATCATTACATGATAGCTTTAAATGACATGTATGGTGACGTACTTAGTATGAATTTTAGGACTTCATGAGTTGAATTAATAATAGGGACCTTGTCCTGTAATTACACCACTTGGATTGACGTTCTGATATTATGAAAAGGCTAGAATAGAAGACGAAGTAATTATCCTAAAAATTACATACACTCTGTGATCATATCCTCACTTTTTCTATCGTTTTGTCTTGGAAAGCTGCTAGCGCATATTAATTGGCAATTAATTGTTTACCTTTGAACCAATTTTATGTCATGTTATATAAACATCGTTATGTGCATGAGCTGCTCTGTTTCATTTTATTTTATAAATTATTTTAGCTTGAAAGAGTCATCGATGGTTCCCCAAGGATATAACTTTTTTTCCACCTCTTTCTGAACTCATCGTTAATAGAACGTTTTTAAAACGCGTTCCCATTACATCGTCCATCCCCTTAAAACTGCTTATTTTCATGTTTTCGACGTTCGTCTTTCAACAAAAATAACATTTTTTTTTGCAGTTAATAAAATGATACACACACATATATATATATGCAACATGCACACTCAGAGAAAAATTTAAAAATACTTTGTCCTGTTGAGTTTTGGAAAGACGGAAATTTGACTTTCATTTGAAAACATTCCAAGTTAACTTTCGTAAATGTTAATTAACTTCAAATCCGGATTTTCTTTAAGGGATAACAATCAATTTCAACAAATTTTCATCATATATTTCCTTTTGAAGCGGACAACACATTTAAGAGGTGGCGAATACACAATCTTACATGTTGCTGTCATATTTGTCCATTCCTGGTTATTCTAAAGTTTCTAAAATGTTTAAATGACCGGAGATTCGTACGTACCATAATTACGAGACCAGTTTTGCGTAATTCCTTCCTGATCGGTCGTATGTGACAAGCAGATGAGCTAACATCTGACAGTTCACTTTGTGAGAATTACACCCATTCAAACTTTTGTAATAACATCCAGTAAGCTTGATACAGCAGCCTCGCAAAGAGAAATTCATAACAAGAGGATCAAAATTTAGACTCTCAGTAAATTCTCAATACGAGACTGTTTTCACTTGCTTGAAATGCATTTGTCCAATATAAAATAATTTCATTACACATAATCTCAGAAAATTTCAAAAAATGTTTGGTATGGTAGTAATAGCTGAAGAAGTTAGAGTTGTGAGTTTTAGATTTAGATGTTCACTTGTTAATATGGAGCTGCAAGGTAATTCACAGACACAATCATCCAAGATCCTTAGTACCACCAGAGGTTCATGTCATGCACGTCATGTCTCGTTACTTTGTTCGGAAGCTTACTCTGCTGAATTGCGAGAGTAATTCAGGGACAATGTATACTAATGGCCATATGCATACTATTATGATGCTAAGTTAATGAAAACCAATTATTTTCCACTGTTAGGCTACTATTTCAGTAAGGCTATGGTCTAGGAAATAGTCCAGTCAACTTATTCCCGAGGCTCGTTTACGCTTACATTGTTATTCGCAGTCCCTACAATCTCGCTTATGCATAATGTCCCTTTAGACTTACCGAAATACGTAGTCCATGCGATTCATATAGCCATAAATGGGGCTTGCTTCAGGGGTGGTCGGGCAGTAGGCCAGCTGAGCGTTTTTTTGGTGCGTTTTTTGCAATCAGATTGATTGGACGATCATGTAGAGAGGAGGGACAGTGGTAAGGATTTCCTGAGATACATATGGATGGATGGGTCATTTCTAAGTCATTGCTTCATAGCAGCTCTGCATCTCCTCTAGGATCTGCCTCTGACTCGGAGACATCATTTAGGCTCAGGAATGCTCAAATGTTACCCATCAGTTTATGGCCACTGGAATAGTTTAATGATTAGGGTGGAGGATAGAGAGACATTGGGCCATTGGCCTTACTAGTCACTAGCATTCTATTACGGTGTTGTCCTACAATGCTTTAAAGCATTTAATGCTTGATTAAAGTGTGCACATTTTATGAGATTGTTTTACCCTTCACCTTGACATACCTCGCCACCAGTGTTAGGTATTTACCTTTCTATGCAGGTGTAAGTTCTTGTAGTGATCCATTATCGACCTCCTGACTGTTAGCTGTCAATAACAAGTAATAATTAGTTTATTTACTTGAACTAATAATAACTGAGTTGTAGTTTAGCTTGAATGTTGCAGTCTCCTAATGCCTCTTGCGTCAAACTGGTGATTAAAAACGTCATGCTTGTAAATGACGTAAATATAGCAAATAATTTACAAGTGAAGGCTAATATTTCATAGAACCATTTAATAAGAGCGATTGAGTATTGTTCTAATAATACCTTTTTCTAGTTTATGTTGTTCCATGTCGTATCTCTTATCACTTATTACTTTACAAGTTATGTCCAGACAAATAGATGTAGGCTTTTTACTGAAGACTGAAATAAGATGAAGTAGCGAATACTGCAGGATATGATCTAATCCAGTAGTCGTATTCCATGTACGGTTAGTATGCTTATAGATACAAAAACAACTGTAACATTCAGTGAATTGTAACATTTTCTGGCATTTTACAAAACAGTTTAATAGTGGTGATAAGGCTGATACGTACTGTGAAACAGGCTGACTGCTTTTGTTTGAATTCTATGTTGAATAATTGATGGAAAACGCTTACAAATATTGCTTGAAATTGAATGATGAGGATTATTTGTATTTGTTGATAATTTTGTGTTACTGTGATGAACTTAGGAATAGACTGATTTAAAATCAAGGGTTTTCAAGAGCAAAACTAATTATTACAAATATGTCTGATGATAGCGTATGGTTTTGTCGTCGGAACTAGAAGAAATATTCGATCGCGGATCGAATTGAATACAAGAAAGACAAAAATTTGACAATCCGATAATGACGTCGATGAAAATGATACAACCGATGAGTAAAGTGGTGATTCTTCTGAGGAAAGTGGACTAGCTACAGTGGAAATGATTGCAGTTAAGCCAGTAGCTTGATAAATCAATAAATTACTGCACGAAAAACTGGACAAGGAAGAAGTTCAAGAAGACCGAAAGGAAGAAGTAAAATATTGGTAGGTTCTTTATTCTGTGCGAGATAAATGCAAAATGAAAAAAAGAAAAACGAAAAAATGAGTAAAAATGTTATTAAAAGAAAATTAAAATTAGGGAAAGGTGGGTTTACTTTACTTGATTATTTCAAAATTGATTTCATCTTTCTAGACGTACATTTCTTTTCGGTAGCTGTAAAAGGATATGAATACCAGATATCATAAAAACTGATCTCGAAAGGCAGCGATTTTGGAGAGCGAAATGCGGAAGCTGGTATTCTACATATATATATATATATATATATAAGCATGATGGGTGTGCATGAGAAAGATTTGGCTTACTGATAAAGAACAGGCTGACTGATAAGTGCGACGAAGTACCTCAGTTTCGTTATCATCACCGGCGTCATTGTCTCCCCTGCAGCATTTCAGCAGTTTTCAGTATACCTTCATGAACTCATCAGAAATTGATTGACATTTCAAAATTTCTATCAAATTTTCACTTATTTTTTACTTTTCTGTTCTGTTCCTTTTGTTGAAAAGAGAAAAGTATGTGTATAAGTACACTTTTATCTATGTTTAACCGCGACGCTTGCACAACGAATATGGTTATTACCCCATGATAAATTGATGACTTCAAAGCATAACTTCGATTTCCATGTAATATTAATTCAACGGATGGTCCATTTACGGGTTGTGCTTTTCAAATTTTCTTTAGCAATTAAAAAATTTGTTGTTTTTTAACTGGCCATACGAAGTCACTTTCATCTGACTTGCGATGCCATTCGAACTGTCGACATATATCTTGTCACATCAATTCCCTTTTGATGGTTCGAATACGGATAACAGAATCTTCGCTCCATCGATACATTGTAATGTGAATCTTCTTAGTAACGAGCATATAGGTAATACCGCTCATCGCCACTTTCACATTTGTAGCACTTTAATCAGAATTCACTACATTTTTAGATTTTTTCCACACCCTATTTCTTACAGTTTTATTAATGAAACTCATCCATCTGATTCCCCGCTCTACTGAATTTTGGGGAAAACTTGTAGTTTTCCAACTTTTGTGAATTCCTTATTGTTTGGAAATCTTGAAATCTGAGTTTACGCTTAGAAGAAAAATGCATGCTGTGGTTGCAGAACATAACCGTCTGCCTCTCTCTCTCTCTCTCTCTCTCTCTCTCTCTCTCTCTGTGTGTGTGTCTCTATTCATGCCCCGTTGTTTAAATGGTAAATTTCTTGAAAGTTCAGGTATATATATATATATATTCTTGATTTATCATATTCTCGTCTTGGAAATCGAGCAAACATAACATTGAAATGAAAAAGTTTCGATGATTCGATGATTAAAATATATGCTCAAGTCACAGTCCATCTTTATGGTAGCAGTAGCATTAGTTTTAGATCTAACTAGTTTTGGAATTATTCTCATTGATTTAATTGCTGGTTATTCTCGACGGATGGTATATAATGTAGGACTCATAATCCAAAATAGCATTATAGCAGTCTGCTGAAAATTGTTATAGAATCAAATTAAAAAAAAAAATAGATCATAACTTTTCTTGAAAGTTCAGAAAATTCAAAAAAAGTGTTTCCGCAATGATCGAGCTTTTGAGGTAAAGATGAAGGGAATATTTTCCTTTCTCCTAACATACCTAAAAATAATACTTCTTATCTTTTTATTAAATTTAAGATTTAGATTAAGATAATTGAATATTGGATAGCAAGCAAGCAATGTTATCTGTGAGCATTTCTAAATGATTCAACTAAACACTTATAGCAAATGAATGAACACCTTCGAATAATTCAAATTTTCAGCATTACTCCAAACTCGAAATGGAAACTTTGTGTATAGGGAAGATAGCAAGGAGACAGAAATACATTCCAATCACCTGGACTACCTACTTTATCTTTTTTAATTCTAAAATGTGAAACGCGTGTGAAAAATTGTTGTATACCTAACGTTTCTTATGGCTCATTTGATGCCAATTTAAATGTGATTTCAATAATGTTCCAATATTCGTGTATGCGTGTGGTCATGTGGAATGGATGTTTGTGATCTAATCGACCGGATCATTTTTTATGAGTTTTAGCGAAATGGTATCAAGGTGACCGTCAAAGAGTAACCTATATTGCACTCATTGTTCATTACCATTCCTGAGATAGGCATTTTTCATATAAATGGAGCTCAAAAGTAATGATAATTCGCATATTTTTTTTGTTAAGCTTAAACTTCTAAAGTAGTAATAATCATCACTGAACCAAAACTACCTCAATTATTTTCTTGGGATTGTTCCTCAGTGAAATAAAAATCATTAAACTAACGTGTGTCAGTGAAAAATAGTCGTAGATAATAATTTTGTCGTCTTCAAAATGATATCTTCAAACTACCAAAATGACGTCTTCAAATTAAAATTCGTCGTCTTCAAAATTATATCTTCAAATTGCTGCACACGGCAAAATTTGAAATCAGTGCTGAGTTCAAAATGAATCGTGCAAGTATCGATTGGACCACCAGAAATGAATGTTTATCAAAAATTCTTTTCAGACAGTTTTCATTTGTTAATCTTTCCTACGTAGAGAAAATGGAGAAAAAATACCTAAAGTAATAGGTGGGGCATTAAATTTTGAAGAGATTAATCATTTAATACTCCTACCAGAAAAATGAAACTTTAAACATAAAGCCAAAATATTTCTTGATAATCAACAGCATAGGTAATTTGAGGGGGAGAAAGTTAGATGAAATCTGCATAGGGTAGCACCTTGTTTTCTCTTCAGCTTTCAAAATTATTCTCGTAAGAGGCAGATGTTTGTTTGAGAAACGTTCCATCCCTCCTTACTTTCTTTTTCACCACTTCTAACTTGAGGCAGTAACAGGTATAAATAATTGAATACAAACAGGTTCGAACGCTTAAGTCTTTCAGTTAATGACTTTAGAATTGATGTTTGCGATTTGTTGACTGATCGATCTTCCATCATCACATCATTACCTCCCAGTTGTCTGTTTATTCGAGCTCAGGAACACGTGTTCCTCTTTTTACGAAAAATTTGCAACGTCAAGTAGGCTTATTATATTATTATTTTAGTAGACAGTTATCATGTTATGCTTTTCAGCATGCCATAATAATTGTCCTCATCAATTTTCTCTTCCTGAAAGTTTTGAATCATCCCATTTTCACTCATTTTAGTTTGTACTGGAAAAGAAACATAAATTGAATTTCGAAGGTTCTTCGCCAAAGGATTATTAACCAAACGTAAGGCTTTTTAACAGAGAATCATCGATTAGAAATAGTAGCATTTTGTTGAATCAATGCAGTATTGTAAACTGAAAGGTGCCGACACCTTTCAGATGTATTAAAAGAACATTGAGTTCAGTTTAAGAAAAATTGAAAATGAGTGTGAAGAATAAAAAAGAAAGGTTCATTCAGTGTGTTTCCTTGTATTTACATTGTTCTTGTACCTTATTGTGTAAGCTTTTTGTTCAGACGTCTTTTAACCATTTGCAACTGAAAAAATGTTAAAATTATCGCTTCCCTTTGATCCTTACATAAAAACAGCAGTTGTTCACTGTATCGAAACATTTTGCCTATCAGACGACGTCGTCGCCAGCTAGTCTCGACTCTCGACTTACGAACTACTCTTCCCTACCTCCTCTGGCACACACTCCCCTATCAACCAATGAATAAACATTTGAGAGCTGCCAGATACGGTACTGTCAAACCATTTCATCGTGGTTCTTTGCTACTTTATCACGCTAGTATATAAAAAGAACAGTAACTATTATACACTTCAAATCATCTCTGAGAGTGCAATTAGTGAAACAGTCATTTCATCATGATTGACTGGGATCATGAAAAACGGTGGCTTAATATGCTGTTAACTTGATCTGTAAATCTATCTTTAAAAAAAGTTACCCATTGTTATTCATTGCCAGAAATGTGTCCACAGGTAGCCATTCAATTATTCTAGGCCACCGAAGGAGCTCAGTCTTGATCTTTTCATAGCATGAAGCTAACTTGTTTTCTTAAACTATCTAACTTCCAAATAGTCACTGGAATTACTTTGATTTGTTTTAAAATAAATAAAATCCTGCTCACCAGACCAAAATTTAACAATTGATCTCATTTGGAACACATCCAGAGAGATTGCTTGAGACTTACAAATTTTGGTTGTATGTAAATGAAATGATTACCAGTTTTCATTCTCACTAGTCATTGCTCACAATCGCAGATATCAAATTTTATTTTCGTTTCATTCGTTTGTTTACAATAACACTCGTTTTATACTATTTCAGGTTGAGGTTTCTGCATTTCTCTTTCTACGATTTCCGTCCACTGCGTCTTTTGTTGTTATGTCTTCTAGAACAGTTTACGTATGTTCATATTCCTATAAATGCGATGGGTGTAACGTCCTGCTAGTCTGGAAGGAAGCAGATTGTTTTAAGATGAGAATTTTGTGGAAATTTTCCAGGATAGAAATTTTTAGAAATTTCATATGTCTTTTCGGAGGTAAAGAGACCTAATTAAAACTGTCGTTTATAAGGCGTCCAGAAATGTTCTCTCAAAAATCAGGAAAAGGAAACGATGTCCTAATTCTGCCCATATATTTGTCGTTCCATCAATGAGTTGTCCACTGGTCTTTCATCTTCAGCAGTAGTAGATAATTTGTCTATTTGGTTTTGAATGTTCCACCTGAGGTCTCTAATATTTCATTTCTTTTTTTGATTCTCAACTTAATTCCTTAAAGCATTGTTGACAGCTGTGCTCGTTATTCTTCTACAATCATCCTCTCATGCTCTGACAGTTCTGGGTCACAACATGATTGTTCTGTCAAAAGAATGCTACACAAAGAAATATTTCCATCTCTGCCAATGTTGCTGTACCACAATTTTATTTCCGAATTATGCTAATTGTTGTCCGAAGGGGGGGGAGGGGGGGGGGGGGAGAACATAATTTTGTCATTTGCGTTAAGTTGAGCGGTGAGAAACAATTTCAAAGTATGAAAATCATTACTTACTACCCTTTTATCTCTCCCGCACGCTCACTTATTCCCTTTATCGAAAAAGTATAATTAATTTACAGAGTACCTGGAATCAGCTAGACTCGTTATATAAAATCATTCAAGACAGGTTGGAAGTGTGCTAAGAACGAAATCATTGAAATGCAATAATTCTAGTTTACTTTTTCTCTGATGAGTTGATGCTATTTGGTGAACATGATGAATTGCATTTCGAGTAACAGAAGCTAATTTACTAGTGTGATTTTTTTTTTTGAGAGGAGATTTGTGCTTTACCTACTCGGTAATGTAACAGTCATCCATTTCCCTTATAATTGATGTTTGCTTTTCTGAGAGAAAAAATGGATTAGAATGAAATGGAATAGATAAAGGAAGGCATCAGATTGATATGGAAAAGTTCGATCAAGCTGGTAGTTGTTGCATTGTTCAATTAGAGGAAAACACCGCACATTGTTCTGTCCTACGGCCACGAGGCATATATATATCCATGCACCCCATATTTGGTCATTTATCATCATCCGCCTGCATTGTTTCGTAATCTCATTTCATGAATTGCGTAAGGAGATGGATAGATGGATTTCGCGATGAGTTTGGTTGATCAATTTAAGTACCCATTGCTCTCACTTCTTGTTCGTAGTTAATGAAATCATCGGTTACGGATGACAGTCATTTCCTTTTCTTTTCTTCTCAACATTTGTTATGAAATTAGAAAGAGACAGTTAATTTCAGAAAATTTATAACGATTTCATTTTGATCGGAAGAAATAGCGAGATATGAACTTTAACTTTTTTCTAAACGTAAACCTACAGGTTAACAAAGGCTTGTCTGTAAAGTTCGGGTATCATTTTACTGGGAAATAGATATTTCCTGCCGCTATATAAACTTATATTTTATTTCTTTATGGCTGATGGTAACTTGTCTAACTGTCTTAAGATCTAGAATGTTTACTTATTGGAAAAAACATGAAAAGATTTAAAACGTATATTTGGGTAATGATATGGAATATGAAAGGTAGTGTAAATATTCTTTAATCATCTTCATCCTTCACACCAATCATTCCTTGCAAATCAAAAAGGAGAAAGAAAGATGGTTTCCTGGATATGCATTTTCTTTTTCGGATGACGAGATGAGATACTAGGAATTTAGGGCATACTCTTCTTACTTCTTTTCCTTTTTCTCCCCATCTCCTTTCATCCTTTCCGAATCATTCCAATCCATAAATCTTCCCTCTATTTGGACTTACCGTTAATCAATCTCGAAACTTTTCCAATTTCATTCCAAACTCATCTTACCCAACTCTTTTCATTTTCATTACCTTCTTACCTTCAATTTTTACTTTCATTTTCAACTGTTATTTGTTTTTGCGGTTTGTTTTATTTCATTGGATTAAATCCATTGGATCCTTATATTTAAATATTGGCAAATTAAAGAAATTAGGCTTTTTTTTTTTTAAACCACCACTGCAGTAGAATTTTTTAAATGTATGACTTCTCATTTAAAAATACCCAATATCTATTAAATGAAGGAATGGAAAAGAATGTGTTTAAAACTATAGTTTATAACGCTGACTGAGAGAATCAGAGATGCTTGATGCTGTGTTTTGAAATCCTAGTGTTAATTTTTGAAATTATCCTCTAAACCTGTATTCAATAAACATATTCGTATACAATGGTTTGCTGTGAGTTAAAATGTGGGGTGCAGATGTTAACGCTCTACAGAGATTTCATATCATATCCGATGAGAAGAGAGATGCATGTCTTGGTGGCACCTTCGTGCATGCAAATCTTTGATTTCGCCATATTTAAACAAGTATCGCCGCAGATGTTCCCAGCACTTATCACTGCTTTGATCACTTTAACAATTCATATGAAACTGTTTTGCAGTATGCTATTTCCAGTTAGTACTTTCACAGATTAAGGAACGGCGTGCTGTCGTCCTTCCTTAATCAGTGAAATGTTGCGCGCAAAAGAACAAAACAAAAACCGTAACATTGCTTTAATATGGAATGGAATGTGGAATTAAAATGGGAGGTATGTTATGTTGCAATGCATGCAGGTGTGCAATCCGTATTGATTTACAGTTGTAGTGCCGGAGGGAAGAGAGGAAATGTCGAAGATTTGATTTAGTGGGAAGTGCTGGTGATGATCGTACAACGAGTGAGTAGTGACGAAGTGCTAATGAACGTTGCTTATGCGCCACTATGATTTATCACTTTTTTCACATCTGTCTAATTCCACTTCCTTCCTGTATTTTCTGCTTCAGTCTGGTACTTGTTTCCACTGCTGATCCTGCATAAACGATCTATATATGGTGTTAGTTCTAAGTTAGCTGAACACATAAATTGTCCTGTGATTCTTGCTTTCGAGATTTTTGGTCACCTGTAATGAGATTTAAGTTCACGCATATCTTATAGTCACTAAAGAAATAGCATTAGCAGTTTGAATAGACAATGTTGAAGTCCATGACGCTTTCTGGATTGCTGATAAGCAGATCCGTTTATAGTATTCTATAAGGTATATTAGAACTGTGCGTTTATATGATGTCACACTAATTTAAATGCAAATTGGATTCATCCAGAAGGATCGAAAGATTTTGATGTCAAGGGTTAGAAACCGTGTTGTTAAATGATGATTTTGATTTGCAGTCAGTATAATCTAGTAATGGATATGACAATATACTCTCTTAATCATCACATAGCTCTCCCGTTGTATTCATTCTTGGCATTCGAGAAATATACATTAAGTTGTTTCATGTGTATTTTGTTGATAAATGAGGAAAGTTCCGTTGAATTCCGTTGTTATGGACTGAATGTGATGTCTAAATTTAGATTGATGAAAGCGGAATTGTTAGCTCATTTTTATTCGAATTAAAAGAGGGAAAAATTGTCCCTCCGATGAGCAGAGATGTTAGCATTCTCCTCAGCAATATTCTACAGTTATTTGATGCCTGATGGCGGCGCTAATCGGATTCCCTCAGGGTTGCCGCTCCTTTTAGTTTTTGTGAGGAAAGCCGCCATAAGTAATAATAGTGGTATTAGTAGCTGCACATTAGAAATGCATGTATGCGCCCGCATATGTGCACACTGCTCGCACACATCCTCGAGATTCCTTTTTGCCATCCGTTTCTTCTAATTTTAGATAAATGAAACCTTTTCTTCTTTCTCGTTCATTATCAAAATAAAACAGTCATTCAGTGAAAAAATACTTTTTTTCGATTTCTTTGCATATATACACAGCAGACATACACATATATATGTGTATATTTTACTGAACATTATGAATTGAATATCAAATTTGTCACCGTTGTTGATTGGTCCACTGGTCCAACCATGTCTATTGATACTCTCATTTCCTTAGTCGAGATGGACTGTCACGTCTGACCAGTGATGTTCACTTTGTTTATTTGACGTATTTTTCGCTTCCAACAGAAAGCATGACATTGGTCCACACTGTTATGTGTTGTTTGCAGATGAGCTTACTGGGAACTGACCACTTGCTCATGGTTAATCTGAACTATGAGGGTATGAGGATACTGATCACTCGTAGCTCTCGACCTTGAAAGCTTCTATATGGCTCACATTAGTTGATAGCTGACATGTTAGACATCCAAATAAAATGGCCATATAAATGCACAGGTGTAATAAAACTTAGCTTGTATGATCATACACCTTGTAAAAATGAATATCACTAATTGAAAACAATTATGGAGGGACTTTAGGATGTTTATTAGATGACTGGATGACAATACTTCTGGTCTGAAGCAGGTATATCGTTAAGTAAAATATTAAGTAAACATATAATGTTTTTGCTCACGAACGAATACGTATCGTATTTGCTTATAAATTGTTATTCAAACTTTCTTGGTGTCATGTCATGCTGTGATTATGGCTTAGAAATTCATATAACTATAATTCAACAGGAACTAATAGCTCAACAGGTAATCCTATTGTTTACATAATTGTGTCATTGATACTCTCGAAAATATCTTGCTACTAAGTTTATCTTATTTTAAGATTTGCTGGCCTTCTCTTAATTTTAACAGATGCATTGATGAATAAAAATTGCAAATTGAACAAAAAGAAAAGTGACTTTTTGTAAGATAATTTTTCAAATTCTTGAAGATTAATTAGATCCTATGAGTTCTTTAGATCGTTTATTCTTTTTATTTGTGCGATATATCTCTTTTCATTTTTCATTTATTTGATAAACTTAGCCTTTTTTCCCATCTGCATACACTACCTGTTATTGTCATTCTCTGACATTTTTTTGTCGTTGTTGAATACAGAGCAAAATTACGCAATAATATACTCTGTTTTGGGAGAGTGAATATGTAATTTTATCTTTTGTAAACTTTTATTAACCTTTCGGTACTCTTCTGTTTAGTTTATATAGAAAAAGATTAAAAATTGAATAATTGGAATAAGCTATTTATATCTTTAACACGACATCCTTGATATTTCTCATTTCGTCATTTAATTTTCTTTCAATCCCAATTACGCTGATATCTTTTCTTTGTGCCACTAATGCAAAGTACTTTGAACAATTCACATGTCCCTGGTCTATAATTATTTCATTGGGTTAAGTGTTGTTGTGCAGTTGCTGAGGAAAAAACGCTTCTGATTTCTTTTTACTTTTGCTTATTTATTTTTTACTTTCCCTACATTTTTACGCTTTGTTTGCTGACAAAATTAGTAAAAGAAGAAAGCATGAAGAAAAAAAATATGCAAACAAACAATCCGTAATAAATTCACTAATGAAGAAGCAGTGAGATTTGAGTAGTACTGAATTTTACATCGATCTTAATTATTTCGCTCAAAGAGGCAAATGTTAATTTAAAGAACTTTGTATTCAAAATTCTTGGAAAATTTATCTTTATTCATTTGATTTAATAACGTCCAGTGCTGTGCATTCTGTGTTACCGTATTCTCCAACCTGATGCAATATTTCGTTTTCTGGTAAAGAAATTCAATTTACTGAAGAATCTTATAGTGATGAATAATGTGAAATATTAAAGTTCGGGAATTTCTCTATAGGATGATGTTGCTGCACGATTGAGTCACATTAAATGGAATGTTCTTTTCTCAATAGTTCAATTTTTATTGACGTGTGGTTGTTCCGTATATATCTTATACTTACTTCCTTGTCATCCGATACTTTCTTCTGTTCCAGAACCGAGTAGTAAGCCAGTGTAAATGAAATAGAAATACTTAGCTTTATAATTTTTGAGTTACTGGGTTTTGTGTGCTATATCCATTGGAATAATGAATACATTTACGGTGTTCTTCCTTGTCATAAACCCAACTTGCAATTATTCATTGACTGGGAATTTCATTCAGATCGATTTGCTTGTCTCAATTCGGGAAATAAAGAATTCTGCATTAATAGGAGTTTTAGAATTTTTCTGCATCAGGACAAGTCACTGATGATATTGAATTCATCATTTAGAAAAAAATATCACTTGAAATGTAAAGTTGATACAAACGGTTAATTCTTTCATGATTTATGCCTGTCTTTGAACTCTTCAAAGACCTTATTATCTAAAAGTTGCTAGCCAGTGTTCTTTGATAAAAACTTTTCGTCAGTGAACTTGTTCATAAGTCAAAAAAAGAAATGTGTTGTGGTTAAATGGATGAATTTAAAATTCAGAAATGGAAATGGCACAAATAGGATTTAGAAATTGTGATTACTTCTGAAACATCCATAACCGGTTATTTTGGACAGTCTACCACCAGATGTTAACAGCTGCATCGTTTTGGAGAGGAAAGGAAGCATATTTATATTTAGTTGAGAGATGCTGAACTTTTTCATAGGTCATCTTCCTCGTTTCCAGTCTATGATAGCTGCAAGGATACGATACCTGAAAACGAAGACTGAAAAGAAGGCTAAAGGTCAATTTTAAGTAATTTCCAGAATGACAGTAAAATGAAATTATGTTTTTATGAGTGAAATGAAATATAAAGCGGCGGTGATGAATATAGTTGTGGAATCAAATGCAACAGTACGTATATACATATAGATATATATATATATATGAAACGCTTGTTTGATGATCCGGCAGCGACTCGATTCGATTCACTCAGCATTTGATGAGCCGCCCGTTACAGTATCCATGTACTCCCTTTTCTGTGACATCAGCATCTTGACGGTAATTTTAACGCATAATAAATTTTTAAATTGTTCACCCATGTCAGTTCAGTTTAAACTTCTGATGTCCGAATGAAAATTTTATCATTATTTTATGACGCGAAAATAAAAATGTGTTGGTGGCAAAATGGAAGGTGAAAGAGAAAATGAGGGAACGAAGAAGAAAGGGGCAATTAATGTAACCGTTTTCTACATCACCAAGGTAGATTTAAAACTCAGTTTTATATTTGATTCAAAATTTTCGGTCATTGCTGGTATTGGTATTGGTGGAAAAAGTTTAGAGATGACCTTCAAGCTAAGATTAAACGATGAATTTTTGTAACAAATACTTTCGTAAAGTTTATTCATGAAATATAGCAGCAAGCAATCATCAGCAATTGAAGGTGATGCTAAGCTATACATATATATTATATATCTTAAAGAAAGTATTTTCTCAACAAATTCAAATTTTAGAGTTAGTTTTGGCGCCCATTTGGAAAGTATTGTAATGGCTTTTTTCCCTTCATATAATTAGTTTTCTTCATTGATATATGTCTTTTTAAAAGGTACAACTTGTGGGTTTACTGCATTGAAAGAAAATGTTCACTTTAGCAGTTCCCTTACAAATATATAGCTCAACTCAGCATACCTTTCTTGTTTTCACCTGTCGTTTTTCGTTAGTATTTTATAATTTTTGCTAGCGCACATACTGCACAAAACGTTTTTTCTTCTGATTTGAATCCTCGTAAATAGATTTACACTTTATCAGGTATTGTTCTAAGAGTGAATGACTTTCGAGGTCAAGTTTAAAAAGAGTTCAAATCAAAGATAAGAATTTTACAGTATTGCTTTGATTTATTGTGTTGAAGGTTCCCTTATCGGTATGCATATTATATTTATTGTTAAGATTCAATTACCGCTGCGGATTCATTTGTTTTTGAAGATTTGAGCGGGGTCAATTGATGGACCCATAAGGCTTAACTAATATGTTTCACTGATATTTAACTTTTTTCTTCATTGTTTTGCTGCTACTGAAATCCACTTGTTCTCCCAATAGACAATATGTTCTGTATTGGTTGTGAATCTTTGTGTTTCACCCATAAAAGTTGCTGCTGATGGAAGGACTTCTGTGTAATTTTTTAATGTGCTATCATCTAGACCACATGTTAGCTGTTAACAAATAAAAAAGTCTTCAAATGCGCTACAAACAGTGCATTTCCTTAATTTGCAAAAAGGAGTTTCTTTTTTTCTCAGTTAAAAGTTACGTGTACAGGTTTTCTTTTTTACGTAGATGTGATGAAACATGGAATTTGATCTGCTGGGATGACTCTCACAACATGGTAGTTTCGTGAAATGTATCGCATGTTATAAGTTTGTGCAGATATTCACCGAAAGGTCAAATTCTTGAATGCAGTAAAGCGTTTCGCCTAATCTGAGCGGAACCAAGCGATCGAAGAGAATTTCGAGTGATTTGTTATGGTCGTGATAGCGAGGAGCAAAGAGAGAAGACAAGGGTTCACGTAATAAATTAATCATGGATCGTCTCTTTAGTGCTTGTGACAAGGAGGTGCGGGGAAACCAGAGTAGAGGTCCTGATTTTGCTAGTTGGTGATGGTTTGGTGAGATAACTGTGAAGTGTTTACACCTTAAGACGAGGAACGCGTGCCTTATGTCACACAACTCTTTGCATGTTTCTAATCTAGATAGATTATCATCAGTTCGTCCATTTCCAGCATCATTTCCCTCATTGCCAATCGTCATGAATTATGTTGTCTTCTAAAATCATGAAATTTCGGAAACTTCCAACAGTTCATTACGGCTGAGCGTGCGATACTGCTTCTTTCATGAAAAGCCGAACTCGTTACTGCTATTATTTTTAAGAATGTTGCTAAGAATAAGTGACAGTGATATGGTTGTTTGTGAATTCAATAAATGAATGGAAAGCACTGCAATATAATCAGTGACAATTAATATTCATCATGTCACAGGGAGTGACCGACCATCGAACTATCCTTTCCTCTACCTAACTCTCCTTTTAATAATCGATTAAGTTATTTTTCCCGTCTATTCACATACACAGTTTAAACTAAAAAAAAAGAAAAAACGTAAACATATTGTTTAGTCAGCGAGGATGAAATGATTCTATTTTGCGTCCCTTAATTTGTAGCATTCCTGATGCATTCCTACTAATTATTTTCAACAAAATACCGTTTTCACTCCTATTCATTGCTAATCTTATGAAATCTTTGTTTCAGACTTATATTTTTACTCCGTGCTCTGTCTATTAGATATGCCATTAAATAGACAATATTAATGTTAGGAAAAACTGACTTTTAGAAAGTTTGCCTCACAAGAACTTTTCAAAAAATAGAAAATAGATGTCCTGCTCTTGATGTTCTTGGCGACTTTTGCCTGCTTATCTCGAGAATAGCCGCCAATGGGTTTTTTCTCCATGGGCTAGTGGAATAGTGTTGTTTATTTAGTGTCACCATTTGCATATATATTTGCATATGTTAATGTATATATTGCTATTACGTAGTGTACTCTCACCATATTGCTTATAAGAGCGTGGGAAAGGCGGTATTATAATAAGGCGACATTGAAGATTGTATGTGGTGGATTTTATCAGTCTGTTTGCAGTGTGAACTGTGTGAGGTTGTTGGACTGACAAGCAAGTTTATCTGTGTAGCGAGGAACCGGAGATGATATTTGAAGGAGCTGTTAACTGTTAGATTGAAATGACGGATTTGAGGGTTTGACAAGAAGAGGGTTGAGGAGGAACTTGTGGATCATCAACTCTACCACCCGTTGCGGCCCTATAAATTATTACTGCCTCTTCGCAAATCTTATCCCTTAATGAATTCCCTGTAACCCGTGCCTCCTTTCTATCTAGATTTATTACAAGAATGAAGTAGCGCTCATTAATTACTCTTACTGCAGATTTCAGTTGGTCCCCATCTTGACAGTTTACTTTCAACACTGATGTCTTGCCTTATTATAGCCTGCAATTTCTAATTCATCTAGATTTGAACAAATCGATGAAAGTTGAAACGAAAGTGATTCAGAGATTAGCAATGACAACATGTCCCTGGTAGGTACAATGAGACGCACTTCATGAACAAGTACGACAGCTGTTCATCAGCGCTTCTATTCCGTCACTTCTAGTAGCGATGATATTTAAATCTATATCAGTTGCCCAAAAACAAGATAGAGCGACTAATTGCCACCACCACTTGCTTCATCGATATATTGATTTTCCCTGTACAAGACTGAGCACCAACTGCTATGAAGATCATCGGCATGCAAGTTAGAACTGTTGAATTTGAAAATTGTTTCACTTAGATTTGAAATATGGCGAAATTGGAAAATCCACTGCTACCGTTGAGTGTTGGCTGAGGATCTTTCTCAAGGAGATCGAGCATTTCACGTGATGCTTTTTTCCAATCATTGTTTGTAAAGGATAAATACATCACGTCAGCCCGAGTATGTAACCAATAATTCCCACACTATCCGTCCAGTTCCTCTTGTAGTTATTTCAGAGCTTTAATGCCCCTCTATTTCTTCCGCAGTTTTAATATCGCATGTGTCTGATGTGTCGTGGATTATAAGTGGCTCTTGTCCATTTATTCAATGTTGTTTTGAAAATTCTCGAGACTGTGGTACGATAATCTGAAAACTATGTGCCACCAACTATTGGCCCTACGAACGGGGCGTGGTGCTCTTACGGTGTAAAATTGAAGTGGAGCAGATGCTCCACCTCCGGTGATTGTTGCCACTGGTGTTACCGGGGCTTCTTCCTGGATGTGTCGTCTTTTTCATCTCAATAAGGAGAAGTGGTCGTCCTTCACTTTGTTGTTTTCCTTCCCGCCTAAGTACTTACGACTGCAAAATTATTCACCAAAATTGCCCAAATAAAGCTAAGCCATACTGTAGTCAGATATTTCATTAAAAGCCCGTTTCCATCTCCACTGATTATTGTTAATTATGCGCCACAGTTTTCCGGGAAACACTAACCGGGTCGTTATGCATCCTCCGTTAAGAGAAATTCTGTTAACTGTCTCTACATTCTGCTCCTTCTGTTCCACATTCCCTTACCTTCTGCCCAGATGACTTTCTTAATAAATGACTTCCTTCGCAAAGCACATCGAGATTTGACAATTCCGCCCATCCATACTGCACTTTTCCTTGTACCAATAAAGCTTCTACAATATAGATCATTTGTTTTCTATGATAGTGCCTGTTAGAATTTTATTGTGAGCTTTCTATTACGGCTCTTCATAGGAATTTAATTTGTGGGTTGGTTATAGCGAAATTATTGGATTTGTGGGAGAATTGGCCATGATGAGACAGATATATTGAAATCCTGTTGTAACAGGCCTTCGCCATTATTTTTATCACTGTTAATTCTGAACTATATATTTTCCATTCCAAATATGATCAACAGAGATGTCAGTTGTCAACTTCTCCAAACCTTTCTGCACCTTCTGATAAAATTATAGTCAGATGGACAAAGAGAAAAGATTCTAGGATTGTGAAATCTGTAAAACTTCCTTTTATGCCACAAAATCATTACATGGTCTGAAGGTTTCCGTGTCGTCAAAAGATCGTTATTTTCACTTGTTTTGCTTGCCATTTGCAGTTTACTAGATAATTATTACAATTCTTAAAAATAGTAACTTAGGTCATTTAACGCGGAGTTTTTGCTATAAAGCGCAGTTGACGATCGTTTGATAAGAAGCAAATATCTGAAAAAAAAAACATCTTTATTCAGTACATTACTGGATAGGATCAAGATAGCTATCTCTAAAGAGGTGTGAAATGTCATTCATTTATGGGTATCTAGTTGGTATTTTGGTACCAGTGCCTTTTCTTATAATTCAATTGTTTATTGTAAGGATTTTGATATTGAGATCTTATTTCAGATGGCATATTAAGGTGGTTCATTTTCTGTTAAAGATGTAGGGGGTAAGAGGTTAGTGGTCGTTGTAGCGCTGTGGGATGCTGTTGGTGGACGAGGTACCCCCTACTGAGATCGAACCGATCCCGTCTTTTCTTCCCGAAAGTGGTGGAAGTATGTAATTGGTACTGACATGGTGCCATGACACTTTATTAAACCAAATTTCCTGATGTTGACAGTGTTTTGGATGGACAGAATGAGGAAGTTCGTGGCAGAGAATGGTGGGAGAAAAAGTTTCAATGTCCCGAACATCATATAATTCGGACATCGTCCCGTCCCTATCCTTTATTTTAAACAGTGATGATGTGGCACAAAGCTTTTGCTTCTTTGAATTAATTATCTAATAAAGCGGATTTGAATAAAAGTATAATTCGTCATGGAGTGAGAGGAGGAGCGCAGTTTTATACATGACATTGAAGTAGCTAATGAAAATGTATTGAGTTAAATATTGACTTGAATTTCTTAGTTTTTCAAAAATATCAATGAGAAGATATCTCGCGTGTGATGGTAGATTTCAAGAGAGCTTTCAACTTCTTCATTCCTAATTACTACACGAATGTTGATTTTTTGGTTATATCACGGTGTTTCTGGTATGGTCAGTAGTATTACAGTGGAGAAGAAAACTTGTTTGTTTGCTACTGTTTAATGTGAAAGACTGATAGATCTCCATTTCTCGCAATAAGGGTTAGTCGTCCTGATGATTTTAATAGGAAGATAATAATAGTGATAACAGAAGATGATAATCATATATTGGTGATGACGATGCTGCAGGATGATAGTGACAGTGGCAGTAATTACTCTGCCTGGGGCGATAAAAATCATTCTTTACCTTAACTCAAACGCTTTTCGCCGTACTTTTCACATGTCCGAAAGCAAAAAGAATGCTTGTTTGTGCCAACACTCATCGGTACCTTTCACATAATTCTGATTGTGGTTTAGTTGGTTTCGTTTTGCCGAATCAGTTGGATCATTCGTCATCTCACGCCACAGCTTCTTATGATTGCTGCAAATCTGCATGCGTTGTTGAGGATGTATGATAATTACAGCTATTTCAATGCGAACTTTTGTGGAGGAACATGGTGATAACTGTTTTAGAAAATTTAATGTATTGGTGGTTGTTGGTAATGAAGCGATGAGGATCTTTCGAATGAGTCATTTTCCGAATTTTAGAAGTCATATCAGATTTTTCATATGACATAATTCTCTCCCGCTGTAGATTAATCCGAGAGCTGAGAGTAATCTCATTTTAATCAGGTATGCAGTTATCTTTCAGTATTTTTTTTTGCCGAATGGAATCTTACTGCATATTTCGGCGTTGTTTTTGAAGCATTATTTCGTTACAACGATTGCATTGGGAAAAGTTTACATAATGAATAAGTTGATTAGATTTCCAGGGTTTTCCGCGGACATTGAAAACTATTAGTTGCTTCATTCTATTTCTGCTATGTGCTGTGGAAATTAAGAAAAGTTATTCTACTTATGATAGTAGGCGATGAAGGTTTATATTTTGTTGTGGAAGTGGACAAGCGAGTAGAATCAAATATTTATTGATAAGTTTATCAGTATAGCAAACTAGCATGCCTTTAATAGTGGTTTGATTTTTTCACAGGAATGAGAATAATGCAGTATATTTAACCATTTTTCTTTTTCAACTTTCTTTTCCTAAATCATCAAGTAATGCTTAAATTTAACTGGCCTTTTTAATCAGTAAATGAATGCTATTCTATAAGTTGCTTCATTCTATTTCTGTGTATGTGCTGAATTGAATACATAGGTTTTCATTCAGCAGGAAGTAAACAGGTCATAGTATTTGTCGATTGAAATCAGGAGCGGATTTTTGAAATTATTGATTAGAAAATAACCTGAAATTATATTGGTACCAGTTTTTTCGATGTCTAGAGTAGTTCCAAGAACTTGTTTTTAGTCTCTTGAAAGTGACCATACGATATCAACGATAGGAAATGATCAGGTTTGTTCGGTATTGGTCGCCTTATCGGTAACCGCTAGATGTTGTTTTGTTGCGCACCTATTTTTAAGACATGTTTTGCTTGCCTTGTTATTTCTCGAAAGGAGGAGCTCATTTTTGCTTTAAAACAGAACTCATGGCTAGTTGGAAATAAAGTCATATATCTCTGAGCTTTTGCACCGTATTTCGCTCTGGCACAGTAAGAATAAAGAATATATTATAGGTTAACACTTAATCCCGTGTTTTAGCAGCTAATTCATTTTTTACTATGTAAATAAAGTCGTGAAATTTATATTATTTGAATTTTATGAATTCTGATTAATGAGAAGTTGTCTCGCACAATTATAAACCCGATAGCTTCATTGGATAACTCAGTGATATGTGGCATTTGTATGTAGTCAGAACTTTTGTACTGTTTCACTATCTTTCGATCATATTTCAGGCAAAGATTTTTAGAGTGATGTGCTTCTTCATTTCATTTGAAATTGTTTCCGTGCTAGAAATTGTCTGAAATCGAAACAAATCTCGATTTCGACCCACCGTTTTGTAGTATTTACGTTCATTCTGTCACTGTTGAAATCTTGTTTTTCATTAATTATCATCTGTTCCCTGTGCTTCTCTTTTATACTACTATTATCTTCTCAGCGTACTTTCGGTCATTTTCATCTTCATCTTTGCATGCTACAGTGTTGTGAAATCTCGTTTTTACATTACCTACCATTTTAATTGAATGATTTGCCAAAGGATAGCAGTAGCAGTAGTAGTAGTTGTTGTAGCAGCTGATCAGATCCTTCTGTTCTAATCAATCCCTACTTTGATATTATGTTCCATACAGCTTCCTGATTTTAATTTCGTTTCTTCTACCTTTCCGTAATGTTACTGATTCCGGAGCTATACAGTAATGAGCAGCAAACAGTGTGGTTGGTTGGTTAGCACTAATGTGCTTCACTGAAAGATGTGCTCCCAAGTTGGAAATATTCTGGAATTATATTTGTGTTTGTTTCAATTTTCGATATTTTACTGTGAACGAATTTTTTCCAATTAGCAGTTTATTTTGAAATCTGCACAGAAATATGTTCTGGAAATTTTCGAATTCTACTGAAAAGTGGTACTGAAAAGAGAAAATCCGACCAGATATTTATATCAAAATTGCTTGTTGGCTTTGATGACTAGAATTTATTCAAATCTTAAAGTATATTTCATCTCCAGCGCTTTTATATAACCCAGGATGACCTGTTGCATCCTTCTTCATTCGGCAATTTTTTCTTTCATTCTCAAGCAAAACAGTGCCAGTTATCTAGCAGGTATTGCCCTTAATCATTCATTAATTTAAAACTTAAAGTGAACTTAACCAATACTTCGTTCGTCATCACTTATTGTTTTCTAATAATACATCACCAATTTATCATTTCTTCTTTTTCCTTAGCATTACTGAAATTGTCAACCGTTTTAGTCTCACTTTTGTATCTCAAAACATTGCCTTTTTACATTCAACGCAATGATTCTTTAGAGTCTTCAGTTATGATTTGAAATTTGGGAATGGCCTGAATGTATCGGAGGATTCAAGTAAGAGGAAGCACTTTTCATTCAGTCATTTCTTCCATTTCATTTCCCTCATATCATCACAGGTTAATCTTATATGAGGGAATCAAGCGGTAATGCAAATGCTTTCTCGATTTCAACTGTTTCTCTTGGAGTTCAGTCTTTTTTTTTTTTTGACTCGTTCCCAAATCTTTTTTCCTTACCAATTTTGTGCTATAATAATACTGTTTAATTGTTAATGATTTGGAATTGTTGGATTTGTGTTATCTTGTTAAGAAGATAGTAGTGACCAATAAACATTCTCGTTTTCACATGTCGGGTAAGCAAAAAAAAAATAGTAAGAAATAAATGCCGCAGATCAATAATTCATCGTTTTCTCGTTGCGCGATTTCATACTATATAAGGTTTTGATTAATGTATAATTTTGTTACAGCTTTGACTATCTTGGGCATCCACCAAATAATATTCATTAGTATCATATTTGTGCTTTGGAAAGCATAACTGAAAATATTCCTGTTTCTCTACTGTTACTAGAAATAGTAATTAATTGATTTGAGTTTTTCGAAAGGCGGTCATGTCATCTGGTAGCCTGATTATGGATAAGCCTTCATCGGCGGTATCATTTATACCTATTAAGACTGAAATGGATCTCAGCTCGCATGGCGGCCAAACAGATCACTTGCAGGTAGGCTTACAATTTTTATGTTGCTTGTTGTTCAGAATGTAATATTTCCAAGTTGCTCGGTTCTTATCAAATTGTTGTTCATCCTTCATACAGTGTTGACCTTGTCCAAGTTTTTATTTTAAATTCAATTCTACTTCAAATTCATCTATACCACAGATTTCATCTATATTTAAATTTTTTTTAGTCGTAAATTTCGAGTGAATTTTATGATAAGGTGTTCAAGTGAGTTTTATACTTGTTCACCCATTTTCTTTGTATTTATTCATTTTTCAAATTTCTGATCGACTATGGCTTCTATACTCTTTCCGTTTCGTCAGAGCGACTTTTGTTGTAGTTAGTTGTATGTTCTAGATGACTTGGAGAGTCAGGTGACTTTTAAGTATTCTTGACCATTAATTGCAGAAAAATGTAGTGTTTACAATTTAGTCCTTTTTTGTGGCCGTATGGATTCATCATATAATTCTTGGTTGTTGTAGTAGACTTTGGCATGGACTGAGAGTTAAGCCTAACCCAAAAGCTTTGAATTTGATCTCTCAGAACTTATCACCAATGGAATTAGTGAAATTAAGATAATATTTTCAGCTGGATATATGTCACCAACAACCTCATCGACCCTATTCCTCCGTTACATCATCCACATCAAATGGTTGGGATCCTACTGAACATTTTGGCTCATTGAAGGTTTGCTCTTATGAGGTATACACTTCTTCCAACCAAAAATCCTCATTTTTCCCTAATTTCGTGAATGTATTTTAGTCTATTTAGATTTTGTAATGATTCTATGATGCAATAATTCTATGTTGTACACTTCTTCCAATCAAAAATCTTCGTTTTTTCCTAATCTCTTTCTATTTGTTTTATTTTTGTGGATGAATTTCGAATATTTTCCGGTCGCTAAAAATAGTTCCACTCCTTATACGGATGCAACAAATTGCAAGAAATCGAGCAATCATATCAAGCGTCCAATGAACGCTTTCATGGTTTGGTCACAAATGGAACGCCGCAAAATTTGCGAAACCTCACCGGATATGCATAATGCGGAAATCAGTAAAAGGGTTTGACTTTAATTCACTGCATTCCTGGAAATTGATGCATAAATCCCGTCCTGAGCACAGTTAACTAGCTGAATTTATAGTGTTATGCATATGAAAATTCTTTAATCACTACAATGCCGCCATTCCTTAAATGTTTTTTAGCTTGGCTTACAATGGCGTCAACTGTCGGATAGTGAGAAAGCACCATATATTGCTGAAGCAGAACGGTTACGTGTTATGCACATGAAGGAATATCCGGATTACAAGTATAAGCCGCGGAAGAAGCCAAAAAAGGGTGCGGATGGACAGGTTGCTGTTTCTGTGAGTAATTCTTGTCATGTGCCCAGTCAGACAATGCGACAAAATGGCATTACTTCATCAATTACTACTACTGGTCGACCGAAAACACATAAACGGTAGATTTTTGTCGTTAAAAGTGGATTAGAAGAAAGTGAATTCTTTGCTTGTAACACTTAGAAATTCGGGCACAGCATATGTTCTAATTATTAAACTTCTATTATTAGACTACATTACAGCATACTTGGTTTGCCAATGAGTGGTCAGAGCGAAGCTCATCATCACTTAGCATTTTCTGGTAAATCGATGAAGATTGATCATGATGGTATTCGTTACCTGAATTCGGCCACAAGTGATCAGAAGACATCACCACTTGCAAATACTACTATCAAACAGGTAAATTTCAAAGTCCTTTGTTTGGAAGTAAATGTGAAATAAGTGACGTACGATTGAGCATAATTTAAGAAGCTATTAATATAATGTGATGTAATTTACTGAACTCTTTTTTGCCAAGATTTCGATGTTGAATTTTGAATATTTGTTCATTCATTTCAAATTGCTTCTTTTGACAAAATACTAATTAACTGAGTTCTTTTTTTTTTTTTTTTTTTTTTTAATGCATCGTGCTTTTCGTCAAACTGATATTCAGAAAAGTCTTTGTAATTCTTAGTTTTGAAAATAGTTTCATAATTTACCAGTCATATGTTAATAGTAGATGGTAATAGCTTTGTTATCATGACTGAGTGATTTGAATTTATTTAAATTAGCTTTATGGAACAAATTCCATTCGAATAAGAAATTTACTTTGCATTTATAGGAAGCGTTATTCCAACAATCATTTCCATCGCCAAATAACTTTGCGAATACACCAATGACTCCAGAAAGCGGCTTTTACGATGATTTTTATACATCATCTCAGCATTCAGCTCCTTCAATGTATTCCTGTTCAACTACCAGTGTGCCGTCGCAACATCTGTTGATACCTTGTACAAAAATGGTTAACTTTCCTTATAATTAGTTCGAAAAGTTAATATTTGGAGAAAACTTTCAGTAAATTTATTTCCTTGAAGGAGAATCTGAAATACCAATTTTTAAGATTTATTTGAAAAGTTTAGAGTGGTTGAAATGATTGTCTATTTGCAGAACCATGTGGGTGATGTAACTACTTCCTACAGCACTAGCAATGGTAGCACATCATCGATGATGCATCATCACCAGATCTCTGCATATTATCGGCAGCCATCAACTGGACAATCACCAATTGCCATTCCTAACAACAGTGCAATGATCGCTGACCAAGTAGGGATTCTTTAAGGTTTTACTGAAGTATCACTCATAAAATCTTCTGCTTTTCGTTGACATCCAGTAATTACTTTAATGAGGTGTGCAACTTATCTGTTTAATGCGATGCATTAATTTTTATTATTGATTAGTTGGTTTTTTGAGGTTGTTATAGGAATACAATTTATTTACAAGCAGTTGCTATCCAACAAACGTTGCACTTGTATTTTGCCGACCGACGTCAAAATTTTTAATGTGTTGCTAATTAATGTATGTCAGGATGAACTACGTTCCATGTCAAGCGGGTCAAGTAGTGGGTACGGAAGTGCAGGGACAGCCGTCGACACGGAAACAGCCACCAGTTCAGTGCCCATTACCGCTCATGTAGTTAATGTGCGTTCTCCCGTTTGTTCCATGTCTTACTATCCGTCAAGTAGACCAGGCACCAGCTCTGACCCATTTGTTTCAAACGGTTCAGCACAACAACCACCGCCACCATCATCAGATGATCCAAATCAGTCGCAGCCTGATGTTGAGTTGTTGCCATCGATCAGTGACTTTCAGTTTCCAACCGCGATGAGCGGTTTGTGGAATGCACCAGTCAGCACAGATTTATGGACTGCGGCATCAAATCATCAACTTACGCGAACACCAGCAGATTATGATATTTACTGCAATCGCATGTGAAAGAAATAAAATTTGCTAAGTTTTTTAAAACCTCAAACTTCAAAAGTAGAAGTTATTCAGAGCAGTATGAAACCTTATTGCCCAAAATACTTGAGAAGGAGAAAGAATGGAAGACATCGGAATACGATTATTGCGACGTTTGAATTTAAGTTGCTTATTAGTAATAATGCATTTCGGATGATAATACGCGAGCAGAATTTGTATGCCTGTTTAAGTCTAAGTGTCATTAGGTCGATATGAAATGATGATAGTGAAGACATTTTACTAGACCAACAAAGAATTTCGAGGTTTCACTTGATTTTTTAAACACTTATTTTTGTTAGCTGATCCACTTATATACTTTTCATCTTTTTATTCGTTATCACTGCATAATTTACTCTGACCTCATATAATAATTTTTTACGACTGTTTTTAAACAATCTCGTATTCTTATAGCATCGTTTGGTGCTTCAGTGTACAGTCTTGAAGTGTAGTCATTTATATTTTCAGTGATGTTTTAAAGCAAATCTTTGTTAATACTCTTTTAATGTTATTTATCTAATATTCATCGTGTACTTTCGGACAAGCTGAAAAACGTTCAGAGATGGTGTTGCAAGTACGCTTGTCTGCTTTTTACGGTTTAATTTGAACCTAGCATCTGGTTTGGATTTTGAATAAGAATTGAATTCTCTGGTGCTTAGTTCATGCATTTGTTATTATTTTAGAAAAAGTTAATATATAATAAGAAAAGTTGTGGGTCACCTTTCTAGATGCATTTGAGAAATGCAGTTTAGTACAGTTTCACAGTTACATCAAGTAGTCCGTTATCCGTCGATTACTCTGATAAATCCGGTATATACGCTTGCTTTGTTCAGTTAGGTGCAAGTATTATTTCATATATTTCATGTGTGGCTTTTTGTTTTTGTACATGACTCGGCATTTGCGATAGTTTAATCGACTGGAGATTAGGCCTGCCATTCTCACTACTGCATCTTTTTTAGGCTAATTAGCAGGTTGTTGTCTAATGAATTATAATAAAAGAGTGAGCAAATCAGTGGGGAGAATGATGATACGTTATTATTACATTTTTGCATATGTTTCGTTAATTGAAATGAAATTTGTAGTTAAAGCGGTGATAACTGTAGCAAATGTCGAGGAGCGTTTTTATATTTCATTTACTAATTTCATTCATTTACCCATTCATTCATCCACTTCGTCCGTCCTTATATCTACTTTTTCTTTGTCATAAAGTGTTACTTTTTTGTCAGATGAATCCGCTTTATCATTTTGTTCCCTTTAATGATGGTTGAAGTTCAGTCAGAAAATAATGCTTCTTTTCGTTAACAGAAGTTTCCACTAGGTTACAGCACTCGACTTAAATCATGTTTTCCCATTTTTGATTTTATCATTAAAAAATAATGTAGGATAAATTAGAGAAGACTATTTGATTGTTTGAGCTCGTAAGATTTATTCGTTTTGACATCAGCATATACGATTTATACTAATAGCATTTGTTCTGGCCACTTATATTTTCCGTTTCCTGTCATCAGTTCTTTTTCTGTTAGTATTTGTTTGGTATACAGGCAGAATTTCGAATAAAATTTGTCGGAAAAGTTAGTAAATATACTGGACTGGAAGATGACGAAGGATATTATTAGGACCAAGAGGCTTATCTTGTATGAGAGCGACTTTTGCGCACTAATTATTACATGTCAACTTCTCATGTCTAATTATCTAGTCGGTATCATGAGATTGTTGTTTCAGTGCAGTGTTATTGTATTTGAAGGGTGAGTCAAATCTAACAGTAGGGTGGGATGCACTCATGGTTGTTGCAGCGGACGAATGCAGCGGCGAGGTATTGCTACGTGTCTTCGTTCTGTAGTGTCAATGTAGCGAGAGATTGTTGGGTTGGTATTCTGAGCATCGAAATGATTCCAGAAGGTTCTACAGAAATGGTTCTAAGCCCATTACTACTGGCGCCGGCACAGCAAAGAAGAGACATGCAATATGTCGATAAGGGTTGGGAAAGGTTCTATAGGAGTAATGTAGATGAACTTAGGCAAGGAAACATAACAGTCTCGTTAAGGGAAACAGCTTGCAAGTAGGGATGAAAGGTTGGTTGTCGTGGAAATGTTTCCCAGAATTACCTGTATTGAATGACTTGGATACTGCAGCACATTGTTCATTTTGGTTGTTTTGGCCTCGTGAGGTTGGTAAAATCCATGTCTGATATGTCTGACTTCACGTTGTGGTAAATAATAGGAGAGTAGTTATCGGTGGTGCAGTCTATTGTTTCCAGTGTTTTCAATAGTGGTGCGATGCTTAAACGTTCAGTTTAGTTTCTATAAGTGACATTATTGCTCATTCCTGAATCTATTAAGCTTCATGCCTTCTTCACCACTTCAAAGTATACTAACTGGTTTGAGAATAACGAGCTACAAAAATTTGCCGATTTTAAACCGATTGTTTTAACTTAAATTTGACAAATCTAAGTTGCTGAAAATGGATGATGGTGACATGTTACTAACATGCTTAAGATCTTAGTGGGAATACAACACTAATCAGCAATTGAAACCATGAGATTCTTGTTAAAAATGCAAATTTGCTTTCCTCGACAATTTAATGCTGTTTTTAATGAAATGAGAAGTTTGGTATTACACTCCGAAAATGACGCTGACGGTGGACATTCATATCTTTCGATTGTTGTTGATAACAGGTGAAACGAAAACAAGTTTTCATCATGTTAGGAAATGAATGATCAAGAAAGAAGAGCTTTCCTTCCCTGTTTTCAGTTTTTCTGTATCGAAAAAACTTTTGGAACAATTTTTCAGGGCTAAAAGCATTAATTAAGACAGCTGATCGATTTCTGCCAATTCTTCTACCCTCTTGTCTTACAGTATGTCGTATATTTTGCTGAACTGATTTCTTGCAATTAATTTAGAAATGACTTACTGATTGATAGTAACCTGGAAAGTTCAGCAACTAAAAAAGACTTGCATTCATCCACAATTGGTCAAATATTATGTAACTGATAGCGCTGTTGTAATAAACTTAATACGCTGCTGAGGAATTTTAAACAATTCTGTGTTATTTGAAGGATCAAACCATAGTATCTAATTCGGACCGCGTATGTTTTTTTGATTTCTTTTAATTCTTCTTGAAAGTCTGGAGCCTTATAGGAAATAGTTGAGAACGGCTGCGGTAATGTCCTCATTAAATGAAAGCAAATATCGAAAAAATTGGAGACATGAAATTTACTGTGAATCCGAGAAAGTAAAAGTATGATTTCATCGCAGATTTAGAAATATTAGACATTCATGTCTTACAGCATAGGAATACTCAAGTTTCTTGTATGCAATAAACTGATGTCTCATTGAATGAGCTGACTAATAATACTGTCTGATAAAACAGTGTTCCATCAATTATTTGTTTCGATGTAGTGAATCAGACACTGTGAAACAATTAGTATTGATAGGTTATAAACTACATTGACTGCAAAAAAGAGAATATCAGTTTATATTATTTTTGCCCGATAAAGTGCTTTAAATACTTCTATATTATGACCAAATCAATTATAAGCATTTCAAACTTTCGCAGCATTTATCAATATTATTATTTTTTTGCAATGCACAAATGTTTAAACTATTACTTAATTGAATGCTTTTCTAGTTCTACATTCAACTGGTAATTATTGATCAATTTGTATTCACCTGCATTAACATAGATCTAGCACAATTTAACAAGTCATTTTGGCATTGAAAATAATGGTCTTTGAAAAAGGTGAAGAAATTTTCACAGCCACGAAGAGAGGATAGGAAGCAATGCTATAGCTGTTGATTGATATGTGAAAATTCCAAGTGGTCAAGAGGAATTTTAAATTTTTGTGAGAATTTTTTTGCAAATAGATATATTAGCAATTTACGAAGAGACGAATTTAACGGCTGATCTATTACCATTGTTCTCTCTTTAAGTCAAAAAAAACATTTCTTCTTATTACTACAACTTTATACATTTAAATTTACATAAAGTAAGCAATTGTGCAGCTCTAAAAATGGAAATCCAGTCAAGTGATTCATCTTGAGCATTCATTCATCTTTGCATCGGAGGTTGCTTTGCAACGATGGCACATAGAGGCCGAGGGAAGTGAATTAGTATATGAATTAACAGCTAACTGACCTGGTGGGATTGTTTACGGGTAATCAACCATCCGTACAATGATTTGACACAATCATTGATTTACGCAACACAGAGACGTGGAAGCAAGCATCATTTTACGATATGTAAACAGATTATGCAGCTTATTTTTTCATGTCGTAAGGGAGAAAGAACAAATATTCTGGACAGATCTATTTCCTGATAAATGCTTGTTGTCATGTCATTCATTTCAATATAAAATTGTCCTTTCATTACTTGGTGTATTTCCTCTTGAACTCGAAACAAGATTAGTACATGAATTCCTTGCTCAGAAATCCTATCAAGGAACAACCTTCGAAGTTTGTTTCCAAAGTTTTGCACTAACTGAGCATGTTTCCAAAGTATGAAGCTGGTGTCCCTGATCATACTGATCGCTACCATTGAGAAAAATAGTTATGATGTTACCAGAGAGTATCTTTTTAACAGTCACAACAATTACCATAGAGATACCAAGTAAAGGAAATCGTTTTCAATTCACCTTCCATTTTAAAGTTCACAGAACTTACAAAGAATTCATCGCAAATGAAGAATAACGACATGAATTTAAATGTTCTAGATAAAATGGTATTGCCATGAAGTTGGTATGTTAGTTGACAGGATGATCCGGTTCGAGTTCATCCGTGTCTCCTGAATTCAACGACAACTGTAGCATTAGATGTCAGATGTGTTCCGATTTTCTGATTACATCATTAACAGCGCAACAGTATCACTCTTATGCCAATCACAGAGTGCAAAATCTAGTTTCGCTGACATTTCCATCGTTGCAATTAACTTCTCTAGACAACTACAGATATTTTGAAATCATATTAGTGAATTGATTTTCAAAAAGACTGCAACTGTCAACACAGCTGGTTCTTTCGGGCATGCAGAAATTTTTTAGCGAGCCAATCTACTCGAAGTCAAATAGGATCTATTTAATTTCGCTTATTACTGAAAGAGTAAGTGTATAGTAATGCTGTACACAAGTGCAGAAATGAACATAAGTGGCTATGATGTGTTACCGTAGGTACTGGTTCGGTAATGCAAGTAGAATTAAGATTAATTTTCATTTCATATCAAACAAAACTAATTTTTGAGCCTACATGCCGAATTCGCGTAGTATGATGCAAGCACTAGGTAATCTCAAAAAATGTGGCTTTTCTCTGAAAACAGTAAAGAAGAAAGCATTGGTGCTTTCATTAAGCACCATGTCGATGGGCAATTTTTTATAAGAACTGCTGAGAACTGCCATAGTGAAAAAAATTAAAAGGAAGAAAAAAGCGCCGCTCTATGATTAACAACGATTTGCGGTACATTCTCACACCCCCTCGCCTGAAAGTAAGGGTAAGATATCTTTTTTCGTCCATACTACCAGAAAAAATGGATCAATTTCAAAACCTCAAGATCGCAAAAAGTGTCATTAATTAAACATGCGAAATGTTCGAGTATTTCAAAGATAAGAAAGAACGAGAAATTCAATTCATTGAAGGGAGGGAGGGAGGGGGCGTATCATAAAATCATATGTTCCTTAAAATGTATGGGAAATGAAAATTTGATGAAATTGAAAACTTTTTTTAACAGTGAGCATTCTCGAACAAAATAAAACCATTCTTACTCATGAAGTTCAAAGACTAGAAGGCTATATCAAAAAGAATGAAGTGATTGATTTACAAGTTTCACTCAAAAAGAAATATAAAATTCTATTAACGATTTTTTTTTGAATTCTTCAAAGTAATATCATGAAGTGGTGATCAGGTTCAAGTCTGATCATTCAACTTTTTCAGTTGATATTAATTTTTTCAGTCCCATCCCACAGTACATCATGCATAACAATTCTGAAGTTCCTTTCTACTTGATGTTCATAAAGGGTAAGTTGCTGTTCAATCCTTCAATTATTCATCTGTCACTTCAATACCTGACAGTTTCTCAGGAACAGGACGATTATACAACAAATTAAAAAACTAACAAACTTTCTCACATTCAAAATGCGCAACTGTACATACGCTATTTGCAAAGGCATTGGCTTTGTTTACTTTATAGTGACATATATGTTCATATGCATTTCTAGATTTCTAGAAACATCACAGACCTGCCATTCAGTTTTATGCCACTAAACACTGTTTAGAAGTTTTCTCGAGTAAATTATCCAGTAGCCAGTTAGTTATCATTCACTTTTCAATCTAGTCAGTTATCAAGATGGAGATGAGATAGCACTATTTAGAAGTTATCATACGGTCATACGGTTGTGCCATAACGTTTGATAAAGCGTAGGACGGAAGATGTAGGACAATTATTTCGTAACGCGACCAAGGCAATAATGCCGGCACTGAAGTAGAATCTCGTCCCGGGATGCGATATGCGATATGCTTTTTGGAATTTGTGTGTGGGTGGTGAGGAAGAAGCATGGGTTCGTATTATGGGTTGCTGTGGAACTCTGTCCTTTCCTTCTCCCTCTCTCTCTCTCTTTCTTATTCCCTCTCTCCCTGCTCCGAGTTGTTTTTCGCTTCACCTTTAGATATTTAACCGAAACTGAACTTGGAGCAAAACGAGCTGATCGAGATTAATAAAATGAAATTTAAAGCACTGGAACTGTCTTGAAGCTTTATTCATTCTATCATAATTATTTACGGGTGATTGAAGTATTAGTAATTGGAATAACTCAAATACAGATTGACAATGAGCAGATGGCCGTTGGGCAGGAGCCTATTTCTTGTCCATCACATTGAATGTATAAAAGTTAATGGCTTAAGTTCAAATGTATTGGGATCTATTTCGGCAGAAGGTGTGAACCTCAAAGCTGTGCAAGAAAGAACAACGAAGACAGCAATCTTGATGCTACATCATGGACAGCCGAGAACACCGTATTATGCCACGAAACATTTGGCTGAAGGCTCTCATTACTACTATAAGATACCACTATGGCTTACTTCGTATGTATGCATGCTTCATTTCTTTTTAATTCTGTTTTCATAAAGTTCTAATGTATGAAATGGTACACAGTGCCACGTAATTGCTTGTTGCTCATTTCGACTGCTTTCAATAATAGGAGGGTATAAGAAACCCTCCTATACCCTTTTGTGCGTTAGCGGTTTGCGTGATACTCAATTTGAGAAAGAAAGGAAAAATTCATTTGAAAGATATATTTCTTTTGCATTTTAAAATTTAAAAACCTTTTTATTTCAAGACGTGTGACACAATTATATTGGCCATTAGCGAAGAAAGTTAATTTTTGTGTTGACGACTACAAATACAGCGAAAACTTCTCACATCTTGTCAGTACATATTCAAAAGTACTGCAAGGATATTTGAATGAATTAATTCCGGAACATCGTTCATTCTACTGCACTTACGCATTTCTTTATGACGAACCAGCTATTTCGAGAACGATCAGTGAATTGATAAGGTAATTTCAACTTATAATAAGTAACTCGGACTTCTCGTTTTCTCAGAAACATATATAGGAAAAATAGGGTATAATCTTGCTGTTGTTTTTCCAGCTTCTGCAGTTTCTATTTGGGACAAAACTTGCCATTGATTTGTTTGAATCAGGTTTCAAGTTTTTAGTACATTTGAAATGTCATGTAGTTGATTGTGATCTTACTATTTCCAGAAAAGGTATACAGCGGTTAATTTTATTACCACTATATCCACATTATTCGTGTTTTCAAACGGGGACAATGCTAAATATTGCTGTTAAGGCTCTTGATGAGCAAACAAAACCGCTGTCAAAAGATGGTATATGTTCAATGGATTATAGAGTGAGAACTATGTCCCATGTATCATTTCGCTGTAGTACTATTGATCGGTGGAGTAGTCATCCAGTTATTATTAATGTGAGTTGCTTAAAGATCCGTTTAAAATTCTTTTTGAAGACTTTTGCACTTATATTTCTTTTTTGAGCTACTATTTATGTTTGTTTACCCTTTCTTCAGTTGCATCAAAATCCATGTAAATCGGAGTCCGGTTTATTTTTGAATCTTGCTCATTTTTTGATATCGCTTCTATTATGTAATTATTTTAGCACATAAACTTTCTATAAAAGTTTAGAAAAAACTAAAAACTTCATATTGTGCTGAGAAGAAGCTAAAAAAACTTCATGTCTAACAGAGATGGAAAATTAAGTTTGTGAGACTTCTAGACTTCCAAGAAGATATGGCGAAAATGCGCAATGTTTCTTTCAACAAACGTGCTTATTTAACGCATTTCTTAAAATTTATGGAATTTATTTGGTTTATTTGGAAGAATTAATTGTGCTAATTTTTTTCTTTACATTTTAGTTCTGGTATAATTTGCTATGTACCGAACTGAAGGATCACGACAGTTTGCTTTTTGTTGCCCCACAAATGGTTTGTCTTCTAAACTTACTATTTTCATGAATTTGATAACTTTCTGCTTCCATTTGATACGGCAGATGAAATCTTCAAAGAAGTGAGGAATCTTTCTTCTGTTTTTGTCCAATTTAAGTTCTGTTGAGTATAAACTAGGCTAAAATGATCTGAATATAAATCTCTGGAATGAATGAACGTATCAACAGGATCTCATTTTAAGATGAGAAATAAATTAAATTAGCCAGATCACCTTATTTTTCAGTGCCCAAAAATTCAATGAAACTGTTTCGGTAATTGATTGTTATATTTTGTGTAGTTATTCGGTCCGATGTATAAAAATAAAATTGCTATCGGAGTTGCATTTTAGCGTGGTTATAATTCTTCCGGCTACATGCGAGAGATTTGGACAACTTGTTATCGCCTGATGGAACATATGAATGAAGCCGTTCCTTGGAAACTTGCGTGGTTTAGCGGTTGGGATCAGTGGCCAGCAACAACATTGGAAAGCATAAATTTACAGTTATATTTCTTGAGAAGAGAAAAGCGATATCGTACTTTAGTTGTGCCCATTGCATTAATCATGCCTTCTTTCGAAAGCGAAAGTTTGCTACCAGATATTTTACAAAATGAGGTAAGCCACCTGTATTCGTTTCCAAGTACTTTTCATAAATTGCTTTGCATCAAACAAATGCTTTTATTTAACTGCCTACTAATATTTTGTTTAACTGTAATAAAATTAAATTGATAAAGTGCAGGACGAGCTTACAAACAGTAATTTCCATTTTTTTTTTTTTTTTTTGATGTCAATTATCTGAAAAGCTACAGTTAATCTAATTTGTTTACTAATCAACAACTTTTTTTTTTTTTTTTTTTTGCATTTGTTTTTTTCTTTTCTTTCGTTTGAAATTCTCTGTAGAGGAGATTTTCTAAAAATAATTTTCTATAATGGTGAGGGGGATTTTATTACTCTTATAAAATTACATTTCCTATTGATTTTTCTGCTCTTATTTTTGCAAAAATGAATTTTGGAGAAAATATTGCTCTTAGTTTAAAATTATTAGTTTGATTCTATGCGTCCATTATATTGTTTTTTTAACGAATTTATTGGAATTGTTTCTAAAAACTTATCATCTTATACTTTATTACATGCGCCTAATTTTCACACTCTTCATAATCTGTTATTTGCAGGGTGTCGATTTACTTTCACCACCTGGATTTTCACCGGTTTTGGCACATGGCTTTGCAGAACTAATCAAGAATCATTTGATGGGACGTAGAGCATCATCACAATTATTGCATCGCTGTAAATTCTGCTTTAGCTCACGTTGTTTACTTCGAGAAGCAATGTTGGCACCAAAAGAAATACCTTTCAACGAAATATTTTTAAAAAACACTTTAGGGAACGGAGAGCTAATTCAGCAACAAAAAAGACTGCAAATTTCGGCTTGAAGATATCGAAATATTTTAGATTAAAACGATCTCTTAAGGTTCATTACCACTCAAATTTTTTGTTGCTGAAAGTCATCAACGCACGCATAGTGATAGTGCTTCCACTGTCAGGGAAGATTAATTTCTCTCGTCTGGCAAGTGGGTGGTACTCCACTTGAAACAACTCTTTAGTCTGGGCCGTATGTTTTAGCTTGACTTGACTGTTAATTGTATATTGCATATTGCTGAACGTCAGTTAGAATAACTTCGATCAAGCAATAATATTTGTGTAATATTATTTTTTTCATCGTATCTTTAATTTGTGAATAATTATGTAAATTTGGAATCAATTTCAAGCAGTTGATAAACACCTAATATTTAAATAAAATAATAGCATATCTATTTCACTGGTGTCGTGATGATGCTGTATTTCGAGTTCCAGCATAGAAGTTTGCGTGCAAGAAATTTTTGAGGGGAATAAAGGTAAGGAAAAGCAATCGATTTCTAACTTAGCTTGACTGTCGTTCCATTATCCTTCGGTACGTGTGGTGACAGACTCTACTTATAGTGTAGATGTAGCTACAAGTTATATATATTATGGTCGGATTTAATTCACACTGTGCGGGATTGCTGCCAACTTTTTCCTCATCTATTGTGTGTGAGAATGAGTAGATCACAGTTTTGCTTACTGCTGGTTGTCAGTCAGTATTATGTATTAACAGTAAATTATATGTCATATGCAACTAATTCTCAAGCTTTTTTTTGAATCTGTGAAATTTGAAGGTATTTCAAGTTGTTTAAGTTGTCAGCCTGGAAAAGCGGTAACGAATGTGTTGGAATTTTTTGCGGGTAAAATCTACGAACAGTTAAAAATACAGTGTGATAAGGAGAAGGATGCCTTAGAAAGGTGATTACTTAGGAAGACCTTAGAAGAGTAAATTAATCACTGAAGTTTTCCTTACGACTACTGTACGATGTTTCGTATGAACCCTTTGCAGCGACGGAGAAACAGTGAACATGGAAAAAGTAATTGTATGATGGAAAGGTCACCACATCCATATGAAAAGAAAGGAAGGAAGAGCAGGAATCAGTCTACGCAATCTCCCAGCAAATATACTACTGCATCATGGTGCACACGGTCACGTCACGGGTCCATTTCACATCAACGAGATAGCGCAATTTGATTTGACCTCTCATATAATCCTTTTAATAATCTTTGACCTTCCCTCCCACCACATTCTCTTGCGGATGGTCCCTTCTCTACAAACTGCCGCATTATCATCAGTTGTGAGACTCAGAGTAACAAATTGGCCCCCTGCCAACAACCTCCACTGCAAATTGAAGAGAACGTCTAGACGGCCGGCTTCTCTTTGGTCTGCTGTATGCATGTAGATGTGATAGGTGGAGTGGGCGTGTATCGATCGGCGTGGGTGGGAGTGTTGAGTGATTGCAGAGCCGTCTACCCGTCTGTCTGCGAGAAGTTCCAGAAGAAGGGGTCTATTTCATATTTATGAATGGCAAGATGAGTGTACCTGAATAGGTCAACCCGTGGGTTGTCCATCCGCACCTGCAGTACCTTTGCTTGATTCGCTCATTCTGTTCCCTTCATTTCTCCTCGCCATCACACTTTGCTGGGTCATCGATCCAATTGGCCATTTCTTCACTGTCCTCTCATAGTTACTTGCGAGTAACATCACGTCATTCCTTTATGGTCACCTTACTTTCAAGTCTTTGCTGTATTTCTGCCTATTTTTTAAAACTACTCCATCGATTGATGGTTCTGTTGATTAATTAACTGAGTAATGAATGATTAGGTACCAATGTTCATATTTTTGGTGGCGCTGTGTGTCATGTCAGTGTGAACGGTCTTTTCGACAGTTTGTGATTTTGCTATAGCGATAGTTCTCCTTTCGGCTTACTTTTATCGGTGAAAGGTTTTGATCACACTGAATCTTGTGAGTGGCTTCACTTCTCCATTTCAGTTCACCTTACTGATCATTCTCTTTTATTTCTCATAGGGGGAGGGAGGGAGACAATTTTTTTCTTCTTAAATTGCTACTTGTAACGAGATGAGTTTCCGGGCTCCCACCACGCTATTTATACCGTTAATGATCTATCTGGAATTCCTTTTTATAAAAGTTAGGTTAAAGATTGTGAAATAAGCTGCTGTAGGTGTATGCATGAAGAGTACTTATCATGAAAACTAATTGCAGTTCTGCAACTGATCTGGGTAGGGTTGTTGCACTCCACTTGCCGTCAACCGTTCAAAGAACATATATTAAAAATTTGATCATCTAGAATGGAGGAAACTGTTCAAATTTCCCCCAAGTATTAAGTCATCATGTGTCACATTCCTGGCTTTTTAGATTTCTGAATTACTGACTTATGTTGTGAAGAATATTGAACCACCCCCGGAAAGAAGGGCATTAGGAAAGAGCTAGAAAATTCATAGGGCTTTTGTGGAAATTAATTTTATTCAGGTAGTCTATTTTCAGAGGTAAAACTTGAAGTTTTTCTGATGTAATTATTTATTGGTATTGCACATATGAATGATCTTGGTAGGTAACAACAGCTTTTATGTGATCAATAAGGCGTAATGAGGAACTTATTATCTTTTCCGTAATTGCGCATTAGGTATCGATGTTGCATCCAATGAATTCATTTGATGCGTACGCAAAAATGCAAAGAGTGAAGATTTTATGACGCGTAATGATATAGTGATGAGTGATTGTTAATGTTGAATGATGGAAACAGCGCAGAATTAGTGGCGCAGAAATTAGTCAAGTTCACAGATTTACAAATCAATCACGTTCACGGATTTTACACACATCATGTAGGAGGAATGGAGTGATGAGGATTGTTACTTATTTGCAGTTCGACATCCCACGTTCAGCAACAAGCAACAAGGGATAGTTACAGAGGAAATTTGTGCATTCTTGGACGAGGTAGGGCAGAGGAAGACGGCCGATTGTGAAGGGCAGTCAATTTCAGAGTTTACAGTTGCATTTTCTCGACAACATGTATTTTTAGCACACTGCGTCCCAGTTTTTTGTGAAGAGCCAACAGCAACTTGTACCCTCACATTTTGCGCTTCCTCTCAGATGTTCCCGGTATAAAATGTTCTTGTTTTTTATAGGTCTTCTTTTGAATGCAACAAAACTTCGCAATTTATTACTGTACATAATTTCTTTCGGTCTGTTTGTCTGTAACGCTCAGTTCATGAATGTTATGTCACCGCTTCCAAAAGGACTTTGAGATTTCAGTGTATTCTTCTCTATGTATTAACTGCTCATATGAATTCTATTTGTTCCGTTCCACTTGTTTGTTAGGAATCACAGCACTAATCGACCTGTGTAATAAAAGAGACATGCTAGGGAAGGAAGATGTCGTTTGTCTTTCTATTCCTCCAAGTTCGTAGAAATTAACACAACAGTCTCGATATGATGGTTTGCAAAATAAAGAAAATTTTTTTTTTGTAAACCTAGGAATAAGATGGTAATTTTTTCAGCATCAGTGTTATAGTAAAAACCGCAAGCTTTTCATATTAAACATTCACAACGCACTTGTAGTTCACACTGCACAACATTCATACTGCAAACTACAATTATCAGTCGTCGAATCGAGCAGTCACAATGAAGAACTAAAATATGTCTGACATTTCATTATTTATGGTGAGTGAATTACAACTGAATGGATTAGGAAACAGACTGAACTGAATGTATCCGTTCGTGACTCATGATTGTCGTTATTCATTACTTTGTTTTCCTTTGCGATATGGTTGTAAATATGTATCTCAGTTTTTTTTTTTTTTTTTTTTTCTTTTTTTTGTTCTTAAGGCTAAGTTGAGTTAGGTAGGGTTTCCCTGATGTGCCACATTTAAATCTTTGTGAAGAATGAGCGATGAGCACTATTTATAATCATTAATTGAAAGCGTGAGATGACGCAAAATTTTCAGTTTGTTTAGAGCGTATGGTAATTTTGACCCATTTCTTGCAATATGTATTAGTGAAGACATTTCTGTCTGTTTTTTTTTATTTCATCAAGGAAGAGGGGATATTGGACAGGCAATACCACTGTTCTCGGTACTTTCTATAAAGTTAATAAATGTTTTCTGCAACATTTGTTGCATTCTGTTCCTGTGCTTTGAATGGCACTGTTAATCATTAATGCACCACTTATACTCTTTGTGCAACTGTCGCTGTATTATGGAAATGGTGATTCAGCGGGTCAAATTTTGCACAGAGCACTTTGTTTTCTGCGCTATCACTCAATAGTATTGCCATCTACGTGTTCATAAAATTACTTGTACTTCAGGACTGACATCACTTGTAAGCATATCTGGAAAGTGAGCTCAGAGTGAGAAGTTAAACGCTTTTGGACGCATACAATTCTTTAATCTGTCGTTGGGCAGCTGACCTAGGCTCGTTGGCAACTACCGCAATCACAGGGAAAACATTATAAAAGTTTAGGTCGTTACAGGTCTCTTAGCAAATTTCTAATCTGGTTTTGTCTTCGAGTGGAGCACTTGTGCTCAGCATTTCAACCGACAAAATCGTGCCGTCGCGAGAACTTCTAAATCATTCAAGCAGTCAAGTTGAGTCGTCCTTATATATTGCTGAAGCCGTATGATCGGCACAGTCTCGAAAGCTGCTCAGCAGTTTCTTGTACTGGAAGCTGCATAGCAGCATTAACATCAACAGCGCTTTACTGTAGTGCTGTAACCATACGTTCCCGAGAAGCAAGAAGTGAAACAAGAAACCTAAGCATTTATAATTGTGACAGTCGTGTAGCGAGTAATATCATTAGCATGAATTCTGCTACTTCAACGAATGTCGGCTCTACCACGGTATCACACGCAACCGATACGACAGCCAAACATGGTTATGATGTAAAAGGTGGTAATAATAGCAAGGATAGTGATTCAGAAGGCGAAGGAGCTGAAGAGGTTTGCTTAAAGAAGTTTTATATACTGCGAAATTTAATTTTGTAGATTAAACGTTGTAAGATTTATGATAATGGCTTTGTTTTTATTTCCTTTTTTTTTGAAAACCTTTCAACTTTATTGGTTGTTGTTGTTGTGGAAATGATGAGCAAACATATGAAGTTATCTACTGCTATTTATTCTGTCATCCGAAATCCGTAGGTGGAATAAACTCCAACTAAGTGCTGAAAAATGAGTCTGCTGATGAAGTCAATGCTAGGACTGAACAACACAACCATTTAATAGATTCCAGAGGTAGAATTTGTGCAGGAAATAAAGTACCTGGACTGATGGATTTTATATAAATACTGATATTATCTTCTTGAGCGGGTTGAGTGGGCGGGTTTGTCATGCCCATCCTTGATCTTCCATCATTGTACTTAATTAACAGACATAAATCAGTTGTTGTTAGGAAGTATATCCGTGCCCATAGGCATGTCTTTGGATACCTCTCACTTGTACTTCAACAATGGTGAGGTAAGTTTGCTTTCAATAGAAATTTGATATATGAATAACGATCACTGTTGGATAGTTTTGTAATATAACTTATATCAGCAAACAGAATGTCTCAGTCTAGCTTTTGACTTTTCTTTCTATACTGCTCAAACAATAAATACTTTATTTTTGATCTCAAATTCTTCGTTACATTCTTCATTGAAAGTGGATGTCAAACAATCGTCAAACTTCATTGTTAACTTTTATCTATATATTTAACTTATTAATTAATAACTTTGCCAATTAATCATCCTTGGTTATAATACACATATTAAAATACACTTAGTGTTGTTTTTCAATGTTTTTATTGCAAAAAGTTGTTTTTTCATGCATTTTGCTTACCACAGAAAAGATAAAATAAGAAATTTTGTCGTCATTTCATCGTGAATCTTGTGCGTCAGTCGTCAGTTTTTCTAGATCTTGGAAGAAAGCCCATGCAAAAGATGGAGCAAACGGCGTGAGCAAGTAAAACAGCGTAATGTTCCTGGGATCGACTATGCTTACTTGGCAATGGATAATGAAACAGGTAACGAAGTGGTATGGAATGAAGTTTTGTTCTCAGAACGCAAAAATTTTCGTTCACAAGAAGAACATATAAATGCCGTTTTCGACAAGTTGACTCATCTCGTGCACACAAATCTCGTTAAATTCCATAAATATTGGACAGATTCGAAATCTGATAAACCAAGGGTTCGTTTAAATACAGATTTCTCGCATATAATAATTTTTAAGGTTTCGGTTTTTTTCTTGAACATGAATCCACGTAGAATTTGATTTATAGAACTGTTGTTTATTTCCTTTTTTTTTTTTTTTTTTCCAGTGTCGAGTAAAGTACATGCAAGATTTGAAAAATGTTGAAAGAGATTCTTACGGGTTTTTGTTTTAAATTCTAGGCATCTTGGTTTCGTGGGTAGTGGTTAGTAAGTATCTTGAGTCAGTATTTACAGATTGATGAATTGCTCGTGATCATTGTGGAAAATTGGGAGGAGTGGATAAATGTACATCTAGTTCTTATCATCTTATTCAAATCGTTTTATCAGAGCTCATTGATGAATTGCTAATGGTAGCATCATTTTAGGTCGGAATGCTGCAGACGAACTTTTTTGATTACTTCATTCTTAATTGGCTTTTGAACTAACAAATTAGCTCTTCAAATTTGTAAAATTCGATACATCAGTTTCCTTTTATATTGTTTAGATAATATTCATAACAGAATATATGTCGTCTGGTTCACTAGCACGATTCTTACAGCGTACTCGCAAATCTGGAGCTGCTTTAAATCTGAAGGTCGGTTTAATTAATCCTGCTATCTTAGTTTAAAAGGAACAGCTTTCGGCACCTTTTTAATTCGATTTATGTGTCTTCTCTTTTATCTTATACATATCAGAATTGCCATTTCTCTTTTTTTTTTTCTTTTACTATGTACAGAATTTTTTTATGACTTTGCTACTTTTCTTCTTACTTGTTCTTTTCTTTTTGTGTATATTTTGTCCAGATGATTTCAGGCCTGGAAAAAGTGGACTACGCAAATCCTGTCTGCTCTGAATTATTTACACTCATGTAATCCTCCAGTTGTTCATGCAAATCTTACTTGCAACACAATGTTCATACAACATAATGGTTTGATCAAGATCGGTTGTGGTGAGATTTAAATTTTTATACAAATTTTCTGTTTATCTTTCACATACGAATGAGCCGAACAAGTTTTGTAATAGAATTAAGGTTGTTTGTCTGCTGAGTAAAGAACGTTTTATTTGGGAACGTGATATGGCAAAAGTTTGGATTTTGTGAAATTCACATACATATCTGTAATCTTATTTTAGTCGCTCCAACTGCAATTCAACATCACGTGAAGACGTTTCAAGAGAATATCAGAAATATGCATTACATTGCACCTGAATATGAACGTAAGATTTTTTTTTGAAGAATTCTACTACTAGGGAAATTGTAATCAAGATTGCAATTTTCGTTGTGGCCTCATGATAAAAGTGGGGTGTTTTGTTCTTAGTTCTTTCTCTTTGGGGTCTGCGGAATAAATTTTTGTTTTTTTAGATACAGATTCCATTTCCTCTACCAAATGCGCCGTTTGCAGTTTTGATTACTCCTGATTTTTTTTTTTTTTTTTGATTTTTAATAGTTTGATTCCAGATTGTAATGCTGTAGCTCCGCCAGCTGACATCTATTCCTTTGGAATATGTGCGCTAGAGGCAAGTTTATCTCGAATATGAGCTTAAGTATTGGGGCAGTGTAAGTTGTGACCATAAAAAGGCCTGAATCGGAGGCTGAGTTATTCGCCACAGGTTCCAGACTTGTGCTTCCTGTAAAATACATAGAATTCTCAGCAACTTTTTTTGGTATTTCAGATGGCTTTACCGATGGGTTTATGCGGCTCTTCAAATGGTACTGAAACAAGTGTCGTTTCACAGGAGATGGTTAGGAGAGGACTGGAATCACTAGAAGATCCTATGCAAAAAGTGAAGACTTAAATTATTGGGAAGCCTCGGTTCAAATGTTCTTTAATTGTTTTGGTTTGTATGCGTTTACATCATAAAACATCTTTGAATAGCTGACAAGGTTGTAAATGATTTTTAAACACTTGTTATGTATATAAAAAAGGCTTTCTCATTCAAATATTTTTGTTCTTGAATGTTAAATTTTAGGATTTCATTGAGAGCTGTTTGAACCAGGACCCATCTAAAAGGCCTACTGCTCGTGATTTATTGTTCCATACTATTTTGCTTGAGGTAAACGTTGCATTTGCTTTTTTTCTTTTTTCAATGGTTAAGTATAATTAATAATATGCATTGAGCACGTAATGCACACTGTGTTATAGCCTGCGAAATCAATATTCTGGTAAATCACTTAGGTTTATCCGGCATGTTCTTATCAAACAATTAACAGCAATTCACAGAAAAGCTTCTAATTCATAGCTTGATATTATGACTCAGGTGCATTCTTTAAAATTATTGGCTGCTCACTGCATCGTATCATCGAAATTGAATGATAGCTTAAATGAAGATGATCTGCATGTAGATGATCCGAATCGCATTGCAGCGACATCAGAATTTCGCGAAATGGCTTATAATCAGGTCCCTTCTTTTCAGGTATTCTTTCTTCGGAATCAAATGAAATATTGTCTTACATACTTTTTGTCATATTGAGAAACATAGCAAATTATGTAATGGTAGTAATCTATTGGTTCGAGTTAATAGCTAGTTTGTGAATTAAATAGCTTTACATAATTATGCTCGCAGCAAATGACTAATTTCAGGTAGATCTGGAAAAGTTTTTGGAAGATGTTAGTAATGGAATATATCCGCTCATAGCATTTACTCCTCTTCCTCATCATCAAAGGATGACGGCTTCGACATCTTCATCCGCTATAATTGGCGAACAACAACATGGTGCTTGGATAATTTTTCTTAAATATGACATTTCTCTTCAACCAAGTCTCAGTGTTGTAGTGAATTGTTTCAAGCTAAAATTTATTTGCAAATTTTTATAGAAGATCATGGGTCAGATGGTGACAAACCGGAGCCGACACCCTCTCCTCCAGCAGATTCACCGGTAGAATATAAAGAAAGCAGGTCAATCATCAAATGTACAGTCACAATTAACGGTAATTTCATGTCCATAACTGGAAAATACTGTTATGATTTAAATCAAATAATTTTATAATTCAATTCGCTTGTCGCTCTAATTATAAATCTAGTTTATTGTTACATATTTGCGTTGTTTTTCTTGTAACCACATGATAAGCATTGTGCTTTGCAGGGTCACTGTTAACATTAGTTGTTCAGTTAGATGATATGATGAACCGGCAGTTGACAGCTAGAATAACTGAGGATGATACCTCAAGTATATTAGCAGCCGAATTAGTGCAGCATGGTTTAATAGCTGAGGTATGTGGTTTTTTTTAAACTCATGCAAATATTTTTTTTTTTTTTTTTTTGGAGAAGTATCATTCCTGCTAGCTTTTTATAACTTTTAACAATTGTTATCTTTTTGGAATTACTTAGTGGTTTTTCTATTTGAGTTAATCCTTTGAATGCTTAACTCATCTTTTGATTTTTTTACTAATCTAGTGTGATTTGTCGCTGGAACCTTCCACAAATTGAGTCTAGAAAAAATGAAGTCCAGTGTCATTTTTTTTTTTTTTTTGCATTTTCGAAAATTTTACAGAGCGATGAAATGAGAGTGGAAGAAGCATTCGCAAAAGCTCTTGGAAAAGACACAACTGATAGCACTTTGACGAATGAAAAAATAGTTCAAGAAGCATCTACATCGACGTTGTGACTAAAGAGCCTGTATTTTTTCCCGTAATCATACAAATTGCACTTCTTTATGGAGATGCTTTTACAAGCAGCTAGAAAAGAGCCTTTAGATGTCGTAACTGTACTATTTTTTCCTCATGTTTCATATTTTAGATTCCTGAAAAGTCTTGAGCTTGTGCAAATTTTTCTGGTTTAATTACCTCTGAATTTCTTTCAAATCCATTTTTTGTTTAAATTGAGCGGTTAGGTGTTGTATCAAATACCTGAGAAATTCTTTTTAGGTATTAGGATTTTGGATTGATGCAGCAATTTTAACAAAGAAACTCTGCTTGTTCCTGATACAACAGAATAGCTCAGTATTTTTTCTTTTCTGAAAGAATATGAGCTCTGATATCACCTGTTCACGATTATATTGTTATACATATTTGTTCATGTATACACTTTGTTATAGAAAGCATTTATTGTTTCAAAGATCATTTGGGCATAGTCCCACCCAGAGAAGTTTATTTGCTTAAGAATTACTTCTTCAGTACTGGATATAAGTTCAAAGTGATGAATGAGTCAAATTTTTTGAGTACTTGTTTTGTAATGTGATGGTCCGGGGATGAAGGATATTAGCTGCACTTTTGATGATTTATTTGCTTAACTGCTATCCGTAACGTTTACTATTTGCTTCATGAAAATAACCTGAAAAGTAAGAAATTGGTAAAAGTTCTAACTATCGCTTACTGTATACGTTGTATTGAGCATCATTTTGCAGTAGCGGATGCACTGTGGCATCAGGTAATCTCTGAGGAAATTGTCTTGAAGATGATGTGAAGAATCACTTATTGTCGGTTTGAATGAAATTCTTTACTTTTTACGGGTATCCGCTGCTAGTCAATGTGTTTGTTAATTCTATGGGGAAGTTGTTTGTATTGTGGGATGCGAGTAAATGTGATTTTGTTTCCAAGCTCATAATTATTGCAGAAAATTATTCTGGAAATTGCATATGTTCGATTTATTGTGTTCTGAAGCTTTTCCTATAGATTAAAATATGTCTAGGTGTTCGGTGGTGATCGTTAAAATATAAGGTTTAGATGGGGGAAGGTTATCTTTTGTATGCGTTTCATTTAAATGCGAACTCCTGCTTTTCCTCAACCTGATGATTTCAGATGCATGACTGAGTGTTATCCTTAGATACACTTGTGATGCATGTGGTTTCCATAAGTTTCATTTAAGTTCCTTGAGATTGTGGATGAAATTCGGAGACAAGAGTTTTTTATATTCTTTTAAGTTCCTATCATTGCTAGCTCTGTAAGTGGAATTCAGAGTGGCAAAGAAAATGAGGCCAGAAATGGTTATAAATTAGATGGGAAGTCATTCCAAGTAAGCTAATGCTGATGAATTCAACTAGCTGAAGCATTAATATTGATCTATCTATTATCCATCTAAATCTGAACTGTTCGTTGCCACGAGCAAAATTAGTAGCATCTAACAAAATGAATCATTAATTAGAAGATATGTTAAAGAATGCTCCATTCAAACAGCTCGAGTCACATAAGGTTGAAGTGATGCTCATATAATGCAATCAGCTTTCATCCATCTATTCTCAGTTCATGTTGCAGAGGAGATTTATGGAAAGGAACAAATGAACATTCAGTACTACTGCTTCTTCTTAGAGTAAAGTTTTGGGTGGTCATACAGTCTATATGAAAGATAAATTCAGTGTCGCAAATACTAGTGTTTGCGAATTATAATATGATATGGAGCGCTCTGCGATCTCTCATAATATTTATCACATGGATGAAAAGTTATCGCTCTCTCAGATTTTGTCCGGAATTTTTTTGATTAAAATTGCATTGGGATTTTTGGGTTTTATATCTCTCCAGATTATGATGACTTGTGTGCTTTATGAAAAGGCTGTTTTTAGATTGTTTGCGCTAGCTTGATATGAAAAATTTGTTATAAATTTTTGAGTTATTTTATGCTTCCTCATAATTTTCTCTTCTGCAATTTGAAAAACACCGAAGGTATAGTATTGCTTATAGAGAAAAATTTACAAGGAAATCATTTCACATACTTGTTGGCGATAGCTTTAATTATTAGCAATCGTTTTATTCATGATCCATTAGTCTATTCTAACTATAATTAATGTTCAGAAATACGTCTTATTCAATACTTCAATTTATTCAATATTTTATTTCACAATTTTATTTCAGTTTATTCAACATTACTCTGAAATTTCTCCGTATGCTTTCTTTTTATTCAGTTCTGTCGTCTTTAGGAATCTATTTTCTTTCTCTTGTTGATATTTTCATTTATCGGTTTAGATCTTGGCCACATGAACTGACTTTTATTGAAAAAATAAAAATGCCCACTTTTAGAATGGATTCTCCAAGCCAAATCATTCACTTTCCTTTTTATGTCTACTATCATTTTGGATTTTCAAAAGACATATTCCAGCGCTTTTTTGAAATATCAAGTGGTCTGTCTGTCTCTTCAGTTATTATTTAAAGATGTAGTATTTGTCGTCTTCTTACATGACTTGTTGCATGATTATTGTTTAGTTGTGAATTGGTACTGCAGTTTTTTACGTTAAAAAAGCCTTCTACAGCAGTTACGTAGTTAGACCATTTTAAGAACAGAAGTTTGATGATAATTAAAATATAATTAAAAGCTCTATGCTTTCCACACCCTAGCTCAATAGATTTGTTGGACTAAATTAACAGAATACTCACAGTCACAACATTATTCCTTCGTCGCTTATCGATTCAGTGATCTTTGCAGTGATCAGTTATAATGATCATCACGATTTCTTTTTCAACAGTTAATTAGTTTCGAAGTTTTATAAAAATATATTATTTGTGGTGCACCTTTTCTTAGCACTTTGAGTGACTGATTTATCACAATTTCCATTTCGCTCCAACCGATTAACCTTTCATTCTATTCTTGACTCTTACCGCAACAATTTAAAATCGTAGAATACATTTTTATTTCATTGGTTATTGCAAATGTCCATCCATTGATTTGTATTGCTTGTTCTTTTTCAGTAGAGTCTGGAGACCCAAATGAAGCTCGAATGATTCAGCTATATTGCAGTGCTTACTAGTTTAGTGAGTGTCCAAGTGCTGGTCTCCAACAAATTCTTTTTGAAAGCAGAATGACGGTTAGAAATCGCTAGGCAGAGTAAAAAATTTTTCTAATGCATAGGGGAGGATAACACTTGGATTGGGTTGGGCAAAGCCGATTTGAGCCTGGAGACCCCCAATAAGTCCACTTTTGGCCAATCAATTCGTCTGCTATATCTAGTTGCTTCTTATTATCATATGTCTTTACTCACATGGAATAATTCAAATGTTCCTGCATAACAGTGGAACAGTAAGTGAATGATGCATACAATTTTTTATATATTTTTTCAAAAACTTGGTAAGATTGAATAGCTAAATCGCATTAGTGATTTGAACCGATTTGAATCAGATTTTATTTACAGTTTTCCAATTTTTGTGTGTCTGTCACTTTTCCAGTTCAATCTGTTTTCGAATCGACTTTTTTCTAACAAATTAGAAATCTTTCAGATAATAATAGATATTGCTGTTAACTTTGTCATTTCTGTGCAGTTGTTCAAAGCTAAGTTATGAAAATGGTATGCTTCTTTTGTTATTTTCATAGTAGATTGCATGGCTTTATTATTCTGACCAGATAGTATCCAGTCATAGACAGCTAACTGACCAGTTGAGTTATGTTTACCGATGCTCCGAATATGTTTACCTTTATTTTACTGAGATGAAGATTTGTCGTTGTTATCGAATAAAATTAAACAGTTTAAGGAAGTAATTGGCAGTGAATGCCAGATTGCTATCCACAAAAACTAACTTAGACAAAGGTTATACTGTAGACTAACTTATGACAAGGCTTGATTTACAAGAAGGAGCGAACATGCCGCAAAGGAGGTTAGGTAAATAAAGAACTGTTAACCTAGTTAAATTGGAATATAATTTAGAGTTAGTAAGCAACCGACAAGCAAAACAAAAGATCAACTAAATAAAGAACTGATAATTTGTAAACAATCTAATTGGGAGCAAATTTCTACACATATTCGAGTTAAAATTGAAAGATAAATATTGGTTAAATGATTTTCTGCATGAGATTGGAACATTTGTTGTATAAGGAATGCTCAAATAAGATAGATTTTAGTTTTATGGCTTTCATACAATTATAATTTGGTTTTTCAACAAGTACCTCAAATATTTCTTAAAGTTTATAATCCCATCATAGTGACTGCCTTTTTTGCAAGTGAGAGATCATACTAATTTCAAAAGATTGAAACACACTCAACTAATCTTTATAAAAAGCAATCCCAAATAACGATTGTTTAGAATAAGATCTGAAGAATGTTGAATTCCAAATGTAGAGTCCTCTTTAAGATTCATTTTGAAAAAGTGCAGGATTCACAGCAACAGCAAAGCAAAAAAATTTTTTTCACTTTGTTAAAAGTTTTCAAATCCATTATGATGGAAAAAAAGAAAGGAGAAAACTAGGCGCTGTTTGTTTACAACGCGTGATTTATGAATTTGTCCACGCCGAAGATTTTATTCTTCTTCCTCACATAATTACTCCATAGAATTGTTCAGTGCGATTAGCACACTTTTCATGCGGTCAATCGTACATTCAGTCTCTAAAGGCTACTTAGAATTTGACTTATGCAAGATGGATTATTTAAATATTTTTATTTGCTACTAGAATTTGTATATGTATGTGAAAAAATAATTACAGAGTCCGAAAAGTCGCGGAAGAAGCAAAAGATGAATTAAATATTTAGAATAAGAGCTAGCAGGAAACCGCAACAAATAGATGAGGGAAAGAACCAATTCAGAAAAGTGAGGTAGCGCAAAGTACATAGGAATTTAAAATTTAGCATTAAAACGTGCAGAGGCTGATAAAACTGATGGATACTTTATTTCCTAGTTAGGCTGTTTTTATGCTTGTATGAATGATATAATAATAGCTATTTTATGGAATGCAGTTAAGTATACTGTCCATTGTTATCACATTGTCATCATCTTTATCAGCAAAATAAAGTGTATCCTTTCTCATATTTCAAAGTTGGCTCTTGTGTAGACTACAACTCAGAGTGTGCATTTATGCTTTCATGTAAGTCATTATGCGAACATTTAGGATTCAAAAAGTTTCTTTGGGTTGATTATTCATCACTTCTGATTTAGTTAGTGTCGTGAAACTTGTTTCTTGTAGATTAGAGTCGAATTAGACTTTCGTATGCTCAGGAGTCTTCCTTGTAGTTGATACAGACAAATGCTTTGATTTAAAGATCTGTTATGAGGATTTTATTCGTTAGCAACCACGATGCAAACTATATCGAGAATATGCTTATAAGTTCGTAGTATTTGCCTATGAAAATTAGGTGAGGAAAACAATTAATTAGATAAGGGATTGAGTTTGGCGAGCGCATATGAAAAGTTGAAATTGGACCTTAGTCAGTGAAATGTTGAACATGAATGACCTCCTTATATAGCAAGCATATGAAAAAACAATGTATGTGATTTACAATGAGAAGTTGACTTGCCGAAAGAGATATCAGCCTAACAAAGCGTTGTTGACCTCGTTTACAAGTAAATCTAATTACCACTTAACAAGTCATAAAGGAGTCAGTTAAGCAAAAGTTGTTGATCTTGTAGATTCAAACATAATTTAAAATCAATGACGAAACAAAGGTCAACTAAATAAAGAACTGATACCATGTAAACAATCTATTTGAAAGAGGGTACAAAATAAATAGTTTCAAGCTGTTGTAGAAAGAGAGGATAATGAAGAAAGCTAGCACTGTCGTAAAGGTATAGATTGCTCCGTCCTGCAATGGTTGCTATTTCCAAAAAAAAACCTGCTAATTGTGGAAGCAATGCAGTTAGCAATACATATGCAGTAAGATAGATATATAATGACAGGCGTAATCTTTTCAGGTAATCAACCGAGTGCTGTACTGTATTTAGATAATGAATTTGGAACGGCTGTTTGACGGGTAAAATAAGACAGTCCTTTATTCTATGGATGTAATACGACTTTATTTGATACATTTCGTAAGTTATGCGGAGCTTCGCGAAAATTATTTCGAGTTTCGCGATAGTTAAAGGTCTGAGTATTACCAAAATTGCTTTTCATATGATTTAATAGGAAATCAGAAAGAAAGCACTTTCTTTATTTGTACCTTTTATGTTTATTCATATTATTTTTAATTAAAAGTTAGATCTAATCGACGGAATTGAGTACGAAGTCGAAATTTTAAAGGCATTTATTGATTTTGCTGATGTTATAGCATAGTTTACAATCATGGGGGAAAGCACGAAATGAAAGTCAATGATTGGCGGTTCTTTTGACAACAATCAGATGGGAAAGTGTTGTTGTTGTTGTTGTTATTGTTGTCATAGCAGAAGCATAAGAGAACAGAGTCAATCATTATTCGTTTTTCATAAGGCGTTTATATTGCAAGTCACCCATGCACTAATCGATCCCGCATTAACTTCTGCTGTCACTGCCGACACTTACGACATATTCGGTCCGCATCGACAATTATTTGGCTGATCACATAATGTTTGTTACGTGTCACCGGCAGAAGTTTTTTGAAAATTCAATTTCTTGTTCAGAAAAACTTATGTGTTTTATTTTCTGACTGAAATATGCTGCGATATGCATTATTAAAAACAAAAAACATACTTTCCGTGTCAAAACTGAATAAAAGAAAGTAGAAATGGATCGCTTTCATTGAACTGCGGCACATCCGCTCCGCTCGTTGTCAGTTCCATTCACTGTATTCTGTAACATATTTGTCAAACACAGATTGATAATAAGGTTGCAGATTACTGGCACATTTATAAGCACATAAAGTTGTGTATATGCAAATGCTACAAGCAAAAATGGATAACGATGAAGACATTGTCATCACATCTGTATTGTAAACTATTAAGTCCTTTAGTTTACATGAAATTTGAAAACAGATTTCTTCTGTGTTCTAATAAAATTTGGGATCATAGTCGATCCGATTATTAATTCAATTCTTCACTTTTCATGTTCTATATTTGCGAAATTTAGATCGATCAAGAATGATTTTATAAGATTATTAGTGAATTACTGAAATTGTTATTGCTTACAATAAATGGACGAGCGAAAGGAATTGATTCGTTACTTCTGGATTTCTGAGCTGCTGCTAATAGATTTCCGGATTGTAGAATGGCTGGCATACTTCATCAACTGAGAACACTTTTTTACATAGTACTAATACTAATCATACTGGAAGTGGCTGTGAAATATCTGGATGAGTAATTTATTCAGCCATAGTAGCTAAAAAATTCCATGAAATTTTCAGTTCCAAGTAAACGCTTTGCGGAATCAGAATGATATTTTGGCTGTTGTTTGGAATGATCTGGCTATATGAGGTGGACTTGAATAATAATTAAAATGAAAATTGAATTTTTTGATCTTTTGACCTTTGTACACTTAAGTATATCACTTATTTATTTGCTTAATTTATTTATTGATATTGCCTATCGTACATTATTAATTCGCTTGCATACTCTTTCTGAGATTTGCGCTGTTTCACATTTTCTTATTCTTCTTCCGCATTGACTGACATTAATTGCAGTTTATTTCAGGTGGAAATTCCTCAGAACTTATTTTTCAAGAGGAAAATATAAAATTTGTTACTGAATTTCTTCACAGAGTACCGTTGACCTCTATTTCTATTAGCGATGAATATAAATGTTCCTTCCCCGAACTTAAATAAAGTTTATTGGTAAGAAATTTTGTATTACTAACTAAGCTAAAACAGTCTTTTCGAAAAATATGGGACCATTTCTAATGAAGTTAAAAAATTCTTGAGTATGTTGAGGGAAGAAATGAAGCGAAAAAATTCAAATCTCAGGTATTAATTTCGCAAATGATGTCATCATCAAAGCTTCGATCTAAATCTCAAATAAAAATCATGTTAAAGTTGATTTCTTTTTTTAGAATTCAATAAAATTTTTTCAATAAAACTGATTTTTTTTCAAATTGGTACATAATTTTTTAATATGCTGAAGTCAGGTGACCATCATCAACGAACTCTTTATTCTTATTACCTTTTTAATTGATTTACTGAATTTATTCCGTTTTATGAATATATTCAAGGAAAATATTTCACCACTAATTTCATTCTAGCCTCATTTATATAATTATAATATTTTGTATTAGAGTAGGACTTAAACTGTAGAGAATATCTACCAGAGACTTTTTTTCAGCTCATTCCATCTACATTACCTGATACGACTGGAGTTTTGACTTTCTTAATGCTAAGCTCACTTTTCTCGGTTATCAGCACTGTTTAATTGTATCTTTCTTAATTTATAACGAATTTTCAGGTCAAACTTATTCAGAATTCACTTAATTATGTATTACAACGATATCAAAATCTAAAAATTAAACATACAGATTTATTTTCGTCAGAGTTTGATCATGAAGTACTTGTAATTGCTAAAACCGATAAATATCTATTGACACAAAGTGTGAAAAATGAAAATTTTTATGTCGAAATATAATTTTTGCTGAATTGAGAATTTTATGGTGGCTATTATAGCAGACGATAATTCGAGATGAATGTTGAGGTGACAAGTCTACAAACCAATGTGGATAATCTGTGGCATTGTTTACATGCCTTATTAAAACGTATTGAGCAGCTAGAAGGTATCGCCAATTCGAATACAGAACATAAATCTTCTATCAATAATATCTCAAAAAGAATCAATGGTATCACTGATGATTTAATGTCAATCAACATCAAAGAGAGACATAATGAGGATCCAGATGTGAAGGTTAGCTTTCTCTTGGAAATTTCCAAAAATTATTTTCTCTATGTTCTTCTATCAAAAAAAGCAGCACGAAATCTCCTCGTAAAAACTTTGCAAATATTGATCAGTTTTTGTCAAAGTTCATTAAATGGGTGAAATTGTCCTGTGCCATTATGACAGACGATTATATTGTTTGATTTACTTTTTAGCGAAGATTTAGTAATAGAATCTTGTTAAAATTTGACAAAAATCACACATCTCTATTTTGTATTGAGTTCAATCTTTGCTATTGCAGGATGTATCTCTCTTTTTTCCCCGAAAATCTGTTTTTTTTTTTTCTTTAATTCCAAGAACGTTTCATTACCATAAATATACTAAATATTCTCCGAATTCTGTCCCATGAATGTTCTAGGCATCAAATTTTCTGTCTTGAATTATGGATCCATCATTAGAGCTACCTCTACAGCACATCATTTGTGATAGTGCATAGGCGACACTTTAAATGCAACCTGTAAGCTGCATTACATTGATAGTTAAAGAATAGTTCAAGTTGGCTAACTTTCTCCAACCGATGCAGACTGGAAAAAAGCCATACTAATACCAAGGAAGAAAAACAGATGTCTTGGGAATTTCTTTTTAAAAACCATAAAATATTAACTTGTTTTTGGATACGGAAGTACCAAACATTAACCAGCAATCATAATGTGATAAATGAAGTGACTGAAGAAACCTGCATGAATTGCAGAATCTATTTATCCAGCACTGAAGGGAAGAAATTCGGAAGAGTATGTGTAACTTTGTCAGAAAATCGCAGATGGATTTTCTTGAGCGAAAGCCACTTATAAATTTAAAAGTTCGATTTTGTTTAGGAAATGAAATGTTTTTTATCATTTTCAGAACAAATGAATCATTTAGTCATTTTGTGGCAAAATTAATTGTTATCTAAACCGATGAATTACTGATTCTTCCGAATCTATCGATTGTATTTCTATCATTGATTTCTTGCAGAATACAGCGATATTTCATTTCAGAAAAGTGCAATGTTAATCGATTTCAGTGACATTCAGGCTGTGTTGTTTTTTAATCAAATAGGACAGGCATTTCATTAAAGATATCAGTTTTGTGAATCAACTTGAATACTTGAAGGACGACACTAACCGTTTGTAAAAAATATAAGAAATAGATGAATGGAATGGCGAAATGTATCCTAACATGGCCAGAACATTTCTGTTTGGCTCATTGTTTATTTCAGTCTCAACAGAAAACATTTCTCAAATTAACTAACTTTTTTTACAGAAACAATTTTCACAACACAGTATTCAAAATTTTTTCATTCTTCTACTTAAGAACGGCATTATTTATCCAATTCGTTTTTTATTTCAAATTGGAATATAAAGACTTCCATCACTTCATATTTATTCAGGCACTAATTGAAAAATAAAATCAGGAAGTAAAATTTGAAAATTTTGTCGAAATTGAACTTCGAAAATCTATAATATAAATCTTTAATACGTAATTTATTCAAAATTTAGGTAGTTTGTAAAGAAACGTTGACAGAAGATCCGAAAACGGGTATTAAGAAGCGTACAATGGTAACAGAAAGAGTAGTTACAACCAAAGCATTCCACGTCATACCGATCAATGATGATTTTGATCAGTCAGTGACGACGATTAATGAAATCGCAGAACTTCATGCTGACAAATCAAAAATGTTTAATACAACGAAATTAACTTGGAAAGATACTGAAATATCATCTGCTTTATCATCTGAAATGTCAATCCCGATGACTACGAGAATCATAGAACTTAGTCAAAATCCATTCCATGAAATTGACTACGATCGAGTTGCCAATCTGATCATTATTACCCGAGTGAAGCCTGACTCTGTCTCTAAAGTATTCTTTTATTAATATCGGTTCCATGTACCTGTTAAATAATGTGGTTTAGCTTAGTGATGTTAGCAATTTTTTTATGAAGAATAATGATAGAATACTGGATAAAAGAGTATGTCTTCTGCAGTTATCACTCTAAATAATTCAAGCTTATAAGCTAGAATTACAGATATATAAGAGTTTGACATTAAGTTGAAATCGTTCAAAGCTAGTGCAAGAAGTTACATCAAATTTGTTTTAATTCAATATCGATCCCTAAACTATCAATATATTTTGACATCATTTCTTGAATGCAGTTGTAATAATTAATACTTATTGAAATTTGATAGGAAATTCGTGCGGGTGATGCAATCGTTGAAATCAATGGAGTGCCTGTCACCAAAATCAAGAAGTTAACGAAGTTGAATGGTAGAATAATGCTAAAAATGATGCCGACACCTCTACATCAAGGGCCATCAGTAAGTGTATATTTATTTACATCTAGGAATTTAATTGCTTAGAAAAAACTAAAAGGTGTTCTTATTTCAAATTTAGATTTATTATCGTGCGATACTGGATTATGATGGTTCACACGATAGTCGTGTACCAGTTCATTTCAACGTTTTGAATTTGAAGAAAGGTGATGTTATCCAAGCATTCAGTAAGGATTCTAATTGGATTCAGGTTGCAGATTTGAATATTTTAATATAATGCGATTTTTTTCATTATTTATTTAAAACACTCATTATCAGTTCTGCATCTAAGCAATGAGAATTTTGTCTTTTTGAAATGAATTTCAGATTTATTTAGATATGTTCTCTCGTTTCCAGTTTGGAGCAGATCTGATATCTAGATGGATATACAAAAAAAATAATATACTGTAATGAATAAGGGATAAGTCAAACTTGGCAAAATCATACGTATGATTTAGAGGCAAAGGACAAATCAATCAGATTTAAAAAAAATTTTGAAGCTTTGCAGGGACGGAAAGTGAATGATTTAAATGAAACAGGGTTGTGTCCGGTAAGTATAATCGGTGAGCAGGTCTCAATGCTTTCCCCATTCGGTCGGCGAGTTTTGGTACTATTGGGTGTTCCAGGTGTCGGACGCAGAACTCTCAAAACAATGCTTCTGAGTCATTTGCCTGAATACTTCACATCTGCCACTCCTTGTAAGCTAACTAGTTCAGCACTACCACTGTAAAGATTATTTAATTAATAAGTAAGATGCCCATGCATGTCTAATTATCTAAATTAGGGTTATTATTCTGAAGAACCTCTGTAAAGCGAGTGAGCACAGAACTTTTAAGACCAACTTCATCCTTTATAATGTGAAACTAAGTAAACAATAGCATTGGCGCTTTTGTAGCAGACAGCTGTACAACTTTTTCCTAATAATTTTTACTACTACTAACATTACAATGAGCTTTGCTTAGAAATCCTTTAGATACTTCACGAGTTCCAAAACCTAACGAGTTGGAAGGTCGTGAATATTATTTCCGAACGAAAGAAGAAATGTTAGAGAGGATCCGAACTGGTGATATGATCGAATGGGGTGAACTAGATGAACAACTTTATGGCACTAGGTCTCTACATCTTCCTTTTTCTTACACCCATTTATTTCAGCAAATTTTATGGAAAGCAACAGAAAAGGATGAGATAATATTTCCGGACAGATTCATTAGGTGTTTCAGAACTGAAACTTTCCTATAGTTTCTTTGGTTCTACTGCTCAAATCACGTTGCAGTTTGGAGACAGTACGTAGTTGTATTCGAAGCGGACGGGTTTGTTTGTTGGATTGTGGGCCACAAGCTTTGCAACATTTATACAATGCCGAATTTATGCCACTTGTTGTATTGATCGCTCCTCCGGAAACTGACGACTTTCGAGAAATAAATAAGCTTCGACTACAACCTTACACTGAAGAGCAGATGGAAGCTTATATTCGGGAAAATAAGAGACTGATGGAGAGCAGTTATGCCAAAATGTTTGATATTGTTTTGGTGAACAAAAACTTGGACACCACTTTCAAAAGGTCCTTCCTTACTTGTTTACTGTGCTATTGTTACGCAGCCCAAAGTTTCTTTTACAACACGTTCTTAAAATGATGTTGCAGTCTGAAAACAGTACGAAGTCCTATAGTTTGGGTGTGATTGAGATACCATTTCGGTTCAGAGACCATTCAATATATTCTCTTTGACCTGGTTTTGTATGGTAGGACACTTTGAATTATTGAAATCTATCTGGACTAAAAACTGAATGAAAGGATGTGAGAAGCAAAGAATGGGAATTCTGTTCTTATTCAGGTTATTCCTAAATTTTACAGTTAAGGAATATTGGAAACTTATGAAATATAATTTTAGGCTTATGGAGATTTTGAATGAATTAAGAAATGAAGTGCAATGGGTACCAGAGACTTGGCTGCGTCGGAAATAGTTTTTTTTTTGAATTGAATTTAATCTCCTTTTCGCTTCTACGTATCACTTTAAAAATTAAGGAGTGAAGTTTTCAGTGAATTTTCTGATTTTTGGAATGTGTCGTGCAGTACAAATTACACCAATTTCTAATTCGTGAGATGTGCATTAATATATTTTGAATCGGCAAAATATTTATATTTTTTTCAAAAGATAATGAACTTCTTTAAATTAGATCATCTGCTGCTATGATTAGTTGCTTTATTTTGCCTCTTTCTTCTCCCTTAATATTTTGATTTATTCGTAGTTCTGTTAACATATCGTCGTTCAACTATTTCTATCTCATGTATATCAGTTCCTAACTGAAATTACTTCTCTATAGACGAAGGAGGAATGAGTGGAAAATTAATATGAATGATTTACCATTAACTTTGTTTTATAAAAATTGTTGGCTGAACTTTGATCTGTGGGAAATTTTCATGCTTTTCCAACCTTTTCCTTGTGAGATGTTTTTGGATTAAGGTTGAAGACACAGTATACCATTCAATTTTTAAAACTAAAGTCGAAGTCACGACTACAGAAATCCAGATATTTTTTTCTCTCTCGATACCTTACAAAGAAGCTAAGAAAGATTATTAAAAATTTGGGGAAGAAATTCTTCTTCTGTGTTACGTTTATTCAGTTACTTTGATCTCAGCAATACGCTCCATAAGAAATGCGACAATCAAAATGCGGTTTAAGTAATATTTGTGTGTTGTTCATTCGCTATTTTTGCAATAACAAAGTGTAGTTTAGATGATCGAGTTGACGTTGAGTCACTGCGTAGCTGCTCATCGTAAAGATGAACACGACGTTTAGCTATTTATAGATCGTAATCCTGAAGATGGCTGTTACAAATATTACTGGAAAGTACCACGCTTATAATCATCGATTTGAAAAAAATGAAGTACTGAGAAGGTTATGCAATATTTCCGCTCCAAACGTTTTGCAGTTACCCAACAAGTAGTACCGCCTAACATAGATTTTTAGTACACATCAATTAGCGGCTATAAATATCCTATGGAAGGCCTTATTAGTTCATAATTCTTGCTATCTAGGACATTCTCTATAGAGTCATAGAGCCATACTTATCATCGAAATGTGGTCAACCAATAGATTCCCGCATATAAGAACCCCTTACTCGATGCTTATAAAATTATAATGTAACGTTTTATTCCGGTGTACCATGTACCCTCGGCAGAAATAACACCACGTATATTCACGTGAATACTGCTTCATCCTTGAATACTGAGTTGCTTGAAATACCTGAGTTTTGGATTATAGGTTACATGGTAACATTACGAGAGTGAAGAAGCGAAAAATTATAGGTTACATGGTAACATTACGAGAGTGAAGAAGCGAAACTCGTTAGAAATACATGAAAGGACACCGTTGAAAGGAATCTTCGGAACACAGAAGAGGAGAATGTGGAAGTTTTATTACAATCTTACTTTCCAAGAATAAAAATGGTGCTAGATTACGGTTTTTAAAGTTCTAAAACACTAAGAAAACATCTTGACGAATGCCACTTCTTGTATATTTAAAATATAAACAAGCATATCACAAATGTCCAGAAATACGCTCGCAAAAATAAATATTGCCCTTGAATTTCAAATAGTGTCACCTTGACAGCTTAAAGCAATATCCCGCATTAAAAAGTCAATAATTTTTAGAAATTCCTCACTTTTATAAATTTAGTAAGAAGACTCAGAAATAACGAAACTTTTGTTTAAGGCAAGTCAGGGAGAACAAAAAATAACAATACTTTTGGAAATGCCATCATATTCGCACTGAACAAAAGAGAGAGAAGAAAATTAAAAGCTCATATCTTTTAACGTGTATTAAGTGCTGGCATGTAACAGCATCAAATAAAAACATGCCATTTCAGTGATAAATTTAAGGCGCAAAAAAAAAGGTACCGGATATGTAATGAAAACACGCATTAAGGGAATAAGTAATGTAATATTATATGATAAAGATTGTTTACTTAGAACATGAAAAACTAGTGTTGATGTATTGGTAATTTTTTTGCTTGTTCAGTGTTAGGACGAAATCCTTTAAAAAAAAGATTTAGGGCCTTCTAATATCTGTAATCAAATATGTAAAGAAATAATCGACAAAAAAAAAAAATCAAAAAAAATCTGTTAGCTCGATGAAAATCGTATACGAGAATAATACCGAGAAACTAGTAAGCTGTAATAGTATATCGCTACTAATATTAGATTTTAATTAGATAATAATTAGAATTTAAGTCTATTTTTATGTCCACAACACTCCTAAAATTGCAAAAATCTCGAGATCTTTCAGGAATTTACAACACGAGTTCAAATAACAAACTCCTTCCAGATCATGAAATCAGTAAACAATAGCACAATCAAGGGAAAAAGATTTGTAGCAAAAGGACCCGAATAAATTTATATAGTGGTAGCTGTTGTTGCTGTGGGTGACTCGTTACTTTGCGACCCGTCTTGGCTTCTTTCATGGTCAACCTGATTCAGCACTAAAATGAGCAAATAATGAATTGAATATATGAATAAACAGATACAACAGATGAAAAATGTCTGGATCCGCAGCTTAACTGCAATTAGATGTTAACTGCAATAACAACAATATCACATTAAAAAAGATGATACTATAACAGATCAGTGAGAAATGAAGTGATATTAATTTTGACAAGAAGGCGTACCGGGATAAAACTTTTATCTTACAGCTTAATTATTAATCGGCATACAGTTTAAATTTTTTTTTCAAAAAAATATATATCAAAAATAGTTTTTCAAAAAGGAACAAAAGTGTACAATTTAACGACCAATGAAGGATAAAACAGAAAAAAATGAAAAGCTATACCAACTGCAGTAGAAGTAACAGCGCTATTAAATGCAATAACTGAATGGTTTTGTGACGAGTTTGATTGACCTGTACAAGGCGAAAATGGATTAATTTTGTACAGAAAGCACAAATTACATACACGAACCTGAAATGTAGATATATATGGAAACATTTCTTATAAAAATTCTAAATTATAATAGCATTTAAACTAAAGAAAAACGGTATATTACATGAAAAATAGGATTACGAATAATTAAAATATAATCCCATCTCGTATATAAAAGATGATTTCCTACTCCTATTTTGACAGCATTAGCAATAATATAATAACAAACAAGATAATCACAACAAGAAATAAAAACAACAGCTTAAATTGGGATAGTTTTTTGCAAAAAGGAACAGAAGTGTACAATTTAACGAGCAATAATAAAAAAAATAATAAAAGAGAATGAAAAATAATGCTTCTATAAATATAAAGGAATTATTACTTTTCTATCGTAACCCAATTCGGGAAGCGGTAAGGAGTTGGCAGAACAACGTGAGCAAAAGATTCTCCCGCAATTGCGGCAATGATGACGACGTCGGACCAGTGTAAATTGCGCACTACAAGCAGTGCACTGTTCGCAGTCACTATCTGGTACCCAACGAACACCTACAGAAAAAGATCTTAAAAGATCAATTTTGGTTTTCATCTCATGTAAATGTTACACTTGAAGACCATATAAAAAGAAAACAAAAACTAACCTATAAGGGAAGGTAGAGGAAGTGCTTCCTGAACTTCCAGACCCATTTCCTCCTCATTCTCTGGATTTGGCGCTGTTTTTCCGGATATCTGAAACACAGATACAATACATATGCCTACTACAGGTACCCAACCAACACCAGTGAATGAATGAATGAGGAAAAGTTTTCAAAGATCTGCTTATCTTCTAAAACAATTTGCGAACCAGCGAATGATGAGTAAAACCACCCTTTTCCAATAAATTTTTTGATGAAATTTCGAGACATCAAGAAAGTAAATCCGCATGACATATGACACATTTGATAATGAAAAAAGTAGTTGGGAGGACAGATAAATTCAAACAAGAATAAAAACAAGCCTCAAAGACTGGCACAACATCGTTCGGCTGCAAAATCATCTTTAGCACACGTCGTAAATCAGTGGGGTAATTTGTTTGCAACTGATCAGCAACGCCGCATATGCAAACAAATAAACGATGTATCAGATCGGCAGAAGAACGGAATCGGGCACGCAAGCGATGAGGGTCAGGCGGATGAGTCATACTGTTAAGAATTTCATTTTTTTTTTAAATCATTGAAGAAATCAATTATACTACCACTTATTATAGAAATCCATCAAAAACACTCAAGTTCTTACAACTGTTTCTCAGTCAAACACAGGATCGTCTTTTTAAATTCTTGATCAAGCAATAACCTAGATCATAACACTCTAACTTACATCAGAAGGTCTAATTTCGAAGAATTCTCAATACTGCTACTTTCACTACTGTCTTTGAGACGGATTGGCGATAATATCTTATATGCAAATGTATTTGTGTGACATACGGAACCGGAAGCGCTGGATACGTCACAGTCACCACCATCTGAGGAATTTGAGCTCGAAGAGCCATTCGGTCTACAAAAAAAAACAAAGACAAAGCTAATCAATTTCTATTTGAAGCTTAATAAGAAAAACTATAGAAATAACGATGATATCACTAAAGTGGCGTCACAATTCAGTGAGTTAACGTTGTGTAAAACATGGAGGTCGGCTAGTTAAAATGATCAAAATGTACGTGGACATGGAGAACGACGAATAAAAGTGATAAGAAATAACAAAAAAAATCTTCAAAATAAACTAGTGAAAACAATTGCCAAAAGAAATGAATAGCGAAAATACATAAATCTAAAAAAATACAAATAAGAATTACAATGAAATTAAAGAAAAAATGTTTTTTCCAAAACTTTTTCTAAAATAATTTATTAGCTTGGTAAAATAGAAAACGAACTTAATTTTTTAAAGGATTCATTATTCCAGCTACATTTACTTGTTTATTATTTATTTAATCATTTTCCGCTGACCCATTTCTATTAACACATATGCAAAACGATAAGCTTGATGCAAGTAATTGATATATTCATTCCTTATCATGAACAGATCAATAATTAACGAACAAACAGAGCACCGAAAGCATCAAATTACTAAGAATCTCATTCTCTTCACAATACACTAAATTACAGTGTGCTATGGTTAAGATGATTTCATTGCAAATCACCAAGTATACACTAGTATTTTATTTCCCTCTACACCAGTCTTTTAAATTCCTTTTAGCAAAGTAAAAACTTCGTTATCCTTTTCTAATAATTAATAATTAAATTCTTACTGTAAATTCTGCGCTTCTAAAATCCTTCCAGTTCCTTTTCCAGTAGTTTTCAAGTGAAAATTTGCTACAGTCAGTGTTTCCACGATACTATCTTCACCTGGAAGAGCTAAATAAAAGGAACAGCTTTAATAGTTTGAGTGAACTATGAAAAAAAAAAAAAAAAAAAGTGAAAAAAGTGAAAAAAAAAAAAAAAAAAAGTGAAAAAAAGTATCAATGGTCTGCCAGTACACGTCGAAGGTAGATAATTAGAACATTCATATTGAATCTGTGCATATCTTCCCGAAAAATTAAGGTAGTAAATAGTGTTTGAACGTACCAAATTTAACTTGTGTCTCACCGGTACATAGAGCTTTCTCGACACGACGTAATTCATGCAAGTTCAAAATACGCAATAGGTCACGGATTTTCACCAACAGACTATGAAATGAGCGAAACATATTGGATAATGTTTCAGGATTCGCATCCACATTCAGTGCCCCTTCCGGAAAATACAAAAGACCGCTGCAAACCAATTTCTTTAAACAATTCTCAGATGAATTTAAGATAACATTAGCACTCTATAAAGGATCCATTAGTTAACTGGTCTTTTCAATCTGATAGAAAAAGAAAACGGAAATTAAAAAGCAGAACATACCAAACAATGGCTAAACGTGGGACAGCAATCATCACAATAGGATCACAATCATCGATCTGATCCTGCGTTAGATAATCTAATCTAACAGCTCTGCAAGCAATATAAATGAAGTAATACTTATTTCATTTGCATCATGACTGGGATTTTAAAAAGTGCAAAGATACCTCGAAACCTCAAGAACTGAAGTTTTGTAAACTGAATGGTCATGTCATATATAAACATTTGTAAATGAGGTTATGAGCAGAAACAAACCTATCTAATGCTTCCGAAAATAAAACAGCAATATCCAGCTGACAATCGTATTCTCTCACACTCTTCACTGGAACCATTGCACTTACATAACTGAAATACTCCTGCAGACTGATTATTTGAAGCTGTTAACTGAATCAACGTTACAAGAATTCGACAAATTAACAAATATTTTATAAACTTGACCAAAAAATAGATTCTTGAAACGAGAATGATGATAAATTCTACATCAGTCTAATTTCTTAGAATACAAGATATCTCGCAAAACATTTATGGCAACAAAACATGAAAGCATCTATGTATTATTCATGTCGTGCAAGAAAACTTTTCTCTTGGAAAAAAAAAAGAAAAAAAAAACATTTTAAAATACATTTCTGAGATGCCCATCTTCCACAATAGGAAAAATATATTTTAAAAATATCCACTTCCCATAATGTAGCTAGTGCTTTTATGTTTTGTCGCTACTAACTTCATTCACTAACTTTAATTCAAATTCCGCAAAAAGATGGTCGAAATGCTTTAAACTTCTCTTCACTTTATCGCTATAATGTGTTGGATCTCTAAGAGACTGATCTTTCAGCAAATCGCGCAAAGTGTCCAAATGTTTCGTTAATGCACGAGCCATTGGTCTTATGGCTTCTGATTCCACTTCATGATCAATTATGTTTGATCCTGCCGTAAGACACTGAAATGAAACGTCTATTAGTGTCACTTTCAGTAGCATCTAATCTAGTATTCATATATTTACCAAGTGAATACATTACAATATCAAAAACCAAAAAAGAATCAAAAAATATGGATCATAAGCTACTGAGAAAGTACAACCAAACACAGGTATAACATTTGCCTCAGCGCCAAACCAGAGCTGTCCGGGTAAATTGTCATGCATAATTTCTTCCGGAAACTTTACGCGATAATCACGACAGGCACGATCTGATTCACGTGGAAATACTTGCTGTATCATTTCTGCTGTAACAATGCAAAAGTGAATATCTTTCGAAAATAGTCTCTGATCTTAAACTAGTAACTTTAATATCTCAATGTGATCCAATCAGTTTTAGAACAGAAACATCTTTTCTAAAGATTCACGTGGAAATACTTGCTGAATAAATGAAAAATGCTTAACATAATGCCCCTGACTTTGATTACTTAGTAGAGTGTTTAAAGACGAAAACAACGACAAACTAACAAATTATATGCAACAGACGATCCTGGGCTTGCCTCAATTTGTTAACTAGTTGGCTACAACGCTCTGGGTCACGACGTCCATCAAATGAATCTAATTCGTTGGCCACTGCATTCAGTGCCTCGTCTGCATAGTAAAATTTCGCCAGTGGATTCCAGTCGTCCACACGAGGCTTGTTAACCAGCTTACCTGAAATTGCAAATTCTACTTTGACAACTGCCATATAAAATTTCCAATATAATCTATAATTTGGTAAAACAAATAAAACTAACGCAAGCTTTGCATAGTAGCCGATGTAATACTCCACCAAAAAATGATTACGCCTTTTTTCCACTTTTAATACTACGATGAAACTAACAATCGAACAATGAAAAGAAATGAATACACGAACAAACCAGAAAAACCAATTTCAACAATTCTGAAAAATCAGAAATGACTTATAGTCTTATATATTTCACCTTAACCAATAAGTACTCTTTCAGATTTCGATTTCCTTCTACATAACACTTCTAAGCCATCATTCATCGAGAGAGAGAATGAAAGCGAGAGAGATATTGCACTGCCATATTGCTATGTGTAATATGGGAAAGAAACAATGTTTCAAAAACAGGACCTCAGAAAAAAAACCCTGGCTTGATTTTTAAAAAATAATGAAAAATGAACAAATAAGGTGAAGATAAGCTAGTGCACATTCATAGTTCAGGCAATTTATACATATGTTTGCAACATACAAAAGAAGAGCTATTGTGATTTCTACAATTAAGATAAGGTTCTCTCATAAACTCCTATGCTTTCCTGCCACAGTTCTAATATATGGAACTTGATAGTGATAGAAGATGCTCTAAATATGCTTAATAAATCTACCAGATTTATTTGTTGTTCCATTTCATAAAGTAGATCAGAAATGCAGATAAGACTACCACGAAGGAAAACAGAAAGCCATGCCAAGTAGGTAAAGTAATAAATTGACAGAGATAAAAATAAAGACGTCAAAGGAAGAGCCTGAATCCTACTAGTCCACTCAGTCTTAACTCTGGCCAACTTATTCCTACACCTCCCAACAAACCTAATGCTAACATGGAACATAATCAAGCTGGTTGGTACATGGATCACACCATTCATCAGACCAATCTACATATCACAAGCAAGGGAGAACAGTTTGCAACTTTAATTCCCACTGGGATTAATGACAAAGTGAAACAAACTTGGCAATGAGTGACGTTTCAGGGTATCATGTGAGGAGCAGTAAGCAGATGTTGGTCACAATTAATTTAAAACCTCGACTCATTTTAATGAAATTTCTCATTGAAATCCAGCAATGTATTGTTAAGTTGGTCACTCCATTATTTCAGTTCATATCTGTTAACAATCTTTCGTCATATCTTCTCCACAGTCCATATCATGTCTATACTTACGTCTTATATCCTTTCTTAATACCTTGCAAATCCTCCTCAAAGACAGTTATCTACGAGTGACTGTTTATGGAACAATTGCCTATCCACAAATAATCTATAGTGAGTGACTGACTGCGATACTGTACTCGATCACCAGGTTTACTAATATGGGGCAGTCTGAATTTCATACGGTTCTGCGTTTCTCAGCATTTCCATAAATTTGCATAACATGAAGGATGAAGGAATTGCAGTCCATTTCGCTTCATATATTCATGTTGTAAATCCAAGCACTGAATAGGTCATTTTAGCTTCTGTTTTTTGTTGTGAAAACGTATACGTCTTACACGATCGCCACTACGTTACTGACGTACTTCGGACTGCCATATCTCACATGTTCAAGCATCTGGAGGGTAATGAAAGAAACGTGTACGCGTATATCAGGCCTATACGTGGCTACACATTTCGTTATAGGTGAGTCATTCCAACAGGAAAGCCATCCAACACAATGAAGTCTACAAGGGTGCAAGTAAAACCTATTGCAAATTCAAGTATTGGTGATGATAGGGAGAGGGTGGAGGCAGCTATCTTTTTCTTACGTTGTCAGGTATCGCTTTGCTCTTTCGCTACTTACTTTACCATCTTCTATTTATGGGACGAATTTTTTTTTGTGCTAACGTAAATGTTCCACATAACCTTTTCAATATCGTATTTCACAATAAAACTATTATAACAACATTATAACTTTTTCGAACCACAATGCAAACTGATTGTTGGTTATGAGGAGTGATGAAGTGTGAAAGGACAGCAATGGACGGTTGTAGATTCTCAGTATTGAGAGCAGGAGCTGGCGGTAATTGCTTCATAATTATGGTGAATGGTAAAGGTGGAACTGAATATGAATTCACGTTTTGATAACTAATTATGATTAGTTCAAACTTCGTGCGCAAACTAAATATATTTGCATAACGTGGATTAAATAAAATAAGTACTGCATTTATATTGTTTTTTGCTTTATTTAGTTAATTCACCTGCGTGAGCGTAACATTTAGGAATGGATGACAAGGAAATACATCGAAGAGATACGTATAATGTACCTTAAGCCACTGGATGAATTGTGTAGCGGGGGAAAGCGGGCCGTTGGTAAATAACTTCCATTTTACAAATTTACAGTTCTCAACTCACATTCGTAAACATCCCTTATCTTCAAGTTTGACATTTTTCAAGTAAAGAGAAGATGTAAAGAATAAGTAAGCACTTTGTGTATTTGCTATTCTTACTTATTGTACCATATTCCTCTAACTTTTGTAAAATTGTTTCTAACTGCTAAAGAGGACATAATTTATATTTGCTCTTATAATAAATATTCTTTTTCATCGGTATTTTACTTCCCTTTAAAACTTTTTACGGTTAAGATTTGTTTGCATTTATCTTATTTATTGTAGAATTTGTAAGTAAATCAATGGAATCTTCAAGCGATCGCTCAACAGACGGAGCGAATGCTGCGAATAAAGTTGATGGCACTGAGGGCAGTCACGTGAAAGTTGCCGAGAAACTACAGCGTATATAAAATTATATTTGCACGGGATAGCCCTGTTTAGATTTAAAATTCTTCAAAAATATGCTGTTAAAATAGGAACTTATGAATCATTCATTGGCAGACACTTTTATAAATATTTGAAAATGTTTGCGTGTTATGCATCAACAAAAAGAGTAATTATTGACTCAGGATTGATTTATGATTTGTAGTGTCAAGATTTATCTTCATCATAACCTAAGAAATTCGTAGAGTTGAATTTTGAGAAGCGTTGAAAACTCTGCAACAAGATGATGTGGAAATGACACAAGGTTATCGGCCATTAACTCGTGAAAAAACAGTTTCATTAGCTGACTGTTGCGCATTGTATCGGTTGGAGACAAACCTAAAGGCAATGGAAGAGCTACTGGATATACAAGCAAGCTTGGATAAGTTTGTTTCTTCTTAAAATCTTTTTTCTTCATGAAAATGTTAAGTGATTTGTTCAAAAGTAGAGAGTAGCGATGAAATGAAACGGATGCAACTGATTTCTTCTTTTTATTCTCCTAAAAGGTATTAAGAACTGAAACTTTTTTTTGCATTTTCAGTGAAGATATCAACTTAGAAAGTTATGTATCAAGCAGTTGGATACAAACAGCTATGATTAATTTTGTAGATGGTTCGAGAATAATAAAGCTAATGTGGCCAAACACAAGGAATTATTAAAAAATTTGTTAACTAATGCTCTTACCAATTTTGAAATGGCATATATAATCACCGAGTTATTTGCTATTCCACAAGTGTCGCTACAAGAAATCCAGAAAAATAAAGTAAGTCAGTTGAAAATTGAAACACTGAACATTTGCATCACTTTGAAAATCCAAGTTCCCTCCCATATCATTGCAAGAAATCATATATTTCAATTTCGTCTCAGAATGAGCTTTATCAACAAATTTACTTTGTTTAGATTCTCTCATATTCATTGTCTCAGAAAAGGCAGGTTTCACATGTGGCAATTCTGTTATTTTATTTCTTGTAGCCGGAATATAGCAAATACATTCGATCAAATATTGGCGCAAGGAACATCGCCATTATCAACAAGCCACTAAATAAGGGAATTATTACGAAAGACTACATAAAAAAACTTGAAGGACAGATCAATCATTTTAGGTCAGTTACTTATACTTTTTTCCTTTGACGGCAAACAATAGAAATCAAATTCAAGTATCCAAAGTTGAAATTTAAGTATTTGACAGAAAAAGAAAAGCTGGTATTGTTTGATTTATTGTGAAGAGAATCATTTATTAAGAAATTGCAGCATCAATTTCCAGAAAATCCTGGCACTCACTTCTTTTTTTAACTTTTTCACATTCACTTTAATCTTATTTATAGGACAGTAGTGTATGAAATTGCAAAGAATCTCGAAATTATTACTGAAACAGTTGCTGCGAATGTTCGAGACCATCATTTGGAAGTAAACATAAAACAGGTAATGATGTTAATAGCACGAGAACTCTTTCAATAAAAACACTCAATATCCGTTTAATTTGGAAGGATATAACAAATAAAAAAAAATAAGGTTGCAGACAAATAGCATATATGATTTTTTTTTTTTTAGATAGCAGTAATTGTCAATAATTTGCCGCCTAGATATCGCTTTCCAGAAACAATTTACCTTTCACCTTTTGCAAAAAAACTGCTGACAAATGCACCTACGAGTCCGAACGAAGAAGATTTGTTTGGCAATTTTGTTAGTAGTTTCTTCAGGCAAATTCCAGTTTAAAAGGTCAAAAACTTTCGGTCAGAAATTAACTCATCACTTAATTAACTATTCTTTGTTGCAAAACTTAGTGATAATTGTTAATTCTTTAAAGATAGATAATTTACATAATGGCAGCAGTAACTCGAAACTATTAATTCAGCCACTACAAACAATTAAATCACGCTCTCTTCGAGGTACACAGTTGACGAGTCACTTCCATTTTTTGCAACAAAAAACCACATTTTATGTCAGCTTGTAAGACAAGTTAAAGAAGTCACTTTTTCTCAACATTGACAAAAGTTTCTAATTTCGCTCCTTTCCTACCCACACTTAGTACAAGCAACTAAATTTTCACTTTATGCCAATTCTGTTTAGTTGTTGACAAAAAAATTTTAGAAGTTAACTTCGAAATTTAAACTGAAATTATTCACGCTTTATTATATTTTCAGCCAAATGTGAAGCATGAAAAATGAAGAGATATCACTAATTGAATCAAAAAAGAACTGTTGTATTGCGAAAAAAATGAGATTGTTTTGAAAGAGTAAGAAAATCCAAGTCACTGAACAATAAAATTTGAAATTTGAAATGAAAGGAATACATCAACTACAACTATCACTCTAATTCATTAATGAATACTCACTGGCGTAGTCTCGAATTCGAATAATGCTGCATCATACTAACAGCTCTAAAAACTTAAGACAGTGAAATTGTTACAATAAAATAAACAAATGAAAGGAAGTTTCCACAAAACTGCATAAGAAATATAGTGCTAATTTGCAAAGTGGTAGAATTTTCTTTAAAATTCGCCTTTATCCATGCAAGTAGTTAAAATGACACGAGGGAAAGAACTTAAAAAATAATATTGTATGTAGAGGAGTACAGTTAATCGTCAAGGTAACATCGTAGCTACGAGAGTTGTGTCAAATCATATCTAACATGCACAATCCATCTGACCGGCATACAACTCTTAAAACCACGTAAATAATGTCAAACAAGGAATCGAAATGTGTGTGAGTCTGTCATTTTCGTAGTGCCCCCGCTGAATTACGTCCTGTCGTGATTGGTACTCATGTGAACTTCGCGTGAGATACTGGCAGGGTGGCAGAGCTCCGACATATAACGTGCGGCAGTGTGACATAGCCTACTTATTTCTTGTTAACACGTATAGAAACACTAGTTAGAGATAGACGAATATCTATGTGGGGTACTAATGTACAGAGTACGTGGTTAATAGTATATAGGAACTGTCAACTTGACCTTATTCGCATTGATGCATCATTAAAAAAAACAGTTACGTAATACAGTGAATGCTTTAGCCGTTTAAGGTTGTAAATGAAAAACAGTCGTGTTGATAATGGCAGTTACACGAGCCGCTGCACCAATGGTTGGCAATTGCAGTAGCGCTATGCTTATTATAGGAAGACGATATTTTTCATCACCTTTCACTGAAAAGTTGAGAAAAACAAATAGAAAGAAAGTGATCGATTTAGCGGCCTATCCACCAAGTATTACTAGTTTCCTTTTCGTTCATTCTCTTTATGTTTTTTTATGCATAGCAACATGATGCCAGTGCATGCATGCCTTATCACCATGAAGCGCAGTTCGAGGGATGAATGAATGACCTCTCTTGTCTTTCGTTTTTGGAAATGTTGGTATTGTTTTTCATCAGTTTGGCTCACTATTTTGTATAATAGTTTGCTGATGCATAAACGAAATCTCTTTCTAATTTTTGAAGAGAAGATACGTAACTTCGGCATTGTGGCCCACGTGGATCACGGCAAAAGTACTCTGGCAGATCGATTTCTCGAAATGACAGGCGCCGTTGAGAAAAGTAGTCATGCTAGTCAAATGCTTGACAAATTGCAGGTTTACTTCACTATTCGTAATCTTGTCTTCTAATTAATGAGTATTTATAATTGTTTTTGTCTGTTTATTAAATATTCTGGTTAAACTTTTCAATATTTAGCAAACTCATTTTTTGCAGGTAGAGCGGGAACGCGGTATAACGGTGAAAGCGCAGTCATGTACTATGTTTCATAAGGTATTTCGATTAAATATATGATTACTTGATTTTGCCGACATGTGGAATTGCACAGAAATTTTGTAATTAATTTGATAGTCATATAACTCAAAGCAGGTAGTTATCACGTAGAAACGATGGAAAGATTTTATAAATAAGCAGTTTCAATTAATTCTATTATTTCCAAATAGTAGTATTTTTCTACGATAAACTAGAAGATAAATAAGAGCTAGAATTTGGAAAAAGTCATTATTTTATATAATGAACGACTGAAGCAAAATGATATTATAAATACATTACAGGATTGCATGTTGAATTTAATCGACACTCCTGGTCATGCTGACTTCAGTTTCGAGGTTGCTCGATCTCTTACTGCTACTAATGGAATTCTGCTTCTTGTCGCCGCTAATCAGGTCGAATTCTGTGTCGCTTTTGAAAACTTTTTGTAAAAATTTCTGACCAAATATACAACACTGCTACTTACAGGGTGTACAGGCGCAAACGGTGGCAAATTTTTGGCTAGCATTTGAAGCTGGTTTAACAATAATCCCAGTTATCAATAAAGTGGATCTCAAGAGCGCTAACGTTCCACGAGTTCGTTCATGTTCCATCATTTTTTGTTTTTTTCTTCAATTCAACTAGTTCTATTTCTTTTCGGAAAATTTGGTAGAATTAGTATGGGTCGGAAGCCTGAGCAGTCTCTGTCCTGGTATAGAATACTTAACATCCACCGTCCCTCATCACCTATCGTTCTTTTTCATTTCCGAACATTTGTAGGTAGTATCACAAATGGAGAATTTATTCGATTTTTTACCATCAGAAATACTTTATATTTCTGCTAAGAATGGTACTGGTATTGGCGATGTCTTGGATGCCGTTGTTGAAAGGTTATACATTTGCAATATTTATTACTTCATATTAAAGATGGATTTTTCCATACCTCATAACTTAAACACTTACTGGGTCACTTCATAGTTTTTTCTTTTTTTCATCCTCACTTTTTTGCAGACTACCACCACCCAAAGTTGAAGCACATTCTCCTCTTCGTGCACATGTTTTTGATTCCTGGTATGAGACTCATCATGGTCCAGTGGTTTGCGTTGCTGTGCATGATGGTGTGATTTCTAAGGGGCAGAGAATACGAACGTATCATAGTGACTGTGAATACGAAGTGTTGGTAGTAGGCATCATGATTCCGAATATGTATGAAGTTAAGGTTAGGTAATTTGTTCATGGTTTCAAATGATTTATTGCCATCCTTTCGCTTTTTATTTCAAAAAGGTGTTGCAGTGTTTATATGCTGGCCAAGTTGGCTATCTGTTAACAACGATGAAATCGGTACAAGATGCTGTTATTGGAGAAACGTTATATGATGTAAGCGATGAACGGAATATGGTACAACCTATGCCTCTAATAACGGTTCGAGTTTGAAACGTGGTTAGTGGACAAATTAGTATGTTTATTTTTAGTCATATCTGTCCTGAGAGTGGTCAGTTAGTGTATACACAATGAAAAAACAGGGCAAGTTCTTTCCGCTAAAATCTTCAAAAAAAGCAAGCATAAAGGGCTGGTCAAATTGTAGCCTACTCCGCCATGCATTTATGCCAGTATTTATCCGACAAACATAAATGAATATAATGCCTTGCGCGTTGCGCTTTACAAATTGGCTTTAAATGATTCATCAGTGCAAATCCAGCATAGTAATAGCACTGCGTTGGGGAATGGTTTCAAGATTGGTTTCTCAGGACATTTGCATATGGAGGTAATTTTCTGCTTATTAAACTTATTAAAAGCAAAACAGCCATAATAGTTAGTTTTTTTTGGAAAAATAATTTCACTTTTTTTACATGCTGCTAATAAAATGAAACATCCAAAGTTAAAGTAACTATTTTTCGGGTTTTTTGTGCGAGATTGGAGCAGGAATATGATGCTAACATTACCATAACTGCACCTAGTGTCGAATATCGCGCTGTCATTAAAGACAATCAGACTATACTAAAAAAAAGGTGTTTTATAAAATCTTAACCTTATTTGCTACATTTGTATTATTTTTTTGAGTTGAAATGGTTATTTTTCATTTTTTATTTTTAAAATTCTTTTCTTTGTTTCTGGATGAACATTACTTATATGTTCAGTTTTTTATTTTTTCTAGATACAACGGTCAACGTGTTATTCGTCTTTTGGATGCTAGTGATTTCCCGGTTTGCCCCAGCGACATTGATCATTTCTTAGAACCGATGATAAAATTAACACTTTTACTATCCACTGCATATTGCGAGCACGTAGAAAGATTATGTGTTGATGCTCGTGGAGAGCAAGGTATCATTTGTGCTTGGTGCAGCTGATTTATATATTTTATTATACATATGTAATATATTTTCATAAAATCAATTTATTGAACTTATTTCTATAAAAGATGGGAATATTAAGCTTTCCTTATCTCGTTCATTCAGTTGAGAATAATGGGTTGGATACAGACTGTATTATGCAACAATGGAGATTACCTTTTGCTGAAGTTTGTATGGACTTCTTCGATAGATTAAAAAGGATCACGAGGTTGCTATTTTTACTTATTCCGTTTGCCAGATTACTATTTCTTGCAGAAGGTCGTTATCCTGCTTCTTTACTCAGCATCATTACCTAATTATTCAGTGCTTTATAGTTTTTTGGTTCTTCTTTTTTAAGAAAAGTTTCGAATGACAGAAATATTCATTTATATTTTAGTGGTTATGTGACATATAATTACCAGTGGGATGGCTTCCAAAAGGCGACAATTGAATTGCTTATGATACATATCAATGATCTTCCTATTTATGAATTCTCAGAGATAATGCCTTCAAATCAAATTAAAGCAAGAGCTAAAGAAATTGTAAAGAAATTGAAAGAGGTTAGTTTTTACACAATTTCTAAAGATTTTTCATCTTCTCTGATTTTTTATTATGAAAAAAAATATTTTGAAAATTTTTATAATGCAGGAGATACCTCGTCAGCAGTATGAAGTACGAATTAAAGCTACTCTTGGACAATCAAAAAAGGCGCTAGTACAGACAGTTATTGCACCGGTCAAAAAAGATTTCACAGGTCGATTGAAAGGCAATTTTGGAGGTTTGATAACTTTTGAGTTTAGTTTAATAGTTTTTGTCCTGCTTTTTTTCCTTCATACCAATTTTTTATCTGCGAGATTTCACTTTTTAAAAATTTCATTTGTTTTATTGTGTTCGTATTTTTATTATATCTTTAATTTTTTCTTTCATCTGCGTGCAAGCTGTTTGCTTATTTTAATTACTATAATAGTTTAATAAGTTTAATCTTCTTTTGCGATATTCTTATCATTCTTCATTAATACATTCGTTTTTTGAATATTCAACTCCATTATTTTCATTTAAAATTCTTTCTTTATTTCTTGGTGATTTCTATTTTTCATTTTTTATGGTGAATATTTCTCTTCTTTTACGTAAAAACCGTTCATTCTAATTCTAGGTAGTGGTTGGGAACGTTTCTGTAAGAAATTGTCGCATCAGAAAAAAGGAAAGGAACGGATGAAACAGCTGGGTCAAGTACAAATCCCTAAAGAAGCATTCATCAATGTACTGCGGAGGTAATATAACTTACTTGATTCCTTGTTACTGTTGAGTACTGAAAGATACGCTTTGGTGAAATACAATGATGTTTTGGTAAATCAAATCGAAGTGGAGTTATTTCGATAATAATTCTGATGGTCATCACCATTATTTTTCATCCTCAAGTTGTTTTATAATTGGTATTTCGTAAATGATATTAATCCAGTTTTGCTTTTATCACAATAATAAATATTTAAGAATTTTTGTTTCAGATTGAAATCCAGGTTTTAATTTCCATAATTTTTAGGAAAGATTCCACTCATGATTTTTTTTTTGATGATTTTTTTTTTTTTTTTTCATATTTTATCATATTAATAGTCGATTTTATTATTAATAAAGGATTTAGTGAAGTCATTTTTATGAAAGTTTTCCATATTTGCAAATGAAGGTGAATTTAATTCTGTAATTCATTCAATTATTGAATTAAAAAATTATTTGTTTATGAACTGCTTATGTCATGTAGAAATTATATTATGCTTCTGCTGATATTGAAATTAAAGGATCAATCTGAACCAGTTGATTTTGCAACTCTGTTGGAATTATTGCAAAAACTATGAAATATAAAAAAAATAGGTATATTGTGCTACGTTTTCGTGAGATAATCTCTATTGTGAAGGCATGTATTTTTCATAAGATGAAACGATGGCTACTGATGTAGCAAGAATAAATTATTAAAAATGTAGTACAACTGTTGGATCAATTTAATTCTCAATTACAAAGGTTTATTTTACATAATTAGTCTTATATCCCATTGTGCAGATTTGACTAGTGTAGCCGGCAGTTAAATAGTATAAAACTGCAATCATTGCTTGGTGTGAAAATGGAAACTTTTTAACAATGGTCTCATTTCAGCTGAGTTACCCAACCAAGTGAAGTTTTAATTGCGAAGATTCTGAAGTGTATCTCACAAAGGGAAGGTAGACCCTTAGCATCTCTGGTTATATATTATTCATTAAACAATTGTAGGAGACATTCCTTCAGTGGCATTCTAGAAGATATAGGACATCAGTGACACGGAGAGATGTACAGTGTCTATTTCTTTGTCTGCATGTTCTTGACATATGAAATATTATCTCTGTAATAAATTTCTCGATAGCAAGGAGATTTGCGTTTGTTGACCATTTCGTTCGTCATATAGAATTTGGCTATTTATTGATACAGTGAGAGGTTGTTTGTACTGTATCGTCTTTTTTCTCCTTGTCAAGGTAGAATTAGTGAGGATGGTAGAAATAACAGGAAATCTTAGGTGTTGAGCGAATTCTGCACTGAATGAATTGAGAAAATATATTGGAACAGCGTGCACTGCAAAGGGAGAGATAGACAAGAAAGTAGGTTAAAACAAAGGAAACATCTGAAATGGCTTTATGAATGTCTCGAAGTATCACAAACACTATATATTGATTAGATGATAAGCTGAGATTTTTTAAATTATAAATATTAAAACACATCTGCTTATTCTTTTTCCCTTGTAATATCTAATATTATCCAATCATAAACTGAGTGAGTATGGCGAAAAGAGATGACCGCATACAGCGAGCGATATATAACGAGAAAAGTTGTTGTGATGTACGACTGCTTCAAATGATCGTTTATTTCTTCAATTTTCTCTTTTATGTTAGTTTCTTCTATTTCATTATTTGCTCGTAGCGAAATGCTATTTATGTTTCATTATTTTGAAAAGGCTAACATTTGGAGTTTGGTAAATGTTAAATTTCAGTAAGGGAGAGTTCGAACTTTTTGAATTCCAAAAGAAAATGCCATGAATTTGATGTTAATTTAAATCTTAATATCAATGCCTATAACAGATCAATTCCATGGCATTTATTGGACTAGCTATGTGGACTTATACTATGAAATATACAATGATTGGTTCGTTATTGTATAGCAACAGGTACCTGCACAGTATCGGTCTGTGCTTCGTTGTTGGTTTAGCTGTATTTATTGTAGCTTCCTCAGGTTGTTGGGCTATTTTAAAAAGAAAACAATTGCTGTTGTTATTGGTTGGTACTACTTTATATAGTTCATATGTTGCTTATAGCGTATTTAATTTGTCTTTCTCGTTGTTACAGCGTAGTCAACCGCAAGTATTATGTATGGCTTCCGAATGACCTGTTTTTAGTTGTCAGTACATCTTTATCTTCAAATAAAGTTGTTAGAATAAAGTGACTATCGATGTTATAATTAAGTGTAGTTGGACCGTTCTTTTCAGTATTCTGTTCTGGTATTAATTACAATGTTGATGGAATTAGCACTATGTATTATGACGTATGCTTATGTTGAGCACCTTGAAAGTAATCTTGGAACGACCTTACTTATGTCAGTTATTCGCGATCATTCTGAGCGCAGTGATATTTCTCAAGCACTGCAGCACTTACATCAGCAGGTATCACAGTATATGTTCAATATATCGAAGCTATTGTTTATCTAACGAATGCTTTCTATTATGTATTACGAGGAATGTTAGTAGGCATATGTTTACGCTAAACGCCTTGAGAATAATTTTGAGATAATCTTACATATGTTTGTGAAGATAGCGCCACAGATTTATTGAATATGGCGTGAAAAGATAGGAAAATTCATCAGTTCGATTTTTTCCAGATATTTTTATCACTTTTTCAAATAATATCACTTGCTTGTCATTCTTTTTTTGCAGGGTCGCTGTTGTGGTTCTCAGTCTTTCGAGGACTGGCGTGATTCTGTTTGGTGGCAAAAGGTAAATGGCCTAGCTGAGCTTAAACAGCGTTCTTTTGATTTGGTTGTACCGGATTTTTGCTGCCGTTCAGTGAAACCGAACTGCGGACGCCGAGATCATCCCTCCAATATTTATTATAATGTGAGTTGCTGTACATGTCAATTACTCATGCTCTTTATTTATCAGGTTCTCCTTCAGTACCGCTCCAGAATATTAAGACTTGCTGAAGAATCAGTCTAGTTTGCTGATTTGCTAAAATTTTTCCTTATTCAAAATTTATTATCTAAGTTTAATGGAATTTTCAGGGATGTTTAATTTATTTGAAAAAAATGATAAACGAGCAATTACTGATCATATGTGGTACTGCATTTGCATTTGCAGTTATGCAGGTGTGTCTTCTTGTTATTAAATCTTACCACCGAATACAATAAAAAGTATCTGAATAAACTGAACCAACGGAATCAGATTGGATAGAACTTCTTGATCATTTTTTATGTAATATTTTTAACGAATCAGTAGTTGACATTACAATAATTGTGCCTAGGTTTTGCTTCTTTTTACATATTTGAATAACTTCCAAAAATATTTTCTAGCTATTTGGCATGTGTTTTGCTGCATATTTGTATATGAAGTGGCGTGAATTCTTAAAGTTTCGATCTATAAGCTCTAATAGCAGGGAAAAGAACGATATGACTATCATGTATTCTTTATGAATTTTTTTTTTTTTTACCTTTCTTTTTCTAAGTTGATGAGTATATATTATACAGAATACATAAGTTCGATTTGAAGTAAAAACATTCCTGTTTCTTTATTCAAATATTTAGAATTATTTCATTTGCAAACTCGCAAAATTGGATTTTACAATATCACTATTATATTAATCGTATGGTCCTGTTGTACCTTTGTCTATATGTTACAGTGTTGTTTATACCTACGTTGATTTTCTATTTATTAATCGAGAGGAAACCTAATCTTTATGTAATATTTCTTTAGCGGTAACTTTGATGTAAAGCTTTCAACTCTCATATTGTGTTATAAGACTTTTTCCGTTATTCACTAGTTGTCCTGCCTTGTAAAATTTCATTTTTTTTTTTCAAAATTTTTGGTACTACCCAGGTGGCAAATAATACTTTAATATGTTAATGCTTTTTTTAATGTCATAAATCACTGCAATGTATTTCGTACAGTTTTGTCTTTCAAATATAATAATTTTGGGCCAGTTATTAAGCATTTAATAAATGTTATATATCGTGCGATTCACAATTTTGATTAGATCGTATATTTCCTTAATATTTTGTAAAAAAAAAAAAAAAAAAAAAAGTTTTGTCTTGCACAACAAGCTTTTGTACTTGCAAGTAAATCTCTGAAATATTCCATCAACTTCAAATGTGAATAGAAACGAAATTTTCAATCGAATTGATGTGCAGGAAAAGCATATTTAACTGGTATAATTGTGAAATTTGCTATTTAATCTTCACCTTTGGATCCATGTTTGATTAATACAAACAAAATTAAGCGATCAAAAATCAGCTGGACAGAATGTAGGTTGTTGAAGGAAAAGGTGACATTTGGGAAAATTCGCAAATTTTGACATGCATCATTCGACCTTTGACACTGGATTTGCAAGAAGGCGGATAAGCTTTATGTTTGAAGTACTGTATTTCAAATGATATAGGTCGTCCGTCCCTAACTTTTGTCAGTCGTAACAAATTTATCTCATCTCAGACTTGAGGCGTCCTTTTATTCTTTACTGTAGTAACAGCGTCAATATGCGCAGAGAAAGCGTATTTGTCTTCTACCAACTTACAAAACTTGATCCATTAATGGAGAAATTTGTGGCGCTTGTTTCCAGTGATATTTCTTGCTGTAAATTTGTCTCTTCAGAATTTTAGAAAATGAAAGGAAGTGAGGCTTTACTCCTGCATTTGTTGGCCGACTAGTTCGAGAATTCAAACGAGCTAATTAAAGGAGAGAGGAGAGAGAATGAGGATGAAGTGAAGGGATGGAAGAGCTACGGTTAGTGGATTACCTAAGGGATTTGGCGGAGACCTGCTTCGCAGACTGCAAAGCCCATAACCAGAATTCACTAGGGAATTGCTGCTATGCCGCAAACTAGTCCATATATTGCCCGTTCAAATCATCTCTCCTGTCTTTCTCCCGTACCCTTCCCTTTCCGCAACCCTCCTTCCCGTTCTTTTCCTATAAAATCCTATTTATTCCAGTTGGCGACTTTCAGATTTCCGTCAGAGCTCAAGCTCACTTCCGAACCTTCTGTCACTTCAGTGAATGTGGTATCTGTGTGCTTATAGTATTTATATTCATAGGAAGCCTTATCATTATTTTGTTAGTGGCCGAAAATCTCAAATCAACAATGTCAACAAAAAGAAAGCAATTTAAACCGAAAGCATTCAAAGGTATAAATTGTTTCTCCAAATTTCCTATTTGTCCAAGATTTCTACAATCAAAATTTTCGTTAAAACAACAAATTTGAATCTTCAGATACATGAGTAGCAGTTTTAGTAAACAATTTACGTTTGCATAAAGCTTAGACTTCAGTAAATTCACTTAAAAAATTTCGTAGTTGCTTATGACACTTTATTGTTACTGGCAATTATCACAATGTTTCTTTACCTCACGATCGCTACTTTACACAACTGTCGTAACATCGAAAGTAACGGACATTGTTCTTCAAAGGAAGTTGTTAACATCCAAGCTGCTTAATACACTTGCCAAAATTGGCTCAGATAATTTTTTCTCTACTTGAATCTTTTTGAAAATGCATGTTGTTCTTGCCCATTAATATCACACATTCTTTACATCCCAATAATGACTTCCTCCAAATAATTTTAGGAATCAGGCAAAGCTAATAGACCTGCAGCAGTTGAACTTACTGACTAATAGTTAAGCTGTCATTCAGTTATTTTTTTTAATCTTCCAGTCGGTTGATTATTATTTAATGAAAATTTTATGTCTTGAAAATATTGCAGATGATGAAACAATTAATAATGATTATGATGGTTTACATAGGGAGCAAAGAGTACAAGGAAAGAAAAGGTTTGTTCACAGAACTACTACCATTTATTTTACTAACGACTTCTTAAAAACTAATATATCTGCTTTAAATTAAAATCTCTTTTGTAACGACTGATTAATCATGTTTCGTGATAGCACATTAAAATTTGACTGATGCGTATCCATTAAACTAAGTCCATAACAAATATTTTGTTCAGAAATTTTTGTTACAGTTGACACTGAACAAAAGTCTCCAAATTCTCATAAGTGAAGTGAGTGGTCTGAGTAGATAATTAGTGGGAATAATAGAACTAAAGCAAACCTTAATTTCATGCAACTCTTCATATTGCATTAAAAAAGTGACCGTCACTATATCTTGATTTCTTAAGAAAGCAAAAAAATGATGGAGAATCAGAGATCAACGGCAAAGAATCATCTCCAGAACCTTCTCTCTTAGTTAAGATCATAGATATGGAAATAATCTGCAGCTTCTGTGAGACTAGATTTGATGATATCAAGGCACTACAGAATCACACATTACAAAATCACCAGGTATAATGCTTTCAAGTGCTGTAATTACAAAAATGTCACATTCAGTCTTCCTTCTGGGTCTACCAAACTTATCATTAGTTGCTGCTTACAATGCATGGCGAGTAATTTCACCTATTTCCTTGATCCTTCACAATTTCTTTATTCCTAATACGAATTTATTAATTTATTCGAAATCATCTATTTTCCTTAGGAATTATTACGTTAAGTGTTCGTTGGAAGATTCCATTTGTTAAAAAAATATAAGTTAACGTGCAAGTGATTGCTGCATTCCATGAAGACTTAATTATTTTTTATTTCAGCAGCGACAGCAGCAGCAAAATATAAAAGTGGAAAATGAGGAAAACGATGCAGTTTCGTTGAACAACGAAGTATACATTCGTTTTTGTTTATTGCAAAAAACACAACAAGAAAGGGAAATATTCTCGATATTGCTTAAGACTCTGTTTGAATTAATATGACAAGATTTAAAATATTGAAACGATACAAAATGATAAAGTCTAAGTAACTGATCTCTCTATTTTTATGAAAATATTTATGTCCAACCAAAACCAAATTAAATCAAATTTAAACCAAATTCAATTAAAATCCTCTCAGATCGGTCGAAACAATGGCGAAGGTCCATCAATGGTATGTCAACAGTGCGACACGACACTGCATGGTTTTGCTGAATTTGGTTGTCATATGCGAACACATTTAATCAGTAAAGATAAGGAGCAGAAATGCAGTCTTTGCAGTGCCATCTTCACCGATCCTATTGTATTCATCTTTTTACTCCTTCAAAAATAATATAGATGATGCGAAGAAAATATTCGTAGCAATGAAAATTTCTTTTTCTCCCACAATTTTTGACTATAAAAGTATTCAATAACTAAAAAACACTAGCAACTTTGTTTACTGTCACCTACCTATTTCTCTTAGATTCGATTATCACATATTGTTGAACATTTTATGGAAAATAGTATTCGTATACAATGCAAAGAATGTCCGACGGTAACGTTTTATAATTTTCAACAAGTTCGGCAACATCACTCTGACGAGCATTTGGAGATACTATACCGCTGCGCCATATGTCATCAAATGTTTAGCAACCAACATCGTTTTCAGGTGCAGGAATTCCGGAATTTCATTTGCAAATGCAATGAAATATGATAACATGTAATATATTCTCAGGAGACTTGAGAGAAAAATGACGACGAATAGGCAATCAATATGATATGCACAAATATCGGGATTCTCATATTCTTGAACTAAATATTATTTTCAATTTAGGAACATTCTGTTACTCACATCGAAGAAGTTCTCCGATATCATTGCGCAGTTTGTAGCATTCCATTTGAAACTCGCGATCTTCTGGCGATCCATGTACAGCTAATTCATGATCGGTCTGCCATTACTTTAACAGTTAACAATTTACAGCGGAATTCATCGGGAAAAAGTTTTTGCAAACAACAGGTCATTATTTCTTATACGATCAGCAATTATTAATAATTTATATTCACTACTGCAGGCCAGTTTGGTCAATCGATGGCATTGACAATTGGAAATGCTTTGATAGTACACATTGTGCATTTTCAAAAATACATTTTCATAAGTTAGGTATAACAGATTCCCACTAATAGATCACAATGTTTAATTACTAATGAGTTATATGATTGGTGACCGAAATACAAAATACGCTAAATAAGTTTGAATATTTCAATTGCAGTCTGAAAATCGTCTAGTAAAATGTTTGGTCTGTGATATAAAATTTGAAAACGAAGATGAATTGGACTTTCATCGCCTTATCGCACATTGCAAGGTATTGGGAATTTATCTGTTTTTTTCCTATTTTCTTTCTTATTTTTCTTTATTTTTTCGATTTCAGTATTTATTGATTCATATTATGCTTACTGATTTGATTCTCATTTATTGTTTTTATCTAAAAGGCCATATAATTTTTTTAATTCGTTAAACGGACACATTAACTGGCACATTTTCTGTGTAATTCGATTTGCTTTTATGCATCAGTACTATATATCATTTTGGAAGAAATAACTAAGAAATTCGTTGCTGTAGGTATTCGACTTTGAGCTTTTATTACCATTTTTGACTCTCGAAGTTTGGCTTTTTATTGTTAACCATTTGAGATTTTTGAGAACAGAATTTCTCAGGTACCTCGGTCGAATCGTTGTGCAGACTGCCAGATACAAATCCAGACCGTCATGCATTTCAAGAATCATATTCGTGAACATATGCAAGACGAATACACCGTAAGCTGTATCATTTGTCGGCAAGCACTTCGTAATGATACACAGATCGATACGCATGCTAAATATCATTTGCAGTTAAGTGACAATACCTTGGGAAGGGATCAACAGTGCAGAATATGCCAACAGGTTCACTAATATCGTCAAGTTATAAAACTTTCATTCAGCTTACTGAAAGAGATCTTCTGTAAAATTATAGACTTCCGCAGATCTGCAAACATTATATTTGAGTGTAGCAATATTTCGTGCCCATTCATTGACTCTCTGATATCGCGAGGAAATCCTAAGTCGCGGGAATGAGTGGTCTATCTTGATGATGTTTTTTTCTTGGCATTTAAGATTTTTGCAGCATTTCTCAAGCGAATCACTCGGATTACATGTAGTGGAGCATTCCAGCAACGGAGATTGTCCGTACTGTGGCAGACATCTCCCAGATGTTGGGAGTTTATTGACTCACATTGATTCAGTGCATTCGGATGTGGAAGCAGCCTATCAGTGCAGTAACTGTCGACAGGCTTTTCATTTTAAATCTCAACTACAACATCACCATTGTCCAGCTGTTGCATGCGAAACACTGCCTAAGTTGACTTTACTTTAGTCCAGTCCCAATAATTTCTGTTATAGAATTATTGAAATAAAAAAGTATGTATGATGTGTGAGATAACAATGCATTAATGATCCATGTTGTAATTACTGTTTAGTTCACTTCAAGAGCAGCCACCGGTCTTGAACCAGCAACAAACTTATCAGTGCCCATACTGTCCTAAGGTTGATTTTCTTGCAATTCCTGTTAGTTTTCAATCCATTTGAATCACACGATATTTGTTCACTGTACTATTTTTACCACTTTTTCACAATCCTTATCTTATTTCCGGCTAGTTTTGGAAATTTGATGCAAAAGACACTTACGCAAATGACCTTACACACTGCTCTAAAAAGTGAAGTGCAAAAGGAGAAAAAACTTGAAGTGCTGTTATTTTTGTAATTTCTTGTTAAGATGTTTGGCTCGGAAAGCGCTCTCCAGGGTCATTCACATATTCATTCAACAAGATCATTTCGCTGTGATCTTTGTGTGCTATCTTTTTCATCCAGTCAACGCCTTGAAACCCATCGTAAAAAACATTTTTCGAGGAAAAACTTTACGTGTCAAATTTGCGATCTGCAATTTCTGAAGTAAGTGAAATTTCTATGATCGTTTGTTGGTATCTGTTACCAGCATTGGTGTCCATTATAAGCAACAGTTATTTAGCTAAATATAATGAAGAAACGGGGATATGTGGAATATATTAAGGATCTCTTTCCTCAGAGTTCAGGGTACAAAAAGGGGAAATCTTAATAGGATATAAAGAGGCCTTTCAATCATATTTCTTTCTGATTGGCTGAAAAACTAAAATAAATTGAATAGAAATCGTTAACGTACATATATTAAACTTACACGAACGATATTTTCAAAGCCTGTCAGCTTATATGCATGGTATTTCAGCCGTGATGATTTATCACTACACGTAAAAATACATGGTGGCACTTTAACACGATGTAGTGCTGCTGAGCCGACTATGAAAACACGTTTTAACTGATGTTTTTGCGCAGTCATTTTTTTATATTGTTGTTGTTTTTTTTTTTTTTTTTCTTATATTGTTTTTTTATAAAAAAAAATTACTGTTAACAGTTAAAATAAATTTCGAGATAGGATATCGAAGAAAACAGCTACAAGCGTTTTATTTTTACGTCAACGAGACGCTTCAATGCAACAGATAAAACGCATTTTTTATTATTCATTTTCTTTCTTTGTTTTTTTGTTTACCAAAACCTTGCTTTTTCGTTCATCTAGAGAAGGAAATAGTCGATCACTAGCATTGTAATTTGTCTCAGGCAAACAATACAGGAATGTGTCAAGTGGACGAACATCTTATTGTATCTACGCTTCATTGAATGGTTAAAGTCGAGTGATATCTTTTATAGCCGGCAAGCACCTTGTGATTATCAACGTCATCGTTTAATTATAATAATATTTGTTAATAATATTTGCACATTATCAAGAGTATATTGAGGAAGAATCGGATGAGTTCACGGTAAGTTTTGAAGAACTGATCTTGAATGACAAAAAAGAGACAAATCTATCAACGTCTCATCTATGAATCAGCCCAGAGGTCATATTAGCTCTACTAGAACGAGACCTGAATGTAAAAACAGCATATTTTTTTCAAAATCATCTCAGCAGAACTGCTTACATTCAGAACGTGCAACTTTATCTATTATTTTGTCACTAACTAAGATTTTGCACACCCTTTCAAATCTAAGGAATATGTGAGGTGAACTTTGAGTGTGAAGCGCGAAGGATAATAAAAGGTCACATTCAGGCTATGCCTGTCGCGGATTTTAATATCGCGAAACTCTAAAATATAAGCATTGAGAATATGAGTAAGAAATAAGGTTTATGAAATCTTGCAAGTAGTGCTTATAACTCTTTGCTTTCAATCTTATGTTTAATCTGTAAATCTTTTATATAAAACTGCTCGTCAACTAGGAATTAGCTCTGCTTGTAAACAAGGTCAACAGCCCTTTGTTAGACTTACTACTCTTTCGGTAGGTCTTTCATAATTCATGCTTCAAATGTTTAATTCTTTGGGTCTGAAAAATTGACAAGCATATTGCAAATTATTTTGTGCACTTATTGATAAGATAATGACAAATGGACAACGCAGAAACGCGGAAAGTCAGAATTCAGTTTCGTAGTAAATATTTATTTATTATTCTTGATAGTAGAAGTATGAGGACAAGGACTTGAATGAGTGAAAAATGAGGCAGAAATACTAATTACACACAATTAAAACATGTTCCAACCAAATAAATGTGAATATTTTATCTACCAAATTTTTAAACAATTTCTTCAAAAGATTTTAAGGAATTGAAAATTTGAAGAGTTTTTCTAAATTAAAGTTTTTATTTTCAAATTCGTGAACGTTATTACTTTGCTTGAGGTCAATGAATATCAATTTTGAACGGCAACCTTCGAATTAATCTCCTACCAAATATTCAACTCATTGATAATTTGTTAATTAATGTTCATATTATCACATCAAGACGCTTTGCTAATGTGCTTCCTGAAAGTCACTGTTTTCGATCGCTGTCGCCAAACCTCAAATCATCAATAGTTTAAGAATATATTTAAATCAAGAAATTACCATAAATTGATTATTGCTCACACATGAAAATTAAAAAAATTAAGGATAAAGATGGAGAAAAATACTAATATTTACTAATACTTTTCAGTAATATTCACAATGCGTGAATATGACCATATGAGAGGTATGAAAATTAACAAAAATGATAAAATTCAAAACAATTGTTGTTCTAACAATAATTAATGATAATAATAATAATAAACGTAATAAAATAATAAAAAACCTCCTCTTTTATTATTTTTTTATACCTATTTTAAATTGCCAAATTTCTTCTTGCAGTCTAAACCTTATTATTATCAAAACGATTCAAGAGCAGATGGAAAACAATCCTTGATTTCAAATGATGTCATATATATATGCAAATTTATATTCACATTGTGTAAAATTTATATTTCTATTGCTGTAAACATAAAAAAAATGAAATAGAATACATATTTATTTCTGTTGTATCATTTTTATTAAGAAACGAATAGCATTAATTTTCACTTGAGAGTTCTCTTAATTAATAACATGCACAATTGTAAAAGAAAACTTTTTATCTGTAATGTTTTTATTCGTCTATATAATTATACAGAACTTTTTCTTTTCCTTCCATATATTTCAAGATATCATCTTTATAATTTACACTCATTTGCTCTTTTTTATCTCTTAGAATAGAATAATGAAACATTTGCAAAATTAATTTATAAAAAAAGGGAAAAAAATTTTGAACAAGCTTGTTTAATCCGTTACATATCACATTTCAACTTTAACAATATCGGAAGCTTTCTTAGCTTCTGAAATATTTTGAAAATTCTTCGAATGTGTAACAAATGCAACTTCTTGTTTGGTCCGTAGAAATATCTTTTTAATATGTAAAGAAATTGAATTTTAAGTGATCTTGTGTTTTCTAAACTGATCAAGAATTCGTATTGGTATTGATTAGGACTGAACAGTTAAGACACAGGAAAGTATCTTTTTGCATCACAGCTAAGTGCGAAAAAGGCAAAATGAAAGGAATGAAAGGAAAATTGTACTTCCGAGGTAAAATTATCGTGAAATAGTGTTTGCTTCGAGTAGTTTGTAGAGCCGAATATGTTTACCTTTATTTTACTGAGATGAAGATTTGTCGTTGTTATCGAATAAAATTAAACAGTTTAAGGAAGTAATTGGCAGTGAATGCCAGATTGCTATCCACAAAAACTAACTTAGACAAAGGTTATACTGTAGACTAACTTATGACAAGGCTTGATTTACAAGAAGGAGCGAACATGCCGCAAAGGAGGTTAGGTAAATAAAGAACTGTTAACCTAGTTAAATTGGAATATAATTTAGAGTTAGTAAGCAACCGACAAGCAAAACAAAAGATCAACTAAATAAAGAACTGATAATTTGTAAACAATCTAATTGGGAGCAAATTTCTACACATATTCGAGTTAAAATTGAAAGATAAATATTGGTTAAATGATTTTCTGCATGAGATTGGAACATTTGTTGTATAAGGAATGCTCAAATAAGATAGATTTTAGTTTTATGGCTTTCATACAATTATAATTTGGTTTTTCAACAAGTACCTCGTATGAAAAATATTAAATGAAAGTTAACTAAATCGTATCAAATGCTCTCGACATTAGTTTGGTTGCATCATAGCCAATAATGTAGAATTTCATGATGAAAAATGTGAAGCAGAAGAAGTTGAAATGGAGAGAAAGGCGAATAAAGTAATAAGTAAAAAGTAAATATCAAACATTTACCACTGATAGTTTTTTTTTTTTTTAATTTTTTTTTTAATGGTTTATAATACTAGTCATCTTTTACTTTTTTAATTTTTAATCATAGCGTTTTTGCTATAGTTTTTTACTTTCAGCTTTCTGCAGTCAAAATGAATTGCAAGCGAAACGACCAAAATCTTCCTAAATTATTTTATAGAAATGTTATATATCACTAAGGCTTTCATAAAATTTTACTTGCTTGGTATCCATGCCCAAACCTTTCTGTTCATATCAGATAATATTTTTTCCTCTTCTTTTTAAATCCGGAACGGGATTCCTTGAAAATTAGATTTGTCAATCAATTTGATATTTTTTATTTACCTTACTGAAAAAAAAAAAGGTTTACTTCATAACCAACATGCTGCAATCAACTAAAAGTTTAATATTTGCTTATTCAATGCGCAAATTTGTTAAAAAAAAAAATAAAAATTCTGAACCAATCATTGGAAAAAAGCATACCTTCAACCCATATGAAGTTATATTTTCGGTAACGTTTTACTTCGCACATTTAAACACAGAAAGCGCTATGGACGATCGCCTTTTTTTCTAAAAAAAATCTGCAAAAATATGCCATTTTAAATATTCCAAAAAGGAAAAAATCTATTCCTCATTTTATGAATTTAAAGAGATTGACCACAGCAGTTCACAACAATTAAATGAAACGAGAATCTAGCATAATCAAAAAAGCAAAATCAAATAATGATTTTTATTCAAATCACAAATCTCTCATACGATATATGTGATATACTTTAATAATATTATATTTAATAATACTTAAATAATTTTTCGTTGTTAAATGCAATTACTTTCATTTCATATGTTAAACAACGACGAATACAATTGAGAAAAATCATTGATCCATACGTTATTTTGTTTCATGTCTGCTAAGTTATCATACATCACATATCAAAATTATCATCTTTTAATTCTTCTCCTCTCCGTACTTACTGTTTATTCCTCCATATAACTTTATTGTTCCAGTTTACACTAACTTCTTAATTATGCAATCCTATATTTTCTAATATAATCTTCTTTGCTTTCTTCTTGCTTATTCTTTGTACGACCCATTCGTGACTTTAATTTTGGTTATATCTGGAATTCTAGTCCTAAATCTAAATAGAATAAATGCCAAAAATAATTTATTAGCCATAGATTTAAATCAAAAACTTATTTTAATTGCATGTAAAATTGAAGGTCATGCAGAGAGATGTTGGAAAAAAAACTTACTGATCATTGCTGACTGAAAGTTTGGAGTAGTTTTCTCCTTATCTGAAAGTAAGAAAACTTTTTTATAGGTAAAAAAAAAAAAAACGTGAATAGTCAAACGAATGTTTTCATAAGCATGAGGAACAATTTATTCCGAAACTGTTCCCAACATCTGACAGAAATCTTATGATTTTACCATGATAAAACAGGGCTCTGATATCTTGTACATCATTTGATTATTTATAATACCTATGGAAGAGTATTCAACACTACAGGTACCAAAAAAAGCATGAACTTATCATCTTCTCAGGTGTGGAGAGAATATTCTTGATGTCTGAAACTTATCAAAAGACAGATGGTGTGTTTTAAAACTAAGCTTCTACACTTCTTTTTATGTAATATCCTTATTCGGTAAGCTGTTTTGTTAAATGTTGGATAGCTCTTATTACATGAATCCTCAAATGTAAATACGAATACTTATGAGTTTATTCGTCAATGACTTAAACAGCTGGAGGTGAAGTACAATGATACAAGATAATATATGCATTGTTAAAAGTGTTCACTGGAACTAAGGTTTCTTGGCTAAAAATTTTGATGAAAAAACTTTGATAGAAAGCCGAGTAATATGTTCAATACTTTCGAATTATTGCTGCTTAAATTAATACTGACATTTATATTTGACAATATCCCTGTATACCTTATTTAAATTGCTAATTAAGTAATTAAAAATTCATATTTGATTTGAAAAAAATAAGGTTCGAAAGAATTTTATAAATTTTGGAAAACTTTGAAAGGAACTTAGAACAGCCAAATTTCGTTTCCAATATTACATGAAAATGCAAAAATACTACGCCGTTTTGATTATGTGAGAAAAAAGAAAACGACATCAAACTTCGTGTTTTGTTGTTAACTAAAACAAAAAACAACGTATATTGTAAGTAATTTGCAAGTACGCATTGTAATGGGTAGAAATTGTTCCCAAACATTGGGAAAAACTGAAAACTATTAAAGATAATCAATGAATTTAATTACTCTTATAAGCATCATTATATAACAGAAATTAAAATGTTGATTTTTTGATTTATTTATATTTACATTGAAAGAAAAAAATAAATGTTGCAACTGCAATGAAGAACTGAAAATCTTCAAAGAATATTATTAATAACGAATTAATTACCCTCTTTAAGTTGAATAAATTTAAGGAAACATCTGGTACCTAGTTGCTACCTTGGTCGCACTCCATCCCATAATCACAGTGATGCAAAGAAATGGAGCAATTTTTGAAATCTTCTAAGAATGTTTTCATTTCATATGAAGAATGGTATCATGTCATTGCCGCATTTGCAACCGCTATTCCCTCAAATGCTTTAGAATCTGTTTTTTCCACTTTTTCCTTCTTGCTTCACTTCATGTTTCTTCGGAAGACACTTTTTTATTATCTAATTATTCTGTTCCCTTCTCCTCAATTTTACTTCCCGGTTTTCACCTGTTTACACCCCACTACTCCATTAATATCACCAATATGTTCTCATCTTATGTTACTGCTTAATGTCCTATCCAATAATTCCGATGTATAAAAATGCCAAGCGGTTCGGTTGCTGCCATGGTTACAGCATCATAAATTCACTACCCAAACAGAGCCTATCCTACCAGATAGAATTTAAGTGATCTTTCATGCAGACATGCACATGCACCTTACAGTATTGCGTGCTATCGCAGCAATTCAACAGAAACCCTGATTTCTCACTTTTCTACTGTCTGCCAGTCGTGTGACATGTGCTCGTGCTCCCTCTTCCCTCGACACCATTCTACAGAATACAAATTTACTCCCTCTCTCTTTCCCTTCTCCCTCCTCTCCCTCTTTCTCTGTCAAATATTGGCTGTTTTCCAATCGAATGTTGGCTGGCTGCTCGGTGACATACGAAATGGCCTTCTGAAGAACCACCAGGGAACCAAGGATGTATTTCATTCTGAGAAGTTCTAGTCGTGTCACACAGTACTGTACTGAGCTACGTCAAATCTTCAGAATACTTGTGCTTTCCACCAGCTTTCGCACTCAGTTCAACTCTGCACTACACTACACTTACGCAATTCACGCGCTGAAAATACTTCTGAAAGCAGTTCATTCTAATGTTCATTTCTTGCAGCTACGAATGCCAAAATTGACCCGAACAAGTTTGCGTGGTGGTGATCGACGTATGGATGACGTTAACCTGGATGATTTCTGGAATGCAGATGCGGATAAGTACAAGTGCTGCTGTCGTACATTCCATGTCGTCCGAGCATCGCTCTTCATTGCCTATGCTCAAATGCTAATCACATTTGTCTTCGCACTTTTCTTCACTTTCTATTACATACAGGTTGGATCCTTCTACATGAAAGAAACTCGTTTCATATAAATAAATATCGTTACTTCCATCCATCGATGATTAAATAATTATTAGAAGATAATCGTAAAACATTTCGCATCACTACTGTATGCCTTTGCGGCTGATTAAATTAGTAGAATACGATTGATTCTGAACCATCGAAAAGAATTAACGAAATTTTTTTGCTAGGAGTTAGCGAACAACTAACACCAGTTAGTTGGATGACGATTTATTTGCAAACAAAATTCCTGGAACTTTTTTAAGATACATTACAAATAACATACATTCTGCAGTACGCAAAGCGTCATTTATTTAGGCCATTAACGGACGCTTACTGCAAGACCATTGGATCAATCAGTTAGGTGAACGATATATTTGTAAGTACTTTTTCAACTTATCCAATATTATTTTGAGAATCATATAAAGAATTTTCCTTCGATTCGTGTTTTGTTCAGAGTTTGTTTTCACTATTTTCTTTTGCAGCTGAACGAAAGTCATTATATCCACATTAAAATAGGCTGACGTGTCGGCAGCACTAATTTTTCTCGCTCAACAAAGTGTAATGTTGATAGTTTCACTTGATAAGTATATTGATTGAGAGATTCAACTTTTCTTTCAATTAAGTCTCATTTTTAGCTTCACTTCTGTTTGCGGTCACGTTACAGTTGCTTCTTGTTCTTTTACTTGTTCACGGGATTCGGACAGAACGCCGCTCATTTTTGCTACCCTTTATTGTATTCTCATTGATCGCAGTACTTCTCGGCTTTATCCAGGTAGCTATTTAATGGTTATATTTATCTTGAAATCTAATATAATTACCTCCTTTATAAAATTGTTTTTGCTTTTCCAATATTAATCATAAATAGCTTTAAATATTTGTAGATCGGGAACGATTTATTCGGTTTTATGCATCCTTCGTCATTAGCACACTTAATGTACGACAACAAGTTAGTTCCTTGTTTTTATTTATTGATAGCCTTCTTTTCTCTCTCTCTCTCTCTCTCTCTCTCTCTCTCTATATATATATATATATATATATATATATATATATATATATATACAGCGTAGCGTTATTTATCTTTCATTTATATAATTTATTTGCAGTCAGTTCTTTTCCCATTTGATTGGGACACTGTTTCAATTATGGTGCGTTGCGACTGTATGGCGATGCTATGGTTTTCTGGGAGACAAGAAGGTTATTTTTATAGCTTTTTGTAAAATTATGGTTTTTTTTTGATTATTTTGGTACTGGGCAGTGCAGAAAGATGTAATCGATGAATTAGTTTTACTGACACTGAGATCATGTTAATCATATATGCATTAGTCAGACGTGGTTTTATTCGGAAGCACCCATTATTCAATTCAGTTTATTCCACGCATATGCTTTTCAGTCTTGGCTTGAAAGAAGGAAAAATTTCTCTTTAGCTTATTATTAGTTTGAAATATTTGCACAAATCATTTCTGATAATCAAATTCGCGTTCGTATGTGGCATAAGGATGTAAATTTCCTTAAAGTCATAAATGCATACGTTTTAGGTTGTGCGACACATTGGAGAGCAACTTTCGACGACTCAGATGGCATTTCATTATGACGATATTCCTCATGAATACATTACGATGTCACAACCTCCACCGTATGCCGATACTGTGATTAGCATAGATAAAGAACCTCTTACGACATAATAGCTGAATTTTTCGACCACGCAAATCCCAGATGAAAATCTTATGCGTATGTGACTTATGCATTTGCGTATATTTTCTTCATTGAAATTTATGGAAATCTTTTTCTCCTTTTTGATAATTTTTTTTCTATTGTCAGATCGCTGTTACCTGTTTCTCAATAATTTCGGGTTCTCAGGAATTTCTTTAATAGGCTTACAGAATGATTACAACCTATACTTCCTGTTAAACTAACTCTAAGTTTTATCTCTTCTCTGGATTATCCATCGATTTTTAACTTAAATCCTTAATTTTCTTATATTATATTATTATTAGTGTGATTCGGACTTATTAGAAGAGTTTTTTTTTTAGTGGAGTTCATGAAATAGTGTAAGTAAGAAGTAGAATTTTTGGAAAATTCACCTGAATTTAAATATGTGACATATACTGACTGATGTCAGCAGTTCAACTGAACTATTTTTTCTCCTGAAAATTTGTTTGATTTGGAGTAAAACTCTAGCTTTTGTTTTATTCACCGTAATGGGATAACTCCAACTAAAATAAGAAGAGGAGCAAAAAATTCGTTGATTTCTTCGTCCATGTTTAATATGTCACTCCTAGTTTTGCGTCAAAAAATGTTCTCTTTAATGTAAACGTCATTTTAAACGTGACTCTTTGTGGTCGTTTTTCTGCATAATGAAGGAAATTCTATGTTGTATTCATTAAGAAATGAACATTAGAATTGGATTACTGAGTTTCGTCCTTAAATTTTTGAAAGAGGATTTTGAAATATCCTGAGCAAAAGGTTTGATTCTTGATAGCATTTGTATCTTAAGAGAGAATCTCGCTATTCTGCTGCGAGAGTTTTGGTTTCATTTTTTTAAAAATCACTTTAGACTTATTACTCTCATTTTTTATATGTTGAATAAAACATTGATTGCTGATGTTTTTTCATGTGAATAGTAAACGGAAGTTTTTAAAACTAATATTGATGAGATTTATACTGTCTACGACAGCGGTTTTGTCAGCACATGTTATTTTTTATTTAATTTAAAGTCAATTTGTTAATAATTGCAAATGTGCGAACTCGGAATTTCGAAATGTAAGATTCTTCATTGATCTGTCACGATTTAATATCTGTTTGGCATCAGATATTTTCAGATAACGATTAGAAAACCGTATTAGGTTTCTGGACTTTCCCTCCGACAGTTGGCCCAGAAATAGAAAACTTTTATTTGGGATTTAAGTTTGCACGGCGCGACCAATTATGTGTCTTTCGAACGGTGCATTGCTTGGGAGAATACAGTCTTCCATTTTTCGTTTTATGCTAGTTTTGGATGACACTTAGGATATGAGGACTGTTCTCGAGACTCGAACATGTAAGTAAATGAGAACAGTTAATACCATTGATAAGTAATCAATAAGTAACCTTAAGTAATCAATTTACATTCCTCGCAAACGCTGCATATATAAAGCGGTAGATGGTGTTCTGTGAGTATTGTTGTTGTTATTTCTATTCTTGTTCTTGTTCTTTTATTATTATTATTATTAATTAATAATTATTGTTGTTGTTATTTCTATTCTTGTTCTTGTTCTTTTATTATTATTATTATTAATTAATAATTATTGTTGATTGTTATTGTTGTCATTGTCGTTATTATGATTAATTATTATTTTTGCTATTATTATTGTTATTTATTGTTGTTATTAATTATTGAATGCCTACTTCACCCACATATTTCATATGTTTTTAAACATTGCAGATTTCAAAGAACTTTAATGAGTGCAATTTATAGTTAGCTGGAATGTTACTATCAAAAATTGCAGCCTTTTGTGTTATAGCTTTTGTTAAAGCTATCGAATTAACGTTTGAGTTATCAGACAGTGCGAATCAGTGTTTTTTTGAGGATATCAAAGATGGCATTGACTGCGTCATTGAATATCAGGTGCTATATTTCAGTTGTCTTTATGAGGTTCAGATAATGTTGTGAATGGTCTTCCTGTCATCCTTTCCAGGGCATCATATTCTTTTCTTTAATGATGAAAACCCTTTAATTTATTAGAACATTTCATGACTTTCTTTTGGGATTATTATCTCCTTGCAATCTCTTTAACTTAAAAATTTTGGAACCAATTGCTTATGGATGTGATCTTTTGCACTTCACATGATTTCATATCAACTTGATTTGAATAGATTAGAAAAATACAATTTACATTTTCATGTATGATTATTTTCAGGTAGTAACAGGTGGTCAGTATGATGTAGATATGACGCTTGAAGATAAGGAAGGTAAAATCTTATATAAAGGTGTCAAAAAGCAATATGACAGTTTTTCATGGAAAACAGAAACAGAAGGAACATATAAGGTTTTTTTTTTTCATTAAATTCTGAAATCCCTTGAATATAAAATCAAGTTTTATGGAAAAGTTGTCGCTGTTGAAAATTATATTAGAAAATCATTAAGATTTCTGCCTTAATCGAATGAGACGTGTAGATTTTCTTTAATTTTCTTTCACCTCATAGTTTTTTTAGGCATGCTTCTCAAATGAATTCTCAACTTTTTCACATAAAGTAGTCTACATGGATTGGCAAAAAGGAGATGAGGGTCAACTTTTACCAAGTATAGTTTCCATTTTAGCTTAGAAACTGACAACATTCTTTCTCCTTGTTTTCATATCAACTTGATTTGAGTAGATCAGAAAAATGAACTGAAATTCCATTTTTGGTATGTCAGACATCTCCATATAATAGAATAATCCAACTCAATTCAGATGTCGATAGGGTAACTTCACGAATAGCAGCCATGACGCAACTTGAAACATCTGCATCAGCTATTGGTGATCGGTTAAGGCTAATTGATGATTATCAAACACATCACCGATTAAGAGAAGCTACTGGGCGTAAGCGCGCGGAGGACCTCAATGAGCGCGTTTTACTATGGTCTTTGGGACAAACGGCTATTATTATTACTTTGGGAATTGCACAGGTAACATTTGATTGGCTTTTTTTTTTTTGTTATTGTTGTTCAAAGGCCATACAAACATGAATTTTGCATCTTTTAATTTATGAGTTGTCTTCACTAAATGGTAAGACTTTGTTGAATTATTATGCTATCACTCTTTTAAAACACAGAATAAAAGTTCATTCCAAAGTATTAATATTCACAGAAAATACACTATTAATTCTTGGTAATGACTGGTGGTGTAGAATCTCTTAAATCCGAAATAAAAATATGTTTAGTTACGAAAGGTATTCAAGGGAAAATAACTTTGGAAAGTTGGAAAAACTGAAAACCACACGTACCTCTGAGACAATGCTTTAACTAGATTCTAACTAAATATGTATTTTCTTTAATAACTAGATATGTTTTTTTTTTTTTTTTTTTTGATAACTCGTTCTAGCTGGAGTAGCAAATGTGAGCGAAAAACTATAATTATAATTACAAGTTTACACTTACAAAGTGATGTGATTCGAACGAAAAGTCCATTAACTGTATTCATTTACAGGTGCTCCTACTTCGTTCATTTTTCACCGAGAAACGAACGATCTTCTGATTTGCTGCGTTGTAGTAAATACTTTGCCTTCTTATAATTCGTGTTTATTATTTACGCTTTCGCCAGACTTCATTTGGTTTGAACAATCGCACGACTGGTCAGTAGATTGTTTTTCCGGAGGTATTTTCGGGATAAGTTCCATCCCATCCTGAGGTTGTGTCGGAATATTCTCCAGTTTACTAGTATACTTCTGAAATTATTCACTGTATAACTTGGTATATATTATTATAATAATATAAGTTATGATAAAACCAGTGAAGAAAAATATTTGCTGAACATTACCTACATGAATCTGTTTTAGAAATCACTACTTTTATTTGGAAATTTCTAAAACAAGTTACTGAAAATTGTTGGATCTCATAGTTTATAGTTCTTCATATGTTGTATATTTTCTTCTACATCATTTTTGCTCCTATTACTATGCGGCGCAGAAGTCGTCCTTTTTCTTTTTTCTTTAACCCATGGGAAATACAGAGAACTTTCTAAAACCTCCCGAAAACTTCTCACGTTTTAAAAACCATCTGTTTTGCTATAGTTTGAATATATATATTTCATTGTTGTGTGGACATTCGGTAGTAGGCTTTCGTTGATAAGCAAATGTAACTGTAACAAAGGAATGAAAATCTTTAGTCTTTTCATGATTCAAAATTTGGAAATTAAGAAATATTGATAGCGAATTATCTTTACTCTTAAGTTCGAGAAAATTTAGTATTGCAATTATTTGAATTATTATTTATATATTATTATCACTCAACTTATTTTTTGATCACCAGTTGTGTCTCATTTTTTAGAAATAACTTAAGAGTAAAGATGGTATAGCGCAATGAAAATTCCTATTTATGGCAAAGAAACCTGCACAAAATCGGCATAATAGCAGTAAACATTCAGAGGTTGAAGATGCTGGAGCACAAATTGGCGCATCGCCTTTAATGTCTGAAATTTGTAAAGATGAGGGAAGAGTGATACATTCCACACTAAGTGAAGATTGACATCGCAGACTCTTGATAACTTTTGGAAATTGCATGTGTTCATTTCAGATGAAGAACGGTTACATTATAAATAAAGTCACCTTGTTATAATCTTGTGTCCGTGCCCATTTGATCTGTTCAATGAGAGTTGAATCACTAAAGTGAAAATAATGTAGTCCTTCTTCTAGATCGGCGTAAAAATGTTCATAATAATCAGAGAACGATTTGAAAACGATGCTATCTCCAGCCAGCAAAAAAGGAAAACGATACGCAGCAACCGTTCCATCAATGCTTAGTATAAATTTGTACTGGAATTCCATTTCTTTCATTTCATTTCAAAGATTTAAGTGGTACTATAAGTAATCAGTATATGAATAAAACCAGTATGAACCTCGAAGAAGTTAGGGAACGGCATTGTTTCAACCGTCGGCGTGTGCTGGGATTCGTTGAAGAAGAAATATCTCGTAATTCCTGCATCCAGAAAATTAGGATGTAATTTTGATAATTGCGCTATATGAAGTCGCAGCTATAATAAAAGCTCCATTTATTCGGGAATAAGCTGGTAAAACCTTCAGCATTAAGGCATATATTATATATACAAAATGGTTGTATTTTTTTTTGGGATCGATCTAACTTTAAACAGTTTCAGGAAAGCTATATTTGAAATGAAATACAGTATACCTTACTAGAATCTCGACCTCGAAACACAGCTTTATCTTTCTTTTGTTTCCATTTATAATGTTTTTCACCTCTTACGGAATGTATGTCGAGTATTACCGATTCCATAGAGTCAATTACTGATTTCATTAGCTCATACGTTGGCATTACGATATCGGTTGTATCTTAAATTATAAGTTGTGCACTGTTTCCATAGAATTGCAATGGTTTTTGCAAATTTAGAAAGATCAGCATATTGCAAGTCATAATATGCAAGTCACAGTTTTGTTTGCATTACTCAATTTATTAAATTTTATTGTAAAAATTTTGTACCTTTGGAACCACACCAGCTAATCATTGGAACAAGGTCACTTTCTGCCTTTGCAAGCGGCCAGTCGCCAAGATTGAAGATAAATTCTGTATTTGGCAAATACATTTTTCTCATCAATGACGTGAATGCTGCATCAACAAATATCCGGAAACCCGTATAATCACCAAAACACTGTCTATACAACTGAAGATGAGCACATAATTTTAAAATATGAATTGGTTTTTATTTTTCCCCATAAGACTGCTCTTTTGTTGGAGTCTGATTGCAAAGGAGAAAAAGTGACTACAGTCATTTGAACAGCGTTAGTAATGTAGAAAGAATTACCCAATCAAACGAAAAGATTCACCCAAATTTGGTCCGATTGTAATTTGGAAGTGGTTTCAATTATATCAAAGATCGATTGAGAAAGTCTATAACACAAACCCGTAGAAAAGGCGTAGAATTTCAATTACTTAGAAACATTTACATTATTTTCAATGATTTGATAATGACATAATGCACTGCCACGGCGATGCTGCGGACTTGCCCATTTCTTTTTTACTATCGTTAATACTTCTTCAAAATTAATCGTAGACCATTGACTTAAATCACTATCAAGCTGTGAATGTTGTGATGTACAACCAGATTCCTGCATCCACTGCGAAACGATCCCTTTCGGACAATCACAGTATTCCGAATAAAGCAAACTTCCATCAGCTAAATAACGTCATAACGTTGGAGAACTGCAATGCGTTTAAAAATCGCAGATATCGTAAAGGATAGAAATCAAATGTAAGATGTCATCTGTGTATGCATGTGAGTTTATCATTAACTAATGAATACCAAACCTTTCTTAATTACAATTGGGGAGTCGCACAATGGGACACCGTTTGGAGTATGAATATTGATAACCATCTGTAGACAAGAAGACCATAACCGCAATCGTAGCACATATGAGCCGTCGTGATAATCAAGTAGTTGGAACCTATAATTCTTCATGACATCTTAAAATCATAACGTTTATATTAAAAATAGTACTTTGAGCAATAGATTTAAGAAGCAGCTCGCTGCTGTAGAAAAACTAACCGATGACGACAAGATCCCAAAATAGATACTTTTAAAGGGCCTACAGATTGCGTAATATTAGTTTCGCCATACCGCAACTGTATATGCAAATAGCGAACCGGCAAATCAAGTTTAAGTGCACCGAAACAGAGAGCATTTTCAGCTCCTTTGGCGAATGATGAAATGAACAAACCAGCGGCAAACAAAAAATAATAAGACATTTCCTATCATCTGAAACTGATGTTTCTTTAAATTTTCCTGCAAATATATAACAGTTACTAAGGAGGGAACGGTAACTGGGAGACAGGTAAAATGCTCCCCATCAGACCTTTACTGTTGCGTGAAATTTGTGCTTACACAAGATTGTCAGTAAATATTCATTCTAACACTACTCATGTATCCGTTAATTCTAATCAGTTTAGACAGTGCTTTTGAAAAAAACATAGGAGTAGAACTTTCTAGTTATGAGAATGAAAACTGAAATCAACAAAAAACATAAAATGATAGTGAGCTTTCCAATTTGACAAATTATGAGTGGATCCAAAAAACTAAATACTGTGTGACAATGAATTATTCATGTGAATCAAAAAGTGTTTTGTTGTAGAATAGAAAAAAATCCAACTTTATCCAACTTTCAAACTTACAACAAACAAACAACAAAGGATAACAAACAGAGAACATGTAGTCTCATGAAAAGCTACTCAAGTCCGAACAATCCAAGTTTTCAAGTTAACTTTAAAACTTCATTACTTCTGAATCTTTCCTTACAAATACACACACAATAAACGCGCTACATTCCATGAGGCTAGAAAACTTATTGAATACGGAAAATTATGAGTGGATCTAAAAACATAGCGTGATTGGTGGTAGTGAGAGACTGAATGCTCTAATAACTTCTATCATCAGCTTCTTCCTTTATCTGCAAAAACTATATATTTTATTTGTTTTAAAGTTTGCAATCGACCTTTCGACTCCATATCATTTTTTGATTTCAACTTCTGTTTGTTAACTTCTATCAGTGACATCAAACCGGTAATTAGTTCGTTTACCAAAAGTTGATTCAGGAGACTGGTCCTCAGCTTAGATATTTAGGCACATTAATTGCTTGCATAATGATTTCAATAATAATTTGGACAAGTATAAAATCAGAGCTCTAAATCTATTTCAGATTAAACTACATCACTGACAAACAAATTAATGACACTAATACGCTCAAGGCAAGCTGATAAGGAACTTGAAAAACAAACTCTTGCTAAAAATAATCGAGATATTTCGAATTCAATTCAAAACGAAGTATTAAACATTCAAACTGATTCCGTTTTAGGACCTTGACAATTCAGTACAAGAAATTATTTTGAAACTGAATACTCAAACATGTTATACCTTTTTTTTCTTGTATTTCTTGTGTGGTGGGCCATCTTTATTCTGTTCATTTCCAGTCTCATTTATAGTATCAGAACCTTTATCAGTACCACCATCGCTGCCTTCAGAAAATTTCCGTTTCTTAGAACTTTTTACTGTTGCGTCAGCACTAGAATCGTATCGACTTGTGGTGCTGCAATGCACATAAAAAATGGGAAATCTTGAAACCTGATGAACTCGGAAAAACTGAGAAATGAAATAATTATTGATATAAACTTTATAAGAAACATGCTGGATGAAATATATCTTGGAAAAGAATAGAAAATATAGCTTGCAATACTGGATAATGAAAAACAACTAAATTACCTTTTATATGTATAACTGTCATGTTGAGTAGGTTTCCCTGTTATTCTCTTTGGTCCTCGTTCCTGCTCCATTCTAATAAATGTTTCAATATAAGCTCGACTTTTTTCTCCAGGCTCAGTTCCCAATGACTCATCCGCAAGTGCATCGATTCGAGTTGCTAGCGATACTTTTGCTGCCAATTTACGAGCTACCTAATAGTTAGCTTAGAATAAAAACCAATCAACAACGCAGTTAAACATTTCATTCATAAAAAAAAATATATAATTGCTGTTACCTTGCCCTTGATTTTTATATTAGCTTGACCAATAAGATGGGCATGGTAAATGAGGCCGTATTTAGGAGTATCTCGTTTCGTTTTCAGCGCTCGAAAAAGTGCTTTTTCTGCTCCCAGTATTTGCACTGTCGATGCTGGGTATTTCGCAAGACTCACCAGTGATCCGGCATGAGAAATTAACCTGGCACCAACCAATTCACCAAGTAAAATAGTAAGATTCGGTGCAAGCACCATCATTCGATTCTTCAAGTAATCTGCCAACTCGGAACGATAATTTGTCAATTCAATAATCTAAAAAAGCAATTATTATCAAAAACATTTTCATACCAAGTTCAAAGAAATGTTTGGTCAACTATTCTATTTGTTTCATGACGAATAATTTCACTAATTCACAATGAATCTCAAATTTACCTGTTCGCATAATCCTTTTATGTGCAAAGTATCTGACTCGGATATATCGGTTCCCATACTAATTTCTGCTTCCTGTTTAACACGTGCTTCCAACTCTGGTGGCAATATATCAGATAAATCACAATTTGTAGCATTTGATCTCATTCCCATAGTTTTCACAGTCTAAACAAAAATGAGACTACAGAAATCACACAACATTCCGGATTAAAAAGTTGCTGCTGCCAGAGGTCTATTTACAAACCTTTATATACGTCTGGTGCTCTTGAATTATTTTACTCAATTCTGGAAAATGCCAACCGTACCACTCTCGACATCTAAAGCAGATTGTTACGCAAAAATGTTACGCGAAAATTAATGTCAAAATACTAAGCAAAAAGCAAATTTTTTTTATGGAGTTGTCTGCAGTACTCTGGTACATAATAAATCAAACCTCATCACGTAATTGTTAATTTCTTTATCGAGATCATCAAGTAAAGACACTGCCTGCACAATCATCGTATCAATTTTCTCGGGATTAAATTTAACCTGAAAAGCTTTAATTTTAGAGACAGCTGAAAAACATTCTGTCAGTTTTCTTGAGTCATCTGCATCTGATACAAAGCACTTCTTGTCGAAAAAATTAAAAAAAAAAATCGATTCAATCCTACAATCATAAATAGATTTAGTGAACTTCATATATCACTTCCGGTCAGTAGCAAGTTAGCACTACATATATACATATATATATATATATCTTTACTTTATAACGACCCAACGAATGAGCCACAGCGAGATTCATAGAGTGTAGCTCTTGTTTGTGTTCATTTAATAAACTGTCCAAGTTTGCACGAATACTACGCATAAGTTCCTGAGTCGCTGTATTATAAACACAAGATACATCGAATTTTTCCTAGAAATACACGCTTTCATTATATACTAAATGCTTCCTTCCATTTTTGATAAAGATGATACCTTTACCTCGAAATACCTACAAGAGACATCGATGAAACTGATCACAATGAGGCCACATTGTTTTTCTTCAAAGCAAAATGTCTTCACCATAACTACGATTAGGCAAGGAACTGCTATTATAATGAAAGAATCAAAGTAATTATTGGCTGTATAAAAGTAGGTATGTAAAGAACTTTAAATGTTAAGAAGTCCGCGACCTCCGAAATATTTAACTGAATTCTATTTTCATTGAAAACACTAGAATTAATTAAAGGACTCACTTTGATCATATTTCCCAACTTCACCTCACCAACAGCAAGTTCTTCACCTTCGTGTAATTTTCCCTTCAGAGCTTTTTTCAGTGCCTTAGTTAACTTCCCTTCCGCCAGACGAGTAGCATTTTCTACTGCTTCTGCCGTATCCTTGAACTTTTTGAAAGAAATTAACTGCAACCTGAAGTTCAATATAAAGTTTAGTTCAATATAAAGTCTGTTCCAACATTACAATAAGTATTTAAAACCCGCAACGATTTGTTACTCTTTTTCTGCATTTGCAAGGAAAAACAAAAATGAGTTGAAAAAAAAAAACCAAAAGAAACCCTGAACAGTTATGTCGTGGTCTGGCAAACCATGATATATCTATCCCATTATGAACAACTTATCTAATTATACCTCACTTATCAACAGTAACTGCAAAACTCACATCCTTTGCGCCTTTTCTGGTGTTGAGCACTCATTCCAAATATTATCCACATTTTCCAATTTCTTTTCGTCCAACAACTGAAATATAAAGTAAATCTCAAAAAACGTTTGTGAATTCTCAGGACCACAATTCTAGCCTAACACTTTCAAATATGTCATACATGATAATCCTACTCTACTCAGTTTAAAATGTAACCTTGAACAAAGCATATCCTGCGGGTGTCTCAAATAGCACCAACATTCTTCACCTGCAATGAACAGTGCGATGTAGAAAGGCTACAATCATTAAGGCTACGTCAACGTAAGCACGTGCACACCCGAAATTAGCAATGCTTTTGCCTTCTTCCTCACGTCGCCCGACCTGTCCCATCATATCACTGCAGTTATGAAGAATTCCCAGCCAGCCGTGAAATATTGCCCGGCTCCTAGATTTGCAAAGTGTGCTTGCCGAACGGTAGCTGCGGTGAGTGGCAATGTGAGTCGATGCAAGCTCGGCAGAACAGTGCTTGTTGAGGAAGAGATCGGCTACAGTATTTGATCTCGTATTTTGACATTCTTCAGTGGATCCTGAACACTCAGAAGTGCATGATGTCAGTGCTTTGTCTTCATAACACTGAGAAATTCAGGAATGGACTTGCACCTTTTTAGGAGTACCTTATGAATAGTCAGACGGAAACGTCAAAAAGTAAACGTCAACTGGAATGTCTAAAGAAGGAAGTTGGGTCGAAACTGCGAATTTTTCCGGATTTTCCTAAGCCGGGGATCAAATTTGTGTAAGTCTTTCTCTTCTACTTTGTAAAAAAGTTCTAGAAGAATAAAATGTTAAATTGTGAGAATGTTTTTCGACATTACTGGCAGTTCTTCCATAATGTTACCGTAGTTTAAAATAGTCAATCTACACTGGCGCAAGGTAAGGAAGGTGTTAAAACTGCAGTGAGTAAGGGCCTTTATGGAAGGTTTTAATGACTACTTCATTTAATAAAATCTCATGACACTAATGATATCGCTTACTTACTTTTTATTCTTTTTATTGAATTAGGAGACTTGTTTACAGAGATGTGATGGTATTAATGCGCTATCCGCTACTGCTCGAAGAACTTTGTGCAACAGTAGCTCAACATGCCCGTGTTGAAATGCCTGTCACAATAGATGCAGTTGCTGGTTTGGAAGCTCGTGGTGAATACATTCATTTTCAACGTTTTCAAAAAACATTTCAACTGCTATACTCTAATTATGCACATATATTAATTTGCCCAAGTAAAGCTGGCAAATTTTTTTAAAGACCTACTTGCAAATAGTTGTTTGAGATGCAAGTGAATAAGCTGCCTAATAAAATTCAAACTTCTGTTGCTTGTGTGTTTTTGAACAGAATTTTTTATGTTTTGAATACTCAATGCAGGTTTCTTATTTGGTCCCCAAATCGCGATGATGTTGAAGGTGCCATTTGTTCCAATTAGAAAGAAAGGTAAACTACCAGGAAGAACACACAAAGAAGTCTATCAGAAAGAATATGGCGAAGTTGGTTGTTTTATTTCTTTTGAATTTCGCATATAAGTGGAAATTTAAAATATAATTATATCTGATTGTAATAAATAGCTTCGACGATTTATATTACTTTGAATTTTGTGATTGGATTTCAGAACCACTGCAATTAAGCTTAATTCGTCTTTTTAATTTATGAGGGTCGTAATATTTTTTTCATTTATCTACAGGATGTAATCGAGGTACAAGAAGATGCAATCAAGCAGGGTTCAAAGATATTGTTGGTGGATGATCTTTTAGCAACGGGTGGTAGTTTAAAAGCAGCCGTATCACTGGTTGAAAAGGCTGGTGGTGACGTAGCTGGAGCGTTCACATTAATCGAACTTGCTTACCTAGAACCACGAAAACATTTACCGGAACATATCCATATTCATTCTTTTATTACTTTGACTGAATAGAAGTCACCAACAGATAGATTACTTTATAACTAATTTTTCGACATTTCGTAGATTTAATTTTGATTGGCAAATATTGTTGTTATTATTTATTATTATATTATACATGTATGCATAAGATTTTTGTTCATTTTAAAATAAACATTTTTACAGTGGTGTCCTGTGATAGCACTACGGTTAAAGGGAAGATTTAAAAACCGTTCGAGGTATCTTGTAACATTGCTTTTATTAAGTTAAATGTAAAGGTGGTCACTGCAAAGCTTAAAACAGAAGCGAGTTTGATCGGGTGAGGAATGGCGTAGCAAAGTGGAGAAAAATGTTGTCGCTTGGTGAAAGTAATGAGCAGTCTCCTTATATGTTCTCTCATCTATTCCAGTATATATGGTAAAATACGGTAGTTCCGGATTGTCAACGAATTTAAGACTTTGCTTCCGTGTTCTGCCTTTAGGTATTGGGCACAATTGGAACAACATAATCAGATCCGAAGAATCAGAACTTTGTTATTTTATCTTTACGGCGGTTTAGGGGCCAAGAGTAATCAGTTCATCATTGGACATTTCAAAATAACTCTTTTGGTTCATAACCGGAAGCTTGAGATTGTTGAAGTGATTTCTTCGCTGTTTTCTGTTTATTATTGCTGGTACTGCGTCAGTGTTATTTATAATATGTCCATTAAATAGAAGATGACAGTGCGCTAAGACTTCAATTTTTCGAGAAATTTAGAAGGAATTTTAGTTTTTTCTTGCCAACCAAAAACGAAAGGTTTTGCTCCCATTTTTCCTAGTAAAAATAGGTCAGTTATTATTGCTTTTCTCTTTTATTCTATAAATTTTACTATACCACTAATTATTTCATTATATATATATATGTTGCTATTTCACAATATATTGTTTTTTGGATAGCGTCAAGGCGTTTCTATTTAAATATAACACCTCGCTTTTTCATGGTGCTCATTTCTATTTTTTTGATTTGGCGTCGGCAGTTATTTTGTCAAACTTCATATTTATTAGTTTGTGATTCTTCCGTACTTTATTCCTCTTAGCGTATGAATTATATTGTGATTTAAATCAGGTCCAGTCTTGGTTTCTAATTTAGTAGTAAAGTAATAAAAGTTCAATGCAAAAAGCTATTTTTGCAGTTTACTGATTTGATGGCTAAATACAAGGGATAAGTAGAAAAGATGATGAATTCAACTTGGTTGAAATTTATTCTTTTGATTGTGATGTTTGCTGTTACTTTTGGCGCGGGAATGGTGCCAGTAAAAGTACGTTGCTTTATTTATAAAACTTTTTATTTTGATTTCGTATTACTATATCGGAATGATGATTAGCTGTATAGATATAAAATAATTATTAAGCGTATTGCTGTTGTTTAGTTTGCAGGGAACAGTAAGCTTTGGGCCATCAGTGTTGTTGAAATGAACATAGTTTTTGAGATCACAAAAATTTTTGAATCAAAAAGAATTTGCCATCAGAAAAGTGAATTTGTAAAAGCAATAGGTTAGATAGTGACGGTGCTATTGTAAGTTTGGTAAAAGTTCTCAGAATTGGAAGAATTCTCAGTTTCGGACTATGGTCTCAGGAGATTTCAAAAGATTTCAGGTACTGAAAATTCTTCGGAAGCATGCAGCCTCAGCATCTACATCCGCGAAGCAGCGAAACGTCTCGTTAGTGCTGTGTTTACTTACTTGTTTTTCTGGTGGTGTTTTCTTCGCCACGTGTTTTTTACATCTCTTTCCGGAACTCACTGAGCATCTTCATGAGGTTATTTCGTCTGAATTGCATTTTTCATTTGAAAATGATATCATTTTGCAGTTACTCGAAACATGATCACGTGATTTAATAACTGTAAATTTGAAACTGAACTCCAAGCGTAATTTTTTCCAGGAATTTTCAGTTCGCTTGGAAACTTTCTTCTTTTCTGGATTCATTTTAAAATTCTATTCTTCAGATATAAAGAAGCAGTAGCTCGAAATTGATGTTAACTAATCACTGTCATTTGTTTAGATGAAAAAAGAATATGGGTTTTCTGTGTCATATCCCCTGGCTGAATTATTGTCGTGCATAGGATTTTTTCTCTTATTTTTTGTCGAAGAAGTCATTTTGCTTCTTTTACCCGGTGCTGGTCATTTACATGCTCCGACAGGTGCTCAAATTGCTGAAAGTTTCTGTGAACGGTGAGTTATTAGTAAAAAGGATTCTCAAACGGTTCATAGATTGTTGAACTATTCTAATTGGTTAGTTGCAACATCGCTCAATAAAGATAGAGCTTGCTTAATACTGGTAAAGTAACGATTTTGGATATTAAATGCTAAATTTATTGATGATTCTAAAGGTAATTGCTCCTTTTGTTTCATAAACATGATTTATTACGGAAGCAAGTATAATTGACTATAATGGTTAAATAATGAAATGTTGCTGTCCGGGAAGATTACACTCCATAGATCATGAATACATATATAGCACCTAGTTTAAATATTACGAAGTATCTGGTACTGAGTATTTTACTAAGATGATAAATATATATATAAAGTTTAAGTTAGGATTTTTGCCTCTGGCGTGAAGCTTAATAAAGATCGAGTAAAGTTAGAATTTGAAGTTTTTGGAAATAAAGTATGCATTCAATTCTATATTGCGTGAATGGCGCACCTTATTGTGCGTTGCTAGAAAAGAATTATTTTAATTTGTTTTCCGAAAATTTATAAATGCAAATGAAATGAATAGGCATAGCGTTGTTTAGGAAAATGATGAGTAAAAGACAAATTTGACGAGTGTCAAGCGATACTGTACAATTGAAAAGGGATGACTGATTCTACAAATTTTCTGAAAATAAATGTGAGGTGCTTGACTAATTTGCTAGTAGTCAGTAGGTGAGAGTCAATATGGCAAATACAGAAAGTAAGGGAAAAGTCAATATTTGATTCCGTAATTACTCAAATCTAATAGTTATTTCTTTTTTCATATGACATGACTTACCTCTATTGTGGGTATAAATAAAGGAGGTATAAATAAATTTTAATATTGAGTGATTTTGGATATCGTTAATGGCGATGGATTAGGAGCTGGTTGATTTGTAGTTCTCACAGTTTTTCAGTTTATTATTTAGTTTGAAAATATCGAAGCTTCAGAAACCATGACGTTGATCACTGTTGCCATGAAAGTGTTAATGTCGATGCTTCCTCGAAAACTTGCTTGTCATGTGGTCCTAAAGGTAATTTTTAAGCATCGACCAAATATTGACTGCTTTACAGCTTCTTGCATTCTGGAGGTTTTTCTCACACTTATTCATTTTTATGCTTTAGGATGGAAATAAACTTGTTCACATTACAGACGAGGACTCGTCTAGAAAAGGATTACTATGCACAATAAATTCATCTAATCGAGCACCAGCGGGTGGTCAGCGCGTTAACAAAGGATCTGATTATGGACATCCTGCAGAGTAAGTGTGATGCTTTGACAACGTTTTTTCAACATTTTTGTGGATTTTAGTTATTTTTTTATTTGTTATTCCGACATTTTTGCAAATGTTGCATGCAGTAAACTTATTATTGGTTGAGGGCCTGTTTTGTCCCTGTGCATCTGTGATGATTCGAATCTTTGCATGATATATTGAAGAAGAGGCATGATTTTTTGTATTTTTTTTTTGATTTTTCACCGTTTTTTGAACAAAAGCATGGATTTACAGCTTTTATCTCACTTTTTTTTCATATTGAAATTTAGTGGAAAAGACTCAACGCCTTTGCTCCAAAATTATGCATACAGTGGTGGATATGGTACTATGATCCGGAAATCTTGTGGTCAGGAATCATCAGATAAAGGAAAGTACTCATTTGCGGCTTATCCTTTAAATTTTTGCTACTTTAACATTTATTGATCGTTTTATAACTTCTTGCCTAATTTTCTTTTTATTTTCTTTTCACGTCACTGTTAAAATTGCATGAAGGTTTATACTGATTACTGTGTTTAATTATTTATATTCGTTAACAGTAGATATTTTTATTTTTTGATGTTATATGTTGAAGATTAACTACCTATCTCTTAAGCTTTATGTATTTTCATAATTTTTGTTGCTTATGGCATGAGTGAAGATATTTTACATACACGTCAAAAACTTCAGTCATGAGATTGATTCTAAAGAAGTGAATATTCGATATTTTCAAGTTACCTTATACATATTATTAGTCAAATAGAAAAAGCAAGAAATATTTGCTCTAAAGGTGACTTGTTTAGTTTGAAAGTAATGCATATTGGTCATAGTAGAATTCTTCGTTTTCATACTTTATTATGCTATTTCATACTAAGATGAAATTTATCAGTTTCATCTGAACAAATGTGCTGTTTGTATCCTATCTGTTCAAATACACACAGAGCTATTAAAACTTGCCGGATTATCTTTTTGATTATCCCTTATTTTCTTATAGGACATTGACATTGGCTGAACCAGAAGCATGTGAACGAAACTGCGATAGTGTTAAAGAAGATCCACCAATTTTGATGAAAAGTCGTCCTCATGCTCATAGCCATGGTGTACGTAGTATCACATTCGTCCTGGCAATATCGTTTCATTCAATCATTGAGGGTCTCGCTTTCGGTGTTCAGGTTTGGCAGTTTTGTTAGTTTGATAAGGAAACGTCTGAAAATATAACAGGAATATGGTCAGTTACTAAGAAAAAAGTGAACAAAAAACAGAAAAGTTGGGTAATACTAGCTGCAGTCGGAAAAAAATGGGATTTTAAACTTACATAACATTTTTTTTTTTGTTTTTATTTTAAATTTATCTCTTTTGTTTTCTTAATAGCTTTTTGTTTTTCTTAAATGCAAATTCCTACTATAAAAATTTTGTTTTCGATATATCGTCGTGTTTCAAATTATTGCAGACTGATAACGCTCGAATTGTGACACTGTTTATATCGTTAATGGTGCACAAAATCATTGTTGCATTTTCGGTTGGTCTGCAGTTGGGCCGCACTCACGCACATGCTTTAGGATGGGTGTGCCTTAGTATGGCCCTTTTTTCGATCATGTCACCTTTTGGCGGTTTTATTGGTACATTTGTTCAAAGCTCACAAATGGATACACAAGTGAAAGCTCTGACAATACTTACTTTTCAAGGAGTTGCTGTTGGTACATTCATTTATGTCACGTTTTTTGAGGTAAGATTCATATTTTTATTTAGAAGACTTGTTAGGAACATTTTTAATCTTGGCAACACCAAACAGTGATATCGAAAATCTGATTAATTCTGGGAGACGAATTATATCGAATAATAACAAACATTAAAAACCATTTCCAAGTGCTATGTGTTTTGCAGGTTTTGTTACACGAACGAGATAACGAGCATCCGAATCTTTTAAAACTTATTTTTATGTTGATAGGATTTGCATTGATTGGTGGGCTGCGGTTTTTTGACAATCATTCCCATGAACATTTTGATGGATCTCTTCAAAACCATGGAGCTCTTGTCATCACCTCAACCCCATAGTATCTCGTCCTTCAGAAAGCTGTTAATTCAATATTTGTTTTTAACCTCTGTAAATATTTCCACAGGGTAAAGACAGTACTTTTATTATCGTCGTGAAGTTGGGTCATTTTTGTGACTTAAATTTCTCGTTCAGTTTTCAATTTTACTTACAAATTCTACGCGATGAATTATGTATAGGGACACGAGACTTTGCAAATTCTTCAAAGAAGACTGTCCTTACAGATATGTTACACTATTCCCATTCATGACGCTCATCAGACTGTTTGGATTCACTAAGTCTATGTATCCAACATCTTCATGCATATATCTTCTTTCTTAATCTTGGAACTAAATAAAAACTATCAGTTATGGAACTGCAAGCTGAGATCTGAATCGCAAAATATTGTTGGCATCATTGAATGAATCTGATTAACACTTGCATATTTTATACATTGACTTTGATAATTATGGGAAGTTTTATTTCTTTTATCTCTTTTTCTTGGTATTAAATCTCACATTTTATGTAAGAAACTAGCAAAATCGTATCAGTCAGACTTGCACTGAGTAAAATATTTTAATCACTTGTGAAATGTTTTCATGATAGAATACTCTATGTAAAGAAATGAGGCAAAGAATTGCAAGAAATTTAAGCTAAGAACTGCCGCATTTTCATTCCGAATAATCTTTCGATTGCATAAAGTCAACTTCATATCTATCGTCAAAGATAAAGAAATTAGGATATATAATTCGCTTAGCTTTCATTGATACATTTATTTTTGACAAAAACCATGTAACGTTGATGAGTTTATCCGTCGTCAGAAAAATTTAATTGCGCAAAACTTGCAAATCATATCTAGAAATAATAAATTACAACGCTTACGCTTACTCTTTACAAACATTCGTCTACCGTTCAAATAGAAATTGATTTGGAATATAGGAAACCTGTAGATACAACTTTAATAGTGACATTTGGATCTCACGATTTCCATAAAAGGTAAACCCGAAATATGTTTAAAAATTCGCATTCATCGGCGAGTTAATAATATTTCCTTATCCAACTTTTATTAAAAAATCAGGTCTACATATCCAAAGTCATTGAGACATTATCTGTGACTCAACCTAAGGCGATATCAAATGATCTCAAAAAGCTATGTTTTTCATTTCTTGCATACTGAAACAATGGAATTTTATTGCATCAACTAAATTTGAGCGAGTGAACAAGCAGAAACAGTTGACATAAGTCTATTATAAACGGCGAAGTATAACCAACTTTAATGGTCCTTCCGGACGTGACCGAAGCGTCTTCGTTGCTTCCAAATAACTCATACCTCTTATATCTATACCATCAATTGTGATCACTTGGTCACCAATTTTTATACGACCGCTACGTGCTGCAGAACCGCCTAGAAGTGAGTTAAAATGAGTTAGGTAATTACTGACTAGGTAATCAGCGTTAGCTAAGTACTACAATTTAATGAAGGACATCGTTAAAAATTAAAATGTGACTTTCTAAGAAAAGCTAGAGACTATGCAAAGTTCTTTTTCTAACTAAAGCATGTACTTTCAAGCATATCGCTATTTCTACGATGAGTGATAACTTACCTTCAAAAATCCTTTTGATAATGATAGGCCGGTCGCCGAACACTGATCCACGACCACCATCAAGTGCCAAACCGACACCAAGATTACCTTTTGTGAGTATCACTTCTTCGGAATACGTTGAATAATTGAATAGATCAGGATCAGTAGTAGCTAACCAGAGGAAAAAATCCATTAAAAAAATTTTTTTAAAGAATTTATAGTTCGTTTTTTGCACATTTTTAATTCACTAATTACTACTAACTCGTACAACAAAAACAGATTGTGCTTTTAACTAAATATACTGAGAACATCTAAAATGATTTCACCAGTGGAAACAAATTTAGTAGGTTCAGCTGGCATGTCATTTGATTTTGTTTTCAGTCGTCCGAGTATAAAAACGACATGTTCAGTCCTTTGTTTGATTAAGGTTCGTGCCTCTGTGGCTGACATCTGGAACAAGAGTAAACTGATCCATTTATGTTATAAGAAATCAAATTCAAATATTCTGCAAGATCAATGCGCAAGAATTGCTTTTGTGTTCTAAACCCTTCTTTTTTTTTACATCGAAGATTTTAACTTTTCGATATCAAAAATTATAATGCGGAAGATAAGCAACAAGAAAAACCAACTGACCTGTTTTGTAGAGTGACCCTGCACGAAAAAAACACGATCACCCTTTTCGACGAGGTCGCTTCGATCCGCAATGCTACCCGATATCACTCTTTGCACCTGAACATATAAAAACCATTCTTCGACACCCCAGCACAATTAATTAATCGATTATTTAACCAATAACGAATACTCACGCTGATATATTGGTCACCGGAAGCTGCTGAACTCAGAATTACACCAATTGAACCTTCCGGATTATTTGCCGATCTTTTCAGTGTTACTTTGAAAATATCATAATTAGCAAATTTTTCATCCAACAAACTTTTGCATTCCATTAACTAAAATACTTTAACAATATTAAATGGATATTGCAAATAAAAACATTGTAGTTTCTATCAAAAAACAAGCACATTTCCTTAGAACTTTAAAACAGTAATTAAGTGAGGCAGTAAAGCAAACAAAAAACGTATTGTTTATCTTTCATAATGTTCTTTTTTGTTGGAATAATTCCACATTTGCGAAAATATGAAACAATCAATAAGAATTTAACAATAACGGAATCAATCAGATATTACCTCCGCTTCAGATGGCTTTCCTTGCTCATGTAATCCACTGCATGATGTTACCTCCTCCATTGCTTGAAATGCTGATTGTTCAGCTTTATCTACTTTAACTGACCTTCCAACTATGTCATCATCTGCCACATTATCGAAACATGACAAAGTAAGTCCTTCAATATTTCATTTTTTACTAAGTAGTGAAAATGCATGAAAACTGCACAGATATCAATTGTGCAATCCTCATTCTGACTAGTTCATCTTACAGTCGGAAGATTACATAAATGAACAAAGTTGTTTTTGAACCTTTCATAATTTCGAAAGAAGATTCCGTTTCTGATAGACAAGAATGCATTTTTGCATTCGGCTTTTGTTCCATCACGGATGTGTACATTTCTGGGGACTCTTTCCGTTCCGTTATAATCGAGGACTTTTTCTCAACTTTTTCAGATTGTCGGATAATATTCAAGGATTTTCCTGTTTTGATATTTTCTTCGACAATAGAGACAAATTTCTTTTCACCATTAGTATGAGATGCCAAGATCATTGGAAAAGATTCTGCATTCTGTAAAGAATTATTCTGATGCTGTGGACATGAAACATAGTATTGCTAAAGACGAAGAACATAATATAGTTTGAAGAGAGAGTATTACGAAGACTGTTCACAAATTGCTACAATTGATAACATAAGATGTGCATCTGCTAAAGACAAAAAATAAGAATATGAAATTTGTGATAAAAACAAATTATCGTAATGGTACTTATATAATGGCTCTTAATTAGGACTTGTGTCACTATTCCATTAACTAAAATTTGAATTCCCTTCTCGTGAATTTATCAGCTATGGTTGAGCTATTTTCTTTCCAATATCTTTTTAACTTAAAACTTTTCTAGTACTGTTCATTTTCTGTTTACTACTCCCTTCCATAAAACATGAGAGAAAGAACGTGCTACATATTAGCAATTTTCTAAACAAATTAGTTTTTTTCTAAACAATTAGATAAACAAATTACCTTTTCAAAGGATGCTCTCACTTTTGTAAACAAATTTTCGGCTCGCGAAACAGTTGCGTTCTCAGTAGTTGAAAATCTATTTCTGGAAGTTCCAACATAGGTCGCATTCCTTCCAGTAAATTTGTCGCTCATCACTCTACTGCCACGATACGGAATTTTTTTTGAGATCTGTAGATTCAGTGTTGTCCCTTTCGGAGCACCACTACTACTGCTTCTGATCGCAGTAGACTTCCTCGGATCAATAACACCTACGATGCCTTGAAATGTTTTCGGTGTTGGAACTGCACCATTATCGGCTTTTGTGAACTACAAAAATTTTTTGATCAGTCAAAAATCGGAGTAAAAATACCTGGCGGAAATAAGGAAGAAATTGTAATTTCAATCAGATTTTAGTCGAAAAGACCATCGCAATAGATCAATCATAGCTAAATAGATCAATTAGCAATATTAATAATTTCAAGTATAGGAAATCATTGCTCATAGCAGAATCACAGAGGATTTCAAACACAGTTAGCATCTTAGCGAGCCAATCTAATCCACTGACTTAAACAGTTGGCTCAGTTATAATTATAAAAATAAAATGGAAACAAAAACTACCTTTTCAATAAGTTTATCAAATGGAACTGGCTTATCGTCTCTGGTACGCCGCGGAGCAAGTGGCACTGCCGGTTTTTCGAATTTTTCATTTGATGATTTCGCAGTTTGCAATTCTTTAATGGATGATGTTCTGTCAATTTCACGAGAGTGTTCCCGTTTCTTCGATACAGTAGAATTTTCGCGCGTGAAAGGGATTGATTTGGTAGAGACGATTGAGCCAAACTTCTCAAACTCAGCTGCAGCAAACTTTTCTGAAACAGAAAAGTTTGCTGCAGCTGTTCTTTTTGAATGACACATCTATTATATATATACCAGCTACTTATTGCTTATATCTTAGCTGGTCATTCATCAAGTGATTTGAAGTTCTTGAAGTAGCTGTTTGCACATAATGAAAAATTGGACTTTTTTGCAGTTGAAGGAATCATTTCTGATCATCTCAAGCAAGAATTAAGTTCCAAAGAACCAAATTTCGGCTGCCGAAAACTAAGATAAAAAAAATAAGATTATTAAAATAAGATTATTTAAGAAAAATAAGATTATTCAATATCGTTCTCAAATTCTTCTGAAAGAAGACCATCGTAGATGGTAGAGAGATATTTTCCACAAATTATTCACTAGATAAATGAAGAATAATGGAAGTTTGGGGAACATTTGAATCAGTTATTTGCCATGTAAAAACATCAAAAAACAAACCGCTACCATTACCATTTGTTAATGAATCAGACTTCTGAGAAATAATCCGGCTAAGTTTTGTAGCAGGTACAAATGAAACGAAGTGACTTTTCTTGACATCCGAGTGTGTTTCTGATTCCGAACTATTTCCGTATTTCACAGCAGAATTTTTGAATGACTCTAGGTTTTCATTATAAGCAATACATTTCTCGATTTTCACCACCTGATTTTCTGGTTTTTGTTGTGAAACCATCTCAAATTCTACGTCACGAAACAGAATCTGAAGTGGAGGTCCTTCCAGGTTAGTGTCACAACTTTCTTGATCATTTCCCGAGACAATTTTAAAAAGAAAAAGTTCTGGCACTGTTATTTCTTGAGCCCTCATAAGCGACTGTTCAGGTGAAGCATTCCTTGATTCCACAGATATATTATGAGGCAACGATTCAGTAACAGAATCAGACGACATGTGGTATCTGGAAAGCAAAAAGATTTGATGAAATTGATTAATAGAGAAAAGAAAAAAATCACTCTGCTAAACTGGAATTTTGAACTGATTCGAGTTAAATCAATAAAGAAACCAAGTGTGTGGTGGCAAAAATTTCAATGGATTTTCAATTAATCAAGTCTTGAAATTGGAAGAATTTAAATTGAATTAAAATATTTTTAAATATGAATAAAAGAATTTATTGCTGAGCAATTTTTGTTCAGAATATTCAAGAAAGTAAATATTCCTAACAATTTATTATACAAATAAGATTTACATTTTGTAGGCTGATAAGTGCTTCATGGTAACTCCATCATCGTGTTGTTTTCCAATTTTATGTTGCTTATCTGTGTCCAACGTTTCCACTGTTTCCTTTGCCTCAGATGAATTATCACACAGTAACTTTGCTGTAGGAAGATTTGTTGATTTTGTAAGAAAGTTCTCTGATTTGTTAACTATCCGTGGATAGCAATGGCAATTCGAAATTTGTGCTTCAGTGTGTAAATTTTCCTGGAATTTTGAACAGAGGTCATTCGGCGATTCTTTTATGGATGCTTTCGACTTTTCGCCTTCCTGCTCATTCATGTACGTCTTATTTTTTTGCATCTTACTTTTCAAACAAGCATATTTATAACTCTTCTGTACCGAAGTTTCCTGCACTGATCGATTTGAATTTAATATTCCACTGGATGAAAGAATATTGAAAGGAGCTGTTACATTATTTGATTCTTCACGTGCTGGGGTTTCTGCAAGCGTAGTTGAATAAGCAGGTTGATGCTGCTGCTCTTGTTGAAAAGTGCATGCAGGAAATGTTGCGAGAGTATGATGTTCATTCAGATAAGATTGTTGCGAGGTTTCTGGATGAATTGCGGGATTCGAAGAAACACTCATATTCATAAACGACGGTGATATTGGTTGTCTGGAAGGCGTTATTAGCGGAGCAGAGATTGATGGAACGGAACATGTCTCTTCATCTCCTGTTGGCAGATGAAGCGTAGCGTTAAGAAAGTTCGGTCGACTGAAAAAAATAAGTTATGGAAAGAATTTGCTAATGCAGTTTGAAAGTAGATGAGACAACAACAAGTAAACACGATAGGGCATAGCTTCTGCTGCCTTGACAAACGTCTTTTCTACAATATAACACGCTTGATCGACCGCTTAGTAAGATGCGGTCGATAACGTTATCTTGGTTCCGGTAAAACTCGGAGTCGATCTTATGTCAGTTTTGACTTCCACTAGATTCTTTATAAACATTTCAAAGAAATACTTGGCGGCGAAACGTCGATCGAATTCATCGAACAATGGACTGGAACAATCTGGGTCAGAAGCAAATACGCTAACATAAGTTGGCTTGTGTTTGATATTTCCACGACTTCGGGACATAGTTCGTTGTGCTTTAGATTGCTGATGCTGTTGTAACTGATCACTGTGAAATTCGGAATCGTTACTGCTTGGTGAATGATTACTAATTGTTTTGAATACCATACCAGTAATATTACCATTGTTATCATTGTTATTGCCATTCACAGATGATATGGTTGTATCTAATTCTAAAGCCATTTTACTACCTGCAAGTTTTTCATTTTGAAAAGATTTTGCGCTCAAAACAAATTTAGCTTATTCATGAATGCAGCGGAAATAGCACTGCCAAAGTAGAAGTAATACATCGCTCGAAAGGGGAAACAAGCTATTAAAGAGATAGGCCAAAGCTATTGTAACATATTACAAATATCCAAGGACAAATATCACCATAGCAGTGCAAACAAAATTGCCAATCACACAATCTTATCGTAAGTAGTGCTCATAACATATAAGCACCTTTAATTAATCAGATTAAGATTTTAAGAATGAAATACAACCAGTTGATAATCTCAGGAAAAGATTTCAGCTTTTTTGACAACACAGAATCTTATCTAAAGAAGCCCTCTGGTAGTGAATGAAGACGGAAAGAAGAAGGACAACAATAACTAATATAAAGCCTCCTGCAACAGTCGCTGATACAAGAAATTAGATGTGTTAGTCTCGAAGAGGAAATTTTTTAGATATTTCAAATGGTTTCGATTTGAAATGAAGGAATTTCAATCCCGAGTACTGCTATACAACAGTAGCTATTCTTACCGTCTATATTAGAACTATTTAAAAAACACAACTTTACTTCCAAGAAAAACATAACTATCGAAATGTGAGCACAAAGAGAAACTAGAAAAGCTACATGGGATAGATACACACTGTTGCAAAAGGTATTTTATTACGATGGAATCATAAAACACGATTGTTATTCGATTATCTAGCTTTATGTCCCAATTCGAATACTAATTTACCTATATATAATTTCAAAGTCTACCCACTAATTTCTTGAATCAATCTTGCAGTAAGGAAATATTTTCCAATTTTTCCAATTATAAATATCCATGAAAGAATGGATGAGCATTGCGAAGTGAAACATGAGCAATTGGATGATTGAAAGGTTTCCAAAAGTAAACAGGATAAGCAGGACTAAATGCTTTTTTCAAGGGTATGAAAATGAATTTATCCATAACAAACATACAAATAATCCCTTTTTCCTTCCTTCACAATTCTCATTTCTCACGTGGGTCACGTGTGGAACAAATAAACGAATTTGAGTGCTGAGTTTTATAAAACATCTCATCTGCAAGATAACGAAAGTAGTGATGGTAATTATGAAAATAATTCACTAAAAATGTTGTAGTAATTTAAAATGGGAAAAGGAAAGTAGGTTAGAGAATAATAAGTCTGTTTATAAGTATATTTCAACTTAATTCAGTTTAACTAATAATAATGTACTTACATATTAAGCAAAACAAAAAAATGAAAAAAATGAAGCTAGATCGAAGCTGAAAAAAAAAAGGTTAAATTCAGCATTCCAAACTCGCATGATTCTGAAAGTTCAATCTCTCCAATTATAGTTATTTTAGATAGAAATCAGTCAGAACAAATATAATCAGCTCAGAGCTGAGCCATTGTTAAGTTTTCTAATTATTAATTTATTAAGTTTTTCATACAATAATGTCTTATAATACAAATTTTTAGAGTTTTATAGTGCAGAGGTTGACCGATGAATCTTCAATAGATAATTATTTTGTCATCACAGATACGAGGAACGACCGAACGTTAACTTTCAGATGTTTGTATTTCATTTTGAAATCACTTAAGTGAGGTGCATATTATAACTTTCCAAGCCGAGCAGCTTTGAAAATAAATCACTGATTGATTTATTGCTTTACGTCAAGCGTCTGTTTACTCTTATTTTATTAGCATTTAAAGAATATTAACATAGAATTTTCACGCAGTATAGAAACTAACGTCAGCAGCTATTAGAATTAGATTTTCAGGTAGAAGTACTAAATGCTAATCAAGACAGAAATAATCATCCAGTCCTGAAATGGAACGTAATACATAATTAATGTCGGCATCTCGGTCAGAATCGCATATTTGATGTTTAGTAAGTATTTGTAATTGATCTTAGTCTTCATTACAAACAAATAGTCAAATCTTTAATCTTAGAAAACCCTATTGTATGGAAGAACGAGTTTAATTACAAATTAGCTGATAAGATAAAGTGCACTTGAAGACGAAATAATCCGCGGATAACGAGAAGACATGAGAGGATGTAAATTGAATTGAATAAGTTGATAGAAGAGATGAATAAGCAGAATGCTGGAAGATGCAAGACAGTATTCAGTAGAAAAGCTTTTTCCTTTTTCCTCTTTCTTCCCTTCCTCTCTCTCTCTCTCTCTCCAAGAAAAAGAAAGAAAAGAAAAGGATGGATGGATGGATGGATGGGTAGATGTTTTGGTGATCGAATGTTAGCAAAGTGAGTCATTCATTTGTTCATTGGGAAAAGTGATGACTGAAAATGATGAAATAGTTTTTGTAGCCTTTGAATAACGAAATATCCGCGACCTCTGTCACCTTGTCATCTTGTTTGATCTTCATCTCTCCGCATCAGGTAAACATTCTGCTCATTCTGTTACAGCGAAAAAAAAATCTCGACTTTTCCATCAGTTTCTGAAGTACTTTTCATGCTAAGAAGAAAAACAAAAGAGAAATACAAATAAACCAGAAAAAAATATCAATGAAATCGATAACTCAAACATAAATAACTCTGTAAAAGAATTCATCTTCAAAAAATCATGAAAACTTTAGAACAATTAGGGAGATTTGTCATCAAAAAATTCTCCTGCCGAATCAGTTGACAGCTGAACCAAATACTTCTAGTGCGATTTATTTAACATACGATAGTCTCCATGTAAATCAAAAAAATCTCCTATGGCTGAGGGATTTTAAATAATCTGAATCCTGAAGAATTCAAAACAGTAAAACTTAAATTTCAAATCAACTCTTGCATCAATTAATCGAGTCCTTTCTCCTATCTCCAAGAGTTTGGTAAATAGGTCTCAGATACCTCTCACTTTTTTATAATTTCTTTTAATCCTTCTTTTCAGAAACCTAAAATCCAAACTCAGTACATCTATTCGGCAAAGGATTATTTTCACAAGGCTCCACGAACATAAAATTTCTCAGGATCATGGTAACATTTCAAACTCGGTCAATCCTTCGCTCTTAACTAAGACATTAATATTTAACTTTAATTAACATTTCATTAAAGTAAACTCATGCAGGAAAAACCCACTAGCAGCTACAGCATTTAAGACAAGTTTTCTAGAAAAATGAGATGAATTTTTTCCGAACGATGAAAAGTGAAGTTTAAGGGTTCTCCTTATTTAGTAAGCAATTGCAATTGCAGTTTACTTTTTTGAATTTTTCTACTGAAGTTCCTTACTCCACAAGCTATTATTTTTGACAAATTCAGCCAGAATAAAAAATAATATCATGAGAGAAAGGAATAAAATCGTTAGAAAAGCAAGCAGTTAAGTTCAGAAAAAAAGCATTGCAATCCCATGAAAATGCATATTTTTTCAATTCAATAGTATTCACTGGGAATTTGTCAGTGAGAAATGTGACGATAACGACAATGACGATAATAACCATTGCATAATGATAATGTCAGGTGAGATGCTACTGCATGGCCTTTATCAACATTCCTCATTCTTTGTATGTTAGAGGCAAAGGAAGATGAAGGAGAAAAAAATCAAAGATTGTAATCAAATAGATGCATGGTTTAATTTGACATGTTTGAATGAGTCACATCACCATTTTTGAATGATAAAATTTAAAAAATTTTTCCACACACAAACGGAAAAAGCTTACAGAATCAGAAAATCAAAGAAAGCTATAGTATTTGCCTCTTAAAGGACTGTTTTGATATCATTTTCTGCTGTTCACATAATATTCAAAACAAACTTTCGGATTCCTTTCGTCTCAATTCGTCACTTTGTAGAAGAATTACAAGTACCGACTGTCTTGTCAAAACTTTCAATCAAAACTACTGTGATAGATCAGAATACAGTGAAGTAGGATACTTCAGGAAGCACTGATAAAAAATATAGACATAACTCTCCAAATCTTAGAACATTTTTAATGGTAGAGCTAAAAGATGAAAAAGAATATGGAGATTAGAAAATGAGTGAAATTAATATGAAATAAGATACCTCATTAAGGCTTGATAACTGGAAGAAAGGGTATGAGACAGAAGCGACCCGAAATTAACAAATTAATGCGGATTTTTGGTAGTAAGATAATGTAAATGCAGACGATAATGACGTCATCCTTCAAGTTATGAAGAAAATTCTAACAAAATTTCAAATGCAAAAATTGGATGCACCATGAAATTTGCATTTGAATGCTCAGAATTTGACAATTCATGCGAAGGAAAGAAAGAGGGAGAGAAGTCTTAAAATTCCGAAAATTATTCTGTTCGAATTTAGATTATTACAATAATCTAGAATTTGACACAGTGATGACAAAAACTTCATCAGATCTGAATTAAATTGGATCCGAAATGCCAGAAACTTATTTCAATACAGCTAATAAGCCTAACGGAATTAGCTGAAGGAAACTATCACATACGTCAATGGACTAACAGAATAACAGAGTTATTGATAAGACGAATAGTCTAAATGTTTAAGCTTAACTTTCTCAATTGCAGTTTAACATAAAGGTTCAAGATAATTAATTCATTATTTATCATGGAAAGAAGAGTTGGTTAATATTAAGACCCCTAGCTACCCTAGTCCCAGGATAACTTCAGGTGAGCTGAGAAATGTCTTCTGAAATTTCCAGATCTGTATTCTCATATCTTTTGACTTATTCCAGAAAATGCCACTTCCAACCTACGACGAAGTGATTGGTTAACTTCACCAAAACTTGAGGCATTTGACAATAATCTCTTATTGATTAAACCGTTTGAATATAAAATAGCATATTTCATTAATGGAATTGTGTCATATTTGACATTTGCTTTTTTTTTTTCTTTTTTAAATCTTTTTTCCCTAAATTAATAATTTAAAATTAAACATAAAGTTTTTCTTGAAGTTTCAATCTCAATTGATCGAATAGATACTATTATAAAGTAAATGAAGAATTGAGATCGACAAAAAGTAGACTTAACAAAAGAAGAAATGAAATATAGAAAATGAGTTCTTATTACAAATAAGAAGTATGATAAACATTCCTTTAATACTTTACATTGATCCCTGTCTGTAACGAACAAAGATATCTGGTTTAATAGTCAAGAGGGTAGAGGTGTGAAAAAAGTCAATAGTTCTTTAGGTGGCATTCAAATGAAAATAATTTTGACCCATTACTAAACTTTCACAACTTTATATATAATAACAATGTAAATGAATTCTAGTGCATAGAAGTTCTCTAATCTTTCAAAATATCCGGAAAATTTCTCGATTATAGAAATGAATATTTAGAAAGAAATACAGAAGTTGGAAATCATTAATTAGAAAAACGAACAATTCCATATAGGGCATAAAACACAAAAAGACGCCTTTGGTTGAAACTAAGGAAAACAATGGAGCCAAGAAGAAATGCTTGGAAAATGAAGAAACGGAAGAAAAACATTTTCTTCTTCCACAACGTCAAGGACGTACGAATAGAAGGGAATAAAAAAGCAAAACGGAGCGAAACAAGTATAAGGAAACAGAGAACAAATAATTTAATAATAATAACAATAGTAGTGATAATAATATTATAGTAAATAACAATAAATAAATAACAGTAAATAATAATCAATAATTAGTAATAATAATAATAAATTAACATTTTTAATTATTAGGTTCTTGCAAAGTAATCGAACAATTCACCTACGTTCGACTTTTTCACATTAAACATTGACGACGATATTTTCATTGCTTTACTGCTTGAGAAGCCTCTAATACCAGTTATCAAAAAATTCTTTATTCACTTCTCATGGATTCTTCAGAATTTCTGGCTATGAACACAATTCAGACCTTCTTCCACAACTTTTTATAAGCTTATCGCAGATCATTATGCAAAAAAAAAAATGCAGAACGAATGAAACTAAAGCAGAGATGAGGACTGCAGTTGGACACTATCAGTCTTCCGAATAACTCTTAATGAATAGGTTGACCTTTGGCTGATCAAAATGAATAAATTTCTTTTCTCCTTTATCTTCTATCCACACATGCATTTGTAGAAATACGTGCACAATAGTAGTTTATGAAATCCTCATCATGAATATTTATTATAATTTGGCATAAGGCAACATGATGCTTTGATAAATAAATAAAAATTTTTGATAAAAAAGTGACTTAAGATATATATGCCAACCAATACCTTCCCATCATGCGAAAATATTCCGTCTGATCTAAGTTGTTAACTAGCATACTACACGTGATTCTCCACGTCATGGAAGTTATTTCAGCTTTCTGAATTTTCTTGACCATAAAAATTATGACAATACGCTGCAACTGATTGATGATCACATGTGAAATTTATAAACGAATGAAGACTGCATTTTGAAAAAATAACCTTTCTGTAAGGAGAAAATTTGAGATCCATTGGTGATCATGCAACGATTACTTCTATTCTGTGGAGATGATGAACTGAAAAAAAAAACAATTAAATTTAGTAATTCTGACATAAATATTTGTGTGAATTTCTCACATAATTTTTAACAATTCATTAAATTTTAGTACAATAACCGTACACTGATTCTTCTCCACGATACTATCTACAAAAATTTATCATCTCTGGGCGTATATATTATCAAGTCAACTACTCTAAATAAATTAAACTGTTGAAAAGCTAACTAACGTATTTTGCCGACTAACAACCATAGTGACGCTCATTGCTGGCTGCTGCAAAAGTGACAAACATTGAATTCGAGTGCACTGATGGACATCGGTGCCAGCAACACTCCATACTCGATCACCAACTTGCAAGCCACTTCGAGAAGCAATAGAATATGGGTCAACTTGTTCTATACGCACACAGATCACTCTATAAGGAAATTTCCGTAAATCAGTACTTCTATTCAAGCTCATTTTAAAAAGTTAAAATGACTTCCTGAGCTAAAATGCTGCTTCAATATGAATTTAATACTGTGAAAGGATTGCTGGTCACTGAAAAGATTTCATGAATAGTATTAATAAAATGAATCTGACAACAGGATAAAGCTTATGTATCAAGTATCGAGGTGATGAAGCATTAAATTATATTTTCAGCATTGTAACATAAAAATTTCGATTGTTACGTAAATCCTATATGGATCACCTTAAATAATAACCAATCAAAAATAATAAACAGTATATCTAAATATAAGAATGGGCTTAGAAGTTTCAGCTTTACAATTCTCGCGGCTTATGTGGTATTTCAACTAATTCAAGTACTAAACAGATATATAACATGCATAAGCTAATTCACATCCCTTCAAAGAGAAATATAAATCGTCACATACAGAAATAAACAAATAAAATTTTACTTGTTATTATTATCATCGCTCTCAATGGCGATCCCAAGACCGAGGCGTTCTGATGGCGCAGATCGTCGAAGAATAATTTCCTTGCGCATCAGCTCGTGCTTAATGCCGAGTACACGCTTTGCGCTTACAAAAGCATTCTGCAATTTGCATAATTACGTGAATAATTGATGAAGACAATAACCAAACAATCAATATTTGATTATCATCGAATTATTAGTGTGCTACTACACTTCATTGACTACTGACTGTTTAAAAAGCTTGTACATGAAGTTATCATCCAAGAAAAAATTAAGAAGCACTTAAAAATTGTTCAGAAACCAATTATGGAAGAATGACAGGAAATATATGAAGCAATAAGCGTATGAAATTCGATGCTAAAATCTTTGAATTCTAAAATTTAATACAATTTAAACTGCTTTGCTGTGACCACTTCATTCAAATTTCAAAAGTGATAAAATGAAAAAAAAAAAAAAAAACAAGAAATAAACCTTTAAATACAAGATAAACCAAAAAATGAGGTAAATAGGTGAACAGATGTTGTCCAAATTGACATTTCAAGTGTGTAAGTGCATCAAATACCAATATAACTACACGGTTATATCTTACGATAAAATTAATTAATAATAATCAGTTGACCGGAAACCACTGGGAATGCAACTAAGGCAGAACGGATAAGTAAATAAGAAAATAGAAATTAAAAATCACGTTTCAGTGGTATAAGACTCTATTTTGGGTTTACTCTACTGTGTACTGCAAAATTGGGAGTGAACATAAATCACATTTAATCGAAATTAGTCAAACTCAAGTTCCTAACCAAACAAATGCTAAATTCACTTTCTCGATACGTTAGAAAGAGACAATGATGAAGGTAGTTGCCATAGTCTCATCCCTACATACCTTACGTGTTACTCTATCACCACGTGATTTATGATGTACTACGTAAGACGCTTAGGACTTAAACACAGTAATACATGCTTCACCATTAAGCCAGTTGTAATAGAATGAACGGACATTTTACGTTTACTTCAATTGGCAGACTACATGACATGAGAAAATCAGTTGTCTGCTTGCGCACATGTACTTTTGTAATGGGAATCATACTAATCCCTTTAAATTTATAATAGGAATCAGGAAAAGTAATTTTTTTTTTTTTGAAAAATCCGAAATCCCAGAAATTTTAGCAGACTGAAAAAAATACATGTTGATTTTAAAATGGAAATTTGTACAGCGTGATAGAGAAGACGTCAATTTCTGAAGCCAACCTACCAATACATCAATTTTTGAAGGCCATATGGAACAAAGCAATGTAGAAATTTTAAGGACAGTCTACCTGTTTATTACCCTCAAAAATTAAAATTGAAATTCCTTAGCGCTGGAAATTTCTGGAACATAGCAATGCATTAAAAATCTTGTCTGAAATTCTTCAGTAGCAACATTCATTTCATAACTTTTAAATTGAGAAATGACACATAGGCATTGCTGATTGTTAGTGAATCCGACGAATACTCTATCACTTATTTCCTCAACACTTAGTGCCAGAGGAAGAGAATCAAGCAGTTGTCAAAAAAATCATCAAAAGGTCAGTTAACAGTAGATCTCAAAAGGTTATGACTGAGATCTAATACATCTGCAATGTGCTTACTGCCTTTTAAAGGATAAAAGGCTTTAACTCAATCTCGAGTTAAAGCCTTCTACGGGCCTTTTAAAGTTTGATTACAACAGGTTCTACAAGCTAAAGTACTACTAAAATACTAGACTTTAACTCTTTAACTCGAGATTAATCTAATATTGCATTCGACAAAACATACACCATAAATTTTGAGCAAAACTGAGTTTTGTAACCCCAATGTTCGATCCATATTTACAGATCAGAAGAACACTTTTTTACCAAAAAAAAAAAAAAAAAAAAAAAAACAAGGGAAAGTAAACTGTCATAACATGAGTCAAAAAAGGAAGTCAGTAGGAAAGAAAATGAAAAAAAAATAAATGAATATTACTAATACTGAATGCGTCCTCCGCATTCATATGGCATTATAAAGCCTCACAACTCAGCTTTGTAAGGGTATTAAAAGTTAATTAAGTAATTGAAAGTTTAGCAAGGTTTCGGGGATATTACAACAGAAAACTATATGTCAAATGTTTATCGACTGATCTTCTTATATGGTATAAATTGCAGGTGGAACTAATTTCGTCCGTATTTGATATCTGCCACAATGATTTCTCACTTTTTTAAAAGCAGTTATGAAGAAAAATAAAATATAAATGGGTATGAGAAGTAGCTAGGAGAGAAATGACCAAAGAAATGGCAATGAAGTTCTTTTGAATAATTCAATGTCATTGTGTTGTCATTTAACCGAGACATTGTGTGCGCTATATATAATTTGTAGCGAAAATATCAAGGCCTAATTTTTAATGAAACTTGGAAGAAATTTGGAAACAGATCTTAAAAAGTACCTCTTTTCAGCCTTCCCTCTTCACTCGAAATGTCATCAGAATGAAATCAAGTAAAAGTCGAATAAAGGTAATTAACAGAAAAGTTGCCAAATAAATGTAGACAAAAAGTGAAGTGATGTGCAGGGAAATGATCTACTCTTCCTATGGTTCTTAAAAGTAAGCTTCTAACTGATTATAGTATGCTTAAGGCTTAAGCAGTTAACTATCTTACACTTAATTCCATCAGTCTTGAAAAATGGATAAAAAGAAGCCGATCGTCTAAGGGAAAAGCGAAATTGAAGAAAATGATAAGCGACGAGAACGAATATAATTATATGGTAGGAGTACAGCACTGCATTGCACTTCGTGACACCAGATGCAAATTAATGCTTTCTCCGAAACTCACTCTCCTCGGACAATATGATGAATCTAGATTTTTGGAAGCTTTTTTTCAAAGACGGGACGGCTATGCTTTAACAAAGTCCCTGATCAACAGCTGGATTTATTATTATACACCAGAATTATAACTATGGAAGTTGAAAGATAATCAGGAGACATATTGTCGAATAAAAAAGTGCACCTTGAATCGGAAAATCCTTACAGAAATATACATTTCAAGCTAATGTCTAAATTTCTGAAGTCTGTCCTTTAATATGAAGCTGCACAAGCGAAATACAAATTTCCCTGCTACACTTCACAGAAATACAATCCACTTACCGCACCGAGACTATCATGCATTTTTAGTCGTTCACTTTGAACCAGAATCGCAGATCTGCGGCATGCAGTACTTGCTGATGTTGTTGCTGCTGTTATTAATGATCCATCTACAATGCATTTCTTTGCACCTTCATACCTACTACCGTTGGCCATCCTGAAAAACCTTTCTTTTTCTCTTATAATTATTCCATTAAAAGAATACGAATAAATATTCTTAGTATAATAGATCATGAGTGAAAATGACGGTAAAATGTCGAAAGGTTAGCAAATAACCGGAAGTAAACAAACAGTGGATGAATCAGAAATGACGAAAACATTTTTTGTAGTTTTGTAGACCATTTTGAAGATGTACTATTAATCTATAAGTGAACAGAATTCATTAGAACAAACATTGCTTATTATTATATTAAGAATTTATTTTATTTTAATGGAATAATGCACTCTTCATTTCTAATTCATTTCTTCTGTTCATTACTTTGAATTAACTATTAATTGCAACTTTTGAGTGGAAGGATAGAACTAATATTTATTGGTTTGATATATAAGATAAGACAAGAATATTTTAAGCATAAATTTATGAACGAAATGACATAAGCTGTTCCAATACGCGAAGATTATTTTGGATTTCACAAAGTTATTTTAAAAACTCATATTTCCTTGCAGAGACTGGAAAAAGCAATTTTGATGGGTATTAAGTACAGTAAGAAAATAAAAGAAGCGGTTTTGACATAACTTCAACTTACTATACAAAAATTACGGATTTTAAAATCTTAAGTTCAAATTTTTGAGATTAAACAAAACAGAATAGTCGATGATTCATAATAATCATTGATCCTTAACTGTTCTACAAAAAGCTAACTTTGTTAATAATTTGGAATGTTAGCTTTTAAGTATAGAACTGGAGAATTCCGATCAATCAAGAACCTTAAAATTTAGAATTCTTTTGCACTTCAACTCTTAAATTTTATTGATGATTCCTTTACTCACTATGTATCTTTACGTGGTAACAAACATCACTGAAATGAAAGATCGTAAAAGATCCTGTCCTTGCTTCATACATCAGATTTTGATAAAATTCGTAAAATGCAGTACGTTAGTTTTTGATTTGTGAAGGTTCTTTTAGTACAATCGAGAATTCTGTTCTGTTTCGATGAATTCGGGATATTTCGACGAATGCAAAGAGTTACATCAATTTTTGTATTCTTCTTGAATATTTGCAACGCTTCCGAATGTGTCTTCCCACTCAACTCCACTCCATTAACGCTCAAAATTTCATCGCCTAAAATTTTTAAATGTCACAAAACTGACTCTTTAAATTAACTAGTTTTATTCTAAGTTTTTGGACTGGAATGCATGTTATAAGGAAAGTGCATGGAACTGCTTAAAAGCATAAATCCAGAAATAATAAGATTAATTACAATCTGTTAGTCATCAATCGGTTCGTTCCTATTGTAGATTTCCACCTTGACTAAATTAAAATTGAAATTCAGCACTTTTTCCAGTTAAAAAAGTTTGAAAGTCTACTCCTTAGAAATACGGTTTTTCTTCCGAAACTTAATGAACTTTTCAAATGAGTAGTAACAGGAGATTCAAGTAGATCATAAAAGTAATTGTTATAAAGAAGAAATACTCTAGACCGATTGATGTTCATTTAGCGGTATTCTCTAGTAATATTTATCTAGCTATAGAGGAAGTTCCCTAAAGAAGTCCACAAAAAGTATTGCACCTTTCCTTTTTTTGAGGAAAGGAAGAAGAAAAAATGACAAATATTTTCCGAAACTTTTAAAGTATTTAATGATTAAAATTTCTGTTCAATTCCATCCGATCGTACTTTTCTGCGACAAAACCAATTTTATTTACCTTTACAAACAAGGCCACTTTTGGCAGCCAGTCCATCGGCGAAGACAGTTTTAACAAAGATTCCCATGGGACCGCGCGGTGAATCGATGCCACCTACGATACTGAAACCCAATGGGTGTCTGGAGGGTTGCTGCTGTTGTGAACAATTTGAACTTGAAGATTTCGATGTATCCGCATTTCCGCGATACAGCACAATTGTTCGTATTCGACTGTTCATCACCTATCACTTTTTGAGGAATTTTAGTAATGAAAGCAAAGCTGTACGAAATCGAGTGTACCATTTGATTACAACTCAACAATTAACTTTGTATCAGTGTTTGTCCCATGCAGCTTATGCGCTTTACACTGAACAATGCATAAGTGAACAATTAAAAGAGAAAGGATTACTTTGATAAGTCATCTTTGTATAAAAGTTTAGCTTTGGATATTTAAAACTCGTGCATTGAATTCTCAAACACGTACAGTTTGTTTCCAACAACTTCAATTTCCTGCATAATCCAACTGCAGAAAATGATGTTAGCATTTAAATATACAACTGCTTTATTCAGTACTTGTAAAGAATTGTCACTAAGATTTCCCGGAAAGAATCCTCCTAAAATGATATGAGCTAATTAATGAGTCGATTTCGCTGTCACTATCAAATTGCACACCTAGTCTTTCCATCTTTTCATCTTGACAGAATATGGATAGCAGATCACTGAATAGGAAGAGGAAATGATTATGTTTAAGAAATATGACTTCACTAGATGTCATAGCGAAGATTCCTCTTATAACTAATTGTCACAATGCATTTCTTAAGTTTACATAGCATGCAGTAAAAGACCTAAGTTATCAACAGTATCTGATCATTGAACGCCTTCTGACAGAAATGAAATTTGAGTCAACTTATCACATAGCATTTTGCAAATGAAGTTTATCATAATTGCTATTATTCGGCTAGTAATCCTCCTAAAATATACTCTTCACAGTCTATGATGAAGTGAGTAAGACAGATTTCACGAAAAAAGTATGTGTACATATATATATATATATGATCTCATTATAAAATAAGGATTTCATATAAAATTATTGAATCACTGATAAATTAAGAAAGAAAGAAGTGAAATAAAAAGTTATTAATTTCAAGTATGACTTGAGGAAGAAATTATATTAATGTAAGGAGACGAAAGACATTCTCCAATAAGGAATATAAGAGATATTTGAATTCGAAAGAAACTGTTAGTTGATATACCGTTGAGGTATTGGTTAATAGGTAGAGAACGAAATAAATATAGCATTCTGATGGGAGAAGTGTCGTTAGCTAATGACAGTCATGTTCAGATTGTTTTTGAGAAAGAAGAAAGGAAAAGAATGTTGTGGCGGACGAGGGAGCGAGAAGAATTGTTCTTATTTTGTGGTACTATTCACGGTTTTTTGAAAATGTTCGGAAAAATACATCCCAGTATTAATTTTTTATTTTCAACCAAAACCGTCCTCCATTGACAGTAATTCTTGGGAGGTTACTCACTTGTGGTCGTTTGTCAACATCTCTTGAAATCTAGTGTTTAACCGAGATTCTTTTCATTAATGTATTTCCAGTATACAATAAATTCAATAACATAAATTAACAATATAAAATTAACAACACAAATTCATGAAATTTTGAATACATTTAGGAATACCACTTTGATTATTTATGTCAGTAGTTACTTTTGAGAAAATGCTTTTTTTTATAAAGCATAGGACTGTAGCAAAACGTGACATTAAATTCGTAATGAGGTTTTATCGAGATTAAAATTAGGGAAATGTTGGTTCAACAATGTCCATCTAATTGTAGATGAAATGCTTGCTAAATAAATGACAAGACAATAATTGAACGAAAGATACTGCGGAGACAGCAAGCTTGAATGTTCAATAGTCCTAAGGAGCTAAAGCTGTTTTAAAACAGTTAGCTGAAGTAAAGAAATAAAAGGAAAAATTAGAAGGATTCTGAAAGTAAAGGAATTAATAACATACTAATAAAAGTTATTCTAAACTGATTGTTTGTAATCAAATTTTCGCTCCAAAGTTGAATTTATCTTCCAGTGGCAATTTTAGAATACTTGATAGTTAATGGTAATAGCATATTAAAAAGTAATTTTAGGTTAATATAACAAAATTTTGAGCAAATTTTATTAAAATTTATTTTAAAACAGATATTTGATTTTGGATATTTTGGCATTTGCTTTAAATATTTCGAGTGTATCTTATTCAAATGATAATTGCAGTCCTCAACATTGACTTAGGTTCTATACAAAGTCACAGCGGTTAATTTTCAGGAAAGCTATCTTAGTATATTTATCGAGAATTTGGAACAAATTACAGGAAGTGGAAACATAAGCTACCAGTGAATTTTGTTTGAAGCTACTTATTCAAAAAATACGACTACTTGTTAAATTATTGGCGTTAATGGTTCAGAACATTACTGCTATAAACATTAATGAGCGAGGACATTACCACTGTTTGGTCAACATAATGATAATATCATGAAGAAAGGATCATCAAGAATGAATTATCAGGAGAATTTAAAAGAATGTGAGCAGATGATAGCATGATGTCGGAAGCGGTAGTGTGTTAATAATATCCACAAGAGAAAAGTAAAGCGGTAATGACTGGAAACGCGCATTAAATTCATCGAGTGAGGGTCAAAGTATTCTCATTGTCCCTTGTCCTCTCGACCACTTCAAAGGCGCACTGAAGAGGATGACACTTCGTCCTTTGTCGCAGTCAGTCCCTCCACAGAGCATGCTCTCAGTGAAACAGTCACACACATGCGCCTGTGCAAATGCTACCACCTTGTCCAGAGCAACCGATGGTTATTGGCACCGGGAACAGGTGCTATTGAGAGTTGCGAATTTTCTTGCTCACACAGTAGTTTCTGTTCCTTCTCTCCTCTTGCATCTCTTCTAACTGCAGTTGTCATCTCATCCAACGCAAGAACTATTTGGCTTGCACTGACTTATTTGCGCTTCATGTCACCAGAAATATCTATTCTATCCTCTCTGATGTACTGATTTTTAATGACGCCTACATACATTTCACCTCTCCACGTAATATTCCGACTTCCCCATAGCAGAGTTATTGGCAAAATTCAGAACATGACTCGCGCACCATTCGATGCAATGCATGCTACGTGCAGAATGTCGAGAGTTTGAGTGCCTGAATTAGACGGAAGGATGAAGAAGTCGTGGTAAGATAGAAGATGGTCATAATTAGTAATAAAAATGATCCAAGGATTTTAGATCGAGTTCACAAATTAAATGTAGAAGCATTGAGTTGTTTAAATTTATCTTCGTTTTGATGCGAATCATTTTTAAAATTTAAAAAAAAGGCTTGAAAAAAACCTTTCCATCTCTTTTTTTCTAAATTAGAAATTAAACTCTGCCCATATGAATTGCTTATCGACCAAACGAATCATCGTCACAAGATTGCTATATGAATGAAACTTCAACTTTTTATATTAAGGGTTTAGCAAATTAAGATTTAAACTATTTCTTCTTCTGGTCACTGCAAAATAAAGCAGATATGAGTGAGAGTGCGATGACACCCACACACATACTGGTCAATCAAAAAAGAGTATGTATTTTGCTGATGAGCCCCCAGGGAGGTCATCACTGCTGGCAGTATGCGACAGTTGCGATGGCCGCCGGTGCCAGTTTTGTTTGTAAAATATCAAGCATTTATACCTACGTTACATCGTATAAAGTAAATTCGATTTGAACTTGGAAATAAAAAAAAAAAACACGAAATCATCTCAAATAAATCATCGGATTTATTCATTCAATTAATTGTGAAATTGGAAAGAATGGAAGGCAATAAAAACTCAATATCAGAAAATGTTTTTATGTCTACGATGAAAATGATATCTATTGATTAATTGTCGAGAAAGGAAAGGAAGGGAAAAAAGAATGATGAAAAAGCAGAATGACAACAGAAAATGAAATTAATTGTAAAGTAAAAAAAGAGAGAAACAGAGAGGTATGTTGGGTGGATAAATGACATAACCTTAAAAGATGTTTGGCAATTCTATTCTCATCTGTTAAAATATATATATACATGTTCTTTCCTTTGACATAACAAATTAAAGACTGAAATGTAAATTAATTGTCATCTAAAAGGTTGAAAACATCTTATAGTTCGTCAAGGTCAATGAATTTTGCGTTGCAGGCGCTCGTTATAAGAAATCATCAATTCTATTTGTTTCTCTTTTATGGTTGAAAATTTTGTATTTCTTTAAGTCTAGCATACCAAAAAAATTTCTTTTGTTCTCAAACCGAATCCACAAATCCGGTACTGGGTCAGTTTGGACTGATAATGACTATTTATAATAACAATAAAATTAATTTGTAAGTTAAGTTAAACATTCTCATGTGTAACGTTGTTGTCTTCTTGCGCTTTTTTTTTACTTTCAAAATAATTAAGAAAAGATTTAAAGAATCCGTAAGGAAGGAAGAAAAAGAAAATGAGTGATAGATGGCGATATAAATAGTTTTCTAAAGTAAAGACACACCTAAAAAACTTGATTGACACAATACTTCTTTTCATGTTTCTTCTATTTTTTTGCACTTAAAAGTCAAAAAATTTGTTAAGTACCTTTCCGACCAAATGTTAAAGCATGTATTAACATATGACAGACTTTACTTTCAATATATGCAGTCATTTCTAATTTGTTTACTTATCCAGTTAAAGTAACAGCTATGAATTAATTGATGCACTTTATATGCTGCTGGCATAACAGCTCCTGTTTACCTAAAAAGATGGCTGTTACTGTCTGATCTGAGGCACTCTGAACCAGTAGAAAAAGATCAGACGGAAAGAAGTTAGGCAAATATGATTCAAAAATGATTATCATCGCTTTAAGTTAAGAATATTCGAAAAATATAAGGTATGTAGTTAATAATTAAAAAAGCATAATTGTTAAAGAAATTTGCTACCATCACGTCAACATTCAAAAAAAAAAAAAAAGAAAAAACAAACGTCACAATACAGATTATGGGAAAGCCAAAATTAAAAACATAAATAAAATTTGACGATCTCTTATGAATTTTGTCCCTTGGTTTGAATCTGAATTTCAAATTTAAGTTCGATAAGAAAAGACCAAATACTTCTGATCAAAGGGGAACTTTTACCACTACAATAAAAAGAATAGCCAAAAAGTATTATTTCATTTTGGAGAATAATGGAACTGAAAATAATTTCATTTTAGTTTTTTCCATGGAACTGCTTGCTAGCAATTTGGAAAACATGTTTTTTTGTGGGAGTTACAAATTAAACTTCGAAAGCAATAAATTCTTAATTTTGACCAATGCTATTGGCTTACTGAAAGAATGGAAATGCAATTTATCAAATAAATTTTATAACGATAAAAGTTTACAATTTCGATACACCTTTTCTATCTATCATAAAGTCACTGATCATTAAAAAATCCGATGCCTCTTAAATTCTATTTGATAACTATAAGTAAGGTATTAAATTTAAAGTTTAAAATCAAACTGATCTTTATCACAATTCATATGACTTTCAGAATTCATCTTCAACCAGTATGGTATGTATTTATGATTTAATACCAATAAGAGCCATACTTTCTATGATATTTTCTCAAGTAAAAAAAAAAAAAACGATAAATTTCCAAATTGATATTATCAAGTCAGAAGAAAATGGTCAAATGAAATTAAAAATGAAAGTAAGAACAAAACAAAATTTGAAAACTATTCAGAGAAAGTATGCATTTAGCATGGTACATCCCTCACTTCACACTTCCACTTTCTGATTGCATTGATTGTGAGTTAAACTTGAGAGAATATTTTATAACTTAATTGCCATAAAAGACAGTGGCCATTTTATTCTTTGCAGTTACTAATTATGAAAACTGAAAAGAAATCTTCATAAATTACCACTTCCGTTCAATCATAAACTGCTGTCGCCTAGTTGTATTTAATTTCTATACTTTTGTTATTAATTTTTATTGCTTTCTTTTGCTCACTCCTCGCTTTTTACTTTCAGTTTACAAATTTTGTCATATCTTTCATTGTTTTTTGGATTAAATTAAATATTCAATGTTAGCGCAAATCTTTATAATTCATACTGCTATTGCTTTATGTTCGAGCATAGCAGAGATTATTTGTTTTTTCAGTTTTTAATATTAATTTCAATTATGATAAAAGATATTATGCTTATTTAATTTATGCATTACTGTGCCATAGCTGCTAATGATTTCCTTTCAGTAGACGTTTAAATTTGAATTTATAGAATCGCTTCCAGCTTTATCTCTGCGTTCCTAAGCTTTTCTTTATATTGTCCTTGTAGTTGTTCTTCTGTTTTTTTAAAATTTGTTTTCTCCTTTTTACAAATAAGTTTTTATCTTAATTGACATTTTGGATTCTTTTTCTGTATGATGATTATTACTCTTATAATATTTGTTGCTATATGTCTTTTATGAGCTGAATCTTGTAAGCTTTTAATTATTATAATTTGATGACCTTTGGTATGCAGTATTTCATCCTGTCATACTTATTACTCTTTGCTTACTCTCTATCGAGACTTAATTGTATTCTTTCTGGTTATTGAGGTCTTTTTTAGAATTATTCAGAGCTGATTGCTACCTAATTTTAACGTGAACAAGATATGTAATTTGGGCCTGCACTACAAATAAATTTTTAGATTGTTTTAGATGATTACTTTATGGTTAGTCTCACCACTTTTATTGAAAGATATGAATGAGTTATATGCAATGTGATTAACTCTTCGTTAACACACAGATAACGAGAAACGTGCACTTCCTATGGTAGATGAGCCAAGGAAAGGACATCCAACCACTTCAACGACACTTCACTTGCTGGACACGTTATACAGAAGAGATGCAACCATGCACCATTGGGAGATTATTGACTGTGAAATGTAGATTTGCATACCTCCCTTCTTCTGTTTTTAACGGCCGCAAAAAAGGGTTAGGGTCGAGGGCTTGGGATGGCAGCGGGCTATTTGGCAGAAGATGTGTGGCGTAAGCGTGTCGACGTGGTAGGTGGGTAGGTTTGGCGTCTGATTCTTTGGATGTGTCAAACTACCATTACCACTAATTTTTCATGGTCAAGACAAAGTAAAGAGCGGTAGGAGATGGTACATTGCAACATCGGTGTTGCAGTAAAATGTAAAATCTTATGCCGGTCTTCTTCCGTATAGAATTGAGTTGGTTATTTTGCAGGCATTTGATGATGGCACCTGGAAAGAAAGGACCGAAACAAGAAAGGAAGCCGAGAAGTGCAATGAGTGAAGTGGTGACACGTGAGTATACTGTTAATTTGCATCGACGATTGCATGGAGTGTAAGTTTGTGTATTTTAGTTCGTATATATAAAATTTGCACAAATTTGTTTTGTTTCCCTATTGCTCTGCATGTGGTCGTATCCTATGTTCGATATATATATATATATATATTAGTTAATCTTGATTAGGTCTTAGCTAGTTCAGGTTTCTTCATGACACAAAGATGTCTTTTTTTTTTTTTTTTTCACGATATGGCTCTATAATGTACTAGATTTCTGAGGAATGCATGAAATGCTGCCAAATTTGTTAAGTTTTAAAGCTGTCAGTTGCAGTGGTTTCAAAAAGCGTGCTCCTCAGGCTATCAAGGCGATACGGAAATTTGCAGAAGAACAGATGGGGACAAAAGATGTACGCGTTCACATACGTCTGAATGAATTTTTGTGGTCGAAAGGCGTAAAGTAAGCATTATCATACCGAAGATTTGTAAAGAGTTTGTAAAGTAGCAGTATTGTGAGTACTTATAGTTTGATTAACTTCGGAAAGAATGAAGAGTGAAATGGACTTGCCAATAGTTTGCTTCTCGAAATACGTTGTTTATGAATTATTTATACTGTGTGCTAATTATCAATAGTACTGATTGTATTGTGACAAGAATTATATATTTTGGAGTACTAAGTTCAATTTAAGTCTCGATATATAAAGTTTTCTGGTGCCTGCTGTCGTGGTGAGGTAGAAGAAAGACTAAAAAGTTGAACTTGTTCAAATGAAGTGTTGTTTCTTGTCTAGCACGCTCTCGAAGGTTAAGGATCCAAAAAGAAAAAAGAAAAGAGAAAAGAATATGTGTTTAGACCAGAACTATACAGTGAAACAAATCTTTGAAAATTGGAAAAATTTTAAATAATTTCTAGTTGTCTTTAATTTATGTGGAATTAAAATCTTCAGAAATGTTCCGTATCGTGTACGTGTACGTTTGTCGCGACGACATAATGATGATGAAAGTTCTGCAGATCGACTATACACATTGGTAACGCATGTTCCTGTTACGACATTTAAAAAGTTAACAACAGTGAATGTTGATAATGAGGAATGATCTTATGTTTTAATTGTTTCGGTTTTTTTTTTTTTTTTTTCTTTTTTTGAAGCATAAAGTTTCCGAGTCAGTTTGCGCTTCACATACTACATATTATCTGCATTAATCTAATTTGTTTACTTTACTGATTGATAGCTTTAGAAAGTGAAATGGGAATGTCAGTGTTCATATTGGAGTGTAAGTGAATTGTTGATTTCCATAACGGATTTTTCTCTGCGATCTAAAATTGTCTTATTGAAAATCCCGGAAATCCCCACTTTTTTCTCAACTTGCCGCTGCGTTATTTATAAGTGGCAGCAGGTATAGGTCCAGTGCCTTTGTTGCTATTCATGAGCCATAATGTTCGTCGATGTGCTTTAGCATGTAAGCAAAGAAGTATATTAGACATGATGTTTCTGAGATTTTTTGGAATTGGCAATGGATGTGGAGATTGGTTTAAGTACGAAGGAAGCTTTTGCAAAGCTTTGCGCTGTATTAGAATTTGAAATTGACAAGGAACGTGGACGTGCAGCTGGACCATTTACATTTAGGTAACGTCTTGCTGCCGATTTATCACTGCAGTTAATATTAAATCTGATCTGCATTTGTCTCTTAGTTGGTCTAATGAAACCAGCTTTAGAAAGTGAAATGTGGTGCCAGTATTCTCGTTGGAGTGTAAGTAAGCTGGGGTCTTTGGTTTCACTATTAAATTGTTGATTTTCATAATTAATTTCCTCTGAGACTCAAAATTGTCTTGCTGACAATCCTAAGCTCCTCTCTTTCTTTCCCTAAACTTACTACTGTGTTAAATAATGGACAGGATGGAAATATTTGTGAAGAATGTTCTAGTTTCCCGTTTGAGCTTATTGCTGGATGTGATCACGTGAGGAGTATTATTTAGTACGAGATCTGGTGGCAAATAAGTCAATCTCCACCAGCAGAAAACTTGATTTGATGAATGACCAGCTCACATCATTCTCTTTAATTCACTATAGGTACAGTATTTTTTCAGGTTCTTAGCTCATGATGCATTGACTACCGGAAACTTTTGTGTCATTTATGCGGTAGCTTCAATTATTTGTTGTCTTGTTTTGTTAAGTTGCAGTTTGCTTAGGTTTGTTGACTCTATTATTTTACTACATATTTCTATTTTCTCGATTGTCCCACAAGTCATCTTTTATCAGTAAAAAAATTGATTGGTGAGAACCTGAAAAAAATATCAAACGAGAAGTTACTTTGTAAAACATTTAGAGATTGCACTTTACTCGACCAGCTTGCATCATTTCTATTCTTGACTATATCAATATGTAACATATATTGTTCATTAAAAATATATCGTACTGAAAGATATGCAATTATTGAAAAAGCCCTTGATATATTGGATATTCTAAAATCACTGAAAGTAGAGAACTTCCGATATGAAAATCTTTATGCGCCGCCATCTGATGCTATCAGTTTACAATGGACATACAGAGACCACAAAGTAATTTTAAGCAATTTTATTTTCATTTTAATGTGTTTTCTTCTCGTTTTTTGTTTGTTTTCTTCACTGTGCTGAACTGACCATTCATATAACCATATGAATACTGTGAAGAATGATATAATTTTGCTTAATGAAAACTATATGGAACCGTAACTTCGTTTGCTGCATTTGGCACACATTGTAAACTTGAATAACACTGTTCCATGTCCGACGACGTAGTTTTACCCACTTCTTTTGGAATAAATGGATAAAAAAACATTTTGACAGCTGTAATTTTTTCTATAGATGATGCGTAGTGTTAAATTCTTGGTTTACAGCCGTATTTTAATTAGTTTCTGACTCGTTTTTTTAATTTTTTCAAAAAAAAAAAAAAAAAACTTTTCAACGAATTAAACACTTAAAAAACCCTTATATAAGAAAACATTGTTTTAGTTAGTGAATGTGCCATGGATGCTTTTGGTAGATGGTGATATAATACAACTTCGTGCTGGACAATCGCCACCGTACCAATGTATATCACAACATGGTGACTTCATTGGTTTGGGGGATAAACCACGACTGCTAAAGGTACTGTGTCATACTGTTTATTCTTGTTTTTATAGAATTTTTCAAATGTTATGTTAATTTCTAATCGTTCGATATTTCTTTTATTTTTAGATACTTCCATCAAAATCAACATTGTGGAAAATTGTTGAACCACCTATTGTTGACCATATACGCGCAGCTTTTCGTAACCATCGCAAGAAACATTCGAATTTGTTGAATTTTGAAATCCATACGACACTTCATTTTATCCTTGAAAGATGTTTTTTACCGTTCATACTCACGATGATGCTCATAGTACATTGTTTTCGGGAAGTTCCTACAATTTAGTACATTAAACAAGTTCGATGCAAACGTTTTTTATAAATTATTTTAAGGTATTTTTTTGTGGCGAGAGAAAACACTGTTCATTTCTTGGTAGATACATCAGTGGTTCTTCTTCCTGTGTTGGGACCCATGATTCCGTCCTTCTGCTTGGTTGGAAAGTTATGGTATGCTTAGGAATTATATATATTGCCTCAGAAAATTTTCCCGTTTCGTTTCTTCCAATGAATAGTTGCGTAATGAAGAATGTGCCACAGTACATGATTTTACAACACTGATATTTTGAAATTTATTCCAACGTTATTCTTTCCGATTGTATTTTTGAATGGGAAACTTCCATATATTTTCACACAATTTTCATATTTTATTGTCAATTCGAATTGGTTGGAATTTTCAATTATGTTGAGGAATTCGGGCTTTGTTTTGGGTGACGATTGTAATCTGCGATACAGCAAGTTAAGCTCAGAAGCCGCCACAGCTGGTATTTTTCTTGATAAAAGCAGAAAAGGAGCAGTTATCAATGGCTTTAAGGCGGTTTATCATTATTTTATAGGTAATTACTTTACAGTTTAGAGTAATAGATATGAAGAATCAGTGAACAGGAATTTTGATTCGTGTATGTTTATTTCTAGGTCATTTTCACATTTCAATGGATTTCGTTTTTACATGCGGTGGTCTCACATCCTGTGCTTTCCTGGACAAGAAAGGCCTACTTTCATGGCCAAATGCAACAATCGAAAAGGTGCTATGTTTTCACGCTGATGGCGAAGGTGAAAATTACTTGAATTCCTAAAAATTTTCCTTTGTTCTTCACTTATATTGAACAATTTCCCTGTTCGGAGAATTGTTCATGGTAAGTGTTTATGCTTTCTATGTATTTCAAATTTCCAAAAATTTCCACTACTTTTTCCAAAGGTGAGGAACGAAAATTGGTGCCAAAAATCTTGGATTTAACGACGAATGGAGCTTCCCCTGTACATTTCGATGATTCTTCATGGTTGGCTGCATGTTATTATTAACCAACATTTTTTCTTTCATATCTCAGTGTAAAACTTTTTATGTAACAATTCAGGGAGAGCTATAAGGGATCTTTACTGCCATTCGGAATTAGCAGTGTTGTAAATGGTTGCTCTTTACTGCCAGATTATACATTATTCCTTAATCACATTAGCAGTATTTCGGAAGCTGTGTCAAACACTATTGCAATTTCCAATCGACACTGCTTATGTCCGTTAACTCAATTATTAGGGTTTGTTCACAGACTTATCAGTACTTCTCTAACATTTTATTTGAAAAGAAGTTATTAATACTTAGTGCTTCCGTTATTTCAAATGAAACTGAATTATTGTAAAATTCAAAGTTTTAAGACATGAATCTTGAGTGTTAGACAACTACAGAGTTCTGTTAAATTCTTTTATTAAAACTAGGTTATTGAATCATAAAAAGGACGAAGAGCCAGAAGTATAAGTCTTAAGTATTTGCAGGATTGGTGACGAAGTTTTAGAAAAGTTTAATACTTCAGATACAAAAACGATAGGCTTTTATAAGCGATTGCAAAGAGAAAAATCCGCTAATGAGTCAGTTTATCATTTATTTGTTTGTTTTTGTTTTTTTTTTTTTGTTGTTTTGTTTATATCAACTTAAAACACTTTGTATTTATTTTGGATAGTATATACTATCTTGATCCATTTACTTTGTAATCAAGTTCTGAAATAATTTTAGCAGTAGTGCAATAACAGTGGTACTTTTTTGTCAGTAATATCTAACGATTCCTATGATTCATAAATAATGATAAACTTTAGACTACGGAAATTCCGAATGCCGTTAGAAAATGCGTTTCTGACAATTACGAAAGATGCAACATCAAAGTATTATCATGTGATGAGTCAGGGAACAGCTGATTTACTGCTTAATGCTTGCACTCATGTATGGTGTGAGAATTCTCTAGAACCGTATACACCGAATTTACATAAACGCGTCCTTGATTTTTATCAGCGCAACACAATGACGGGGTTTGTTAATTAATACTCTTAGTTGTGTGTTTTTTTTTGCGTTTTATATCTTTTTAGAGTAATTCTAAAATTACATATAATTACATATATATACATTACATATAGGTCTTCAAATTACATATATTTGCTTTATAAAATGGTTGAAAATAATTCTGAATAATAAAAAAAAACAGAGCGATAAGTATGATAATTAAAAATGTGACTAAGAGTGCTTCATCTGTTTCTCAGGAAGAATGTAACATAAAGTTCCAGATTCTGTTTGGTTCTTGGCTATCGAACAGTGGGCTGCACGATTTCAAATACTCTTAGTGGAAGATATATTGATATTTCGTTACTAAAAAAATATGAAGTTATAGAAAGGACTTCAATTCCAAGGGCCGTCAGTCTTGATATGGAGTTTTTGAAAGCATTTTATCGACAGTCGCCTTTGCATACCGCTTATGAATGCTTTGAAGAAGTAATGCATGGGCAAACATTATGTGGTTTGCTTGTCCTACAGCACCAAGTCAATTTTTAAAATTTTCAGCATGGGTATTCTATTTTATGTTATCATTACTGCCTAATATATTTTATTTGTAAATTTCATAGTCATACGAGCCTCTTAGTTTTTTTTTTTCTTTAAATAAATTTTAAGGCTCGAAGTGACGTCGTTCAATTGGTGGAACAATTAGATCATGCTTGCATTCGATTTATTTACTTCTCGAAAGAAAATGAATTGCGCAGTCGAGTTTTTGCAGAAAAACTGGGTTTAGAAGCAGGATGGAATTGTCATATATCATTAGCTAGCGAAGGTAAGATACTAAATAACTACTTAAAGGAATTTTGTAATTTTAATATTAGTTTTAGTTTCCTATTGCCGCTCAAAGTAAGCATGGAATTCACATTATTCCAACTCTATTTTACATTCAAATTCCATTATATTCGAAAAATTGAAGCAGGTACAACCTACTTAATGTTTTTCATGGTGATTCTTAGCCTGTTATTAGTAATCGAATAGCGTTCAGATGACTACTGCAGTCATCTGTAATCATCTGTTTTTTGTTATAGTCTTCTAATGGACAAAATTTGTTAAATAAAATTTAAAGAAATTGCAGATGAACACTCCGAAGTTCTTGATGTTGACAAATATTCTTATGGACATTCAGCAGAGTTAGCATTACATCGTTCAGCTACTTGGTCTGGACATTTTCCACTAGAGCAAAGACGTTCTTCTATCTTTTCAGTAGGGAGTATCTTCAGGTTATCAGATTACTTATTCTTAGTAATTTCGTGAAAGGCTGTGAGGATTCAGATTTCGTAAGCTATCGCAGTGTGTAACTTTTAATGAATTTTTTTAATTATTTAAAAACACCAAAATTTCTTGTTAAAACATTTATTATTCATGAGTAATGTGAAAACAATCTCTATAAATATTTCCCTTCAGAACTTTTATGCAAGTCTCAAATCGAAGCAAAGCGGTTTGTTTACCGATCTACTATTTGTTTACCAACATAAGTTGCGTTTTTTTCCAATTTTATATTATAACCACTAATTTTTGTGCGTAATGAGAATTTCTTACTAGGAGGAAGCTTCATTAAAAAACAGTCAAAGTCATCATTCAGTGTTTTCATATAGTGAAGAAACAGGCGTGGAGTTTTTTCCGAACAAAGCAAAATTACCATCAGGTGAAGCATGGAATAGGAGTTTGGAATTTGGCATATTTAAAAAAGATTCAGGTTCAGAATTTTCTTGTATTTTCATATCAGCTCAAAATTTCATTTCCAGGAATCAAGAATATACGTCCTCACTTAGAGAATGTTGATAATGTGCCACTCTTGGTTAATCTTTTCACAGATTGCGACCATTTTTCTTGTCAAAGAATGATTGAAATAATGCAGGTATCTAGGCTTCATTTCTATTTTTTATAATTTATTAAAGAGATTGTGTGAGGCTGACCGTATCTCTCTCGTAGTTTTTGATTCGTCCCACAATGAAGGTGCCTTACGTTCTAGGATTGCTTAGCTTGTGTTCTCTGCTTTAGCTTTGCTTTTAGAGGAAACAGATTGCCAGTTTTGTTTTCTTGTCTGAATATTTCAGTTACTGAAGTTACATTTCAATTACATCATTACAATTTAGGATTATGGTGAAGTGGTACTTGTTGTTGGTTCATCGTTAAATTATTTCAATTGCAGTATCTTTGGTCAGGTAAATTCAATTTCAATTTGTAATTTTGGAACTTTTTCTCATATTTTGCAAATTTCTAATAGTTCTTTCTTTATTATAGGCAAACTGTTCAGTCACTATTGAGCCGCAGCATCCTGCTTTATGTAGCAAAAAAATTTTCCAGAATGACAACGGATTGAAATCATCAGTTATCGCTACATTGCTTATGGGACTGTGTTGCGATATTGTTGTATTTCCAAATCAGGTATTTATTTATTATACATATGATTTTTTGATTATTTTTCATTCTAATTACCGGTAAGATAGCCTTTGAGATTCGAGGCATTTTAATGCAACAATTAGACAATGATTATAAATAAATAATGCTAGTAGATATACATTCTACAGTTCTTAATCTACATTTTATAATGAACTTAGTTTTTATTTCTTTTGTACATAAAAATAATATAACTGCTGACAGCCTAGTTAGTAATAAATAGGAAAAGCATAATGCTTTACCATACTTAATTTTCTATGCATCACTTCTGTCATTGATAGATAAAGTAAAACCTTAATATTAGTTTATTTATTATCATCTTCTTGGAACATTTTATATGCTTGTTCTAGACTTTGGACCTTATTTCATTGATCTCATTTTGTCGACATCAGTTAGGGACGTTTCGTTCTTCCTTCCTATTTTTTATATTCTCATCGACAGCACTTGCGCTGCAGCAAACTTTAGCTTTGTTATTTCTTCCGAATGTCTTATCCGTTTTTCAGGTTTGTTCTTATATAGAGAACACATGAAGATTTTAGCGACAGAACACATTGATATTCAGTAATCTTCTGTTTAAAAAATTACCGAGTGTCTATTTATTCATTTATTTGAAATAAACCAATTCACAGTTTTATTTCTAGTAAGTAAAGAAAACGAGATTACATATTTTAGGCCCTATTATTCATAATTTTATATGTACCAGTGTTAGCCTTATCACTGATGGCCTCACCGCGTGGCTCTGGTGAAAATCGTGATGAAATAGCGCCGAAAAACATTTCCTCAGCTCCGAAACGTGTCATTCGTCGTGCGATTATTTATTTCTCAATAAATTTTCTTCCGTCTCTTTTCGTCGTCTGTCTTATTTATTATAGCACCGTAAGTTCAAGCTTAGATTTTTTTGTTATCATAGAAAAGAAATATTTCGCAAACTTTGTGCATTGTAGTAAAAAGTTTTTTTGGCAAAATCAGCACTAATTATTTGTGACACAATTCACAAATGAGATAAAAGATCATTTAAACGAACTGTCTAAGACAGAGATTTATTCTTTCTGTATATCTCAGGTCGTGATAACTAGAAAAAAGTATGAATATCAGAGAAGTTCCAACTATTCGTTTTATCCTGCTAATCATGCCGTTATTATTGGCCAGCATGTTGCTTCTTTTTATGTATGTTGAACTTTTTTTAACATTGCAAAGGCCTTAAATTTACAGATTGTATAGCACGCGGTGCTAATATTACAGAAAAAAGAAAAATATTAAAGTCTTACGTACTTTACCAATATTTATTTTGATACCGTTGTCTTAGTGTAATTGGACTCCATTTTTAGTTGCTTCTTTACTTATGTACGTTATCAATGGGTTTTGTTCATTTTCGTGATAACTGCTGGGCGAAATATCCACTGGATAATTATTATTGGGTAGCCGTAACATCTTGCGTTATTCTTATACAGGTGTGGAAACATTTCTATTTACATCTTGATGATAATTCATTTGAACAAATCATCATTTATGTCAAAATCAGCAAGATCATGAGAATGCCACACTTTAAAATATAAAAAGTAAATCTCTGATGGACGATTTGGTGAAAAAGAGAAGACAAAAGACTTTAATTTATGTTGTTTCAGATCGCTTATACAAATCTTTCATGTGGTTCATTGTTGAGTTATATTTTTGACTGCAACATTTGGGTTATAGTAATCTCATTTTTTTGGGTAACTGTGATTATTGTTATTAGCGAATTGTGCAAGCTTTATTTAATCAAACTTCATTATCGTGACCAACGGAGAAGAAAGCTTGACTTCAATACGAAATTGGGCATGAATTCACCATATTAATGTATTTATTTCTATATTGTAATTGCAGTTTTTATGTGAAGTCCTTAACAAGGATACTTCATTAGCAGAATTTCAATGAGGATATGATTTTAACTTTGCGGTGAAAAGATGGTTGAAACCCTGTAATCTTGGTAATTTTAATGCTACTATAGTGAAATTTAGTTTTAGTGATAAAAAATTTGACTCAACTTCCGTTTGATGAAAGTCATGTTATTTAAATGTCGAATTTTTTGTTAAAAAGTTTATGTTTAAAGTTTTAAATTTGAATTACCAAAAATTTGATAATTAGTTTCTAGTTTAGATCTTGCATATGCATTGGGTCGCCATTAGATCTGAAAATCGATGTAAAACAAAGAGTTGATTATTTAAAATTTTTTTCAGTGAGAGATATAATGCTTTTCTGTTGATCATTCAACAGTAAAGCTTGTGAATTCTACTTACATTTATTTGGGATTAGCTGCTGATATTCAAAAAAAAAAAAAAAAAAAGAAATCAATTTTAGAAACTTCAATAAATTTGTTGGGTTACACTTCCCAGTGGAGAGTTAGACAAATATAAGTCGGAGGACGGTTTGTTATAGTTTCAATATTAAGACAATGTCTTGCTCACTGCACTTGCAGCATTCATTCTAACCCCAACTGATTTATGTGAGAAAATTGGTTTTCGTAAGTTTGTTGAAATTTTTTAATGTTTATTTGAAATTCATTAGCTCTTTGAAGATCGACAGATCATAACTAAGTTGTAACCAAAATACTCTGAGTTCGCTTCACAGAAATGGTGAATTCCTCGTGTCACATAGATGATTTGTCAGTTTAGAAATTCAAATAATTTACCATTTGATATTTTTAGCATTAACTTCCCTTCTCTACTTTATAGAAATATTCTAAAGTGAAACAATGCTGAAAATTTTCAGTGAAATGAAATCCTTTCTTTGTGGAAACCATGTCGTATTCTCAATCACTTCTGCTGAATTCATGTGAATTCAATTTTATTCCACTTTTCGAGTGTTTTCAGTCATAGTGTAGAAAGCGTGATGATTTCCTCAATGTGTTTCTTTCTGATTTATGTTAGTCAGATCACGCCAGATTTTAAAATTTCCTTGAATATTATCATTTTCGACAGTTTATAAAGAAGATGATGTAAAAAAATGCTTTTCTCCAATATAAACTGCTAATGGCTCCATTGACGTCACAATACGATCGAGGAAAATGAATGCTAAACAAATTGATAAGTATGGAATTTAAAAAGAAAATTTTTTAACTAAAGGAATAATTTGCCTCATTTCCAATGTTGTTTTCATTTTTGAAACAGTTATTCTATTGCTAATTGTAAGCTTTATTTATTTGCAGATATTTCTTTTTTATTTGTAGGTTCGTAGAATCTTCTTTAATTTAATGTAAAGTTTACTGCAAGGCATGGGACACAATAGTCCAAAATGATCTCCTTCTGAAAATAGGAAACTTGAATAATGACTACATAGAAGTCCAATTTGGCAGGTTATTGCAAATTGAAAAGTGTGATCGTGAATACAGGTAGTGATTTATCATGCAAGCCTTATCATTGTTATCACAATCGTTCTACGTTCGGATCGAGATTTACTTCTCGTTGTTCATGGAATTTTCCGAGTAGTGGGTCATGACATAATGAATGAGAGTGGATTGAACTGAATTTATTTCCAGCTCGAACGATATAATTCACCAAGACTGGCACTTCTTAGAGTTGATCTGACGATGTTCGTCCTAATTTGGTTGACATAAAAAACATGATAGCACATTTGTTTACACCTCAACAAACTAGTGACAGACTTTTGACCTTGAAAGTGGAGAGGAAACAACGTAGTACGAAGAACCCATCAGAAGATATATAAAAAAAGCTACAAACTTTGGCAGACGATTGTTAATGGCGGTTGGCATTACCTGTCCCAGCCTGATCTCTGACCCTCCAAAAATAGTATTCTACCCTATTTTCTTCTTCTCAAAGCTTACATAAATAAAATAGTTCATCTTGAGTTGTTACGCCAATCTATTAATTAACATAGAGTGCTTGTAAACCTCCTAAACAAATTCCATGCATAACAAACTGTAATGAGAGTTAAATAGTATCTCAGGGTGACTATTCTAGTATTTGACCGATGTTGTCTTATAGTCTTCTTAGTTTTTATAACCATCTTTATATATATATATATATATAGTTTTTATAACCGGAAACTTGCTTCCGTTCTGTATTTTCATGCCTAAGGTCTCTTTGAAAAAAGAATTTTTTTTTAGTCATAAGTATCAACTTGCACAAATCTTGACCATAAAAAGTGTAATGGAAATGCTGGTAAATTAAGTGAAAAAAGATAAATTGATATAACAGACCAACAATGATTTTCATGTAAAAAAACTCTAATATCTAAAGGTCAATGGAAAAAAGGCATTGAAAATCCTTTCTGTATATCTTAAAAATAACCATTCTACAGAATAATAGGAATATGTAATTATGCATAAGTGGAAAGGCATGAAATAGGTATTAAACTACAGGAAATTATTTAGAATGAAGAGGAGAAACTTAGAATAAGGTTGAAAATCATAAAAAAATTTCAGCAAGTGAAAATACGAATATTAGAAAAATTCGAATCAAATAGAAGGCACATAAAACAGGTCAACATAATGCATATTAGTGAAATATATGTATTCATTATTAATACTCCAACGTAAAAATATTTTTAACCATCAGAAAAAGCGGTAAATTTTTGCTCTATACAGTATTTAATTATTTCTGATCTCTTTGCTAGCCATAATGAAGTTCCATAACTTGAAAATAAAGTTTGAAATTGCTCAAATAGGGATTTCTGCATTCTTTACTGGATGACTAAAATTTAGGACAGGAAAACAAATTCGATTTATTAGAATAATCCGTTATAATTCAGTCTTATAAAGACGATTTATTTTAACCAGTTCTTTCTCAGTTTGATACACAATATTATCTGCGTTTTGAGATTCAATAGAAGTTCCACTAGCTGTCTGAATATGACTATTTCGTGAGCCACCATAAAATCGAACAGTAGGGTAAATGGCCACGCCAACATTCCGACAAACATTTGGCCATAGTCCACAATCGACTTTTGCAAGTTTCACACGACCGTGCAAAACCTGGAAAAGGATCGGATTAAAAGGTGGTGACAACGAAATTATAAGTAGGATAAAAGATTATGAAAAATTATAAATATTTATCGCTATTTGCATTTTTGCCAAATAAGCGTATAAAAACTGGAAAAATTGCTGCACAAAAATGACCTGCATATAACAGTATTGCTCATACAATATTTCTCCAATAATTTAAATTGTTAAGAATTTAAAAAGAAAAATAACTGATTCCCGCATTAATTTATATTGTCAGTAATTTCAAAACGTTGAGCAAAAACAAGCCAACATCGAAAGAAATGACCTACTTATCCACAAAACAGATATTGAGAATGGAGAGAGAAAGAGAAAGAGAGGGAATTTAGAAGGTTCTGCAGCGACTCTGCATCTGTTTAAAATTCCTGGAATCATAAGTTCATTTTCTAACATACCTCAGCAACACGCTCAAAAACAGGTGCAAATTCAATGCAGTGTGAGCACCAAGTGACAAAAAAGTCGACTAGCCATGGTTCATCATCTTCCAATACCTTCACAAAGAAATCGTTTCCCATACTTATAACTTTTGATGGCAAATAATTTCTTAGCCATACTTCCATCGAGCGGTGATCACGCCACCAGTTTGAAGGATAATCTCTGTAACCCTATCTTCTTGACTAATTCTCAGAAAGAGAAATATGAAAGCCTGCACATGGAAGATTTCAACAAATAAGTACACAGAGTGTAATTCCACTAGTGATAAAATAGTAAAATAAATATCACATAATAGCATCTCAAATCACTGCACACCAGTTTTTTCAACAATACAGAAAGCCAATGAGAGATAATACTAACACGGTGTAAGAAGCAGAGGAATATAGTCGGATGGTTGGATAACTTTGAACACCTAAATTCATGCACAGCTGGCGATGATGATCACAATTGACCATTCCAAAATGAACGATTTCCTTCATGCGCATATTTCGAGCGAGCTTCTTGTACTCAGGTGCTAACTGTACCAGTTTGAAAATCGAGCTTGTGTTATTTAATAATCAACAAAATAGCTGGAGTGAATTTGTAGAGGTTAAAAATTCTACCGTTTATTTTTGATTTTCAAAAACGTCTATACCTGATTACAAGGCCCGCACCATGGCGTATAAAAATCAACCAGCCAAATAGTACTTTGTCTTCCATCCGAAACCAGTCGATTGAAATCCGATGGCGATAAATCGACCACTATTGGATTACGTGTATCCTAATCACATTTTTTTAATAGTTAGCAATGAATCATTTGAAAATTCCCCGAAAGAAAAAGTAACAGATTTCTTCAACTAACTTCAATAAATTCCGCTATTGTAATAACATCCAAATAGCCTGCACGAGCAAAAGACCTACCACCGCTGTGCCACACTATATTGGGGTAACTGCAAAAAATGTAATTTTAAAATAATTAAAAAAAAATGACAAGTGCGCAGCAAAATTCGGAGATGGTCATTGGTCATAAACACTCACTACCGGTCAAATACATTCTTTCCACTAATTTATAAAAATCATAAGCTTGAAAATGATTGTAAAACCTCGTTCACTATAGAAATTTAGAAGGAAAAAGAAAACTCACAGTTTCTTCATCACTCTAAAACTTACGCATTAGTATTCGTTTTTCTACAAATGTCACCATGTTGATCGCAATCAATAGTCCCAATTTTTATATTTTTCACATAGTTATGCAGTCTTCTTAACTCGTTGAGCAAACGTAAACAAGGTGGACACCACTGCAAGTAAAATACACAAGCTGGAGGGACAAGAATTGATAAACCAATAAAAAATAATAAGTAGCTTACTGGAGCATAGTAATCGATGAGCCATTCATCACCGGAATCGATAGCAGATTTATAGGTTTCGGGCGTAAGAGTAACAAGTGGTGAAGAATGACTTTCCATAGCAAATAGGGCAATATCATGCACCGTTTCCATCTTGCCTGCGTTAAAATAAGAATTATTAAAAAACTCCAACGTCTAATTCTGAATGCAGCCCTCGACTAAAACACTTAATATTTTCGTTAAGCATAAAACAAATGCCATAATAGAAAGATACAGAGAAAATTATTTGTATGATGCAGTAAAAACAAACCATGATATATTTCATAGCTTCCTTGTTTTTTGAACAGAACCCATTTTGGAAGTTTATTCAGCTTCAAGTTCTCACATATAACCCTTGCTTTGGAACAATCAGCAAAATACACCTATATAGAAATAAAAACTTTACGACACGAGAATAGATGAAACAAAGCATATTTAAATGATCATTTCAACAAGTTACGCTCACTAAAACTGTTCGATTTTTGCAATGAAATGAACATAACAGAAAGTATTAATTTAACAGAGCTCCTAAAAAATTGCTAAGCAATGCTGCTTAATCATTTAATTATTAGCTCAGTTTCAACAATTATAAAAGTTTTTTTACAATGAAGAGTTCAGTTAACGTCATGCTAAAATATATATTGGTAAGCTAGTGAAATACATCTAAGATATCCATTTTTTCCAAAAAGTTACTTTAATTTCCCCAGTTATCATTTTCGTTGATAGTTTTTTCAAATGAATATTGCTATCTACTTCACCCGAACTAAATCTAACCAGAAATGAATGGTCGCGAATTTGAGCTGAAAAACAGAACAAGTATGAGCAACAAAGGAAATAATGAAATGGAAACAATAAAAACAATCAAAAAAGGAAACAAAAATTCAAAAAAAGTTTGTTCAAGCTTCACCTTCAACAATTTTCTCCAATGATTTATCAATATAAGGTATATCAGGAACATATGTCAAAACGGCAGCCGCTATTTCTTTGAAGTCAAGACTATTAATCTCCTAAATTGATTTTAGCGATGAAAATTTTTCTCATGAATAATATATGGGCAGAAAAATCAGTTGATTTCAGTATATTTAAAAACCGAACTGAGAACTTATAGATTAACAAAATAAATGCAACACACCCGCGCATCATCGGGTTCTCTTCCATCATCAGGTCGGAAATACACCACTCCATTTCTGCGGTTAAACAATGTGCACAATTTCACTGATTCGTCGCAATCAATTTTCGCAACGTTTACAAGACCATGCAAATTTGCTGCAAGTTTTTTCCTGAAAATATAATTTGTTTTTATTTTGTGATAAAATGTACAAAACCGTACTGATTAGATTAGGAATAGACTAAAAGTAAACAATGTGTTTTAACTAAAAAATAAACTTTAAAAAGAAAAATGACGGAAATTCCGTAAGCAGCACTTTTATCTAGTATTTGCTACACATGACGGAGAGGATTTACTGGCCATCATCAACCAAGTTATGCTGAGATTGACCACTGATGTACGAAGGCAAGATTGACTTTTCAGATCCAAAAAAAGTGCTGTCATTTCAATCATAGAAAACTTCATAGAGTTGGAAAATAACACAACCTGTTCAATTCCGATAAACAATCACTACTCCGACGTTCACAAAAATCCAGTAACCATCCATGTGCATCTTTCCTACTTTCTTTGAGCTTAAATAAGTCAGTGTCGGAATCCATCAACTGCAGTACAATACCAGTAACGTATTTCATGGCAAATGTTACTATCTGATTCAGTTGTCGTTGTCCGTGGAAAAAATGACGCTGAAAGAAACATGTTGGAATAAATGATTAACAAATAAGTAATATATTCTGTCATTTTCGATAAAAATCAATTTCGTAGGTTAAAGATGGTTAAAATCGTTTAAATTATGGAAAAAGTTGCAGCGAAAGAAAATTCCTTGTTCATTATATCAACTTTTTCGTGCTGACCTTGATTCTATTTCTTGAAGAAACGATTTTTTCTAAATAAAAGTTTCCTGCAAAAAGATGTCAAAACAGTCCGATGATATAAGACTGAAGCGCATGCATGCCAATCTAATCAAAAGTCAGTCTAACAAATAATGTTAATTAATAATATATAGGCGAAAGACAAAAAACAAAAAATGCGCGGAAACTCACATGAGGATAAATTACCAAACTTGGGTAACCCGTCACACCTTCTGAATGGCAAAGCATAGGATCTTCAGCACAATTTACAGCACCTATCCGCAGAACATCTTCCATTTCTTGAGCAAATTTTCGCCACTAAAAAGTTAATATCCTAGCCAAACTTTCCAAAAAAAAAAAAAAGAAAAAAAGAAAAAAAAGGAAAAAACAGAACTTACGGTAGGTGCTAGCTGGTGACAGTGTGAACAAAATGTAGAATAGAAATTGATGAACCATATTTCATTCGTTTCAGAGACTGTCCTTTCGAAATCCGATCGTGATAATGTTATTATTTCTCTATCCTCATCGTATATACCTAAAATAGAGTTGAAAAAAAAAAAAAAAAAAAGGATTGAGATGTCCCAAGAAATCGAACTGAAAGAAAAAAAAAACCTAAATGCCTCTTATTTAAAAAATACAAATTTCGAATTGATAAGTTAATTTCAATTTTATATTGAAATAAGAAATATACAAAATAATTCGTATACTTCTTACTCTCCCTAAAATTTTCGTGTTTTTTTTTTGATCCAGTAGCAATAATTATATGTTGCAACTAAATTATTTTAATCACATAAAATGTTTAAAAAGAATTCCATTGATTACTCTAAATATCTGTTGTTGCAACGTAAAATCATAACTAATTTACCAGTTCGAAATTTACGGTTTTTAAATACGAAACACTTAAACTTTATTTTTTTCTTTCAATTCAATTCCTTTTTCCACACCTTTTATTAAAATCGATTCCGGTGAAATATTCACTAAAGTGTTTAAAGATACATACCAAAGTTATCTTTATAAAATTGCCACGGCTGGTACTGATGGTTTTCTTTAAAGTTATCGTTTAAACCTTTTTCACCATGCTGATCATATATTTTTCGCATTTCTTCATCCATTAACACTTCATAAGCACGATAAAGCTTCATGAATTCTTTATGTGCATTTTTATCATTCTCAAAGTACAAGTAAAGTATTAATAACTGATAAAACTACTATCAAATGAAACAGCGGATAATTTTAAACAGTTGGTCTTAAATCCAAATTTTGTATCCCTTCCGCAACCTTATTAAGGCTTATTTACATCAGGAACACAACTCAGCGATTTTGATGCAATTTCTCATGATTGCACACCTATATCTCCTGGAAAATTCAAGGCGAAGAAAACTCACAGGATTTTTATCTGGATGTTTGACCAGAACTAGCTTCTTGAAAGCTCTTCTAATTGCTCTATTATCAGCTTCCCGAGATATCCCAAGCAAGCGGTAGAAATCTTCACAACTGATACAAGAAATTAACAGAAGAAAACAAAACTGTGAGAAAAATATGAGACGCATTACCATGGGTAGTTTCTATTTCTACAAAAAGCACCTGGAATAAAGAAATTACTTAAATTGTGCCTCGAATACATTTCCTCAATAAACTATAAAAATAAGAAATAAAAGCAAAAATACCGTGGAGAACCTAAACGTCTAAAAAAAATAAAAGTCCATATTAATTACTCTTGTTTCAGTTTTTTTTTCTTTTTCTTAAGGTTGAAATGTTAAGCACAACTGAGAATTTCAAAACTAAGCTGTTGAGTGATTTTTTTCTTTGGATACGATTTTTTTTTTTTGGAAAAACATTAAAAGATACCTTTGTGGGAAAACACTAATTAGCTTGAAAGACGAGAAAAATCACTGCAGTTTTTACATAACATTTCATTGTACACCTGGAATGAAAAGCAATACATAAACGCCTATTTATTTCTTACCTGAACACAGGTAAGAAACGTGCTATGTTGGCATGAACAACATAATGCATACACAGACAACCCTCAAATGCCACTAACATTTCAAACATAAAAGAATAGCCGACGATAGTGTTTCTCTTGGAAATTACCGCAGGATTTAATGAACATTTCAATATCTAGAATAATGAACTGTCATATTCCTTATTCATACCTATTTCAAATTGTAGTGTATCCGGCATAAGATGACTGGAAGATTTGTTCCTCAAATATTATCGTTAAAATAAAAAACAACGCAAAATTCGTATTTATATATCTATTTCACAAATAAATCACTAATCAAGAGTGTTAATCTGAAGGATTTCAGGATAACCTAACCACATCATAGAACTAAAGGAATTCACAGCGACACATCACACAAAACAGAGTAATTCAGTCGGAATATTACTGATCTAATTCAATACACTAATTGAAATTATGACATAATGAAAGGAGACGATACAAGTCCAGAGATACGACACGAGCGAATAATGGAGGAGGAGATGACAGACAGAAAAGACCGTGAGTGAGACTATTTGCTTATTCTGAAATGACAGTTGAGGAGAAACAGTTGGAAATTGCGAGTTTCTCGAAGTTGCGCAAATGCTGATAGCAATTCACAGAGGACATTTTGCAGCTACAACGAGAAATGAGCGCAAGATGATTAACTTAGTGGAACTCATTTTGTGTATAATCTCGAATCCTACAAGACAAACTTTAGCAACTTATGCAGTAGTACCACGCAGAACATAAGCATATACGATAATTCTGTGCAGCTTAATATTGCTTTGAGTCAGTCATCGCACATGAAAATGATGTTAATATGTTGAAATGGATTGGCAGCTTAACGCGGATGTTCAATTCTCATTTCCACATTTTATAATTTCGATAAATTTTAGACTTCTACTCACTTTTTTGATTATTATGGCAATTATCGCGAATCATGGCTATTTACTTTTTTCTGCACACTTTGTGCTCAACCAAATTACACCAGTTAGAATCTTCGGATTTCATGAAATTTTACCGTTAACATTCATGCAAAAGGACAACTTCGAGAAATTTTTATCAATTTCGAAGTCTTTTCCCAAAAATTTCAAATTTCGTTCTTTTCGAGTAAATAACGAAAAGCTTATATAAGATAGCTAACATGAACTTTCCACAGCTTATGGAATCTTATTTTGATTCTTACTGATCCAACATTAAACACGAATTAACTACATAACATCCGCTCATTTTTACGTTTACCTCATTTCATTAGTGAAAGAAAACTTTCAGCTGATGTTCATCTAGCTACTTGCTTATGGAATCAACCAGCGAATATTATATGAAAAGAATCTGAGCCTTAATGTTATTTTTGATACCGCACTAACTAAGTTCATGATTGATTTTTTTAACTTAAAGTGACCAAAAATTTTGCTTTTCAAGGATAACTCCGATCTTTTCTAAACTTTTCTATTTAATGATTGAAAGCACTCCGAGCGTAAAAATAAAAATATCTGCAATCTCAAATAGACGCAAACATAAACTTCAATCACATAAAGCTGATCTAAACAGTATACGAAGACATACTGAAAAGTAATTTTAGTAAAAAAAAACTTTAGTAAAAAAAAAACTAATAAAAAAAAGTAACTTCGGTAAAAACATTTTTCCATAACCAAAATGACACAAGATATGTGTAAAAGTAAAGCAAAACACAACATTTGTCTTATTCAAAATTTAGAAAGGAAAAATCGGAACAAGTGAAGACAACCTCTCATACTAGTATATTTTTTTGAAAAAAAAATTTATGGTTTATAAACAAATTTCAAGGGATATCCCTTTTAGTGCAATACACAGAAATCAATTAGATGGAATCAGAATAACAAACAAAACAATAACATCATAACGAGAAGCTTAAATACTAAAAATGAAGAGATATACAAAGAAAAGACCAAACAACTAAAATTCCATTTCTTCTAGAGAATATAATTACTTTAAAAAATTTTTGAAGATAATTAATGAAAATTTCTTTTCCAAAAAATTGGAACTTAAGTACATCTGCTAAATATTAAAATTGAGAATAACGGGTATGGAAATTCTGCGTAAACAGCATTAAAAAAAAAAAAACGTAATCGCCATGACATTTCAGATTAAACTTGGCTTGAAGATCAGGAAATAGCTGAGGACTCCTTCTTCATTTTTTCGCTTTTTTGCCCAAACTCGGCCCTCGTTTTTTCAGATTATTTTTCTCTTCATTTTTTCTTTTTGTTGTTTCAGAGGTAACTACTTTACTCACCGAAAAAAATGAGTCAATACGGGCTTGTTGTGCAGCTTGACGTCCTTTCTGCATTCTGGTTAAACTACCTCTCACTCTGTCCTCACTGAAAAATTTGCAAATCTAGTGAATCTTGAATGAACGAACGAAATCTTCGCAAAACTTTCTAAGAAAATCAAAAAGTGAAATTGATAAACTTACTTAAAACTTTTTTCAACACATAGAAATTGTACAATTCCTTCGACATCAGGTTCTTTCCAAACTAACTGAAATTATCTGTTTTTATTCAAATTGATTTGGAAAAATTTTCTTCATAACATTTTTATTTACCTCGAGATTTTCACAGTTCATGACATCCGGTTCCAAGAATAGTCGTCGTGCTTCCTTGTATTGCCAGTCTTGGGGTATTGGATATTTCTGAAAACACACCTCGATTTATCAGTATGTAACAATCTGAAAAATAATTTAAAAACAATTTCAACACATACGTAAACAAAGACCTACAAACCGTTTGATTAATTGTTTCAAGAACATTTTCTATGCATTCATACTTCTTGATAAGTTCAAATGCTTTTTTTGGACCAATGCCCCGAATTGTTGATACATAATCACAACCCAGCAATATACAGAGATCTACAAATTGTCCCATATTCATTCCGAAATCTTTCAAAACTTGGTTTAAATTCATTTCCTTCACTGGCAGTTTTTTAGCTTCGCTGAAATAAAAAGCTTGAAAACCATTAAAAATTTAACCAAACATTTACTGAATTTAAGATGATAAAGAAAAGGTAACTGTGAACTGCATGCGATTACCTTATTAAAATTCTGAAGTTAGAATAACATGGCTTGTAGTTACAAGAAATACAAGGCAATCACGGTTGCATAATAGCATCTGATTAATATAATAGGCAACTATATTTCAACAAAAATTCATGCCTGAATAGTTGTAAATTATACAGGATGCCAAATCAGATTAAAATTTGGTAGATTGTTGCTAAGAAATTGATATTTCTATTCCGAATGATATTATTCGGCTTCAATTAACACAGGCTAGCACATTTCAATGAACTCCAGCCATTCTACGAATCATATTTGGCTAACCTTGCTATCATTTGACGCAAAAGAATGGGTGAACCAAAAGTCAGTGCATCCATATCTTCAGAAACCGTAGCAAACACTTTACCAGCTTTCGCAAGAGCGGCACATTGAGCTTCTGCTTCGCATGGTGCATCCAGGACTGGAATTCCCATCAACGTTACTAGCCGTTTAGCTTCTTCACTTTGTTCTTTTGTAACCTTCAAATTTCAGAAAACTTGACCAAAACAGCACTACGCAACAAAATAATTTTCATGTATGCTTCCTAGGTATTACAGAAAGTAAAAAGCAACAAATACTTTTCAAATTACAAAGCAATAAGTTGAAAATCCAAAAACTAACGCTGCAAATTCCCAATTTACTGGATATAATTTATAGTGTATGAAACAAACACTTTCTAATGGTAATAACACAGAAAGAACATACTTGCAGTACAAAAAAAAGATTTTAATGAACTACTACTTTCATTCGGTTTCTATCCTTGTTTAAGTATCTAAGAGGAACTGTGGATAAAACGAAAAAGTTCTGAAAGTGAAACAAAGAACAGAATATGGCACAATAATCCAAGTAAACACTCTTCTTCTTGAAGAATTTGAAATGTAAAAGTGATAACCTTTACAAGACGTTTTTCAAATTTGTTAACGGACGTCTCGTCTCCCAGTTCGACTGCATCATTTCGTTGTTTTTCTGCTTCGGTTCTTCGCTCGGTACGTTTCTCCAATTCACTTGTTTTCATCTGCGGTGGCTTGCCGTCAAATACATATACTGGTTTTATTCCATTATCGATCATTCGAATAGTTCGATAAAACATGCCAAGCAAATGACTTGAAAAAAGATCGAGTCATCCTTAATACTTTCACATATAATGCTTTGCTCCAGATGAATTAGCAATTAAGCCGAACACTGATTTGTTGCAAACTATTTCTTCTTCAAAGAAATAATAACTATAATCAAACTTAAAAATCGCCTGTGTTTATGCTGCAGAGTTCACTTTAGCTTTATTTACTAAGAAAATGCTTTTGCTTCTCGGACTACATTTCAAAGTATTACCAAGAATTTGGAACCAATACGAGCAAGCTGGTGGATTATTGTGCGGAATCAAACCATTTATTACATTGACAAGATTTCACGTAACGGTGTATAGCGCGGTGTAAACACATGAGCACTGATATTCGACAAGGTGCCTCATCGTCATCTTAGAGATCCAGCTTTTTACAACTATAAGTATTATCAATTAATCACCTCGTTGTTTCGCCGCTTTCGGTCTGAAGCTGTGATCCATCTTGTCGCACTGCAATGAGGAACTGATAGAGACACATTGATGCATCCACTGCTACTTTTCGACCAAAATATCCTTTAAATTCCTTAAGTCGTATACTATTTGGCGAATGGTCACCGATCACCTTTGACAGATCCTTCACACCCATTGCTGCAAATGTTAATTAAGAAAAAATCACTCGTTGAGCTATTACACTATAAAGAAAGAGGTCATTCTCAAGATCGATGAAAGCATTCTAGGACTGACATATGAATCAACCATCAATCAATCAATCACTTAGTGTGCTTAATCCTTCAATGTTCGTTTCCCGGATGCTAATCTTTTAGCCATATCGGGAACAAATCACCGCTCAATGGCATGTACTCAACACCACTGCAACCTAAATTTCAAAAAACCGCCAACCGATACTTGTGTTGTAGCGCTTTCCGTGATTCCTCGCTGCATCAATGAAGGGAGGAGGAGTGGATCAGAGAGGAGGGGTTGACAAGGTGGAGAGAGGAGGGTATTTATCAAGATTGGAGTATTTGGCATGTTTGAAGTATGCTTGTCGTTGTAAGTTATGTCGGTCGCGTATGCTTCCATCTATTGTGTATTTGGAGTTGTGTAGATGGACTGCTTCGTTCATTTTTACCATTTTAAAATATTCCCTGAAGGCTTCGATGATATCTTCAAATACTATGGAAAATTCGATGATTGATGATCACTTTAGTGAGGAGGATTTTGACGCAATATCTTGTTGGTATTTTTGCTTAAAAATTTTTTTTTTTGGATATCACTTCAAACTTGCTGAATTTTTAACTAAAAAATGTATTGTAAAGTTTTAAAATTTTTTCTGGTGCTATAGGTGTAGGTTACTTTATCTTCTAAAGTGTAATTCACTCCACTTTTGTAGCTGAATGTCTCCCAAACATGATTTTGACGCGGATTACAATGACAAGTCAAGTCCTGGCAAATTAGTTTCTTTTTTAGAAATGAAGTGAAAGAACTTTAGTTTTTTATCGTTTTAGACGTTCGGGACCAGTTAAGAGGTATGAAAAGTGGCGATGAAACACGACAGTTGCAAGCATTTCACGCTAGATTAAATGTAGCTAATGCACAATCATCGGAATTAGTGAAGAAGAGTGTCTTTTTGAACTATAAAAAGTTCATCGATACTGCCAGAGAAGTTTCATGTTACGTTTCTTCATAGAGTTGAATGTATCCTTTTCCTTTTCAGCACTATATAGTTTTGCCGTTGATCCATTCCATTAATACTCTCCCAAATATGTAAGGTTAAAAAGATTTCTTTGTGCTTTTTCTAGAATAGATTTTGCTGACGATTTTGGTAACAAATGTCTAAACAATACGAGCCCTGGAACCTTTTTTCATCTGTTAACCGATCAGTTATGTAATTATATAACTCTTTGAGCTTTTTTAATTTCGTAGACTTTTTTAATCGTTTTGTAAAATTTAAGCATGTTTTATCATTTCAAAGTGATCAAAAGAATTTAAAATATTGCATACGAATGCGGTTCATCAACCAAATACAAATATAAATCCACAATTTCAGTTGTAGTTGTATTTCTATTCAAAATTTCTTTTTTGCTTCTTTTTTTTTTTCTTTTTTTACTAACTTTTCTTGTATAAGCTTTTTTTTTTTTATATTCTTCGCAAGCTTTTATTTCTTTTTAGATCTGGAACGGGAAATATATGAACTTTCATCACTGTTATCAGATCAACGGATGCTTATTGAAACACTGATGCAGATGACTGGGGAAGATCGTTCTTCCATTGGAACTGCCAGTCTTCACACTTCATTCAGCGTTAACCCAATGAATGTATTGATGCAGAAAATGGACGGTATTGCTGTAGGTTTTCAATTACATGTTTTGATAGTAGGCAGTACTTTTCAAAGCAGCAGTGATATATCTTATTGAGATGTCATGTTGCTGCTTGCATTAAATTCTTTTATGGCTTATTTCCACTTACTTGCAACTTGTCCCTTGCAGTCTATGTTAAATAATTTACCAACTTCTGATCGAGTAATCATGCACGGTGAAGTAGTTCAGTTGGACAGCGACAACATGCGGCCACAACACAATGTAATGCTTATTTTGTTATCAGACCGACTACTCATTGGACAACCATCTTCAGGTTATATTTCTTCATGTGTTTTAGTTTGTAAAATTTCATCGGTTATTCATTTATATGTGGTATCATATATGGTATTAAGAAATGTTATTATTTTAGGAAAATATCGTTTTCAGTTGGAATCTTCACATCCGTTGAACAATATAGCAGCTGTTAATATCAAGGATAGAGAAAATGGCGAAACTGTGACCAGCATGTTTAAGTTGTTGATTTTTCCAGGACAAAGGTATTTTGTCTATATGGAGGTATTCTATCAATAAGATACCACTAAAATACATGGTAGACGTTAAGAGAAAATATGTATACTAGAGCAGTTGAAAGAGGAACTAAACTCAGTTAAATTTGGGAACACGTATTTTCTTTCAATACGCTTCATTCTCAAGTATATAAGACTACGTCAAGAAATTAATTTAATCTTGAAGAAACATTCCCAAACAGGTTTTTTCTTGCTGAAAATGCCCGAATTAAAAAAGAATGGTTGGACTGCATCGAGAATGCCAAAAGAGAACTCCTTCATGAGGGATCATTAGTACGTCAAGCAACAATCCGTGGGAAACGTCGACATGACCTGTCAGCGAAGATGGAATTAGGTAATCAATTTATGCCGGTTGCGGAGTCGGTTGCTATTAAATCACCTGATGAAAGTGCATGGCTCAATGAATTGCCTGCAGAATTGGATGATTGCATTGCTCATCGAGATATGGAACACGCGGTACTTTTCGAAGTTCAATTCATAAGAAAATATTTGAATTCTTAGAGAAGCTTGTGGTCGAAGTGGGATAAAACTGCTGATTCGGAGAAGTATGGACTTTGAAATTAAAGGATCGAACAAATCTGTATTTTAGGTAGAGTTGATAATGGAATGGAAAAGTTGCAACACAAAAGAAGCAACAATTGATGCACAGCTGACACTTCGTGAAACCCAAATTGTGCAGTTACTTAGCGAAAAGGCAAGGTGATTTTATTAACACGAAAATGATTTTTCAACAATGACAATGGAACCCTTGAAATGCTTTTGGAAAGTTGATATAGAGAGGTTTATTTTTATAACTCAATTTTATGTTTTATTAGTGCAGGTTCGTCGTCCAGGTGCTTTACATGGTGGTCCTCGAGCTATCAAGAAAGCAATCAACCTTTTAACGATTCTTGGCCGAGCTTCACAAGCAGTTGACCTTTACTTGAAAAAAAGGAGCACAGTGGTTAGTTACTTGTTTATGTTTTTTTTTTTCTTCGGATATGAGGTGATGAAGAATGGCAATGAACATTTAAAGTTTTTTGAATATTGTTACTTCAAATGTATGGGTAACTGCATTTTTTCTTACGATTGGAAAATCTCTGTTAGACTGTTTAAAGATTAGAAAATCTACGGAGTAAGAGCTGTTCATATAATTTATTTAATGCCCAATTTCTATCCATTTCCTTTAATGTTCGAATTCGATATCCATTTTCTTTAATTGGTGTATTTTAGTAGGACTTTTCGTTAATATAAAGCATAGCTTTCGGCTTTTACAGTTGATTTTGACTGGCACTTTTACGATGGTGTTTCCTATATTGGATAATCATTTGTCATTGTCGCACTATCCACGTTTTACGTGTTATTGAACACGTTACTGAAAATGATTGGCATTGGAAGTTTCAGTTTTAAGATAAGATATAGAGATTTTTAATGATAGAATTCACTGCCGTTCTTATAAAATCACGAAATTTCCTGAATTATGAAAATATCATAAGTCAAGTTTGAAATTGCCAACTTTCTCACTGCGGATGATACTTTTTCATAAATTTTTCTTTTTAATTCATTTTTAGCTGCGGACAACTACTCGAGAATTGACAATGAGCGAAGAACCATTGTCGTATGTACGACAGTTATCACAACAGTTTTTAGATGTTATATCAGATGTTGTTAAGGAATTCTTGATGCAACCTGAACACTTTTCTCTTATATTGCATTGGTGTTCTGGTGAATTAAGTGTTATGCTGTCTTTAATACGAAAGCATGTTATCGAGGTATATAATCAATGAAACATTAATCTGTTTGGAAGGGCTTTTATCACTATGGAATTTGTTTTAAAAGAAGAAAATTATCATTCTGCCAGTTTGTGTGCATGCAAGATTTATTTCAGTAAAGTTCAGAAAAGAGGGAAATTCTAGAAATCTTTTTTTTTTTGTTTTTTCTAGGTGGCACCAACAATGGCAGTGCTTGCACATACTTGGCGAATATTGATGATACATTGCGATAATTTAATTACAGTTGGTGTTGATTTGTCTTTTGAAGTACATCGTCTGCTTGCACCATCACTTAAGATTGCAATTGAAACAAATTTTAGCAACATAATCGAATCAGTTCGTCTTCGAGTTTCTGTAAGTTCTATAATACCTTAGGAAACTTTCTTGCTTTCGTAGCGGTGAGACTTTACTGGAGTATAATTACCATCCTTCATCAGTCGAGAGTGGATTGCATTAATCCTCTTTAAGTGATTGGTTTCTGAATTTCAAAGTTGTCGATTTTTAAGTCTTAATTTTTTTGTGACCCTAATATAATGTTCCATATGTTTGCCAAAGAATTAAATTTTTCTCCCAAAGTTGTTCCTGTAAAATTCACAATATATTATAGATACTTTGTGCAGTTCCTTAAGCTCCTTCATAAACATTTTTAGGAAGAGCGTTGGAAAGCATACCATATGGAAAGTGAATCGAATGTGAATCGTTTTATAGAGGAAATGTCTGATATGGGACTGTCAGTTGATTGGGCACTGTCTACCACGCAGTGTTCTTCCATTAATATTACCCAGAATGCCTGCCACTTTTCTCGAGTTGCCTTTATGTTGGCTCGCGACCTTGCAATGATAAGGTTATTAAAATGAAAAGGATTTGAACTGTTTCTGTAATGTCGAGATTTTTTCGACTTTGTAATGTTATTCTTATAACTGTCGTAATCATTCCTTGCATATATTTGACATTTGCAGTGTTCCTTGAAGTTGTAGTACAGGTTTTATAAGGAAATGACAATATTTCTCCAGATCTTCACATTTACGCTATCTCACTGACTCCTTCATGGTGAAGCTTTGGAGTGAATATTTAAATCATTTGAAAAGCGCGCCGCAATCGTCTTTGCAACAATATACATCAGTATTTGTTATTTCTCAAGTCAGCGATATTTTTCTTTCTTCGGTTATATTTTTTCACTGCATGGATTCTGGTTCAATCAAATGTTTTCAAATCACTAGAAAAAAAATTTTTTCTGCAGTTTTTAGTACCTTAATTTCATACGCATCCATATTTGAAAATTTTTTCAAATTTTTATGAAATTTTTCTGAAAAAATAAATTTCTGAAAAAAAAAAATACCAAAATCGACTCCTTACGAATTTACAAATCCAGCATTTCTGAGAAGTTATCCATATTATATCGAAAATTCCCTTGTTCCTTCCATATATATATATATATATATATATATTACAACAATCTTTATGCGCTGATGTTTATAATTTTTTGATGCGAGACTATTCCTTCATTTGATCTCATTAACAGCTGTAGCGTATATTATTTACCAACGATTACTCTCGATAAATTGTAATCAGCAACCAAAAATAGCATATAAAATTCTTATTTTTCGTAATATTTAACGAAAGGAATAGGTTACAAAAATAATTATTTTACCCACTATCAAATTCAATTAATAATTTTCAGCAATTCTTTTCAGTTGTTGCCTCTCTGTGATGCAATCTACGATGAATCTGCACCAGGAATATTGTCCGAACTTTTGCAAACAAAATTTGGAATTTTGTTACGGTATCGAGGGAATTTTCATGTGGCTTCTAGTGACGAAGACGTGGCACATATTTAGGATGCTAATTTATTGATATATTCATGATCAGTCTTTTGTTGTTTTAACGATGGACATTTTTCCTTGCTTTTAATATCATTACAGATATTTTTGATAAGATTATCTAAAGTAAATATATGATAAACATTTGAATATATATGTATATAAATTGTTTGAGCTTTGTCGCGAAATTTATTGCTTCCAAGCCTTTTGTCGACTATAACTTCGGTATTCTGCAAAGAAACATTATCTTCCAGAAGAATTTAAGTAAAAGAAATTCTTGCTAAAATCTTATTTTTACAATACATCTTTTTCCAAATTATATGTTTTCCAAATTGCATGGTCGATAAGTGTTTTAGGTCAGTTTTTTTGACTTGAATTCAAATCTAGTTCGCTTAGCTGTAGAAAAGTTGGGTTGTCGCTGGAAATCGTGTGGATGCTGTTTTTTCTGTGCCAATACTTTTTTGTCTTTTTACTTTTATCAACAGCAAGATACGACGAAACGCCTGATTTTTGTTGTCTTTGGTTGCTTATTTGTTTGTTAACTTATTAGCATATTCATTCCAACTGAGTAACTAGTATTTCATTTATTCAATAATTATTTAGATGTATTGCATACATTGAAATATAATTCGTGTACATCAGAGTTCTTGGTAATGCAGGTTTGACTCTATGTAAGCCATCTTTGTTCCCGTGTTACAATGAGATGCAGAGTTTGTTGAGTACTGCATTTGCATACTTCTTTGTTTCCTGATGTAATCAGGTTTTCTCCGACTATTCAGAAGTAAATACTGAATATGTATTTTGCTATATCAAAATAGTTTCAGTCACTTTTGTGTATTAAAGTGCTGCTAGCTTGCACGCTGAAACACGATTTAACATGTATTCAGTCGTCGAAGGTACCAGAAATCTGGTAGATAAGGTGCGTCATCGTGTTATCAGTGGTACTTTTACTGGTAATCGTTCATCGTTTGGTTCCACAATAAATCTCGCAAATGAATGTGGCATTCCATCGAGAGCCAACTCGATGGGTTACACTGAACTAATGGAAGGTTCAGTGCCTTGTCCAAGTTGTAAGGGCTCTGGGCGAATCCCGAAAGGTAGAATTTTATTTAATTTGCTACTTAATGTATTGCTCTTCCTCTCTGAAAGTTTATTTGTTGGGAAATCGACATTTCATTTGAAACGAAATACTCTTTTTTTTTTTTTTTTTCAGAATTAGAGGAAACATTGGTGGCTCTAATTCCAGTTAATGACGATCGTTTGAAACCGAAAAGAACGTATGTTGCCATTTCTTATTGACAGTTTTCTGTTTAATTTTAGTTAAGATAGTTTAATTTCTATTTTATTTTAGTCTTTCATATAAGTGATTTTAATGCATACTGTGTTGCAGCTGGCTTTACGTTTTTTGCGTCGTTCTTGGCTGTCTCTCATTGGCAGGTGTTGTAATTTTCTTATTGGTACCACGCGCGATTTACCTAACTAGCACAAAGCCACCAGTTGAAATCATAACAGTTTTTGACCACATGAGTAATCATATCAGTTTTCATTTTATGGTAACTTTTAAACTCTCTTTATTATTAAGTCTTGTAACTTTCATTTCTGTTAGTTTTAGCAAGTGAATATCTGAGAAATATTCCCTTTATGCTATTACCAGTTTACCATATTTCATGCTGACTGATGGTGATAGAACTGTGTTATCATTAAATGAACTTTTGGAAAGTAATAATTCCATACGAGGTAATTGTTAGTTGTTCAAGACATGAGTAGTTCAAATCATTGTAACTCATTCACTTTTTTTTTTTAAAGAATTTCATCACCGCAAAAAAATTTCATTGCGTTACATACTTGTACACATAACATGGATATGTCTGCTATACTCGTAAAATTTATATGTTTGTGAGAAATTGTAGAACGAATTCAATATATCCAATGCAAATTACTATTCTGTAAAAGTGCTAAATTCATCGGCTACAGTCTTATCGAAATTTCAACCTTGGTCAACAGACGTCATTGGTGTTGGTGGCAACACCACTGATGTATTTGTTGGACCAAGAAACAGTCGAAAGTTGCAGTTCAACAATACAGTGACACTAAAAGGTGGTGTCGCGTAAGTTTGTTTTTCTAAAAGGGCTCATTATGAAGTTGATGATTAAATGCTTGCTTTTACATCAAATAATTTCAACATGTGGTGATGAACTCTGTTGTAAGAAATATTATTTAAATAGGTGGAAAATGTAGATTTAATTCAGTTCTTTTCTAGTTGTTGCACCAATTATATTTAGAAATAATTTCATACTTTAAAATGTCTTCTTAACAGTTCCTTCTTCTTTGCAGGGAATACTGTCAAGCGCCATTTGCGCAATTGACTTCGCTCTATGTTAATATGCAGTTTGACATATCGGTTACATTGGAATATTTAAATCATCGTGAGCAGGCAACTCTCTCTGTTGTTCAACAAGTCTGTTGTGTGCCATCTGGCAACTGTACTGCTACTGAGTGGTGATAGTATATAGATTGATTTTTTGATGTTTACGAAGAATTTGACTATTTTAATATTTTATTGCAGAATACTGCATTCCCATCTCAGTAATATAAATGAACTTCACCTTTTGTTATGTTCTTACTATAGTTGTATTATATAGTTACCTTTTAACAGCAGTTTTTCTCGAAATTTCCTATTTAGTTAGTGCACTTGAATTTCAGCAATTTTTATATTTACAGTGGTTCTGTTTTTTTCCTAATCATAGAAAGCTTTCTGATTGGAATTTGATATAATCGATGAAGTACTAAGTTGACAAGACGGGCAAAAAAATTCATTCAGTTCTTCAGGGAATCTAAGTGTTTGAACATCATCTGTCCATCATCGTTTTTTGAGATCATTTGTAGGAATTTACTATCCCGACGTTTACAATAAAGCTATTCAGCTTAATCTTTGCTTAACTGGATAAATGTTCTCTATATGCATAGAAATTTCTATATGTTTTAAGACTTTAATCTATAACGAAATTTTATTGCAGAATACTGTGTGTTATTGAATAATTTGTGTCACTTCTTAATTCTCATTCTAATAATAATTTGAAAGTACTTGAAATGCGTGTGACATGTACGTTTATTTGTTGGCTTCCGTCTGCTTAATTGCACCAGTCTCTGTTTTAGTTTGTTTCTATATTTATTGTCGAAGATGCTATTTTAACAATCGAGACCTAGAGCTCCTCCTGCAATTGTACCTCGACATGCTTCAGATGTAATCAAAGCTAAATTAATTTTAGTTGAATTAGTACAGAGAATTGTGGGGCGTCAGATCTCTCTCCTTTATCAACAGCAAGCATCACTCCAAAATTTATTTCAGCAATTTTAGCTAAGGAATCATTGTGGTAATGGGAAATTGTGGAACATTATCACATCATAAGTTGCACAGCTTTTCGTGTCAGAATTTACCGTGAATAACGGAGGGATGTATCAGTACAGTTTACTTGCACATTAATGTACGCAGTAAAACATCGCGTTTTGTGTATACATATTTAAATGAAAAAGTCAAAATAATTTAAGTATAGAATACCGCAATTCAAAACTATGAAGCAAGACAGTAAATATGTGGCAACTCGGTACGGGATTTTCAAAATCCTAGTTCAACATTTAAGACTGATCTCTATTTCTAAATAAGTAGTCCGAATTTTCAGGCTCCCAGTTTAAATTTTAAAAAAGAGTATGCAGTACAGAAAACAGCAAAACAAATTTTTATTCTCTCAATAATTTATTCTCTTCTAACCTATAAAGTCCGAGCAGTTTTTTAAAGACTGAAATTAGCAAAACACAGTCAGTCCAGTGAGCATCAGTACTGTGTCACTTCAAGTTATGTTACACTTATTACAAGACTGTCTTAATAACGAATATACAATGTATAATTATAGTTCATATTTCAGATGAAAAAAACCGTTTGAAATTAATTCACCAACAAACACCTACTGCCTGCCTATTCTAAACACCGCTAACCAAAAGGCGTTTGCGTGATTTATCAAATCATTTTGGATTAAACAAAAAACGCTTCAGGGAAAACAAATAACATTATTATCGAAAGACATTTCACGTTTTCCTCATGCGTGCATACAATATTTGAAAAACAGAAAAAGACAGTGCACACGACACACGTTATCAATATACCGAACATTAGCACAAAAAATGGCTCTTTGAGAATTGCAAAGACTTCCGAAAATAGTGACAGGAAAATTGTTCTATTGTGGCAAATATCCCAGCAGAAATGACGCACGCACACTGAATCAACCACAGAATATTGAGACACATTGTCACAATGTTGATTTGAATTTCACATCAAATTAATCCACTTAATTGAAGAGATAAAACGAAGTATAATGAAAACTTATTAAACGTACAAAACACACTACAAATTATCAAATGTTGGAGAATTGCATGCTTTTAATATACAGTATAAAAAACAAGAGAAATGAAACGACAAAACAATTTTATGACTACGCAAAACGACGAGATCGCAGGGACAAAACTACGCACGAAGATCAGTGCTTCGTATAAATAAGCTTCTTCAGGCTATGAGCTGATACTCCTTTTTGATATGTCGAAGCTAATTTTTGTGAAGTTTTGACAATTTCTATATAGTTCTACCCTAAATCTTATATTCTGCAAAATAACCAAACATGAGCTAATACGACTTTCAAAAAATAAAAGATGAGAAATAAAACTATGGAAAAATGAATTTTACATTTTAAACGATAATGCAATAACGACAAGGATAAAATACTGGGGACCTCATTAAGGCATAAATGTTCGGATTTTAGATGAAAGATGGCACTGCGCTATGAGAAAAATAATTTTTGAAACTGAGGGAAAGGCTAGACGAATCATTAACTCCAAGCAAAACTAATATTTGCCAACACTTACTAAAATTTAAGTTCCAACTTTCCATCTTTCAGTTATAAGAAAACCAATCTTAGTAGAAAAAGTCAAGATACAATTAAAAAATAGCTGAAAGTGACATAAAAGCTTAGTGAAATTATCTTAAAATTCCGGCAAATTATTGTACGATCTTCAAGTCCTGTAACTACACCGGTTTAAAAACATAAATAAAAACAACGGCGAATAAGATAAACAAAACAAAACAAAAAAAAAACACAAGTACGAAATATGACCTAATTTGAAAGTTGAGCGCGAACCGAACTCCCATTTGAACAAAATAGCACTGAACGGAAACATCGCATAACAAAGCTGTTTTTCACATTGATCAAAAATGACTCGAACAAGTGGTAATTAGTTGGTACCATCGTTTCTATACAATTACGACGTTTTCGGCTGAAGCATAATCTTTATAATCGACGAAACTGAGATGAGAGTAAGACGGCAGGTGGGCGTAGTTTAGAATTTAGAAATAATTCATTAGCGTGTTTTGAAAGAAACGATTCATTTTCATATAACTTTTCTCAATAGAATCTAAATGTATACATCGATAAAGACTGTGGATATCCAGAATCTAAAAAATTTCTTCTTACCTGCTGCTTCAACATTTGCTGCTGCCGAGCCACTGTGGCAGAAAAATTATTTTGAGCACTTTGTACACTGATATTCGCGAAAGGAGGTTGTGTTGGAGTGTTCCCACTACATCCAACAACAATACTACCGGGACCACCTACACGTCTCATATATGGAGCCTGATACGCTGCTAAATTCATCATTATTATTGAAAATCACAAACTTCAAGATTTTTTGCTTATAACTTTTCATTCTATTAAATATATTACAAAAAGAGATCGATGCCGAAAAAATTAGCTAAAGGAACCTTCTTTATTATCTTATACACAAATATCAGATAGGAAAATGCATGAGCTAAAACGGAAAAGACAGAAATTTTGGCAAAAAAAAATTACACGGAGTCGAACCAAATGTTGGGACGGTAATTTCATCTTCGTCATCATAAGACAATGCTTCCAGCGATAAATCTGCCTTACGGCGATTACGCCTCGCTGTCCCCGAAACTTTTGGCGAAGATCTCTGCGGCTGCTGCACATCAGTTATTGTCACCGCTGAAACCAACCCACCCGTTAGTCTTCGCTCGTCATCATTTGACTGCGATAGCGGAAGCACTCCGTTGCATGACTGAACATATCCGCGTTCCTAAATTTGAAAAACAGATTAAAGTCATTTACCATCAGGCAACTTATAATGTATAAGAGGAGATAAAAAAAAAAAGAAGATATGAAGATTGCCAAAAAAGACAAAAAAAAATATGTATCTCAAATCTAATCTCTAAATCCAATGTTAAAATTTTTGGAGAATGCTGCACCATTGTGTCTTGAAATCAGTAATCGACAGTAATAAAGCTAACGCATAATGTTCAACTTTGAATTCACAAGTAACGTCTAAAAGAAAAAAGAACGTGTTAAAGTATTTTCTATCATAACTTGAAACACGTTTTGAAATTAATAAACTAAACCACTCACTTTTAACATGTTCAGTGATTCATGCCCGTTGGTCAAATGGTGATGTTCAGCTGTGTTGTTTGACCTTTGATCGCCAATTCGATCACTAATTCTCTGGTCCTTCTGTTGTCTAGCAGATAGAGTGAGACCATGCATTTCGCTATTTCCACCTGAAATAAAAATTTAAACAGTCCAAAAATTATCTTGACAATGATTGAAATGTTAAGGTCAAAAAATAAAATATTACATATGAAAGATATCATTTGCCTTGAAAGCGAACCAAAATAACCCCAAACAATGAATATAAAGGAATGATTATACATGATTCTTTTTTCAATAATTTTAAAGCTTAAAACAGTCAAAGAATTCTCTCTTTACAAGTTAAGGAAACAGTTAAAACTCGATAATTGAGAAAATTGGTTAGCAAAAAAATAAACATAAACCATACCGTGAAAACTTTCACGACTTGCAGAAACTAGCGTTTTACTTGACGGAAAGGCAGAATTCCCTGTCGCCTGACCATTATGAGAACCACTAGCTCCGACTCCTGAACCTTCTATTGCATCAGTGTTTGAAAACTGCTGAGCTGGAAAAACTTCGTGTAACTACACTCGAGTCATTTCAAATTCATTATCCCATCAAAAGCAAAATATTAAATTTCAACGTTATAAAAGATTTTATTTCCGTTTTCACTCTAACATACTTACGGAATAAGCTTAGCTCAAACTCAGTTTACTGTCCTTTATAATCAAAATTGATAAGCATTTTTAAGATGACTTGAATTCAAAGATTTTTCCACATCATAAAAAATGTTAGCTTTAGATGCTTATCTTTAATACAAAGAACTTTAATACAAACCAAAGACAAAAACGAGATAAAACAAACATAAGCTCAAAAATAAGAATCTAACTTACATAAACCATTTCGCTCAATCTGCTAAGAAATAAAACTAACCTTGTTGAGAGCTCTGAAATTGCCCAGGTTGTTTGATTGCATTCACCGGTCTCATACTGTTGTTAACGTTGTTACCCATCATTTTTCCTACATGAATAGAGGGATTCAGATCTTTTAACTGACATGCACACTTTACGAAGATTTTACACATTACCCCAGCAAAAGCAAATCTCTAAAAGCTCACTTACTAAGAAGAGTTGAATTTAAAATCAAATTAATAACCAACAATCAAATGTACAAATGAAAAACGAAATACAAACTGTCACTAGTCCCAGTCTGTTCAGCCGTCGAAGACTGAATATTTGTTGATAAACGATTCCGTGATCCACGAAAATAATTCGAAATGCTTGTCGAGGAAAAGCTGTCTTGATCGGAAAGTGCTCGCATAACTACTGCATCTAAATGGAACAATTTCAAAGTATTATCGAAAAGACATAGATTTACTAAAAATATACCGAGATAGGTAAAAGGACAAAATTCTTGCAATTAAAAAGGTGAAAAGCACGATAAGCAATAATGTGGGTTCTTCTTGAAACATTGAAAAACTGCCTTCTGATTAAGTAATTAATATATTAATGCAGATCCAGATCGGTTTCAATAGCTGCAAATTTTCTCTGTCAGAGAAAATTTGCAGCTTTTAGATTTCTAATTCTTATTCAACTTTCAAAGATAACGTGAAAAGACTTCATAGATACCTATAGTAGAGTTGATCGGATCTTTGTCATATTCAATGGAAGCAACGTTCGAATCAGTAGTTGATGCTCGTGGTGTTGCTTCACCATCTGAAAACATTCCTGAATTCACCTAAATATTTCTGTGCCAATTTCAGTCATTGTTTTAGCTATGTATTTTTAAATCGCTGAAAAAGAAAATAAATCATTTTCAAACTTATAGACAAAAAAAAAAACGTCTGCAGTATCAAAACAATTGGAGATGTACATATTCGATTTTAATAAAACAAGGAGCCTTATCACCACTGTAATACAGCCAATATGACCCCATTGTAGATAAACAGCATTTAATGATTTTTAATCTAAAGAAAGGAACTCATTTTCTAAAAATTTAGTAACGCGGTCACTGTCTGACCAATTTAGTCTGAGTTCATTTCATAGTATATGGAACGTCCAATCGCACCAATGGCATCTATAAATGCAAATGAATTAATAAGTAAATGGACCTGATCGCGATGATCGTAAATCATCAATTCGCCCACAAGTTGGATGCAGTTGTGACTGTGAATGAACAGTTGGTGGAGCACTAAGTGGTGTACGAATAGACTGTTGCTGCGACAATGGTGATGCTGCATACTGTTGGTGTGTTACCGCAATATGTCTCGGCTGCTGCTGTCGGGTAGTAAAGTTGCTGCTATCTTTTTGGGGTGATGATCGAGGAGTATAAGGACTTGGAGAACAACTTGGTTGTGGTGGTGGGCTCATAAATAAATTGGATGCCCCTTGTGCTGGCTGCTGTTGCTGCTGTGGAGATGAATAACCCCGAGAAAGTGATTGTTGTTGCTGAGATAGACTGAGAGTACTCGGAAAACTACACTGCCGCATTTGAGTTTCACTACACATTTGTCTCATGTAACCAACACTTTGATGCTGCATTGGTGATTGGATGTCATACCGATTTTGAGGAGGCAACATACGACTGTAGTACTGTTGTTGTTGTTGGTGGTGGTGATGCTGCATATGTTGCTGAGTATTTGTTGGCCGCTGTTGCATTTGCTGTTGATGGGAAGCCATCAACGTTGCCCCAAATTCGCTTGATTCGGTCATTGGTTCAATGGAATCCAAATCATTGTAATCACCACCTAAAAATGGAATGTCTTATTAGCAACTGCAATATGTTAATCGATATTGGCTTAACTTTTATTAAATTTATATTTATAGAATTAAGGATTTGCATTTCTAAAAGTTAAAACAATGCCAAAGTGAAAAGTCTATAAACACTAACTGAGAACTTGTGAAAAGTTTATAAACACTAACTGAGAACTTACAGTCATCAGCAATATTAGCACCCAGTTCATCATCCATTTCAAAATCACCTCCACTTTGTAACACTGGCAAGCAGCTCTTTGGCTGCATGTCTAGACATTGCTGTTCTGCAGAGAACGGAGGCTGCTGTTGCTGCGATTCCTGCATTTGCATTGGTATTGTTTGCTGTTGTTGAGGTCGTGCAGGTACACTCACTTGCTGCTGTGACGGTGAAGACTGCGAATAAGTTAAAGCAGATGGAGGTGTTTGTTGATTTGCTGGCTGCTGGTAGGTCATATTTGGCTGAAATCATAACTAAGCTTGGTTGGAACCTTAACTTCACCAAAGACCGTAGAGTGGAAGTTGCCAAACAAATAAAAATTATGCAGTTCATGGAAATACTAAACTTACTTGTTGTTGCTGATATAGTGGCGACATCGTGCTGCTAGACTGTGATGCTGGCGAATAGTCAATTGACGCATTCCGACTAGTCATAGGAGATGTATGGACACTGCCAGATGAACCAGCACTCATCTCGGATACTGCAATAGAACCATTTCAAAACAGAGCAGCCATTCCTTCATTTAGATCTGTTTTGATCGTAAATGCACTGATTTCAACTTTTGCATGATCTATTAAGTTAAGATTTGTTGCACTGTGGTAATATGCTTATTTCCCATATTTACTATAATAATTCATCACATATCCCAATATTGTAAATCCAACTAAAATCCAAAAATAATTCTATTTACTGAGAATGTTTCAGATGATTGTATACATTACATATGCAGTAGCATGAGAAATTTCATTTTTTGATAAACAAACCACTATCTGTTTGAGGATAAATCATTCGCGAATGATGCGACTGATTGTTTTGCCAATGATGATGCATCTGACCACTATACATTATCTGTGGACGCTGCTGTGACATAATCTGAAATTCAGAACCACTTTATTAAAATTTGCGTTTTTAAAAACATAAGAACATATCTTCAACACTACTAATTTTAAGCAAACAAAAAAAGCAATAACGAACAAATAGTATAAAAAATAAAAGCACAAAGAAACAACAGTAAAAAAGGATTTTCGCGACTGCTTTTTAATTCAGGGAAAGCAATCACGTACAAGTTTCCATGAAGGAAGGTCGAGAAGATAACAAAAAAATAAAATATTTAAAATGGATTGCTAAAACTTCTTTACTTCTTCTTACTGAAAAATCATGAAAAAAGACCCAAAACGTACTTGTTGCTGGTGCTGTGGAACCCAAACGTTTTGTTGCTGATAAAAAGAAGGATTTGAAGATGGATTCTGAAAGTTTTTAAAATTAACAAATTGCTTCTCAGGTATGTTTTTATTGAAGGATTCGAAAAGAGAACATAAAACAATGGGTTCAGAAATAAATCATGAAAAATCGCGCAAAAAAGTTCCAGAATTTAAAGATATAACCTCAATTCCAAATCTGCCAAAAAACTTTTAATGAACAACCTGCATTATTGGCCCAGTTTGTGCAGGAACAGCCGGAGGAGAACGAAGTGTTTGTGAAGGATACCCTTGCGGATGCTGTGCATAAGTTATGCCGACACTCGGCTGACCACTATGCATTACCTGAAAACCAAGACTTATCATTGTACACCAATTTAACTCCTTAATGTGAATGGACGAAGGCTTACAGACTAGTTACTTTATAGAACCGCAGTACGTCAGTAGGATCTGAATAATCTACCACAGAATCTACCACAGGGACTGAATACCAAAAACCTCCTTATTATAGTGCTGTAAGCACTCGCAGTTCCGAAATTGAGCCATTTAGTTCAAAACACCAATATTTTGATTAATCATAGGTATTTCAACAAATCGGCATAAAGCATCGCAATTAAATTACAAACTAATGAAAAAACATTAATGTAACCTGTGACATGACAGTAGGCCTATCCACCGTATGAGCATTTGCAGAAGGCACTCGGCTATTCATCTGCTGCTCCATTATGAATTGCTGTTGCGCCGCAGCAGCAGCCGCTTGTTGTGCTAATTCAGCTTCTTTCAACTGCTTTTTAGTTGGTCGCTTTCTTTTCTTGGGAGGAGGAGCAGCAACAGACATTTGACTGCCAGCATCCTTAAATAGAACTTTCTTGCAAATACTTCAAATTTTAAATGCAAAGTGAATTGAAGATATAACTGTGACGCTTATATACAAACAGTGATATACTAGATGATTTTTTGTTTAAATTGTGGAATCGGAATAATGAATGCAAAATGTGGTAATTTATTGCAATAGCAAAATGAATAAATAGACATACGACAAAGAATCGTAAAAAATATCCTTTTCGTTCTGTTAGAATTAGAAATTCTTACATGTTCCAAAGAGACTGTCTGGTGAAAATGAACTGGCAATGGCTGTCCAGTAAGTCTTGGTTGCTGCTGCACGTGAATATAATGAGGAGGCATCATTTGTCCCTGCTGTGCATAAACAGCATGCTGTTGCGGTATTTGTCCGCGGACTGTGAAGCCCTTAAAAATATCATGATATAAACAACTCTTTATGCGAAATAAATAATCTATTAAAGTTTCTTATACTTGAATCACGATTCATCTTACTTTTTATTTATATATTTATATATATATATATATTACTATAGGTGGAAATGTTATTACATTTTTAATCGGTCATGGAAAAAATGAAAATAAGAAATCACTGCTAAAGTCAAATAACATCATTTAAAACCTACAGAGAGCATTGGACGTCTCTGGTTGTATTGAGGATAATATGCCTGAGGTAACTGCTGCGCTGGTGCACTCTGCTGTTGTGTAGCAACTACTTGCTGATGTCTTTCCATATTGACCTGGAATACACAATGTGATACAGTATCTACCATCGGTTCGAAAGATAACAGCAATACGGACATGACCTAAAACGGAGCATCAGAGCAAATCCAGTACACTCTATTTATGGGCTTTTATAAAAGAATTATCTGCACTGTACGTTGTCACTGCCAAGTGACAGTTGATAAATGTGTCGAAAAAACCAAAAACAAAAAAGCATGCCTCTTGTTGCGTTGGCCGCATTTGCTGTTGTTCAGAATGTGCATGTGTTGAGGTAGTTAAGTGAGAAACTTCCACTGAAGTTGCTGAAGGACGCATTCGACCAGGCTGCACTGGTGTATTCATTGTGCTTTGTCCCATGTACGGATATGACGAATAACCTGCATACATTAAAAATTTTTTAAATTTTCATCCTCCTTCAGCTTCCACTTACAATATAAACAAGCAGCTTCAATGTAACCGAAATGTGCTTACATGCCGAAACTAAGGTTTTGTAAGAAAAAAGGTATCATACCAACAGTTCCCTGAGTTTGTGGAGAAGGGGCTGACATGTGCTGCATTATCGGAGCAGCAGAAGGACGCGACATATGTGTATGTTGCAAATTATGCATACCAGCGTTAGCAACTGGTGATGAACTTCTGAAGATTTAACAACGTTAATAAATAATTCAGGATAATGATGCTCAGATTTACAAATTTATGGCAGTTCTGTGTAGCAGTAGAATTGTATCATAAAAAATATAACCGTTAAATTTGGTTAGCTCCATCAACACTCAAGTGCATGTAACGAGAAATGTTCAAGACAAAGCTGTTGCCGTCTACACTTGGCATTTATTAATTATAGCGCATAAAAACAAGGATGGAAAGATAATAATATGCCTTAAGAGGGAAACAGCAAGGTTGAACATTACACGTAAAAATATAGTGAATAAGAGAAAGAAAATTAAGCTGCACCGTGATTAGCAATGTGAATAAATGTCCCTCTGGGATTACCTTAATAAATTAACCAACAATGGGCTGCTAGTATTAGATGTAGTCTGAGATTGCTGCTGCTTTACAGAAGCCACTGCATTAGTTGCATTGGATTGTCCACTAACTGTCCCCATATAACCATGCATCCCAACTCCTGTTTGATATATATCATTATTAATTACACCAGCTTTTCGTTTACCTGGTATATGACCAGCTGAAGTTGATGGCGTCAATTCATGTCGACCATTCTCACTGTAAAGCAGTACATATAATGGATGCACATATCCTCAAACAAATCAAAAATGTAATTATTGATTCGAAGAACTTTTACTTTCCACTAAAAAGAGATTTCAAAGCATTAGAATGATTCTCAAAAAGAAAAAAAAAAGCAAAATTCTGGAAAATTTCAATTGAAAAACGTACCTTTGATAAGGATCATAAATATTTGCTCTATCAGTAGCATTAGCATTCACTGGTACACCAGCCAAAGAATTCATTTCAGAACCTGTACTGGGATATGGAAGTGAAAGAAGGCTTAGTGTTGCATCATTCACAACCACTGGTAACAGATTTGATTCGCCCACTTTCACTGAGGTTATACCTAAAAATGTGAGACCGAATTGCGTATTTTAAGTCACAAGATTTTTTTAAGCACTTCGAAGAAACAGTACCAAAAGGAATTAAAAAGCAGTAAAAGAAATTATCACTTTTATTGCAGACATTATCACCACCTAATCCTATCTCTTAAAATAAAGTTTGGAATATTCGTGACAAGAAACCCAGATTTTGCCACTGTATAAGCAGATCATTATGCATCAAGGTTTGAAGAAACTAAGAACAAGTGAATTGAATCTTAAACAACTTAGCATATCTCTGTCACTTTTTTGCAATTCATTTTAAATTCTACAACAAGTGAGACAAATTCCAAATAAAAGTTTGTAACATTGAAATCATACTTAAATGTTTCAATGTAGCTGGTTGTTTCAATGCTATCCGCAGTAATTTATGGGAAATATTAGACGGTAGTAAAAATCTGCACCGACGACGTATAAGTCGAGACAACTGACAATCCTGCAACGTTGCTTTCTCGTCAAAAATACTGGTATCAGCTGTACTAGTAGACGGATAGGTTTCGTCTGTCAGCGTTCCTGAACTGGACGACAAAAGGATATTATCCGTTGGTACACTCGATGAAGGCTCATAACTGCAGCTATTGCTCTTCTGTTCTTCCACTGAAAATAATCTTAATATGTTATAAATGCATTAACACTGAAACCTTCATCTTTGATAAGCCTCTTACGATCACCTTGAATATATCAATACATTTTGTAAAAATATTTGGTTTTAATTTTTTGAAAAAAGTTTTCCAAGCTCTTTACCTTTTTTCCTCGTAACAGAAATAAACGTGGTTAGAAATCAAAAACTGCTAGACGTAAAACTGTTTCTCATACTACAGCACTGGCTTTACAATAAATCAGAGAATACTTCAACTTAAAGACTACTAATGCATTGTATTTGAAGCATACAAAATATTTTTTATCATTACTGACCTTTGTTTAATGACACTGTAGAACAAGGAATCAATACACGACCGTCAACCGCTGATGAATTTGATAGGCTTGTAGCGCCAGTGACGCAATCAGGATGTGACGATGAAGAGGTTGATGAACAATTTGGAAAATTTATTGGAGTTGTTGCCGTTGAAATGGACGCTGCCGGAGTTGTCCTATCAGTTACAGATAGATTATGTGTTTCTGCTGTTGCTTGTTGGTTGGTACCAAGCGACCGCTGTTCAGATTGCGGTTCTACACAAATACCGGCACACGACCACTGTTCGTTCATGCGGCATTCATAAGACGCTGTAAAGAAGACTATCTAAATATAATTTTTTCACTTATTTACAGTAATGTTTATAGATTCCTATTTAGAATATAGAAGACGAATTTTATACAACTGGAACCAATTTATAGCAGAGAGTATAGGAAATTGATTTCACGAAAACTTCAACCCCTAATTTTAACATAGAATGCACTTTTAAACCTAAAAAGAAACCACATGAAGCAAGCATAAAAAAACACCAACGAATAAAGCAAATATCATTTTTTAAACTTGCATTTTGCGCGAAAAGCTTTTCACCGCCGAATTTTGGCCGCGTTCATTAGACTAACAGGAACCTGAAAAATGGAACAATAGATAAATTAATTAATATCCCAATATTTCGTTATGCGTACATAAAAAAGTAGGTAAAGAAGCCGCAATAACTATATTACAATCAATTCTACTGTAGTCTTTTCTATTAGTCCCTCTTATGTTCAAAAGATTAATCGCTTAATTTTAAGAAATTTTTTCATAGTTTTAACATGATACCTACCATTCTTTTCTCACTTCAACTTCATTTCTGTTAAAATATTCGTATGTTTCCTAGCAGTTGTAAAATTGGAAATGCATTACAGCACATTTTTCTTCCTTACCGAGTATGTCGGATAACGCTTAGCGCTATCGTCTCGTTCATCTCGGTTACCGGTTAAGAAAGGAGTTATCCAAACATAAGTGTAAAGTTCTCAGTCCTTTTCTTTTCACAATCATACCCATGCATCATGAATAAAGATCAAAAACAATAAAAAATCAAACTGTCATCCAACTGTGCATAGTTTATAATATGCCCACATCCATCTACATTAGCAATCAAATTCACCTGATACAGCCTTCACGACGAATATATAGCCAAAATTTATACAATAACGAGAAACGATAGCAAGAGGAGAGTTCACAAAAATTGACATATTCTTCAAATGTGAATAACAAAATATTTAAACAGCGCCCACTTAGTAATCAAGTAATATCTTCCCATCATCTCACTATCAACTCATCCCATTTCTCGGGTCATCGTACGTTATTCGTTTACTTTGTCCATTCACACCTTCAAATTTTTTGATAGAGAAAGTCTCTTATCTGCTCTGTCATCCCCAATTTACCGTTTTACTGGTAATCAACAATGACATTTGCGCAACCTTGAATGTATACTTTACAAATTCATAGATAAAGGATTACATTTTAAATTTAATCAAAGCAAGAAATCGTTAACCGCCTGTTGATGCACTCAAGATCGGAAGAGTTCCAATCGCTGCATATCATAAGTACGACTTCTGTTAGCAATAAAGACCCAGACAAAAGACTAGTTGTCATCCAACTGCATATAGTTTATAACACGCTCCACACACACCTATATCAGCAGCCGTATACAACATATATAACTTTCAAATTAGTTTCTATTTTATACTTCAGAAGTACACCAATAACACCGATCATACTAGATGTCGGTCGAATTACAATTGTTTTAAATAATTCAATGTACGCAAGAGTGAAGAATGCATGCACACTTGATCTGATATGAGAAACTATGATAAAAACTAAATTGTAAGCTTAAGCTTGGAAACAAAAGAAAAAAGAAAGAGAAAAAGAAATAAACACTGATAACATATAATGTCTCCTCACGGAGACGTCACAGTAATACGAAGCAGCTTATTTACCATCCTCATCAGATCGATATTTATTAACCAGAAGTGAAGTTAGCATGAACATCAAATGAAGTTAGGGAGAGAAGACAAGTGACCTTTCTAGCAATCAGTAATATATTATGAGTCGAATCTGGTTATAAAACTTGGAATCTAAATTAAAAAGAGAATATGAAATGTCGGCATATAGTCTAATGGGCTGTCGTGGAGAAGAATCTAAGTCATATCTACGAATAATGACTGATCATCAGTTAAGGGCCTAACAACGCATCACTACACGCTATACCCACTGCCCACTAGCACAAGAGATGAACTACCTGCTAGCTACAGCGTGATGCATCAACATAAATATGGTAAACCATTGTTAAAGTAATTCCCGGCAACAACGAATTGTAGGAGTGACCGTCACATTTGAATGGATCTAATGCAGCTGGGCTGTTGGCCAGAATGTCGCCTTGCTACACTGATACTTCTGCATCCCATAACGCCACACTACAATATATATCTATCGGGAGGAGAGTGCCACCCGCAGTCCTAGTACTAGCAAGGGTTAACACACATACACACAAGTACACAGTACGGAGTGGTCAGACCGGGTTGGCACTGTTCCAAGGGTAGCAAACAAGTGGTAAAAAGACTTCGTGGAGATATCGTTTGGAGGAACAAGTTAAGTAATCCTTTGGGGAAAACAACCACCACGTGACGCAGCGTGCGTGCTACATCGCACTGCTCTTACAATACCAAACGCGATGCAACACTTGCAGAAGCCAGCGGCGGAGCAAAGCAGCGGCATCAGCAGCGACAACAGCAGCAGCACCATCGACCCTTCCCCTCCTCTTTGTCTCTGTCCTCCCACTGCAGTGCTTGCGAACGTTTCTACCATGCGACCGACCGCATTCGCAAGCGATCCACGTCCGCTGCATTAATGCGAGCGACACTGCCGCGCTGCACGATGGTTGCACCACTTGCTTTGTTATAAGCAAAGGCATACGGTAGATGGGCGCCTTCTTCAAGCACTGCCCACTCAGCACACATCGATTAGAGACATCCAGAGTTGCACCCGTCCGTTGGTTTGACAAACACGGCGCACTTGTCGGTCGAGTAAGGCCCGTGATGTTGGAAAACAGAGGTAGACAGACGGACCGGCCAGAGAAAGCATTAGACGATTGCACAATTCTACCTTTATCTCACATCGTGTCCCTGCCATCGTGTGTGCTTCCATGTGCCGTACATTCCCACTTTCATAAAAATGCTTATGTCGAATTCCGCATAAAAAATTTGTGAAGAATTTCACTGCCAACGTGAAAGGTCAAAACTGATAGGCGTGATGCGCAGTCACGCCGTCCAACTTGATTATTCTATCACTTCCTAACTATGTGAATTTTCGGATCTCTTTTTCTTAAATGGCTCACGACGCTAATTAACTATGTCTTCCCTGCCTACCCATTTACCTGAGTTATGGATAAATTGAATACAAGATGTACATGGTTTGTGAAGGTTTATAATCCGAATTTTGAAACGCACACATGAATAACATAACAATAAGAAAAACAGTGAAAGGCTTAATCGAACAATCCAAATCCCATGTCTTCGTCAGATTCCTCTTTTGGTTCTTCTTTCTTCTCTTCTGGAAATGCATTCCTTTTGTTCTTTCTATTGAAAAAACAATTTATGTAATCTCAAGAAATCTCAAATTGAACCGAATATTGCACCTTTTTTAGATTCCGCTTGTAACGCATCAGTGGGAGTTGCTGAAACGACTGGAGCTATTGCTGACACTGCAGCATCTGAAGGCACTGATGAGATCTTCGCCAGACCTGCTGTAATTACCTGCAATTTTTAAAGTAACATATCCTATTGCAATTGTTCTTGTCACTTTGATTTCCAAGCTTATTGAGCTCTTCTTTAAACACTCACGCCATTGCTAAGAATTAATCTAATTTAAAATGCCAGAACTTATCAAAACATACTGAATTTGTATAGAACTTACCAAGTAGAAAATATCAACTCAGATCTAATCATAACTAAATAATGTCGAAAACGAGGATTAATGTGTTCTGTGAAAGAAACTGATGGGACCAGACTTCACACAAAAAGAAACACGTAGACAAACCAAGCGCTTCGAGCAATTTCTGGATACCTCATGTCATATGAATTAAACTTACAGCAAAAATACATGAAAGGAATTTCATGAAAAGACGAATTTTCAGAATGCTTAATTTTCAGCAGCATAACGAAAAGATATACCTCATCAATGGATTTCCCAGATAAGGCTGACACGACTTTATTCGCATCTTCCATATCAACATCAAGTCCAACTGATCCTGTAAAACAGCAAATCATTATACAAACTTAAATATCCTTTATTATTGCTCCATACATAGTGCGGTAGTTTCGACAATCTCTACATACAAATATATATAGCATGTACTACACGTTAAGAAACTACTGAAGATTTTGATCGGAGTTTAATTTACCAAAAATGTATTAAAACATTAGAACGTTCATATTTGGGTTGAGAAAATTATATAATATTCATTGGGAAAAATTTAATCTGAAGAACAAAAAGGGAACTCGAAAGAAAAAATATTTCTTACCAAGCACATCCTCTATATCTTTTGCTGTCGGTGATTTGTTTCCACTCATTGTAGATAATAAATAAGCAGCCAAATACTTCATCATAACACCTGAGAATACACTAAAAATAAGCGACATGGGAGGTTTCCATTCAAGCTTCCACACACCGCCGCCCTTTGGGAAATCTCTGAGATGCAAACTAACAGTTAAGATAATCTTTGAAATGAAACCAAAGGATGAACTCATAGACCAACCCACCAGTCCCTCGCAGTTTAAGAGAAGAGAACGAGCCTAATGGGCTCACCTCTCCTCTCCTATGCCTCATCCTTCTGGCATATTATCAAACTTCTGAGAACCTGTAAAACCATTCTATCTGTTGCAGCGTTTTAAATTCACATTAACACGAGAAAACTGTTGACTTGTTGCAGTTTTCATAGCAATGCGGAAGCAGAGGACAGAGAAGCGGGGGGCGACAAGAGTGCGAGGTGACGCAGACGTGTTCACATCTGAACGTGTACCACGTATTATTAAGAGGCAGTTGGTGCGATTTGAGTAATAAACTCGACTCTGCTTTGTCTCATATCTACTGAAACATGATGTATGTCGTAGTGAAGGTGGTAGTAAATGCTGACGACTTATTTTCTTAGATTTTAAAATCATTAGCTAATAGTTAAAGTGGGCATAATTTTGAATACAGAATATCAGAATTAACTCAGTAGCGTGCATGTATTAGGGAGCGTGTGAGTTCAACTTAATGTTAAAATGTAATATGATGCATTAACGTGATCTTATCACTTACGTGTTCACCGCGATTTCATCGTTTATATGGTTATGTATTAGAAGCAACTTTATATTTAGCAAGCCTGTAATGGACCTTCAAAACCATACTTCTCATTTATGTTATTCATATCAGAAAGCCATGCATGAAAATTAGTTCACCTTAGTATGTATAGTTTAAAAGTATTGTAGAGTGTTACACCTATCATATGGGATTGTTAAATGTAGTTTAAAATTACAAATCTAAAATAATTAATAATCCTATCAAAACTTGTTCTCATTGCGAGTAATTGTTATATTTGCGATCCATGTTTTCCTGGTCCTTGTTCAATTCGAGATGTCATGCCAATACTTACAAGTTCAGTTGTACTCCTTACTTTGTTCCGTTAAATGCCTAGTTTCGCTACTAGTTGGTGAAGCAAGAATAATGGATTTTTGTCATGATGGCATCTTACTTTCACAAAAGATTATTGTTCTTTCAATCAAACAACTCTCCTCAAATTTTATTCCTTATTATAATTACAAAGATCATGTTCATTGCAACAGCAGAAGCTGATAGGTACACCTTGGAATGTTGTACTTCGGCATGTGTTCGCTGATAACTGAAAAGATTATTTTGTCATATTTACCGAAATTTTACAGAAATATCTGAATAAAATGGTTGTTTTTGTGAGGTTTCGGAGAATTTTGCATATCGCATTTGTTTGGATTTTATGTGATTTTTATGTATTTTATGTATTCTTATTAATTCCCGACTTCACTTTCAGACTTAACATATATTCCTGATAAGCAAAAGATTTACCATGCACCTATAGGTTGAACAACCAGCTTTCATAATCTTTAAAACTAATGCGGTTTCGGCGGTCATATTATAGCAGTAAGCCGTTTCATTTTCACATTCTTCGGTTTCCGTACCAAATACTTGGCCTCGAATAATTCGGAATCCCTGAATTAAGGAAATTCAGCTAGTATTGTCCGATTATGCACTTTATTATTTTTTCATTTGAAATTAGCAAATATATCATGTTTAGCAATATATCATGCCAAGATAACGAGTGCTAAGAGATTTGGAGCTTACAGAATGAAAATACTTTGAACTTCGCTCTATCATGCTTTCGAGGTAAAACGTTCACTTCAAAATGACTTACTTTGTAACACGTAATAGAATACACAAGAAGAAAATTTGTAATCAGCAACAGCAGTAGCAATGTTTTATTCATTTAAAGTAAACAAACTGCTGAAAATAAAATTCAAAAATATAATAACGTTCGTATGACAATTGGTTTTATTTTGAAAATGGTTTACTATAGCGCTATGTGTTGACATTTGGTATTCTAGAAAAAGTAAGTGCTGTTATATCTTCTACATTGTCCGGTCTTGAATAGAAGAAAAATATGGGAGAAGTATGAAAATATGAATTTTATAAGAGAAAAATATGAATTCGATTTGAAAACTTATAAATAAGTAGCTGTTCATGAGAATGGTCATTATGAGTGATGCTGAAATATGGTTCCTATTAATAGTTGTATCGGTTTTTCTTAAAGTTTACTATTTTTATCTTAAATGATTGTTCATGAATATCGCACGCTACACAGGGGACGTCGTCAAGTTGCAATAAGTTCTCTAAATAAGGCTGCTGCTCAAATCGATTCCTTTTGCGGTTGAACTTTGCCATTCAATATTGACAAAAGGAAACATACGATTTCTATTCCGAAAAGTTTCACCTTTGCTGCTATGCAAATAAAGTTTTTTCATTTTATTGAACAATTAAGCATTTTGGGTGGGTAAATGAACACATTACACAGATGTAGTAGTGATTGAATGAACAATTAAAGTGAATGAGCATGGACAAAAGTATTGCAAATTCATGAATTTGTAACTGATTCATACGATTATCAGTGGATTATTGAGTCTTTTAAAACATATTTAATCGTTGGCGAGCTAGTTAGTTGTTTTAAGGTGATGAGCAGCAGCAAGCGATCGATAATTAAGAACAACTGATGGGTAGAAGTGTGTTTAAACTAAGAGGAGAGAAAACCTGCTTGCAAACTTGGGAAATATACCACAGATAGTAGGAGGAGTTGACAAGGGTTGTGGATGAATGACTTTCGAGTGAGTAACTGATAAGATACCACTCCAGGAATACCATGATTTCTCTTTATGGCCTACCAGGTAAACTAGTAACCTTATAATTGCATTATATTAAAATGAAAAGATTCTTATATTTAAGGTTTTTAAAATTAGTGGTCAAATGGCAACAAATAATGAATTTATTTTGAATCTAGTCGAGCGCTTAAAATTTTAGTCTGTTGTCAAGTTTAATTTACGCTTATTACTTTAAATCATAATTGATGCTCTCAATTCACCAAAGACGGCTAATCAAAATATGCGAAAGCATAATCAAAAGTATGAGGGTCATCATTTTCTAAAGCTGTCATGTCGCTCAGTATATATTAATGGTGGAAACTTTGGGAGGTCATAACATCCTGAAACTTCTTGAAAATATCTAAAAGTAACCATTCCGATAGGAAAAGAAGTTAGATGGCAGAGCAAAAATGAAGTTGGAGGAAATATATATATATATATATATATATATATATATATGATATACATCATATATCTACATGGAGCTTTGTTCCAATGCCAAAAACAGTTTCTTCATACATTAATTTATTTGGTCGGAAGAAAGATTGGATACACTCTTCAATTTTCTATTACTCAAAAATTATGCTGAATTTCTATTTAAGGAAATGTCGATCAAAGAGAAACTGAAATGTGCGCGAACAACAGAAGAAGTTTTATTCATTTTAAATATGTCTGAATATTTACCACTTTTTGCGAAAGCGGATATCGTTCAAGCATCAGCTTTAAGGCTATTAAGGGAAGCTGATTTAAAGGTATATTTATTCATGATTGTTTACAAACATCCACATATTATTCATATCAGAAATATGTACCACTTCAAAAGATATCAGAAATACTTTTTTTTCAAATAATTTCGATTACTATTTGTCAGTTGCAAATTAAATTTAATGTGATAGTAATTGAGTTATCTATTTATGATTCTATCATCATGCTTATTTTTAGTGCATCGGTATCGACAGTTTTGGACGACAGAAACTTCTCCGAGCAATTCGTTATTTATCAAAAAATATATCAGTAAGATAATGTGGCCTTAATAAGTGTGATTAGTATGAGAATGGATATCACCTTCCCGCTATTATGCTTCCTGAATCTCAAAAATTTTTATGTTTTCACTTCATCGCTTTCTTTTATTTGTCCAGTTATTAAGGTGACAATTGGCGATAGGATTCGACAAAAAATATATTATGCTACAAATATAGAATCGAAATATTCCAAAATTAGTGAAGAGAAGTTCTGTTTGCAAAAGGTTATTGTGGTTTTTTGGCCTATGAGATAAACAGCCAATAGTAATTAATCAAAAATTAGCAGAAACGATAATTAATAGGGTACGATCTTAACAGCGAATCCGTGCAGTTGTACATTATCACCTGGTGAACGCCAGCTGATGGAACTGGCGTTAATAATCATAATGTCATTTAATAGTAAGGTGATTGATAAGGTGAATGCAGTTACGAATAATGAGTATTTTATATTTACTTCAATCATCGATTGACAATTACAGATACAACTGTAGTTTCAGGCAGAAGATGAATTATTGCGATGTAAAGTGGAATTAAATTTAAAACGAAATGAATTGGCACGAATACAGAAACAGGCTAAACTAATTCGCGAGATATTTGAAATGACAGGTGATGCAAGACAGTACGTGGAAAAACTTCGAAAAAATTGCGACAAATATGGCAGTTTATCTGTTCAGCGATTAGCTGTTGACCTTGAAAGCTTGTTGAACACTTTCCTTAAAAATGCTAATTCAAATCTATCTAACGTATGTTGTATTTTAATCACTCTCTATGTGAATCTCACTGACAATATGTTGTGGTATTCTTTGTGATATGAAATTATTCAGGAAAATATATCGCCTCTAGCAGTTGTACAAAACACAAATTCATGTTGTACAAATATCCAGCGATATTTGCCTGAATCGTTGCTAAAATCGTTGACAAAGTATAATACTCGGCTTTACTGTTCAACTGAAACAGGTCCCGGTCCTTGGTATGCAAAAATTTTGAAATCTACGGCTATTCGGCGCTATAAACAGGTGCCATGTTCTGTTAAAAAAATTATGTACCTTAAGTTTTATGTTATCACTTGTTATTTACACAATGAAATCAATTAAAATATGATTTCGGTAAATATAGTCTATTTTACAATTCTTGAGCTTCACAAATTAATTGTAAATATTTAATCTTAAAGTGAATACTACTTGCAAATGGTATGATGCTTCACAATAGTTAAGTTTCTGAAATCAAGAAGTTTCACATTAAAAAACCAAAACTGTAGATTCGGAATAAATTCTTAACTATATCATTTATCAGCCGTTCAAGTGTCACTTTTACGTATTTTGCAGCCTCCCTCTTTAATCTATTATCATCCTGTTGATGACGAAAGGTATCAGGAAACGACAATATCACTATCGACTCAAACATCACAGTACGGACATCCAAGTTTCGTGGATGGGTTATTCTCGAAATTTGGAAAAAACAAAACATCAACACCTTATAAACAACACTCTTCATCAGTTAAACAATATTCAAGCAACACGAGCAGCTTACAACAATCACTTCATCACTCCCATCAAAAGTGCTCGTATTTTTCAGTTCTTTAATTATTTTTTACGTGTTGATTTAATTTCGCTCATTGATAACTTATTTCACTGAATTGACACTTCATTTTCAGACTTTTTTGCACAAAGATGTAGTTGTACTATTCATTTCAGCACAACTGCCTCAAAAAATAATGGACCGTTGTAGTTCAGCTTTGAGTTACTACGAAACAAGCTATAGTCCAGCTAGAAAAATAATCCTACTTAAAATTTCGCAAGCTTATATACCATGTATTGAATCGGCGACTTCATGAGATATCCCACCTAAATTCATCCTTAAAAAATTAAATAATCACTGAAGTTTTAATTCTAGTTTCAGGGTTAAAAATGTGTTTATGAAAGCGCCAAGATGCTAAATTCATCCACTAAATTCCGAATTAAAATTGGTGAACTCTGATTCCAAGAATTCAAATCTGATTCTAGAATGCATGTTTCTGTTATACTCATGAAATGATGACTGTTTCTTATTATTTATACTCGATAAAAAATTACTTGATCATTTGAAATTTATAACAGCGACTACAAAACACATGTGATACACGTAGTTTTAAAAAGATTTCTCTCCTTTGCATACTACAAGACTACTTCCCATTTCACTGGGCAATAACAACAAATAATAATCATGCTCACTAATTAGCCTCTAAAAAACATAATCATAGTTATAAGTGGATGTTCACGGTTATTTCAAAGCCTACAATCAAAGAAAAGGCATATAAAAAAGAACTGAGAAAAATGAACAAAACAGATTTGAATTAGCACAAGTATGAAGCCATTCTCTAAAATTTTACGAAAAACAGTCCGAAAAAACAAGACATCATTTCTCGAAAAAAGAAAAAAAAATGGATCTAGCAGAAACTCTTGCTAAATTGAATATAAAACAAATAGATTGAACAGGATCACGACGATAGCAGAAAAATATCATCGTTGTAATAATTCATGTACTGTATAGTGATAGGATCAAAATGTAAGCACTTTCATATTGCAAATTCGTGAAATTCATTACCAAAAAAAATAATGGTATTCTTAATATGTAAAATGTAATTCTTAATAAATTCATGCTTATTCTCAATTAAATTACAGTGCTTAGTATGCGAGGTGAGATCTGATCTAATGGTTCAGAATACACCAGTTTTCGTCAGAAGGTGATCAGTAAAACTGTTGCAGAAATGATTAAAATATAATATCAATATTCTTATTGACCTGTTTTCATAAATCGCTCCACCTCTTAAACATTCATTTTACAAAGCCAAAGTCCATTCTTATTCGTTAATTTGCAATTGTTCATAATGAAAAGCAACAAAGTTAATAAAACTTCATATTTACAAAATAGAACGATAAAATTAAAACAAGTTTAATTGGTGGGATAAGCATTTATCATTAAATGAAAAAGTTCTCATCGAAAATTATCATTATGAGGTGCATTGAAATAAATTCATGCTAAGGAAAGGAACTTTTCAGCAATCAAAAATTTTTTTCTTTGTTTTTAGACAAAAGAGAATCAGTACGAGGCGAATGAGAACAACATTTTGGACTCTCAATGTTGAATAAGGAAGATGAAGCGGCTGACTCGAAGCTATAATAAAATGGAAAACAGCAATCTTGAAAATAAGACTTCTTTTCTCCACAATCATTTTTTGCATTCATTGCACTAATAATTTACGGGCAACAGTAGCAACACAGAGAGCTCCCTATAATCAAACTATACTTCCTAAAATATCAAAAGGAACCAAACTTCATTGTAAAATCTGAAGGAATGTAAAAAAAGTGGTGATATCTACATTGCCATTTTGCAAAATCCAATCAACAATCAAAATATTCATACTGAAAATCGTAAATTTTTACCTTTTTAAAAGAACATCAAGTGAATAATTCGAAGTCATTGTTATGTACCTTCGTGCACAGATATCCTGATATGGACATACTAAGTCAAGTCATACAACACGCAATCTCTTTAATCCTGAAATTACAGCATATTCATTGAGGAACAATTTGGAGGAGAATAAAGATACTCATACCCAACAACTTTAACAATAACTTCTATGGGATGAGAAAATGTGTTGCTAAAAAAAGAAAAAGTAATAGAAAATTAAAAGTGAGAAACAATTTGTATCCTCTTCTTTGCAAATAATTTTATTCTAACATTTTTGATAATTTTCACAAGGTCTATTTACTTCAAAAAAAAATTCAAATGCTCTTAGAGCACATTAAACACATTAAGTATTTGACGAGTACAAAAGTTTCTACGGACAGCAGAATTTAAGTTTAAATTGTACTCAAGCATTCTATGCCAAGCATACAAAATTCTTTACGAATATTCAAACGTTTCGATATCAAACATTGACATATCCCAGTTAATAACACTACACTGCCTAGAAAAAAGCAAAATGTAATGAAGACAAAATGTGGAAAAGTTACAATGGAATTACTACAACAAAATGCAATGGTTATGAGATGATATTTCAAAAAGACAGCAAATTGTGAATTCTTATGGTTGATAATTTTTTTACCAAATCTCTATAAAGAATTTCATTATTACAACTTTGTTTCATCAAATACATTGTAGTTTGTTCTTATCCCTCTCACCATGATGTTTTATTTTTTTAGTGCTCACGCACTATGTGCTTTCCATCATGCCAATGCAACGACGTCAAAATGCTTTAAATAAGTACAAAGAAAAAATGTAAACAACGACCTCTGTGTAAAAGATAATTTAAAATTTTAACATTATAATAAATCGATTTAAAACAACAGAATGCTTACCTGTTTACTCTTTTAAAGTACTATCGAAACACAAGTAATCCACATAAAGCGCTATTAATTTTAAACCGGTTTTTAAAAAAGTGAGCAGTCTAATATATATTTGTATTTAATATGATATTAAATCATCATACATATCATACATGTCCAAAGTCTGGAAATGAAAAAGACATTTTTGGCACAACTTGGAATTAAATACCATACAACCTTCAAAAAAAAAAGTTTCAGATAATACGAAAGCAAAGATCTCATTTATTGCTTTTCCAATCCTTTCTAGTTATTTCAATAGGAGAATAACTTGGAAATGATTTGCAAAGAAGTAGAAAAACCCGTAGCATAATTTGAAAGAAAATGCAATATAAATGATATTATAATAATTTTCGCCAACTTTTTGGGCAGCACTTAGTTTACTCTCTAACAATGAATGAAATTGCTACAGGCAACATCGGAATTGTCTTTTCGCAATTATAATTTTCTTTCTAAGTAGAACAGTTTTTCTTCACAATCAAGATGAAAAAAGTTTGCCTAAAATATTTGGTGGAATTACTGAGACTTTAAAGATTTTACAGCTGAAAAGAATCCATAAAAATGTTTCAAGTTCATGAAATAGTTCATGAAGTGTTCGAAAATTTGATTCAAAAAAATTTAAAGAAAAATTTGAGTTGAAAAAATTTAAGCTAAAACACAATATTAGGTAGAAGCGAAGTATGAAAAAATTCCAAGTTCCATGAACAAAGCAAGTATGGAAAGTGAAGCAATCCCCAAATTCTCAAAAGTTGCCTGTTTTTGATAATGCTTGTTTCTTTAATCAATTATTTTGGTTCATTTATTTTTCAATATTAAAACTTAATTCTGCAAAAAAGAAAAAAAAATTAAATCGGCAAAATATGCATATGAAAAAGCGAAATGGGGAGAGGTATATTATGCATAATATAAAAAGAACTGTGGAGAACAAGAGAGAGAGAGAGAGGAACTTGATGCAGTAGAAGTATGTTCCGCAGCTGAAGCAAGGACAGTAAACTAATTTCTTTTTAACTAGAACCGAAAAGAAACAAAGAAATAAACTTTCATTGTACCTTAGATTGAAAAGTGTGAATTTACAGTTAACTGACAGAAGAATGTGAGATTGGAAAAGGGTGAAATGACATAGAAAAACTTCAAAGGATTCAAAAACAAAAAATTTTGTTTTTGAGTCCTTTGAAGGTCATTTTGTAAGAATACAATGGATCAGAAGTGATAACTGCTGCAAGTCGTGCAGTTAATGGACAAAACTGCTATAGTTGAGCGATTTCACGGATTTTAATGAGACGCATCGATACTGATGCCCTATCTGTACTGGGTTGTACTCTACTGTATCCTAGCATAACAAAATTGTGTGACACATCTCTAAGTTCACGTTCAGACAGAAGTGATAATGAACAGCAAAAAGGAAAACATCAATATCAATCATAATTCTAGGCATCAATAATAATAATAATAATAATAACCATCAAGAATTCTAGGCTTCAAACTCAAAGCACAGTGCAGTGTTTAGCACATATTACTGTATGTTCCGCAGCTGAAGCAAGAAGAGTAAACTAATTCTAAAATGGTTATGCATACTGATATATTTATCTCATTGCGAAGAGAAGCAACCTTTATTTTAAGTCATATTTTCACTGCTTTGCATTAGGATTACAGAATCTTTAAAAACTCAAGCTTATAAAAATTGAAAGGCGAACGAAAATTTAATACCTGTAAACACTGTCTGTGTATCATATCACATTTTGTAGCAGGAGGACAACAATGAATAAGATCATTGCAGCATACTGCATCCATCATCGGACAACAACCATAAATGCCTTCATTAATTAGACAACAGGTTGCTGAGTCCGGACATACTGATTTACCTCCAGGACAACTATGCGTAATCTAAAATGGCTTTAACTTAGTTAAGGAGCCAGAACTATCCGACTAAAGTTTGAAATTAAAGAATATTGTTACTAAAACTAGGTCTTATGATTAATCTTGTGAAAACTAGTGAGAATATTGTTGTTAAAACTAGGTTTTATCATTAATCTTACGAAAACTATTATTTGTTTGGTATCTTTTGTATATATAACAATTAAGAGCTTAAAAGATTAATGTCGCGTCTGTCTGCTTTGTGTTTTAAGTTTACACATGAATGGCAGACTTATTCTCCAAGTTTATTCTACACTTTTCTATTTCCCAAATGCAGTCAAACTAAGCGAGACGCCTATTTGATTTGAAATTCTATCTGCAAAAAAATATGCGCAAAAAACAGCGGAATAGTCGAAGAAATACAGGACACTAAAAGAGAGATGAATTCGTTCCTCGAAGAAAGGACTTTCGAATAATAACAGCAACTTAAACAGACAAATTTATTTTTCGATGATTATCAGCAACTTTATAATTCCATGAAAATCAATAAAGCTTACCAGAGCTTTATCAGAAGCAGCAATGGCGAAAAAAAGAATAAATAATATCATATTCCTTAAAATAATGAATTTATATTATCTCCATAAAATGAACATGAACATTTTTGCACAAACGTTGGTATATTCAGAGCAGCTATTATTTTAACAAAAGGAAAATATTTAAAAAAAATATTTTAATGTATTTTTTATGTATAAAAAAAATATTTTAATGTATTTTAATGTATAAAAAAATTTTTTCATTTCATCTCAGCCACCTGGTAAAAGTCTGTTACAGATCCAGTCTACACTTGAATGTGACACAAAACATTATACTGCCGATTGTTTACTGTTTATCCTTCCATTATCCCTTAAATCAAAGTGATAAGTGGTACGGCCGATAAATGATGTGAGATAATCAATGGTAATATGGTCATCTGCTGAGATAAATATAATTCCACCAATTAGATAACGTCAGATGAAAGTTGGAAAAGAAACTGCAGCACTGTCCATAAATAAGAAAGACACTGCTATTAGCAATCTAACAAAAATGTTTTCCAGCATGATTCGCTGGATGGCTACTTTAACCGGTATTCAATTCAGTAGTAATTAATAAAACATCAATCCCATTTCTTGTTGTTTATGAATTTATGAACTGGAAATAGTATCCAAAAAATTAAATTAGTAACTTTAACTTTTGTAAATATTAGACAAGATCAGTGATATCAATCGAACATGGTTAAATGACATGAAGTGCTAAATCATGAGGTAGATGGACGTCAATAAGAAGAATATACTACCCTATTGCTGTAGATGTTTCACCATATATCAATCTGTTTCATACAGACAATTAGCATAGCCGATATTAATCCATCTGTTTGGAACCTGAAGGGTATTCATTTCGAATAAGAGGCTGACAACCAGAAACAGGACGTTATTAACATCCCTCAGGCTTCCAATACTTTAATTTCTTGTCACCGGACGGTTTTGTCATAATTCAGTTAAAAATGAGCACTAATTACAGAAGGCTTACAACCGTTACCATAATGCTTGACTGAGATTTCCTTCGTGTTGAATGACTTATGGGAAACAATAAAGAAAGTGCTTGTCATTGTCGTCAGCTAAATTCAATCTATAACAAAACATTAGATGACGGAAGCAAAATGATACAAGTTGAGGGCCAGATGGTATATACTAATTAATGAATCGAATTTGGAAACAAAGTGGAATTCGGAAATTTAATTCTAAAAAGAACCTGTCCTCTCAGCATGAAAAAGCAAGCAGACCCTACTGGTTGCAACTTCATCTAAATTTTAATTAAAATGAATCGTCAACTTGAGATTAACATATTTCATTTCGTGCTACAGATCTTTGCCCACAATATGCTAGGACGAAAATGCGGGAGAGTTGAAATGTGAATTCGTACTCTTTGCTGCAGGGGGAGGCTTTTGCTTGTGATATTTAAATATATGTAATGGAAGGGTATACCACAAAACTATTTGCAGTATTGTTTGAAAATCTGAAGTTTTAAAAGCACCAAATTCTAAGGTCTGAAAGACATTCGACTGAAATAACATTTCAGGAGACTCCAGGATAATCGAATGTCTCGGAGAATGACGGAAATATTATCTACGAAAAGCAACTCTTCTTCTTTTCATATTGAGACGCCTAACTTTTTTGGAGGCATTTCAAATTCGTCACGGTTTGCTCGTTTTATTTACTTGAACTGAAATGGTTATTATCGCCGATGTATTCATTCGTTAAAATATAAAGTGTTATTCATTTACTTTGTTTTAGTTTGTTAAACAAATAACTATATTGTTTGAAGTAAATCAAATATCAGGAGACTGACAAAAACTCTTTGAAGCTTTTTACCATCCGAAATTACGGATTCTACGGAGCACAATTTATGGATGGAAGCTCAACTCAAAGCTTTCGAATTCTTAAGTCCTTTTCAAGATAACCATATAGAAAATGTAAGAAAGTCTAAGATTTTAGAAGGTATGCGTTTTATATTATACTATTTACTTATTTCTACCAGTTCCGAATTTGTAAATTTAAACTGATTACCAGATTAGTTAAAATTTTCCAGTTTTTTCTTTTTTTTTTTTACAATTTCTATTGTTTAAGGTGTGTTAGCATTTGTGGATGTAAAATTTGAGAAAACGTCAGTTCTGCATCAAATGTTAAGTGATTTAGGGGCCAGTGTCAATTTACGGTATGTTAGTTTTTTTATGACTATCAGTTCATTGAAGTGTGAAGTACTTGGTGTTATTTTTCTTTAGTTGTTAGACAAATAAGTGAATTTCATAATTACAGCACATAACACAATATTCTTAGAATTAGTTTTAAGAAACTAACTTTTTCTGCTGTTTTAAAACTTATTTAAAAAATTTTTTTTTTTGTTCGAAAATTGTCATAAAGATCAAAGTAAAAAATTAGCATAGGCGAGATAATAAATCTTCTTTTCTTAGATGTGCATTTCATAAAATTTTCTATCTAGACTTTATATATATAATATAAAACAGTTTTTTATGTTCGAAATTCTGCTTTTGTATTTTTGAATGAAATTGCTGTCAATAAAAAGATTTCAGCAACTTTAACCATTTCTCTACTGCTTTTGTATTGTTTTTCAGATTTTCAAAAAATATTACTCATTTAATATTCTGGAATGGTCGGCAAGAAACGTTAGACAAAGCGCATCGTTTGGGAACAAAAATTTTATTAATTTCGCCTCACTGGGTGTTTAAGTAAATTATTGCTATTAAAAATTATTCTTTCCAATTCCTTTCACTTCTTTGCATCAGGTATAGCATAGGCCATAAATTCGATAGTGTCATTTTCTTCTTTTATTTTTTATACGAAATAGTAATAAATTTCATAGTCATTTTTATCTACTTCAGATGTTTCATGGATCAAATTCGAGTTGATGAAGCTCCTTTTCTGTTGTATGGTGTAAAGGATCTTGCTGTTCCGATGAGATTAATGGCTATGGGACGAATGGGAACAATTAATTTGGTATTTGATGATCAGAATAAACCTGTCATTCGTAATGTAAAATAGTGAAGAAAATTGTAATACTGGATAATTGCTTGTTTATAGCTGAGTACTTAGAAAGCTATAAATAAAAACTTAAGTGAAATCATTTTTTTAATTCTAGTTTTGATTCCAAAATTACAAGTAAAACTCCACTTGTATGTCTATTTTCAAGATGGTTTAGATGTAAGCATATGTAAATATAATACCGCTAAAACATTCTTCAGAATTGTCATGGCAGAGCTTTAAATTCATTTGGCAGTTCAGCAAACCACTCACAGATAGTATATGCGATCGAAACGCTCTCTGACCAACTTGCTTCCAAACTTAGTAGGTTATGTGGATTATAGAGCTATCTCTTTTTAGACTCACATTATTCCATCACATGCATTAATAGAGTTCCCTGTTTTTCTGAGGTTTTTAACATTAAAATGTCGGCCCACCATATAACAAACATACCTTTAATTTTTAACATTTTCGTTTATTCACTTATTTGTAGTTAGTACAAAAAAAAAGCACCTTTTAATATTACTCACCATAATGAACACAGCAGTAAGGTTCAATTGCTTTTTTCATCAGTTTTCTCATTTTATTTTAACCACTTTGGTATACTTCTGCAGTAGTGAATACAATATTAAATTTAAAGTGCTTACCAAGCCTATTCTTGAGTCTTTTTTGTAGGTATCCTCAAAGTGATGTGAGTTATAAAAATTAAAGCTTCTCCAGTTACATAGATAAGAATAAAGTTGAAAAAAATGGCAAAAATGAAGCATTGTCTTTTCCAGTGGAACAGTCGATGAAAAAAATCTATCATCTTTTTTGAAAAATTATGATTAAAGAGAGCTATACATAGTAATACAAAAAGCAAGGCTTCTGATTTATTAAATTACACAATTTGTTGTCTCTGAATTCGTGCGAAATTTCAATCAATAGTTGTTACAGCATCTCCTAATGATAATATTGATGTTGTGGAAGTAATTTCTCCAATTGTGGATCGTGTACGAAAAAGATTGAATGAACTGAGTGAGTATATTGATATTTATCTTATTATACCAAGAAGTTGAATGGATCTATCGCAAAAAAGAAGAGCGGTAGGAATGAATAAATACTGTAATTTATTATGAGAATTAGAGATCTCGGTCACTACAATTATTCGTAAATGGAGATGCTGTTTGTAGATTGTACATGTAATGTAGTTGGGGAAACTTCATTATTAAAACATTCTGAGAATAATTTATCCACTGAAGCGTGCAGCATGGATATAGATAAGCAACGACAGACTAAAGGTTTGTGGTTTGTTTTTATGCTTATTTCATGATTAAATTTTTAGCAAAGTGAGCAGGTTAACTGGGCAGAAGTAAACATTAAAAATTGAGAAAGAAAATTCTATCAAATTAAAAATTTTCTGCCAAACTTCCAAATGTAATATTACTGTTCATAGTACCATTAGCCTTTTGACTGTTGATTTGCCAGTTTGACAGGGGAATCAGTTTAAGCTGTGTGCTTTAGAGAAATTATCCTTGCTCTTGGTTATATATAAAATTTAAAAACACGGAACATAAATGTAATTTTTTTACATTCAAGGTCATTGTCGAGTCAGTAAACAAAGAAGGCATACGATATCGCAAGTATCGATGTTTCATGGGAAATCTGAACTACAATTTACAACTCCTGCAAGAGCAAACTCAACTTCGACTAAATCAGTTAATTTAAATTGACTTTAATTATATCAAATTTTTTCCCTCTTTTTTTCCCTGTAATTCTGCCGCTCAAAAGTGATTTTTTTTTTTTTGACTTATTAGTGACAAATACTTTATTATAGATAAGTTTGGTAGAAATTACACAAAGTGAACTAGTTAAAAGGCGCGGTCGACCAACAGCTAATTCTGAACAGTTAGCAGAGTACACACCAACTCGTTTTCACAGAGTGGGTTTCACGTTTCATAAACTCTGAGTTTTTATAAGTGCTCAATAAAAATTTATTTACATTTAACTGTTCAAAGTTCACGATGGAAATCAACTTACTGGAATATGGATATATTTTTGTGTCATCGATGTTTGTGAAAAATATCATTTCTAGTAAAAGGTTTTCAGCGTATAAAAAAGTTTGTGCATGAAGAAGTGCCATTTTATAGACACATCTTTGAATGAGAGGCGAAAATTTTTTTGATACCTCTAACAGTCCACCTAATACATATTTTAGTATTTGCAAAGACGATATCGTTCCGTAAAAGCAAAACATGCTGCGCAATTAAATACGGAGAAAATGGTATCCATGTATAGAAAAATGATGGACCGGAATTTTTCTGAAATCGTTTCCGGTGACCGAAAGCTTTTGGCAAGAGGTTTGTCTCGATTTTCATCTAATATAGTTTATATTGTTCTTAAATATCATCTCAGGATGAAATTAACTGAGTTATATTACTTATTCTCTCTGAAAGTCTTCATCTCACTGATTTATTAATTCACGTTTTGTATGTTTCAAATTCCAGCTGGATTTCAATATTTTCTCAAATTGTAAATTTAGAGATTTTGAAAGTACGGCCGGTAGTGGTACGGACTCGTTCGTCAGTCTTGAATGAATTGCAAAATATTCCCAGCTCGAATGAATTTGTGAAAAAGAAGAAAATTGCAAAGAAAAGAGTTAAAACTGGTAATATTATACTTTCAGGGATTAGTAAGATGTAAGTTTATGTTTTTTAAACATTTAAAAATTTTTCCCCTTTTTATTTTTTCACTCCAAAAGCCCAAATAATTGATTTTTGAAATGCAAGTTTTTATTGATTTTCATTGCAGTGAGAGGGAGACAGTTTTCGCAATTACTAAAAAATTGGGTGTGCTAAAAATTGCAAGCACTTTTGACGAGCGTACTCGTTATGTAGTGAGTGATCAAGAAGGTATGCGCACAGTTAATGTTATGCGAGCATTAGTCAAGGGAATACCAATTGTTACAATTGAATGGGTACTATTTTTATTATTTGATATTTGGTAAGGAACCAATGTCTCAAGTTACCTTTTAGACAAACTTCTAAGTTTTTAAGTAAATTGATTAATTTATAATAACAATTAATTGCCTAACTTTCGAGTTTTGAATTGCTGTTTAGGTCTAGGACTTCACTCCAGTGAAGTTTAGAATAATTGTTGTAGCTATAGACAGTAGCTGTATATCTCCCTTTGCTGTTTTTCATTTTTGTTTTTTTAACATTTTTTCTGATTGCAAAAACTCACTGATTACAAGGTTCCAATTCCTTTAGTTCCTCGTCTCTTTTTCCAGGCATACCGTTCGTTGGAAATTGGTGGTTGGTTAAAAGGAAATGATTTTTTTGTTCCAAGATGGAAAAGTGCTCACAAAGCTTGGCTTAATGGTTGCATGTCTCGTTTGTTCTCTACATTAGGACTGTTTTATGTTTCTTCCAAATGCGAGCCTGAAGCAAGGCATCTTTTGCATCTTATCAAATGTTGTCATGGAAAAGTTAGTCTGGAACTGATTAGCTTCATTTTAAAGTGATTGTTCTTTCTGGTTAGAAAACATGAGAAATTTTCAAAATTAACAGAAAGGGATTCCAAAGTTTCAGACAACGGAGTCGTTGAATCGAGCTGTTATATTTGTCGCGCCTCAGTTTGAGTGGAGAGCATTGAAGCAACTCAGGAAGGACATTGATACGCAGGCAACATACATTACAGAAAAATCATTATTGGGTATTGTCAACAACTTACATTTTTTGAAATATATGAAAGTCTCATTTTTGAAAAAAGTCTGTAATGAATGATAAATTTAACTGCGAGTGTTGTATTACGGAATTGTAGATGTTCATTTTTTATCCTCAAAATTTTCTTAATTCAAAAAATTTTTTACAGTTTTTGCAGATTCAATATGCGAGTGTAACATCAGTTTTTTGCTATGACTAGTAATGGAAAATCTTTTACCCTGCTATGTGATCTTATGCTTTTGAGTTATGAAGTCTGAAAATTCCGAGATTTGTGATAATCTTATAGTCATCGTCTTGAAATTGAGTTATTGTTCGACTGTGCTTTTAATATTTTGTTGCACTTCAGTTTTTATTATTAAGTCATTATTAAATGCATGAATTATGTTTAATTTAAAATTCGGATATATTGTATAACTTAGTGTGCAAGTCTTTCCAAATTCGCAGCTTTCTCTTTAAATATTAGATATTTCCCATACGAATTTTTAGAAATAGGAACTTTACTTTTCCTATATTCTTGTTACATATGGATGAAACTGTAGATTTTAAAATTTACACGATAAATTCGGAATTGTTTTTTAAACTTCGTGTTTATTCACTTATCAGTTTTTCAGATATACATTAAACTGTAGGCAGTGTTTCCGAAACGTTTTGCTCCAGCTTTCGTTTTTCATCTCGAATTTTTTTTCGAATTTAGTAGAAAGACTGGTAACAGTCATCTCCTGTGTGTCATAATGCAAATTTAAGTTGTGGAGAGGGAAGGAGTTTCACCGATACCTAATTTATGATCATTTCGATCCTTATATAATTGATGTTGCATACAGCTATTCCATGAGTATTTCTTTGGCGTTAAGAAGGAAGAAGTTCAAATTTGAACTAATAAATCGGAAAACTTGTCCCATTACGTAGAAAAACTGACGGGAGTGAATTACGAAGTAGTTTGGGCATTTCAGTCTGTAAGGTTTAACCTCAGAGGAGAACAGGATGTACTCGCAACGAGTTAAACGACATGCAGCAGCAAGATGGACGTACCGTTCGACAGCTGGCATATTGCACTTCTCAACATTTTAGGTCGTGTCACCGTCTTCGTTGTCATCACCGTTGTGGGCATTTGTTGTATTGATTCATTAAATTCGTCGCTGCAACAGCCGCTAGTCGCTGGCGCTTGACGCAGCAACAGCTGTAGCAGTGATGGTAGCAGCATCGTTCTGTGTTCCCCGCTTTCACCCATTTCTCCCCCTCTTTCTCGAACTCTATATTTTCACTTAGTTTGCTTACTCTTGAAAGCATTTGTTGAGCAGAAGTACGAATGAATAAGTGCTAGACAAGATCTCATCTCACCTCCCTTCACCTCATCTTATCTTACCTTCCTTCAGTTATTTTAAAGATACTCTCATCCTCCATTTTTGGCTTCTGTCTTCAAGAACTGATCTATAGCGGTTTCTCGTTATTACTTATCTTTTACGATAAGTAGTAACGAGTCGCAATATACAACGTTGCATAGAATAGAACTAACTGAATAATACTTTAAATATCTTCAAATTTAAAACTAACTGTAACACTATAGGTATTATTTTTAATTTAGTTTTCAGATCAAATGGTGAAAATGTGGAATGACGATTCTCGCCTCATTTTAATTGAGGAAGTACGAAAGCGTCGCGAAGTTTGGGAATACAAAAAGGTTCAATTTTTTAACATTTTCTTTATCATTCCGCTTAATCTACTGTTTGTCATGCCCTTCACTTACTTATAGTCCAAAGATTGGTAGTCTTTTCCTATGATAGTCCAAAGATTGGCAGTCTTTTCTTATGAAAGTTAAAACAATTTCATATTTCAAACAATTCCAAATCAGTAATAAATTTCTTATATATTGATGATAATCAATTATCACAATATCATATGTTTTCTTAATAGTTAGCGAAGTTAATGGCAACTTTATTTAGTTTAAACATATTTTCGAATGGAATTGTTGAAGTAAATAAAGTTTACCTCTCTTACATTCGGATACTAAAAATTTTCTTCCACACTCATTTCTAACGTAAAGATTACTGCATTTGGATATACATTATTTACAGTTTTACTCTCCATTCGACTGTATCAACACTGCTTGGTTGAAAATTGAATACTAATCAATGTTCTGTGGGTTTCACACCATCCTTTAAAAACACATTTATGAAATTTATTTGGATGTTCAAAAAAACTTCCCCAGTCATAATTTTATCTTCAGTTTTCAAACATTTCCTTTCTAACATTCACAATCCGTTCAATAATAAAGAACACTTCTCTCGTGCTATTTCATGAAACGAATGTAGTTGTAGGAGCGTTATGCGACTTCGGAAAGGAAGAAAGAGTTGTTTGCAGAAGTCGCAGATGCACTTAATGCTTCCGGTTTAGTAACAGCCGGTCTATACACAGGTCCTCCATGCTTTGTTTTTTCGTTTATTTTCAAGTGTCACCATGCCTTAATGATTTCTTTGATTTTTGAAACATGCGTATCTTTGTGAATGTCATGAATGATTGTACTGATGTTAGTGAAACAATTTCAGCGTCATATGCTGAAATGTTTAAATTATTGCAGTCGTTTCCTAACTGTTGATTGCAGAATTCGGTTCGTGTTAAGTATTTTTTTCATTTTCAGTAGTTTCTTTTCTAAACTATCTTTTTAGAAGAAGATGTTCGTACACAATGGAAGAATCTGAAAGATACGTTTAAAAGGAAACTTAAAAGACGCCAGGCGGAAGTCAATGCAGGTTATGAGGACGCGGAACCAACTTGGCGATTCTGGAGCAAAATGCAATTCGTTAAGAATAATTTTGGTCCAGATCGAAATCGGTCTTCTGCATTGAGCAGGTAATCAGTTGGCAATTCTCAAACTGTTCTTTTCAGGGAATAGGAATTATCGAGAATTTTGAAAGCAAATGGATTTTAAAGATATAGAAAAAGAAAGTTTGCCAGCAATTTATTAGATTAAAAAAATTTTGAAGAAATCAAATTCGTACTGCAGCACAGTTTTGGTAGAAAACACACCTAATACGCTGGAGAAATTGATCAGTTCTCTTGTCGAGAAACAGATGTCTGATGACAGCAATAACAGCATAGAGTATGATTTTATTGTTACATTTCAGTTAATGTGCCATCGAAGAGTAAAATTGGCCTGCTGATTTTGTTTTCAAATTTCTTGAATATAATTCAGTTTGGCAATAAATATGTTAATTTTCTTCCAGCAGTTGCTTTGAAGTATACCTACAGGAATTTTGCTTTGTTAGTTTGTTGTTTTTAGGATTTAATTACACAGAATTTCTCTGGAGTTTGTCGCACAGTTTTTGCATATTCATCATTTGTCAACTGACATGTACTTTTACAGTGGACAGATAATGAATGCAACAGAGCTACCATCAGTCGCATCAACTTCCCTTCCCATTCCTTCTGCAAACAACAGTAGCAATAACAGTTGTAACAAGAGCACTCTCAGTAATACAAACACTGTTATACCTGATATTCAAGTCACATCAACTGCAACACCTACAATAGAAATGCATATAGCTCAGTTTGTTCCACCTAACATCAATTATTTGGAGGTATGTCGTAAGATAGTTTTTCTGTTTTCAAATTAAAAATTTTACTGTTTTTTGAGCGAATTTGATCCTTCCATCCACTTCTAACAGTTATGTACATTGTCAGTGTACAATGATATGAAGTGTAATGGTTCTTAATTCTCAAATAAATAACGATATCTCTTTTTATTCCAAAATTAAAGAGCTTTTTAAATAAACTGAGTTGTCTGCTAATAAATCATTCTGTCGTCAATATTTTATATATCGGCATTAATTTTACTATATAAAACCACTGGTACTAAATTATTCAGCAATGCCATTCATTGCAGGGCATAGCATCTCACTCACCATTGTCACAACATCTTGGATTTGACTCAAATAAATTGAGATCACCTTCACCGGTTAATCCGGAAATACATCCTTGTGCAAGTGCTTTAGCTGATCTTCAGAAAAAGGCAATGAAGAGGAAAGTATCGGAAGCAAGCAACGAGGATTTGCAAAATATGCAGGAGCCAGACGATGAATGCGCCTGGTTTGGTAAGTTTTACCAAATTACTGTATATTATTATAACATATTCATGTGATATATTAGTCTTTTCTATGGTAGAGAATTTATGTTTATATATAATTTTAGTGTATGCAATAAAATCCTAAAATATTCGGAATTCTAGGTCGAAGTGTATCAAGTGCGTTACGCCGACTTTGCTTGACATCACCACTTTCTGCACTTACTCTCAAAAAGCAGATCTCAGATTTGATATATGAGGCGGAAATCAAGCAATTAATACGTCATCGAAAAACAGGGCATTCGTAAAAAAATCTTGTCGTTATCAGCGCTTGAGTTGAAAAAGAAACCAAGAGGACTCAGTCCTCGGAATTATACTAAATATAGTAAGAATGAAAGTACTGGAGATTGTAAGTCTCAAATGATACAGTTTAGCAGTTCTTCTAGAGAAGGATCTGTGCACTGAACAGTCGATGTTTATCGTTCAGCGATGTTTTTCAATTTTTTCAAATCACACTGTTATTAATATAATGTATGACATAAATGGTGCATATTTGTTACAGAAATCGCGAAAGAACTTAATTATTGCTTACTAAGATGATAAATTTTTGAATCTCATTCCTAAGCTTCAGGTTATGGTTATCATGACAATTTTCTAAGACTTCAGTCAAGAAGTTTAAAAAAATTGTGGGAAAAGCTAAATCATCGAAACTATCACCGTTTTATGGAGAAGTTTTTATAATATAATTTGCGGGTAATATTGTAAGTTATTTCTATTGCTGTATGAAAGTACTGTACAGCTTTAATAATAAAGTTTATAATTAATAAAGTTAGAAAAATTTAACATTTCGCCTTATTGCTTTTTATTGAATATGATCATAATTCTTATGTTTTGATAATCAAAAGATGCAGATAAAAGCTATAAAATGTTAGAAAAGTGACATGACTTATACATTTTCAACATGTTTTTAAAGGTAAAATGAGTTCTTCTTGGTTTAATTTCAAAATACTTCGTGTGTGCTGCTTTTATATGACATTAAATGTACATGAACATTCCTCGCTAAATTAATTTAAATTAAATTGATATAAACTTCTCTTAGTTACGATGTAGTAACGGGGTCAAAAAATCCCAATCATCTATTGCAAACTACAAATCACTTTCCAACCAATTACGGACCGTTTGCAAAAGTCCTTCATTTCATGTATTAAAAAAAAAGCAAATTTTCTGTGCTAATAATGTTTCAGGGTGTTAGTAAATAGTTCAAACAAAGCAAGGTAGAGAAATATGTGAAAGGAAAAATAAAAAAAACTGAAAAAAAAGCTGTGCAGGAGTACACAAAACAATTTTCGTTTTTTTTTTTTTTTTCGAATGAAGTTTTGACTAAACATTTCTGAATGATATATACATTGCACTGAGAATAACTCAGCAATTATTGCTTTTGTTTTCTCTTCTTTGTAAGGTGATGATGGATGATAGATCATTTACCGTATTATGTGTTCGACAGAATAAAGTTGATTAGAACAGAGTAAAAAAATAAATTTGCTAAAATGATGTGCTAAATAAGCCATATTCACACAGATTGTTTCAGTTGATTTTAAATTGCGATTAAAGATAAGCTAAGAAAACATCTTTTTAAAATTGGTAAAAAATGTCAGTTACATCAATGAGGACAGTGATGGACAAAACTTTGTATATTATCACCATGCGATGATAAAGAAAAAATTGATGAATATGAAAACAGAGTACAGGCAGTAAGATTACTATGAAAAAAGACTCATCGTCTGTTATAATGAGCACAGACAAAAAGAATGGTTCGTGCTATTCTCTTCAAAATGCAAAAGGCTTGGATATACATTTATTTTACAATATTTATAAAGCTAAAAAATTAGCTTTTTTTATATTGCTGTATGAATTATCATCCTTTTGTGAAAAAGCTTTTTCAACATAATTTACAGGTAATATTGTAAGTTATTTGTATCGTTGTATGAAAGTGTTGTACACCTTTAGCAGCCGTTTACCGAAATAAAATTTTCGTTTGGATTCTACATAAATATATATCATAGTCATATGATTTGATGTTAAGGATGCTTTAATATTTTTAAGTGAAAATAGTTTTGAGTCATTGCTTTAAGTTATTTTAGAAATAGTAATAGGTAATTCCTGTTAAACTAACGCGAATCAAATTTTTACATCCTATAATAGTATTTTTCATCATATGTACACAGTTTGACTATTCTGATGCTAATTTCATTATTGGCATTTAATTAAATTAGAACATGTTAGAAGTTTCTTCAACTCGACTTCCTTGATACGCAAAGAGCAATTGATGGAATGAGGAAAGATATTCATTTGTTTGTTTCTTTATAAAACTTATGAAAGTATGTGAATTAAATTTCTCATGCTATATCTGATGCGAATCCTTTTATTTCAAGTCATATTGAATTCTTCTCCCAACTGCATCAGATGGAGACACTGATTCATAACCATTTTGAAACAGGGCTCGAGATATTTGTGTTGAGGATGGTTGCTATGGCGTTTTCGTTATCAATTTTTCGATTAGCAGTTTTCGATTAGCAGTTTACCTTTCTGACGGTATTATTGCTTATTTAATCATTTGTTTACCTGTCCTTTAATTTACTCGGCAATTACTCGTTTGCTTACTAGTGATCGTTTTCTTAATTGTTTAAAAATTTAGATTACCAAATTTTCTCAAATTTTATGTGTACCAACAACTGATGATTCATCACATAGTTTGCATAAAATCTTTTCAAAGTTTTTTGTAGTTTTTATATTTTGATAAATGGAACGAAAAGAAGATGGAGAGGAAAAGAAAAATGAAGAAGTAAGTGATCGAAGTCCTGCTCAAAAATATGATCTGTATGTCCTCTCCGATGAACTAAGTGATAAACTTAAATTGTTAAACTATGAAGAAGATTATGCAAAATTAGCTCCAAGCTACAGGACTGTTTCTAGGTAAAATTCTTCTTGTAATAATGAAGTGATTAGATGCAATTAATTATGTAATAGTTAGATGTTTTGATCGTTCAAGAAAAAATAATTTTGAATAAATGGAACCATTTCCATACGTTTTATTTCTGGAATAGTAAGGGTCAACTTTTGAAAACAAAGTGAAAATTACTTTATCTATAGAGTAGAAATTGACCTGTGATATCACATTGTTGTTGACGCAATCTGAAAAGATGTTCTATCCAAATTGTTATTTATTCTTTGTCATTAATTAAGTAAAAGTTACCAATCAATATTTTTTTGTTGGCCTATTTGGAATTTAAAATTTTCAAGTTAACTAAGTAATTCTAGTTAGTAGGTTCTTTTATAGAGAGTATTTTGTGGCAAGTACAAATATTGGTGAGCAATTTTTTATTTTCACTACACTATCCGCGTGGCTCATCCAGAAATCTATCGATCCGACATTCATAATCCCGCAAGAGGTATCTTCAAATTGCCATTACTCATCTTCTTAACCTAGTTACATTAACACAAAGCGTCCGATGACATTGCAGTTTGATGACCCCAATGGGACAATCTCAAGTATTCTCAGTGCATTGCGAAGTAAGAATGTTTCTGTTGCTTTTGCACCAAATAAACTAAAAACTGGCGCTGGTGAGCAATGCTTGTACGTGTTGGACAAACTCGCTGATTTTGCACTTATTGCCGGGCAATTCTGTTGGACCAAGTAATCTTTGATCTGATCTATTTATTAATCCGTTCATTCAAGAATTCCTATAACCGGAACTAATAAATAAATCCAACTTTGTTGGAAAAGAAAAAGTCCTGACTGGTTATTTGTCTAGTCAAACGTTGTAGTTACAGGGCGAACCCAGTGCCACAAGATGATGAAGGAATGGATGAAGCAGTTGATCGGATTGAAATTACAGCTGAAGAGGTAAGAAATCGATCTTTAAATGTCAGCACTGCGCCATATTATCACATGTAAAACTTAAATTTGTTGCTATTTAAAATATCATTTTGCTTTATCTTAAGGTTTATCTGTAATTTAAGAGCTTTGAGTAAAGTTCAAAATTTGCTCACACAAACTCAATTACTGAATAGTTGAAAGAAATTTTAGTTCGATGAGGCCGAACAGATGGATGTTGCTGATGATGATGATAACGAAATTGTGATGGATCTGAAAGCCATACCATCTTCAAGAATTACTGGTGGAGAAAGTGTAAAACTTTATTGAACATTTCTCGAAGATTGCAACATAGTATGTGATTTTTTTTCTAATTTTAATTATGCCGATTTTCAGCAACAGCCTTTAGATGGTATCCTCCATAGCGATACAAATGTGAATTTTTGGAAACTTGAAGTTGAACGAATAGCACCACGTCTTAAAGTTACCTTCGAGCAAGATTCAAAAGTATGGTGTAATTCGAACTTAAAAATTTACTTCTAACCTTCGAATACTTTTCCAAAAAAAAAAAAAAAAAAACAAGAAACAAAATTTCCCATTTGAAAAAAAATGATGGTGACAAAATATTCCAATAAAAAATAGGACAAAAAACTTCAAAAAATTGAAATTTCAACAAGAAAATTCTACGCAACTTCATCAACAAACATATCAAGTGATATTCAAAATGAAGTAGCGAAAAATACATTATTTAACTTGCATATGTAGAATTATTTAGGACTGGAGAATGCATTTGGGACGAATACGGTTCTTACAGAAAACAGTAACGGAATTGTTGAATACGACAGAGCCTCACTTGAAGAGTATTTCTAATGAGCTCGATAAAACAATGGAACGAATTATTAGTAGGTAGGAATCGGTTCATGCATCTTATTGCTTTTTTGAAGTTCTATTTGCATCAAAACTTCATTTACAGGGAGAAACATTTCAACAGTCAACTGGAACCTGTGTTGACCAAATTTTATCATGCTAAAGAGAGAATGACTGAAGTAGAAGAAAAATACAAGTAATCTTTATATCTCGTGGCATTCTATAAGTTCTTATCAAAAAAATTGGCCTTAATATTATGTGAAGGTTTATTTATTTGAACAGGGAAATCAGTAGTGGTATTTTGGAGCGTACTCAAAAATTGCAACGTGTCAATGATGAACTGGAACAAATCAAGCAACAAATTGACGAGAAAAGTCTCCGAAATAGTGATGCAGGTAGTTTTATTGTTTCTTCAGCCAGTTAGCATCTAGCTTTGACTGATAGAAATTGTACTTTTCATTTCCATTCCTACTGATTACTTTTACCAGTTTTCACTGCACATTGATTACTCATCGATATTATAATAAACTGATAGTCTCTTAACGCTGTGGAACGTATTTTTCTCGAAGTTCCAAGTTAAAACATTACAATTTGTTTGGCGCTGACTGATTTTTAAATTGACAAGAAACAAAAAAAAAATTTTATGAAAGAAAATTTCGGGATCTGTTTTTTATATTCCTTTTTAAAAAAGGCATTTCTTCCCATTCGATAGACTATTTGCAGCCCCGATGCTGAAGTTAAAGCATGCTCTGCAAAAGATGGAATCAGAAATCCTCACAATGAATGTTCAGATCAGTGTCATGGAACAGTCTCTCTTACAAAGCCAACTTAAAAATCGAGCCGCATATAACGCTCATTTACAGGATTTGTATATTTAATTGCAAAATATTTCTTTTAAACTCGAATCTATTTGATATTATTTGAAATGGAATTGATATAAAGCGAAGATTTAATTGAAATGCCAGCAAAATCAAGTTCAAAAAGTTATCTTTATTTTTTGCGTTTTGGTAACGTGAAGAATGGTGAATCGACCAGAAAAACGCTCAGTATGGGCTCGATTTTTTTTTTTTTTGTTTGCGATATTAATAAGTGGTTAAAAATAGAATTTGTATGAAATACATAATACAATACTTCCAGAAAAGCAGGAGATGTTTACTGTTTGCATTAAATGTGATTTTATACAGATGACAAAGTGCAATGATTGCTATACAGATAACGAAATACATGTATGGTAATAGAGATAACTGAAGTACAGATGTTTGTTATATAAATAACAAGGTATATGGATTGTTAAACAAATAACATATGAGTTTACATTAAATGCTTTGTTTAAATATCGGCTAATCTTTTATAAATAATTTCATAAGTATTATAAGAGAATCCTTCAAAGAAGGGAAATCAAGACATAGATTTTAAAAAAATTTTCAGTAATTTTCTTACAAAAAAAAAATTCTTCCAGTAATTAAAATGACTGAATTCATTTGTTCTTATTGCGCGCGGCAGTTATGTGTCGAAAACTCGACAGAAATTAGCAACTTTGGAGAGCCGGAAAAGCTATTACCTCACTATTTCTATCAATTCCTTTTATTTCCTGAAACAACAAAAATGTTGCAGTGTATTTCATCGGATAAATCGAGCATTTCGGTTACCAATTGGTAGAAGTTTCAAAATATGCATTAATAAACAATCAAAAAATTTATTAACTATGCAAAAAAGATAAAAACTATGGATATCGTTTGGAGATTTTTCTCAAAGAACTCTTTGACATTACACTGAAGGAGTGAGATTTGGAACTAATTTCAAATAGAAGTGGACAAAGGTGACTTAGACCTTAAATGATTTTAAACTTTAACCACCTTAATTTCATTTTTCTCTAAAAACTAACTTTATTTGGTAATAATACAAATTAAAAATGACTTAAGTTTCATAGGTAGCACCTCTTTAATAGTTATGGAAAAGATTTCGAAAAAGTTAATATCGAAATACTGATCACATGGCAAAAATAAATTTACTGACATAATTTGATAATTTTCAATTAAATATTGTGGATGTAAATAAATCAGACTTCAGTTCTGCATATAACGTGAGTTTTGTAGTTGTAATTGGAACCTTAAAAAAATTATATTGAATGATAAAAAAGCTTCAAAGTTGAAATTCATTTAGATTATTGGGTCACCCCAAACTTTGTTTGATAATTATATTAATTAAAAATGATTTAAGTCTTGTCCACAATTTCTTTCAGATTGAGACATGATGAGAGGGTTATTTCTGCTTGGTTCTTTTCTTCTCGGTATTTCAAACTTGGGTAATCAAACTCTTATTTAAATAAATGGTTTATACAACAACGCACTAAGCAACTAGAATTTCAAAAAAATAATTTTAGTGGCGATACCAGTAGCAGAGATAGACTATCCCACAAACTGACCCCGTCCAAACAAATTTACACGGATAATTTCAGTGTTAAAAACTATGCTTTAGCAGGCAAAGGTCATAAGAATTGCATCGCCTCGGTACGTACATTGGCTAGCGCAGATAAAGCATGTCTGATAGTATGTAATCACTTTCAACCGTTTTCTCCAGTGGTGAGTAATTTAATGGATTTAACTGACGTCACTTTTGTAATTAAGAAATAAACCTTAAAGAAATTTAAGTTGAAATGACAATAAGAATTTAAAATAAAATTCTTTGGAAATATGGGATCACTTTGATTTCATTTTTCCCCCAAAATCAACTTTGTTTAATAATAATATCAACTTAGTTTATTCTCATACAAATTACAGTTTACACTTCCGGTATAAATTAATATATAAGTCTGTACCACGAAGGAAGTGATCCCAACATTATAATGGGCACGCCAAGGGAAGATAATACAAGGATTCGGATCTTTCCGAAAATTAACAAAACCATCAACTGGAAAAAAGAATATATTTCATATCCTTTAGCCTGTTATACTTCCCACCGACTCAGCTTAAAGTGATTATAAATTTCATCTTTAGAAGAACATGGAGAATGTTATTCATATCACTAAAATAGTTAAACAGCTTACTTTAATCTCACAACCATGTTCTTAAATATCACAGATGTATCTAATCGTTATTGTTTATTTCGTGATAATGATGTTAACCAGCTCATTAATTTTAAAAATGCTAACTACAATAAACAAAAGCCCTATTATTTATTTAATTCAAACTATAAAAACTATACAAATCATAAAAAACAAAAGAAGTTATTTCTAAATAAAATCTCGCTTAAATTTACACAAATTCGTATAATTTTTTTGCAAAATCTCACAGACATACTTAAGAATTTGAAAAAAAATGTACCCCATTATGATTATGAAATCACCTACCACATCGAGAATAATACGGCTTCGTTAACTTCATTTTACTGTTGACTTTGAAGAAAAAACCGTTTTTTCTAGTATTTTTTTCTTCAGCAAATACTTTAATAGCATATAATGACTTTCAAGCCAGTAAAATAACCATAAACTGCTATAAGAAAGGGCAATCACACTTGATACATTTTACAACTAATGATTGGTATTTGTTCTTAGACAAAACGTAGATGGCCAAATCGCGAGAATATTTGATGCTGAAGAAGCAAATAGCGGAGGTGAGGTACGGCCAAATGTACTAATCGTTTGTCCAAAAACCGGATATCTGCAAACATTAAATAAAATTTTAAGAAAAATCATAATGGAAAATATTGCAGGAGGAAAAACGCAAACTGTACAAATAGATATAGCTACTGGCAGTCTATCTCTACAAAATGCTAACCGGTTGAAAACCATAATAAAGTATCGAGTTCTGTAAAATTTTTGGAAATAGAACTAAAAAAATAGAAACAGAAACCTTGCTTTAGAATTAACAGAAATGCTTTCCGTAAGAGGTGCAGACAATTCGTTTGCAGCACTTCCGAAAGGCTCTGAATCGAACTGTAGAGGCGTCAAAAGATGGGAAGATGTATTGCTAGTCACAATAGTACCGTCTTGTTGCTGCGCATTAATTGTCCGGTTTCCGTATTTAACCATTGTCCGAATGAAGCGAAGCAAACATAAGTGCAAGACGTACTGGAAACCAAGTGCACCAACACCCTGAAAATCATCCTTAATGAAATTTATAATTCACAACTAAAGTTTACGAGAAAAAGATAAAAATGGGCAACGATAATATTTCACAATTAAAAAATAATGTTAACAGCACATTCGTACACCAAGCACGTCATAACAATTTGAGAATGCTGATGTATAGGATGTTTTCTCAATTTAACATAAATTTGAAGTCAGCTAATTTACCATGAAATTCAAAAAAATTTCAAATTGAACATACCGCATAAAGAGACCAGAAACTCTCGCGATTTATGATTGTCCTGATACAATCAAAAAATCCAACATATTTTGCTGTTATTGAGATAGCCGTGACACCATTATCCAGATTGTCTATTAATGTTCGTGTCCCTAAAATTTCAGCTTCAGTGGATTCTGGAAGTCATTTCTTCGGGCTTTTTTTTTTTTTTTCGGAATCTTACCCTGAATATAAAGACGATGAAGTACTGTCTCGAATGGATATAAAGAGAAATCAGCTAGCATTTGTGACGTCAAAGTTGCAAATATCTGCGGAAAATATTGATCAAAAGCAGTTTTTTCATGCAATGGTTTTCGATTCTAAAATTATTTCCTCCGTAAATAATACCCAACGTATTTTCATATTCTGATCTTTTTCTAAATTTATAAACGAATAAGAGCTCAATTTATTTCTTTCGCCAAATGAAATGTCAGAAAAATTCAAGTATAGAATACACTTACAACATATCGTTTAGCCAAAACATATATCCAATCAAATAAACCGATTGTTATCAAATAGTGCGACGTGAATAAACAAGTTGTCGGTATTAAGAGATATAATAATGAAAAACGTTTACTGTTATCTCTTGGCCCGATAAAATCAAATCGCAAACGACTTATTCCATTTATCACTACATCCATTACGCGGAACTCATCACAGCGACCACTTTCGCTCTATAAAGTTAGTTTAACACCACAACCTTACCAGTTCCAATCAGACAGTCCAAAAAGTGATTTCTATCACTATCATATATACCAGGAACGAATAAAGATAGATTTCTATTTGGTCATTCAATCTCGCCACCAAAATTTCAGAAGACGAACAAAATCTGAACCGTATAGCAGATTAAAACAATGCTAGTGTGGAGTTTTTTTCTTCAAATATTTGGAAATAATGTCGTACCTTTTATCTATATTAATAATCAAAAAAAAAAAATTTCTTCTTAAGCTTTCCCTTTGAAATTAATTTATTTACCCTGACAGTTTCGATGAAAGATGACACAATAAATGGAGTCATGCAAACTGCAGTTGAGCTGAAAAAAATAAACACCGCTTTAAGTATTCTTCAAGAAGTAAAATAGTAACAAATTGTAATGCAGAGTACTTACGCTTTTAAAATAAGGTGGTGACAATATTTCTTAAAGCTTCCGTGCTTTACATAATGCCTGAAATTACCCTAATTTTTAGCATAGAACCAATACCAGAGTCAAATATTAAAAAAAAAAAAATCTTACTGATAAAAAACAAACCGTGGAAGACCAAATATATCAGCGAGTAATATTTCTCCAACAATAGATAATCCCCAAAGAACACCTGAACCAATAGCACCTTTCCATAAAGTCAGAAGTCCCTGAATTTATGGAGTTTTGCCGTTTGTTGTGTTTGTAGAGTCAAAATTGATTTCAAACAATTTAATAACTTTAAACAAAAGTGCATAAATGCTTTTACCCGCAGGAAAGCAGCAATAACGCTACAACATTACCATTACAATGAATTATTAAGAGGTAAGTTGAATAATATGTTTCACTAACTTCGCAACTAACTACTTTATAAACAACAGGAATTAAAGTAAAGGGTGTAAGATGAAGCGATCTGGCGAATTGATGAACTTGACACTGCCGTCTCAAAACTGTACATGGATGACTTATAAGTATTTTCGTGACCAAACTGAAAAGTATCGTCATAAAATGAATTCGTAATATCTACACAAAATGAAAAAAAGCATTGATAATAAAAGATCTTAACAGTAAAGGTTCTTAAAATTTATTTTGATAAAGACTTAGTGATGCCAATAGACACGTTAGCCATCGGATTATGCGGTTTTCGTGGCGATGATGCGTTTTCATTAGTTGGTTTAGAGAGTACTGCTGGTGTCGTAAAACCAGATCGAAAAGATGCATTTGCCGCGACTGGATCTATCAATTGATCATCTTCAAACGAGCCAGGATATGGTGCTAAAGCACTACAAACAGTAAATTTCTTTGTAAAAATACAAAAAGCTGTTTTAAAGAAAAGTTGGGAAATCAGAAATTCGGGAATTCAAAATATATTTATTTTGATTAAACAGAATGTGTTACAGACTAACTGCAAATATTGAGAACCAAAGAATAAGAGTAGAAAGCAACAAAATTCAGAGACTCTGTTTCAGTTATAATTCATTTTTTTTATGTTAAAACTTATTGCTTATATTGGTTACGGTTGTACTCGCAAAATCAAAAACGGATTTTGCATTCGTTTCTGTGCCAAGTTCATAGCTAATCTTTCTTGATGAAGTATAAAAGAGAAAATAAACCATTCGGTCGAAATTTGTGATGCATTACAGCAGCATTTGTTGGTTGCATGTCTCGAAAATAGTTAACTGACATTTCACTTCGTTACGACGATAGTTTTCATCATTAAATTGCTAGCACATCTTAAAAAAATTATTTCTAACTTGCTAATATCTCATCAAGTGCAAAATGAAGTGTGTCAGAATTGGAGAATATGGAGCAAAAACTGGTGCCATTAACGAGTGAAAATGATCTACCGTTTACAACAATTGCACCTTTTTAAATTCACTGACCGAAATCAATCAGTTAGTCTGATAATTACAGTTACGGGATGGGAATCAGTCCAATTAAAAAGAAAATCTGCCAAGATTTGTCAATAAAATCCACTTCTTCCAACTAAGCATACCAATTTATTGGCAGTATCACCAGTACACCACAAATTGGTCCACTTGCAATGCACTCCGTTTCGGACGAGTCACACAATTTGCAGTTTGACGGATCGGACAGAGAAAGAGGATTAGGTAGAACGGTTGGTATTATCAAGTATTGATTATTTGCAGCTGGTGGATGTCCAAGTTTTGAAGTTATTTGGTGACAGCATCTTCTGCAAGCGTTATTGTCACATGTGATGAGAATCAGCTCAATTACATACTCGGTTTAGATATGATACGTTTGGAACGTCGCCTCATCGATACATTAAATCGATTACGATGTAAAGTCCATGAAAGAGGATGCGCGCAGTTCAAAACATCACTGACTAACACTCCATTTCAGAAGGTTAATTTAGCGATTTCTTTTCATATTATAAATTGGTGCAGTTAAATGCTAAGTAAGATTATGATGTGACCAAAAGAAATTTCATTTCTTGATCAGGTTGGGCTATCTTGACTGCAAACATTTTCTTACATTATTCATTTTGAATTTATAAACTTCAAAATTTAATAGTCATGGTATATATCAAAAAAATGATTTTGAAGAGTACTATAATTTCGGGAATTTCGGTTTTTTCGTTGCTGGAAAGTGGGTCTCAAGCATGGGAGTGGAATGTGCTTTTGAAGTCATTACAATATGTTTGCTTTGCAAGAAAAAAACTCATCGACGATTTATTAGACCAGTGTATGTATATTTACAATCGTTTTTCAAAGCACGGTGAGAATTTTTAACCATGTGTTGAAAATTAGAGTCAGTGAGTGCTTTTTTCAATAAAGTATTTTTTATCGCTGTTTCCGTACATTTACAATTTTCCGTTTTTTTTTTTTCTTGAAACTTGAAGTGCAGGGGGATTAAAAGAAACAATAATTTCTAGCTGACTTGTGTTGTAAGATTCTTTATGTTTATTGGTCATTAATTAAGCAACTGGGTCGTTTTCCAGCAAGATACTTTGAGTTTTCCGTACCTATTTTGTTACTTATGGAGATCATAGAAACCATTTATTTACTAAGTTATCTAGTGATTGTTCATCAACTCCCATAACCTTTTAATTAGCAAAAGTTTCCCAGTGAAGGAATCAAAGTGACACTATACTGTTTAAAAGTCACTGTATGTATTTGGCTAGTTTTGACATGACATTTCTGTAACTAACTTCTTGTGAACTTTGCTGCATTTCTCGATATTTCTCTTACTTTAAATTTAGTCTTGTATTCTACAAATTGTAAAAAACTCAACATGTAATTACTTGTTTTGGCCACCAAACAGTTGTTTAGATTTCGTTGTTTTTATTTGTTTTTTATTTTTTTGAAATAGCTTCATTCCTTGGTTTGTGAACCAGCTGAATAGGACTTCTGAATAATACCTCCAGTCAGGTTTGTTTCCTATAGGTTCGGCTGTTTTCAATAGCATAAACAACCATCTATTACTTGTTTCTTTTTACTTTTTAAGGTTTATATCAACTATCGATGCCTACTCAATACATTTTGACTTTGATTTTAGTCGAGAAAAATCTGAAAACAGCAAGAAAAATTACTAAGGAAATAAACGATAAACAGGCCAGTGAATCTTCTCGTAAAAGTAACAACGATGATCAACCCTCTGAAAATCCAAACCGGGGCAAACGTCCTTCCAGCTTTCCGGATATACCAATGCCTCCGTTAGTTTTAATCTATTGGAAAACTTTTTCACTATTTAAATGTGTATGTCCATTATTGTTTGCAATTTGCTTTTGAGATTTAATTTTTAAAAGTTTTCAGATTATCAGCTGTTTTAGCAGCCATAGCAGCATTTGTTGCCCTTTTCTTGGTGGCAAACAAAGGTAAAGAAATATCTTGGAAGGAATTTTACACAGAGTATTTGGAGAAAGGCATTGTAAGTGGTCTATGTTCAAAGTTCATATAATTTGGGTGATCGATTTAAATACTGTTGTTTGATTTATGTTTTTAAAAAGTGACCAGATCTACTTTGAATTTTTAATTTCTTAACACTTTATTTCTCAAATTCAGATTGACCGACTAATTGTGCACAGAACGTGGGTTGAAGTAAGAGTACGGGAAGATGCAAGTGTTGGTGTGGGTTATTTATACTTTCAGATGTTTTGCTTCTTGTAAAAATCCAGCAATATTAGTAAATGTTTGGTTTTTTGTTAAATATTGACTATAATAGAAAGCTGTGTATGAAATTTTTATACGTTTATAATAGCTGAATTGTAAGTTGTTCTAGGTCACTCCATATTTTTATATTGGCAGTGTGGATACGTTTGAACGATCCCTGGCAACCGCGCAGCAGCATCTTGGAATTAATCCAGAAAATCAAGTCACTGTTATCTATAATCCGGTCGACACAGCGTGAGTAATATGTTCGTTTAAGAAAACTTTTTTTCGAAATTTGTTTGTTTTTAAATTGTGAAAGCTTTTTTTTTTTAGATCATTGATAAGCAGTTTAATTCCTGTGGCCATATTGTTCTTGCTAGCATGGCCTATCATCAGAATGTTCTTTAGCTCAAGGCGATCATCAGGTTTGATTTTCGAAGTTTCTGTTGTCCAGAGGATTACAACACGTTTTAATTTATTCTAGTTTATTAAAATGCTGTATTGTTTAGGCAAGGACATTGCAGGCGGTCGTGGTGGAACGAATCCTTTTAGTGGTGGTGGTCCGTTCAATATGTTTGGTTTTGGACAAAGTACAGCAAGACTGATCAATAAAAATGATATCGATGTAAAGTTCAGTGATGTTGCTGGTTGTGAAGAAGCGAAAATAGAAATAATGGAGTTCGTTAATTTTTTGAAAAATCCAGAGCAATATAAGAAACTTGGTGCTAAAATACCGAAGGCAAGTTACTTTTTCATGTTGTTTTATATTCCAGCATTCAGAATTAAAGCAGCGGTTTGGAAGTTGGAAGAGGAATCCATCTATTTAAAAATTATAACTCTGTCCTATCCAGGGTGCAATTCTAACTGGTCCACCAGGCACCGGTAAAACGCTATTGGCTAAAGCGACTGCTGGCGAAGCAAATGTGCCATTTATAACAGTTAGTGGTTCAGAATTTCTGGAAATGTTTGTGGGCGTTGGTCCAGCGCGTGTTAGAGATATGTTCTCCATGGCTCGCAAAAATGCACCCTGCATATTATTTATTGGTACGTCTTTTTATTATAGTGTTTTTCCTATTTAATGCTAACCGAAGTAACATAATATCAATCAAAGTACGTGTATAAATCCACATTCAGAATATTGCTTGATAACAAAATACAGGGTAAAATGCTACTACTATCACAATATATATAGGATATGTTTGACCGACAGTATTGTTAAATTGATTTTAGAATGGTCACTTTCTCTTACATACTTATCATCCATATTGAACGTCTCCTGTATATTACTTGATCTTCTTTATAATTACATTCAAAATTTTAACAATACTGTCGGTTACATCCTATCTGGACGAATCTTGTAGTTTTTAGAATTAATAAGGCTCACGTAAAAGACAATTTAAGTTCATTTGCAGATGAAATAGATGCTGTTGGAAGGAAGCGAGGTGAAGGTCGATTTGGCGGTCATTCAGAGCAGGAAAATACTCTCAATCAACTCCTAGTTGAAATGGATGGTAATTTGTTTCAACTAACATCGTCTGCCAAATGATTTCATGTGAAAATGTTACCTGATTTCGAAAAACTTAAAGGTTTCTCGACTGAGGAATCATCGGTTATTGTAATCGCAGCTACAAATCGTCCTGATATTTTGGATGCAGCTCTACTTAGGCCTGGTCGATTTGATCGCCAGATCTACATCCCTGTACCTGATATCAAAGGAAGGTAAAACTTTGTGAATATTTAGTCTTTATCTACATCATCATCTGAGGGAATTGCAAATAAATTTGAGCTCACCAAATTTGGAATTGATTTATTTAGGGCTTCAATATTTCGTGTTCATTTGGCGAAATTGAAGACAACTTTGGATAAAGTGGAGCTTTCAAGAAAGTTAGCTGCTTTAACTCCCGGATTTTCAGGTTTAGTGCTTATCTACATCATGATCTTATCGAATTCAGCAGAAGTAATTTTTAACTTGAAAATCATTTTCAGGAGCGGATGTTGCAAATGTCTGTAATGAAGCAGCATTAGTAGCAGCACGTGATGCAGGAAATGAAATTATCTTTAAAAATTTCGAGCAGGTTAATAGTAAATAATGAAATTATCAGCTTTTTCGTTTCTTAGGCATTATAAAATTAAGTTTCTTACCTTGTTTTTTTCTACCCATTTTCTTGAAGCACTAAAGTAGTGAAAAATATTTTTTCTCCTTTTACTAAATAGTGCTTTGAAATTTTACACTATTGAGCTCTTTTTTTCTTTTTCTTTTTTTTTTTTTTTTTTTTTTTTTTCATTGGGTAATAAATTCAGGCGATCGAAAGAGTCGTTGCTGGTATGGAGAAGAAAAGTCAGGTTTTGCAGCCGGAGGAAAAAAAGGTAGTTGCATTTCATGAAGCAGGGCATGCGATCACTGGTTGGTTTTTAAAACATGCCGATCCACTACTAAAAGTATGTTTTTATAAGTAAATTCATGGTATATACTTTTGGACCGAATATATTAATTTCTTTTAAAAATTGTAACTTTGACAGGCAGGTATTTCCAGGTTTCAATAATACCACGTGGTAAAGGATTAGGATATGCGCAGTATCTACCGAGGGAGCAGTATCTTTATTCCACTGAACAACTTTTGGACCGAATGTGTATGATGTTAGGAGGGCGTGTTTCGGAAGAAATCTTTTTCGGACGTGTTACAACTGGTGCACAAGATGATTTGCAGAAGATTACTGAGATGGCCTACTCCCAGGTTTTTAAGTATTTTTGTTTTGGAAATTTTTCTGAATTTGAGGCTATTTAAAGTGGTCAGTGAAAATTCTTTATTTGTATCGATTTCAAAATCTCATCTTTTGGCAAAGCCATATAATTGGATAGTTCTTTTGATGCTGGTAATTGATTTATTTACAGATTGTGAAGTTCGGTATGAGCAAGAAAGTCGGTCCGTTGTCGTTTACAGAGGGTTCAAATTTTCAAAAACCATATTCTGAAACCACTGCGGAACTCATTGATCAAGAAGTTAGATGAAATTTTCTCCTTTATGTGAATCCTAAGTAGTACAATGTATAGAATACTTAGTCAGAACATACATTTGTGACTAAGCTTTCCAAGAAAGATAGATTTGAATACAGATAGAATGTGAAAATTAAAGTTTATAGAAGGTTATGGGATTATGCACATAAGATTCGTCTTTATGGCTCTGAAATTATGTGTAGTGATTTCTCTTTTAGGTGCGTAATCTTGTCGACACAGCTTATAAAAGAACCCACGAATTGCTGGAATCTAAAAAACCGCAAATTGAAACTGTAAGTCATGAGAGATCAGTTTCATTAGATAATTCATATGTATTGTCCTCTTGAATGCTTGCAACTTTTTAAAAATAATTATTTCACAGGATGTCTTAACCTCTCGAAAAATTTTTTCCCTTCCATTTTAGGTGGCAGAAAGATTACTTCAAAACGAAATTATATCTAGAGAAGATTTAATTGAGTTGCTAGGACCGCGTCCGTTTGCCGAAAAGCAAACATACGAGGAGTTTGTTGCTGGTACTGGTGGCCTGGATGAAGATATCACATTGCCGAAGGGTTTAGAATCATGGAATAAATCAGTGAATTTGGAAGACAATTCCGAAACTAAAGTAAGTTAATTATATTTTCATCAGAAGAGGTGGACTTCTTTCACTATTAATAAGGAATAAAAATATTTCTTGCAAAATAAAGATAAGGATTTTAATCCAATTTTCATATCATTAACCATCCACTGCAACTAATAAGTTTTCGGAGATTTGAAAATTTATTTGTAACGTTAGCTTCTTGTGCTGTGAAAGTGGCAACAATTAAGTGCCATTACATTTACAGTACTTTTAAGCAAGGTAAGAAGAACTTTCATTGAGGTACGAGATAGTGCAATAGTTTGCTATTAGTTTGAGTTATTTTTCTGGCTGAAATCATTCCACGAAATTGTTTGTTGTGATTTATGTCATGAGCTTACCTTAGCTCCGGGCAGTCTACGATTAACTTAAGTGATAGAATTAATATTTGGATTTTCATAAACTCTTTCATTTTTCTTTAGCGAAAGGATTCCGCAGTATCAATAATAAAAAAAATCTTTTTCAGTAGAACAAATTTTAATTTTATATCTTTTAGGCAAAAGCAACAAATGGCACGGATAAAGCAAATAAAGAGCGGTAGAATTAAAATCTTTGTATTTTAGGATCTTGGTGCAGTTTTTGAATTACTATTCTTCCATCTTATGTTCTTTTTTTTTTCATATTTGGGGCCAAATATGACTTTTTAAATTGATTTGCTCATTTTGGGGAATACTGCCGATAAGATTTCCATTGTTACGAAATTATATATTTGGTTTCTTCCACTTAAGTATGAACATTTTGTAAGACTGATGGTTGTTGTTTTTCCATCATCAAACATAATTTGTTCTGTGATGTGCGCACTTGTAAATTTCCAAAATTTTTAAAGTTTTTCTTTTATAATTTAAAAAATGTCATCTAGGGTGGAGTGATAAATTTTAGGGTTGACCACTGATTTAATTCACCATTTACAAAATTTAGTTACAATTTCCTCTTTCGCACGAATTTCAAAACGGATAAAGTTGAATTCAATTATTCGATTGTTTGGTCTTTGTCGGTTCCGCAATTGTTTTCATATTTTGATGAGAAGCATATGCAGTTTCCGAATGTTGCGTTTGAGTGTTTTTTGCTCTCTGTGCAAATTTTGATAGTTACGATAAAAGTTTCGAACTGGGGTTATTTTTTATTTATTTCTGTTGCTCTCAAACTGCAGGCAGATTATACTTTCAAATTGTGCAAGGGCTTTTTGCTAGTGGAATGATCGCATTGCTGGATAATTCTTAATCCAATATTTTGTTAATACGTAGTATGTGCTGCACTCGTTTTATATTCACTGATTAATTGGGTTCCACTTTATACTTCTTGATTTACAATCAAATTCATAGCACTATCGGTTTAGACGATGTCACGAAGCAATCGTGTAGGGAGTCGAGGTGGAGCTTCCTCTGGTTTACGAGCGGTTGCAAACGCACTGGGCATTGCCCGACATGAAATGAGTGCATATACAAAAGTGGTGATGGAGTCACAACCTATTTATCCTGCAAGTTCTAAATGCATTTCCCAGTTCGCCCCACAAGTTCTGAAGGAACAGTCGTTGTGCCTATATAATATAGGTAGATAAGATTACTAGTAACTGGCTTTCATTTTTTGTCATGATGTTTGTTATAACCTACATTTTAAAATTAATAATGATTTACAATAGCGAATGCTCATGACACTGCATTTTTAGTCGGTTTCGCAAATTGTTTTGCCACTCGAGAAAACAGATGAACTGCAATACATGGCTGAATTACGACAAGAATTGCTCACTCGGTTTCACGAATCGTCTTTTCATTTCGATGTAGAGGAGCGGGATTCTGAATTTAGACGGTATACGGACAAGTATAGAGAAACCGAAAAGGAAGAACTTCGACCGGGTTATCAATACTTTCAAACATTTTCCTCATAATCTTAAAATCTTAATTTTGTTTTTTAAATATTTTCATTTTTAGGAAAATAAAGCATCGAGATTTAGTTTTAACTCTTTCCTTGAACTGGTTCTGAGATCACTCTTTGACTTTTATTTCTTTTGTTTTTTTTGTTTTTTTTTTTTGAACCCATAAAAAAGATGACAGGAGAAATCCTGCGGCCACTGGATTTAACTCTGTTCAGATTGGTCACGACTTCCAGAAGAATTATGCTGGAAGAAAAAAACTGACGAACAAGTTAAAAAGAAACGGAGGATAACTGATAAAGGAGCCGATGAAGTTGTTGAAAAACTGTCGAAACTTGAGGAGAATGAAAAATTAGGTTGTCTTGAAATTGAAACCCAGGAAACTATTGATGAAAATGATGAAGAAAGCGAAAAAGAGGAACAAAACAACGAAAATGAACAGGTTAGTGATTTAAACTTCGCTGTCTTGCTGTGGCTTTTGTGGACTTAAGAAATGCTATTTATTTTTAAAGTGTAGAGCCAGGTTTTTGTTCAAGTTTTTTTTTTTTTTAATGAGATTTTTCTTTTACATAAATTTTACGATGTTACTTAGGAAGCATTATCGGACGATGATTATCAAGAAGAAGATAATGATTATATTCATTCCTATTTCGATAATGGTGAAAATTACGGTGATATTGGCTCAGATGATAATTTAGATGAAGACAATGCTTTCTAACATTCTTACTTTTCACATACATGTAGTAACACATTGTTCATATACATTTGTAATGTGTTGTTAATTCAAATGTTTTGGAAGATGGAGTTTTCGCATTATTCCTGTTGATGGTTCTCGAAATATCTTCTCGAAAAATTTTGAAGTGTGTTGTTTCATTATTTCTGTGCTTTCGGAGGTTTATGTACGCGTTTGTTACCTTGCACGTGTACATATTTGGGAATAAAATTTTCATGACTAGAATTAGAAATTCCGGTAGTCTTGAACGAAATAAATTGTTAGATGGTTTACTGGATGGGTGTTTACTGATATTGATAAAACAAAATCTCAGCTTTTGGTCTACAAAGTTATTCAAAGTTATTCATCGATTATAGCGAAATAAACGGCAGTGAGAAAAGTGAAAAAACAAAAGGAAATTTGGTGATGAAAGTAAAACGTAATACGAAATGTATCTTACTCATTTTATTCTTAATATGAATTTACTTCCATAAGTAGTGTAAAACATTGCCGAAAACTTATGGTTTATCCTTGACTTATTAGCAAGGAAAATATGATTTAAGATACGCTTCACACTTCCAGATATTCGTTTTATACTTACCACGATATGTTCTTTGAAATTGTCGTTATGTATTAATTGGTAGTAATTGGTGCACCTGGGAGTCAAATTTTGTTTTGTACATCGTTAATAAAGAGCATTACTTATGGGTTATATGTTCAGATATTCAACATAGCTCTTTCAGAGTTTGTACTGTTCAGCAGTTTCCGGTTGTAATTTATTATTTCCACTTAAAGTATTTAACGTAGAAGCCTGTATTTTTGAATTTTAATTGGGATAGATGTAACGCGTTGATTCGTTGTATGTGAAGTGAACTTTAATTATTGTAAGTCTCCCTTGGAAATTTGAAAGTGCGGTTTGTAACTCAACATTTTAATTTTGAATTTGATACTGCTTGCACTTATTCCTCAGTTGTGATTAACAGTTTTATGACATTTAGATGACAAAACTCATGAGGAACATCGTATTTTCTGTACTTATATATTTAAGATTTGATTTCAAAAAAATTGTGAGAACTGACTAACGTTGTAAGAAAAAGAATTAACTATAGTAGGTTTCAAAAATTCTTGCGAGAGTTGGTTTACATAACGGTGCTTGCACATTTTGTAATTTGTGAAGGAATTCTGAAAATCTTTTTTTTTTTTTTTTTTTTTTTTTTGAATCAGTATAAATTTGTATCATAGCAGTTTAAGATGGCAAGATTGTGGCATTTAAGTGTTTTCGAAACAGCAACCAATTTTTACGTCATTGGTTCTGATGTTTCAAAGACTCGTTATCGACTGCTAAAAATTGGCCGTTTGGGAATGCAGACTTTGGACATAGCTGAAGTGGAACAAAATTATTCAAAGAGTGACATCATGGAACTGTTAGCGACTGTTTCAGAAGGAAGCTCTGGTAAGTGAATGTTTTCATACGGGTAATCCAGTCAGATCCTTCAGAATTTGTTTCTCTTGCGTTCTTTAATACTTGCCTTTAAGCATCTTAGTATTTCCAATCTGTCTAAAAATCTCCATATATTTTTAATTAACCTGTAAGGGTAATAAAACAACTTGAAATGTACTATTTCTTCAGTTTGTTTTGTTATTTATCTCCTTTAAAAGAGCCATCCTCATTGCTGCAGTAAGGTACATTAAAATGAGATGAATTAGATATGCTTTTATTTATAGTTAAATTTACTTGCAGTTACAGTTGCAGAAAAAAATTTTTAAGTAGTACATATATTTTTTTCCCAAACTATTCAGTTATTCCTCTTTTCACCTTTTTGCCATAAGTTCTCAGTAACATTCTATCTATAATTTAATTTCAAAATCAACTGCTGGCATGATAATTTGTAACTTTTTGCGAATAAATCTTTTACTGAAAGTTTACTTTTTTGAGATGTGTCCTTAAAAACAGCAGGTTAGACAATAATTAAATTTGTTTGTTTACGAAAACATTAGAATTACAGTTGTGTTTACGCAAAACGAGAAGCAATTAGCGGGTGTTGATCGACAGAAAAGTTTAGTCGAACGTGCCTCTGATGCTTTCGGATTACTTGGGGCTGTGCGCTTTCTTGAAGGCTATTATTTGTTGGTGAGGTAGCATCACTGTTGTCATTCGTTATTTATATGTTAGGTTCCTAATTTCCAAAATAAAGATGATGTCACATTCCTTTTGAGATATTCAGGAAAGAAATTTTGTAAATTTTACGTATTAGAATGATTGGGGTCTTCTTTGGTATGCTACTTTTTCAGGTCGTAACGAAAGCTCGAGTGGTTGCCATGATAGGCTATCACGAAATATATAAAATTGAAGAAGTTATTCTTATTCCTTTAGCAGTACAGGGAATCCCAGTTAACAATCCTGACGAACTGCGCTATCTGAAATTATTTCAAGTGAACCTTGTTATCCATTTTTATTGTCACTTTGTAAAGAGATTGGGCTACTCTGATCTTCATATATATTCGCTGTAAACGTCATCGATAAAACCTGAGGGTATTCCATAGAATATATGCAACCTAAGATTATAGGAAAATTAGGTATAAATCTAGTTCAGAGTTTTCAAAAAGTATTTCTGATCTCTCTAACACTTTCATTCTTCAGCTTCAGTACCATAAGCACAGAGGCAATCATTTTTTTAGTCTGTGGATTTGTCAACAGATTTTTATTTCTCTTATATATACGACTTGAGCCGAACGTTGCAAGAAAATGTTTTGGGAATATCTGGCTGGTCCAAGTACAAACAAGTAGATAAGAATGAAACAAACCAGTTCTCCGATTCGAAATTTATCTGGAATGGATATCTTTTGGAACCATTACGTAAGAACGCCGTTAGTGAGCAGTGGTTTATTGAAGTGGTTCACGGATATGTTGGTTTGTTCTTTGCTTCTCTAAACTCCTTGTGGAGCGCATGAATGAACATGATTCATTGCTGAAGATGAATCACCAGTAAATTTATAAATTTGCAGATTCCAGGCAATCTTACGCAACCGATCATCATTCATTAAAAGTGAAAAGTTTTTAATTTATTTTTTTCACTGAAATGGAAGTTTTTAAACTTAATGAAAGATTTTAAAAATCAAAATTAAAAATTTTAGATTTATTCAATCTACAGGTCAACAAATACTCGAATTGCCGTGCTCTCGATTATCATTAACTTTGATTGGACGACGTTCTGTGGAATACGCTGGTACGAGATATCTGAAACGGGGTGCTAACTCTAGAGGTTGTTTTCCATCTCTTTATTTTTTAAGTATAGATAGATGTGAGAAAATTACTTCATTTAGCACTTGAAATTATTTCCAAAGTCCATGACTTTGTAATTTTCTGTAATTGAGAGTTGAAATTATAGGCCAGGTAGCAAATGATGTTGAAACGGAGCAAATCATTTGGGATACACGCTCTTCTCCTAACTTCACAACCGGAAAGTTTAGTTCCTTCGTGCAACGTCGTGGATCGGTACCACTTATTTGGAGTCAAGATCCAGCTACTCGTGGTGTTGTTGGGAAACCGGTGATTTCGATTGACATCAATGAGCCACATGCACAAACTGCCGCTGCTCATTTCCGGTGTGATTTATTATTTATAGGAATATTCAAGGCTTGTTGGAAGAAAAAGAAAAGGCAACTCGTTGATTCCTTTTTGCTAATATTTTAACTTTCTATATTTTAATGTAAATTTGGACGAGAAGAAATTTGTGGAAAGTCAAATTTCTAGACTAATGACGAACATTTAAAAAGAAGTCCATAAAAAGTGAAAGCAGACTACATAGTTTGCTTAGAGTTTATTTCGTTCTGACTGGTTGGAATAGAATGGTAACAGATATCACTTATGAACAACACTATAGAGTTACAGTGAAATTTTCATTTTTTCATGACTTTTTTGGTTTTTTAGTGAACTACGAAAAAAATACGGTAATCCGTTAGTAGTAATGAATTTGGTGAAAAGGCGTGAAAATAGAAGGCATGAGACACTACTCCATGACCAGTTCCTTAAGGTTTTATTTTTTTTTTCCGAATTTATAGTCTGAAATCTTAATTTAATAAATTTCCATTTTGCAAAGTGCATTTTTTTAAAGAATAATTTCAGGCTATTAAATATTTAAATATATTTCTACCTAAAGCAGAACGGATCGCATATTTGAGTTTTGATGTAGCTCGATGTCATAAAACTGGAAATGTTTTGAGTAAACTTGAAGAAATAGGTTTGCGTTGTGCTGTTCAACATGGCTGGTTTCAGGTTTCATTTAGAATTTAAAAATTTTTCCGTTCTTTTAATACGTTGTAATTGTTGAAAGTGTATAAATAGATAAGTACTCTCGTTCTCTCTCTTTTTCTCTCTTTGTTTCGCTCTCTATATATAATATTTAGTCTTTCTAATAATTTGTTATTCCTATATTTTCACTTGAATTTCCGGAATTAGAAGTAAATTACATTATAGTCATTTCCACCGCTGTATTGCCGCAAATTGAGACCGACTTTATTGCTGAACGATTTTGAACCGTTGCTAAGTTCAGATGGTAGATTCTTGCTCCAGCATGGTATTTTCAGAACAAACTGTGTAGACTGTCTGGATAGAACAAATGTTGCTCAATTTGGAATCGGTAGTTATACTTTTTACCCTTAATCTTTAATGGCAATTAAAAAGTATCGGGAAATTCATATTTGGATTTTCCTAGATAAGAACTCGTAACTTTTTAGATTACATATCAATTAACTTTTGTTAAATTTTCGGGTTTTAGGGAAGGTATCGCTTGGATTTCAGTTATATTCCATGGGAGTTGTCGGCGAGCCTTTACTTTCTTCATCCAGTGAAGTCTGTCGAATATACGAGGATTTGATGGATCAGCATGGCAATACATTGGCGCTGCAATATGCGGGATCTCAATTAGTACATTCAATCAAGACTTATAAAAAGATATCTGTTATACAGGTGTGCATATTATGCGATCATGTATTTTCTAGGTTGATCCTTCTAGGATTTCTTGATGTTGCTATTATCTTTCCAGGAGTAGAAGGTGTGTTGTTGAAAAAAAAAAAAAAAAAAACAGAGATTGTATGGAAATTCTAAACTTTTGAACTCCAATATTAATACCTTAATTGGCTGACTTGGACAATATTTTTAAGGTGAACTTTAGTACGTATTATTAAAACTCGACTGGAACTCGGGAATCGTGAATTGTAATTGGGAATCTGTTTGAAATTGCTGATTGTGGTATTTGATGTAAATACCTTTATTATCGATATAGGTAGTCTTAATGAACCGGCAAAAGCCTGTTGTAATGAGCAAAGATTTGTAAAATTTTCATGTGGGAAGAATAGATAGAAATTTTATAATTAGCGAATGTTCCATTGAACCACCTGTAGATCGATAAGAGAGGCAGCAGATACTTATTGCAGGAACGAAGTCGTGATGTAATCCAAACTCTATCAAGGTATTATAGCAACACTTTCGGTGACTATGATAAACAGAACGCAATTAACTTGTTTTTAGGTGTATTCAGGTTATTTGTTTATTTTTTGTTTCTGATCACTTATTTTTCATTTATCGGCAGGAGCAATTGTAGTGATAATTACGTATGAAAACAATGTGCAAAAATTAGTATTCATTGTGACGATCATTTCTGCAGGATGGTAGATGATGCCACATTCATATTGCTAGTGAACGTTGTTATTAAGTGGGAATTTTAGAGTGTAATGATCAATTATTATTTATTCTTGCATTTAAAATACTGTAGCAAATAGAATTACCTATAATTAGGAGTATTCTTACCGGTGATCTTCCAACACAACAAATCCTAAAAGCTTTTCTAAGAAAGAGTCAGGCAAAGGTGGTACATTAGAAACATATGAAAGTCTGTGCTGAAATAAAATACTTAAAAAACGAGAAGAAAAATAGGGTCAATCATCAAGTAATTAAATAACATGAAGCCAATAAAAGTAATAACAGAACCCAAAGAAAAGAATGCATGAGACATGGACAATCAGAGTAACCAAAGACTATAATAATAATCGAAGATTTTACGAGGCATATCCTGTATACCCGCAAAATACATAGGAAAAAAAGTTATATTAGTACTAAAAAAAAAAAACAAAAAAAAGGAAGCAATTATCAATAAATCATGGGAAAAAAAAACCGATTCTCCCTTTCTCCTCTTATTCCTTTCATTCCCCTTCCACCTTTCTTTTCTTTCCAATTAACAACAACTGACAAGTAGGTTGCATAAGTGGAACAGCTCAAAACTTATGATAACTAGACCGTGAGAAACTGATAAAATCACAGGTATATTTCAGTTAATTCAGTTATCAGTTATTTGTTAGTGCTGTAGTAAAGTTTTTTCTTCCTGGTTACTGTAAACAATTGATTTAATTTAATTTAAATATTAATTTCATTTTTAGACCAAGAAACAAGAGCTGTCATTTGTGGGATTTGGGAACCGATCATTATCTTCATTTCCCTGTTGATTTCAAGATGAAGGCAGATTACTGTGCATGGTTTGTTGATCCTGACGACTGGGGAAGCTTTTATGGATTAGATGATTGGAAATATACTAATGACAGTGTTTTTCCCAATATTAATATGAGTTAGTTATCATTATTGTTTGAGCATTTCTTCATTGTTTGAGCATTTCATAGATATAGTCTGCAAAGTCCAAATTTTTTAAATAGTGCGTCGTTAACTTATCCACAAAAGGTGATGTGCGAAATTTATTGTATAGCTACATAAGTTTCTTTACTATTTGATTATATGATTCGCAAAATTTTTGTTGATTAAAGCAGTATCAGTATCACGTTGCCACTGCTTGTTTTCTCCTGAAGATCTATATTACACATACTATCGTTTATGGGAATTGTCACGATTAGACGATTTAATTCGTGAGCAAAAAGATCTCCAAAAATCCGTGATGGTTGATGGTGTAAATCAAAGTGTCGCACATTGTTATAGTTTTGCCAAGTTATGGAAGGTAGTTTATTGTTTTTTTTTTTTTCAATAAGTTGGGATTCACAAATTCTGTATCGTCTCATTTCTTCACTTTTCTCACTACCGTTTATTTCGCTATAATCGATAAATAACTTTGTAGACTAAAAGCTGAAATTTTGTTTTATTCAGCAAGATTTGAATGATAAAGGCAATGTAAAGCAAGAAAGAACTGCCTTGTCAGATGATGATGATGAAGAAGACGAACCACTGCTTAAATCAGATACTGAAGCACATTATGAATGCGGTTTTACGACGGTAGATAATTGTTTCATTTAAATGGATTTTTTATTTGTTTTGTTTAAATTTTCTAACATTAAGTTCTAGCTTTGAAATAGTTCTATAATTCCGCTTCCACTTATTTCGTTTTATGGAAGAAATTTTTAATATATATTACTTATTTGTTTAATCTGTAAGTTTTATGTATGGGTTTAAGTGTATGCGTTTAAACTTGCACAATTTAGGTCGTGTGACGAAACGGAGGAAAAGAGAGTAAAGATTAGAGTTAGGGAAGCATTTTTTCTTCCAAATTGTGTAAATGTGATATAGCTATTTCTAGGTTAGTAAACTTCGTCTAATGACTTCAAATCGAGAAATGGTACTGGACCGGAAAAATTCGAGTTTGTTATCTTCATTTACCATCAATAATTTTTAAATTTTTTAAGAAATTGAGTTAATTAGTAAATCAAGTAATTGTTATGAGGTTAAAGTGCATTCAAAAGTTCTCTTTTTAGATAGAAGAGTGATGTGTCTAGGTATTTTAACAACTGAAGAAGCATACGGTTATGAAATTAGAAAGCCTAGTGATGTTGACATGGCAAAATATGTTAAATATTCGCGGCTCGGCAGTTGCACCAACAGTTGTAAGGTGAGGTTCCATATAATTTTCTATTTATGAATAACTTTTCTTGTTATAAAAATGATCTTTTATGTGAGAAAATACCGTATGTCCTAGAATATTAGGTCATGGGCACTTATTTGAACTTGTTTTAGAGATCTTCTTTGTGTTCTTAGTGCTTTTTAGAGCGTTGCAGCAATATGTCGAATTAATGCTGATTCTACTAATCTTTCTTATATGAGTGTTTAAAATTGCTTCCTTCAAACTATTATTTTATAACTGTAAGTTTGTGGTGATCGTTTCAGGATTTCCACGCATTAAGAAAGTCCAAACGAATTAATTTGTCGATATCAGTGATACCCGATTGCAGCCATTTGGAACCGACATCATTTTTTAAATCAGATAGTGTATATTCGGTTAACACTTTTAATTTATTAATAATTTATTTCTTCTCTTTATATTGTCATATATTTAAATATATCGAGTTTCGGATTTTTCTAGCAAATCCTAAAATTTTACTGGAATTCTATGCAGTACGAAGACAAACGACTAAACTTTTAGTATTTTTTGGAATTTTTAGGTTTCTCTTTTACCAGTATCGAAGGCTTCTATGAAAATTTGTACTGAAAGTGTTGAATGTGCTTGGCGAGGGCCTAAAAGTCCATCACAGATTGATTTAGAAAAATACGAGAATTACGCACTTCAAAAGCGTTCATCTTTTGCTTTACAAATTCCCTTCTCTTGAGGTATAGTTATTTTTTGTTTTCAAGATTTTTTCAATTATATTACTAAATTTCTAACAGTATTGGTAATGCAAAGTCATATGAAAAATGTTTTTTATGTGTATGTTTATTTTTATCGTTGTATTACGCAAATTTTCGAGAATTTAAATGATAAATTTTTAAGCTGTGTCATTTCCTTCACATTATAACAATTTTAATGTAATCTTTTTTCCTTTTTTGAAAAGCACTAGTTTTACAAACTAATTTCGAAAGGAAAATGGTCACATGATAAAGATTTTTCTGTGGACTTGAAATTTAAGCTTAAATTCGCTTTCGGATGGTCAGCAGTAGTTAATCTTGACGTCAAGAGAGAAAACTAGAAAATTTGGATGTTTTCTTTCCAAACTATATCGTTTCTTTCGATCCTTGGCAAAAGCACCATCACAATTACGAGCGAACGGAACAGCTGCTCAATTTAACTAATTGAAAACCTTGCCATTCACTTATTTTTCACAATAAAATTTGAAAAATTTTTTGGGAACTAGACCTGCTGGCTGGTTAGTACTCTGCGTGTTCTCTGTGCGAGAGTGTCTTTGTCTTCATCCTGATTATACGAGTCCATTAAGATTTCAAATTGAGCTAATTAAAATTAACAGAAGTGTTCTACAGCAAATTCTCAATGCCATAAGCTCTGTTCTGCTTCTTAATCTGTATTTCTTTCCCCTGCTGCCTAATTTTTCATTTGCAGCGTAATTTAAAGTTTTTTGGGTCATTTTGTCAGCTAAATGTATATGATTACTTATATTGACAGCTGTAGCAAAAATTGTGAAGTTGCTGTCAGCATTTGTAGCTGTGATGAAATAAGTTTTTGAAGTGTCCAATTTTACATGCATAAACAATATTCGCTATGTCTTTGTCGCTTAATTCAGACAAGTTTTTTAAATTCTAGAAGGAAATGTAAGTTTCTCATCCTTATTTATACGCATGCAACTACTGTTTCTACTCTAATTAATTTAAACACCAAAATCTTATGTTAAGCCATTATTTATACATTATGAAATTACATATAATTTTGTTTCCTGGGAGTGGTTTACCATTTGCGTAAAAGATCGTAAATACCAGTACAGAGTAATTGACCATTATTACATTCTTATTCATTTTCGGCCTCATCCCTATATATTTGCTGTTTGGCCTTTATGTTGTTCATTCTATCAAGCAAGTGCTGAGGTATAATTTAAATATAAAATTTTTTGTTGAAGTTTTCCCTATTATAAATCTCCTGTTTGAAAGTTTCTTATTTAATTTTCTTTATTATCAGACTATGACATGAAAATTGTTGAAAATCTTATTTTGAAAAAGTTGTGGTTCCAGTATTAAATTAAATAAAAGTATTTTTGTGTTATGTGTTATGTGGGCATGATTGGCCGTTACTCATTTACCTTCTCATAAAGAACATAAACGAGGTATAGTCGATGTAATAAACAATTGTGAACTAATAATTATCAGTTGGTAATATATGTAGGTAATGTGAGATTTAATGTATTATAAAAAGTATAGATAAATAAATACATTGCTTTTATTAACACCAGACAATTGAGGTGATAGTTATTTTAGGACACTGTCTCTTAATCTTGTTAATTTCATTATTTAAAAGTAAATTTCTTCAAAGTGATTTTTTCACAGTTCATTCCTATGAATATGAGTATTAAGCAAAAAAATTTTATTTGAAATCCTTGAGAGTTGTACAGGGAAAGTTTTTCGACAATGTCAAGCTGAAAGGTCATGATCTCAGTGACTGAGTTCATGACTTTGCTTAGACTTTGCCAAAAATTGGGTGAATTTGACAATTAATAAATCTTTTGAAAGTTAATAGGAAGCAAAAGTTCTTTATGTTTTTAGTAGGATTCTTCTGTACGAATTTGCTGAAAGTTTCCTTCCTCTAAGAAGTGCAAATAATTCATGCATAATTAATGTTTATCCATTAACTCGATTTACAAGTCTGTAAGATTAAGATTAATTCAGTAGTCATTTAAAAAAGTTTCATTTTTTGTAAACTGTTAATTACTTATTTCATGCTAAGTCATATCACTTTTCACAAAGATAATTTTTCCAGTGAATAAAATCACATCTTTCGAATAGCAGATGCATTTGATCAATGTAATCTGAGCGAGTTGATGGTATAAAAATGATGAATGTGATAAAGTTGATATCGGAATGTTAACAATAAACTTTGAAAGACAAAAATTGTTAATAACATAAACTACTCGTTATTTTTATTAAGTAATATTCATCTGTTGCCATTTTCATTTAGAAAGGCACACAATAAGAATGGTTGGCATTAACCCAGTAGTTGGTGAGCCTAGTATAGTAGGAGCAAGGCCCTCTTTTTTTCTTCCCTTCCTTCTTCCAACTCTTCCTTTCTAGTAAGAATAAAAGATCTACTTTTAGTGAATTCCTCATTGATAATGGAAAAACTGATTCATCTAGCAATCCTTTCAATACTCATCATTCTTTTATCTCTTTCGTTCTTGTTTCCTCTTTTTTTTGTACCAATTTCAAATTGAAATTGGAAAGCTCAATAAAATTTTTTCTAAACTTCAGTCTTTCAACATAGGGGATAGTTTTTTTCTTGATTTAATTCTATGCTATTATCATTAATCAAATTATATCAGGATGCTTCGCTTTACCTGGGAAATATTATGATAGTTTGCTGTACGCGAGGAACAATTATATTCAGAAACTTCTTTTCCTATGCAGAAATTCCTATGAAATTTAAAAACTAGATGCATAAAAAAAATTTCTTCTATTGATTTGTTTACGAAATAAGTGAATTAATGAGAATGTGGGAAATTTTAGTTTATCTAATAAAGAGAGAATCACATTCTCAGTTGCCAGTTCCGAACAGTCATTGCATGGTTTTTGCTGTTCCATATGCCAATTATGTACTACATGAAAGAGAAAAGTTGAATTACATTTACCATCAGTTATCTTTTAAATCCTATTCGTTCCAATAGAATAAAGGAGAATCACTGCGAGGTTCAAAGGTCAAAACAATTCGAAACAGAAGGATCAGCATATTAGTTTTGAGGATCATAACTTCTCTACTCCAAAGCAGTGATGCGGGAAAGGAGTGCAGTACAACCTTCTGCTGAAAAATCTCAGTCTTTGTTTCATTTAGAACTACCCTTCACCTTGTAAAATTCTACAAAAATTCGATGAAATTATGCAAACTTAAAAAATATTTCTTGATCACATCTTTATTCTGAAGCGAAATTGTTTCATAACTATTTCACTCACAAAGTACTTTTCAGCTTTTTCATCTTACCAATTGTAAACAGGAATTACAAATTTATGGTATTTCAGAGAATTTAGGAGAAACAAAAAATCTTTTTTCAAAAACAAATCTAAACAAATTCCTAAATCAATCTTCTGATAAATCATTAGCGATAACTGTTGATATTTACTCTAATCCCTTCTTTTTCACAAAAAAAAAAGTAAAACAATAATTTATAGAATCCAGTCACTGGAATATTCGAATTTTTGAATATCAACAAGCAGTATGGAATTACTAACTTCATTTGGCTGTAAGAATATCTAAGTAAGTAGAATTAAGTAGAACACAAAAAAAAAAAAGATTAGCTTAGTGCCTTATCAACTGGGTAAAACTTTACTATGATTTTCACATGATAAATTAATTGTGGTAGTTTTTCTCGTGATGACTCACTGATCTAGTGTTCCATTCACTGCTTCTAACAGCACTGATGTGTTCAATGTCGCATTGTTTTTTGAAAATCAGCTATCAATTTCACCATCTCTTAAGCTCATAAATCTACGCAGAGAAGGAAGCCATGGTTGAAGCTAGTAAAACAGATGATAAAAGTTTTTTAGACTGCTCAATATTTCTGGAAGGATTTTTTTCATAAATTTCTGATCTGTATTTATTAGGAGGAAAAAGGGAAGAAGAAAAAGATGGAAAGGGTTGGAAGTAGGTAATTTCAACAGAAGATGCCTTATTGAAGTACTACTGAATGGTTCACTGGATAATTTCAACCCATGTTTTTTTTTTTCTATCATCATCTGAATTAATTCAAATGAAGTTTTGTCCTGAAATGAAATTGTTACATAAATTGTTTCTTGCAATATTTTAATAAAACATTTAACGTTAAATCTATTTTTTTAAACAGAAAGAAAGATTTGGGAGGTTGAGAAGATTTTGAGATTTCTCTTTGAAAAGGATCGCATCATCTAAAATTATGCCAGCATTTTCGTTTCTTTTCTTGTTTATTACTGGAACAGGATTAATCAGTCCCATCATCTTATTTCTCATTAAATGCCAAAATAATTTGTGATTATTTCAAGGAAGATTTTTGATTCGTTTGGATGTCGAAAGTTAATCAAATCTTGCAGTCTTTTTTCTAATTACCCATCTTTTTCTATTGCTGATTGCTGATTGCCAAATCACCATTTAGCTGAAGTCTCCTGATTTCTTCAGACTTTTAACTTGCAACCGTAAACACTTATTCCTTTAGTAAAGTACACATTAGATAAATTTCATTCTTTACTTCACCTACTTGTTCACATGTCGCGCATTGAATTGAATCAAATTAAACTGAATTAATTTAATTGGATCCTTCCAATTTTTATTCCCTTCCTTTATTTCTTTTAAGGTATTTTCTGATATTAATAAGCGATTTCTCAAAATTCTGTATTTATTGATTGCAATAACTTTCTGAGTTTACATAGCAACAAATTAGTAAATGAGTGATTAATTGATTCAATTAAATTGTGTACGAAATATTATTGCCATTGTATTGTAATAATTAAAGATGAGACAGAAGAAGAAGAATTCTAAGATTATCTTACGTTTGCAAGGAAGATTTGGCGAATTTAATTGTGCATTTATTTTACATTTAAAGGCTACTTAATTGTGGATTAAAACTGATTCAAGCTTTTGAAATTCGCGAAATTTATGAATTTTAAAAAAATTAAGTTTACAAGTTAATTACCGATTAACTCACTTATCGTTTTATTATCACTGTGTATTTTCGGCCAACTATTACTTCCGTATTTATAATAATTTTATACTAGATAATTTTATACTTTTATACTCGTACATCAGAAATACACGTTTCCTGCTCCAGATTACAAACTGATTAGATTGATAAGTTATCGATTCGTTTTTAAGCATTTAAATTGTCGTTGTCACTTAAAATTTACTTTCAAGCTGTACACATTTAGCTCCGTCTTTTTTTATTTCCAATTTCCCCTCAGGAGATTGTTGCTTTTAGATAAAATATTACTTTTTAGAATGATACCAGAAATATAACATTTTCTGTCATTTGTCAAGTGCATTCCATTATATGTCTAGAAACTATAGCACTTCCTCATTTCCCATTCTTCCTTCCCTTTTTTTGTTGGCGGAGAATGACTGGAAAGAGTGTTAATGCCTGCTGTTACAACGATGTTAGTCTATCATATTGTTAGTTCTCGTAATTTTCCGCTAAATAAATGATCGCTAGGTCGGTCGATCAGCAAAACTATTTGGTCATTGAATGCCAGCTAACTTTCATCATTTTAATCAATCCATGAATGCAATAATCATTCTGTTTCTTCAAGATAGTCTCAGGAATATCTTGCTATAGTTTTCCTAAGAAGAATTTGAAATTAGTGAGAATGAATTCAAAAGTAGTGGTGACAACTACATGTAATTATAATTCGGACACTTCTATCAAGAGCAATTTACTACCGATAAATTTAACCTTTGAGATCTTGTCATTTTGAAGTACCAACTATGAATGATATCTGTAATATGAATAAAGAGAAAAGGATGATGGATTTTGTTGAAAGTTGATAATTTAGGTAATTAAGAGGAAGGTCGTAGCTGTACTGTTTGATAAATTGTGAAGTATCAATGTTTTATATATGTTTTCATTTTGATCGATATCATTTTTTGTGATTTTGCACTTTTGAATAACCAAATTCATTCTTGCAAAATGCTCATTTAACAAGAGGTAAAACGTCAAGACAAAATTATCATAATCGAAAATTTCTTTACCGTTTTGCCATTATACGTCATTTGAGATTACATCATGCAATAACTTCAAAAAATTCTCGCAGTGCAATCATTCTCGTTGTTGCTGCTGTGTCCAAATGTCAATGAATCCCTCAAAACACGCTGAACACTGTCCAATCGTAAGCGCTGGCTACGCCGAGGAAAAGTTAGCTTTCAGAAACGAAATTTTCAATAGATGATAGACGTAGGGGAGAAGAAACAGCATTGCAAGTTACGATCGCATTTCAATAACACAAATATTGCAAATGATTTTAGTGACAACATAGGAATGAGATGAAAAGAGAAAAAAAGAAAAGAGATTTGCCGAAATGTCTTTTAAATTAGTTAAAAAAGTTGTTTCTTGAAGATATGAAATGGACGTAACACACTTTCAGAGGATAGATCTCTCGGAGTAGACTGAGAGATATGTTATGCATTGATTTATAGCAATTCAATACTCGAATCATTTCACTTTTACCAAATGATGCCGTCACACCAATCACATAATTATTCCTGTCTTCATGAGCTTTAATTTTTTTTTTTTCATTTTTGCTGAATTCCATTCTAACACTTTCAATAACCGTTTCAGTAAAGTCTTGGTTGCTACTTTTTGAATGAATACTAAAGCTTTTCTTTCCATGTTTTACTTCCTTTTCTTAAAAGTTTACTTATTAATGAAACATTTATTAGGTTCACTTGAACTGTTTCTTTATTACAATTCTTTTTACAAAATTTTCTGACCATACGGTTAGAGAAGCAATGTAAAGTTATCAATTGATTGGACAAGGTATGCTATGACGGACATTTACATACCTGGTTGTAGTCGAACCAAATTGTTATATTTTTAAAATCAATTGGTCCCCTTCAACCAGCTATGTTTCTCCTCCTGTAAACATCTAGTTAAGAACAGTTAGCATTCAGTGACACAAAATAGAAAATTCGGAATCATCAACATTTTCACTTGATAAAGCCAGATGTTCTAAACTACTAAGAACGGAAGTACCATCTTTGCCATCATGACGTTATAAAACAAATTATTATCGGTGTTTCTGTGATAACACTGCAAGTGATCACTTACCTAACGCATGTTCACAGGGCCTTTAAAATGTTTTTTAATTATCAACGATTAGGTGTGTTATAGATATATTCGAAAGGTAAAAGTCATAGAAGAAGCAAACAATGGAACAGATCTTTTTAAGGTACTCTGAAAATAAATGAAATATTTAATTATATGTCTCTTCTGAAATTTGCTTTTCAATTTTAATTTTCGAAAGAGAGCCAAAAAAGAAATGGAAAGTGCGATGAAAATCAAATATCGATTTCACATAGTCGTTTCAAAACTTTTGAACTCCTTATCCATTTTTTAAAGTACTTTTTTGTGTAATCGAAATAAAACTTACTAACAAATTATTTCCCACCGAATTTGTTCTAACTGTGGTTTTCTGAACATATTGAAAACCATTGGATATCTCTCATTTCCTCTTCATTTTTCTTTATTTCACCATGGGAAATGAGAAAGTTAATTTAGTATTATAAATTACAAAAACTTTGTCAACTACACTGCAAGAAATGTCATCAAATTTTCTCGAAAGTCTTTTCCTCAATTGAAGTTGTTTCAAAAGTAAGTCACTTTTTAACGTATTTAAGCAATAGCAATGTTCAAATAAAACGTCAGTGTAAGCATCGTTGTCCAGTTAAAAGTCAGCCAAATTACTGCAGATGCTTCGTATTTTGATTGAGGTGCCTCTTCACACTTGGCTTATTTCTGTTCCAGACTAGCAAAAATCCGCTTCTTCTCTAATCAAAAAAGTGTTCTTTGTCAAAATTTTTCACTATAAGTAAAAATTTCTTTTAGGAAGCTATAAAGTCTCCTAGGCACATTTTGTTTTTTGTCTCCACTTGACCTGTCACTGCTATTGATTCTCATCACATACTGTCGTTTATTGGCCTTGGGACAATAACGCTTCCTCACTAAACTTCAGTTTACTGGAAGTATTTCACGCTAAAAATTAATGAGACACAATGATATTCGTGGTAAAAAGTATGATTTGATTATTTGATGCTGTTTACTGGTAACAAAATCTGTGAAGTACGACTAAGAAAAAGAAAAACACGTGAACCAGCGGTATGAACGTGTACTGTACGTAATACTGGAACATTTATTTTTGCTGCAAGTACTTTTCGGTTTACTATGCAATCTTACAAGAAAAAGTTTCATTTCACATTAGTAAAAAAAATTTTTCACTTTTTTGAAATTTATTGAGGAAAAAAAGATGTCGGGAAAAGATCGATCCACTGCATTTTAGCAAGAAAACCATTTTAGTTTTATTTTCTGGAAGAAAAAATGAGTAAGCATCTAAGCTGCATTTATTCCTTTTGAAACAATTTACTTACTCTTCTCTTTATTACTTTTCATGTGAAAGGCCTTTCAAATTATTTTTTTCTGTAGTTACTGTTTTTTACGTCTCAATCTTCTCCTTCTACCCACTTCAACTTGAAGGATTAAATAAAAAGAAGTTTTAATGAGAGAAGAAATGAAATGAAAGAAAGAGGAAAATTAAATGTAGTTAAATTCAATAAAGAGCTGCTCGTCTACAATATATATCAACCTGCTTTCGTCAATAAAGTTTGATGCTCGAAAAAGCCTATTAGATTTAGCCAATTGTTTTTAAGACATTACTAAATTTTAAATATGAAGTGATGCGACGCATTTCGACTTCACAGCTTTTTCTCATTGTGCTATCAATATTGTATCATTTAAGAAAAAAATTAATTTGAAAGGGATATGCCCAAGATTTCTGCTGAAATTTATTCATAATCGACAGGATTCAAAATTGCAGTAATTTTCCTAGAAAGAACTGGTGATTAAAATAGGTGGATGAAAATGTTTTTCCAATAAAACTTTTCAAATTGCAAAGAATTTTATAAGAAATTCATATTATTCGTCAATATTGTTGTTAATAATATCCCAGAACTTTAAAATCAAAAGAAATATCTTTCTTGTCATTGTAGCGATACATAATACTCCCATCGAATCTTTCTATTTAGCAAAAATTACAGATGCAATGGTTTAATTTGATTTAATTCTAATAAAAAACTAATTCACTTCTTAACTTAGTGACTAGATGAAATTATTTGAGTAGTTGCGATTTCAAATTAGTAATCCAATAAGCTAAAGCTGTTAATGGATAGCAAAAACAAGCCATAATAACGCGGAAGTGACGCTGGCAAATTGGAAGGATGACATTAAAATTAATTGTAATTCATTTCTAATTCTCTTAATTCTTCCAGACTCAATCACTCAGCAATAATTATTGTTTAATTATACTTAGAATTATATATAACTCAGCCAGAGACAAACTTTGCTTGTGGGAGACACAAGTTCCAACAGCCATCCATAACTAATTTAGTTCAGCTGTCACAAACCAGAAGAAGCGGTCTTCAAACTATGGATTCTTTCCGGGCAGTTTTCAACACCCTAACAATATATCGCTACCTTACCTTGTTCCCTTCTACCTCATTTCCCAAGTTATTTTCAAATTCTGATCTAAATCTAATGATAATATTCTGATATGTTATCATAAATATCACCACATTACTTTTAGTGGTGTGTACTTTTTTTCACATTTATCACTCATTAATCACAGTTACACTGATTATAGAAACTTTTCATCTCCCATGGAAGCAGATATCAAACATTGATAATATCACCAAATATATCAAACAAAGAGAATATACAAAAAAACACTGTACAATCACAGCTGCATAAGTGAGATTTTGAGATTTTAATTTTAAGAAAGTGAGGAGAAGTGGTAAACACGATGACAATTTTTTTCAGAACAATTTTTTTTTTACTAGAAAAGTAAATTGTTGGTAATTAACACCCATCTCTCCCTGTATTTATTAATGAAATGTTTAATGGCAAATAGGCATCAAAAAAAAAGGAAAATCGAAAAAAAGAAGAGTTGAAATCGAGAAAAGACTATATAAATTAATACAAAAATAGAATGGAACAAAATGACTAGAATGCACTGTTTTTTGAGGTAATTTAGAGAGAAACAACAATTTATTTCTAGTGATACTAACAGAGAATAGAACCGCAGCGGAATATCACAAATACAAAATTTCTAATACTTGGAAACTACTACACTGCTTTCATTGGATTATATTATCCAGAACATTTCCGCCAAACTACACAGTGAATCCTCCTAAAATCAGAAATTAACACTGACAATTACAGCGTTGTTTAGTGAGCACATATACATCATCATCGAAATATCGCTTCCCACCATAGTTTCCTACTGTATGCGGTTCATCAGAACCATATTTAACAAATTCCATTCTTCTTTTCTGCCAGTCGGCGTCACCAAGGAACTCGTATTGGCCATCTTCTGAGAATACAGCTGGTGTATGCATATTTGTCCCGGAAAACAGTATGGTACCATGATCAACGTCTTTAACCCGCATCCACATAAACCTAAAATTTCCTTAGATATCTGGGAAATTCTGTGTATTCAGGGTGAATAATTTCAAAAATCAGAATAACCAAGTTCTTTTTCCAGAGCAAACCTATACATAATTTAAAATATTTAAACTATTGAAAATTGATGGCATTTACTTGAATCCGTTACTGTTTGGTGAACCATTGTAAATCAGCAATCGGAAACCCCGATTTAGAACTTTAACCGCATTACCAAAAATAAATACAGCTTTCATCCCGCCATTTTCTTCCCAGGCTCGCCCCCAAATAGCAGGAACACCACCTCCTGGAATCCTGAAAATAAAATCTTTCAAGTCTCGTAAATTCAGAATAACGACTTCACTTACCTCTGGTCATAATGAGGGGAATACAGCGATTATAGTGGAGGTTTTTGAAGAAGATGAAACGATTGGCTCATTTTCAAGTTTTAAAAAATACCACAGGGCAACAGCTACATCTATCGTCATTGTGCCATCTCGAAGTGACCTTTCAAAAGGTCGAATTGCTTCCTTTGGCATTGGAATTGAACCGTTGACAAATAAAAATGATTGAGGTGGAACTGAATGGCTCTGCTGAAATGATAACACAATAAATCTCTTACATTAGTAATAATTAATAATTAATAATAATAATAATAATAATAATAATAATAATGTCTTATAGCATTTTTCGATAGTTTTCATCCTTAAGAAATTGAAAATGATTGCTTCCCAGAGTACTACGCAGATTACTTGTGTACAGATTCTCAAAATATCCAACAATAAAGGTTTATCACTCCTTAAATTATAAAAGCTTCAGGTTTCCACGTCCTTAGCAGTGGACTTTTCTGGTTTGACATTCACTGCTAGTTTAGTTAAGATTCAATCTGAATAACAATTCAGAGAGATAAAGACTTATTCACCATTAATTTTTATTGATGATCCTCTACGAAATTCTATACATGCTTTTCAGATTTCTTTACAGAAAGTATGCGGAGACACTCTGTTCAAAATATGGAGTATTCAATTAGTCTGAATTCTGAAGATGAATCTATGAAACCGTTTCTACGGAAATTTATATGAAATTTTAAATAAAGGCTTTTTATTAATTATTATTATTAATCAAAAATATTTCATGAATTGTTTTTGGTTAATTTTTAATTAAGCACATCAACAGACCTTTAATATTCAACACCAATAAGCAAGCAACAGGAAATTTATTTTCTTTTATAAGTGGATTTTAAGCAAAAACGATTTTAGATGAAAGGGTCATTTTCTCGCCGTAGTGGTCAGTCTTTCAAAAAAACAAAAATTCGAAAAAATCCATCATTTTCATTGCTAATTGTTATGATAAACTAACATAAATAGCAGCCCGTTCGGTACGAACAAAATTGAGTAGCTGCTGATCACCGCTGCAAACTGTGGTCAAGGCCAAAAAAATGAACTCTTGAAAGTGTATGATCATCTCCAGTAAACAGTACACATTGCAAAATAGTCTCTGATTGTTTCTCTTTAGCTCTTCTTTCCAATTTCAGTATTTCAGTCGATTTAGAAAAATGCCTTAAACATTTATAGGATATCATCCAGAAAAATCAGTAGAAATGATTTCATGACGTTTCAAAACAAACGATGTAAAATCCTTAGTTGTCCCAGTTCCACGTCTCGAACCAAAACAAACATAATCACCTGACCATGCATGGGGCTAATATTCAGTCACTGTCTCAGGACAATTTTTAAACAAAAGATTACCATACTAGCGAATCAATGTTAACGAAATTTATTTCGAATATTAAATAACTGACGGATATGCTACAAACTATTGTCAGAGTATCCAGCTGCTTCTAGGAATACATTTTAATGGCTATATGGATCCACACAGAATATTATACAGTTATTTAAATTTTTCACCGCTCAACAAGATTTTTTCCAGTATGATACAATTCGAGCACAACGAGCATAATGTTCTGAAATTAAAATTACTGCTGTCTTTAAAGAACAACATCTGGCGCCAAATTTGATGTCGCTCGAACTGCTTGGATAAAACATAAAAAATTAACGTCTAAATTAGTACAAATGGATAAGTTATAAAAACATAAATGAATAATTGCTATGTACATAATAGTATGTGTAGAAAAATAAAATTTTTCTTAAATGCTTTAATTGCTGCTTAATGTGTTGCAAACTATCATAAATGATGGTTACCAATTTCTCCAAGAAATTCATATGATTCTAATCGGATCTGAAATCAGCCTAATTTCAATGCTAACTGAGATTTAAAGTGTGGAAATGATACTGAAAATGAAAGAAAGGAAGAAAAAGGCAGAAATATTAATCATGAAATATCCTAAGCACTTCTCACTTTGAATTATTTTTCCAATTCAAATATTATCTTACTTTGTTCCATAAAGTATGTGTAAACGATAATTATTTTTATAGACTGTTTTTCTGGAATTTTCCACCGCTTTTTTTATTTTATACATAATTTATTAAGCTAGTTGTCAATCACTTTAATAGTCCAAAAGAATGCAATATGTTGTATCGATTGTATTGTGATACTGGAAGGTTTGCTAGTAGTCGCGGCCAACGTGTATGGCGAATTTTTAAATGAAATGGAAAAAGGATGGATACATTTATATGACGGATATAATAATACTTTTTTCTCCGTGTAATTATGAGAAGTAATACGTTAGAAAGTAATAACAAGTGAAACGGAATTGATATGAATGTAAATCAGGAAAGACACTAAGTTATGATTTTGCTATGTTGTTTGTTAAATTTATAACCTATGAATTTAGTACAACGGATACAATAATAATATTTTTTTTTTTCGACAAACACTATTTGATCATTTAGCAAATGCGATGGATAATTTGATCATGCTGGCCACGATTCGGATCTTGGACCATCCAGCCTAATTTACTTCCTTATATAAGCTTGATCAGGTAATTTCTTGCTTAATGAAATGAAGCCTCACTCAATTATTCATAATGGGATAATTCGTTTTTATCACTACTGAATTATGATGGAGAATCTGAGTTGAATCTCACACTATAAAAGCAAAGAAAACAGGTGGGCAAAAATTTCTTGAGACCAGTTAAGATGGAAAAAAGAATTCTGTAAATTGAAAATGATTTTTGTTTTAAAGCGAAAAAATGAATCTATTAATGCTATCAGGGATGAAAAAGAAACTTATAACTCGTTTTGAGCAAAACAATTGACACAGCTTATGTCATTTCATGTCAAAAGTTCTTCACGGAGTTACGTCAAAAACAAAACTAAACTTTACTGAAAAGAAAAATTTCATGTGATGAAGCATGCAAGGTTCATGATAAGTTATGCAGTACTCTATTTGTACCTTCTCAAATTGGTTGCAACCCTTCCGGATTTTCTCTGTGTTAGAGTATACATTTAAGAGAATAATAACAGTGCTATAGAGATTAATGGTTATAATTGAACCCTGGACACCGATCAAAGCTCACTGATTAACAAGTAATGATTCGGAATAGTTGGATCAAAAATGGCGATAGAAACCCAGCGACTGCGTTCATTGAAAGCCTACCGAAAGATGATGGATGGCTCGAGTAAAGTGACCTGCAGGGTACTGACCAGTAGTAGCGTGAGATTATCTCCGGGGATACGCTGCTTATGGTATTCTATATGAAATGATGGCCAGAAGTAGTCAAGCAGTACTGATCAATGGAATATTAATGTAACAATAATAGAAAGCTAGAGAAGAGAAAGGTAACGCACTAAATCATGAACAGTGGAGTGGATAGTGGTGAGGCGCAATTCGTTCAAGAAGTGAGCTGAATAGGAATCGAAGGGAGTGACATTTTGGAGATTTGCAATGACTAGAAAGCCAGGTGATACATCCATCTCTCACACAGTACATCTCAGTAGCGTAGTCAGTAAGGAAAAGCAAGGAGTTGATTCGTCATTGTTTCCTATTGTCGTCCTTACAACAAACATTTAGGAAATCATTCTCGTCAACAACGACCTTCACTGTACACACACAATTCAACATATACACCACACACTGTCTGGCGCAACTGGTGCAGTCTGTCGCGCGATGTAATGCTTGTACAAAGATGACTGGTCGCCAGGTAGGGGAGAGCTGAGTCATTTGTCATTTTGTTGGAGACATGGAGTGGGTGGTAATGCTGGGGTGCGTGTGATATTACACTGATTTCAATTTATATGAACTCACAGATTCTCATTGTTTCACTGGTGGTGGACATGGGTGACAGATCGGGATAAACTCTCATTACGTTGAACTGAAAGTAAGTATGAAAAGTTTCGATAAAATGCACATTATCTTGCACTTATAATGCGAAATTCCTGCGTTTGAATTCGAATTACAAATGCAGTAAAATAATTTCTCACTCAAAAATTTCGAAAAATTGGGTTGCATAATGGTTTATTCCATGTTTTCTTTTTTAAAAATTTTAAAAATATTTGGAGTTGTAAAGCCGAGAGAAGTCAAATGCTATCGAACTGTACTTCCGTTCTGTTAAAATCCCGTCAAATTCGGCAAGAATTAAAATGCTGTTGGCAACTACAATCTTTCAATTAACAAACAGGTAATTTGAATCGAAAAATGGCTGCATCTTTTACAGGCTGTGGTCTATCCATACATTTCCATTGTTTAATCTGTTGTTATAAGCAATACAAAACAAGCAAGCGTTTACACGACAAATATGTCTTGAGATTGATCACCAAGTTTAAATTTTAGCCAAAAATTTTAAGGATGATATGGTCAATTAAATTCGTTAATCGTAAAGCAAAGGCTAGATTTAGAAATGAGGGTGCAGATGAGTTTACTTGTGAAACAAATGAGTCTGAGGCCATGATAAGGGGAAGCATACTGATAAATCCTGAACGCATCTCCATCCACTCATTTTAATGTGATAATGGTATGCATGAATTAAGCTAACGAAACCGTTTGCCGTTTCTATGGTCACTGTATCCTTACTTTGTTGGACTTTATTTCCTAAAGTATTTCAGAAACATTAAAACATACTAACATAAAAATATATATTTCAAAAACCAAGTGGAAAATATATTTTTTCCAGTTGTTTCATTATTATAAACTGATGTAGTGTCAAGGCAACCGAAAACTTACATCCGCGACATCCCACCATAAAAAGTCCTGCGGAAGATTCCAATGCCATATAAATTGATCGCTAACACTTCCTACGCTTGAAATTAGCCAAGACTCATGCTTTTTTGTGCATCTTTTCATAGCACAAATTACTGGATAAATTTTATTCAGCTCTTGAACTTCCAAATTCCTCAAATTCTTAAAAATCTCATTCTCGATGATGGAACATGAACAACACACTTTCTTCCATCTAACATCGCATTTTCGCTACTACTGGGAATTCCCATCCATAGCAGATCGCTGACAAAATCATAAAAACTTCCGACTCTTCCCTTTGCACACTGGCAAACAGAAACATAGGCTGACATGTCAACAAGAATACATTTTATATGTCTTGTGGTAATACTAACATGATTCTGCTTGAAAATCAAAAAGTGTTTTTGCAAATTGAACAACAATTTTTTATTCGTGTTATTCATGCAATATGAAAAGAAAATAATACCAAATATTATTTTAGAAAGAAGGGAATTGAACAACGATTCTTGAATATCTTTTTTGCTCGCAATGACGGTTGAAATCTAAAAGAAAAACAATTTTGTCCTAATAATTTTTCGATGAAAATTTTTTTGTACGATAAAATTTGAGAAATTTATCTGGGAATAAAACGCGAGGAATTTGAAACAATTACCAAAATAGCAAATTTTTATAAATCTACCTGAACGCATTCCCGAACAAAAGATATATTTTGCCTTCCAGTGCAAATTGAAATATAGTATCTTGCTTTGGAATAGCTAAAAACATAATAATTAAACAAAAAAGTGAAGGAAAGAACTTCGAAAACTCATTTACCTTCTAAAAAACATCCAATAAAATATCATGAAAAGAAGAGACAGAGTATAAATCATGGAAAAGAAAAAATAAAATTGTGTAAGAACCGATCTGTTTAAACGAACTTAGCAAGTGTAAGAACCGATCTGTTTAAACGAACTTAGCAAGCGGTCTTGTTTTGTGATCAGCATGAAGGTTTGCCTAGTTTCACGAATCACAATGCCACAAAGACCGACCTAGAATGGACCAATAAAAATTTCTTGTTGTTTTATTAGAAGTTAAGAATACAGCGAGCAATTTTAAAATTTCACGTAAAGACGCTTAAATTCTCGTTGACAAAAGTACCTGAGCTGGATTAGCAGCCTCGACAATCATCAGCAGACATCCATGATAATCGGCTTTCAACATTCGAGCATCCAACTGACCATTGGATCCATTAATTAGGGTACTGAAATAGTCACACCACAATTCATAGAGCGGTTCGAATTGCGAATATCTGAATCGAACAGTTATGAGTTATGAATAAAACAGAATTTATACTTCGATGCTATTAAAAAACTCAAATCTCAACCTAGGGTGCAACTATTGTAATTCCAGTTTTTACTGCCAGCCGCACCATCTTCCTATTATGAACAATAGTATACTAATCATTTCAGCAGCCATTGTACTTCATCAAAAACTAAACTATCATGTACCACCTTTAAATTAAATCAGATCCAACAGAAGTGCTCTGTGTGCACTCGAGAAACACAAAGAATTTAAGGTAATACTTCAAGCTCTCCATATCACTTCTGACAGTTCTTCTTTTTATAAAACTCTCTATCGGCTGCCGATGGATTTTGATCTTCTTCTTAATCCGTTTTTCCAAAATGAAAATTTTATGCGGGTTCAGTGGTTCAAACAAAGTACAAACTTCGACATTCATTTCCCGAACTTAGAACGAATATCCAACACCAGCAAAACCATAAAACAAATTAACAAATATACCTAGAATTTAGTAGCACACTTCAACATATTTTTGGAATTTCAAGACTTCAAAACACAGCGACACTTATGAGTTATAAATCCACAGATTCCAATATTAAGTGGAATATTACAATGGAATTTTGATCCACTTTTGTTACTTCCAGATCATCGTTAAAAAAATTCGCAAATATGAAATAGAAAAACTCAAAATTTAGAAAATAATAAATACGAATAAGTGAACCAAACATGACCGTTCAACATATATGGATGCAAGTATAATAACTGAAAAAAGTAACAAATTTTTAATCAAATTTTATTTTCCACTTTACATTGCAGAAAAAACATGATACTGACTGCAAATATAAATAGAAACTAATGTGAAATAATAAACGAGCTAATAACTATCATTCTTTCTAACATTAAATATTCAAAAAAATTCCAGACAGTTAAAAACACCAAAGAGAAAAAACATAGAATCCCCTTTCTGACAGAACTGTTAACAAATATCACATTTTTTTTAACCTGTCTTCAAATCCATATCAGCAATTAAAATAACAATGTCATCTTCAAATTTCGCTATAGAAAAAAAAGTGGGAACAACTGAATGAGAGCAAAAAAGTTCACTTCTTCATTGAAAATTTATTCCTGACTTCTATAAAGACATGCAGCACCCTCAAAAGTTCTAAATTCCACAATTCTTAAAAAATAAAATAAAACTAAATTCAACGCAAATAAGGCGGTTTAAAACCAAAAAATTGAAAGTAAATTAAAATAGTGTCCCTATGAACATATGCATATGCTTACAAATAAATTATATCATAAATAACAATACAAAGATATGAAACAAAAAACCTTCACCACAAAAATACTCCAAAAGACTAGAATAAGAAATATAATTTATAAAACTTCAAATAACTGGCCGACTACGTTTACGAGCTATTGCTTCTTCAACACATTTCAATTGACGCAGCAACTCAGCACGCCTTTCCTCTTTTTCTGCTTCATTATCCACGTAATCATCATCTGAAATAAACATAAAATGAGAAACAGAATTATCATAATTTCTAGACAGTATATAAAGTTTAGAGAAGAGTAACACACCATCGACCCTTGACTCGTGACACTCCGCAACTGCTTTTCTTGAAACTGGTCGTGAATTTCCAGCCAGTACTTTCTTTGAATGGTGTACAACTAGTTCATGCACAGATGTATCGGAGAGAATCTGAAGTAACGCTTTCAAAGCTCAAACAAATTCCGCAAAAGGAAGGAATGATAAAGTTAAGCAGCCGTTAAGATGGCTCTTAATGCAGTCTCATTTGCGGTAATTTTCCACTGAATCTAATACGACAAATGTATTCTTCGATCACCTTAACATTGAATTTCATTATAACAGATTAGTTTTGCATATTTTATGTGCAGGTACGAAAATGTTGAAATTATTACAAAGTAAAAGTCACCTCTTCCTCATCGCTAGAAACATCTTCTGCTGCAGCTTCAGGAGATAGCGGTATTCCTTCAGTGGGCAAACCATCATCGATTTTTTTTTTCAGACGATAAGCTGCAGGCTCTGCATCATCACTACTGCTACTTGAGCTCCTTAAATTCCTACCACATAAAATTTTTTTAACATTCATTTATAATATACTTTGAAAAAAAAAAAAAAAAAAAACTGTTCAAACGATTCACCAACAAAAGAAAATATAAAATGGTTTTTTATTTAACCACCTTCCTGTAAACAGCTGTTATCAAGTCATACTTTCGTTACAGTTATGATTACTCATCTTCGGTAATGCCAAAGCTGTCCAATACTGTATAACATTTAGTTGGAAACCATTTTTTAGTTGAAACATTCACGTTATTCAGTAAATGGTTCATTATTCACAGATATACAACAAACTTTATGGTATCTGTAACACTTCTGGCATATACGTATCAAGTTTTCAAATTTAAGAACGAAAGAAGCTAAACATCATTTAGCCAGCGATACGGACTAACCCAGAAGTGCTCGATGAACTTTCATCACTTGAAATATCGTCTTTTCCTGCGAACAGAACATTGCGTTTATAAGCTCTATTGGTACGACCAGTAATTCCTTCCACTCTTTTTATCCCTCGCTGCGCAATTCCAGAGCGAAGCAACGGACATAAAGAGGGTCTGAACTTACTGCTAGATGATAAGCAGCAAATAACAAATTAATTAACAAGGAACCACTAAAGATACTCAGTTTGTAATAAGTTAAATTCCATTGAATAATAATTTAACCTTTTGAGAAGGCTGGAAGATGAATACCCCTTGTTTTGATTGGTGGACCGCTCAAACGAATGCATATATCCACGAATAGCAGGTGTACTAGAACGATGCACTGGGTGCGCTGGAGAAGACCTGTAAAAGAATAAACTATCCTTAGCCACCTTAACCACTTTATATTTGACATATGACTTTCTTGCAGTCAGTTTTCAGTTTTAATCCATTTTATTTCACTTAATATAATCGTAAAATTGATACTATTTGCAGTCTTTTCTAACCCAGCACAAACTGACAATAAAGTACGAAAGTTTGGATAAAACCTCTTCTTTTTTGGAATGCGGAAAGAAGAAAGATCTGTTGCTCTTAAAGACCCATCATCGTCAATTAGATTTCTGGAAGCAACAGCTGATCCCAATGAGGGACGAAACGTTGACTGATGACGGTTTCTTGAGGATGGTCGTGAATGTGATCGAGAACGAGAAGTTACTGATGAACCTGCACTTGCACTTCTAAAACCCAGAAGAGTACACTTAAAGAATTCCAAGACTCCCTTTTGGCAATATGTAGAGATTTTAAACAAATTTGAAGATGAAACAGGAAGCATACGAAAAAATGCCAGAAGCATATCATTTCATTTTATAGTATTTAACATTGAAAATAAATCTCGTTCGTCACATTCTATTAGAAATTAAAGTTTCAAAAAACCTTCTTGAAGCACTGCTTGTTGAGCTAGCAGTGTCCTGACGACATGTTTGCTTTTTGTTATTACCGGTTCGCCTAGTTTTTTGAAGTTCTGCCCCAAGTGTTAAAGATATCAGTTCTCTATCCTTGCTTCGGCCTTTTTTATGTGATCTTTCCCACGGATCGCGAATCTGGTCACCAACTGAAATCTGAGAGTATTTCCAGTCGAATTTAAATCACGGCATTATATTATGAGTTCACTCACTTCCATGTTTGAATTGTATTTCATCTGATTTCGGAAATGTACAGCATTTAACATCTAACAAATTTACAAATTCTATATAATGCCATGCATAAAACTAAAACGGTAGAATGAAGGCAATCAACACATCAAAGAATTATATGCAACAAAAAAAGCTAACCAGAAAGAAGACCACCCACAGCACAAACACTGCTTCGTTTTCTATTCGCTTCTCGTCTATCTGCTAATAGTGGTGAACCGCGTCTTTTTCCTGCAGGAGAAAGCGAGCGACGTTGACTGGGTGAGTGAGAATTTCTTGGTGTTCGCGAAAGTGGTGAACGAGGGCTACAAGGTGGAGAATCACGCCGTGACACACGATAATGATCATTCGGAGAACTGGGAGAAACACAAGATAAAGTACAGCTATAAGGTAATGTTATTGTTAGCTCTATACAATACAGTAATATTCATTTAAAATATTTCTAAGGAAACTTTGCCCATTCTGGAAATTCAAAGCTATAAACTTACATTTCACGTCTCGGGGGAGGTCCGTGACGTCGAGAAGTAGGTCTTCCATTTGGGTACAGAACTTGTGGTCCAAGATCTAAACATTTTAAGCTTTAAGTTAAATTCCACTGAATAATAATTTAACCTTTTGAGAAGGCTGGAAGATGAATACCCCTTGTTTTGATTGCTGGACCGCTCAAATGAATGCATATATCCACGAATAGCAGGTGTACTAGAACGATGCACTGTAATCTAGAAAAGGCAAAGTAATGCAAAAAGCAACCTTTAGGAGGTAATCGAGAAGGTTCATCACGTCCGTAATCATATCCTGAAAAAAAAAAGAAAAAAAAACGCAACTTTGCCTTGTTTCCTGTGATTTATAATTGCGTAGATTGCTTTCCCTATATAAAAAAACCAGAACAAGACGTACTTCCTGAAAATCCAAAACGTCCTCCTTCGAGCATAGTATCTATTAAAGATGGAATTTTTCGAGGTTTTGTTAATTCATTTCTTTCGTAAATACCGCGATGTTCTAGCTCAAAATAACGATCATCTGAAAAAAGTGCATACCGATAAAGGAAATACAAAGGAAAGCTAAGAAATGAAAACAGGAGTTTATTCACTTGCATACTTGAAATAAAGCACTAAATTAATTGAAAAATAATCAAGAAAATATATGTAAATTAGGGTATTTATTACCACTGATATCGTCAGTTCTAACTGGGCTGTCATATTTCCTAAGCCTCGGATAAGGAACATCAACACGTGGACGTACAAAACCATTTAGTCCTCTTACAATGCCTCGAGACAACGGTGAGCGCGATGTTCGGTGACGTCCACTAAATCCACAAGAAAGAAATCAATACATTTAACTGAATGTTTTTTCCTGCATTCCACACAATTAGACCATACAAAACGTTCAAAAAAAAAAAAAAAAAAAAATCATAAATCAAAAAAATCATCATCATCAGGATCAAAAACTGACAATATTCGAAAACATAAAAATTTCAGCTTTATACATTTTACGGTGTCCACGAGAATCGTCCGATTCTTCATCCGTTGTTCGTGGCCGATCCATATCTCCACTAGGGGCAAGTACCAATCGTTTACGATCAAAATCAGGCTCTTCTTCGCGTTTTTTTGATGCTCTCATCATTAACTGAATAATACATATTTCAACCAAATAACGTTTTAAATATTTTCGAAAATTTCGAACAAAATATAAGCTGAAAGATGATAACCTACTTCACGCGCCTGACGTAATCCTTTCTCCCAAGGTGTTTCATTGCCGTTTGACCTCTCATTTTCGTTCGATGTTGAACTGGACGGATAAACAGTGAGTGCATTGGTGTCGGCTAAAGTAATGATAAAAATTCAAAAATCCATATCCCGCTTACTTAGAGATAAAGGACTGAAACATCACATATCTTCGGTTGAGTAACCTTAGACCAAAATTTCAAAATTATGTTCAACATCAAGAAAAATATTTATGACCCACATGATAATCTAAAGCTTAATGTAAAGCATACGTTTGTTGAATTCTTTACTTTTGGTTCTTCCTTTATCAGTAGTATTCATGCGCTCTGAGTAAGTACTTTCATTTGACGAACTTTGTACTGGTGCCGAACCATCAAGTCGTGACTAAATGCAACAACTATATTTAAAAGAAAAGATTATTCTACTCATTTGCGTGTTAACCTAAATAACTAAATATTTTTTTAGAGTCAGACAAGAAGTACTTTACGAGTTTAAAATATATTTAAGCTTAGGTATAAGTTATGTCAAATATGACAGCGAAGTTTTCTACGATATTCTCTTTGCAATGTTTCACTGATACAAATGTACTGAAATGATGGATGTTCTTTCGTAACACTGTTTGGTACCTCTTTCATATGCAGATATTTACAGTCTGGTCCCCATGTACATGTTCCACGAAGATAAAATTTGCAAATGCCAACCGGGGCTGAACTGTCGCGCCATAAACGATGTGGAGTACGTTCCAAAACTTTTCCACGGTTTTGACCAACCTAAAAATTTCACTCAAATGTAATTCAAACAGTAATATTTGTGTAATCAAAATAAAAAAAAAAAGGAATAACTAATTGTAGAGATTCAACAAGATAGCTACAGTATCCGTCATAGCAATGCCCATTACTCTATTTTATCTCGAAAAATTTTCACAAATGATTAGTTTTTTATCATTTCAAACCCTTCCCAAACATTTGATTTCGAAACTTCTTTAATAATCTCGAACAGCGGTAAGCTTTTATTAAATGAATTTAAAAATTAGGAGTTATAATATACAAGAAGCTGAACCTTCCATTGAAGAACATAATACTGAAAACAGTTTTGAAACTGAAGGATAATGCATGAAAAATAATATAAAACTTACCGACCTTCGAGTCGACTTTTCATTTGAATATATAGAACCCGTAACACTATCTTCATCAGATTTTAACTCGCCCTCTTCCAAGTCATCGATTTCTCCTTCCTCACTTAGCTCATCCTCCACTTCTTTTCCTGTACCAACTATAACTTTATGAGTGCTGCTTTCATCATAATCAAGTCCAACAGTACTTCGCTTTACAAAATCCCCGTCATACCTATTTCTTTCGCTATTACTTGACACTTCGTTTTTAATCGCAGTGACCTGAAAATTTATCATATAAATAAAGGCGAGGCAGTTTTTGAATATTTCCTAAAAATGAGCAATCAATGGATGAAACATATCAGAAAATACTTCAGACTGTTCTTCAATTCGTTCCAATTCTTCATCATAATCCAATTCAGCATCAACATCGGATTCCATTGCAAGATTACTGCCACTACTCCATAGTTCTCTTCCTGTATATGAATCTTTGTAAAGGGCTGACACAGTGCCATGACGAAAAGCGAAATTGAAAAATTCCAAAAATCTAACGAAAATTTGCACATCTTTAAACCCGTTTCTTAAATGCTTTTAAAGATTTCAACAAGTGAATAGCCCGACTTAACAAAATGCTAAGTACCATTGAGAGTGCTCTTTGCTCCATGTGTATTTTCATCGCTATTTTCCGAATTGCTCGAAATACCAACGCCATCCATGTTGAGTATCGCAGAAATAGTACGCTAAATAATTTAGCAACTTCAGTGATCACTGATAAAAACAGTAAATCTGAATGGGAAAAACACCAACTGCTTCAAAGATGCAACATGTATCGATAGTGAAACTTTACAAAAAGAAAATTTTAAATAGTCCCCTTGTGCATAAATATGCAAATATGTTGCAATAAGATAACAATATTAGGATGCACTTGGGAAAAGTAGTGACAAACTTTGGACTCTTTCATCCAGCTTATTTTTGTTTTTCAAGTTGCTCATGGTACTACTTACCTTGCCTTTGTTAGACTGTAATTAGCTATTTAGTAATTTTTTTTCTTAACGATAAATCTGATCTCACCTTCATGTACATTTCCTCTCATGCTCTCTCGCACCAATCCCACTCATCCACCAATTCAGTTGCCAAATGGTCTGCGGCACTCAAGGAATCCACATTAACTATATCAACTCATTGATTTACTATATCAGAACAACAACGATCTATCTTCATGAACAGTATTCAGGAGGAAAATAAGCTGGAAGTTATTTTAAATATCACTTAAATTTGTCAAGCTATAATTCCCAAGTACATCCAATCTTAACACAATGGGTATGATGGCCGGATGATGAGGAGGCATGGCGAGAGAAATACTGAGAGAGAAGTGTCCAAACATGACCCCTAAAACGTGAGCCTCAATGTCAAGCGGTGTCCAGAATAAGATCAACCTTCGCGCTGTGATAGAGCCGGTATCGGGATTTAAGCACCATAAAATAAATGGTCAATGTACTTACATGCATGTGATTGATTAGAAAGGATGTATTAATGTGAGATGTTATTACCGTCATGAAGAGCCTTGGCTAGGACGGGCACAACAGTGCGGAAATGAGGAGGAGAAGACTTGTCGGTAAAGGATAGAAGGAAGCAGGCTGGCAGGAATCGAGTATAAGTTGATAGTAAAGCCTAATAAATCATAATCATTCGAATTATCAGATCATAACCATACATCACCATCAATCAATGACAATCGGTCGATACCTCCCAGGAGGGTGGGTTATCACCGGAAGAAAAGCATGCGCAACACAGTTGCAGAACTGGTACGAATGAATTGTCGAGGTGTCGTCCAGCAACTTCAGAAAGAGGTGGATATGATGCGCTCCACTCATTCCTCCGAGACATACCGGAGGAGGTTCCGGAGAAATCAATAACAGATACAATTGGAAACCGCAACGTCCACATGTCATCCGCACCAACTCCTTGCACATACGACCACTGCCTGCTCACCCTGCCACTATCGATCACCCTTCACGCCCACATGCACCCTCACATCCTGTTCCTCTCTACATCTCCTACCTATGTCTACTGGTCATACACACACATACAGACGCAATTCGTGTACAGACACTCCTCCCACGTATTTTGGACATTCACGCCCACGCACACGAATAGCGCTGTGAACAAGCAATGTAAGGTTAAATGGTGAAGAGGAATTTACCATCCGGATTTTTGTAAGCAAAGAGCATCTCTCTCTCTCTCTCTCCCTGACAGAGCCTCTTCCGGCGTTTATTCCTTATTCCGCTTATTCTAGTTATCCACGGCTTTCACTCAGGTGACTTGTTTGCAGGACTTTGAACTTTAGGCTTTCAAAGATAGATTACCCAATCTTTGGTTCATTTAGAGAAGTGAGTCTTATTTGTCTCTTTTTCTTGCCGAGTTACTACAATTTCATTCCGGAAATAGTGAATATCCTTATCTACACTTTTTTACTAAGATGCTCCGGGAGTTACTGTTGGTAGTCTACAGATTTGTAGTAAAAATAGGCAAAAGTACTTCCGTTTCTTTACATGTCCTGTAGGCTTTTTATTTTAAATGGCTATTTCCAAATCTTTGTTTTTTGGAAATAGCCACTTTAAAAATCAGCCACAATGTCGTTAGAACTACCCAAAATAGGTCAGTATAGGCAGTTTCCCGTTTTCCTGAACACCACACTTCCAATGTCGAAGACTATCTAGAAAGTACTCCACTCATTAATATGATATAAGTTCCTTAATCTAAAAAGTGAATGGCTAAAAGCATGGTAATGAAATAATACGTAGAGGAAGCTAAAATCAGAGACAGGCGTGTTAGTGACATTACATTATGTGGGTGCTCTGGACGTTACGTGGGGAAACGCTAAAAAAAAACCTTCGGATGGATGCACGTGTCAACAAATTAAGATGTTGTCCACAATCATTCTTTAATAATATTATTCATAATGAAACTTTAATGAAATCACATTTCATAAGGCAGTTGGTTTTAATTTTTGACCTCAGTAAGTTATTTGGCAGTAAGGGCCGAGATTTCCAGTATCAGTTAACAGTGACAGCTCGTTCAGAAGAAGGTAAAACTCGACAGTCAGCAGGTAAAACTATGAATACTTTGAAACATTTCTTTTGGGAATGGAGATTCTTGAGAATTTTTTTTATGTTCCAGTAATGAGCAAAAAACAATTTTTATCAATAAGACGGTTGTTGTTAATCAGAGATGACGAAATTAATGCAAATTTACGTGTACCCTGTGAAGGTTACAATGCACTAAGGATATGTGCAGCCGTTAATATGGAGACGAAGATAGCTTTTTAAGATGGATTTCTTTAATGCTATAGTTTTCGACTAAAATTTTCCATCAATGCAACTCCTTTGATCTTAATTTTTTGGAGAAAGAGATGAACCTTCAACATAAAAGTAATTCTGTTATCCTTGGCTATGAGACCATGCATTCCACATCGGTCAATTTTTTCCTTCTTTGTAGTGACTATCGACAATTCACTCATCATCACCAACATTGACCGATGTTCTTCAAAATCAATTTCAAGTGTCGATTTTTCACTGATATCAGTATCGTTGAAGAAATAACTACTAAATAATTCAAATATTTGCATACTTTAAAATCAAAATCGCTGTAATTTTAACAGTTAAGAAAAATGTTATCCTTCATATATTAAAACTATAGTACCAAGAACTTAATGGTAAGGCAAAGACTTGGAAATGAAAACAAAATTATATTCAAAACTACTTCAGAAACCGAGAAAGATAAAAAATACGAGAAAAATACTTTTGAACTCGAAAATATTTGTGGTTGATCAATTCATTATCTCCTTATTTTTCGAAATCTTCAAAATTGAATCTCGATTCCTGTTTTCGAAAGCAAATTTTACTCTCAATTAAACTATCTTCTTAATGATTTTACACTGACATCTGTTAAGAACGAATACTGGAACAGAACTCGAAAAGGATTCTTCTCTTCAAACAAATTCGCTCCACACTTTACATGTCCATAGCCTCAGTTCCCTTCCTTCTACGTCAATTGACAATAACAGGTTCCAACTGAACAGTTTGTAAAGCCATGTAGTTAACTGCCTGCACATGACGATATCTGCCATAAGGGCTTATGACTTCCGCATTCTGACCTCCACACCTTCATTCCTACAAGCATTCACTTGCCCACTTGCAGCCCTCATTCCTTCCCGTACTATTTTTAAATTTACCATTCTCCTCTGTTGCTCTCTACTTTCACATTCCTCTTTTCTCTAGCTGTAGTGGAAGGTCACAGCAGGTTTTCCTATGTAGCCCAGGTTTGAGTGCAGGTGTTTTTCTCCTCTTTTTTTTCTCTCTTTTCCTCTCTCTTTTGGTTACGGTTAATTTAAGCGAATCATCCTGAAATCCGTCATTTCTATGAGTTTCTGCTTGCCATTGTTCTGCTGGCGTTTTCAGAAATTAGCGCTTCTGTGTTGTTCACTGTTGCTCACATTATTTATTTATTATAACCGCCATTTTCCATCTAACGTCTGGAATTTTTCTCGCTACCACCAACTGGTCCGTGACATCCCCGCTTGGAAAACTTTTCCAGTAGATGAGATAAATCTGAGGTTGCTTCGGGGTAATTCGGTCTTAGAAAAGCTTGAAACACAAATGCTCTCTCTGCAGCAGGAATTTACTCGTCTGAAAAAGAATTCGCATCCGATTAAGACATTACAAGAATTGAACGAAAAAAGATATTTCAATGTAAAATACCAAAACGAAGCAAACCGGAAACGAATTCTAGTTACAGGTGGTGCAGGCTTTGTCGGTTCCCACTTGGTAGATCGTCTAATGCTTGAGGGACATGAGGTTATTGCACTCGACAATTACTTCACCGGTCGAAGGCGGAATGTAGAACAATGGATTGGACATCCTAATTTCGAGCTTGTCCACCACGATGTGGTTAACTCATACCTTACTGAAGTAGATGAAATATACCACCTTGCCTCCCCTGCATCGCCAACTCATTATATGTATAATCCTGTGAAAACTATCAAAACGAACACCATTGGTACCATAAATATGCTAGGTCTAGCTAAAAGATTAAAGGCGCGTATACTGTTAGCCTCAACATCTGAAATTTATGGTAATCCAGAGGTTCACCCACAACCGGAAAATTACTGGGGACATGTAAATACAGTAGGACCACGATCGTGCTACGATGAAGGGAAACGGGTCGCGGAGACGTTGATGGTTGCCTATCACGTGCAAGAGAAAGTGGACATTCGAATTGCTCGAATATTCAATACGTTTGGACCTCGAATGCACATGAATGATGGTCGTGTTGTAAGTAATTTCATCCTGCAGGCTTTACGTGGTCATCCGATCACTATTTATGGTGACGGGAAACAAACTCGTTCGTTTCAATATGTGGACGATTTAGTAACAGGATTAATCAAATTAATGGGAAGTAATTGCACGGATCCAGTTAATATTGGAAATCCTGAAGAGAAAACAATTAATGAATTTGCAGAGTTGATCCGTGGCTTAATTGGTAGTAATTCAAGTATTGTTCATCAACCTGAACAACAAGATGACCCACAACAACGCAAGCCTGATATCTCACGAGCTAATGAAAAATTGAATTGGAGACCTATAGTTTCTATGTGTGATGGTTTAATTAAAACAATTGATTATTTTCGGAAGGAACTGGAGCATGATCAAATAATGCTTATGAAAACGATAAATTGAATGGCAAATCGAAAACTTTCTTTGCAAGTCGAAAAAATTTGTGATTTCTCATTTTTAACTAATGGTGGTGTCAGTTAATTCGTTACCGACGAAAAATTTGAAATAAGTTTCACAACATGGGTCTAATTAGATAATTATATTTCAAATTCTACGACAGTCGATTTATTCACCTATAACCAAAAAGATTTTTTTTAATTTAATTATTTCCTTATAATCTTTTAGCTGTATTGGTCGATATTGATCTACAATTTCATTTTACGGAAATGAAGTATAACATGTTCTGCAATTTTAATTGTAATTATTATTAATTGATTTCATAGAATTCACTCATTTTCTGTTTGAATTCTCAATACAGAAAAGTTAGAAGTGTTGAATAAAAACTTAAGTTTGCCAAGTTATGCTGACATTTTTACCAACTTTTTTTTAACTTTTTGGAAAAAAATATATTTTAAAAACTGTTAAGCTGATTTTTTTTTAATTTTATTAATTATTTCTTTGTAGAATTGCTCACTTTGTATTGATTTGATTCTTAACAATATGAAAACAGCTCGGAGCTGTTATATATTTCCTTCAATTTTTCGTGCTGTGAATTTATTATTTTACCAGCCGCTCTTGTATTTTGCACATGTGTTTAGGCGAAGTCATACACCACTAAATCTTATCCGACCGTTAAAAGTGAAGCAATTATTAATGTGGGTCGTAAAATTTCAATTAGAAAGAAAGGCTTTGGTTAGAATCAAAAATTTCTAGTAAAACCAGTAAATACAAATGCGGCATGTCACATACGTTCAAGCTTTTCATACTCTATATGTCACATGATGTAATATTTTTAGTTACTGCACATACTCATATGGCTTATACTTTCCTTATAGAGCTCAAGTGTCTGTTTTATTACTGTGCTATAATTTGCTAATTTTTATCTTAAATGATATTCTTTCGTGCCTCATATTTGAAATGAACATGTGAGGGATATATATAAAAAAGTTTTATTTTATCATTATTTGAAAGTATTCACCAAATAATTAGTGTCTGGAAAATGACAGTTTAAAAAAAAAAAAAAAAAAACTACTTATTTTCTTGCTTAATAGGCAATTAATTCTGTGTTGAATGAAACCATTCTTATCTGATTATATTAGTGACTCATACATCCACAAACTAGTGGTCTCCTACTCTTTTCTCGTTTTGATGGGCCGAATTTGTAAGGATACGATTATTTCACTCTTGCCGGCATTAACTATGAAATTGAAAAATTCCGAACGTTTTTAAAATCTCAATACGAACTTCGTATGATGTAAATTTTGGATGAAGATGAACAGTGTATTTCATAAACAAGGATTGATCGAGAATATTCTTAGTGGGTGCTGCTATAGTAGTTGTTACCACACTACTTTTGGAATATGTCATAAAAGCTATCAGGATAAGTATCAAAGAACACTTCTGGAGCATTCCGAAATACATAGCTTACATTCTCCCCAAATGTCTCTGCTTATTTATATGTCTTTCACTCCATCTTTTGCAATAATAACACTTTATTCTGATCCCTCCAAGTAATCGAACAGTGGTATTAATTCCGTAGTTAACGAATTATTAATTGAGATATCCAATTAATTCTGCTTTTCAATTTTGTTTGTATTTCACTCTTGAAAATGAACTGTCTATAAAATTTTAATTTGGTATGTTAACTGATGGAGTTGTGCATCTCTTCCACACAACTGGCAACTTATATGTTACCTTTAAAAAATTGAAAATTTTAAAAAGCTTTTTTCAGAAACTTGATAACTGCGAACAGTTACGTGGGAACGGAATTGGTGATTTGTCTATTCCTTTTATTCATCATTTTAAGTTTGATATAAAACGTAAGAAATTGGGGCAGGCTGCCCCACTAGCAGGGGCATGGAGGAATGCCGCAGTGGAGATGTTGCTGTTATTATTCTTTACTTCCCTATGAAAAGATTTCCATTTCTGTCTACTACTACCCAACTGACCAAATTTTATAACTGGACGGAATTTTCTAGTAAGTAATCAAGATATCCAATCAACTCCGTCTTTTTCATCTGTGTTGTCTCATTCTTTAAAATGAATTTTCTATAAAATTTTAATTTCGACTACTCGATTATTATCTTGGCTCATACCACTCTGATTATCAAATACAGTGGTTTGAAATATATCTTTAAACGATAATCTTTACTTGTGCTAATATCTTGTGCTAACAAATATAATTCGAAAAGTACCTAAATATGGCTAGCTGTTTACGGACACCTTTTTCCTTTCTGCTGACTAATACCCATTCAGCACACATTTATTAGGAGAGAATATTTGCAGATAGTTACCTATAATTTATTTATTTTGACAATCTTAACATCGTACGTGTTCATATTTGCTTAACGTATTCGAAAAGGTACTCCAGCAACACCAACTCATGCTTAGGTGTCGTCGAAGTGAGTGAAGCTGTTTCGCTTTTCGATTGTCAAAGTAGATGGTTTTTTTCTATTTTGATGTGTTGCTCAAAGATAGCAGGAGCTAAACAGCTCAGCTTTATATAGTCTAAATTTCTAATGTGGCATGAAAACTGATGTTAGGAAGTGTTGTGCCTCCTATTATAGTTGTGGCAGGTAAAAAGTTCTGACTTGATGTTGGGTTAAAGTTAAATTTCCCAATTGAGGTAGACAATTTTTATTCTGCAGATTTGTTTCTTTTCTGTTTCTTCTAGGCACAGCACTTTATGGTATGGCCATTCCCTGATGTCAACACTTATTCGTGCTGCTAACTGTGGCATAAATCATCATGGATCGTTGCTAATATTATGCAATAGTAGTGTGCTATTAAAACAACCATGTCGAATATTCACCAACTGGGCCAAACGTTACATACGGTCCAAGAATGCAATGTATTATTTGGGAAGCGTTGGTGTTCTATTCTTCAGTTTTGCAGTACTTTCTGTACCAGCATATCGAATGTTTTGTGAAAAGACTGCAACCATCGGATTAACCAAGGCAAAAGATTTAACATTTACAGGATTGCTGGCAGCTAATTACATATTCGTTCAGGAAATGTACCGTTTATTGGTCAAGAATGATTATGTTTCTCAAAAATGCTCATTTAGCACCACCATAGAGTAATTTTCAAGTTATTTTGGAATTTAAATTTAATCATTTTTTAAATTTGCTGTAGATTGCTGATGATATGGAACGTGTTGCATCAATGGAAAAAATCAAAGATCGATTAATACGTGTGTCTTTTAACGCTGACCTTCACTCTGCCATGAAATGGCAGTTCAAACCTTTGCAAAAAGAAATTTATGTTCATCCAGGAGAGACAGCGCTTGTTTTCTACAGTGCTTATAATCCAACAGACAAGCCTGTAGTTGGCATTAGCAGCTATAATATCACACCTTTTCAAGTAATAATTTTATACACTTTTTTTGTGTTCATTAACACTTTACTTTTGCCGTTTCAATTTTCCTAATTTGCAGGCAGCGTATTATTTCAACAAAATTCAGTGTTTCTGTTTCGAGGATCAGATCCTTAATCCAGGACAACAGATAGATTTACCTGTTTTCTTCTATATCGACCCTGATTATACAAGTGATCCGGACCTGGAATATACGGATAGTTTAATATTGAGTTATACATTTTTCGAGTCAAAACCAGGTATTTTTTTTTGCCTTCTTAATTTTCATTTGCTATCCAGTCAATTTCTCATAGATTCTAAGGTGCATCTATGTTACTGCGAGAAAATAATCTTTCATTTGATTTCTTTCAATTGTTAATACTAAGTATTTAATTTCTTTTACAGTATCAAGCGTATCACTTTTTTAATACATTGTTTTTCTGGAATGCCCTTAAATACAGTGAATTTGATAACAAGGCTTGTAATTACAGATCTTGTTTTACCGGATCCATTCGATCCAAACAACAAGCTCAGTATAAAGCGGAACGCAAGTAATGTTAGTAAAGAAATGAAGAAAAATTAAAGATTGAATAAATCGAAAATTGTTGACTATGAAGACAATAGTTATAGTATTTTCTTATCAAGAGTTAAATATAGGTAAATATCAAGTTAGATTAGATAGTTGTGTTTTTAAAATACACTACTTTTTTTCGTATATAGCTTGAATTTCGTTTGTTAATTGTTGTCACCATATTTCATACACATTGTCTTAAACACATGTAATGCCAATTTGGTTTGGTTTGTTTTGCGGTTGTTGAAATAAATTATTTAGGTTTCAAAAATTGTGTAAGCTGGGATAAAATTTTTTGCTACCAATAAAAAATTGTCATTTTTAGCAAATCCAAGTTGCCGTTTGTTCAATATTTTGTCCGAAATAAGGTAATATTACTGACTTCTGAAAGATGATCATAGCGATGATTCATGTGTCGTCTTGCTTATTATCCATCTAAGCTATTACTGTCTGAAATTGCATTTTTGTCGTATTTTGGAAGGTTAAAATAAATTCTAGCTTCAATTTTTTAAAGAAAGTTGTAAGAGAGATAAACTCTCATCTATGCATTGTTTTTTTATTTCTTCATTTTGTTGAGTTTGCTGAAATATTGCAGTTATCACTTACTTCCATCCTGCAAGTTCTTTTTTTATAATAGTATCAGTGATAAAAAAAAAATAGGAAAAAACTGTGATTCTCCAGCAAAAGAAATGAAATTGAGTTTTCCATTTTTCTGTTTCAAAGAAAACTGCAAAAGAGCGAGAGAAAAGAAAAAAAATGTTGTTCCAAACATTTTTTTAACTGATCATTGAGAGTGTATTATTTCGTTGATGTCTTTTTGCACGCGAGATCTCACATTCGCTTGGTTATGAAAACCAACAACTTTTCGAAGAAATATTTCATATATGGCTTTTCAAATTATTTGTTCCTAGACTTTTAATTAACTTTCAGTTGCGCATTATTTGTCGCACCTAACATTGTTTCCAAAAATTAATGACAAAATGAAATAGTTGCTGATGATTTCAGTTGTTTGTTTGAGAAAACACAGATTTAGGAAATCTGTGTGCCTGTTTTTTCAAATATTTTTGTGTTCAATGTTACATCTGAGAATTCTTTAAGCTGTTGTCACGGTTATAATAAAAAAAATCTAATTTTATTTGGTGTTTAAATATCCTCGCAAAATCTGGGTGAATTTATGATGCGAAGTAACGATGACTGAATGATTAGAAGCATGATAGCTTGAGTCGGTAGAATGGTTTAATTGATCGTTTGAGCCACAAGCTAGTTAGGTTAAATGAAACAGGAATGTTTGGTTTCCCATGCTTTTTTTTGTTTCAACTTTAATATTTCTTTTCTTCTAATTTTGTTTTGCACATTTCTAAATACAACAGTTTCTAACCTTTCTTTGTATTTGTACTTCGTTTTTGTTCTTTTGAAAAAAGGAATAAACTTTTTTATTAAGAGAAGTGAAATAAGATTTGTTTCCTAATACTTATTTTTCGAAGCTTACATAACATATTAAATGGAAAATCAATGGATTTAATTTTGATGAGCATCATCTTTGCTGAAATTTTTAAGACAAAATATAAACGTTTGCATATATTCCATATGTCAATAATTCGGTTGTCAACCACCGCAGTGTTTAATTTTTTCTTAAGAAATGGGAAAAAACTACCACACTAATAAAAGCATTGTCGAAATAAAATTGCTTACAAGCAATTTTATTTCAGGGTCAATTATTGGAAATTTTGCAAAATTTAATAAACGTTTAATTTTTTTTTTTTTTTTTTTTTTTAAAGAGAAACTTTCTTTTCCACTATCTTAATATCGAAAAGAAAGGAGTAAGTATGTTTTTTGCTTTAGAGTGACAGAGTTTTGGTAGATGGCATCCTGATGATATCCTTTTGAATCATCAGAACAGAAGAATTCAGTTTAGATTAGATTACTTGGAATGATTTGAAATGCAAGAATCTTTACCGAAGCAAATGAAAAATATCGAGTTTAATTCAAATGCATATTGAAATATTCATTCTTTACCACCAAGTTTCACTAAATTATTTACAGTAATTAAATCGGATCATCCTAATTTAATAAACAATTAGTATTTCATTTAATAATTACTTCGATAAACTTGAAATTGAACTACTCAGTTGCACTATTACTACTGCTGCTGCTACTACTACCACCACATCGGCACATTACGAGTAATATCCGAAAGGGATAGTGTAGAGAAGAGCGCTATTCACAACATCGCTGATAATTTCATGCTCAAAAGATACTAATGGGTCAAATGCTAAGTTATTCGTTTGCGTGGCCCTTAGCACAATCCACGTTTCTGATACAAACCACTCTTCTCACTCTTCCATCATACGTGACTAACTTTGCTTGCTTTATTGCTATTGGAATTGACAAGAATTAAAGTTCTTCAATTTCAGTAAGACTTTCCTCTCTTCTTATCGCTTATTTTTTTGACTTTCAGTTCTTGTGTATTATATGAAAAAGTCCATGCTTTTGGCGTTATCGCCCGATATCGACGACCATTTAGTTTTCCTTTTTGTATCACATGAATGTCTCCAACTGCTTTTACCAAACCTTTTTCTCTCAAAGTTTTTAAATTTTTTCTTTCCTTCAACAAATTGCCCAAATTTTCCTTTAAAAATTTCCACCATGATCATTGCTCAATTGTTCGAAAATGGTATTTGAAGATGGTTACGAAAAATTCTTTTTGCTTATCCGCAACGGAAACCACCTTTCCTGACACAAGAGATACTAACCCTCGCTGATGCTCCAAAGACACTTCTGTAACAACTTTTCCGCTTTTCCCCTACTCACAATTCGGTTTTCGATAAGTTTCGCTTGACTCCCTCACTATTACTGTCAGTGGTGTCGATGATTTGTAATTGTAGATAGAAGCTTAGTCTGAAATTCTTAAATAGCTAAGCATATTAAATTCTTATAGATCTTCTACCACTGGAAATTTTTTATTAGTTTAATACTTTTCAAGACATTTTTTGTTCTACTATCTCTGTTTTCCCTCAATATTAACAACATTTGCTTGTCTGTCCAGGTCCCTGCCTGAGTAATTTATTTATATGCCACGGTTAGTGCTTGAACTTTCCAAGTTGAACTTTTTCATTCTTCACATTCAGTCTACTATTTTCAGTGTTTTCTTTCTCATTCCTATACTCATCCATATACCTCATTCCTTCTTTTCTCATTCGTATAATGATTAGTATATTTTTATTAAAATGTCTTTTTTTTAAAGAAACATTTATTCTTCGATTTTTTCTACTAGTTTCCTATCTATTTGCTAAAAATTTCGTAGAAGATCTAAGTTTGTATGATTAATTTCTACAATATACATTTATTATTTATGTATGCAACAAAAAAATAAGAACAACATTTCTTCAAATTCGAAGAAAAGAATTTCTGATTCTTAACCTGAGGGACGGAAATGAAAAACCATCTTTTCCACAACATACTTTTGTCACTTTTAATCACCATTGTCTCTTCCAGATAACTGATACAATTGTCTTTTCTTTATGATTGGTCACTGTTTACATATTCAAAGATTTGCATAAATTTGGGATAACTTTTGGCTTCAGCATAAATATTTATTGAAATTTCATTTATGAAAAGAAATGTAGTCACGGATAAAATTTCCATATTGAATAGCACATTTTTAGTGATAGCTATAAGCAATTGAAGATGGGGCCAAAAAAGAAAAAAAAAGAAATGCAATGGACACTATTGAATAAATTCTCAAAAAAAGTTGAAAATCCTAAAATACTTTCTTGTTTTTAGTGACTTATTTTTTATTTAATTCTACCCCATGTAAATAAAGTACAGCAATTTTCCAGTTAAGTTGTATATTTCACTTATCTTCGTATCATTTTGACCTTTGAAAAGAGGCTGGCTTTTTTTTTATCAGTTTTTCAGTTTTTACCAAAGTACATAAATGGATGGAAATCCGGCAAGTGACGAACTTGAGAAAAGTTTCAACTACAAAAGTTTATGTACGTTGTGTATGACTTCATGAGCTTTTTGAAAGTGCTTTTATAGATATTCATTTTGAAATTTTTGAATTTTGAAAATTAAAGTAGCACTTTTTTGTTTTTCATTTGTAGATTTTTTAAAACTTAAATTTTGTGAAATGTGAAACTTTTTAAATTGTCTTTCTAACCAATTATAAAATAGTGAAATAGAATTGATCAAAATGATCATAAGTGGAAATGATAGTATTACAGAACAGCAACGGAACCATTATAGAGGCTGTCTTGCTTGATGATGACGAATGTAAAACTCTTCTGGGGAGACTTGTATGAAGTCCACTTCAACTTACTGGGTATCTTAAAAAATACTTACTAAAAAAAGTACGCAAATATATTTCATCTATTCCTTTTTACTGCGTTCTTTTAATCAAACATTTCCCTCAAATTAAAAAATGTTGTGAGATTTAGCATTTTAATGGATATTTGACTGTTATATAATACCGATCACATTGTTGCATCAGATCCAATTACTACTGCTTTTACTTGAAAGTAAAATTTCAACCAGAAAGGGAAAATTCCTCCTAAGCAAAACTTGCATTCCGCAAAGCTAACATTGCTGAGAAAAACTGCAGTATTAAAATGGAAAGCGAAAATGTTTCATTAAAAATAAGCACATCTGGTAGAACATAATCAAAATTTATTGACGAAATTTCGATAAAACTTGTAATTTAGGAAAAGCAAATTTCCGAAGAAATTTGAATTAGGCTAAGAAATAATCTATTTGTATAAAATTTTGCTTACTGCATCTTCTGCAAAAAATTTTGCATACATTACTTCGACTTTAGATTGAGCTACTTTACATTCATTATTTTACATCAACTACTGCTGATAAGTATGACTGATATCGATTAGCACATTTCATTGTGGATTGAGTAGATCAGAGAATAGTAGAAGTGAGCAATGATGAATGCTGTATTTTCTTGCTTTTACATTTACTACTTCAATGATCGTCTGGTCTTTTTCTAAAACGAATGAAACATTTGGAAATGAACTTAGATTAAAGATTTTTTTGAAGGATTTCACCTTTCTAAAATGTCATTCCAAGAAGAAGAAATAATTCGAAGTGATTATTCTGATGACCATTTTACAGGAAAAAATAATTTGAGCAGTTAAATATTGCCATTATTCAGTATTCAAAATTATTCATTCTTTCAATCATTTCTTCCTTGTCCTTGTTATGAAAACTTTCTATGTAACCCTGTTTGCTAAGGAAAAGAGCTTTTGGTTTTTAGCGTCTTCATAAAGAATCCTCAAATTCGTTCTTCCATACTATCGATTAAGAGATGAATCCAAGTTTATCCTTGAGCTAATAGAATTACAAGGGCATTCAGATGATGAAATTCAGAACACTCATATCGCTCATGCGCAAAAAATGCTCAAGGAGAAGAGAAATACGCAAAGATGCGCAACAAATAAATTCCATTCCAGTACCACTTCACTCTTTCCAAATTCTGTAGATGACATTTGTGTCCTTCACTTCGATTCTTTTAATTACAGAGTTATACATGCAGCTGATTGATTGCCGTTTTTTAATTTTCTCCTATTTATTGATTAATAAATTAATTTAGCGATTGAGCATGTAATCGATCAGATCTCGTATCAAATTGTTATCAAATTTTATGAGTGTTAAGCAATTGAAGGAGACAGCTGTCATATCGTGCTGCAGTTTGTTTATTTGGATAGGTAAGTTATTTGCTTCAAACATATTTTAACTTGTTCACAGTTTTTCATCGATGAATCTTATTTTTTGAAGTTCATTTGCGAACCTATCCCTATTCTTAAAAGAAGTTTATATTGGACTATGTGAAAACTGTTAGCTGAAGTACTTTGAATTCAATACAGCGATCTAAAAAAAAAAAAAATACAGTGATATGACACTTTTCGAAATATATTTGAAATGTGAAATATCGGAAGAATTAAAAAGTATTGAAATAGGCTGACTGTAATTAGCATTAAATATACCTCTTTTGAAATAATTTTTATCAAATGAAAGCAAATTAATGTATTAGGCTCGTTTTCCAAATTCAATTTTATCAGTTAGAATATATCAATTTTCCTGAAATGTTATCTATTTTGTCTTCTTATCAAACCATTACTTCTTTAGCTTTATTTATTTGACTCCATTCTGAATTAAACTTGCAATTATGATAATTACAAGAATATAAGCAAGAACAGAGCGTATTTTATGAAATCTAATCTTGTTTAAAGCGTTGATATAAGGGTTTCAAGGAATAATTTAAGTAGAGGAATACACAGCTTTAGTCTGTTTCTATTTTTGGCTGCAAATTTTTGGCTTCTTAACTTGAAATCATAACACTATGAATATTAAAATGATGGTTTTGGAAGTAGACAGCTATTTTAAATTCAAATTGATTTTTTCCTGGCTTTTGATACACAATAGCTTGAAGTTCAAAAGAAAGTTTTCACGAAATGTAGTTGGAAAACGTCCTGAATTACAAAATTTATAGAAGGACGATATTTATGAGTTTAAAATCATTGAATGTATCTCTCCAATGCGGAAAGTTTGCAGAAAATAATGTAAATGACGAAAGAATAATACTTAGAAGTAATTAATTAAGTTAGTGAAGCGTAATTTCATCAATCCCTCAAGCAATGTTGTCCATCTCTCCAGCTGCTACCACTCCTATTTTTTGCAATTACTTTCATCCATCACTGATGAATCTCTGATATTCACAAACTTTCATTTTACATTGCATTCATTGCCACTTTTGGTGTTTGTTGTCCACCAATCAACGATATCAATTTCTTCTATTATTTTCCAACCTTCTTTATCACTTCATTGTCCTAAGATTGTTAGACCCACTCTGGCTATTCATTGATGTCAGAAAATTTTATTTCATTTCTCTCACTCATTGATTCTTAAATAACATTCATTGGAGTTGAAGGAGCATCGGGCAGAGGTCAATATGTCTTCTTTTTCAAGATATCTTCATCACTAATTTCTTCTTAATTAACCAATTAAATGTAAATTTATGGAGATAATTCTAGTCTGCTATTTTCACAACTAATAATACTTCAGTAAGGAAAATGTATCATTTTCCAATTCACCACAAAATTTTTTACATTTATTTTCAACAATAATTCAATTTAACCTCTACTACTATTCCTATTTTCATATAGGCATATTATTATTATTGGTGATGGCCTTAAAATAGGCGCCGAAAAAGGAGAATAGCGATAGAATGGGCAGAGAGTGTATCCCACAATTCACTATTTACAACATATTCATTGGTTTGTGCTTCACCTCCATTTTCATCCTATCACTGCTCGGTAATTCGATAGTCGTACTCACTATCACCAAGCTTCAACGACGTGTCACACAGTCAATCACCAATATATTACTGTTGAATTTAGCAATTGCCGATTTGTTACGGTTAGTTACAGAGTGCCAAATGTGAAAGAGTTAGATCGATCGCAGTAGCGATGCACCTCACGAACACTTCAAACAAGTGGAGACAGTTGATTATAATTTTAAATAATTTGTGGTAGCTCTTCCTAGTATAAGATTGAATTCAGCAGTGTTAGCATACTAAAGCCTAATACTAATTAAAAGTACTTCTCCTAAGACTAGTGAAATTTCCACTAAATTGAAAAAATAAAAGGAAAAGGTCTTCCTGATTCATATTTTAATCATTTAATATAATTAATGGAATGTTTAGATCAATAATTTGCATACCACCAACCTTAATGAGTGAAATATCACAATGCTGGTTGCTCGGACCGCATGTGTGCAAATTTGCTGCATACTTGCAGCGTGAGTTTACACTTCTGTCTGTTCTTTTGTGCTTTTGAAGTGTTTTGAAAAAAAAAAAACACAAATTAGGTTGGAGCGATTTCTTCTCGAATAGATCCAATCAGCGGTTCACATTTCCGTTTTTCTTTCAGAGTGCATTATTTTTAGTGCTAGCAGAATCTATTGTGGCTTATTGCAACATTTTTTGTTTTATTCACTTCTAAAATATAAGGACAGGTACAAGTAAGGACAACATAAGCAAGAATACTTCTTTATTTTACATTTCAGCTGTGACAGTTTGCGCATCAGCCTATACATTAGCCTTAATTGCGCTAGAACGTTATTACGCAATATGTCGTCCATTGGAGTCGATGATTTGGCTTTCAAAGGTATTGTTTAATTAATTAAAAATTTACTCAAATCTATATTTTTTTTTTTTATATTTTTCATTAAGCCAACTGATTTTGTAAAATCTTTTGGATCTAACAAAAAATGATTTCATTAGTAATGGACTGGCCATATTATATCATTCGATATAATTTCTTTCTTATAGCGGCGTTTGCTAGCACTCATATCGTTTGTTTGGCTTACTGCATTTGGGAGTAATATTGGCGCACTTGTGATTTATGATGCTATTCCTTACAAAACACATTGGAGTTGTCGTTCCACTGCTACTCCTTTGACAGATTTTTTATATCAGATTCATGTTACACTGGTTAGTCTATAGTTCATATTTTTATCTTCTCAAAGGTCATCATAATAACCATACTGAGAACTTAGTAGTCCTCAACTGAGTACGATGACATGTTATTTCAGCTACTGTTATTCATACCACTAACAATTATGTTGCTTTTATATTGCAAGGTAATCAAAACTCTTCATCCAGACAATCAGGTAGAAGTAAAACCAGAAAACTATCACAATTATGCAGCGGAATGTTGTCGAAGTAAGAGTTTTTTTAAAGTATATCCAAATTTTCAGCCTTTTTAAAGTGATTTGTTCGTAAAAATTCTAGTTTATTCCTGAAAGAATAAAGTTTCTGAAGACCGAGACAAGAACTATTTTTTTTTGTTGATGATGTTGATAAATGATATAAACTAGGTATCATAGATCGAAAGAGATTATGTTCAAGTTGGTTTTTTCCATCATTTACCGACCAAAACAATAAGGAGCTCAATATCGATTATGATGTAAGTTAAACTGTAGTTAACTTACATTTTTCCATCAATGAAATCATCGTTTACATGAAATAATTTGTAAGTAAAATTTTATGGGTTAAAGTATTCCAAGCAAATGGATTCGTAATTCCTACTTCTACTGGTATGTCATGCTGGAAATTTTAGACTTTTTTGACATGAAAAGTTTTCGATTCTTTCTTTCATCCGCAGAATTCTAGTGATTCATGTTTCTGTAACTGTTTGAAGAATATTTCATTTTTTGGAAATGTCCAAGAAATTCATCAAAAAAGCTAAGAATTGCAGACATGACTGAAGAATACTTCCTTCAAGTATATTCGTTTTGTTCTTAAAATCAAATCATTAAATTGGTATATGTTTTATTGCGCTGAACTTTGAAGAGCACAGCGAATTAATAAACCACTTTTTTCACTTCATACTGTGTCACTTGAGTTACACGAATCATTCAGATGCACGGATTATTCTGTCTGCGAGTTGCAGGAGTCATTCTGGGCGGTTCTATTTTAATCTTGAATACTTCAATTATCTTGATTCATCATAGCGAATAACTGAAACTGAAATGAGTTAGATGGTTTCCATAGTTTGTAAATGTTTTCTTATATTCTCTCGAATATGTCTAATTGCAGACTTGGGTAAAGGATCGGAAACGGGAAAATACCGCTCGAAATGTAACGTGTAATGTGCCATGTAAAAGGCCCTGTAACTACAATGCTCGAACCAAGTCGCTTTTCAGGTTATCAATTCATCCACTTTATCAGCATCATACTAATTTGTTTTTCTATTAAAGAATATGAGATTGATAGATTTTTGGGAAATTCCAGCTTCACTGAAATCTTACAACTTCAGCTTCAGCAGTGCTCCTGAATTCCAATCATCGATTAGTGGAAGTGCTAATTATAAGCATGGTTATATGCTTCGAAGCAACCGTCAGGTTTTGATTTCAAAGAATATTTTCTTTTGAAATTATTTTTTCGCCATTTTCGGATATAATTATTTTTTGTGAAAAGTGAAATGTTTCGAAATGCAGTGTCCTCAATGATCGAAATTTATCCTTTGTTCTTCGGATCTTTGCATTTTGGAGAAAGCAAATAATTTTGATGGAGAAAAATTCATTCAGGAAAAAATAATTGAAGCGAAACGACGTGTGATTAGAATGTTAATTATCATTGTTATTGCTTTTGTTATTTGTTGGTCACCGAGTTTTATTTGGTGGCTTACAATTAGGACATCTGATCTCGTTCAGGTATAAAGCTTCCAGTGATTGATCAACATAATTCGTTTCAAAAAAGGACTTTATGAAATTAAAAATTTCATTAGCTGACTTAAAAGAGTGGAGGTTATAAGTAGTTTTAATGCTTTCTTGAGCCTTAAAGATTATGTTTGTGATGATCAGTGGAAAGTGGAAAAAAATTTAATCATTTCATAACTTTAAATGAGGAATTTTATACATCTACCATCGGTACACTTGTCACTTTCTTTTTCTCTTTTTTTTTTCGATTCTCCTTTTGACTATTATTGTTTTTTTTCTCTTATGATAAATCGCTGTAAACTTTTTCAAATTATAAATAAACTTTGTAGATTCACTTGTGGAACAGAAGGGCGAATGCGTATATAACACTACTGACGCATATAAGTGCATGTGCAAATCCGATAACTTATTGTTTTATGAATGAAAGGTTCCGGAAAAATATTACTACCTATCTGTGGGCGTGCACATTTCAAGCTTGTAAAGAACCTCTCCAGGAAAAGGTGAATTATCGGTAGCAATCAATATTTAACCATGTATTATTGCTCTTGCATCAATTTTATCTGCCTAAAAAATTGAGACATTATTTAACTGATTTCCAGTCTCCAACAAATCAGTACAGATTACGACGAGTGAAATTTATGACACATTACAATGGTGATTTGTTTAGTAGTGGAAGTAACTTGGAGCAAGCAGTTGCTGTGATTCCCTTTTTATCTAATGATAATTTGTGATCACTGTTTCGTTTTATCACAAGAATGCCAATTAATCTTTCTGATGTAAAAGAGAAAATGATAAAGGGATGATGATACTGTATCAATGCTTTCTTGTGCTTTTTTTTTTTGCTTAAGACTTCCCATCAGTAACTAAAAACATTTAACAGTTCAATGTTTGCCTCAATGAGCCAAGACAACAGTAGGATAGGATCAGAAGAAATAATTTTATTATTCTTCATTTATCTACTGAATTTAAAATCATCTCTTTCTCCACCCCACAACACTACTCTAAACATCCTGATATGACTTTTATATATAAATTTCACTACAAATGTATTTCCACTTCATAATTTTGTTTTCATATTATTTTGCAAAATGCATGCATTTGTTGTTCTATTTATAGAATAGGCCAAGATATATTTACTAGGAGTGAATAAAAATTGAAAACCTAATTGAATATTTTTTTATTCTTAGAAAGAAGAGCATTTCAATGATTGCTAAGAAAAATGAGGAAGACGTGTCAATATTTTCGTGTTTGCATGTGGTCGGTGAAATTTGAAAAAGAAAAAGAGAAAATAAATGATTCTGAATAGTGCATCATTCATTGCTAATACAAAGTTGTGAAATGAAAAGAAAAAGAAAATAATGGAATGTTAATGAAAGGGATGAGTCAAAGAGAACCGATTTTCACTGTCATTTGCTGCTTCGTTCATGGTGCAGTTGATATTTGTTCATACAGTTTCACAGTTCCTTCCATATCTTTAAAGAAATAATGAATTAATTTGATCATCCAAAGAAATTCCAAGATCAATTTACTCAGATTCTTAACAATTGAAAATTTTGCCATCTTTCGGATAATTGGATGGTATCACTTGCTGCACTTTCTGTTTTATAACTTAGGGAAATAATGAAGTGGTATGTTCCAGCACTCAGTTCGCCGTAACTTCGTGTGGATAGGACTCATAATTATTTAATCAAGTTTAGTTTAGGGTGAAATAATTAGTCTTTCATATCTTGATCTGTTTCATCTATGTTCTTAATTACCAGAAAGCCGAATTTCCCAAAATTTGTTCCACGAAGAGTAACTTTTTGGACGAAACGATTGGCTTCTAAATTCATTTATTAACGATTTTTTAAAACCAATTTTTGTTCAAACGTATGAATAAAGCTCATGCATTTCAATAAACAATTAGAATTAAAAAGCAATTCAGAAAAAAATGAAAAGTTGTTGCAGTCATAGAATTTAATCGAAATGGTACTTCATATTCCTGTTTACTCTTCTTCTATGCCACACACTATTTCGATAATATTACAATACTTTCGGGCGATTCAATTCTTATCAAATGACAAGTGTTAACGATTGGACGTAAAATATACCTACAGTTAGCTTCACATTCATGCAAATCCTAGGAGTCATCCATGTCAATTACCTGTTACCATATTCCATTGCATGTGATAATAGTTTAGCAATTGACTGCCTATGACTTCAGCTACAAAACATAGCATTCTTTTCAACTTGTCAAAGTTTTTTTAGGATAAATGTACCAGTATAGCTGAAACATGTTTAACTGGCAAAATCTAAGATTCTAGCCAATTCAAATCAAACTTTTGATATTATAATTTCAAAATCCTCAAGTTGAATAGAGCATTCCACCTATCTGTGGGTGCTTTTTATTAGCAGTATCTGGACATTTCAAGTAAAACACACTATTTTACCATTTTGCTTATTATACCTTTATTTCTTCCTTAGAAACCTTACTGATCGATGAAGCACTTGAAACTCTGAAGCACAGTATTTCATGAATAAATTTAAGTACCCTCCTACACTAACACGATGAAAACAAAAAGCGAACAGATAGGTGCCACGATCCTCTTTCAAATATCCAAAATAGTAAAACTTCGTTATGATAAGCTTTAAATATTCTGAAAACACCACTGCTCAAAATCAAGATTTTATTTTCTTAAATAATGTGAAGAACAGCGACAAAAACTCAAGGAAAAATTTGATTTGAAAAAGCAATTCGCCTTTGCTATAGCATAACATTCTTGAAATCCAATGTCTCTAATATAATAAAACATATAATAAAATTGTAATATAACAAAACCATTGAAGGATAAATATAAAAAAAAATTTTCCCAACAGAACGAAGCAAAGTGTAAACTGAAAAATTGAAATCAGAAAAATCCAACTCAAAAGTATATTTACCTAATCACAAAATTTATTGTTCAACAAGCGACGTCTTATTTACACACGCTGATGCAAAACAGAAGTAAGATTCAGCTTATTACCTGTCTTCCAAGACAATTTGTAGTGTGCTTGCCCATAACTGCCCCACGAATTTCAACTGATCAATAAGCCACAGCTTTGACTGATATAGGCTGTGTGCGTAAAATGCTACTATTCGAAGAGGAAATCTGGCGAGTTTTTTTCGGTGGTGAAGAAGGCAGCGCACCCAGATCCAAATTAATTGCCAAACAAACCGGCAAGATCAGTGGGCATGTGAGAATCTCTATAAATTAAAAGTTCAAAGGAACATTGAAAGACTTTAAAATTTGGAACTTTTTAAAAAACCCGAGGATTTAAAAAAAAAAAAAAAAAATCAATGAGCTTTTACTTTTGTGAAAAGTTTAATGTTCAGATTTGGGTGAGAGAAATATTCCTCCAGTGTTTTTTTTAGCAAACTGCATTCGAAAAGCCCCATGAACAACAAAATGATACTTGTAACGGCTACTTTTTAATACAAACCTTTGAGAAGGGGCCTTTTGTTTTCATTAACATCCAGAATAGAATTAACCAACTTCTTCAAGCCATCACTCCAGTGTTCAGAGATTGGATTATGTTTTCCCTAAAAATTAAAAAATCTCACCTTTGTAAAATATATAATCAAAAAAATATATTTTATTACATATATATTATATACTGAAAATCCCTTCAAAAAAATTTGTATAACACAAAGCGTTTAATTTCATATGCGGTTTGTGAATAAGAAATAAAGAACCTTTTTTTAAACAAGAAATACAAATTTACGGAGGATGAAATGTACTTTTGTAATTTTCATGACGATCGATGGTAAATTTTCGCCATCAAATGCTCGTTTTAATTCAGCAAGTTCATATAACACACAGCCTAAAGCCCATAAGTCGCTTTTCTGATTGTACGCTCTGCCTGAACTCTAAGGAATTTAATTTGCTGCCCAGCTACAAACAAAGTAGAGTTGCGAAATAGAAAATGAGTAAAAAAAGTATAGAAAATAGTATGGGACGAATAAACATAAAGAAAGCAAAAAGGAGACAAATGCTGAAATCTAGTACTACCTTCACAGATTTCTGGAGAAAGATAATTCGGTGTGCCAATAATTGTTGATGCTAAACTTCTTGTTGATAATTCTTTACTAATTCCGAAATCACTCAATTTAACAATTGTTCGTTTTTTATTTAACAAAATATTTTGCGTTTTCAAATCTCTATGAAGTATTTGCTTGGAATGCATATATTCAAGTCCAATAGCAACCTGCAAATATTTCAAGAAGCTTTATATTTTTATTAATCAGTAAAAGGAGTGTGGAAATAACACTGCCGTCACATCTGTAATTTCATTATCATTCATTATTGCTCATCCATTACTACCATTATCATAGTCATTATCATTATTATTATTGTTGTTGTTGATTGTTGTCATTATTTACCATATTATCGTTAATATTATTATTATCACTGCTACCGTTATTATTACTATTATTATTGTTATTATGTTGCTATTGTCTCTTATTATTATTATTACCATTATTATTATCATTACCGTTAACATTATTATCATTGCCATTATTATTATTATTACTACTGCTATTATTAATTGATAATTAGAGAAAACAAACGATGAAGTTAAAGCTTCTTGTAAATTCTGTTCAAGGCATCTTGAAATTTATTCACTGTGAAAAAGAAGTATAGTTCACCTAATTAGTAAAAATACCCACGATTCTATTTGAAAATTTGTTTGCGGAGGTTTCGATGTAAATGGTATCGTTTCAATTTCACTCTTTGATAATTCTTAATTTGTCAGCAAAGACCAACTTGTGTGAAATAATTGAGCACTATATTCTCAATAAATTTGACTCCTTTTTGTTCCGAAATCATTTTATCCATTGTTCCACCCTCAGCATACTGCATAACAATCGAAAAAGCGTTTTCTGTCTTAAAATTAGTCAAATTACCACCTAAAGGTCATTCAGACACCATTAAAACTTTACCGGTGACATGTGCTGAAAAATATTTTTCTGACTTGTCAGGGGAAAATGGAAACAGCTTCAGTGATCTCAACCTAGCAAACAACAAGTGACAAGAACCTTGAAAGACTCATAATATCCAATAATGTGGGGATGATGAAGGCGTTTCAATAGCGTTACTTCGCCTGAAATACTTTCACAATGCCTGAAAATGCTAAAAATACGGAGCCATCACCCATACTGTCCGTTGAACTCAATGTCTTCAAAAGTAAAACGTCTCACCAGCTAATTTCAAATAATATTGATAAGAATTTCGGAAGTGCTAACCAAATAAGGAAAATTGAGTGAAAGTTTGCCTCTTGGAAGACATCGCTTACAGTGAAATCAGAGTTCCAGACAAAAAAATCAAACCCATGATAGCGTTCTGTTCCTCTGGCGCGAGGCCCTCTAATGCCACTGTTTTGATGATAACTTTTTGTCGAAAAATATCATCTTTACGCTGACAAAGCCAACAGACACCATGAGCTCCACGTCCTACTACTGAGATCTTCTCGTAGTCGTCCATGAAAATCCGTTAATTTTTACTCAACAAGGAACCTATAAAGATCGGCACACACTGCAGCTTGACAATGGAGTGGAAATATGAAATTAAGTCCCATCAAATGTGAAGTCTGATTTAACTGCACGTCATTCCTCCATTTGGTCAGTTATGACATTGCAAGCTGATATAAAGTACGACAGATAAAGATTATTATATAAGGTTTCGACGGCAAAGTTGATGCCTCTCCTGTTACTTCTGTGGTCCACGTCCAACTCGCGACATGTGCATAGTATGACCCTGGCTTATTATGAAAATGGAAGGTATATCATCAACATGAGGGAAATTATCCAGTAAGACAGGACGTAGAGCAGAAGAGTGCAAGAGCTGCATTCCACGAACTAATTTATGTGGAAAATTACAAATTAAGCAAAGTACCATAATTTGTGGACTAAATAAATTTGAATTTGTTAGTAAAACTTGGTTTTGCACAAATTGAGAGACATTTAGTATCATACAAGCCATACGTGAAGAGAAACGCACTGGAATTATGATTATCATATTGAGTCTTTATCACGTTAGGATGAGATATCTAATATGCAAACTGTCCAAGGATATGTACTGAACCAAAGAAAGTATTTCAAGATCCGAGAAAGATATGACCATCATTTGCATGCAGCATGTTTTCCGTAACAGCTACCGCTGGTTCTAACGATTTACAAGGTTCACGTACGCTTCTATGAAATTTTAAGTTGTCATCACCAATACTTATCGATACTTATGGGACTAATGCACATTCAGCCCCACAATTATTCTAATTATTTAAATTTACTTATGCAAAGATATGGTTGAAATATTCCGTATAGGTGAAGTTGCATAATTAGAGGCAATTCAGGGACAGTTATATAAAGCGAGTTTCAACTCCAACATTCAGTTTTTCCTTCAGTCGAAGCGCACAAAGGTCGTGTGGTGTGATACTTACTCTTGTTGGCATTTATTGAAGTGAAAGAGTAGTAAGATACTCTGGGATTAAGATTAAGATACTCTGGGATTACCGCGGGGGAACCTTCTTAACCGTTACTTCTTAATCTTCTTCCCCTTATCTCGAAGATGAGCAACTATTTCCAAATTTCGATCTTGCAGACAACCTAGCACACAATGGGTGACGCTCCAGCAGAGGGTGCACCACCACCAGAGGCTGCAGCACCACCAGCAGAAGGTGCACCATTAGCAGCAGGCGTACCGGCAGATGGAGGAGCTCCGCCGGAAGCTGCTCCGCCTCCGGCTGGACCACCGACGTTGAACATCGACCCACCAGCTGCTCAGGTACCTGCTGCAGGCGGACAGTCTGTACACCAAATCGCTAATCCAAGTGGTGTCCGCTTGGCCTTCAAGGTGAGTAACTTCGAATTTCCGACATTTCCCACTACGGTTTACTTATTCAGGAAAAGAACTCCAGTAAAATTCATTCGTTTGCAGGTAAAGTCGACGAACAATAACGATTACCGTCTGAAACCGGTCTATGGATTCGTCGAGCCGGGGGCAACAGCTCCATTGGAAATCACCCGTACAGCCGGACCACCGAAAGAGGATAAATTTGTCATTCAGTTCAAGGAAGCAGCTGCAGATGCTGCTGACCCCACGGCTATTTTCAAGGGGGGACCACCGGTCGGGGAAGTTACCTTGCCTATCATGGCTCAATAAATATTCAGCGTTTTTCGCGGATACTCTCGACTACAACCTTTCTTCACCTACCTATCAACAAAGGATTATTTTTTTTCCTAAAAACTGATTTGGGATAAGTAGCTTCGATCCACTGAAATAAATTTTTAACGACAAATCAATATCCATGCTTCAACATGTGGATAATGTGTATTGCCTGTGTAACTTTCGCGCTTGCTCCGATCTGTGCTACTGTTACTGCACTGCCGTCATCCACGCATGTGATAAATGTATTTGTGTGATGTCCACGCACAGTATTATCGCTCTTTAAATCTCCAAAGACAGTTTAACTTTCTGGCTGATGATCAAAAAATCTAATTTTATGTATTTTTGTTGTAGTCTCATATACTTGGATGGACAGATCTACTGAGTAAAAAGTTTGGTGAAATTCATTATTTGTCACAAGATTCCGTTATCAGCGGTTTCTTGAACCGTTCAAAAAAAAAAAAGAGCGTCTGCCATATTCAGTATAACTATTAGTTGTTAAAAATGTTATCTACAAGGGATTAGGTGAATCATTAGAGAGTAATTATGTGAGTCATAGAAGAGTAATTGGAGAATGAAACAATGAGAAGGAAGAATTGTCTGGTGACAATATTGCCAGAGAACGGATTGCATGACGGTTACCTAAATTTAAAAGTGCGCGTAAGAAGTCACGTTCGTACGTTTTGTTGCGGCTTTTTTCCCAGGCGTGTGTTTGCAAAAGGTTCAATAATTGGAGTGCGAAGGAATTAATTGACTATTTTAAATACTTGAGACTTTGTTTTTCAATCTTTTACGCGGGATTATTGGTTACGATTTCTTCATGTTTAGTTTTTTTGCTGCTGTGCGAATTATTCATTCATTGCAAATTTCGCAGAATGTTCATCGTTTCCTCATTTTCAGTTCGTTTAGATGGTGAATCAATCTATTATTGGATGAAGAAGGGTAACTGTTAGTGATAAGTTGTTCTACCAGTTAGCACACACATACATTGATGAATAATAACCCTGTTGTTATTGTAAGTATGATTTTCTTATTTATAAACTCTGAAGATACGATATAAACGCATTAAAATGATTCTTGTACAGTATATGCAATGACAAACATACATTTCTATTGTCTGAGTGTACCTATGTTTTACAAAAGAAACTTTTACAAAAGAAACTTCATGATTTTTTGGAACTTATTTACCAATAGCTATGGAAATTGTTTGAATCGTAAAGAAGTGATCAGTAAATAAAGGAAATTTTCATTGATTGTCGTCTTGTCAACAACTAATTGCATCTCAAGTTGAGTACTTTCTATCCTCTATATAACTTAACTGTTGAGTTAAATCTTAATCTCTACGTTATGCAACGCCATAATAACTATTATGGCATGCAGAATAAATCATTATCTATTTATCGCTCTTTTTCTGGAATTTTTTTTTTTTTTTGTTTCTTGATATTTCTCAGTATTATTAATTATATATTTACCTAGATTAAGTTTTAGAGTGCAATAATTCCAATAAAAGATGGCAGTGCACATTTGTCCATGTATTTGGATTCACTTCTTGAGCAGCTGATCTGTCCAGAATTTGTTATTGAGGTGAGTTTTTTCTTCACTAAAGCAATAGTAAATGTAAAAGATATTGATCAAAAAAATGTCTCAGTACTTTAGGTTTAATTATTTGATGATGGCAGTACAGATAATACTTCTAGTATCATATCTATAAATCGAGATTTTTGGAAAAAGGCATCAATGTTATTCTTGGAAGTAGCGCACATTCCAGAGGTATTTTGTTTTAATTGTTGTCTTAGTAATCTGTTTGGCATTCTTGATATTTCTATTGAATTTTGCTTTTTATTAGTTCTTTTCGGTTTCCTTTAAGTTTCGAGAGATTCGGCGACATCTTTGCTCAATTTTCAGGTGTGGGTTTCGCAAAAAACTGTGTACAACAGTGTGGTGGATCTGTTCTAATATTTTGCGATGCAGATGATATCTCGATAAAGCACCGCTTTATCTCATTATATAATGTTTTGCTTAATGCACCGAGATCTTGTTGGTTCAAGACTCGAACGCATACCAGCTCTGGGTCAACATCACGTTATGCTCAGTGGGCTAATTCACTCAACAGTAAAGAAATTTATGATCAGGTATATATCACAGTGCTTTTATTTTCTGAAGTGGGCTAGCAAGTATGGGTTAGATGAAGTATATTCCGTGACAATAGTGGTATGTTTGAATTAAATTTGAATTGGTGAATTTTTTATTTGCGTATTTACTTCTCGAAAAAAAAAAAATTCACATAAACATGTTTCAGTTAGCCAGTTTGTAACTTGTTATGATAAGCAGTGCAGAAATTTTTTCGGTTTGCATTGTGTCATGAAATCTTTTAGCTCTTTATCTACAGTGATTACTTTGTTTTATGTTTTCATAGATTTTTGAGATTAAACGTTCATAAATGTTCACAGATTTTTACTTCTTATGGTCCCTCAGTGATTGCTCCAACTTGGTGTATGTCGAAAAAGCTCTTTAATAAGGTTGGAGGTTTTCATGAAGCAGAGCCAGTGGGTTATCCGGAAGATTTGCATTTTTTCTATGATGCTTTAAAAATTGGGGCAGTTTTTATGAAGGTATTAGATTTCTAATATGTTTTAAAATATAATTTCCGCTAGTGCTTAGAACTTAACACAGATGCGACTCATTCTGAAATCCAACATCCAATTCTTTTTTTGTAATGATTTACGAAACCACTTTTTAAATTGTCTTTTACAGATTGAGAAATCTTTGGTAATTTGTCGTTATCATCCAAAATGTGCGTCTCTAGTTGTAACGAAAGAAATGATATGGAAGATGCATAGTAATGTTTGAGGAACTGGTTCTTTCGAAGTGGAAAAAATTTATGGTTTGGAGTGTTGGTAAAGTTGGGAAAAAGTTTTACAGGTGATTACTTTCCGTTTATTTTCTAAACTTATATGTTGCTACGATATGTTAAGTTACCGAAGGCATGAAAAAATGTTATGACGTCATTCTTCTTTTTAGGTTTCCAACTTTTGATTAAAGATTTACGGGGAAATTAATTTTTCAGATCGTTAAGTGAAAACCGTTTAAAGGTGGTAGCTTTTTGCGATATTGATGCAAAAAAACTCCACTGTGGGCATTATGAGTTGTTCCAGGTCAGCGGAAAGTTCTTGCTACAGTCCCAATTATCTCACTGAGGTAAGTTTTCACATGTGAGTAAAACATCTGTTCTTTATTCTTGTTATACGTTTAATTATTTGTTTGATTTTCAGCGAAATGATTGCTCCGATTGCAATATGTTTAAAAATGGATTCTTTTGTTTGTCAAGAAGTAAGAAAGATATTAAGAACTCGTGAAATGGTCGAGGGAATGGATTATTTTTATCTCGGGTAGTTTTTTCGTTTAAAGTAAAAGAAGCAGTAGATGAACTAATCACTAAAGAAAAAGAAAAAAGAAGATTCCCGAATTATTATATAAAAGTAAGTAATCAAGTTTTTAAATTATAAAATAAAATCATATTGAAAAAAGAAAAAAAAAAAAACTTTCATTTTAAGATGATCTTATCCATTAAGCTGCTTTTTACATGTTGTACTAGAAGTAAAACAATTTTCATTTATATTTCGCAAAAAATATTATTTAATTTATTTGTATTCAAAGAAGTAATTTATTCATTAAACACTGAGTACTGTTTATAATAAGTTTTTGAAACATATATAACCTTCGTCATTGATTTTGCATCTCTTCCAGTGTTTATTTATTTGTTGCTTTTGTGATGGGAAGGTTTAAATAGTTTTATAAATCTTTTTGATGTCTTCACTGTATTGGATTTTTAAATTTTCAACTTAAAACTGTTTATGTATATGATCAATTGTAAAACTATTTTTTTTTTTTTTTTTCATTGCTATGAAGTGCGTGCGTTATTTAGCTTGACTTTGCACGTAATTTGGCTATTTTATAAGTGGAAAATTATTTTCCATCTTGATCTCATTTCTACAGTTTGATTTGATGTTTCATTTTCATTGCTGCTGTTTAATATTTTACTTCCACTAATATTAATTATACATCCAAAAGCGTTTTTAAAGTGTCTTTTATATTTCAGAATTTAATTTTAAACCTTCCCACTTTTTGATAAAATTTACCTTTTCCTCGCTGTTTATAACTATCCTGAAATAAATGCTAAAATTTATATAGAAATAAGAAATTGAGACTGAATAGCGCGGTTTTATCAAGTTTATCTTCATAACTTTTGCTACCCTCGCTTCTGAGGGCGCGTTGTTTCTATTGCTTGGTTTCAAGGAAAGATTCCTGGGATGGCTAATTTTTAATGCGGGCAGAGTGTATTGCTTGTGAATCACTATACATTATATTTCACTAATCAACTAAAGCAGTTCGCAATCTATTTGAATTCATTCCCCGCTATTGAGCTAATTTATGGTGACCGTAGGAAGGGGAAGGCACAATTTCAAGATGTTTGTTTACCGTATTGCCTTACAAGAAGTTTACAAGCCCTGCTGTGTCTATTTATGCTACTGGGAGTTGGTGTATTTTATTGAGTAGATAACAGAGTAATATTTAACCTCATTAAACAACTTTTGCATCTACTTCAGATTATTTAAGTGTCCTCACTTTTCATTCATAGAATTCACAATTCGTTTATCGATTAAAATATTATTCCCTTCCCTTTTGCAGCCAAAAAGTCAGTTCTTTCTGTACTGAGAAATCTTGCAGTTAAGATCGAACTGCTTTGTATTTAAGCACCTTCATCTAAATTATACTGATTTCCGATATCAGAATTTGAAAAATAAACTTTGGTTCTTATAGGTGATAATGATGGTTATGCGGTATTCTATTCGATTGGCTGTTTGTTCGCAGTCTATATTGTGGAGAGGTTTAGCAGCCAGAGTGCCGTAAGTTCTAGAATTTAGACAAGTCTTGGATCCCTAATTCCTGGTTTCAATTTCAACTTAATCAATAATTTGATATTTGCAGGAATGTGAAGGTTCAGTTTAAAAACAGGGGTGAGACTTTGGAAGCAATAGGTAAAATAGGCCAGTCATTGTATGAAGTAGTGGTTAATGCCGACTTGCCTATTGACGGTTACGGAGCATGCGAAGGCACCTTAGCCTGTTGTACGTGTCATGTTATTCTCAAGCCAGAACATTACAAAAGGTTGCATCTCTTAGCATTCATTTCGGTTATGTAATTTCATCAAACGAATCTTCAAGAACTATACAAAACAGGAATAAGCTGATATCAATTCGTTCGAAAATTTAAATCTTCATAAGTTTAATAAACTACTGTTAAATCCAACATGAATTCTAGAACTTATTGAGTCATAGTGACATGTGATGGTATCAGATAGTAAAATCTTCTAGAGGTGTTCAATCCACTGTTTACAGATTACCTTCACCAGTCGAAGATGAGCTTGACCTGTTGGATCTGGCACCTAAAGCAACGGATTTCTCACGTCTTGGTTGCCAAGTAAAATTAACAGAAGAAGATCTACCGAGCATAGAGGTTATCGTACCATCCGAAGTTCGCGATGCGAGAGCCTACGATTAACGGCGCTTCTTAAAATTCAAAACAAAGAAACAAATCTCGACTCCCTTGCTATAATTATTGTGAGAACTGAAAATATGTCAAACAGATAGAAATTTATTTCTGGTTTCCGCTACTCAGCACTGTTGGATACTATGTTGGCTTGGAAAATCAAATAAGTTGTTCCGGTTTAAAGCTCACCACGCTCATTATTTAATGGAAAGGCAATTCTATTTCATTACATTATTATTAAAACAAATGATAACTTAAAATGTATTCGTTGAAGTTTTGTTGCACTTTCTGATAAGTGAGGTTTTTATCACAATATCATTAGGACACAAAGTAGGAAAATTAAAACAAAATAAAGACCAAGTATACTCTCTCTGGAAACTATCAAGACTTTCAATCGGAATCCGAACTGTTATGCTTTTTACGCTTTTTCTCTTTCTTGTGCTTCTTCCTTCTCTTTGCTCGTTCTGAATCCGAATCACTAGCACGCTTTTTTGAATGCTTCTTCTTCTTTTTTCTGGAACTGCTAAAGTAATATAGAGACAGAAAATTCACCTCTACAAACCTATAAAAACTCACCTTTGTTTCTCATCCACAAGATCCACTGATATTGACCGCTTCCTGAAAATGGCGAAGTAAGAAAAAATCCTATCTAATAAAAACTCGAGCACTCCTATCAGTAATTACTTAAAAACATCTGTACACGTTTTACCTTCAGGAATGAAGCTATATTAGAAAACTAGTTTGACTGTGGTTTTTTTCGAAAATTTTCATAACACTGAAATTAAATCCAGAGGGTCTGTGCACATTAATATTTCTTAAGTCTTTTCAGATCAAATATGGTATTAGTATTGCTTTTGATATAATTACCTAATTTTTTCCTGTGAAAAAGGATAAGTTTGAAAGCGAGATAAATGAATGTTGTGTTAAAATATATAAATCAAAGTAGCAAAGAATTCCCTTGCCTTCTACGACGCTCATTACTTCGACTTCGTCTTCGAGTTTCTTCCTTCCGTTCTGTAAATTTTCGACGCGGTGGAGATCTGAAGCTTCAAGCACGTTAGAATTTCCACTAAAAAAATTTCATTGGAAGCTAGATCTAGGGACAGTTCACTCGTAAATTCTTCAGAAGTATATCCTATACCATATTACTCTCAAAAAGCATACTCTTCCATAAATACCGAATGACTTGGGTCACTTATTCCATTAAATGGTGATTCTGCAAAACCTAACTTAATTTCAATTATTACAAACAGTTAGAGAAGCTGGCCTGAGATTAACTACTTAATTTATTTAATAATGGACAGATTTTGACGACAACCTATTAGGAGAACGATAACGTTCCTTTTTCCTTTCCGTTCGCTCATCATGAAAATGTCGACGAGTGGGAGATCGGCTATGTGATCTCAACTTTTCATCCTTGAACTGTTTTTCTTCACCACGCTTTCTTTCAATTCCTATAAATAGCTTAAAGTTAAAATCATTTAAAAATAGGCTCACTTATCTGAGAGTGAGACTTCTTTATGACCTAAATAAAATTTTATAATTTAAAACCAAAAATATTTATCCCAGAAGATCGGCAGGCTATGTTAACTGGGACCTAGTGTTACCAGATTTAAATGTGTGATTTTGAGAAACATAAACATGCGCTAGAATATCGCCCATTAACTAGTGACCAACATATTAAATATATATATATATTTATTTAGATATTAACAGCATATGCAGCAAAACACTTCGAAACACTGTAACCCAACTAAGATAATGTCAGCTCTCGAGTTATACTTCTCCATAAACTATTTAAATTTTAAATAAGATTTAAATTGAACCAAGTAAAAACCACCATCTTCCTTCACGCGGCCACTTTCTCCACTTTTATCATTTTCTCGATCTCGATTATTATCCCGGTGAGTTCTGTGGCGATCGTCATCCTTTCTGCCCCGTTCACTTTCAGTAATAGATCTGCTCTCTCGGTTACCGTAACGCCCACCAGTCAAAGAATCATACCGATTCTTCCAATCTGATCCAGCAACTTCAGCAGCCGCACCATTGGAAGACGAAACAGTTGTATTTTTTGCCTGAAAACTTTCAGAAGATCTGATAAATTTAATGACAATATATAGAACTCTCAAAACGATGAAATAACTGGATCCTTCTCACTGTATTTAATGGTAACACCCCCGACATCAATTTTTATAACGACTTCGTTATGAAATGAAACAATTCTTAATGACAACCTTAAGTAAATTAAAAAAAAAAAGAGAAAAAATATGTTAAGAAAATGTGGAAGTTTTTTCTAAATTAGAAAAAGTACCAGTGATTGCGAAAATCAAATACCTTCTCTTGTATTTCCTTCATCTTTTTTTCTACTAGCGATGTTGGAATACCATCATCGCTGCTTTGTGCTTCAATTAACATACTCCATAATTCACCTGCAGTGAGATGACATGAATGCATCTAAATAAAAGGATTTACATGATTGCAATCCAAACATGATAATAATGAGTTGCGTAACCATGGATTCTCAACACAGTCATATATGAAACAAAGTTGGTCGATTAAAAAAACTTTTTAATCTTCTATCCTATATGGTGCTACCAGTTCTGAAACGTGAGTAAATCCATGCTTTCATTAATCCTATAACAAAAGAATATTTTAGTTTTTCCTTTTTATGGGACTGTTAAGGAAAATGGTGGAACGTTACCCATAAATTCCCGTGCTCGTCGAGCATTGAGAAAGCCAGTTAAATTAATCTGCATCACTTTCGGATTCAACGATTTCTCCTCCAGTTGACTGAATACATATTCAATGACAACATCGTCTTCTATGCCCAAAATGTCATTCAACTTGGCAGTAATCCACGGTTTGAGCACATCCAGATTCACTCGATCCATGCAGATCTTAACCTCACAAACTCACTCACGATCTCTTCAAAACATAACAATTAGTTTAACAAAATCTATATTTTGAAAAATAAAAAAAAAAAAAAAAACACTTGTTTTATTTCCACTGGTCTCTTTCGTAACTCTTCTGAAAATTATCAATCAATCCATTCAAATTACGCTTAACTAACTCTGTATTCCATGTTAAAGAAGAAAAAAGAAGTACTTCAACAAAAAACGATTACCTTCGTTCTTTTAATCTTGGCTATATACTCAGTAAAGAAATGAATTTATGAAATGCAGATGTGGTTGGAAATCGCATAACATTAACGAAGAAAGACGCGACTGGCTGGATTTGTAGTATACATAAATTTCGTCATCTCGGAGAGGAAATATTACCTTTTCGTCCAATGCTTCCTCGAAACGCATTTGCTTCAGTAACTTGCGTTCCTTATCGGTGAAGCGACTATCTTGCTCACTACTTGTACCACGATAAAAGCCTGCGTCAGCCATTTTATCTCCTTGTCAAAGTAATAGTTTTGACTGCTAAATGGAATGGTTATTTGCCAACAACATTTCCTAGATCAAAACGCAGCGAAACATAATAAACATATGTCCAATAAACACCGATCTCAAGGGAAACAAGAGATTTAAACTGATAAAACTCAGCAAAATATATACTGGAAAGTGGAAATACTATCAGATCCAAAAATTCTGCAGCACTAGAAATCTGGCGCAGCCTTGCGTATATAAAACAGCACTTTAGGGAATTTTATGTGCCGTACAATAAGAATTCCAGTTTTTATTGCTTTTTGCGACTATTTACAGTCCTCTTAAATCCGAACAAAAAAGACCACGTAGATTCATAAAAGTCCTTGGTTGTAATCAGTCTCTGTACACGGAGACGGATGAAGGTTACATCCTAACATCCGTGGGGATGATCTTTCAAAAGACAAGCGGGGTATGATGAAAATGTGGAATAGGTCCCGAAACAAACCAATTATGATTACTCTATCCCACATCACCACCAAAGCTATGTTTACACTGCAGTAACATCACTATGACCATCACATTGGGTTCCTAAGGGATCGATAGCATCGAACGCAGTGGCTCGGTACAGTCCGAGTGAGAAGATACGCAATTGATGGATGTTACTTCTCGATGTTAGGCGGTCTTTGCAACTCGACTGTCCGAACTACAAAGTTCATACCACTGCGCCATTACTGTTCCTACTGCGGCCACTCCCGAGACCTCCCACAACTTTCCATCCTCACCAGTTGATTGTCACATCAGGCAAATGAAAGCGGCTGGCGGTAATTGCCCGTTAGTATTTCACGGGTCGTCCAAGGCTAGGTGCGAGGTGTTTCATCTAAGCTTCGAGCCTTAGCCACTTGGTCTTTGTTTGGGCTGGGCTTCACGAGGGGGAAGAGTGGATGAGTGGTGTCGGTGCACTGCAAGCAGATGTGTAATTTCTTTTGTGTTGTTTTCTTTCGTTAGGACCATACAGGCAGTCTTTCTCTTAAGAAGTCGAAATGCATTGAACTAGTTTAAAAGTCCCGGCATGCTCCAGCATAATCCATCAATTTTCACGTGTATAGAAATCCAATACAGAATAAATTTTGATTGTTTCCTCCTCTCACTTTTCCTCATGTGTTTTGTAGTATACAGGGTCTTGCTCAGTCTTTCTTTCAACATTAATCTCTGCTCTCTGCTATCTATTTATACCGACGTATTCTCTTCTGTGAGGGTATTTTCTCTAAACAGTATTTCATCAGTTCTGTCTTTTCTGTGTTGATGGATGAAAGAGCATTTTCCGCGGACAAAGTAGACGGCAGACATTAATAATTAATGTGCGTCTACTTTGCAAATATAACTGATGAAGAACTGACTCAGTTCGAGCAAATGTCTCCAGTAACTGGAAGCGACTTTTCCTACCCTAACCCAGTTAGTTTCTATTCAGTTAATACGAGTTTTTCCTGCTGCCAATTTCATTCATGAATATCACGGAATGAAATCCCGTGGACCAGCTGTTTCCACCATCCTATTGTCATTCTCATAATATGAGCACCACAGATGAGCAATAGGATTGACATCATTCAGCAGTGAACTGTCCACCTGGTCTTATGAGTTATAATGAAACATTTATTCAACAAACTTTATTCTTTACAGCTGTTGAGAAGGCAATTTCAGAGGAGAACTAGTCCATTCTCTTGCTTCTTTTTTTGCAAGCAAGGTCGAATAAACAAAAGTGAACCAAACAGATCACTTCAAAAGAAAAGGTAGGTTCAAACTTTCTGGAAGTTATTGTTCTAAATTGTCTAAAAACACTCACAACAAATTTCTCCAAAAAGGAAAATTAGTGGAAAGCAAAAAAAAAAATAGTTCAATAATAAAAACGTAAGAAATAAGGGGCCCCTCATTCACCCTTCTCTTTGCCAGATGACATCATCCGTTCGAGATGAAGTTAGAATCATGAAATCACAGAAAAATATTTCATAAGCTAGTAAATCCACATGATCCTGTATAGCATCAAATTTGGCGTAATTTTATATAACTATTCAGTTAGTACGCCTACGACAATCAGTCTGATACTGCCGGATGCTTTTTCAGTTAATGCTGGCATTTTTCCGTATTATTTTATGCTCCAGTTAAATTAATTGCTTTTTGAAAATGCATCTTCAGTCAAATGATCGATTGTATTGAATGAAAGATCAAGTTCGATTAAACGAGGCATATTTTCTAGATACATAGGTGCTTAGAAATGCCTAAAAAGAAGCATTTCTGTAATGTTTAATAATATTAGACTGTCTTGAACCCGAACTGTTCAAGTTTGAGAACTTATCAATTTCAAAATACATAAATATTCATACATACACATAGGTGCTTAGAAATGCCTGAAAAGAAGCATTTCTGTAATATTTAATAATATTGGGTCATAATAATATTGGGACATTTGTGTGGGTCATAAATTTGGTATTAGTCTTGCTGTCATCCACAAGCTAATTTAGACATCGACTTAGAGAATAAAACCAATGAACTGAGCACTGGTTCTAGATTAGGATATAGTGAAAATTACTAGACAAGGATTACAAAGCAAGGTCTTGATTGCTGCACAGTTCAATTGTTCAAATTAGAAATGTGCATAAAATACTTCAAGCACATTTCGACGCCATTTTGTATGAAAATCAGCTACTGTTCCAAAACAATCGTATTTTTAAAAATTAACATTAATATCAATATAACTCTTTTAGCGACAGAATTTTCCATTGCAAGGGTAATGAAAAAGAGAAGACAGCCAGAATAAGAATGTAACTAAAAGTCGGGAAGAATCTATTTCCGACATGACCAAATAAATATAACAAAATAATAAGATGATAAGACAAGCATTCCTTCTTCCTTTCTAAGAAAGTGAAAAGTGAATTGAAATTGTTCTCTTAATAATATCACTGATTCGAATGATATACGAAGGTAGTTTACAGGTATTTGTTTATACAATGGAAATAGGAGTTTTTACAAGGTTAAGTCTAAAAAGATAAGATATAGACGAAGCTGCCAAAAGATACTACTTATTTGTCGTTACTTCTTTGTTGACAAAAAGGAAAAATTCATTTGATAACAACACCTTTCTCACATAAGTGTTACATTACAACACTTATAGCAAATTTTTTTTTTTCATATTCTCGATCCCCAGCCAATACATACTTATGATATTTATCCTAAATAAAAATTTTCAGAAATAACAGCTATCTTATTATCAATAATGAGGAAACATTAGATTGGACAATTTTTACATGACGGAAGCACAAACATTAAAATGCTAAGTTAGTAGCTACTGTTTTCACAATGAAAAGGGCTTAAAATACTTACTTTCACATTAGCAATAATTGTTGACAACTTTCACAACAATAAAATTTTGTATTCAAAACCATTTTCCGTCAGCTTCCAGGCATCCTCATTGCATTCAGAAAACGATCTAACCAATCAGCCGATTTATCAAACTTCAAAGAAAAAATAGGAATTTAACACCTCTTCAGAACTTATCTCATTAAATGCACAAATTATCTACCTAAAACCGAATGCAAAGTCAAAGAACTAGTATTACAATAAACTGTGTTTGAACCATTTACGGGAACTGGTCAGAAAGAGTACCAAATAACTGCCCAACTAGTGCACTAAGTTAGTGAGAAGATATAATGAGGAGTCAATATGTTTTGTTAAATCTGTTCCAAAAGTCTTCAAATGAATTAATCGAATTAAAAAAATTTCTAATGAAAAATGTGGATATTAGGTATTAAGCACTAGTAATATGATAGTAATGATAATATCTTCAGGAAAAACGAGAACAAAATGAAAAAGTATTGTAAAATGAAGGTAGGTTAAAACTAAATCTGCTGGTTGTTTGCAATCTTTTGAATTTGCCAAGGAAACCAATTTTCAACTAGTATATCTCTCAGAGCTATGGCCTGCACGGTAAAATGCTGATAGCAAGAAGAAGGTAAGATATGAAGAATTTGTAAACGATCTATTCTAGCAAATGCGGGATTCTCCTCCAATTCTTCTTTCCAAATATCCAAAGTATCCATTGGTTTACACTGAAATAAGGTTTCAAGTTTCTTTTAAAAAATGTACGGACAATAAACAATCTTATAAGCATTACAGATTTTTTGACTAATAAAAAAAAATAAATAAATAAAAAACTGTAATGTTTTGAAATTCAGCACCATATAAAAACCAAGAATTAGAAATACGCTAGCCGCAGTAGTAAAAATGAGAGAAATTATTTCTTAATGTTCAATAAACTTGCGCTTTTATTCGACCTCAAAATATCTGTAATACTATACTAGTCAGCTATAATCTTTCGCAGGGAAGCAAGTAAATCAGCAGTTAAAATAATCGTACATCTCCAATTCACATATGAATTTCAAACTTTATTTGAACAAATGAGGACATTTCTAGATAGACTTACGACGATAGCGAAATCATAAGTGACAACTTCGTTGATGCGCACTTTTCGATCCCGTAACATTTCCAAAATAGTCCTTCAATAAAATACATGCAATGAATGCATTTATATAATGCGTAATATGTTTGCAGTGGAAATTAAAAACCACTTGGAGAAATGCAATTTCCTAAGAATAAAGTGAGAAAATCAAAGAAAAGAAACTCAACAACTCCCAAAAAATTTTCTTTTGAGGAATAACCTGTTGAATTTTATAAATTGAATTATTCAGAATTACAAAACTGCATACTTATCATGCATCCTCCTGATTAATCATTTCGTTAGCTCTGTTAACTTACCAGCCTTAATAATTTAATTTCCAGCAAATTCAAGACGGAATGGCTGAATTCATAGAAGCATCTACTATGTGATAGAAGAACAAATAGTAAATATTGATTTCAATGAAATGTGAAAAGAGGACCTGGAAACGGTAATGCCAGTGAACTTTTTAATTAGAACTCGTCGATCGGGAGTACGGACGGTGAATGAAAGAAGCTCAACAGAATCATCTACATATGTACTCAGTCTAAGCTCTTTTTCTTCAAATTTTTCCTCAGGTACTTGCAGTGGTTTCTGTGGCTGTCCTTTTTCGTTCGTCCTTAATTTGTACAGTGTTTTCGTTAACTTGTCAATATCTTCCTGCATATCCGACAATGTCTTTGTGGTGTACGTTCGTTTTCTGCTTCTCGGCTTCCTCCAAACTTCGACATATCCTTTTTTCGAAAACCTAGCATCCTCAATATGCACTGAATTTTCTATCCTTCCATTAATGATTTCTACATATGATTTCTTTTTATTTGTCGAATTGGTACGCATATTTATGCTCACTAATTTATGAGACCGGCCATTTAAACTTGACTTTAGTGTATGGATGTTTTTGTAAAGTGGAAAATTCCATACAACTGCGATTCGTCCAACTGACATAAAATAGAGTGAAGCTCTCGACATGCAATCCACTCTGAAAATAGTGAGCATGCAACTTTCTTGAAAGAATATGCAAAACAGTTATTAAATTAGAATGTCTTTCGTTCGTTAAAAAAATGTAAACAGGACTTGAAAAAAACCGATATGATGTAAGAGGTTTAGAAAATTAGTCGAGCACCGATTCTTGACGTACGGAACTTAATGTATGAAAGAGGCTGTTTGGCAAGTTTTTATGGATACAAAAACCATAGCGAAAGTACAATTGAAAATACAAGTACAATGCAATATCAGAAATATATGCTACAATAAAAATTATGAAATTTGTAAACCTGACGAATACAAATTATTGAGTGACGAGACCTGGTGAACAGCACTTAATTCTGCCATCATTCAAAAATTTTTTGAAATATAGTGTCACTTGTATTTCTAATCCATTCTTACAAGCAGTCCTCGTACTTTCTGGTAAGTCCTCCAAAAGTGATATCCGAACTTTTCCTCCTTTTCCGAATGCAGATTCTAGGCGACCTACTTCACCAGTAGAAAGGTAAACGTCCATGTGACAATATATATCAATATTTGTTTCTTTCTTGAACAGAGAATTGCAAATTATGCTTCGTTTATTTTCGATTCGTTCAACTTTTCCAACTTTTTTCTTCCGCCGAAATCGACATATCTGTTTGTCGTTACTAAGTAACTTCAAAAACCTACCATGAAAGACAAACCGACAGCCTTTTCCCTGGTAATCTAATCTGGATGTGATAAAAAAGCTACCTTCTTTTGTATACAGAAAGTGTTCTAAGCTAAGTATTGCGAATTTCACAGTTCCATCCAGTTCCTGCACTACTTCATAATGATCCTCTTCTCCGGACAGTTCTGGAGCCAAAAATTGGCACTGTCCAATAACAGTATCGAAACCAGTTGAAACATGTAACTTGGAACTCTGGCGAAGAACTCCTTGAAAATGCACTACTCGATTCACACTGACCAGTAAGAATTGCACACGGCGCAGTGTTCCTGGTTCATATATAATCGTTCGGTTGATATCCTTGCCAGAAACATTGTGAAATAATAAAGCTGCTCGATCTCCCATTCCTGCGCTAAGGACGTTTTCTTTCCAACGTTGCATACTTATAATTTTACGTTTTTCTTGTAAAGCTGATATCTCCACGTCCATTCCAACTCTGAAATATGGCACTGTCATATTCAAACATTTTAATATTACACTTTTGTTATTTGTTATAAACTACATATAAATGGTAGCATATTTTGAAATTATTCTCTTCTGAAATCCTTCTAAAACCGATGACATTTAACCTTAGCAATTCAACTGTAACAAGTATTAGATTAAATTCAAAAAAATTGAAGAGAAATCATTAGGAAAAAAACGACTGCAACATGTCAAATTAAAATTTAAATTTACTTGCACATTCCATCGACAACAGTGCCTGTCATTATTGTCCCTTTACCTTTAACAGGGAAACAGTGATCAACAAACATCATGAAATGACCAGAAGAAACTCGCTGAGGTGTGTAAACAGCTAAACGCAAAGCATTCATTAATGACACTATCGCTTCCTCCCTTTGCTGCGTTAACGATACTGGCACAATTTGCAAATTTGAGTTTAGCTTTAAGCTAGATGCCACCTTTCTGCAACGTTTCGTCATTTGCTCTACTGCTCTCTCGTCTATTAAATCAATCTAAAATAACAAGATTTCTCATCAAAAACATTTCCTTACTTCATTTTTCGTCTTATGAATGACTGAAATCCGGAACATTTCTCGCACAGAAAATCAATTAAATTATTTGATTTCAATTCAGTATCTAGTTCCTTTCCTGCCGTTTTGAATTTGTTAATAAAGAAATGGAATCTGGATGGAATTAATCGAATGCATTATTTCCCAACGTACAACCAAGCTAGACTTCACCAAACTGACATCTTAAGAATGAATATTTTGAAAATGGTGCAACTGTTTCAGACAAAAAACACATGCCTGAAATCCCATTTAATATTGTTTTTTAACATTATTATTTATGGTTCATAATTCATAATTGCAAATCAGATTTAATTATTAACCTTATTAATAACAAGGATTACATGATCTGGACAGAACAGTGATACGAGAAGGAGATGTTCAGCTGTTTGCTGCTCGATTCCTTTGCTGCTATCTATCACAACAATTGCCATGTCAAAAACTGATGACGCTGCAAGCACCGACCTAAGAACGAAAATATTCAGACAAATTTCACATTATCAGCAAAAACTTAACTAGCATAAAAATAACTTTTTTCTTATTCTTACAACATGTTTCATGCTTGTAAATACCAAGTACTGTTTTCAAAGGCCATCCTTACATATCTTTGAATTGCACGTAAAAAGTACTGTCCGGTTACAAATTCCAAACAAAATTAATGAATATCACCTGATTAATGACGCGTGTCCAGGGCAGTCGATCAAAGCAATTACTGTATTGTCGATTGTCAGTGTAGAGAAGCCAAGATCGATTGTATTGGCTCTCAAATTAGAAGTTTTGGCATGCTTGTCAAATGCAGCAGTTGAACCCATTGTGGATAACGCCTTTGCTAAAGTTGTTTTGCCACAGTCCACATGTCCCAGGATACCAACGTTCAACGAATTTAGTGTTGCCAGTTTGTTTTACTGCACTTTGCTTAATTGCTATATTACAAATAGACAATATACTACATTATATTAGGGAATCGCATTAATGACTACCACTTAGGGGATTATGGAAAAATGGTAGTCCACATACACAATTATGTTGAGCAATTTCAAATCAGATCCTTGAAGTAAAATTTTAAAGTTATAACTTAGCAGTTAGTGAACCATTTTCAATATGATTGAGGCTGAAACTTAGGAAACATTACTAATCAAAACTATTAATATAAAGTAAATAAGCAGAAAATTTCAAAAGGGTTTACCATAGCGACTATCCGAGAAAAAATGTTCAGGTAATTTGAAAATAACTTGGTATCTAAAACACTTTATTTTCTCTTTAAACACACCTCTTCATTATTATGAAGCAGTGTTGTAAATCAAAGACAACATGTTTATTCGTAGTATTCGCATTTGCATCATTAAGAACAACACAATGTATGGACCAGCGAAAAGAATTCATGATGTAAAAACTATCTAATCCAACTTGACAAATATGAAAACAATGAACAGGAGTTAGATAAGCCAAATAAAACTAGAACTGGAGATTCAAGGAAGCGGAAGATTAAAAACAGTACAGATGAAGTTTTAATATTTTGAACACATTGAAACGTTATAAGTGACGCCTAAAGAGAAGCGCTCTTCGATATTTAAGATCTTCCTAAATACTTTTGTTGTTTCCGTACTGGACTGATCACCTAAGCTCAGGAGATTAAAAGCACTTCAGAATAAAACATCGGAATAACGCATTGAGAATACCCCAAGATATTAAAAACACGCGATTTTTTTTCCACAAATAAAGAATTTATTTTTGCAGACCCTTATTTTAACAATATTTTCAAATAATACATTATTTGCAATATCAGCATGCAAATTACAACAAATACTTGATTTTAATAGAACGACAGAATTGGCATAAAGCTAAGAAGGATCTTACAAAAACAAGTTCACCTAGAAACAACAAAATGAAGTGTTACTAATAATAACTTTAAAAAAATCAAAAAGGTGATAGAAAATCAAAAACAAAGTAGAATTAGATCCATAAATTCAAACAGTTTCAGATGAAATAATGAAAATGAAAAAGGAACATAGGAAAACAATGTATGTGAAAGAACAAACATAATGTAGTTTTGAACAAAAGCTATATTTATTGTATTTTGGCTCACATCAAAATCAAAATACAATAAAAAATTGACAACAATATCGAAGTTTGCTACATCACTACAGAAATAGTACATCGAAAAAATTAGTTGGAAAATGAATCGAAAACTGAATTTTTTAACTTCAACCAATTCACTTACAATTACTACGATAGGTAACCATTTGGATTCTTTACTTGCCAATTCCACAAATCAAGACACATTTCTTCAAGGCCATATTCACATTTCCAACCAAGCTTCTGGGCAGCTAACAACGGATCGCAGTAAATGCAGGCTACATCACCTGTTCTAGGAAAAGTGTTTTCTGTTTTTATCTGCAATTTTAAAAGTTAAAACTGAAAGCAGAGGAAATGAAAGAAATGAGTAATGGAATTGTTCTAACCAAACAACTAATCAGTGTAAACTTACTTGTTGTCCACTGGCTTTCTCAAAAGCAGCGATCATTTCCAAAACTGAATATCCTTTCCCAGTTCCAAGATTATAAACTTCACAACCACAGTTTTGTTGTTTATTAAGATGATTAAATGCTGCTACATGTCCTCGAGCTAAATCCACAACATGGATATAATCTCTTACACCGGTTCCTGAAAAAATAAAAGTTCAAATGGCTCTCTTAAAAAGCGAAAATAAAAAATAAATTACACAATCAAACGAAAAATTTAATTAATGGACAACTTTTGGTGCTTAAACTACAGGAAACTAAAACCTTTATTGCCATTCACTATTTGTTTCCTTGAAAAATGGATTTTCCCAAAATAATTATAAAAAACACATTACCATCTGCAGTATCAAATTCGGTTCCAAATATGTATAACACCGGTAATTTTCCAATAGCCACTTGGCTCATGTATGGCATTAGATTGTTTGGGATTCCTTTCGGATCTTCACCAATGAGGCCACTAGGATGAGCACCCACAGGATTAAAATATCTTAGAATAATTATATTCCAGCTCTAAAATTAAAACAAATTAATTCACACAATTAAGGTAATGCAGTCAAACAGATTTATTTTAATACAAAATAAAACAAAACACAGTTGAAAATTTTCGGATATTCAACAAGCAGTTGAACTATCCTTTTTTTCGCTAGAGTAATTTTTATTAATTATCTCTAACCATATCAGCATGAGCTAAGTCCATCAAAATTCGTTCAATCATGTATTTAGTATGACCATAAGGATTAGTGATTTTATATCCCACTGGATCAGTTTCTTTAATCGGTAAACTGTCCGGTGGTCCATAAACAGTTGCACTGCTTGAGAAAATGAAGTTTTTGACATTATATTTTCCGCATAGCTGTGAAATATTTTTTTAAATTCATCAAAAATCAAAGTGAAAAAAAGATTTACATAGAGAACTCGAGAAAGAGTTGTTTCAGATATAAAACAATTCAATACATAAAACAGTATAGAGAATGTGGAAACTGTAGACAATACAAAATATATTGTAATGACAAAATTTATGAAAAAATATAACCTTAAGTAGGACCAGTGTAGCAATAAGATTATTGCTATAATAATCAAGAGGATTTTTTACCGATTCACCAACCGCTTTCCAACCAGCTAAGTGAATAACACCACTAACTGAATACTATAAAATAAATGAAACAGTAATTAATACATCTATTTTTACACTTGAAAGATTTGTCAAACATATTTTTAAAACTATCCAAGTTACTGAATATGAGCTAGTCAAAATGAAATAAAAAGCAAACTTTTTCAAAGATAGCTTCCAACTGCTTCTCGTTCTTACAGTCAGCAAAAACGAATGGTACCTCTTTGTTTATAATTTGTGAGACACGTTTTAAACTGACCGCATTCCCATTGTTATCTTCAAAAAAGAACTTTATTGTAGAAGAATATAAGGAAAAATAATACTAACAAAAATCCTAAAAATAATAACGGGACTGTCACAACGAAACGGAAGTAATTTCAAATTTCACTCGAATATATGTTCCGAAGTAAGAAATTAAGTGAATTACCACTTAATTTCATACTTGTTCCAGGCTGAATCCCTGAAGTTATCACCTGTTCAGATGAAATTAATAGCAGATAAATGAACCTTGCACAGAATTTGAGAAATTGTCGATACAGATAACGTCGTACCCAGCTTCCAGTAATTCCAACGCAACATGACTTCCAATAAAACCAGCAGCTCCAGTTAATAAAATCCTCATTGCATAAAAAGGCTTCTCAAACAGTGATTACTTAAATTTTTGATTATAAAACAGACTTACAGACATCAGTACTTGAATCAAAAATTCTTGTCTCTCACAAATCCAGAAACCGAAACCATCACAATTGAGCAAATGATCAGTGCTACCACCAGTGAATAAACCAAATCATTGCAAGATGGGATGTCACCATCTGCGGTGGGCACACTTTACCGCAATTCAACCACCAATAGTACGTAAATTCAAACGATGCCATACCAAACTAATGTGATTAACGAGCTAATTACAAAGTGAATATATATAATCCAGTGCCAACCAAATGCCCTCAATTAGATCTTTTCTAGGCATCAATTAAACAAGCAGCAATAAGATATCTCATTTATATATAAATTGCATTTCACTGAACGTTTTATACTTAACTTTTCTATATTACCAGTACAGTAAAATGAAAACCAGAGAACATAGGGAGAAACAAGTATTGAGTCGCAGTCTAGATAACATTTACTGTATGTTAACAAACGTTTTTTTTTAATAACACTTACTGTATAACAAAAAAGGTAAACAAATGTGAATTTCAAAGAAGACAATTTGCACAAATGAGTTCAAACATTGCAGAACTAACTCATATTAATTTCATTTCAATTCTTCTTGAATCTGTAATTTTCCTAGTTCTATTCATTGTTTATATCTTTTTCTTCATACATTTTCTATTCTCATTGCACACATTTCATAGAGAAATTGAGCAAATGATGATATTGGTTAATATATTGATTCAATGGGTTTAATGATACCTACAGTCGGGCACAAAATCAGCCATCATTTGCTGAATGGTTAACTCACCATCACTTATATTTTTATCTAAAATTATGATCTCAGAATTTGAATTAAGTTTTGCTATTGTAGCATCTGCAACAGAAGTATTTTGTAATCCCTCTTGCTCCATTAAAGTGTATCCTACTTTCTCTGATATTTGCTTTTCATCCGTAATTTCTAATGTTTCCAAGCACTGCGAACTTCCGTTCGCAGAAAACATTTCTTCACTACATTCGGAACCAATCCGTACATGCTTTAAGGTTGTTTTTCCCGCTGATGGATATGAACGCTTTCTAACATTGCTTCCCGTTGATTCTATTCCAAAATTTTCATGATTCTCCATAGGATTATCGCTTACAAGCTCATTACGAATTTCATTTTTAGCTGCCGTCGAAGTTAGTTTAGACGAATTCTGAGAAACATCGAAATGTATGTGCTGATCATTCATCACAATATCACTCAATTTCTTCAGCAAATCTTCTTGAGGAATAATTAGTTGAATAGAGGGCCGCGAAATGGATGAACATAACGCTCGCCCCAGACGTACTTCATCGCACCAATCTTCACTGCCACTGAAGATGCTTTGTGCAATCTAAAGAGAGTGACTTAGTTTGTGAAACTGAAAATGAAAACGAAACTAGAAAATGAAAGAACTAGATAACAAGTGAATTTCTCCGATAACAACCTGTACAGGCGACGGCACCAATTCATTGTTCATAGCCAACAGTGAGTTTAGCAATGATAGTACTGGCCTACAATTTCGATTTTCGAAAGCTTCCTGACAAACTAAGCGCTGCAGCTCTATCACATCCTGAACATCTAACAAATAAGGTCTCAGTTCCAGCATTGCACCTAGCGCTTTAGCATATATTTTTCCATATTCCTAAAACTAGAAATGGTGAAATGAACTTTATCTGAAATACAAATTCTTGAAAATAACAGTATATTTGCCTGAAAAATGCCATCCAGTACAATAAATAGAACAAATTCTAAGTAATACACTTAGTATTTGAAAGCTAAAAAACTACACTAGAATGACAAGCCCACCTGTGAGTGTAACTGACACTTGGCAGAACGAATGAAGGTTTTAAAAAGAATATTAATACTCAGATCTGGTCCTAATTGAACATATTCTTTTACTGTTTCGTAATAAGCTTCACTTGGATGGTAGAAATCACTGATAAATGAAGAAATTCTTCGTGCAGCGAGATGTGCACAACTTCTAGCTTTTAACAGAAAAGTTCTTAACCACCGAAAAATGGAATTTATTTTTTCGGTTTTAACCATAATCGCCGACTTATATGCTATATCCAACCACTCGTTTACAGCAACTTTGTCATCTGAATTATGTTGAAATAGCTCTTTGATGAAATCTACTTGACAGTTAGCAAATATGGAATTAAATATCTAATCAAAGTCATTTACAAATCCAAAAATTAACAAACTGAGAGCGACCTCAACTACCAACACATGTAATTCCATCCTAAATAATAATGTAGCAAACAGAAAGTATGCTATTCTCACGACTAATTTTCAAAAATACATTCTTTAAAAATGAACCTCACATAACTCTCTACAAAACATAAAAACAATACTTGCTGAGCATCTCTCCATTACTTCTATGTGCAGATTGAACACTGTAGAAATAAACTGTGGAAGGTGTCGCTGTACAGCTGTCTCAAAACGCAATAATATCTTCTCATTCCCATCATTTTCTTCAGCAATCACGTTACTCAACATATTTTTCAATGTCTTTATCAAAATGTAATCATACTTAGTTCCTGCCCATAATGCATATATGTTGGAAGTGAGCCTATAAAATAGACTTAAAAAACCAGATATATTACGCCTCCGATCTATACAGTGAAAGCAGTGGTGTAAAGTTGTACATAATAGTCTTTAATTGAACTTTTTCTATAATTTTGACCGACACTCAAAACTTCTAAAACTCCAAAGTTTTCTCATAATTCTTCCATAGTAACAAATTAAGTATCTATACGGACCGAGTAAATAACTAAATTATATGGAATAATTAAATTATACTCAGTAATGCTTTCGGAACAACTTTCAACACTAAAATCCACAGCACGTGAACATATATAAGCCAAAGTTTGTTCATTGAAACTTTTAAGCCATTGAAAACGAACAAGGAATGAACGGACAAAGTGCAACAGAGGAACCGTAATTGGCTGTCTAGCAGCGGCGACCAACCTCTTCTAAAATGATTAACTGAAATAGAATGGCGAAAACAATTCACATAAGAACTTTCTATATTGTTCAGCCAATTCTTCATTCACAAGCACAACACCAAAATTGATATACTTGAACTCTTGACGAAATAGTTCTCAGCATCTCTTGATCACAAGCGTAAATTAATTTTGCAAGCAAAGCCCATCCAAAAGCATCCTTTCCTGACAATTTTCCACATTCTTCCATCACTGGGAGTAATTTTTTGCGTAATCTGGTCGGATCCGCAAGTATATCGAGCATATAGCGTACCTTTTGCTGTTCCATATTACTGGAAGTGACGTAGGACAGTAATTTCAGGGTAAATTTAAAATTTCATCTTAGGTTTTCAATCTCTGTTCAAATCCCATTCAAAAAAAAAAATATATATATATATATATACATAAATTTTTGTAACACTCCATAAAATGATCAGTATTCATGAAAATACAAATGAAATACAAGCTTCTATTTGTACTTCTCCTCGAAATGACTTCTCAATAACAAGTATAGCTGTAAACTCTAAATACCACTGGTGATAAAACTGAGCAAATCAAAAAAATCGCAATATGAAGATTTTATTTGCTATATATATATACAAACAACACTACAAGAAATACGAATTACGAAAATGCTAAAGCAATGAATAAAAATGTTATACTACTATTTTTCCCTCAACACTACTCGATTTTTCCTGGGCGGCTCTTTTACGAGAAGCTCGTTTCAATAACCGTCTTTCTCGTTCGAATTCTTTCATCCTCAGGAGATGATCTTCATATTCACAATTCTGCCATCCGTGGTAATCATCTGTGCAGTAATAATGCGAAAAAGGAGCATACTGTCGCTAAAATAAGGCGTTATATTACAAAAACTAATGGCTTTTGTTACAAAAAAATGCGCTAAATCAGTCATTACCACCAAGTTTATATTTTTTTGCATATTTCTTCATACATATATTAGTCTGCATTCTTTAAGGGGAAAAATGAAATGTGTTGCACTGCAAGTAAATTTACGAACAACCTATGTAATAAACTTTAACTAATTTAATATTAAATTCCCAAGGATTCTCAAATAGTGAAATATCGAATGCAGAAAGAAAAGGAAGGGTCACATGAGGTCATTCTGCATGCATTCATTGAAGTTTCATTGCAAAAATCAGGGTGGTTTTAATCACAGTTCGATTAAGCCAAACGTATCATGACAACCTGGCATTTTTTGAGATTAATTAGTAAGTGAGCACAGTAATCACGATCGCCGAATTCTAGTTTCCAGTGATCCATTTCCTCCCATGTTGCTTTCATTTCACGCGGTTTTCGTCCTTTAGGAAATCCATAGAATGGGTCAAAAGTGGGAGGGCGATCCGTTCGAGGTGAGACTTCCGGATCTTCCAGTGATACAGATAACCGGGTACCCATTCAGTCTTTTACCATTAACTGAAAAAAGGAGCCAGTGCAACAAAGAGAACATCTGATAGAATATCAACAAATCACACACAACAAACCAATGATTTAGCGGTACTACAAAGAAGTTTCACATTCTGTCCTTTATTCACCTAAAAATAAAAGATCAAATTTATCAAATTCAGAATTCAAATTCCAGAAATTCGTTAATCTCTTGCAAATCCAAATACGACCGTAATGAAGAGAAATGAAAACTGTTGCAATACCGTGTTTGCTGATCATTGAGAGATGTATTGAATACTTCAGCATATCATCATAGAACAGTATCTTACATTAATCGATATTTGTCCAATGGACTAAAGTGACAATATTGAAATTACTTTGCCTACAAGAATCAAGAACTACATGGTGCTCATCTGGTTGGTTTTCATTAGGAAACTCTCAGTAACGGCTATCCATTTCCAGAAGCTTTAAGTCAAAACTTAGCTATGGCTTAGGGGTCGCGTCAAGTATCTCGTACTGTTCTACTTCAAATTAACACACCTATTATATCGAAGAATTAACTTTAGCGATTTCGCTTGAGCCTATACTTACTCTAATGTGTCTGCAATGAGTGCAGTGGAGCAAGACAGTATGCTTGTGGTCGTTCATTCTCTTCTGACAGATGAATAAATTTATTATCAGACTACAATTATATCTACTCACCATTATCTCTGAATGGCATACTGCAAACATTTTCGCAGATACTGAATCAATACACGACTCTTTGATTTTCTTGTAATTGTGCATTCCCATATGAACAGAGAGGAAAAAGGACATAGTTTTTGGAATTTACAACATCCAGTCGCAAAAAATCGTTGTCCTGTCATCATGAACATGAGACATGAACAGAAATAAAATGAACGATGCAAAACACATACAAATTTATAGTTTGTGTAAGCTAACACTCGCAAGATAACAAAAAATTAAGTGCCAGCCCAAGTGTGGAGTTACGTCTCGAAGTCATTACCATGTGGTCCATACAGGGGTCGATAATGGCCAGAGCAGCCAAAACCACATACCACTTCATTGTCACAATGCGACAGGTGAGGAAAGGGTAGGGAAGGCCACGTTGATAGAGACGATTTGCTACAACTTTCCACCTCATTGTGATGTAATGGCGGGATGAGTGATAGATCTGGAACTTTTGAGGAAGTTACTCCGTTATATTCCTTTGTATATTAGTAAAACAGGAGATCGGATGTGGCTAGTTCAGTTGGACATCATTAATTTTATTTCGCGAGAAAGCTTGAAGTGTTGTTGGTTTTTTACCTGTTTGCTTAATTTAAAAGTTACTAGGACATCGAGATAATTGATATCTACCATCTATCCTTCCATTGATAGTTAATGCGACTTTGCATATAATTCCGAATTTTCACGTGAGCTACATTGCCATCTTGCCACAGTAGCACAGATAAACTTAAAATGTTGAGTGCTGAGACTTTTTACTTCCGATAGCTGAATGTCAAGGATGAGAGGGTGGGCGTCTAATCCATCTTTTGCATTTGGGAACAAATTTTCTAAAAAGGCGAATATCTGTAGCATACCTAGAGCTTCTATTTATGCACTTAGTTTTCTTGCAAGAGAAGTTGTCGTAATTAAAATAAGCCCATTGTTTCATTATTTAGAATGGAATAGATTGAAGAATTGGAATTGATGACATAGAGACAGCGATACTGCATTGGACACAGGAGAAGTGTGTTCATATTATTCACAACATACTGAATGACCTTGCTATGTTGGATAATTATTTGAACGGGTCAACTAAAAAATCACATTTGCGGTCATTTTCGCTCCTTTGGATAGTCCTGATAAAAACATTAAATTTCAGAGCAACACCGAATAAATGTTATATGTTTATTTCAGGTACTATGTTGTGGTATTTGTAAACTGCTTGATTGTGTATTTATCCTTCTCGGGTGTCGATCCCAACAATATGTGTGTTGCTTCACTTTTATTCATCTCCAATATATTGCTTGGTGAGTAATCTTATGTCGTTGTTTCTTGTTTCGTGTTTAATTTGAATAATACACTATTAATGCAATAACGTAATAGTAGCAGTGATCTCAATCGTTCACATATTCATATGCTGCCAGACATTTTCTTTTTCAACTTTATTTCTGCTATCTAATGAATTTTCAGTAGATGGTTTAAGCAGGTTCGTAGATTGGTATGAAACACTTAGTTATGAACCATTGGCTGGTCGCAGGAAGCGATCACCTGATGGAATATATGCACCTCTTAGTCTTCAGTTCGCTTCACATAACAGGTATATGTAGCTGTCTATGTTCACTGAATTAGTGATTAGCTGAATTTTTAATATGTTTTATTTAAATTTCTCAGCTTTGTTATAATCTTATGGGAATATTGCAGATCATTCCATTTAATTCTTCGTTCATTGGATGAGAGTACCAGTGTGTTCAGCGATAATTTTATTTTTGATGTCGATGGGAAAGGCGAGCACATACCAATGCGAGATTTTTTAGTACACGGTCATGATAAAAGTGGGCATTATACTTTGTTAAAGAGTTGGATCTGCTAGATTTAAAAAAAGATTTAACGATATGACTGAAGGAATAAATGCGTTATGAAGGAAACACATTTTTTTTTTTCTACTCTTCATAATGTCAGTTGGTTTTAGATGATCCAGAATCCACGTTGTATGGTTCATTTCGCGATGGAATATTTGATGGGCATATAATTTATGGTAATGGAGAGTCTTATACCATAGACAAAATCGACCGGTATTTACATTGGAGGCATAGGCCAAAACATTTCCATTCCATTATTTATTCAGGTAGATTATTCCTGTTTGCTATATAAATTACTTTTAGTGAAATGCTATATATTTCTACCTCTTCAACACAGCATAGTTTGTAGTAGCTTTATAATTTATTTCAAAAATTATGGTGGTTATAGAATAAATACGGGAGTCATTTTTATTTGAATAATCTTTATGTAAATATTAATGAAGGGGAATCACGAATTCCGTATTGTTTTTCATTCATTTTTTAGATAATTCAATTAATTTTTGGAAACAAAGAAGGAAACGTTCATTGGTGGAAAACAATCAGAATTGTGGATTAGATTACACAACGCAGCAGAAAATGGAAATTCTGCAAAATAGTGTTATTTTCGAGGACGAAGAAAACGAGCAATCCTATCGAGACGGTGCATTTGATGAACGGTTATTGTTGTCACTTTACGCCAGACTTAAATTATTAGGAATGTTAATATAACATGAGATTTATAGAGCTTCTCAAGCAAATCATTGTTTATTGGGTTTATAATTTGGAATATTTTAGTTATATACTTGAGTCACGATTCAAACGATCTGCTGAAGAAAATGACATTAAAACAATTAATGGCAAACGGATTTATTCCGTCAGGTCAGAGAAACTTGTTTATCATGTTGCAATTTTTTTGATTGAAGTAATCATATGTTATATCTGTGCTGTATCAGAACAATTTTAGCAAAATTGATCAGTTTTAGAGCATGCTATGTCTACCTCCAAGCAGATCAGAAACTTTACCAACATGTTTATGAAAAAGAAGGAAATATGGATGACGTCAGGCATGTTCGGATGCATATTTTTAATAGTGAAGCTTCAATTTGAATGTAAATTAATTTCCTTGTAAATTTGAAAAATAAAAACTCTATTTTTGAAGGACCAGGGAAGAGATTGCAAGTCTTTTTTACAACCACATTAAGGCAGTGAATCAAATTTATGAAAGTACGAGCTTTGGTGGTATCAATGGCATTACATTTGTTATACAACGAATCTCGGTTTGTTTGATTTTTTATTCGACTGCTTTTAAAAATATTAGTGATTTCTTTACTCCCATCTATCTTTTATGTTTATTAAATCTGAGTTTTTGTTGAAATTAAGTTTTTATATAATTTTTTAGCTTTATACTCCAAGCACTTGTAAAGATGGCAAACCAAAAGGCGTATCTCAGGAAAATCCATTTTGTGAAGAAAATGTCGATGTGTCGAATTATTTGAACCTTAATTCTCGCAAAAACCACTCTGATTTTTGCTTAGCTTATGCATTCACATTTCGCGACTTTGTAGGCGGTACTTTAGGCCTTGCTTGGGTAGCCAGTCCAAATCACAGTAAGTTCCTTTCATTAATATTACATTTCCTTAACCGTCTAATATTGATAAAAACATGTAAATATTTTATCTCTTTTACCAAAGCAAGAGCTCATTCGAGCTAGTCATAGTTAATGGAATTTGGGGTAACGAAGTATTTTCAGACACAGCTGGTGGTATATGCCAGCAATATACGAAGTATAGCGAGGCTTCGAACTTTGTCTATCGTTCGCTCAATACAGGTATAATTACATTGGTAAATTATGGTAATCGTGTCCCCAATCGGGTGTCGCAGTTAACCCTAGCTCATGAAATCGGTCATAATTTTGGATCTCCGGTAAACTTTAATTTTTGTTGCATGTTTATTCCTTTTGTTTCTTTGTCTTTTTTTAACGATTTTGAAGCGCTATCTATTACGTTTGAAACTTTTAGCCTACAAATTTCAGAACTTCATATTTACTGGGTATCTTTGTAACTAAATAATGTTTTATGCTTATTTTTTTTTTTAATAATTTGTTTTTAGCACGATTATCCTCTGAATTGTCAGCCAGGATTACCAGATGGAAACTTCATTATGTTTGCTTCTGCAACTTCAGGGGATAAGAAGAATAATGCGCAGTTTTCAAACTGTTCAATAGCAAATATTACTTTGGTGCTTACTGAAGTACGCTTTGAAAACAAAATTCATATAACTGAATCATCTCGAAAGTTTTATCCGTTTTCTGTCTTGCAAAGACAGGTTAAAAAATAGCGAAATACGTCTCTAAAAGAAATATTGTAAAATGAAAAATCAGAAGGGGAAATAACTCATATGAAAATTCAAATATGGATAGAATGAAATCGAAAAGGTTCTGCAACAACGACTTTAGGTTCTGCAACAACGACCAGTGGACAGCGAAGTTACATTGCGAATAGGTGGCTTCGGTAATATAGGTGCTGGAAAGCGAAATTGCTTTAGAGGTATAATCTATTACTATGTTTTTTCTCTCAATTTTTCTTTTCGATGCTTTATAATAATGTATCCATATTGTTTATAGAAGCAAAATCTTCTTTTTGCGGAAATCAGGTAAAGGAACCCGGGGAAGATTGCGACTGTGGATACAGTGCCGAAGACTGTCAAACAATGAAAGATAACTGCTGTAATCCTCGTCAATCTGGACCTGCGTCTCGCTGCAAACGTATTCATTCTGCTCAGTGTAGTCCGTCTGAAGGACCATGCTGCGACGCTTCCAGCTGTCAGCCATATGCTTCTAGAAAGTAAGCCAAATTATTTTGTTAGTGGCGAAACCAGCAAATATAAAAGAATAAAGTCAAAAGAAGTACGGGAATAAAGAAAACGAGGGAGTAAAGAAGTGAAGAAAGGTTATAAGTTGCATAAGATGGAAGAGTAGAACCAGAAAAACTTATTTAATACTCAGTAGCATTCTTATTTTTAGAACATGTCGGGCAGAATCAGAATGTTTAAAACAACAGCAGTGCAACAGCGAAAGTCCAGAATGTCCACCATCTGATCCCAAAGAAAATGGTCTACCATGCCAAGATTCGACAAAAGTTTGTAACGATGGTAATTGTAATGGCTCAGTCTGTGCACAGGTATTTTACTTAGAAATGAATATTGCATTGTGAAAATAAGCCTTAATCTTACGTACGATCACTGAGAGACTCTTTAATATTTTAATAATATCAATCTTTTGTAAAATGTGTTGCAACTGTCTATTTGATCCAGGATATATACGCTGACTTAATTTTTGTATAGTCTATTTCATGCTTTACTAAATGTGTCAATGACCCGCACATTCTTATCGGTGTATTGCTACAACGTACAGACATCTTGAGTCATCGTGTTACTATTCATGTTCGTTATTTCCAGAACATAACGAACATGAATAGTTTTGGAAATTAGGTGATATCGGCTCTGTTTATTATCTACATTAGCTTCTTATTTGTAAATATTTGTAGGTGGGACTGAAGGACTGTTTCCTGACAGTAGGATCACCAGAACATCTCTGTCATCTGGCCTGCGAAGATGAAAATGGAAGTCAGTTTCCTTCTTATTTCTTAACTAATTTTCGGAATTATCCTACAAAAAAATATTCCTTTTTCTTTCATTCAAAATATTGAAGCTTGAGCTTATGCGATATTATTGTTTTACAGCTTGCCGATCTAGTCTTACACTACCGCAGTTTGCTATTGGTAAATACAAACAATCTGGTCGAAAAAATAAACCTGGATTGATTCTTCTTCCTGGTTCTCCGTGCAACAACTACAAAGGTAATTTCTAATTTTTTATTATCTGTTCTAATCTTCATTGCTTACATGGCGGTCAGAAAAGCCAACTATAATTCATATTGAAGGTTACTGCGATATCTTTCGCAAGTGTAGAAGTGTAGATGCTGATGGACCTTTAGCACGTCTTAAAAATGTCATTTTTAATCCCAAAACATTATATGAAGTCAAATATTGGATTCAAGTAAGTATTTGAGTTCCATTCCTTTTTTTTTTTCAAATTTTGTATTATTTAATTTTTTCAAATTTTATATTATTTAAGTTTCCAATTTATATTATTTAATGATGATTCACTGGGACTTGAGGAATGTATTCCTTTCAATATGTATATCTTCAGGTTAACTGGTGGGCCGTTGTTCTTGGTGGTCTCGGTCTTCTGCTTTTCATGACACTGTTTATCAAAATCTGTGCTGTACATACTCCCAGTACTAATCCCAATAAAACTCCAGCCTTAAATATTTATGACACTCTCCGTCGTCCAAGGAACCTTATTCAACGTAAACATGGATGTGGAGCACATCAGGCATAGCTATTTTTATTCGGTTTTTTTCTGAAGTGTTTAGAATGCTGGATAATTTGATTCTATTCGAAATTAAACATGAATAATTCAAGCACTGAGTCGGAAACTAATAAAGAACTAGTATTATTTTTAAGGTTGGTGGAGGTACTAGTGGACGACAAGCTGCAGGACACACAGAAAATAGTGAAAGAGTAAGCAGCCGTGCGGCATTCCAACCAACACCTTCAGCACCACCTTTACCACCTCCACCAACTAGCGTGCTCGTCATAGAACCACCGCCTCCCTATACGGCCGCTATTCCGGGATCTTCCATTGCACTTGGCGGCCCAAAACGCGGCCATCGAAGAAATCGTAGGAGAAATGATGTCGAAATTCGAGCTAAAAATCGACGAAATTAATAGTGATAGTTTTAATTTAATAGTGCTCATTAATAATATCGAAGATGCTCTCTCGCCCTTTCATCGAATTCTAATATTTTTAAGATCTCTGCCCTACAATTAAGCATTGGAAACGGTTCATTTTTGTTCTGCGTTTCAATTCTTTCTGTCATTATTGTGTTTCAGTTATAACGTATGCTGTTTAGTTGGTAGCTCACATTTGATATTGATCATGTAGACATAAGATTATGGTTCTTGCAGTTTTTTTAAATCCGAAGATGAACAAAAGTTTATTCTGAGGAAGGAAAGAATTTTTTTTTTTGTTAGTGAATATTTGCTTTTGTTGGTATTTTTTGTGACGGAATTCAAACATCAAGGTTAATGGAGTCCGAAATAAGTTTTTCAGTATTTCATGTTTTAGACGGATCATTCTTAAATTATTTTTCAGCCGACATTCTTTGTATATGTAATTCTGAAACCCATTTTTGTCGTTTAGAACTGTGTACTATTCTGTAGGTTTAAGCTCAGGTTAAAAAGATGATCCTGTGATACTCATTCTTTTGATAAGTTTAGAAATGTGTTCATTTCGTACGAAAATGAGATTCCAAAATGCATATCATTCAAGTGCTGTTTTAATTTTTTTTGAACAGGTAATCCCTTCTAATTTTTTAGATGTTGGTACTCTTAAAATGTTATGACAAAGTTGTCTTTCGTCGTATATTATTTTAAAAACGGTTTTCTTTCACTGCCCTCGCATCAGTTTCCTCTTTTTCATGCCTATTTTTACATTCCCTCCCGAAGTGCATCACTGTTCACGATTGATGTTTTTCTTTTTTTGTTTTCCGTTATCAACGTTATTGTTTCTCTGTGGTGAAAATGTGCTCCTAACTATATTATGTGATGGTCTTCTCCTGACGTTGCCTTCATCCCATATGTAATTGATTACTTTCTTTTTTATGCTGCTTTTTTGTGTCTTTATCGGTGATTTTAAAATAATCAAGATAAGATGCTGTACGTAAATCATATGGCGAAAACTGGAGCTCCAATTATTTGCATACAAAATAATCCAAAATTATATCTTTTGTTCTTGAAGTTAGGGTTTGTGATAGGTACGGGGGAATAATGAAAAGTGAAACCTGTTCTGGACAGCTGATTCAGTGTTTGAATCTTACTCGTTATTTTAGGTCTCCACTTTGTGATGTTTCCCTGTGTGTTTTACATGTGAAAAGATACAACTATGTAAAGTGCTTTCGGTGCATTGCATCTAGCAAACAATTTTATATGATTCATTTTGGCTTATCTGGTACTGTGTTAGGAAAAGATGTTCACCAGCTTTGCAATTTCTTTGCCATTACCGACACCTCCTTGTTGGAGGAAGATGAAGTCATAAATTTCATTGGTAAGGTATAGAGCGGTTTTCATAAATTAGTGCCTTGAATGTTTCATCATATCGTTGTTGAGAAGGTGGTATCGGTCAGCTGCGCGTTGAATTTTCCGGAGCTCTCACCGCCAGCACTAATAATCGTAAACCAAGAAGGAAGTAAAACTAAGTTGGGAGTGGTATCTCAGAGTAATAATTATGTTTAACTAAGTATTCATCTTCGTTGCTTGTATTATGCGTGAAATAGACCTATTTTCCAAGACCTCGGGCTTCCGTTGTATCTAATATGCAGAATAGTTCTTTGGAAGTAGGATTTAAATAGAATTTACAGGTCTGACCTATTTTTGAATCATGTTACATTTCAGCCACTTTAATTCAGATTTACTAATTGCCACATGATCTTTTCATAGAAGTATAAAGCATTGTCATCTTTTCTATTCGAAATGAAACGCAAGCATGACAATCTAGATTTGGGAATAACGAAGGTGACATGAATTGAATATGTAGATAGGGAGACGTAAAGCGTTTATTTGGCGGCTATTATGGTTAAATAGCAAGCCTTTTAAACAGTGAAAAGAATTGGAAAAAAATTAACTGTTAGGTACTAGTCGATTATACCAACAGATTAGTTGTGAATCAGTTGGAGGTTAGCTGTGAATTGATTACCAAATTATTGCTTTAATGTGATTGTTTTCACAGTCTCCGTTCAATCGTAAGTTTATTAGCATTCTCAAACTATATTAGATTGTTTTCACAGTTGTCGTTAAAATGTAGGTTTATTGTTAGCATTCACAAACTGTATCAGATTGTTTTATCAACTGAGAATACTGATGGTTTGGGGAAAGAGATAAAAATTATCCTCGATGTCTCTCGTTATGACTTGTGAATTTTATCTACTTTTTGTGCTTTGAACCCATCTTCATTTATCATCTCATTGCTTGTGAAATGTTAAAACATAATTGCTCTATCTTGACATTAATTTCTCTAGAAGATTTAGTAATGTTAAGTTCCATTGGCTGACCACGTATCTTTTTTAGCTGTAGAGTTTTATATCTTTCTAAACATCAGTCCTTCAAAATGGCCAACCATTAATCATTGCACATGTTTGGTTTTAATTTGATGATCTATTTTACAACTTTATTCCTGTTTTTATGTTAACTTACCTTTTGGAATAAAGACATAATTTCATTCGCAAAACGACTTCACATTCAACAGTTGCTTTACTGCTATATTATTAAAAATGAGCTTTAAATATGAATCATAGGGTTAAACAGAATGGATTGAAGAGGAGAACAAATATATAAACTTTTTCATTATATTTTCATTCTTCGTTTCAAGGGAGTTACATTTCATCTCTATTATGGAGCATGTTCTAGCAAAAGAGCAGCAACGGGAAGGTATTTCGATGTGTTGAAAGAGTCATAATCATTATGGGTGTTCTAACACTCGTGCACTGATCTGTGATTGATTATGCAGTTGCTGTCAAAGTGTGTTGAACGTACTCCAGGTACTGAATAGCGGAGGTGAAACGATGTTGGTTGATTGCTTAGTGGTATTAATGCGTCGTTCTGCTCGGTGCTTACTGCTTGCCCAACGCCATTTATTATCAAAAAAATTTGCACTGAATGAAGAATGGAATAGCAGACATCGTGCACTTAGTGAACTCGGTGTAGAAGGAGGATATGAATGGATTACTGCTGTTCAGAAGAAGTTTATCAGTGCTGGATTGGCCAGGTTTGCTCGAATTATTTTCCATTTACCTATTACAACATCCAAGAATATTCCCATTATTCAATTTTCATTTTGGGAAGGAATTTTCAATATCTGTAATATTTTTTGTGAATGAATGGATAGTGTTCTTTGCTATGCTTTATATATTCACAACAATAGATAGATCGAAAATATCCAAAAAACAATGTTTCCGAAATTTATTCACTTTTGAAATGTCTCTTTTTATTATTTTTCAGAATTTTCGATTCTTTTCTTTATATCCTTTATGGTTAAAATTTGTTACCTTATTTGTGCAATGATATTTTATAGTGCGGTGGACGTTGATGCAGCGGTTTGTATAGCAGAGGAGTTGGATCAGTTAGATGATGTGCTAAAAATTGTATACAAATTACGACACATCGAAACAACCGGTAGGATGCTGCCTTCAACAGAATACGCCCTCATCAGGCTACTTTTGAAGCATCATAAAACTGACATTCTTCTTGCAATCCTGGCCGACCCTGTAAGCGATATATCTTCGTTAACTGTGTCTGATATAATGAAGATGAAGTAGTTCTTTTCCTTCAACTTAATTTCCTCAATTGTCAATTCGTTTTTTTTTTAAGAACATTTGTTTTATATCGCCAGCATTTATTATTATTATGGATTGAGTCTAGCTATTAACTGTTAGAAATTATCATAATTCATTATTCACTGCGAAGTAGTGGCGAGTGTTTTTGTCAAAAGGAACCTTTTTTATTTGTCTTTTATTCGGTTATCCTTTACTATAAAATCCAATGATATGATTGACCTTTTACAGTTTTTTGTGATCTTTTCGACTTATTCTTGTAAATTAATTACTCGATTCACAGTGCGTTCTTGTATTTCTCATTTCGAACAAATGTTATTGTATTCTGACATCTGCAGTCTTTCCAAAGAATGTACATGTAATTCAAAAATGTTTCACTATGTTATAAGGGTTTAACAGCTTTTCGGTTTTTTCAGATCAATTATGGTATTTTTTTAAACGAACATTCAGCTTGTCTAGTTATAGATAGCTTTCTGGAGGCAGGTAAAATCACAGGTAAGTATTAAAACCATGTTTCAATGTAGTTCTTGAAACCTCATTCATGCCTGTAACTTCACTAAATCATATAAAATAGTTTGCTCTAAATATTGATCTGCTTCTAGATGCCGCAAGAATTGCCAGTTGTGTAATGCTTCAAGAAATGTTCCAGTCAACTTTATTGAACTGGTTATGTATTTATAGTAGTCTAAGATGGACTGAATTGTCTGTTGAACAAAGAGTGTTCGAGAAACTTCCGTCCCTGGATTATATTGTTGGAACAGAAAGCAATATAAAGGATGTCGATGATGAACATGAAGTGTGTCAGAGCGATAATTTCTTTGTTTTACTTTTTTAAATTAAAATTTCAACCATCATTTTTTTAAGGTATTATATAACATTTTGGAATTCTTACAAATTACCGAAATTCATTATTCGTTGTAGATGTAGCTAACAAATACCGGATCACTGTGCTGAAGATTAAATAACCGTGGTGATTTTGTTTAAATGGTTTATTTTAAATTCTATTAGCGAAGGATATATACTACCGGTGTAAGCTGTTTTCAAGTGTTTTGTACAGAAATATTGTAGATGATCTTCAAATTCCCATATTTGAAAAACGAATACAACGACATGCATTTCGATCTTACCGATCCAGATCAGCTTATTGGGAAAAATTTACTTTGGTTTAGTAATTGCGTTCCATTAAATGAAAAAGAAGTTGGGAATATTCGTTTAATAGGATCTGTTTTTTTTGGCAATTATGTTTTGGCAAACCAGTTACTTCAAACGACGAACATCTTTTCATCGGTGGCAACAATTTGCCAATCCAAATTGCAGCAAATAACAATTAAAACTGATGATGTCAGAAAATTAGAGGTTACACTGCTTTCTGAAAATATTAGGGAAGAGTTAAAGATTAGTACTTTAATAGATTGGTGGAAAAAATTCAAGCAAGAAATTTTTTGTGCAGCGCATGACTGGTGAACACTTGTTTAATAGTTTTTTGTTAATAAGTGGATAACTTTTACTGTTATATTTTCACATTCTAAACTTGCTATCAAGAATTGTATGATTGAAGTAGAAAAACTATGGAGTGCACGTTTTACTATTTTTTTGTTTCTTGATTTCAATTATCTCTATTTTACGAATCAGTTCATCTTCTATAGACAATAGTCGATAAGGTTGAAAGGAACACGGACGAGAAGCTGTCAGATATGATCATAAAGCATCTAAAAACTGTACAGAATGTGGAAGAGAAAAATCTGATGGAAATACAACGCAATATTTTCCTTAACTGGAGACAAAATCGTGCTGATCTCATCAAAGCTCAGGTGGTTTCAGACAAAATATTAAAATTAGGCATTAATTTCACTGCTAAAATAATATTCTGTGGATTTTGAATTAAAAATTTTAATTTCGGAGAATTTAGAAGTTTGAGAAAAGTTAGGTTAAAAAAGATTTCAGGTTGAAACCCTTGATTTAAAGTTGCGACTGAAAGAAACCTGTGAAGGGCGACAAAAATTACGAGATCGTTGGGAAATGTTGAATTTCTTCGAAAATCGTTTGAAATGGGAGGATATGGCAGCTGTGAAAGCAGAGTTTTTAAAGGCTGAAGAGGGTAAAAGGAAAAGTAAAGAAGACTTAGAGCGGGAATATATAAGTGAAGTATTCCATAACAAAAGTGCTAAAAAGTCTTAACCAATACAGATTTGTGTAGAATCGACAGCTTGAAATTTAAATTTGAATTTGAAATGACTTTGTTTAGGCGAATGTTCGAACTCTTTTTAAATTCCACAATGAAGTTGCAAGAGTTATAATAGTTTGCTACCTTACAATATTTACTTGCAGTCTTATTTATAGATTGTTCATTTTAATGGGGAGCTTGTGCGATGTATATGTAATCATAAAAGAGTGATAAATATTGCAACATGTTTCGGAATTTATTCTCAAACAGTTCATTGCATCCTTCATATTGTTCTGAGACAGTTTGGAGAGAAGCGATTGAGGATTATAAAATAGATAAAAAAGAAAATATTCTGAGAAAAAAGAAAGAAATAAAGTTCGGGCTATTAGTCTGAATTACAACTTTCTAACTATCTGATAGAGGATATCGAGTGCTCTTGCAATTATTTCCTTATTGATGGTTGAATATTAAATCATGAAGCAAAATCCATTTACAGAATGCACAACTGAATGGCATCGAAAGAGTTGCATGCACGCTGTCGCATATGTAAGTTTTTAAATCTGTCTCACTAGCTTCATTTCAGATTTTTCTAGCTTTTTCAAATCTCAGTCTTCCATCTAATAATTTCTATACGTGCAAGTATATTCTTCAGTGGCGGAACGCCTCTCAGAAAGTGCGCATATTGTTGACCACGACCCATCGTTGGCTCTATATCGATTACACGTATGTTTCAAAAGTCAAAATTCTATTCATATTCAAGATTCAAAGAAAATTCTTATATAAAGTGCTTAGGACCATGGAAACTTATTTCTCTTTCTTTCATAGAACATATTTTGCAATAATTTAGTTTCACCCGCTTAGAAATTCTCAACAATATTTATACCGACACCAGTAAAAGAGTTACTTTTTATTCTGCTGTAGAAATAAAGAAATATCGTAAAATACAGATCATTGAAACTTTTCACAAATCTATGCGAACGAAATTCGGGCTTAACAAAAAATTAGGAAGAAGTCGAAATCATTGCAAACATAAACAGGATGAAGTGTCAAGTTTAAGACTCAGTTCATTAATTTAAGAAAATATATTTGCAGGAACATATTGGAAAAACTTTGGCTATACTTGTGGCTCGAAAACATACAATGGCTGATTTGAATTCTCGTCTTCAAGGTGCATGTTTCGACCTGGACAATGTTCTTTTGTAAGTAATATCACGTTTCATTTTAAAAAGCTTAGAAATGTGGTATGGAAAATCATTTATCGCACTCCTTGTATTCTGTATTCTGGACAAGTTACATTTAAGGCACTAACTTACAGAACAGTGCGGTCAATGAAAAAGGCAGCAGCGAGTTTCCAGAACATTCAGGAAATGCTTCGAGACTGCATACATTACAAACAGCAACTGAACTGCTCAAATAAATAATAATTCTTACCAAAAGAAGAACTGTATTATAATTTAAAAGCGCGAACGAAACAAATTCCTTTGCAATAACCTAAACTATTCGCAGCATGAAACGTATAACAAAAGAAAATCCTAATAATCCAGCAACGAAAGTGTACATTTTTGTAAAAGCATCATGATACTTTAAGATTTGCGTTCTAATATCTCAATATTTTTGGCTGAAGATTTACGCTGTTCAAATTATTGACATTTTTTTAATTAAATGTAAAGAGAACCATCAGCTGGTCCAATATATCCAACGCCAATTAAAACTACATCTACAAATGTCCAAATACCCAAGCCACCAAAGCTGAATAATTTTCCTATTGCACTTTTCCACATCCCCAAATAAAAACGATCTGCACCAAAGCCCCCAAGTGTAATTGAGAGGAACATCGCTTTCCACCAGCTATATCCTGAGGACCAGTTGCATCTGAAAGTAAATCTGTAATTCAAGTATAGTCATATATGTATATAAGGATAGTCTCTTACCTCGAACTCTGCATGAACTTTCTACTAACATATATTTTTTTCTTTAGCGCACAACAAATATATAGATTTAAATTCTTTGAGTGCATTTCGAATGAAAATGTCACCATGAGCTATGAGTTAGCAGTTATAACAAGTTCAGTGACGGGTAAGCTAGGTGCGATTATCCCATTACAGAAATCTTAACAAAATATTGGTATAGTTACGATTCGCAGCGTCAGCAACCTGGAAGTGTAAAATAAGGTGTTCCATAAAACTCCGAAGATTTACAATAAATATACCTCATATTCTTGTAGAAAGCTCGTCGACCCTTGCATATGACCCATTGATGCACCTGGCATGTCGTACGAAACAATCGAGTTGCCACTGTCGAACAGTTTCGTATCTACAACGCTTTTCTAATAACGTGGGATACCCTTATCTTTTTCGTGCACTAGAAATTATTGAGGACGAAGTGTAATGATAAAGTTATACCGGAGCGCAGTGGTGCTCCACAGCATCTGTCTGCCAACAATACCGGCACTTTGCTTCTTTCTGTAATGTATACTGACCAACACATTGTCTTTTCGTGGTACAGTTTAAAGTTATTATAGTTCCGTATTCACATTCTGGAAATTTGCAATCCAGGCAAGAACCATATAATGGACAGTCTGCTTTACCGCAACTATAAGAGATTTCATATACACTACATGAAAAGAATCAGTTTTCTCATGCCTAGACTATTTACTATTTCACCTGATTCCCGACAAGGATTATTTCCATCTTGAGCGCTCTGGAAAAAAAAGCCATTCAGATTATTTCTATCTTGAAAGCTTTGAAAAAAAGAAATGCTTTGATATTCCATAGTCACGTAACAATGAAAGGATTTTATTTCAAAAGTACTTACAAAGAGTCGTCATCTCTTAGAGGTCTTTCGTCTATCTTAACGAAGTTATTTGTTGAACAGAAAATGAAATATGTAGTTAGTAACAGTGAAACATGAATCATTATTTTGGATATTTGACCATGCCGCTAACTTATAACCTAAAGTGGACAAAACGTGTAGTTCTTAATAAATGCAATTACTGATATAAACTGTTGCTGCCAAATTACTGAACTACCAGCCACCATTTTTTTTGGAGCTATAGTAATAACATCTTTTGAACTGAACAAAAAAGAGAAAGACTTCTAGTCATCGCACCTCTTTTTGAAATTTGCTCAAAGTTCACTCAGGTCTGTTGTCCGTAAAAAACAACATAAAGTTCCACAGAGTTCAAAATTTGCACACAGATGATAGCATTTGTTAACTAACATTTGCTTGCATATGGATGCACAAAAGGGAGGTAAGACAAAGCAGAATATTTATGAAGTTGTATACATCAAGACAAACGATATTCGGATTATGTTAATGATATCAGGATCAAAAATTTCCAGATACGTTAAATTGAACGCTATTTGAATCACAACGTATAAAATGGAATCAACAGTTTATTCAGGAAAGGGCCGCACTAACAAACTGCGCAACTGGACGTAGATCTGTAGGAATGTTTAATCGAACAAATGAACAATGAAGAAGCTCTTCATGTTTCCATCGTTTTGTTTCATCCACAATAACACTGTGACTTTCAATTTGAGCAATGAAGCAATGAAGTAAGTAAATCCAAGTTACAAAAGCTTTTTTAAGCCGATGGAAAAGCATTCTTCTGAGACCTATTCAACACTATGAGTACAATGGAAGATTTTCTGGAAAATATGCAATACATATATCTAAGAGCAAAATGAATCTTAAGACCTTAAATTAAATCATCACTTATTAAGCTTTTGTTGGTCCTATTAATAAATGATCCATAATAATTTAGAATCCTAAAGAAATGTTTCTTTTCGCCGTTATCTATAATCCTAAGGATGTAGCAAAATAATAACTGTCAAAGGAAACACACACCAGTTTCTTATCACATCCACAAAGTCAACTGGAAGATGCTCAACATCAAAAGAATCCGTAATATCGAAATTATTGTCAAAAACGGTTTCCATTGTATTCGAAACAATTTTATAGGGGCTCAGTGTCAACGGAAATTTACCAATAACTAGCTCACATATCGTCAAACCAAAGCTCCATATATCCGAACATATTCTGAAAAGACTGGGATTAAATTTGACTATTCATCACAAAGAATGAGAAATAGAAGAAAAAATGTGAAGCCTCACTTTTGCTTCCAACCCCAACGCCTTCCATAAAAAATAATCCATCCAAAACCAATTTTTGTCATGAATTTTTTCATTTTAAATCACTCACAACTGCTATTGTAAAAACATTTCTGCGATTTGCATTAGAAAAATTGTCTCTGCTACATAAAAAAAGCATAAAATGTTTACCTTTTTCGTTTTTTGTTTTCTCTTTTTTTTTAAATTGAAAATTATGCCATTTAATAAATACGTATAGATACCTATAAGGGCCACCTTGCATACGTTCTGGGGCCATGTACATACTGGTGCCGACAAAACTACAAGCTACAGATCTCTCCAGTTCTTTCGAAACTCCAAAGTCGGATATTTTGACATCACCATGCGTGTTCACCAGGATGTTGCTTGGCTTTATATCTGTAGGTTATTAAAAACAAACAAACACACAAAATGTTTGAAACAACAAGATAAGAATACCAAAAAGTTTATTTCCAACATCTATATTTAATAGGTGAGTAAAGCATAAAAAAAGATACGAAATAAAGCGGAAAAGTCTCCATATCTGTCTTATAATACTAAATTAACCTCTGTGCATCACTTTGTGTGTCCAGAGATAATGAAGTCCACAGATAATGGAGACAGCGGTAGGAACAAGTACCGAAACAGGCAACTTCTTATAACGATCCAATGATCCACCATCCATGAATTCCATACACAAGCAGAGTTCGCCATCAAGGAGTGCGGCCGAGAAGAAATTCACGATGTATGGGCTGCAAGCATACTGTACAGGACAAAATCAGTGCATTTAGCAAGACCGACAGTGCTTTCTAGCCTAGCTTATACATTTGAAGTGTCGTAGCTATGCTTCTTACTTTTTTCTTTATAAGATTCATTTGATATTCATTTCAGAAAGGAAGTAGTTCTGTCCTGAATACTTCACTATTTGAAATGAATTCAGTCTTAACTAGAGGTACTAAGAGGCGCAGTTACAAAACTAAACACAGGTCTTTCATAGTTTGTTTTCTCGCTTTCTGAATATGCTGAAGGAAAAAGTTTTTGCAGTTCTTTAACTGAAACACCTGTACTGCAAGCAAGGCTAATTAAGAATTGGAATAGACACTTTTCTGAGAAGCTGTAGCTCTCGAGCAACAACAAAATGTTCTGCATAACCATCAACAGAAATACATTTTAATGCCACAATCCGATCATGTTCCACATCTAGGGCTCTGCAAGTTCAATTCTATTTTTAATGAACAAGACTTCAAATTAAGCTACACTTTATCTTAGCAATCTATTTCTATTCTTTTCTCCTCTTTTCTGATTGTTTGGTAAAAAAACTAACTTGTAAACAGTACCAGAATAACCGAATCCAATAGTCTCAAGTCGCTTCAACATATCCGGCATAATGCTTGCTAAATTACCATCCAGAACAGACTCATCTTCCGAAACTAGTAACAATTACTAATTTTTAATTTACTAGAATCATCGGTTTCATGAGACAGCTTCGAAAAATGGTCAAAAATAATTTATAGGCCATTTATAAACCAAAGGGAAAGGAGATGTGAGAAAAGCAAGCCAGCAGCAATATTGCAAAACTAGTTTTTTTTTTCTGCTTTTGCATAAATTAATCTCTAAAATGTGCTAAGGTCAACTTAAATGGATCCTTAGTGGACGAATTTTCGGTGAAGACAACATGACCGCAAGCTCTTCATTGGTTCGAACAGCCACAAGATCGCCATCCTCATCTTCATCTAAAACCATTTTTTTTCACACAGGTAACGTCTCAGCTCTCTTTTTTTTAAAAAAAAGTCTACTGAACAACTCCCACTATTCTATTTAGAGATAGTACTTGGGCAGATAATCTATCAGCGTTATTAAAAAAATTTAAATTTAGTTCATATAAGTCGCCAAGTAATCCTTTAGAAAGGCATTTAGTCTGAGATGCTGGACTTTGTTTTACTTTGATGTTACAGTTTAAAGAGTGATTGTTTATTGATGATGGAGAAGTACAATAAACATTGATGATCAAAAAAAATTCTAAGATAATTCTTAATAGTTTCCGAAAAGTCCCTTGCTACGTTTAAAAATAGAAAGTTAAAATGAATATTGTAAAGGAATTAAACATCATGTTTAGAAAATCATACTACACGTTAGACTGTTACAACTGTTAACTTTACAGCGGCAAATAATGAAGTATCTAAGAAGTTAATTAAAGAAAGCTGGACAACGATAATTTCACGAACAGCGAAAATGTTGAAAATGCTGCTGGGGTGATATAGCGGCAAGAAAGGTATCGAGAAATACAGTCGCAATATCGTCTACGGTGACATCGCGTTCCTTTCCGCTCGATTCATCCAGGACGATAATGTTCAGTACCATTATATATAACTTATGTCTTCACGGTAAACAAGAAACCACTCACCAAGACTACCTATCTGTAACTACCTTCAGATTCGTATTTCATCACATAATACATACATAATCGTATTCAGAGGACAACATTCCTGCTGTATTAGTTCTGTTTACCGTGAAAAGAATAAACAAGAGAAAGTGAGAGAGAAAAAGAAGCACTCCGTCATCTACCTTACCTTGCTATCGACCTGTCTCGACTATCTGTACTTCAAACATATATTTATTAGTCAAATCAGAGAACTAATCATCCTCCATCCTTCTATTTTTTTCTTTCTCTCTCTCCTTCCCTCTCTCTCTTACCCAGTAATATTCGATTGAAAAACGAGAAAGAAATGACACTCCGCAAAGTTATGATGTAGAGAACTGCAACGGAATGCATCTTATAACGTTTTCCTCGTCTTTAGTGGAGCATTATTTTTTTGATGGCTTGAACTCTTCCTCTGCGGCGTACTTCTGTAGAAGATCGCTTCACAAATTCAGGTTTTCTTAAACAATAATTACTATATAAATTTTATCCGCAAATGAAAGTTCAACTATCAAAAACGCGGAGTGACACTCTAACATCGTAAGGAATGCAGCATTTTATGATTTCAGAATGATGAAAACTGATGGATATGTATTCCTGTTTATGCATTTGGTGCTTTGATTACTGCAAACTCCAACAAGCATTATATGGCGTGCAGCTGTGATCAACCTTGGTAGCATTTCTCATGTTATGGACCACATATCACTTAGCAGATGTCATCACATCTGTACGAATCCTTCGATCAGGTACCATTTCTTCTATTCCACTAATCTTAGAAGTTGTTCTGTACTGACAGTTATTTTGACGTAAGATAAATCGCTGATGTGTTCTGGAAAGAAGGAAAGGTGAATTTATATCTCACCATTGCGATCAGAATAGGCATTACTTGCATTTAAAATTCATCAACAAACAGCCTTCAGTGGGCAGATGTGGGGGTGTACGTTTACGCAGCATGCAGCATACCGTCATCATATCTGCTTATTTGCGAATAGCGCTTTGTAGTACTGTCGATTGCATTTTTGGGAATAATCTACTCTCTGGTTCTCCCGTTTACCCCTTCACGGATTTTTTTGTAACTCAATAAGCAACTTAATGATGATACAGTTTGGATGTGTGTTTTCATCAAGAAAGCCAAATGAGAAATTGTCTCTGCTACATAAAAAAAGCATGTATTTTTCCCCTAAACTGAGGACTTTAAAACTTAAAAGCATTTCTTCTCCAGTATGTATTATATTAAATTCCTCCAAGTTTAAAAAAATTTATATTAAAAGGCATTTTCAAACTGGTGACGGTAATCATCCAATATGATTTTTAATGCTACCACACAATGTGATTTCAAATGTTATTTGTATTTGTTGTCATTTCATTTAGTAAGTATTGTAAAATAGTGTTCATTTCGAAATATTTATTAGTAATTCAGTGATAAAATTCTGCTGTTGTTTTAATAAATATTAGCATACATAAAATGCATACATTCTTCACTCCAATCTAATTGTCAGTGTGGTCCTTTGTCTCATCCATTTCGTTTCCTACATTTCTTACCTTCTATTTTGAAAGACGAAAGAACTGATGAAAATATGTGTTTCATCTCATAGCATAGCAATTTTATACACCTTACTTATATTAACTTTAATTTTATTGAATTCATCTGCATATCACTTGGGAAGTAGAAAAAAATCATATAAATCTACAAAACTTATTTAATTCTGGATATACGAAGACTTGTCAAGTCGAGAATGCATTCTTATCGAACGAAGTGCTTGTTGACGCTCGAATGAAATATCAGTTTTCAGTTTTATTTATGATAACTTCTAGTGATAAATGTTACGTATATAGAGTAATTGTTTGAACAGCCTTGTAATGGGAATGGGCACTCTGTTCATAATAGTTTTTATTAAAAATATATGTATAAATACCATGGATGCATCTTTATCGAATTCTTTAAAAGCAGAGTATGAACGAGCAGGCTATTTTTGCATTTTGTCTTCCTGTTTAAAAAGAACCATAAAAAATAAAAACTGGTTCAAGATATATATGTTTAATGAACAGAACAATTGATGAGAAACCACGTTCCAGATGACTTGGCAGTACAGATCACTACTGCTGTTATGTCTATTGAATGTTTATGCAACACTGAAATCAGACAACGAACCGAAAGGACCAAAAGTAACTGACAAGGTAAATGTGCCATAATCTTTCTGTAGTATTCCTCTCCATTTCTTTGTTGTAGTGCATCGAAAAATTACAGGCCTGAAAGTGATCAAAAAATAAGGAAGTGAAGGCATAGTTAGTAAACATATTACATATATGACGAATATTATTAATATTATGCATGCACCAGAACACATGCAAATTTATGTTGCAAGAAGCAGTTCAATCTGCTGGTTGAATTATCTCCAGTTGTTCCTTTTCTTTCTTTACACATGACCTCTCCAATGTTCATTCTCTTAGTGCTTTTGATTTCGAAATAGAAAGGCTATAACCATTTCCAAGTAATGTTTTAAAGGTAATTTTGACGATAAAAATTGGAGATGAAGAAGCAGGCATAATAACAATTGGCTTATTTGGAAAAACAGTTCCGAAAACTGTAAAAAATTTTATCCAGCTATCAAAGAAAGCAGAAGGAGTAAGCACATATTATAATTGGATTTCTTTTGAAAACAATGATTTTCGAAACTGTTCAATTAATTCCTCATAATCGATTTGTTTGGTGCTATAACTGTAATTCTGGTTAAAGAAACTGTAACTGTAAACTGTAACTGATTTTTTTCCGGATTTTCAGGAAGGATATACTGGCTCAAAATTCCATCGAATTATCAAAGATTTCATGGTACAGGCTGGCGACTTCATTAATGTAAGGATTTTTTGTATAAACGTCTTTAATTACTCAATATATTGTTCTTTTTATTGTCGTATCTTTTCGATATTACTTAATATGGCACTTGTTTGCTTTAGGGTGACGGTACCGGCAGTATATCTATCTATGGTAAAAAGTTCGCCGATGAAAATTTCAAATTGAAGCATTACGGTGCAGGATGGGTTAGCATGGCAAATGCTGGACCAGATTCGAATGGTTCTCAGTTCTTCATTACTTTAAAAAAAACACCCTGGCTCGATGGCAGACACGTCGTTTTCGGCAAGGTACGAGAGCTAATTATTTTTGTTTCGTTCTTTGTGGCTTCTTTTCAACTTCTTCCTTTCCAGGTCCTCAGCGGAATGAAAGTAGTAAGAAAAATGGAAAATACGAAAACATTAAAACCTAGTGACAAGCCCGTAGAGGATATCATCATCATAAAAGCAGAACATATTATTGTAGATGCTCCATTTTCAGTCCACAAGACTGACGCAGAAGATTAAATAAGATGCTTTTTAAAACAGACTTAAAAATTTTGGAAACATAATTCATCTGTATTGTTGAGAAAAGGAAACTTTGGAAACAACTTCCGATATCTTACACCAAGAAATTGTTTCTGTTGTTACTGTTTGTGCATTTTGGTGATTAATTAAAATTAAAGAAGTACAAATCAACAACAGTGTCGTACAAAGAAAAGTTCAAAATTATTTAGATGGATGTCCTAAATCTTAGTTAAAATGAAGGGCCTGTAGAAGGGAAAAGCAAAATCAAATACCATTTAAGAGAAGAAAGCTTTGACACGAAAACTGGAGTAGTCTACGGAATGAAGATTAATTAGGAACAGCTGTGTGTCCACACCCGAGAAATGAATTTTTATATCTATTTTTGAACCTTCAATGGTTTCCAACTCCAGTTCACCAGTTGGAGGTACCATTACACATATATCGCCATAACAAATGATTGCTTTCATTATGCCCTGCAATCATTATACCTTGAAATAATTCTTACACAGTTAACTGGGAACCTCATTTTTTTGTAACTACTAAAGTAACTGCAAATGTCTAAATCATTATTTTCCTCAGTGGACAATAACTATAAGTTTGTATGCTAACAATGCTTATAACTGGATTTTGATAGCATAGAGAAGATGCTCGAAGTGTTTTTAGGATTTCGGTAGTCTTTAGTACGATTCCATTTGATTCTATTGATACAATATTGATCATCTACATTAATCAGAAGTATTAATCAGAAAGTCTAGTGGTCCTGCAAGCGCCATACATGTTAGGAAATATCACCTTGCATCACCTCTAGCTGCAGATGAAATCAGACTATTGTTGGAACAGAAGTCCGTGACAGATATAGCTTTGAATTTTAAACCTTTCCAAATATTTAGAAATTCACGAATAGTAGTAAATTAATTTATAAGGCTTACATTAGCTTTTTTGATACCGTCTAGTCGAAACTCGATGTTTTTAATCTTATGAACACCGAAATCAAACGACCAGCATAATTCACCATTTGCTTTGCTTTCTTGGCAACAAATATAAGCCACATTCTTCATCTGGTCTACTACTCGATATACATTTTTTTGCTTACTGACCAGGCTTTGCCAACCTTTTATTAAATCAACACCCCTTCTGTATTGATCTTTCGCACAATCATACTCCAAACTAAAATATTTTTAGAAAATTGCTTTCTAAAAATGCCCATCAACAGTTTAACATGCGAATTCAATGACAGTAAACCTTGCATAATACATAACAATCAACCGCTTTCCCCAACCTCTTCCTGTTCTTCTGATATTTCTCTTTCTAACATCCTTTCTTTTCTACCATGACTTAAAATTATATCCGAATAATATGAACTAGTACAAAGAAATAAGTTCTTTGCTCAGCAATGATATAAAACGTTCCTTTATAACAGTAAATACCTTTTCTTAGTGACCAGATAGAGTAACCAACCTGAATACTTTACTAAGAATTTCCTTTTCAGTTGGCACAAGCACTCGTCCAGTGGATGTTCCATTTCCAGTTTCTCCTCGTTGTTTCCGCCATTCTTCTAATCCTGTTGTTCTTCCTTTTTCTTCAACGTCACGCAACTGCATAGTGGGACTGATGAATTCAACCAGTTCTTTCATATACCTTCTTTCCATTTCTTTCTTCTTCTCTTCCGACATCAAACTCGCATAGCGAGCGTTCAATTTCTAAAGTTTTCGTAGAATTTTTCATGATATGTCAAAAGGTGATAAAAGAGCAATGAATATTTCTCCCATCATATTACTTCTTCGAAATACTTAATGCACTTTTTCATTATTTTATTCAGTTGAGCAAATCATCTTTTGCTTTTATAAATACTTCCATAATAAAATGGTTTACTCGTATGAAATTTCTCAGAACTATTTCTCGGCAAGAATTCCTTCTAGTAAGCGTTTCAAAATGACTAAAAGTATATCTCCATGTAACATCTCGTACATGATCCAAACCAAACGCGATAACATAACTTAGGTTCTTTCCCCATCCCTAAAAAACATACGTAATGTATTATTCATCTAAGAGTATTGTGGAACAAAAGCAGGGTGAGCAAGATCGGAAATGAAAAGATGAATTGCATATATACAAGCTTAAAATACATCTATGCGATGCATATTATACAATATCGAAAAAGAACCTTTTCATATAATAAAGGAGTATCAATTATATTTTCGCATGGATCACAGTGCACCCATCTGTCTAGATCCTCTATCCATATTTCACACCAAACATGATCTGTAACATCGTAAACCCACCTAAAAATCAGATACTATTTTTTTTAAACTGATTATTCATGATACCAACAAAATATACACAATCTAGTGTTTCAGAGAGCATTACAATGCTTGTAATTAACATAAAGAATAAACACTAAATTATTAAGAAAGAAGCTAGAAAATCAGGAAGAAAAACAGTGGATTGAAAATTACATGGAAATGAATTTAGACCCTACCCTATCTCTATTTTGAATTATGTAACTTCACTGACTATCAATAATTTTTCTAATTTAAAGGCCAAGAACCAAAAATAAAAGAACAATAAACTTCAAGAAATGATATGTCCTTAATGTTTAAAACTATATGATATAAAATTCATATAAAGTTTAATTGCCTTCACATATGATATAGCATTCCTTTGAAGCAAAGAATTAAGTAACATTGTTGCCAATAATTGGAAAAATACTAATGAATTCAATCTTACCGTGTTTCAAAACCTAGTGCTCGGGAACACAGTGCAAAACAATTTGCCCATTCACCACATCTGCCACATCTAAATTATGAAGCATATAGCAAAAGATATATTTATGGGAATGGACCACAAATACACGGATTTGTAAAATTCAGAAATAAATACCTTGTTTCTAATAACTTGACTGGATTATTATAGCGCGGAAAACGAATATTTGTGTCGCATTTTCGACACTTATAAACTTCAATCCGATAGGCAGCCCACTTTCGTTCTTCTTCCGTTGCAGAAAATTCCTCTAGAGAAAATCCCTCTGCATACACATACACAGAGACATCCAAATATCCAAAAGTTTCAAAACTAAGAATCGGCAAAAATCAAAATTAAATGTTCGTTCAATTTTTTTTCGTTTTTTTCACTACAACCTTTAGACTGCTCCGCATTCTGACCACATAATTCACATTTCGGAATATCAGTCCACACAAAAAAATCCGTTTTGAACCAATTCAATAACGATTTCACAAGTTCAAATTTGTTTGTTCTTCCATTCACCTTGCTTGCCTGTGTCAGTTTATCGCAAGGTATAAGGCTTCTAGCTAATGCTTGTGAAATTTCGTCTTCATAAATTTGCATCTGAAATGAAAATTTATAAAGCCGTTTGGATTGACTTTTATCTCGTGTCTTGCCTAAAAAGGAAACTGCAGAAAATAAAAACTGAATATCATTCGACTAAATATACTTGAGTTCAAAATAGCTGCTACAGATTATTTGCTGCGTTTCTTACCCGTTGTGAATATTCAACGAATTTTTTCAAAAAAATTCTTTCATTTGATGTTGCAACAAGGCTTTCTTTAAGTTGTTGAATAATTCTCGTTTCCAACATTTCAACGCTTGTACCCATCATTCGATCCACTTCACGACCACTACATAAGAAAACAAACGTTGGCATTGCATTAATTCCGAATTGAGTGCTCGTTTCTGTAGTTATAAAAATTAGGAAGACTTAAAAATATCACGGTCGCGATTGATTTGCTGATATATAGGTTAGTAAGTGTTAGGTTCTAAGTAATGGATTTTTGTGCTTAAATCTTTAAATCTCTCCTAAGTACTATTTCAAATGCCTAGGCTAGATATTTAAATACAAAAACATCAACATAAATTATAATGCTGATGATTGTTGCGCATAATGATTGGTTGAAAAAATTATAAGAAAACTCAGAAGTGAATCACAACGCTTGTAAAAAGATTAAATTTGGTTTTAAAGAAAAGATACGAATGAATTAAAGGATTTATTACAGATAAACGTGAATGAACGAAAAGAATAACATGCAAAGCTGAAAGACCACTTTTAGTGAGTCAAGCTATGAGAAGCAAAATAAATTATAAAGAGAAAAACAAAATGAAAAAAACGGACGTCTGCATATTTCCACATTGACTTTGATAAAAATGACTTGTAGATACTTTTCAGACAGGCTTTCTATATGTGGTGAAATTGCACGACAAGGACCACACCAGTTGGCGTAAAAGTCGATGACAACAAGCCTCATAGCTGCTTCTGCAAGGAACTGCGAGAAAGTGAAATCATCGGGCAGCTCACGAACAACCATCGTATCGTGTTTCAATAAAGTACTCTGCAAACAAAACTAAACTGCATATATATGTCACAAAATGCAGAAACATCAGATGCGATTTCTAAAGCAAATTTTTCTGTAACAGAAAAATATACCTTTTATGAGAATATTTACTGACAGTTAGGTAACAATCTTCGAACTTGGTCTAAATAGGTTTTTCAGCTTAATAATAATATTCTCTTTTATTCCACACCAACCTTCTCTATTCTATCCTACTCTGTTCCATATTAGCCCTCTATTCCATCCTTTTCTATCTCAGGTCAATCTTCTTTATTCTGTTTTATTCTATTCTACGTCAGCCTTCTTCATCCCACATGATTCCTCGTTCCTTACGCACATAAAAACATCTGAAAATGCGGAGGATGGCGTACTTCTGCAGTATCCTCAGCCCAGAGCACTTTCGTTATTGTTGGGCGCAAAAGGGGCAAGTTGAAAAGTGATATAAATTGAATTATTCTTTTAATTGTGAATTATTAGAAACTCCAAAGAGATCTCTCAGTTTCATTTCCACTAGTCATTGAGTAGAACCATACTATTCAATTCTATAATCGCTATCAACTTTATCCTGCCTTGACTTTCACTTATATCTAGAAATCTAAAAAAGGCGATCATTACTAAAATTTTATGATCAGTAACGTTCTCCGAACCTAAGAATCACTTGATCAAGTCATTTAATTGTTTAACTGCATTTTAATTTAGTTGTCAGTTATTGAATTACTTATTCATGTGAGAAATTTCACGTCCAAATTATTTCCTAACAAGAAATCCATAAAATCCTATCGATAGTTCGGCCACTTCCTTTTATGGATATGAAATATTTGATCACTGTTTCTATAAAAAAGAAATATTCGATTTTAATCCACAGCGATAATATGAATTTTTAAGTCTGCGACATTTACGCGGAAAGAAACCATTATTTGCTGTACAACTGACGCGCAGACATTTGGATAACAGTAGACTCCCTTATTTCTAATAAGTTATTTGTAGAGTCTGACCATCTAAAGTTACAGGAAATGGTTATGCAGTAAAAAGCTTCTGAAAACTGCATGAGAACAAAAAGAACTGAGATATGTTTGTGAAACCAAGATGATGGTGGACAGTATGGCATTCCAGTTACAAGTAATAAAAGTAAAGATATAGTTAGATAAGGCCATATCAGTTTTCTATTTACGAATTCTCGGAATTTATGATTATTGTACTATTTCTGCCTATCTTTGACTTCACTATTATTAGTTATGTATTGTCTAAAAGCATTAATATTTAGACTAAGAAAGACTAATAGTACCAAAAATTCAAAAGGTGCATGGTTGCAAAACCAATCCTGAAGAAATCCTGAAATAAACATCTGATGGAGAATAATAAGGAATTTATGGGCCTGTGCGCAACGCACTGTCGGTGCTCGGTGATGCACAGATGTGGATACCGGTACCCGTGTAATGATGTCACATACCCGGGATTGGCAACTGTTAAACTGACAGTGTAATACCACCCAAATTAATTGATTTCAAAGTCAGCAGGCAGTTCATTACAGTTATCTTAAATAATTCCATACAGAACTAAAGAACTGCTAAGAACGATCAAAACGAAATATCAAATTTGAGCGATGTGAACGCACTGCAATAACAGTGTTGAAGTCTCATTTTACATTAACCTTGCATTTCAAAACGAAAATGTAATCTCTCATTCAGAATCTAAAAGTTGTTTAGCATTTAATTAATAATAATACGAGAACCAAATTTCAGATTAGAGCAACCGATTCCGCCACCCTTGTTTATCCCAAAAGGAAAATATACATGTACTCGACTCACGGGTGCTATGAATTAGGAGATATCCGTAGTGGAAGTATGTCTGGTGATGATTCCTTCCTGAAATTCAACTGTTCCCATCCTCAACGCTACAATACATACTCAAGGGAAACAAAGGTTTATTTTTATTTCATTCATACTAAAAAGTGACAGGAAGCTCACAAGGCAGTACTGAGTTTATTGCTAAAACAGCGTCATCTGATTCGACGTTTCACACCCATCACAATTAATAATATTACTAAAGATGCAAGTTTTACATAAAGTAAATCATGCTTACACTATTTATCCTTTGTTCCATTATGGCAGAAAAACCTGATGACCTGCAAAAATTTTGCCCGAATTCAATAATCCAGTTAATAATCATTCCCTCTACACTAATAGAACAAAACACAGATGAAACTCTAAATATTTTTATATTTGTTCACATCAAAATTCCCAGTACATATTAAGTGTTCAAATATCTAAATATTTAAAACTTGTTGAAAGTTCAAAAATATGCAACAATGGTTGTATGATATCGAAATATCATTTTTCAGAGATAGAACTCGATGATGACAAAACTATCTGATAAATGATGCACAAATCATTTGCTAAGCAATTATAAATTAATTTTAAGCTCCAGTGCTATAAGCAACATATGTATAATTTAAAAAAAAAAATGACATTTTATAATTAACAGTAAGTCTAATAGAGGTTAGAGTTACAGTAACGACTGGGTTATTGAAGAACTAGTAGAGGTTTCATCGGTAGAGAACTGTCGAGTTACACCACTACAGTCTGCATTAAGTAATTTATTTGTGATTCGATGCATACTCATTCGATTCTCCTGTAGCTCCTAAAAAGAAGTAATTTGCGATGCAATAAAAATTTGAAACCAAAATTTCTTTTTAGATTTAAATTTACATGACAAAAATACGCTCCAGGCGGTTCAAATTTTCTAAAAACGAATATAGAAAGCTAAAAATGCAAAACTTACTTTCAACGTATATTTCCGAACGAAGAATGGTCGGACAAATAGCTCGTTAAATTTGTAAGCAGCTCCCTTATGTGTATCTCTCTCATATTTAGTAAATGTATCAATCTTTTCTGTATCAGCCAAATGTTCCGATTGATCGAATATAAACTTAAAGAGACTATAATTCATAGCGGGCAATTAGAAGCGTTTAAAAAAAGTTTAAAGTCAAATATCATGGTTTACAGGTATCAATTTGGAATAATTTGGAATCTGAATTTTTTTGCAAAACAGTATAAACACCACTTAAGATATTAATATACAAATTTAATAGTAAGCATTCAAAAACCATTTCTTGCGTTTTACTTAACAGCAGATCTATCCGTGTCACTCGCTTTTCGTATTCCTACACTCTTTTGCTGCTTCCTATCCGGGAATGCACCGCTTAGCATCTAAAATTTAAAGTATATTTATTCTCGAACACTGATTTTTATAAAATTATATTAAAGAAAATTAAGATTTTTACCCGTAGCACAGGTAAAGTTGTACCACCAAGAAAAATAATAGTGAATAACACGATGAAAAGTGTTGTTGTTAACAAAACTCTTTTTGTTTCCTGATTTTCTATCGATATATGTAAAGCTAATGCAAATGCCACAGCTCCTCTCATACCTGAAAATTCCAAACCTCGAAGTAATAAAGAAATTAAGCAAAAACTACTTGGAAACATTGAGTTATTCTACATTTCTTTTGACCAGAGTTTCTTTCCATAACTGACTGAAATTTAAGCCCTAAGTAAACATACAATAGGATGAAAAGTTATGTCACCATTTTCATAACTTTAATGATATATATCAAGAGAAAAAAGGGGTAGGAAGCCAGTTTCACCTGTATTTTTGAAATGGAATCGATTGAAGTTTCTCCCAAAAATTGAGAGATTCAGATCACCAAGCTAAATCAAATCACTCTTACTTGTTCATAGGTAAATAAACAAACAATAACGAAAGATTCCATGCCATTCACAGGAAGACTTTTAGGAAGTCCAATTAAACTGACTACCGACTGTTCTACATTTTCATTCGCAAAATATCGATGTTAAATTAAATAACATGAAACTTGCCACTATACCACATTATGAACTGATTCTTTATAGAAATCTGAGGATGACGACATTTGTTAGCTAGATAAGCCAGGGGAAATACATTGAACGCACGACCGACGAAGCAAAGCAACTGTAACATGCTTTGCATTAAGTAGCATAAATTTTTGGTTTTTTAGTAATATAATGATCGATGTGACTGAACAACAAACGCAAAGATAGCCGATCATCTCGAGAAAGCTCACTGCTATTCAATTTCATCACTCCAGTGATCAGGTCATTTGTATTACATTAAAAATAGTGAAGATCTATTGAATAAGTTAAAATAGAAAACTAACAATGCTCCATGATACAAACATTGGTTCAAATTGAAGTTTGATTGTAAACAAAGCCAGTCCCAAATATGCAAAAGTGCAAGTTTCTTGAAAAAAAAAAAGTTGTTAAAATAACATGACTATGATAAATGTTAAGCTGAATTTCTCAATATCAATTTTGTATTATAAAGGTAGAATCTCGACATCTCTATTCCCCTTATGTGCGTAGAAAATTTACCTGCCACAAATGCTAATGTTCTAAATGTCTGTTGCATAGTGATTTGTGTTATAGGCGAAATATTGAAATGAGTGTATTGAGACATGGTTATTGAGCAAAATAAAGTAGCCATTATACCTAAAATTACAAAAAATTAAAATGGAATATAATAAATATGAAAATTTTGATTAAAGAACATTTTCTTAGTAAAACCTGAAAGTGAAATGGCATCTGCAAGACCGTATAGCAAATATGCAAATATAAGTAGTAAAGCAAATTCCAGTGATGGCGTTTTACGCAGATCAACGTACTTGAACATCTGAAATGAACATGAGAAGTCACTGAAAACTCACACCCTCATATAATTAATTTTATTAAAATAAAAAAATGAAGAATGAAAGAAATACCAGTGCCGAAAGAAGTCCAACAAAGACACCAAGAAGAGCAGATATGAGAAAGATATAAGTAAATCTGGAAATTACAGGGGAAAATAAGCTGACTGATGTCGAACATGTAACATTTTGAAGAGACATTTCCAGTGAAGTAGATGTAAGAACGATAGAAACAGCGTCATTAAATATGGACTCGCCAAAAACAAGCATATATAGCATTCGTTCAACCTAAAAATAATATTGGTAAAAAAATAATTCAAATACATCACCGGACCACGATTGTAAAAAATAGTTCAGCATTTGAAACCCGCATTTTCCTGCTTTTAGTACATTTTTTTAAACAAGTTTAATTATATTTCTTGAATTTGGAGAAAAACTTTATAAAATGCAATTATACCAGCGCTATTAATATGGAAATTTTTTAAAAGCAACAGTAAAAGCATACGTTTAATGCTTGAAAGATTGCAAGTGTAGCAACTGGATCCACAGCAGAGATCATTGAGCCAAATGCAAAACTCTCTGCGACACGCATTTTATATATTAAATCTGCCTGACAGTAAAAAGAAAAAAGTAAGGATTAAATCCATAAGTAAAAAATATAATAAAATTGAAACGAAACAGCTGACTAATACTTCAACAGGTTCTATTCTCTTTGAAATATCCATAGCAAACATTAAAAAACTTTTCGCTCGACAATACCTATTCCTAAAATAGTGAATTCGAAAGCAGCTGTGAATTTCTAAACAAATGGAATAGATATCGGCAACAATCCCAAAATGAATGTTAATGAGCATTTTAAGTAAAGATAACTGATACAACTGGCATATTCATAAAATCCACTCATACAAATTAGAATCGCAGAAACAGCTATATTTCAAGAAATGCAACAAAAATTTTATCCAAGCCAACCTGGCCAAGGACATACAAAACTGAACCAATAGTTAAAGCAGATATTACTGTTCCAAGTGTAGCAAATGATAAGATCGGGAACATATTCATGAAGAAATCGCCCTATAAATAAAACCATAAGATGAAAAAGAGATGTGTTGCCAAATGAATGAAAAAATTGAACAACAGGATACGGAGATATATCAGGAAAACTTCATACAGTTAGTTATTTTTTATTTCATAATTTACTTTGTGCAAGTTATAACCATTCTCGAAAATAATCGGCGGAAGGGAACAAGAAAAAATATACTGGGACTAAATGTTTCTACTTCTGTCCAATCTCTTTTACTGTATGATAACACAAGACCAATTACAGCACCTGTAAATTATCTCAAACAGAAAAAAAATCTGCAAATAATACGATTTGGACGATTTGGTTAAATGTGGAGAACTCAAGAAGCAATCATCGAAAAGATGATTTAAGATGAAAAGATAAAAAAGAAATATCATGTCAATTAATGATGTTAAATGATTTTTAATAGCAGTATTTTCTAAAAGGATCACGAATTGCAATGAATAAGAAAAATCCATTTACTATAGAAAAGTAAGGAGTTCAGTCCGTGCTTTGTCAACAGTCCAACTGCACTGCAATTAACTTAAACAGAAGTAATGAATAATGACAATATTTAATAGAAACTCCCCTAAAATAACTATGGCTAAACTTTCTGGTATAAAATATAATTTAGATACGATAAGTATATGCACGACCAATGTTGACACAGCAATCACCATGAGTATGAAAAAAATAGCCTGAAAATTTTCATAGTATGAGTAAAATGGTAAATGTATTCAAGGTTTGAATAAGAGTTACCCTTCCTCGAGAAAAAAAGGATTCACCATCGAACTTTTCCTTTCTTCCACATCTTCACTGTGTTCATCAATTGATAATATTGGTATCTTCGTTGTCTTGTTGTAAACGACATCGCTATAAAGTGATGTAACCTAACTTGTGCTAATTTTGACAATATTCAACGATATTTTCAGTATCAAATTACATTGAACGACAGAAATTTACCTATGAAATCTTTCCAGTCCCACACTACTTTGACACATGACGGTCTTAATATGAATACAAGATACATGCCTATGAAACTTTATTCATTATTAGCTTAAAAATTCAATGCTCAATAGTTCCCTCATGTAAACAACTAAAAGATACATTTAAGAAAAGCTAATTTTTCTGTCACTGAATATTTCAGTCATCAATCACCACGTTTCCCATGTCATGTGTTCAATAACTTAATCATGCTTGAACAAAGAACAATAAAAATACAGCAACGACATAATCACCTGTTTTCTGTTAACTACTTTTCCCCGCCTTAGTTTTCAACAACACACCAACTGGAACTAACAATAATTTACCAGATACTTTTTAACCTTTTAATCTTACTAAAATTATAGTCACAAATTTAATAGATATCGAAAAATGCACACCTTCCTGTCCCGCTATTGCTTCCGGGAAGCAAATCTGCATTAACTGGAAGTAGCAGTAGAAACCTCAACAATCCAGCAAAACTTAACGTACTTCTTCCTCCACTACTTATGCTTAGCATCGCCCTTTCTCCTAGCTAATTGCTCTGGAAATATTCACTACATACCACATTTCACTTGTAAATTTCCATTAAATGCCAAAATGAAAAACATAGTTCAAATACCACATCCAAAGATTTATTCCACTCGACTTCAATAAATAATAAATTTAAAAAAATGAGCATACAATGCTATGCTATCTATGAAATTCTTATAAACGCTTAACAAATGATTGTAATGCTGAGTACCAAAAAGTTGTCAACCGTTTTAAGTCAACTGATAACATCACGAGCAAGGCTTATAAAAACATATTAAAAAAAAAGACAGTCAAACAGTGAAAAATGCACTACAGAGTTTTATGCTGACTCATATGACGTAAATGACCAGTTTTTTGGAAAAAAACAGAAGTTTCAGGTCGAATAGCCATCACTCATCAAAACGCTATGTTCTGTCTAATAAAACACTGGGAAAGAAACAAATTTTACTGGTCTGCATCCAAATAATTCCATTAACACAAAAGCATAAAAAAAAAGGACCAAACCTGAAAAGTAACATAAATCTCAAACAAACAACCGAGAATTCCACATATAAAAAGAGGAGGTAAGCACTGTGAAAATGGAAATAAGAATTCATAAAGATTTATAGATTTAAAGGAACGACTGCTTTAAAAAAAACATAAAAAACCGATAAATGCTTAATAATAATAATAACCATTGGGGGTAAATATTACGCACGGCAATGGACTAATAATAATTGTTATTGTATTTTTCAAAATATAGGCTTCAGGAACTAAAGATTTTAGATTTGGGTCAAACTGTGTGCATAGCAATAGCAGTTACTAGGAATGGAACAATAGAAATTAACTATGACGTAATAGAACAATAATATTTATCAACGATTTATCAAACCAAAATGCTCTCCATGATGAAAGTAATGTGGAGAAAATAACGGGCAGTCAAACGAACACCAACAAACATTCTGCATTAGAAGCAGATCTGATTAGGTCGCAGGAAATCAATTTTTATATGTTTTCCGTAAAATTTCCTATTAAGCTAAATATATTTATTTTCCATTTCCTTCATTATCTGCTGACCATATCTTCATCGCAATACATTAAACATTCAACCTGTGACCATAGCTTATACAAGCATTTAAATTCTGTAAAATAAATAACAAACGAGACCATAACATTCGCGATAACTGATTAAGCCAGTCTACATGACAGCACATCGCTGATCCGGATCCTGACCGTCATCACTAACAAACTGTCCATACTGGAGCTCAGCAGTGCTTTCTCTGGTAGCCATTTCATTGCCATCAGCATCAACCAAAGATGTTTTGACCCGATCACCAGCAGGCCACTGTTGATTCTTCATCACTAACTGAGATGGTGGCGTATGTTTTTCACCGCTATCAGCACTCCAAACCTCCAATACAGGTATAAATCCAATGGAACTAGGTTAATGAAAAAGCAGAAACCTTTTTCCATCTTATGTCCAAATGAAAAAAAAAAAAAAAAAACAAAGGAGAAAACTTTCTATACAAAAGCAAGTTCGTTAGTCATAACCATACAGTGATGGTATCGCCGGGTTTCATCGTTTGTCTAGAATGGAACTTGTAAACAGTTTCTTTATCATTAGCAATGCTTTTGATCGCCCACTGACCAATTGAGATTGTTTCCTCCCCTTTATTCACTAACTTTATGAACTTCCCATCCGTGTCATGCTCCTCTATCTCGATATCGCAATCTGAGTTGGAAGTTGTCTGAAATCAGTCCCTTAGCTGACATGCATTTGCATCAGTGATTGATTACAACTGTTTTCAAGAGACACATAAGAAGCATATGTTAACATGAAGCAACACGAAAACAGTTTGTCCAATATGAAGAAACAATCTATTATTTTTGAACTTGAGAACACCTTGTACGATTTTGCAGTGTTGCGATAATACAAACTGTCGTCCGATGCATTAAAGCGTTTTCGTTTGATGGGACGACGATGACCAGAATCTGTATACGACAAACTGAAGCGACTACCAGCAGATGGTGAGGCTGCCGGAGAACCTCCAGAAGACTGCTGCGAAATATTTAATCTAAATGATAAACAATAATAAAACAATGAAAAAAAAAAAAAGCAAGACTGCCAAAGAATAACACACTGGAATTCGCAATGTTATCATAATCTCAAAATTGACAATTTTCTGATCAAGTGCATATTAGTGAAAAAAATACCGAGATTCTTCTCCTTCCAACAAATTCTGATATGCTTTTAGTTCGGTGTCAAGCTGCACCTTAAGATCAAACAAATCTTGATATTCATTCAACAAACGATCAATTTCTTCTTGAAGCTCCGCAACACGCTTGTCGCGTTGATTAATACGAACATCGCAATCGTCTCGCACGAAACGCAACTGAAACATACATCTTAATGCTGCTTTTCATCAATTAAATCATTATAATATGGCAAATAAATCTAAGGTTGGAAGAACAAATTAAATAAATCAAACATTAACAAACTTGACTCTCCAGATCAGCAATCTTCTTGTTAAGACCTTCTATACGGCTCTCATATCCACCTCCAACTTTTTCCATTTCATGGATACGCAGACGTAACCTTGCTGCTTCCTCTTTTGCTAGATTCATTTGTTGACGAGCTTCATTTGCTTCATTAAGCTTGTTCTAAAATAAAATAACATTTAAAATGAAACAAAATAGAAACGACAAACACTTAGTTCCCGATGGTTTAAACCTTATAGGTTTCATCGATATCACGTCGGTTCTTGTTTAGTCTTTCATCAAATTCAGCGCGCATTGCTTGAAGTTGTTCCTGCAAGCGTGACTCATACGTGCGTTCCATTTCACGTGCCGTTGTTGTCATCTCCACTTGCCGTTTTCGATGTATTTCCTCTAGCTGCTGAAAAAAAAACAACACATAAGCTGAACCAAATCCTAATTATTCCGTTAGATTTAAATGATCTCTTATTACGACAATTTAGAAGGAAGCAGAAACACACTATTTATATTCTGTTAAATATGTGAAGAATGAATGACATAAAATTACAAATAAAATAGATCGTCAAACTTGCCCCTTCATGAGTTCTTTTCAAAAATTCATAGTCTTCCTTTAGTGATTGGTTCTGGTTGTGAAGTGCGGTATTTGCAAGCGCTTCATCCTCAACCTGTTTTCGCAATATCTCCAATTGCTGCTTCAAATCTTCATTTTCGGCAAACAAATTCTAGAAATGACATCTATAAAAAAGAAAAAAAAAAAAGAAACAGACAAAATTTAGAATGAACCCACAAATAATATTAACCTTATTCTCATCCTCCAGGTGTCTTCTCATGTTATCGCCAGAATTTAATCTAGCCTGAAGATCCTGTATAAGATTGTCGTTATTTAGACGAAGCTTTTCCGATTGTTTAAGTTCCTTTTCAAGCTTCCCAATCTTAAAAAAACGTACAACATTGAATCAAATTTCAATTAAAAATAGCGAAAATTTAAGTAGAATGACAACTTTTCTAACTTCATAGCACAAGATCATAGTACAATAAATAATTTCAAATATTCATGCAATCTCACATTATACGTGCGACTGTTATACCTAATAAAACACTGAACCGATTACTCTAGCACGAAGATTATCGCGTTCGGCGAGGGCTGATTTTGCCTCCATATTGACACGAGTTTTCTCTTTCAAAGCATCATCGATTAGATCACGCAACTCCTTGACTTTCGCTTCATAACGTGCTACCAAATCATGCCGCTCTTTCTTTTCGACCACTTCACTTTCATTTATACGCACGTTCAAGCGCTCATTTTCTAGTTCAAGTTGGCGAACTCGCTTAAAAAAAAATGATAAGGTAGTAGTGACCGCATTTTTTCCTCAACGATGAATGCAATCTTAGCAAACGGCCTCTGATTATGACACACATAATTCACTATCAATATTCATAAGAATATATTAACTACAGAATAACCAGTAATTTTACCTTTGAAAAAAAAAGTGGAACTTAAAGTAAATATTTACATCAATGTAAACGGCAAGTCGGTCATTCAGATTTGATAACGTATCTTTCTCGTACTGTCGAGTCCGACGACTGGGTGAAACCGAAATACTAGAAAACAAAAAAGTACAGATTCTTGCAATTAAGAATTACGTTTTCAAATTTTTGTTTTACGTTTTTCTAAATTTTTAATACTGTTTTAATAATAGCTTTGTCAACAAAAATGACATTAAGAAAAATGTTTTAGTTAGACAGCCCCAAGAAACAACAAAAATTCTTAACGTGAAAAACATAATGCCAGTTCACCGAAAATTATCTAGTTTTCAGTTTTCAAGCACAATTTCTGGCTAACTTCTTTATTTCTGATCTTCACCTACTTCCTAGATTTAAAAACTGTGACTCATACTTGAAAGAGGATTCAGTTCCATCCCCACCGCTCTCCACAAGAATCGGATATTCAGTTGTTGCAGTTCGACTGCTCGATGCCAGATTAGTCGTACGAGACGATGAACGTTTTTGTTTCGACGCAGACATTCTTTGTCAGGGTAACCTTTCAGATGTGCTTAACAGTTAAATTGCTATAGACAGCAATAAATTACAACATACATTCCGTCAAATCAATTAATACTACCATACCTTTCACGATGCCATGGGATATACAAATAACATCGGACTCAGTTAACGGTATTACTATTATATATATACGTATATATATGATCTATAATAGACATATTCGCATATCCTTCCCAACATTTTTCAAAATCTCAGCAAAAAGCTATATAAGTCAATGCATAATATATACAAAAAAAAAAAAAAAAAAAACATACATATACAAATAACAAGAAATAATAAAAGAGCTTAGTGAAAAACTAAAGCAGCTTAATATCGGGTGGATCTAAAAAATTAACATTTCAAATTACGTCAAGTATCGTTATCACAAAACTTACCACAACAGGAGAGAGAGAGGGGAGTAAAGTAGAAGGGAGAAGAGAGGAAGAAGGCACCGCCGCGTATTTCCAAAGTAAATTAAAAGTGATAATTAATGTAAACTGAGAAGCAAGTAATAATTAGATGGAATAATATGCCAACTACAGCGGTATCTATTTAATAAATTGTTAGAAAAGTGAACCGCAAACCGCAGTCGCTATGCAAAAGCTTGCGCTGACGCTTCACAGTCGCACAGTGTTGCCATTCATAGCTTACGAATGGGTAAGCGAGCGTCCACCTCTCTTCTTTCACTATACGGTCGATACCCTTCACAAACTATTTGTTGCGGCACAGTTAAGGATAGATGCAAACAGCCGTGCAGCGTACGCTTGTAATCTTACCACGTATATCAAACCGTCATACCACAAGCACTATCCAAGTCGTTGCCGACAACAAGTACCCGTAATCCCTCGGTGTCCCTCAACCATGCACTTCGCGAACGGCACGAATACCCGTTGTGCAAATCTTAATTTCACTGGTAACATTTTTGAAATGTTAATTAGCAAATTTGATTTTCATGATTTGCTGGATTGCACTGTGAGGTGTGAAGGAGTATGCATATAGCAGATTCACGTTCACGTGCGTGATTGTGCAATTTAATAATTGAAAAGTCTACGAGAAAGCGGCTGGGGTAGCTATGCTTTTTTTAAAAGAAGGATGTCATGCTGATAGTATATCTTTGCTTGTCAATAGCTATTTTGGTTTGCTAAGCTGAGGCCAATATATTATTCATTTTGAAAAAGTCTTTTTTGAAGTATTGGCTACCAAATTTTGAGTCAAGCGTTACACTCGTAAATTCGGAATAATTTCTTCATGTGTCAGTCATGCTACAGATATCATTACTGTCATCTCATTGTCACATTTGGTACAATGTTGTCAAAGGTCGACACTTCTTTCTTCCTTTTACCGTTATCTTATTATAATAGTTTTATTCGGATAAATATTTGAATTAAATTGGACATTTGGAAATAATCAAGATCCAGTCATATAGAGTGGACATAAACTTTTGACAGCATTTGTGGTATTTTGCGCGCTAACCCTGTGATATTATTATCTATCTCTCTGTAGTGTAGCTCCTCTGATTTTTCTCAACGATTAGAAATCTTCGATTACTTTGGATTTTGATTATTTTGCGACAGAAAGACCAGAAACTGATGGAAATATTTGAGCGTTTTCAATTCGACTAAAACCACAGTTCATAAGTCAAGCTTAAATACGAATGCTGCAGGAGATTGTCGCCACACAAAAAGTATCGTTTTGCATTCATGCAAATTAAAAAACTGGGAGGGTATGGTGCATTTCTACCAAGTTTGGAGGATTGGATGGGAATAAAACCCACGACATTCTTTAACAGCCACTTCCACGAGGATCTCCTGACGTCGGCTTTTTTGTATTCCCCTTCAACCTTGCCTCAACCCCACAAAACCACTTCCTTTCGTTGTATGGTTACAAGTGGCATCAGTTATTCATTCTTGTTCAATAACTAAGCAATTTCTAACGTTCATCCAGCAACTGACTTTTTTGCTGCTCCGAATAAGAACGAAGCAGACCCAACATTTCAGTTGCTTTTGCAAAAACCCGTTTGCCCCATGGCAGGCTCGAACTGCCGACCTTCGCATCTCCCAGCAGCACTTATAAGTACGACGCGCTAACCAACTGCGCCAATGGGGCACGACGGCTCACCCCAGCTTACAATATATCAGACACGATTCGATTTTAATTAGCATTAAATTTAAGGAATTTAAATTACTTATAATCTTGTGAACGATACGGTTGCCAAATATAAAATGAGTCGCATTTAAATAGAAATGAAACAATACTTTACATAAAATATTACGCAGCCATTTTCAAAGCATTAAAATTGTATTCTAACTCCCATAGTTGCTTATTAATTAAGGGGACGCAATATAAATTGAAATGAAAACATGTCGTAATACTGTATAAGAAAGCGTAGTTTTTACATATTCGATTAGAAGACTTATCGCGACTTTTCAAATCCTCTCAAATTTTCATATATTCTATTACGTGCAATGCAGAGCAGTAATATTCTACTTTCAGCTTAAATACTATTTCCGCTTGCAAGTAGAAAATCAAAGACCATCAGCAAAGGAATAAATTAAACCAAATAAACCATTTCACTCTCTTTTTATTTGAATGAGTTAAATTAAAAAAAGCACTATGAAATGATTGTCTGATTGATTATTCTCTAATATTTATTTGTTTCAAATAAATATTAAACAATTTATAAACGACATAAAAGGTATTCCTTTCAAGTTCCATCCAATGACACATATGAGTTGAACTTGAGTTTTTTGTTTCTGGTTTCATTCTTCTCTTCCAGTTCTGGATATTAGCATAGATGTTGGTGGTAGGAAAATGTAAATATTGATTTCATATAAAATCAATGTTAAACGATGGTTTCATTTCTTAAAGTCATAATGAACTAATCTTCATTCTTTTACTCACCGCAATATTTAAATTTCTAAAAGTCGTAATATCGAAATTTAGTTGCTGTAAGCGCTTCGTAAGAATGATATCACTTGTTTTTCTAGTATTGTGAATTTCCTATTTACTCATCAAATGACTGAATAAATATGAAATAGGAGGAAAGTTAAGCATTAAACCACTGAAATTTTATGGTAAGCGGTGGCTTTATTTCCAAAAGCCGTAATATCGAAATTTAGTTGCCATAAGGCGCTTCGTAAGAAGTTAAGGATGACAGTAATCGGAATAATTTTAATTATATCGCATTCTATTGCTATTTGTTACACACAGTATTGTCAAGGACAATTGGGAATAAATTTAAAGCATCTTTGGTTTAAGGCGGTATTAATTTTTGCATTCCGAAAATATAAATTTTAATAATTTGGAATGTCACAATTTAAAATTAAATTATACAAATATTAAAAAATATACATATATTATAATGGTAAATGATGTGCAGAAGATGATGCATTACATTATTAATTCCACTCTCACTTCTGGATGGAAAGTTTCAACTTTTTTTATGCATTTAGTATGGAGGGAGCTCCATACTATCAAAAAATTTCTCTAAGGCAGTGTATAAATTTCAGTGAAGAATTTAGATGAATTTTTTGGATCGTAAGCATTGAAGAAGTCCGAAGATAGACTTATATTCATTATGTAAATTGAGAAATAACCGGAAATGAATGTAATAAGTAAGCAGTAGATTTCGGTTTACAGTATTACAAACGAATGCACTGTACCGGACAAACAACAAGTTCCTCTTCTTGCAGTATGAGTCGAATACTTACTGGCAAAGAATCAACTGTTGTCAGTGTGAACTGTCCACCGCACAAGTTTTTTTTTTTTTTTCGTATATTTAATATTAATATTACTCGAAATAAGAATTAGAAAAGCAACAACTCCAGAAAAAGTTAGTGAATTTTAGCAAAGAAGTTAATTGTCAATTTATGACATCAAAAGAAAGTGGGTACTCATGTCAGTATTATAAACAATCAGTAACAGGAGAACTTACGCAATTCTGCTGCTGTTTCGGGTAAGGAGAATTCCAATATTTAGCGATGATAGTTCAAGAAAGATTGTCACCTCGGAATTAATTACTATCAATGACTATTTATCAAATTATGTAGGATTTTGTCAACAAGCTCTACTGCAATCAATTTTCGAAATCAATTCCCTGATTCCTCATTAAGATAAACCTAGGACAACAATGAATTAGGCAGAATTAAACAAAGCATTTGAAAGTTTTAAAAGCTAGATAGTAAATAAATCACAGTGTGTTTTAGCAAAAAAAACTTTTATAAAAGTACCGTTAATCATTACTTCTTTAAGAAAAAGCTGTTATCAATCGATAAATCGCTTAGAATCTGAGCAACATTCACTACGTCACTTGGCCGTGGATCCAATAACTGCTGTTTTCTTTGTATTTACGTTCCTTATCAATATTTTAACAATGAAATTGTTTCATAACGATTTAGCAAACGCTGTTGTATTAATCTATCAGATGTATTCCGGTATAACATCATTTAAACTTCTACAATCAGAACACACGTTGCTACAAAATATGGAAGAAGTGAGACTTTCTTTCTCAATCAATTCCTTCACGATGAATTTCATAATACAATTGTGTAATAAATCGAGCAAAACTTTGAAGTAAACAGCAAATCACTGACCTCAATGGAAATTTAAAAAGCAACAATTAAATCAAATCAATATTGATTGCGGTCTGCTTTTAATTTGGCTTTGACATAAAAATACAAGTTTTGGTCTAAATTATACTATGTTAAATCATTTCCCTAATAAAAATAAGTCACTGGACTGATGGTGTACCAGTCGTGAGATCATTGCTTAGGTTACAGATCATCTGCGCTTCATCAGCATTCACAAATTTCAACTGAATAAAGGAATAACACAAATGATTGCACGCATCATGGCGTCAACGTAACAAATCCACGTGTGGAATAATTGTTGCGTTTGATCCATTTTGCAAAGAGCATGTCGTATTGCACAAGCCAAGCGAAAATTTTTGAATAGCACTAAAATTTAATTGATTAACAAGAAATTCAGAACTTTAGTAATGTAAGTACCACGTTTTTGCAGAAAATTATCTCGTGGAAAACACATACGCTAATCACCACGAAAATGATAACGCTTTTAACGCAATCAAGGAAGAACAAACAAAATGTTAATGATGATGCTAAGTTTGGACATAAAAAGCTAGAAATGAATGAGAGTTGTCAGGAAGGAAAGCAATATATGGAAAGTCAGGCGCTGACAGAACATTATTGTAGAAGTGAGCGACTGCTTCGACAGGTTGCTTCATTACTGGCATGCTTCAATCATAGGTAGATCATTTATTAAATTTGTTCCATTACAGGAATGGTATAGATATAATACATTGATGAAAATCAGTTACTCACATTGGCGTGCTCGAGAACGGAGTCAGGTCGGGAAACAAATGCGTAGAACACTGAAACATCTCTTTGAGTTATGACATTTATGACTATCTTCTGCAGTGTTTTCGAATTAAAAAAAAAAAAAAAAAAAACAATCTGAATGTAACAAAATCGTTGCACGATTGAATAAGTCGTATTATCAAAAGCGTAACTCCGTAGCTTCGTAAAGTTTACATATAAATTCCTTGAGAAATTCGAAGATCTGCGTATATGGAATCGTATTAGTTGAAATCTCGATATGCATCCCTTTGTATAATCAGGTATTCTCATTATGCACCGATTTGGATCTGAAGTGCAGGATAGCTTGTTTGATTCCATTTCAAAAAGCAGGGTCTCTATCGTCATCATTTGAAGAATTCAAATTAAATTAGATGATTTTTTTTTTAAAAACTGAAGATTTACACTCTAATATTGAATGACACCATTCATAACTGTTGAAGTAGTTATTATCAGTATCAGGAGGGTTCCATTATCGCTATCTACTATCAATGACGATGATTACTTATTAACAAAATGACTTTGTTCATGACAGTGAAATGCCAATATCTGTTGAATTAACATCTAGACCACAACCTCAAGATGAGTAATTGGATTCAAGAATGTTCTGTATTCCCTTCAAACCTTTGAAATCATTCATTCCAATTCCCAATTGATAAACTTGATCGTCTCACAAAGTAGTAATAAACATGTAATTATTATCCCCTTATTATACAGAAACAACAAATATTTCCTATCATTTTAAATACTTATAAATAATTTTTGGTTTCGGTTCAACATCACTGCTATATTTTTAAGCAAAGAATTCTTGATTTCCGTATTGGAAACAATAAGCCGAAAGTTACGAATGTACGAAATGAGTAGTATCAGAAAAGTAGAACATTTATTTCGTGGTGAGTTTATAAGGCAAAGAAGTATTAATTGCTTCTATAGCAATTAATAAAAGATCATATAAATTTTAAAAAGTGCTGTAGATGTTATTGGTTTATAAAAAATTTATAGTGAAATTATTGAGAGATGATTTGAGGAATGAAGAAAGCATAGACAAACTAACAGATAATGTCATTTTTCATAAACCATTTACAACCGGATATTGTTATCTACTTGATTATAAAAGTAAGTTAAGCTACAGTTAATAAAGAGACCAGTTATTCTGTTTGTCATTACAGAAGATGACAGCAACTCACAGTTTTATCCTTAGAGGACTGACAGTTACTGAGACAATAAGAATATCAATAGTAGTGAACTTTCTACTTTGTTTACTGTTCTGTATTTAATAAAATTCAGATGAAAGTACGTTAAAACCAAGTGACAAAGGTTAAGCTTGAATCACAAAGATGATTTATTTCACCAATTCCTAGTTCTTTTCATTCTGTCTATTTCGACCTTAAGTATGCAGCAGATAAAATCATCAAGGCAACTGAAACAAATAAGAGTGCTTAAGAAGAACCATTGTTTTTCTTTTGCTATGCGTTCAAAGTTTTCGAAATGATGGCTGCCAAGTCAGTAATTTATTCTTTCCGTTCAAATATAAGAAAAAACATTTTCAAAACATTCAGACGAGCGAAAGTTGTTTATATTTTGTCTTTGTTGAAACTTTCCTATGTACACGAACGACCTTATTAGCTCTTAAATTTTAAATATAATAGAATTTTTTTCAGACATTAATCTTATGTTCATTTTTGTTTTAAAAATCTGAACACATTACTTGATATGAATTGCTCGATAATTATATGTGAACAATGGAAGCTAAAGAAATATCTAATATCACGATACATAAAATAAGGCACGAGAATATATCACAGACTTCCAATAAAAAAATAAATCAGCAAAAAATCTCGTTAAATGAAACAAAAATTACAGGATGAGAAAAAACTAAAGAGAAAAAGACTAAAACAAGGGTGGAAAGGAAAGAACATTAATATAGACAAGAACAGATGTTTTACTACAAGAAAGAATTGCCTGGTTATAGAAAAATTGCCAAAATAAGGGCATGCTATTCTACTACTTTCAAGGTATATCTCTGACAATCACCAAACTGATAAAGAAGTGAAATGAGTACCACAGTCATACGAAAAGGTGAGCTGTAGTGAGAAAACAATGTAGCAAGAAGATAGAAAAAATATCACAAAACATGAAAGAAACAAACAAACACATCTAAAAAAAACATGGATAACTATATGCCCAAAAACTAATATATCTATAAACATTACTGCATTCTTAACTGATAATCTCCATTTTGTGTGACATAACGAACCCATGGTAACGCCTGATATCCACTCTTTTCAATAATTTTCAAGTAACGAACCTAAACAGTTCTCTTAGAACATAAAGTAAAAAATAAACTAGATTAAAATAGCTGCGTCAGTGAGAATACCAGAAACCCACCTGAAGTCCACTCGTTGTAAAATACGGAATTTCAAATTTTACTGAAATTGGTGGTTTTTTCTCTGTCTCCTCACCTATAATCGAGGGTAAACAAAAGTGCGCACGCATCAGATATTCACGACCACCTGGAAATCATTTGTTTCTTTGTTTATATGATGAGATCAAAAACTATTATATTTTTGGAAACAGCATTCCAAAGAAATAAAATTTGAAATAGGAAATTCTAAACGATAACCAGGGAAACTGCGAATCATCCAAACAAACGCACTGAGCTCAGGAACATATTTTACTGAACCAACAGAAGTTTTGAATTTAGGTGAATCTGCATCACTTGGCACAGGTATAATAATCTCCACATGATTTGCAATAGACTGACGTTTGAACTGAGATTTTGCCTGGACATGGACGATAAGTGACTAACTTTTTAACTTTAAATTCTTTAACAGCAGTGAATCATATGAAAAAAAAAAACATAATTATGTCACCGCGTCATTACATGAAACTGGCAATAAAATAAATCACCTTCACCATATATTCAACTCTAGAATGAGCATGCTTTTCCATGCAAGATTCCACCCAAATTAATGGCTTTACAGTTGTTGTTAAGCGATAATTCATTAGTTCAAACTCTCCATCCGGTGGTACAAAACTTATGGTACGATCGTTTTCAAAGCGAGATAATCGTACACACTGATGGAATTTCACATCTTCCAATTCTACAGCTTTACCTCGGCCTCCTAAAAATGGATTAAATTTCTAACATATCGGACACAGTTTGATGATATCATTGAAATTTTTAATAGATGGATGCAAAAATAATCTGAATAATAAAGTAAAATCTAAATGAAAAACGCACTTGAGTATGTTTGGAAGAGGACTTTATCATTAAGTCCAAGGCGTAATTCAGGCATTCCGGAAAGAAGTACTCGCATCTTAATCGTTCCAACGATTTCGCTTCGCAACACTGAGCCAGAAGCATTAACCTAAGATAAATTTTATATGAAAGTGCTCATATTCAAGACCCTCAGTTAGTCTCAAATATCAATTCTAAGCTCACCAACATATTAACTGACTCGATAACATCAAGAAAAACTTCATTTTTACGATATTTCAAACCATCCGAGCGCCAAGAGACTGCATTCGTTACCGCCATTGGCGGTCTCGGAGCGATATCGAGCATATATCGTTCTTGTGTGATGTACCTAAATAACCTGGCTATTGGTGATTGGAACATAAGTTTGGATCCATTTTTATGACATGCTAAAGAAATCACTCCTGTAAAATTCGGCTCTCCGTTGTTTGAGGGTAACCGAAATCCATCATCTCATCCAGGAGCTCATAGAAAACGACAAAATTATCTCGTACTGACTCTTCTTCAAAATCCTTAAAAAATCAATAAATGAATATGTCAAAATATTTAAAACATTCAGGCGAAACGTTACAGTCAATCCACAGAAGAAACAAACCTTGAAATATTCACTGAAGACTTCAATACACTTATAAAGGAAAGCGAGCATCATTGCAACATTAACATTTTTCTTTGATATTGAGACGACTAAAAACAAAGCCAATGATGAATGTAAAATTAGAAAACATGAAATGAAAACTGTCTAAATATCTTTTGTCTAGTTGAAAAAAGTCATAGTTGCTTCTCCGGTGTTAGAATTACATTTGTGCGAATGTTTCATATATATATATATATATATATATATATATATATATATATATATATTCAAAAAACCATATATTTTTTTCGAAACTAAACAACAGTGATGATTTGAAACATAAAACAATTATGATGGAAAATTTCCCCACTAAAAAATCACAAAGGAAAGTGAGACTTACGAAATATGTTAAGATGCTTGACGTAAACGTAGCTGATATCATGCTTTTGCAACACTGGAGCTAAAAGACCTTCATCTTCTTTCTCCATCAGAAGAGGCATAAAGGAATCAATCACAGACATTTCCACGTCCCCTCGATAATTCCGTGACATTATCACCTAAATGAAGCCATTTTTTAACTTGATTGGTATATGAGAAAATGCTTCATCATAATTAGAATAAAAAGTTCATTAGCCTATCATCCTACCACACTACTATAAAGTGCATATTCAGTGGCTCTGACAAAAGATTACATATTCAGTTGTTAGCGAAAAAAAGTTACATTTCCTTTCAAGTCCAAAATAAAGATAGCTGAACAAGACATGACTGTTTTTTCCTCGATAATCGTACCGTCCCTATGTAGATATCATCAAATAGTAAATTATAACCTGAAATATCAACAGAACAGAATTATATCTCAGGTAGTACTGAAATAACTTAATGAGTTAAGACCTACATCAGCATCATTATCAACAATATTCTTCACTTAAGCTTAAAACGCCTTACCCATCTATTCTGTAACCATACTGTAACGCTTAACATCTCAATGCATCAACATAGTTAAAGGTACAATCTCAAGTCGTAAATTTTAATTCACTACGCCTCAACTCAAATATATTCATTAATTGGAAATCTTTGCTGCCGAGAAATAAATCCGTACATGCAGTGTAGAAATTTGTGTCACGAGATTTAATTAACTCGTGAGCTTCTATAGACTTTTTTAGAGAAACAAATTGCCGAGATGACTAAATAAGCATATGAAGTAAAACTAGTACTGCCACTAGTTTTATTGTCCTATTTCTACAATATTGATTGTGTTCTGATATAGTCAGGTACCGTCTTGGGAAATTGGCAAATCAGTGCAAACTCTAGAAAATGTAGTTTTCCATGCATTTCATTAATTTACTCTCAATGGCTTCGTCGATATGCCTAAAGTTTTGGTGACTCCCTCCTAACATGTCTTTTCTAAACTTAAGGAAGTGTTCTGGAGTTTCTCGCTTCAACCTAAAGTATCATCGATGGTTTGTCGTGTATAATCCATAATTTGATCAAGAAGTGCTTTTTTTTTTTTTTTTTTAAATATGATTGGTACTCTGACTGGTATTTCAGAAAAGCAATTGTTAATTGGTGACTTATAAGATAACCATTTTGTGAGTTTTTTTCATTTTTCTAATGCTAAATGACGTGAAAAACTATGATTAAGTTTTTCGTTAACTTGCTGAGAGGATGAGCTTTAATAACTACTTTCGACCTCTCTCTGTCAACATTCGGTGACCTGTCACCTCATTTCTAATATTCTCATTAGACAGTAATTCGTAAACGGTTTCTATGCTGAAGATTTGGAAAGTTGTTATCACTACTTTGTGCATAGATTTAAATTAGTTAAAGAAATCATTCAAGTTTGCTTCTTGTCTAAACTTATTCGCTTAATTCTAGGCCCACCTGACTCCACGTCTCCCTAAACATGCATACCCCCAATATCTTAATATGCGATGCCACGACCACTCCCGAGAACAGAACACAACCAAATCCCTCTCCACAGGCACCTCAAAATACCAATCGGCCCATTAGCGAATCTTAAGCTGGCGGTAGATTAGTTGTATCAATTTTAGTAAGAGAAGTAAATTTTGTATTGTTGTGGCTAGGATGATTTCTGGTATGTCTCCGTTTAGCCTCCACATACGTCAGATTATCAACTTGTTATCTTTCTCAGTATAACATGACGTATTCACGGCGTCTATTTACATATAGTAATAGTAGTAGTCATGTATATTATAGTCGGACAAAAATAAGTTTGCCATTATATCAAAAATAAATGCTTTTATTGTGCTTATAGCGCACATTTAAAAACATCAATAGTAATAGTATTAATTATTTTGTTCTTTTTCTTGGTAAACACCGTGTGGTTATGCAGTAAAAAAAAAAGCGGTCATTTCATATCTATTTATGTTATCATTTCAGGTATCTGAAGCAAGAACATACGCAAATTATATATTGTAATCGGATAATGAATGTAATGAAGAAGAAGAATACCGAGAATTATGAAGTAAAAAAAGAAGTGAATCAAGACTGCGCACGGCGTCTATTTATACATCGAATGAGAAATGGGTATGTTTCTTCTCAAATTGAAGACGTTAAATAAGGTTTCGCTTGGAAAAGTAACACTTTTTCATTTGAGGTGGGAAAAAGAATTTGTGCTCATTTTTTAAATTTAAAGTAAAATTCAGGTTTCTCAAGATGAGTATTTTTAGCATGCAGCAGGTATCATCTCACAGAATCGCAGTTGATACCTTGGTTTATGTTCGAAAAATCATAGGTTTTGGAAAGTACAACAGTGCTCAGTTAGTCCTGTGTCATTTCAAACCATTTTAATAGTGGGCTATTGTAATGTCATTTCCAGAGGGGTGAAGAGAATATAAGCTTGGCTGGCTTTGGGATTATTTTCTGGTGCATTCTTGACATGCAAATTATGTATTGAAATTATCCCATTAGTTAATTATTGTAATAAATCCTTTTTTGGAAAGTCTTTTCAGAGAACTCATTGAGTTGCTGGAAACTGAAAGAAAGCATTTGTTGGAGGCATTGCCTTATCAGTTTGTTGTTTCAAATATTGTATTATGTGTGATCAAAATTATCTGTGAAGAAAACGGTGAAACTACCGCTGCATTTGGAGATCTAGTACCGCATGATTCCTTAGATGTCCGGTTATTTTTTAATTTAAAGAATACAACTTGTTTGTAATAATAAAACGAAATTTCTAATTTCTTCACATTCCAAAACTTATAATGTCACATTGTAGGAGCTCTGGAAAACTCCAGGCAGTAGAAAAGTTATGGATCCACGGAAATTTCGAAAACTAGCTCTTGTTGCTATTAATGAATTTGCAGCTGAAATCGACACTTGTGTTGATGATATATGTGCCCAGGTAAAAATTTTCATCCAGGATAATCCACGAGGAAATATTAAATATGTTCGAAGATTATTTTGGTTTCGAAGAAACAGCGTGTGTAGTTTGCTGGATTCTAGCATTATTCGTTAATTTTATAATACACAGTCTTTATTTATAAGTGTCATTGACAAAGATGCTTAAGTATCGAAATTAAAGAAGAAATTCATCGAGCACAATATTACTGAAATAATTTTGAACGCTGAATAATGCCATTCGTATACCATTTTCATGATTTTTTTCTGTGGACTTGTGAAATTGCTACTTTCATCCGTTGTTCTTATAGTCATAAATGAAAAACAAAAATTGTTTGCTTTTACAGGCAAGTGATTACATCTGTACATCTGATGTTATCATAACACACTCACTGTCGTTGTCATCTACACTGAGAGCATTTTTCAAGTCAGCTCGTAAAAGTCAGAAAAATTTTCGATTACTAGTAGTAGATGAAGAAATTGATTATGGTGATTGTTTGTCGTCAGTGGATGTTTTAACTGCTATGCAGCGCGCTACTCGAGTCTTTATCTCTGCTGTCGCTGTATTTCCGGATGGATCTTGCTTGGCACCGGCAGGCACTGTTTTTTTTTTTCGGGTACTATAAAATTTTATTAGTTGAGGCAGGGTGTAAAATTCATTGACGAGAAAAATAAGTTTTCAAAGTAACACCTTTAGTCACTGTAATATTTTAATGCAGAAGTGTTTCAGGATGCTTAATGATATGTTTAGCAGCTAGACGGCATGCAGTACCAGTTTCAGTTTGTACTTCTTTCTACAAATTTACTCCATTTTTTGTAGCGGATATTGATCGTATACACTCTTTCGGTTCTGCCACTGCTGTGGTACCTTTCTCAGAGATGGAAGAAATGGAAAATGCCCAAATTGTGAATCCCATCTTCGATCTGATATCTGCAGAGCTTATATTGCAGTATATATCACATACATCCACCCTCACTCCCTCCCATGTTTACCGTTTTATTGGGGATTATTACTGTCGTGATCGCACTGAAATGTCTTTGTAGATATAATTTGTATGATAATAATTTGTTTGCTACATTGTTATTATTAAAGTAATTTTTATATTATTTTGTCTATAGATACATTTAATGCATGTGATGATTGAGGCTGTTTTACAGCAAAGTTCCAATCATCATAAATTAGGATTCTAGTACATAATCGTGATACTAGATTGGCTGGTATTGAACTCACTTCATCTGAACTTGTCCTTTCAAAGCTCTATTATTCTGTTCAAACGGGTTTGTTAAAGATATTAGAGATATGCTAAAATAACAAATATCAAATAACACATGGTTTTTACGATTAAGTGATATACTAATGTCCCATATTTTTCTACTTTTTTTTTGTTGCTGATCTATTTGTTTGATCAAGATCCACTTCATCTTGAAGTCAAGGGGCTCAGCATGTCAGATGGCTGTTTTGATGTTACAAAGAACTTTTTGGTAGTGGAGTCTAATACAATCAAATAAATGCGTCTAGGATTTGCATTTTAGATACGAATTTTCGGTTCACAAATTAATGGCGGAACCGGGTGACTCGGTGCGGATAGATGACGTGGAAAACAGTAGCGATGATGAAGAAGAGGATGAAGAGGAAACCAGTACAGAAATCGATGAAAGTTCAGCTGAAGAGAGTAGCAGTGAAGATGATGATGAGGCGAAAAGTAGTGATGATGATGGAGATGATAACACCAATGTTTGGGATTCTATGGATGATGGAGCACAAACTGAAGAAGCAGTTGTGAGTTTGGATGGTGATAGGATATTAAGTAATATAGGTAGTTACGAACATATAATAAATTAATTACAGGAAGCTTCACTACAGGCGGATTACACAAAAGCTCTCAACTTTATCATAGATGGTCGTAAGCAGAAAGCGCTTATAATAATGGAAAGACTTCTTCAACATCCAATCCTTCAAAAGTTTGAAGTCAGTACATTAATTTATCATTTCATTTTTCTTTTCGCGAAGGTGTAGAAGAGCTTTTGTACCTTCATTTTTATTTGATTCCAATTAGTTAAATTCTTTCTGTATAATTACTAAGTGTTTTAATGAAGATTGTTTATGATATCACATGATAGTATGAATTCTCTATACTGTTACTATTAGTTGTACAAACTGCTTCATTACTAAGTCAATTTATTATTTTTATGGCATTTCAACCATTATATTTACTCTTTTTTTCTGTATAGGTTAATATCAATTTTTTCAACTGGGATGAAGCTAGAAAAGAAGCTTGTGCGAATCATTCTCGTGTGTCAGCTATGGCTCGACTGTTTTCATCCTTGCACTTCAATATCGGTCGACTTCTAGACGACCCAATAGACCACTTGTTGAGTGTACGTTTTATCAATATATCTTAAATGGTTCATATCTTCATTATCAACTTTTACCAGTATTCCTCTGCTAAATGAAAACCATGTTAACAATTATTTTTTTTATTTTTGCTGAAGTTAATTTACTGTTGCTTGTAGATGTAATTTTTTACTTTGTATACAGAACAGTCCGAGTTCCTATTATAGTCCTGTTTTTATCTTTTCGTGTTGTAGGCATTAACCGTATATCCAAATGACGAATATTTATGGAAATATATAGGAGAAGAATCCCTGAAAATACGAGATTGGTCTATGGCATTGTACGCATTCGGAAACTGTTCATCTGCTTGGAGTGTTATTCGTGGGACTCTTATCGCTTTATATAACGCCAACCTGTTTGAAGGTATTTTAATCTGCTGTTAATTGTTGCCAAGATTCGAAAAGTATCTGCTAAGTCCTTTTTCTAGAACACATATCTCAATGATTACTTATTGGTTTTATATCTTAATATGTAATTACTTCATGCTTCGAAAAATTCGAATCTAAAGAAGTTGAAACACTTAAAATATTTTGCAAAAAAAAAAAGTGAAGCAAATTAAATTCTTTAAATATTCCAATATGGAAGCTAGAGATCTATATGATGACGAAATGCCAACTGGTCTTATCCAATCATTTTATGAAGCATATTTTGTATGCTGAAGTTACACTTTGTTTAGGGCCAAATTGGTTTGACAAAAAATATAATTTGCCTTTTATCAAACTTTTAGAGATTTCAGATTGTCTCCTGAAAATAAAATCTGTATTAGAGTACGACAAAACATATTTTATGGGACGGGTTTTGAAACAAATCATTCGAGAAACGAATTCTTATTGGGAAATGAAATGTCGTCAAGTGTTCAACGAAGATCCGGTTCTTGTGCAGGATGAAGATGCTGTGAAAATAACAGAAAAGGAAAAAGAATTGGTTTGGTCACTGTTTTTCTCAGCCTATTTGATTTCTATATTGTTAATATTACAAATTCGTTTTTTATTTCATTCAGGTCACGTACTTTGCGTTTTTCGCATTTTTATTGATTTCTGTTTTTATTTTCTGTCGAAACAGTTTAGAATAGTATTTATTTTGATTCGCGTTGAAATAAATTAAAGTAGCTAGATTTTTACTTTCAAAATGTATAGTACTCTTTAATAAGTAATGGCACAAATGAAAGAAGTTTGAGAACTTTAGGAGCTGACTGAAATACTTAGGATATCCTAGAAATAGTAGGACTGATATTTTTGAAAGCGTCGAAGTTTATCAATAATTTAAGGTTATTATTTTGAGATCATTTGCAGATTCTAAATGAAATGAAAAATACTGGGAAGTTTATTGCTGGAGTTGAACCTGCATTCAAACCAGTAGTGGTTGATGTGGGCACTTGTTCAAAGTATGTTGTTATTTCTGCTGATTTTTTAAAAGTTTTTTTAACATGATTTTTTTAAATTATTTTATCTTTCTTGAAATGTTGTGTTTTATCTTTCAGCTTAGCAGAAATAGGAATTTATTTATGTGATATATATGACCGCATCGAATGTTTTTCCAGCGTAAGTCGCTCATCGCTTTTATTTGTACACATTTCATACTGAAAATTTTAGCAGTTGTACCTTCGTACTGGTGATGCAACTATCTCTGCAGTAATAGACTGATGGTAGATAATTTTGTTCATAAGCATATTTTCAATAATATTTTGCTAGGAATTGTTACTTAACTTGAACAGTATCTTCAGAAAACGCCAAATTTCGTGTCAAAATTTGATTCTAGGAACTAGAATGCTATCAAAGTGTTAAACATAGTAGAACATTGTAGCAACATATTTCTGCAGTTCTCAAAACAGTCTATTGTGCTATGTGGTACGAACGTGTTGGATGAATTTGATGAAGTTGCTCATGATGCATCTGCTGACCTTATAGACTGTGTTAACGTCGTTCAGGATTTAATTGATAGGATTGTATCCGTAGAAGCTATTCGGCCTGCTTCAAGCATTGTAAGTTCTATTGATATCTTTTTTTTTTTTTTTTTTTTTTTTTGCGCAACTCAAATAAATTAAACTATAATTACTGAGAATGAAAACTTTACATGCCCATCTTCGAAAAAAACTCTTATTCTAATTACTGTTTTATTAAAGAGATATAAGTTCGTATTGAGGCTTATGAGTAACTATTGTAGCCACACTGATGCACACTTCTGTCATAAATAGACATGTTATGCTAGATGGTATAATGTTGTTGATGTTAAATAATGGTTGTGTTCACTGTTTCATGTACCTCTTAGAAAGCGAAAACGATCAGATTCCGGTTTGGACTGGAGGCGACGTTCCGTTCGTTTTCGCGCAGAATTTAACATTGAGGAATCTGGCTCAGAAAATGACAAGATTTTGATTGCTTCAGTACATTTATAATTCTATTTGCTTAACATGATAATTCACCTTGAACTTATTCGCCTTAGCATAATTCATCTTAAACTTACTTCTTTTAGTCTTTTTCCTTAATTAGCTGATCGGGTATGTTATTCCAGCTACTAAATTATTCATGTGCACATGAATCATCGATTGTTCCCCTTTTATCAATGAAGCCATCCTCACTGACAGGCTTATCTGCAAAAAGAGCTCCTTTACATGTACTAATGGATGATAGAGCATCGTTACGTAGATGCGTGATATATCTTGCAAGAAGGTTTATGGACGGAAATGGACGAATTTTTGAGATTTTGGAGCAGTTACTTCTTTGGTTCTCGAAGAACTGCTTTTGCATTATTATCACGGACTACTTACGAGAGGTACTTATATCATTTTTACCTGATTGGGTATGTTATTCCACCTACTAAATTAGCTGAAAATTGTGCCTGAATTGAAGTATGGAAAACGTTGGAAAATTTCATGACTATTATTAAACTAACGGTTATAAATTAATATAACACAGTACGATTATGTTAATATAACACCACGATTACAGTTTACAGTTTTACTTCGGATGCTGGAAATGTCTCGCAGTTGTCAGTTGATATACTGGTCAACTGATGATGATATCTTGCGGATTTCAGTTTTTTCAAATGTAGTGCCCTACTATGTCTCGCTATAGTTTAATAATTGTTATCTAAGGAATAATAATTGTTATCGCGACGAATTACATCGGTCAAACTTTGTAGGAGAATTAATAATATTTTGACAGTAGTTTGTCCACGATAACTAATTTTGTCTTAATTGATTGTTATTATTCCTATCTCTTTATTGTACATCAAAACTTTTTTGAAAAGACTTTCTGTTCTGTTGAAAAAGAATTGCTTTATTTTTGCTTAGGTAATTATTGGTTGTTATGGTCGATGGATTACTAATTTTGGGAATACTTCGATGATTTGTGGCGATGAATTCCTTTCTATCCATACCATGTTAGCTGAACTAGGCTTCGAAAAAGCTGTATTTGTTTGTTACTCTTCACTTCCTTCGTCTTTGGAACAAGATTTACGCATTCGAATACTTTGGTCAATTGCATTGAATAGTGCAAACACTTTCCCTTTTCAGGTATAAGGCATTTTTATTGCTCTTTTATTTAAATTATATCTAAAAAGCTAAGAAATTGGCTAGTATTACTCAAAGTCTTTTTTCTTCTGCTAAAAGCCGTTGTACTTTCTTGATATTTAACCTTTTTTAGATTTGTAAAAATCATCTGTGGATGTTATTAGCTGCATTAAAATCTGGGTGCAATTCTGAAGTCAAATACCAGTCGCTGATTAGTGGCCATGAATTAATCAACTTAGAAACAGTTCAGGATCTCATTACCCAGATGGAGCGTCAAGAAAAGCTTGAAGCTATTCAGCGATTGTTCGATGGTCGTCACTTTGATAGGGTATTTTAGCAAACATTCGTGGGAGAAAATACAGTGTAATCTAGAAAAAGAACGGTCTAATAAGGACTATTTTATGCAAAAAAGTTGTTATAATTTTTTATGTTCTGTGAACCCAAAAGTACAGGTTTTCCCATTTCTCTTTGTACTTTTTACTTTAAGTGATCCTGGTATTACCTAGGAATTATCTCTGAAATCAGTTGTTTAGGTGGTTGACATTATCATCGACAACTTCAGTTGGAAAGATGTTGATCGTAGTGTTCTTCTTTCTACAGCGATGATCCTTATTGATTCATATCTTGAATTAAACAACATGGATGGTGCATCTGAATGGATTAGCAGGTATGTTTCTTTGAGACGTATGAGAGATTTAAAAAATAAGATCTCACTGTAAATTATTTTTAAATTTCAGATTGCTGGATTTTACTGGAGGACTTGCTGGAACTGAGGAAGTGATTGCAAGGTTGAAACAACTTGCTATAGAACGTATTTGCTTAGAAAATACTTCTAATCTAGTCCATTGCATTGTTCATCTTCTTGTTCTCAGCGGATATGAATCTGTATGTATTACTTTAAATATTCATAAATTCATATGAGAAGAGAAGTAAATTTAAGTATTATTGAATTAGGTACTAATCCTTTTCAGGACACTACTCTTTGGCTTTTACTTTATCGTTGTGCTTACCATTTGGAGGGAGAGCACACAGTGGAAACATTATCCGCACTATATGACGGTGGTTGTCAAATGCTTACATCTGCTTTGAATATCCTAGTCACTGCTCATGAAGTGATAGCTAAGCACAACAAATGCTTCGTCGATGACGTATTCTTTTTTCTAAATTCCTGTTCAGTTAGATTTTAAAAGTGGATGAGGTGCACCTCGTTGGTAGCCTCCTTGAAAAATTCCCTTCTCATTTTTCTTCCTGTGTGGTAGACTTTACTTTATCTGCTAACTACTTTACATGGATCATTAGTATAGTCATAATTAGATGTTGGCTTCTAATCATTAAACCTTAGTCCTGCAATATTCTAAATGAAGTTCTAGAAATAGTCCAAGCTTTGTTTTTTTCTTTAAGCTTTTTATATTTCGTAGTGTTTATATAATTTAAATGTAATTGAAAGCGAAGTGATGGCGGACTAAAGACTTTTCATGTTACATTTTCAGCATAGTTTTCCATTGTTTATTTTAAATGAATTTTCGAAAATTCGGGCTCATCCTGCCGTCATTGAAGTTCTTTCAACACGAGAATGCATCGAACAAAGTCGTGCTTTCATAGATGAAGTTCATCAATGTCTATTTTGTCTATACGCGTAAGTTACAATGCTCAGCAGTGGAGATTTATTTGAAATTAAATTCATTCCAAAAATTTTGAATATATCTCAGATTTCCATGTCTAGGTGCCCATCAAGACGTAAAAGACAGCTGGAAGAACATGGAGGCACACACAATCATGAGCCAAATTTGAAGGATATTGAAAACGTTTTATCGCTGCTCTTGCCTGACAAAATACCTCCATATGATGGCACTTGTTCTTTTGATCTGATTGAATTCGTGCAAAAGAAAGCATCTTCGTTTTTGGAGCCTACAGAGAATGAAAAAGAAAAGGTAATGAACAAGTCTAAAAACTTGGGAAGTATGAATAAGATCATGCTATATACTTTTTCTGTTGGTATTTACAATGGAAATACAGGTAGATAGAAATAGAATAATGATGGTGGATTATTTTGAAAGAAGGTTGAAACTGACAAGTTCATTGCAAATTAAAATAACGTAAAATCTTTATAAGCTATGCTTTCTTATCAGCTTGTTTACGGATTGTCATGAAAATTTCCCACACCATGCATTAGTAGATCTTCTACTTCCAAATCACTAGTTCATTTTGCAGCTGTTCGCATTTGATCGTTTCATTGCGCAAGCAGAGGTTCACGCGGATTGGCCTCGAATTGCAGAAAGTTCTCAGCTTCGATCAGGAGTTTTTTATCAGCTAGCACTACATTCCTATCGCAATCACAAAGTAGATGATGCTGTCTACTATGCCAAATTGTTTCTTCTTTATGCTTCTGCTACACTACCTAACGAAGTGTTTTTTTGGGATTGGACCGTTCTAGCTTTCGCTGCTACTTCAGTTTTCTTTGCGGGAAGTTCTTCTTTATTAATGAACAAAAAGATTACAGTCTGTAAAATTCAACTTTGTGATATGGAAAATTCAATCTTAATTTTAATGAGTTTCGCGTAGTTTGTTTCCTGTTTTTATTTGGTACTTGAATAAACGCTTTACATCTGTTATGAGAAAACAACTGTCCACTTTATTTCCTTTCTGAACAATAAACTTAATTTTTAATTAATTGGTTTCTTATTTGTTCCTTAATCTAATTGTTTATAGGTGGATGAAGATGAAATGTCCTCGCACTTCGATTGTAGTGTTTTTTCTTTTCGAATGGCTCTTTTTTTTGATCCGTTTGATCGATATGTTATATTTAATTTTGGTAGCGCTTTATATCAAATCAATTCTCGGATTCGTCGATACAGAGACAAGGTTTATCGAACTTATTATTGTAGTACTATGTCTCAACTATTCTAATAAAGTAGAAAGATTGCGGTTTTATGCATTTGATAAATCTAGCTTTCTTTGGATGATATTCGACATCGATGGGCAAACCGCCGAATCAAAGGCCTCCTCGAAGAAAGTCGACGTCAATTTGAGACCTGTCTATCACGTTTGCCGGATGGTGATGTAGACAAATGGCGATGTCACTACTTCCTAGCGAAAATTGCAGAAAAATGCGGAGGCGCTCTTGAAGATGTGATTTCTTTGAATTGAAACTAAATTTTTTCGAGTCCAAATCAATTCAGTTCGTTTTTAAAAAAAATTTTTTTAAGTGAATTTGCTTTTTGATTTAACATTTAAAAAGTGAATAAGTTTTAAGCTAATTTAGGTATTCCATCATTATCATGAATCAGCTCTTCAATTACAAACTGCAGGAGTTCAGTATCCGAGTAGAATCAATACCAAAAGGCAGGAGCATGTGGAAGCAATCGAGGTAAGTGATTTATTTTTTTTTTTTTTGGTGGGGAAAAAGAGTGGAAAAGATAGCTTACATCTTCGTATATTTCTTAGAACTGCAGAAAAATTTAATAGTTATTCATGAAGTGCAATACTATTATAGATCCATTATCGTGCTTATGCCTCTTTGCTGAAGTATTTACTAGAAAGGGAAACAGACTGGGATCGAGAGGACCTGATATTGATGCACTCATTTGCTTTGTGCTTTCGGTTAGCTGTTAGCAAATTTCTGTCTCAAAAATTTCTAGATTTGAAGAAGTTTGGAAAAGTGAATACTTCCGATTCAAAAAAACGAAGTCATCTACAAACTTAAGGGAATTTTGAGCCATCATTATTTGTGATTATCATTTATTTAAAATTTAAACGACTTCCAAAAAACAATTTGTGCGTTTAGTGTATAAAATAAAGTTTCAGAAATCATGGTGTTTGTAAACAAAAGGATAATGACGAATTCTCACAGTGCCCACGAGTAAAAGCAGTTGTTAGCAATCTTATGTATAGATGCACGGAGCCAACTGATACTGTGCAACGAGTGCTCAAGGATTTAAGAGAACGGACTGCCCTTAAATTAGAGATTCTGCAACTCTGTGAAGAAGCTTTCAACATTTGCATTCGTAGGTCTGCAACAATATTAATTTAATTTTATTTTTTATGTTTAAGGAGCTCCACTAATCGCATCTGTTCATATACTAATTAAAAAAAAAAGTTTCGAATTCCTACAGTATCTCTAGTTTTTTTAAGAGTGTAGGTTTCATTTCTTTTTGATAAAATGTTAGACAGTGATTATGTTGTTTCAGATTTCCACACTTTAAATCATACTATCGACTGTCGCAACTAGCTCTATACAAAGGAGATATCCTGGAAGCTTCAAATTATTTATTTGGTCGTTTCTTGGTCAAGAAAAGGGCAAACTTTAATCCAGATAACCTATTCGAGGTCATCTCTAGAATTCATTCTCAAATTAAAGGATTCATAAAAAAGTCCCATCATAATGGTTTGCAGAATGTGATAACGATTTTCTGTAAAGATATTGACCGGGGAGATGCACTTCAGTACCATCTTGCTCGTATCAGCGCTTTAGCAATATATCTCTGTGCTTTATTAGATGATTTCGAGGCTCTTGCAACCTTGATTCATACATTCTGCACATTGGATTTTTGTAATAATACGTAAGTGACACATACTATTAATAAACAGTGCAGCAGAGATTCTTTTCGCTGATTTTATTTTCTAATTTACTCTGCATTTTAACTCACTATATAAAATAAAAACAGGAAATTAAAATGAAGTGGATTCATTAGATAATAATGGAGCTCGAATTGTTCGAGCTTTTTTTAATATGAAAGTAAATCTCCTCCTTTCTTGATTTTCACTAGAATAAGATTACAAATGAAATAAACTAAAGTCTTTACTGCCTCCCAGTCATAAATTAGAAACAAAGTATATTCCTTGTTCTTTTTTTCAGTGATTATTTGTTGAAACGAGATCTGGTAGTGCTCTATCGTAATAGTTTGAGCAGATTTTTCGATTGCATACAGCGGAAGATAAAAAACAATACAGTGGAGAGCCAACTTCTCTCTTCGGTTTATGATCTTTATCAGTATGCTGAAAGGTAAATTATTGAAATCTTGAAAAGATATAAAACCGTATCGATATCACAATTATTCCAGGAATAATGTACTACGCCTCTGCGAACGAATTCGGCCAATAATTGTTTCAGCTACCAGAAAATTTACTGGTTATGATGAGAAGATTGAACCAGTGTTATTTTGCAAGGTAAGAAAGCTTTGCTAAAAGATACAATAGGAGGGAGAGAAATAATGAGATTTCTAAACATATTTTCCTAAACAAGTCTAGTAAATCAATGACCTGACCTTCGTGATTTATCATTCTCGGCCAAGTTTCTATTGAAAAGCATGAAATCTTGCTTGAATCTTCAAAACTCGAGAGAATCTTTTCCAGCAACTCTATACCGCTTCAAAGAGAAAGTTGGGCAAACGAAAACTGAGTAGCAGTTCAATCATTCAATCGAAGTCGTTCCGCCTATTCTCTAGTCCAAATTCCAGTCTTACATTTACATAGAGGTCATCCTCTGAAAAAATGTGTAGATCCAGGAACTAAAACACAATTCCAAAAAAAACCTTTTCTAATTCGAAAAACACTGGCAATTACTGAATGTAAGGCAATATAAGGCATGAAATTCCTATTTACCCAAATAAAAAAGATTAAATAATGAAGACGTGAGATGCTTGGAAATAAATTTTAATATTCAATTACCCGAAATCTTCCATAATACTTATCTATTTGCATGAAATACATGTTATGCAGATGGAAATGATAAAAACATATACATTACGAATGCTTTACTCACAGTTATTTGGAACTAGATACAAGTCAGTAAAAGAGCGGATTATGTGTTATCCAGTGTGGTTTTGGTTTATGTTTCGCCTCCTCGCATGTCGTGAACAATGATTTGTATGCCGCAGATGCATTTGAGTCTTGAATCGAGCTGCTTTTAGCAGTCGTTGCTTTCCGCTTTTCTGCTTTTCTGAGGAAACCTTTAAAATCAGCTGATGTTGTCGTCCGTCTATGCTCGTTTACCATCTCCTTTTTTTGAGTGGACTCGATCCCCAATTCAGAAGTCATACTCAATTTTTTCTCCGTCAGTTCTAAAAAATATTTTATAGGAAAAAGTAAATTTATGAATGTGGTTTCCAGCATCCAAAAGCATACTTGATTTTTTTAAATCTTTTATTCACGAAGTGACTGTTCATACGAAATCTTAAATGTATATTAGCGTAACTTCTAAAACTACAAATTATGTTGCTATGTGCCCAATCTTCATAGCACTGATCGTTTATACATATAATATATATGTATACTAACTTGATGTCTTACTTAATTTCCGTTTTAGTCGTTCTTCTTCGACCTGTTTATAAATCTCAAGGACATCTTGCGGAGGATTAAGTAAAATAAGGTCATCTTTGCTAAATGAACCTCCACAGCCATGGCATACATCTGGCTTCACTTCTTCAATTGCTTTTCCCGAAATTACACATCCGCATCGCCAATTAACAGTAAACCTGAACCACTACTTTTCACAAATAGAATAACAATCAAAAATGGAAATTTCTTGTTACAAAAATCTTAATCGGAAAAATTCTTAATCGAAAAAATTCCGAAAACTTTTCCCATAACAGATTATAATTAGAAGCAGCATTTGGGATTTCGCACTCGTAGGAAGAAAGACAATCAACACAAAAAAGACTGCTATAAAAAAACAACTAACAAACGGATATGTTATATATGAATAATTCGACCCATATGAATGATATTTCTGCAATATGTATTCGTTTATCAAAACATGTGCAACAAAATTGGAATAAAAATAAATGACCAGCAACAGATGGTTAACGCAGATGTCCTCTATATTTATTCCTAATTATATAAAAGAGATGGAGAGAATAATAGATATGCAGAGATATAGAAGAAACACCAAGTCACAATCAAACACAGCAAAACTGAGAAAAGGAAATTTTCTCGTTTTCCTCTTAAAATCAGTAAGAAACATACGAATGATTGCCATTCATTGAAATCCCTGTGACTGGGCAGCAGAATGGCGCGATATTATGGTCTTTGTAGATATCTCCTTTGTCAGCACCGCTCTCTTTGTATTCCTTGTTGTCCGTTAGCTTCAACTCCTTAACATCTTTCAAACTTTTGATATGTTTTGCCACTTCATACTCACCAATTTTCTTCGATAAGATAGCGTTAAGAATTTCCTCTTTATTATACAAGCTGAAATAACAACGTATATTAAAGCACTTAGAAACTGGAACTAATAGGTCATCTCATCAATCAAATAGATCATACATATTTCACTGAAAGAAGCATTTCCATGCAAAACAAATAGAAATAGACTAATGCTAAGAAAGTTTTTTCGGTTTTCAGGAACTCATCACACTAAAGTCGTCATTAAAGCAAAGGCATTCCAATACAAATAGTTGCGGGAAATGCCTAAATCATCGCATCAATCAAAGTAAAAGGTCACATACTTTCCCAATCTGCATGCTACGATCGGTCTCTTTAGCGGTTCCTGGCTCAGTCGACATAACCTCCAGCGAGTGGCGTTCGCTACATTCTTATCCAGTTTCTCCTTCCTTTTCTTCTTTTTTACAAGCTCACAACGTTTCGGGATTGTACCACCATCCGCTCCCATTACACTTCCTCAACTCACTGTTATATATATACTCAACTCCGCAGTACATACACACGACCACCCCGCGTGTCTAATAACCCCACACCACTTCAGTCCAAACCACTGATCAGCAATGAACCAGTCAAGAAATACTCCAAGTTGCTGTCCATTACAACACCTAATGTACCCAGTATGCAAATTTCTTGTCCCAAGCCTACCTTCTTCAACTCTCAGTCCTTCTCAGAAATTATTTGCAAATGTGTCAGGAATTGAGTACCAAACTTTTTGTTATCACCAAAGGTCATGAATAATCTCGAACAGAAAGTTAGAGAATTTATTTCAAAATAATTTACTAATGCTTTCCAACAAATATTACGTATGAAACAAAGTGCTGGTTTCATGTTATACATGGAAGGAGGGAAAAGTTTTCTTCATAGACGTTCTACCAGTTAAAGACTACTGCTAGCGAAGTAAACTGCTCGCCTTAAATGTGTCTTGCTTACTTGTTAGCGTATTGTTTGGCAGTTATTCAAATATGTTTATTTGTTTACCTTTGAGATAGCACAATGCCATCAAAACCACGCGTAGATAGGATTAAGATATGTTATACGGCGGCGATGCATTTAAACTATGGATGGCGGGTGAGTGGCTATCCCTGCACTCCTTTCAACAACGCTGCAACTAAATATATCCCCCAGTTGCATCGGATCACCGTTCGATTCTGCCGCAAAAATGAGTGCAGTGCTGGAGTAAGGCACTTCATAAGCAGTGGGTTATTGTCTCAGTTCGCATCAGAGAATCCGTCCATCGTTGTTTACGTACAACCCATCAGGTTTGTCAATTCTCCGTTTTTCTTCTTTATTTCAAAAAATACATATTATATGGTATATTCCTTTTTTTGCATATTCATTTTCGACATTCTAAGTAATACATCGAAAACGCACATCATTAGAAATAGCAACAGTATTAGTTCAAGCTGTTGAATGACCATTACCTGAAATTGTTGCATAATCACCCGTTAACGTTCCTTTTGGAATGATTATATTATTGTAGCAATTTGTTTGCATAAAAACCAGACGTCAAGTGATCGTGCTAGTACACCACATGTTGACTTTCTGGAGGAAGCCAGTGTTATTGGCACGAAACTTTGTTTTTATTTTCCCATGCTTTTCGTCGTGCAAATGAAGATATCTCTACGACTTTATTAAGCTTTTAGAATAGGTGCTCAACTATTAACATTCGTGAAATGCAAAACGATAGCAATAGAAACTATGGATCAGTTAAAATTCATTTATAAAAGAAACAATACCCATTTATATGATTAATCTGGATATAGTGTATATGTATTTGTTTCCATTTTTTTCTGGATATATTTGCTTCTAGGCAGAATATTCCAGTACTAAGAGCGGAGTATGGAAATGGACGCATAATCCAAATCGTTTTGAAGAGTTTTGATGCGGAGCAGGTGAAAAGACATTTCAATCTAGTACGGACTCGAAGCGGTCTTCCAGTAGTTGATCTGGTCTCGAGACAGTCTGCTCATGTTGCTTCGGTGCAAGGAATGTGGAATCCAATGATCAACATCAGTTCTGAACTAAATGTTTCCGAACTGTCAGAGAAATTTTCGCGCCACCGTACTGCTAAATTGTCAGCTACGGAATACGTGTCGTCACTAGTTGACGAAAATGTTAGTGACTCACATTGATACCTTGTTACACATCTTGCACATCTCCATTTCGCAACAGAATTAGAGTGATTCTGCCTTGGGAAACTGACACCGTTGCATCAAGTCATTGCCAATAGCTTTCTTCAAACCTCTGTAAAGGTTTCTTTTGAAATATCTCTGATGAAAAGTTAGCAGGGATTCAAAGTATGTAGGTCATGCAGTTCCAGTTTTTTTCTGTCGTGTGTCCAGTTATAACAGCTGTTTTATACAAGTTTATTATCGAATTCTTTTACAAGTTCGCAAATATCTTTACATACATAATGAACTGGTTGTATAACAAAAACATGAAATATTATCACGGCATCAAAAATTAATTAATGAAAAGCTCATACATATTACCCAATTCGTTACCGTTGACCATACTGTCCCCATTGATCTGTATTCCACATATGTCTTCTGCTACCGGGTACAACACTATCAGACCCAAAACTGGTAGTGGACGACCACTCATTACCTGACGATAGGTCGAATTCAGATGGTGCTGTTGGAAACATCTGAAATTATATACTCAATAGTGATGAAAGTGATATTATTTTCTAACTAAAGGATGTGTAAGTTTGTTACAACTACTTCATTTGTACTTGTCCTAGAACAAAATAAGCAAATTAAATAACTGTAGTTTTGGATCCCATTCCTCTGATAGGCCAATTTACCTGGGAACTGGTTTGCCAACTTTCATTTTCATTCATAACTATTACATGCGTAGCAATCACATATTCGAACTGTTCCGAATATGGATTTAAAAATCTGTGAGCAGTGACTGCGCATGGGACGAAATCTGTTTGTGTTCTTAATCGAACTGATATTTGTGTACCTTGGTCCTGTAAATCAAGGCTAAAATAAGAATGATTTGGCAGAAGGATTAAAATACTTCTACTGAGTTCTGAAACAATGTGTCAACTGGCAGCAACACAAACTATAAGAGAAAAAATATTCTAGTATATTAAAAAAAAAAAGTTAAGACTTGAATTTTTACGCTAAAACTCCTAGAATAACTTATAAGTAGAAAGTAGCAAAGCAAAAATATGGGAAGATTTGGTGGGAGTGCTATCACTTACTTGGATAATATGCATGAACGCATCGTGCACAATTTGTTCATCTGCAGGGTGTACAATTTGCCACCAGTAACGTCCTAATATCTGCTCCGACGGTATGGATAACAGAATTGCCGCTCTCTGTTCCACAAATGTTATCTAGAATGAGCACGCAATAAAACAACGCGCATTGATATTTCGGATGAGCATCACAAAAGATATTGAAACTGAAACAAAAAGGTTAATCTCACTTTTCCATCTTCTGCGAGTCTTACTGAAAACTGTGAAATGGAATTTTGTTCATTGCTGATCGGCATACTGGCAACTTGCAATCGTGCAATAGCAACAAGACAGCTCGATGGTGGTGAATGAAGTCCAAGACCGCTCGGTGGCGAATTTTTAATATAACCGGTACAATGAACTACCACATAATTGTGTCCGTTATGTGTAAAGATAGGCCGTCGATTACAGAGACGATGAAGAGGTTCCAACGGTCCCAGTCTCATTCTAGGCAAAATATGTATAACATCTAAATTATCAGACGTTGCTGTGCATAAACAGAGTTTTCATAGACTGTGTTCTAGAACAACCAAAAACCCTGCAGTTCTACACTGCATCACCACATAAATATATCTTGTTTTTTGTTCTTTTCTACCGACAAAGAGAATTAAGAAAATCAAGCAGTTATAAATTGGAGTATGTTAGCTCACTAAATATAAGACGAATTCGCAAGAAAATTGGCATCAAGCATGCTAATTCATATGATAAATTATCCCAAAACATAGCGTGAAAGAACTCAAAATGAAAAGTTCTTACCTACAGATGAAACCACGACGGCAACTCATATGAACACGAATGGAACCCTGCTCTTTTTTAACAGTGCCAGTTTTCAAATCCAATACTCGATTCAAACTTGCTTCACTTCCGCATAGCTGATCCCTTACTTTTTCCATGTCGTCAGGATGTATCAGATCATAGATAACATGATGTATCCAGTCATCCTTAAGCACCAGTATTTTAGACCAATAACTAATGGAATGAAAAAATGGGGACAATGAACGATAAGTTCCACAATAATGGTAAAAATTGAATGCTATCAACAGTGAAGTCACAAAGACATCTCATGATTCATCCATCTTCAATGATAGTTCCTTACTACTTGAAATCAGGTAGTAAAAGAAAACCTGGTATTTTGGGATTTAGAACCCAACAAAAACAAAAATATCACTATATATCAATTTGTACTCGAATCTTACCGGTAAATAAGATAAACTGAAAGCAGCTTTATTTCATTAGATGAATTAAAGTTATCTGAGAATATATGGTGTAATTTCGAGTAGTTAAAAACTAGAGTAGCTTTTAACACGTAATTTTAAAAAAGCTGTGCTGATAAATTCTCGACCTGGTGCATATTCAGAACAGGGACAACTGAGTCGGCTACGTAAAGAATTCTTCCTGTATCACAACAAACAACAAACAAGAAGCCATTGGCCGCTTCTAAAATCAAATGTTTCAACTCTTGATCTGTCAAAAAAGATGGTTTATACGAAGCTTCACTTTGTGCGCCACCACGAATCGTCTGCAATATATGATTATCTACACTAATGCAAACATAAAGCATTTTAACTTGAAATATGGAAAATATTAAAAAACTGTTAAAAAGATTTCCACAGACAGTTTTGCACACAGAGACCACCGGAACCTAAATTATCTACAATCTTCAGTGAGACAACTGCTGAACACTATTGTCAAGTCCATTTAATCCTCCAATATCTGCTCTATCAAATATATAAACAGCATTAGCTGAAGTTTCAATAAACCTTCATGTGAGAGACAGCCATGCGCAAAATAGTTAGCTTATCTGGTTTGCGACCGAGAGCAGCGCACTGAGGTACCATTTCCGCAAGTTCATTGATATACTGCGTCATTTTATTCCTCCTCCGTCGCTCAATTTCACTGTGATTTTCACGTGCGAATCGCTCTTTACTGTCCGATCCAGGATCTTCACTTTCACCAATTCTTACTCCCATTCCATCCATTCGCGCGTACTTTGATACCGATCCGTTTAATCCTCCAATATCTGCCCTAACAAATGCATAAACAATATTAGTTGAAGCTTTAATGAATTAGACTAATTTTCTTGAAATCCATTACAAAAAAAAAATAATAAAAGGAAACAGTAAAAAAGAGACATTGTTCTATCACTACCAATCAGTAATCAAACACATAAACAACCGACATATTTTGCGGCCAAGCATCTAAAGACTGTGCTACGATTGGTCCGGGGACTGGTATTGCTCCCTGACCGCCCCCACTCGACATCTTACGCCATTTAGGTCGGAACAGTATCGAAATTTTCTGCAACATAATTAACAAATTTGGAGCAGTCATTCAACGAATAATTTCATCCATTCACAGTGACTGATTTAAATAACTTTTATAAGAAACCATTCCGGAGAACTTCAATTTCTAAGATGAATCAGACAAGATAAGAATCCAAATCCAGTGAGCTAAAAAAAAAGAGTTAAAGACAGAAATAAATAATTCTGAACAATCTAAAAGATACGTTCGGCATATGTTCTTGTGAAATTAAAAAATACTTAAAACAGAGACGTGAAATTGCACCTTGGCAGCCTTACAAATACTAGACATATACACTGGGAATCTATAATTACATGCACTGAAAATATTAATCCTTAACGTTATCGAAACGTAGCGAAATAATTAGAAAACGAAGGGTATAAAGGTTAACCTGAATTGTACTAAATTGCCCTTAAAGCTGCCCATTCAATTAAGCTATTTGTTTTCAAAAATCATTCGTCCGATTCTTAGATTTACAAGGACTGTCCATTGGGGAATCTGAGTACCATCCTGGTGCGATTTAAGAGGTACGCACAGCAAGGCTAGTTAAAATAAGCAATCCAAAACTCATGACGACATCATTAAATGAGCCAATACATCATCCTTCCAACAATTCTTCTACATAGTGATACTTTTCTCTTTCTAGCAAAGAACCTGTACAGGACGAAATGCATATTAGAAAGTTATCAAACACAAAAACACTTTTATGATATGTCAGTACGGATTTCTATGTTTCCAGTCACTGAATATCCATTTCCTTAACGCGGTCTAGTGAAACATCCTCAATAGGAAGTAGGTGACAGATGACGACAGACACGACTGTCCAGTGCATCCTCATAATAGTCCAGCAATCAGTCCAAATGCTGCATATAGATAAACAACCTTCGTAAAAGGTGTGAAAACAGAGACACAGCACACAGAAACACTGCTCGCTCGATCCACTGCATTGAGCGGTTGTGAGCTAGGTGTTGCTGCAATGTCTAGGGAAGATGTCGTCGCATGCGCTGCTCTCTCTCTCGTCACCACATCACCCCATAAAGTAAACATTAATGCACTAGTAATATAGTACACCACAACTGCATCACTAAGTCACAACATTCTGCGTGTCGCGTCCTGTCCACCCAGGTACTCATTCACTGGTCACTTGTTCAGGAGACCTGTCCAATCATTCTTTGAATATGAACTCATGAAAAGCTGGTGATATGACGTTATCCATTAAGTGATAAAACATTCTCAAAAAGAACTCGAGCGAGTCCGCTTCGGTACTTTGCCGATAATGAGAGCAGTATTTTGCATAGATGATACACACAGCAAGTAAATCGATGGCAGTTGTTATAGCTGCTAATAAGAAATGATGATCCAGTTTCCGTGAGGAAGTGCAAATCACAACCTTCAACATAACCTGATTTTATATCCGGAATTGAGATTTACAAACGAAGAAGTTTGGAATCGGAGAGTGCCACGACCATTACGATGTGAAGTGGAAACGAAATTAAGGTGGAGGTGGAATATAGGAAGGAATAATGAGTCACTAAACGGCCACTAGCACGGGACATACGGGACACATAATGCAGCACTTTGACAGAACGACAATAGAGAACGATTGATTTCGTATTCAAAATTCAGACTTTCACGAATACTTGGAACGAAGAATACAAACGTGCACTCTCGACTGGTCCACAACTTCCCAACAGTAAAATTGCTAAGTAAAATGCGTACTTACGCAGGACTGCTTTTGCGCTGCTTTACGCTACTCCATTTCAAATACAGGGCGCTAAAAAAGATTTTTAAATGTCGGTTGCTTGGCGTCAACTTAGTGACGTAAGACTATCCGCGTCAGTAGATTATGAAAAGTACTGAAGGAGTTCATGCGGGGTAAATAACGATTTACAGTGTTTTGTATTTCCACAAAGGTGATGGAACTGCCCAGTTTGAATTCACTAACTTGTTCCAATTCAAAATTCAGAATTAGTCAACAAAAACTGCTTATGGCAAGCAATAGCGATTGATCGGTAGATCGGAATAGAGGAAGATTTTTTGCTTTTTTGCATGACCTTACCGCAAATTCTTCTCTCTTAATGTTTAATGTCATTTAGCACTGTCGTCTAAACTCAACCGTATTTGGACTGAGTTCTGCTCATTCATCATCAAATTTAACAATATATTCCCTAACAAGAACGCATCAAAAATTAGTGTAAGTTGGTGATCAACACTCTATACAGTTTGTCGTTGTCACTCAATTTTTTGCACACAAACTTTTGCCAGTTCTGATGGTTACCAATATGGGGATATTACCAATAATAGGCTATTTTATTCATTTACAATTGTAAGCCTTTTCAAAGGATTATTGACGGTTTTTATGAACGAGGATGTAGCCGGAACGAAATCGTGAGTTATAAATGAGGGATTTAATGATATTAATTCAGTATGGCATCTGGAAATATCGGAAGGGATAATGACATGGAGCTTAACTTCGAGATCACCGATCAAAATGGTCGGGATGCCACGCAAGATTCATTAACGGAAGAAGCGAAATTCCTTCTCACTACTCATAAACCGACACGGGTATTTTCTACACATCAAGTTGAAACTTCGATTGTGTTTTTCTGATGAGATTTAGTCTTTCAGATCGACATTTTCCAGAAAGAGCGGGCGCTGTCAGATCATCGAAGTAACACGCTAACTCCCAGTACAGTTAAACGCACAAGGTTATGTACATTGCCTGGAATTTGTTTTAGGTATTAGTTGTTCCAAATTTACAACAGAAGATTTTTCAGAAGTGTTTTGTCAGATGCAACACCTGTCTCGGCAGCAGCTTTCAGTAAAGGTGATTTATGATTATGTTTTCTTTGTGTTCATCAAAATGGAATTGTTAATAAATTTCTGGTTTTGACCATAACTATTCTTAAATACTGCTTTATTTACTGAAAATTTAGACACGTTATCATCTCCGCAACACCATACTTATCTAAATATTGCCGAAACTAAGGAGGAAAACAAACAGCTCAGGGAGGAAATATTCGACTCAAAGTCACAACTGCTTTTGTTGAAAAGAAAATTACTACCAATATTAGACAGTCAAGGAAAGGATTTCAGTGAAGAAGTAAATTATTTTGATTTTCCACTCTTTCTTAATTTATTTGTTGAATGTTCAAAAGAAATAGACAAAGACGAAGAAGATAACTTATCCAAATCTGTTGATATTATCTCATTCCTAAACATTGATTTTTTTCAATATATTTGACATTCAGGCCTCATAAAATACAGAAAATTCTCTCCAGAAATTTTTTTCGTTGGTATTTCAATATCCTTTTTTCCAGTACCTGATGATGCTGAAGGGACTGGATAATGAAAAAATCCGGCAAGCAGAACTGAAACAGATATGTCAGTTACGAAACAAAAAACTCGATGAAGGAAAATCGCAAACCTTAAGTGAAAGAAATGATTGGGAAAAGGAGCGCGAAAGGCTGCTTATGAATATGAATGAACTTACATCCGAATTGAAAAAGGTTCTGCCATGGCCTTTTTTCCAGAAATTGTTGAAATCGTAATGCTACACGCTTTTTTGATGGAATTTGGTTGTGCTTCAGGAATGTATTATTGATTCTTTCAGTTTAATTTCTTCATTTTTAGGCACGCCAGCAGTTACTTGAAAAACACGGTGAACGTGATGATTGCAATGAAAGCCAAGGCGACAGTTCTTTGAGCACTATCTCGCTAATATCGGAAAGAGGCATGTAAGTTCAAAACTAAAGTAGCCTTATTGTCTTGTCAATAAAGTTGCTGTATATTTTGATCCATTTCAATTCTTTTGTTTAAATCGTTCTATCATTTAGAAGGGGAATCCCATTTGAGATTGATTAATCATTCCAAATTTGCGCAGGGAAATCGAGAGACTGCGTTCAGCAGTCCTTCAGCAAAATGTCGATGAGAAGAAGTTTCGAATGAAAATGGAACAAAACATAATTCAATTACAAGAACAGCTGAAGCTTGCTCAAGATAATTTGGCGAAGCAGAATATTAATTACACAAAAGAGAAAACGCGCTGTGAGACATTGAAAACTGAAATGACAAAGCTTCAGCAGGTTGTGACCGAAGCTAGACAGGAAGTAGAATATCAGAAACAGGTTTAATCCTTCTTTGTCAATTTCAAATAGTTAACTGTAGAAATAGAGTTTCATTCGCTCTTCCTCCTCCTATATTGTTTGTCTTAATTCTGGTTTTTGAGTTTCCCTCGAAGCGAATTGAACCGGTTGTTGTAATTGTTAGGTTTATATATTATAAAAGTGATATATGTTTTCCAAATGATGCGTCTTCAATATTATTATGAATATTATGCAGACCTGAGAATAAGCTCCTTGATTATCTTCATTCCTTAAAGAAATATTGTTCAATATAGTTTTTCTAGATCTCTGAAGAGCAACTGGCTAAAGCTCATGCTATCAATGAAATTGCGTTGAATAAACGAGACCGCACTATTCGTATATTGCTAAAGAAATTGAAATCAGTTGATCCTCAAGCATCTTCCACTTCGAAAATCGTGAGTTTGTTCAAGAAAAATTTTTAAACCAAACTTCAAAATATTATGTATGATTATTAAGGAAGCGAGCAATTTGTCGTCACTGCGTCATGATGTTCCGAATTTGAATCCCTATGCTCAAGCAATACTACACCAAATTAATGAGGTTCGTTTATTTCTATTACTGCATCCCTATTTCTGTGTCACAACACGGAAGTAGTTGAAACAATATTCTTGCCAATTTTCTATTTTGCACTTTTCAGTGTATCTGCTCTGCACAACTTTGTTAAGTTGCAGTGAAGAACATCACATGAATATTTACAGTTCACTGTCGAGAATGATGCTATTCGAAAGAAAGTGATTGAATGGGGTGCTATAAATATCGATTTAACAGCAGAAATTGAATCTAGCGAAACGGCATCCACTGAAGATGAAAGCTCTGAATGGAATACGAAGCATTGTGAACGCGAAGTGCGAAGCTGCATTTATTAGGAAATATTAAACTTTAGTACTCGAATAAAGATTCGAAGATATATTTGACTTCAAATTATAAGCTATCAAGAGTTTAACCAATTCATTTGCTGAGGCCTGATTTGAAAACTGTGATTGAAAAAGATAAATAGAAAAATAAATTATTTGCTTGAATACAGATTAAGAAAAAACAGATTCATATGTTCACTAATAAAGATAATATGATTTTGAACGGTTTTTTTCAGAACGAAAAATTGGCAGTATTTCTAGCGCAAAATAAAACTATTCCTGATATTTCAAATGAAGAAGAACTGAGAGAAAAACTTGCATTATTCGATGCTGTAAGTAATTCTGGAAGGAGATGTTCGAAAGAGGAGTTAGATGATACTCCACGAAATATGAGGGCTTCTGAGATGGTAATAAGCGTTGACAATGTTCCTATACATTTTTTGAAGCAGTTGATTTCTCAGTAGTTTGTTGTCCAAACATATTGAAGTTTTCAGTTGAACATAACATCAACAGCTGATCTTTTGAGCAAATCTTTGACACTGACAGAAGATCTTGGTGAAATTAAGAAAAAACTTTCGGTTTTGCAGTCTTCTTGCACTCGTCTCTTTGAGAAATTGCGAGGTACGGCTAACTTTTTGCAGGTTAGTTGAACTATGAATATTATAGCCAGTAATTTATGTAGATAGTTAGACTAAGAACTTAATTAATTAATTTCTATCGTTTCTCTGAGTCTAAGTATAGTATTAGAACATAATATTATATGATCTTTTATAGTATTGCTCTATGTTTAATGATTTAGTGGCAGAATTGTTCTTATTTATTTATTTGTTTATTTTTTTACTAGCACTACATCGTTTGGTAATTTTTAACATGATTTTTTTAGACTCTTCTTGATGAACTGGGCTCAGGCGATCAAGGTAGAGAACTGCTGGCTAAGATAGAAGCACTTCGTATCGATCTTGATCACTCTCTGGCAACAGCTATTGATATTAGTCGTGACGTTGAAGGTATTTCAAAATGCACATAGGTTTAATAAAGTGAAAAAAAAGTCAAAAGTCATCATTATACGAAGTTGTTTGGCAATAAAAATCAATACCATTGTAGATTCAGTTCAATTTTAATTATGACTTTCATTAATTTCAGTATCGTATGTGTTCATTTTTTAGCCGCAGAGGAAGGCATCGGAGATTTGTCTGCTCATTTGCAACAATCATTACTGAATTGTTCGTTCGGTGTATCATCGGTACCATATAATGAAAATCAGGTTTCTTTTTTAATGTCTTAACTGATTTCCAGCTATTGTAATAATATATCTTTGTAACTGAATAAATGTAACATCTGTTACAGGATGCATCAGCTCTTTCACGGGCTCAGAGAGCTTGTAGACAATTAAATGTCGACTTAGCAAACGAAAAAATGAAAGTAAATGAATCCACTAAACTTAATGAAAAGCTTCAAGCGCATGTTGCCGATTTGGAAGAATCAAAGGAAAAATTGATCGATGAGCTGAATGAATTGAAGAAAAATATGGCAGAAAAAAAAAGTGAAATGATTTCATCGGTGAAAGATATGGAAATACAACTTAAACATAAGAATCAGCAGTATGATGAGCTCTGTAGAAAAGTCGAGGAACTTCAGCAAACAGTTAAGGCGAAAGAAGTTTTCGCTGCGGAGAGGGAATTCGAAGTGAAGCAGCTAAAAGATCAAATGAATAAGAAGTGTCACGAATTGGAAGTTCAAGTTAAGGAAATTACTAACAATCTGAAAGTAAAGGATGAATCAATCGAAGTAATTTCTTAATTGCTTAATTTTAAGCCATATGTACTCTTGGGTCCTAATAAGCAGTGAACAGAATATATATTCTTTGTTCACTAAGCATCATCGTTTCTTCTCCATAGTCCACTCTAAAAGTCAAAATTTTTTTACAATTTTAGAAGCATTATTATCCTTTGTTTGAACTAAATTGTATATTAATTTGTCTAAAAAATTGTCAGTTTTGTATCATTTGGCTATATCTTTTCTGACAAAATAGCGTTCGATATAGAAAATTTGAACTCAGGATTTGTAGGAGGAAAAAAAGGAGAAATATTATGAAGTTAAACTTGCATATTATCTCACATCTTTCAGAAACTTCTAATTGATGTTGAAAGTTATAACGACCAATTGTCGTCACGTAACAATGAACTAGCTCATTACAGAAATGTATGTTTCTCATTTTTATTCTGTTATCTGTAGAATATATTATTTTTGAAAAAAGAATATGTTTACATTACAGGAGATTATTGCTTTAGAGAACAAAATGTGCGAACTGATTGGTACTTTAAGAGAAAATTTGGGAATTGTTCAGAAACAAGTTGACAAACCAGTTGTGGAAAATATGGAAATAGCTGCATTAACTCAAGTCAGTGATTAGGAACCGTTATAACAAATACCATTAAGGTTGTTTATAGTTAAATGTTGAGTGAAAAAATCTGTCAGTGTTTTTTTTTTTTTTTTGCAGCTATCTCAAATCGCAGCAGATTTTGAGGAATTAACTAAAGTCAGTAATTATATTGCTGATTTAAAAAGTCAAATGGCTAATCTTCAACAGAAATTGGATCTATGTGAAAGAAGTCGTAATGCCATCAGTTTAAAATGTCGTGGATTGTCTGACCAAAATGCTTATCTTGAAGTAAGACAATAATTCATCAGTTTTATGATAACCAACATATTTTTTGTTCTTTCATCATTGATAGTGGTGCTGTTGCTGTGAAATTGTCCAAAAAATCGTAAATTAGTTCACTGGCATTTCTTTGTGTCCGAATGCTTACTCTTCTTAGTAATAAACCACTTGTAGTTATTTTTTTTTTTAATTATAAGGTGCGTTTTTGTTCGTTACATTTGAAAAAATCTCCAAAAGGTTTGAGAGAGTAGCAGCATGTGTTACCAAATTCTTGCAAAAATCACTTTTATTTCAGGCAGAGCGTAATGGAGACAAGCAAAAGTTATTCACTCTTCAGCAAAAAATACAAATAGAAAAGGAGTCGATTAAAATGATGGAAAGAGATTTACAACGTTTAAAATCTGAAAATAGTTATGTCAAGGAAAATGTAAACGTTATTTTCAACACATGGTTTTTATTTCACCAGCGATCTTTTCGTTATTATTATTATTTTTTTTTTGTTTTATAGAATGAAAGATTAACGAATATGTTAGTGAATATGGAAACAAAATACGAAGAACTGATTTCGAAACCAAATCATAGTTCTCTTTCCGAGAGGCAGCATTCGGAGCGATATACAATGGTGAGTAAATGGTCGAGATTTTTAAGTAACATCTTTTAGCAATGTTTAATAAAGTAAGTATTAGTGAATTTGGCTACTGACAAGTTTTATTATTCCAGACTGTTAGTACTATGACTGTTATGTCTTCGCACGATTTTGTTGAATTGACGGATAAGGCAAAAACACTTGCTTCATTCACGAAACGAATGTATACACTTGCAGCCCGATGGAATGGCGAGACTGTTGTTACCACCATGTAAACATTTTTTCTCTAAGGACTTTCAGTAAAGGACTTTATTGTTTTTACGGCATCGAGTTGTTTTTCAGTTGCTGAAATTATAGTATTTTGCAATTAAAGAGCAGGAAGTAATGTTATTTGGGATAAAGAGGCGGTTCATATCACAGCTTTTTCGAAGGACTAGCATTCGAATTTAATTAAACTGAATCGGAGATTTAGCAGTTGTGATTCTGAATTGAATTGTAATATTTAAATAATGATAAATAATATTATCTTGGATATACAGCAAAAATATTTAGGATTTCATATAAACAGGCTGATCTAGATCATCTTTATCACACTTATGCCCGGATTTTGAATTGCTTGTCAGATGGATTCAGTGAACTACGAAATAGGATAGTCTTGGGCAAAGTCAAGCTACAGTCGATTATTTCTGAAGAACAACAAAATTCTCAACAGTAATTAATTTCTACAGTTTTTTTTTTTTCGAGATCATTCAGTTATATGAGTTAGTATTTGGTGTGGAACACTTTAATCGAAGTGCCAAACCTCTTTCTATAGGTTGTAATCTGTATCATTTTTATGATGACAAGACTAATCCGTACAGAAGTCATTAAGAGATGAGGAATCCACATAGGTCGAACAAGATGTTTGCAAACCTTATGATTCTGTAAGAAAATTATAGCGCTTGATATTTTCTAGGACTAAAAGTGGAAATTCAAGATCAAGTAATGAGGAATTGAGCACGAACTGTTTCATTCCTGTAGACGGGTCACAAAAAGGTAAGAGCCATTAAAATAAATTTTACACAAATTAATGCGAGAATTGTAATGGATCAAAATTTTTTAGAGCTGCTATCAGTTGATCTGCGAACACTTTTCAATGAAGCCGACCAAATTATTGAGAAGCTTAGTGCCATTTCAAATAAACTAGTAAGAGTTTTATTTCCACATGCTATTATTTTTAGCCAAAAGAAGTTTTTTCTCACTAGAGAGCTTATATCTTATTAAAAACTTATTCAAGAACATTTCAGCATAATGCAGAAATATTGGAAGTGCTGTCGAACATGAGATTATTACAATTTCAAATTGATTATCTGCACGAACATTCGCGACATTTTGAGAAAACTAAAGAAAATTTTGCTCCGGTGATTTTCTTTCCTTGAACGGAAGATAATTATTTTTCAAACATACCATTCATGATCACTTCGCTAACTGTACTGATAGATGAGTATCTGTGCTCCACTCCTTTTCCCATTTGTTTCTTTCTCATAGTTTGTTTAATTTCTTCGAAATTGTTTATCAGATATGTAATCCGAAAATGTTTAGATGGAAGCACTTCAATTAGAAAATGATCGTTTGCAAACAGCACTTACCGATGCAAGAATTTTGTTGCAAAGAGCTCATGAACGACTGAATAAACTGGTGAGTTTTAAATTTTGTTTTTCTCCAGCGTTTTTTTTCTTTGGATAAGAGTATTTTCGGAATTTAAGTAGGAGAATTTCCAAGTGCTGGAAAATGGAAAATCATGATTTGCGAAAATAAATAAGATCTATTCAAAGAATGATGAGCAGTGATCAGTTGCAGCCTAATTCGAAAGATATGTGCGAACAGATATTGTGTGAAATGAACGAAATTAGTAAAGTAATGAAGGCGACAACGCGCGAGGTACATCGCATAGGAAGCCATTCAAGAGTTGTAAAAAGCTATAAGTAGCTTACCATTATCAAATTTCGTTTGAATTCATTTCCTAAATTGTCTTGATCCTACCATATTTATTCTCACATTTATTAGTCACTTACATCTTTTTCTTTGATCAGAAGTTTTACAACTAAAGTTCCTGCTTCTGGTTTATGTATATTCACAGAAAAATAACTAACAACCTACCCTTGGAGTACTGCACATTCACATTTCCACAATATATAATGTGCATTTTACAGATTTGCTTTTAGATTTCTATTATTTGAATAAAGGTTTCTGCATATTCCATCGAAGTTGGCTTCCAGTAGTTTTAAGCTATAGAAAAAACTCCTTTGATATTCTTTGTAATATTTTATAAGATTTTTTAAAAACAACGTATACTTTTGGCAGATAACTGATATGAAATATTAAATGCAACATTATAGAAATACAAAAAATTATGCTAACTTGTTAAATAAAAGTAAAGTAATAATCACTCAATACAAAAAAAGAAATAAACTTTGCAGAACACAAAACAGGTATCGTCAGTTTAGCATAGTCACAATTATGTAAAAAGATATTATTTCATTTCCCAATACAAAATGAAGAAAATATTTCGTCAAGAATTTGTTCATTCACAACTATACCTGACATCTCGCTAATGCAATCCGAAACGTCGCGTAACAGTTCTGCTGTAATGGCAACATCCTTTGCTTTCAGTGCCTTGAATAGTTAAAATAAAAAGCTGGTACGAGTTTTAAATCTAAACTGCGATGAAACTTATAGTGATAAATTTCCCCAACCACAAGTTATCAAAAAGGAGTGTGTTACTTCATTTAAGAAATGTTAAGATCACAAAGAAAAATGACTATTTTGTGATGTTTTTTTTTTTTTTTTAAAGTGATCAAAAAAATTAAATAAAATACCTTTGTAAGCACAGAGATGGCTTCTTTTACCAGTAACCGATGAATCTGACTACTAACAAGAGCGCTATTATCGGAAATTGGACACAGCTCATCGATATAATCACAAATAATTTTAAGCTGAAAAAATTAAAACGAACAAAAACAATTAAACGGAAAGATAAACATATTGTCATCACTAGTGCTTTCTGGTTATATCTATTAAATTTATTTATTACAATATACTTCTCAAATCTTGAATAACATTGTGACAAGTTATAGACTAACCAATGAACTGATCCCTTCACCAGAAATGCATGATATGCTAATAGCTGGCCACGGAAGAAGTATATTATTCGGAACACTGCGTAAATCGCACTTATTCAGGGCAACAAAAACAGGTGTATCTTTTTTGAGATTACACCAAGAAAGCACTGAGCGCACATCTCTTTCGAAATCCTTGCATATGCTACTATCTAATACTACGATTATAATATCGGCCTCCACCGCTCTATAAATATCTATTTTATGGACTTTATGTAATATCTAACATACTCGATCACAACAAAATTATGGAATTATAAAATCAAACTTCTCTTTATAGATTATTTACATACTTCAATTTATGTTCTAATTAATATGAAATCGTACTTTAACATATTGGTTCCACAGTTTTTTTAATTAGAGTTCTAGTAGTTTTAACATACAACAGAAAGAGAAGTAGCAGACTCTATAAAATAATATGAAATAATGCTTTAAAAAAAAAAAAGAAATAATGTTTTAAGGTTTAATATTGTCTCACTATTTTGAACTAACAGCAAAGGAAAAAAATTGGATGAAGTTTCTTTCATGATTTCTTTTTATAAAGCCTGAGTTAATCAGACGGGGAATGAGCAACCTTCTCAATGTCCTCTGGATGCCTTCTGCTTCAAGAGAATCCAAAGGAATTTCACGAATTCCTGCGGTATCAATAATGGTCACAGGGACAGAAGAAAGCTGAACTGTTATTTCCAATGAATCACGAGTAGTTCCCTCAATGTTGGACACTATAGCCATGTCTCGGTTTGCTACAAATATTTTATTCATGCACACAAAAGTAAATTTCTTATTAAGTGAATCTTGTGGAAAGTCAAAAATTACCCATATGATTGAATAAGCTGCTTTTTCCAACATTTGTTTGTCCTAGAATAACGATCCTTAAACCTTCATTAATCAACGCTCCTCGCTTCATTTGTTCTTGAATGCAGCTCAGCTCACTAATTATTGAACTCATTGCAACACGAATGTCTTCCCACTGGAACTCAACATCATCTCCGAAATCAATGGATGCTTCCACAGAAGCTCGTACTTCAATAATTTGCTTTCTTATATTTCCCAATGCTTCATCTGTAAGAGATGGTAACAGTAGCACTATTTATACGAAATAATGTTATCGTTACACAGCCATTACCATTAGCAATTCTGAATATGTATAACTCACTTGCCTAAAGTGTTCCTATGTAAAGCTAGGCGCCTTTGACGCTGTGTTCGTGCAGCCAAAAGATACGCAAGTGACTGTACTTCATGCAATGTCATCTTTCCATTGAAAAATGCCCTAAAAAATTGAACTTGAAATTCAGAAATATAGAGTATACACATTTAAGAAACATACATTTAAAAAGGAAAATTTGCAGTACGTTCACAGATTTGAAGAACCAAATTAAAAAAGGTTAAAAAGGTCAAACATTTTGTCTTACCTTTTCGTAAATTCTCCAGCCTTTGCTGGCTGCACATTGTCAAACTGAGCAAGCGCTTCCAATAAACAATCAACAACTGCTCGACTGCCGTGCACATAGAATTCAGCCACATCTTCCCCTGTTGATGTTTTCGGGCCTAACGATATAAATTATTGACCTAATGTTAATTTGGCTTATTTAAAAGAGTTTTTAAAATCATGATTCATAATTTCTATCATTAATTTTTTTAAGAAATTTTTACCATGGATACAGTCATGAACTATTCATGTTTATAGCAACTATGTTTATTACTTTAGTTATGTTCAGTTTTAAAGCAAAGAATTAGTAAGAAAACTAAACAAAGCGAATGCAGAAAGTAGACCAGCAAAAAATTTATTGCGAAGAAACGTTTTCGGCTGAAAAATAAAACGGCTAACATGACTCTCTAATAAAATACGATATTTCCGAAAAAAAAAAACAACCCGGCAAAAACACCGCCATGCCTCGATCAATAAGTTCTCCATCTCGTCGAATATTCGCATAGAACAATTCCCTAGGCAGAATTTTTTCCCGACCCGTGAGCTCTTCCAAGCACCGCCGACTTTCTTTTCCTATTTTACAGAAATTTTTTACAAAAAGAGAAGGGTGTGCTATTAGACAAGATACCACAAGTAAAGATTCTAAGCTATGTAAGAAATTCCAGAAGATTGAATGAACCAACCAGAAACTCGGATAACTGAAATGGCGGCAGGTAACGCACCCGAACTCATAGCAAATATGGTGGAATAACGCCTCAGATGTCTCAATACTGCATACGCCTCAAGCATTCCCTTATATGATGAACCTGAGAGGTGTAATAAACTACTAACAAAAACTCATTGTTCTTGATATCAAGATTCAATCACAAACTTCACACAAAGCCTATTACATACGAATTAAGCACCGCAAAGAAATTACGTGCATTAAATTGGAACGAAGCAGTTCAGAATCCTATAATTTGACAGAAGTTAAACAATAGTGGTAGGTGAAAACTGTCACTACTACTTCTTTTATTAATATAACTTTAATCTTTAAATATGCATAGGAACTACTGACATAACTGGATAAAATTTACCATATCTTCAAAACAAAAAATCAGAAATATAAATTGTATGACGTACGAAAAACATATATCAATATCGAAAAAAAATTCCGAAATTGCACTTTTTTTCATTCACAAGAACCACAAAAAACATATAATCAGATTTTTTAAGATCTCCTAGTGTTATCTTAACGGCTTTACAATTTGACATGCTCTTGAATTCATTTCACCAGAGTGCTTCATATACTTAACAAGCCTAACGCTTTACTGGAATCCCTTTAACTTCCCAATTTTGAAAATGAAGCATAGGAAAGTTCACTTCATAATCAAAGCTTGATTATTCGCAAGAACAAAAATTAAAATGAACATTATGCCATTATATATACAAATTCTAACAAATGCAATTATATATTCTAATCGTTACAACATATCCAATTATATTCTAATGATGAGATGTCAGAAATGCAGAAAAAACAGAAAGCAGAAAAAAAAAAAACATGGAGTTAAACTTCATAAAGGAATGAATTTTGAATCCAAAGTCCCTAATTAAGGAATTCTAAAACTCACTGATACAGACAAGGAGGGACAAAATATTTTGGATCTTCTAAATAGCAAATCATATTTGATGGCAAAGGTAAAGATGCAAGCAGTTCTTTCTCAACACAGTTACGTATGACCACTCTACACAAATATTTCAAAGATGGCAGAAGTTCATGTCGACGTAGTAAGTGATTTAGTTCAAGGGTCTCGATTCCTGTGCTATCACTTTTTGGATGCATCAACATGCAAATTCTCCTTTTGCAACAGCTCTGCAACGAATTTTCGATGAACGAAACTAATGAATTCGCTTTCACCAGTGAATTTGGTCCTGAAATATGCAATTCCTAATTTCAAAATATGGCAGTGTCTGAAAGAATACTCAAAGTCCTGGCTATGTCCAGAAAAGCAGGGGGAGGGGACGGGAGATTGCCCTCTGAGGTAACAATAAAAAAGATTTTACAGATTAAAACTGAACATGTCATTACATGCTTTTCAATTAACTCGAACTCCTCCCTCCCAAAATTTAATTTCTTCCGAAGCTGGAAAGCTGCTTTTTCCCCAAACCAAAATGAGGAGAGAACTTAGAGCCATAGTGATTCTACTAATTTGTGCAGACTATTTACTAAGATACTCAAAGTTCTACGAAATCCAGTGCAACACATTGTTACTTAGTAGCGCAGCTAAACACCGAACATGTAGAAACAGCAGCTTTAACGGATAAAACTGTTCATTTGAATTCAGTTGATTGCACAGCCAAATTAATTCCCCAAGCATAATAATAATAATGAATAATAATTAATAAAAATGATAATAAACGATGATAATAATTAACAACAATAATAATAATTAATGATAATAAACAATGATAATAATTAATAATAATAATAATAATTAACAATAATAATAAATAATAATAATTAATAATCATAATAGTAATTAATAATAATAAATAGCAATAATAGTAATAATAAACAATAATCAAGAATCCGATTTAATGCTATATATTTCACTGAATTATATTAGAGAATTAAATTACCACCAAGACAAAAATTTCCACCATGTTGTGCAAGACGCGTATGATGAACAGAATGTTTTGTACGATATGATATTGTGAAAATATAGCGATCACTAGCAGAATCTCGAACGAGATAGGTTCCTGGTAACTGACTCATCAGTACCTTCTCTGCATCTTTCCATGACATATTTCCCCAGTACCAAGAACTCTATAATGTTAACATCTAGATGAAAAATGGAATGGCATTTTGCACTAGTAGTGTATAATCCGGTATCAATAATAAATGGGAATAATCCATGAATATTCTACAGACCTATACAACCAAAAATAAAACTACTCCTCGTATTAGTTTCATTGTTTGAGAGAACTGAACAGTATGACTTGCAGCACCATGCTCCATCCATACGTCCCGTCTCACAACATCTAAATCTTAAATACTTCAATATATCTTTTATGAAAAAAAAAAGACGCTGAAAATAAGCAACAGAGAAATTATAAGAATCATTAAAAGCAGAAATATGCATCGAAACAAATTTGCACCAATATATACTTTGTTAAATCCATTAAGAAACCACAGTACTTAAAAGCGAATCAAAGACAGCTATGGCAAACCGAAGACAGTTATGGAATATAAAAAGTAAGCCAAAGACTTGTTAATTACTTTTTATTAGACGCTGTACAACATTTAATAACACCAACAAAACATTATGTAACAAATTAGGAGATCTGTTAAATAACAAATTTTAGAAAAGACTGGAAGGTCCAGGAGCAAGTTTATGGGGCAGATCAATGGCGGTATTCATTTGCGTGTGTGAAATATATTTTAATTTATTTCGCATAGATGGTGACAATCGCTGTATTGCTTGTTCTGCTTCATTCTTGACGAAATCACCAACGTACATATATTTCATATGGTATAAAAAATCGCAGATTGAATCTTCATATTTTAGTAGGCCTACTCGTTCGTTTACTTTTACCGTCATCTTGTAAACATCTACAGCAAGCTAAAATCACTTTTTTTCCTCGAATTTTGTCTTCAATTAAATAATTTTTTAGAAACAGAAAAAAAAAACTATTAATACATGAACATAAGACATTTTCAGATTCATTAGTTATATTTTTTTTTAGCTGATTACTGTCAGTTTGTCTTAAAATTTTAGTTCAATTACGGAAACAATCTTTTGTCCTATAAAAAAGTTCCCATTAAGCATAACCTTTCCTTATTAACCACAACAAATATGTAAACTCAAACAGTATTAAATAGAACAAGGACATACATCCTGTATTTGCTTGCTTCTCTCTTTGGCATCATAAAATCGCTGTAAAATGGGCACAACGAGACGAAGCACAAATATCAGTTGCGCTTCCGTGACTAATTTTGGTGCAAGCTGATCACGTACAAATTCAGGTAAAGCTGCTAGTGAACTCTGAAACATCAACTTATTGAAATTTAATTCATTAGCATAAGTGAAAGTAACAAGGAATTTCTAGGCTCAGCAATCATCAAATAAACAAAGAAAAAAGTGTTTTAACATAGATGTTTTTCACTTTCCCTTCCCAAAAATTTCTAAAAAAAATTTTTCATTTCTGTTTAAAACTGATTTTTTAAATTCACTTAAAACAATTGGAAAAAGCGAATACGGACTGTATTGCAGTGTTGAAGATAGGCATGCCCGAGCGCAAGATTCGTCAATAATTGGTTCTCGGTTAGCAACAAGCATTCACTTTCTAAACTGCCAAAGCAAACTGATGGATCACCTAAATCGAAATTTTATATTCAAACCTTTTTATTTAAAGGTAGAAGAAAAAAAAAAAAAATTATACCATGCAGTGCTTCCGAATCGAGCACGGATACAATATGATCATAAAAAACTTGCTGGAAAGAAACTGGTAGAGCCGTTAAAATTAGAGCAACTGCATTAATGGTGGCATATCTGAAAAAAAAAAAAAAAAGCTATAAAACCACAAATTCATTCCGAAACTCATCTTTTAGAGCATAACATATTAGCGACGTCAAAATAATAATATCAAGAAATGTAATGTAATGTCATGAAGCTAATACCATTAATTCTATGCCAAATAAAGGAAGAGTGATAAATAATCGGAACACATAATTAAAAAAACGAACGGTTGATGCAACGGCCGAATAAAGACCAAATCGATGAGTGCATGGGCCGTAATAACTGGTGCATGTGGAGATGCAAGCAGCTCGATGCACGCTCCGGTGAGGGCTTGTCCTGCAGGTGGCATCTCCGCGAATCTCCAATCCTGAATATTAACTGATAAAATGAATTGTTAATCGAACGATTTCAAATTATTTAATAAAAAAACTATGAACCGAAACCACAATCAATCTGACCTTGTAAACGAAAGCTGGTGGCTGATGGGCATAGTTGGAAGCTTGCAAGATGCGATCCACCAATGCTTGACAAAACTGAGACGGCAATGACAGTTGATGATTGTCAGAAATAAATGACGGTGTTAGAAGGGCATATTTACCATCTCTTAAAAACTTCTCGAAATCAGACAAATTCTAATTTTTTTTAAAAATCTTCATTTAACTCGTTAGATCAAAGGTTTCAACCTTCAATTGGACCATTTTAGGATAAGTGTCGCTCAGTTATGTTGAACACATAATGAAATTTAGATGGCATCACTTCAAAAGTTAACAGAAACTTAAGTGAGTCCCGTCACTAAAATTGAGCATGTACCTATCTTCCAACTGTCCGCAAATTTCCAACACGAAATCTCTAGCACGAACTGTATGTGAGATAGTCTTATCCAAGCAATACAAAACACTGTACATGTAAGCTGCTGGCTGTGCTGTAACAAGAATTACTTTATCAATGTGTATTTTCTATTCAATCCACATCCTCTTCTGAAACTCACCTATACAAATTACCGTTAAATATTTTGCGTATTCATGGGAAACACATTTCGAATAAAGTTAACTGCATAGATAAACCTGAAAGCCATAGATAAACCTTTCTTATTTAACTATAATAAGCTCAGAAAGATGAAGGAAACCATCTCTCTCCCATAGGGCTTGAATGTGAAAAATTACGATGATATCGGTAACACGGTTTGAAGCACATCAGCAGTGTCGTAAATAATTGATCAGCAACTACAGTTTCTATCGCTCGGAGTAAAATAATGTCCACAATCTAGGAACAAATCAACATACTTCAAATGGGAGAAAATATGGATTGCAGAAGTTAATAACAAACAAAAAGACAAAAAAAAAATCCCAAAATTTCGCTTCTCACAATTTACAGGATATTAAAAGTCGAAAACGAAAGCAAGACAAAAAAACGAAAAGAAAGAAAAATAAAAAAATGATAAGACATCAGACCAATTTGTTCCACGAACAATTGGAATTATACATGAAGAGCAAAAAATTAGGTTGCTACAATCTTAAACTACTTTTTATATTGTTATAAGCGTTTGCAAAAAACACCTAAATTTTAACATCATAGCCAAATTTTCTTCTATAATACCGAAATTTTTGGGGAGGGGTAAAACATATCTGATTATTACGTACCGGGAGTATGCGTTCCATAATATTACCGTAGTAAATTGGCATATGTAGTTCGGGGTTGACAGTTGACTGCTCGATTGGTCGCATACCCAGTTCAATTTGCATTTCCCTCCTCATTTTTGCTTCCATTTCTCTGTATGACAATTCCGGAAATTGCTTAAAAAAAAACCATTCAGTAAAAACATAAATATGAAGTTTGTAATGAAACTTCACTCACCGAATAATATTCTGACATTTTATTAAAAAATGCAGCACCACTGTTGCCAATTTTGTTTGATGGTATTATGTGCACCAACGCCGTAATTCGATTATGAAGATCGGGATACGAGCCGACCTAAAACAATAAGAATTTGTGCTTCAAACTCCACAAAAAGAATACTTCCTATTAGAAGTTGTAAGTTTATTTGTACTGAGTGTAAAAATTCAAAGTTGAAAATTTTGCAAACATTGCAACTGACACCTAGTATAATAATATCCTATTATCTTGCTTTAATTTGCTCTCCTAATTTCTAGCTCTGTTCCTCTATTACAACCTAATTTTTTCCTTTTCGCCTCAAACTACCTTTTTAATAAGCTCTACGAAGGGAAGCCAACTAGTAACAAAGAGGAAAATAAGCATACCAAAGAATGGATTATGAGCATAGCAATTTCGGTGGCTCCATCATCGGTCGGGTGAAGAACAAGAGAAATAAGCAGCCGATCGAGCGGAATTAGGTGTAAATTAAATGCCATGTCATTTAAGATTCCAATCATCTGAATATTAAAAACATAAATTCAGTGAAACTGCAAAACAATTTTTAAAAAATCTAAATAGTGAATTCGCATGATACTATATACTTTTAGAAAAAATACCACAGTGCCGTGAGACGCTAACAAAGACTGGTTTGAGCATAAAATTAAGAAACCTGTGTTTAAATGCAAAAGAAACAAGCAAGTAAAACAGATTCCTAAACTTCCCACTTAAACAAGGTTATTAAGAAGCAACTTACGGCTGTAAACTGCTGATCATCTGAAGGAAGGTTCTTTTTGAAAATAAATATGAAATAATCTGTGAATTTATTTATCGTTGCTGTGAGTTCTTTATTGTTCATTGAACTTAGCACACTACAGAAAAAAAGATGTAAATGCGAGCAAATTTATGGAACACAGCGGAAAGAAAAGATTAAATTAAATAGCTCCTTCAAACCGGAAAACTTTCCAAAATCAACGTTTTCATGAGAACAAAGACTCTGGTTAACAAACAATTCAATAACGGGACTAAACTGGTATGAAAAAAAAGAATGATAAGTTGAAAGTTTAAAAACGACTACAGTTGAAGCTTAATAGCATATACCTTTAGTAATTAACTTACGAATAAATTACTGGATGTATCTTCTTTGTTTCAAATAACATGTTGTATACAACACAGAAAATTGTTTGTCTCCGCTCACCCGAAAAAAACTTCAGAAGCTGCTCCTCGGCAGCTAAGCCTTGCGCATAAATAATTTCTGAAAATGTACAATTCCCAAAAAAAGAGATTAGTTAAAAAACAATTTTATTACATCTCCTCGCTAATTTTCTGTAATGATTGACAATCCCACATATGTCAATTGGTACTTTCTTGCTCAATGTCTTAATTATTGTAGTAAAAGAACTAGGAAAAATTTTTTCCTGGGTAATTTCTTTTTCACTTCAACTTACGAAATGTGCAGCAGTGCTTCACATATCAAACAGATACGTAGTAGAAAAGACTAACATTCTATATAGTAGTATTAACACAAGTTATAAAGTAAAAATTCTTCCAAGCGATAAACTTCAAGCGAGAAGTGAGAATATTCATATGTGCTATCGGTTGTGGTCTTTAAACAGTTATGTTAAATATATTATCATAGCAGGAAAATGTCCCGAAAGTATTCCCCAGAGTTAAACAGCAGTAGAACGACAAGTAGTGACGAATAACTGGGAAATGTTCGTCAAAATATTACAATTTAACCTTGTACTTGATGTACTTCTTGAATAACACGATGCATCAGCTCATCATATATAACTGTATCTGCAGCACCGTCATCCACATTGCAACCAATGAGTTGAGAGCTGTATGTCCGATTAATCGATAATGGCCAGCAGAAATTGACATTGCAGCGTTGCATCATTTCTGCGGTCATTTCCATTCCTATAATTGAATATATCTAATGGAAGTTTGATAATATTTAGAAAAGTGAGAAACATTGTTAAGGTCTCTTAATTAAGAAAAAATTAATTAGTGAAGATGGGCAGAGTGATTAAAAGATAACAAATTATAGCAAAACAGAAATAATTTCCGCCTGTTCTTAAAACTTTATTTTTGAGAGTACTTTTAATGATGAAATAGCGCTAAGCAAAATAAAAATATTATAAATGCCTGTCATTTTGAGCGATCTGAACATGGAAAGAAGCAAGCATCGTAATAATTCGAGAGATATATGTGAATTAGTATATTGCTGTTCAACTGAAACATTCCCATGCTGTGGATCACAAAATGCTGGATTAGCAGTGTTAAATATGACAGCCAGCTTGCCTTGTTTGCCTAAATTTACTATTTTCAAAGTCTAATTAAAACATTTAGAGCAAAAAATAAGGCCATATTTGAGAACAAGATTTATTAGTTAGAAGATTGGAAAAACTTTTAAGCTGAAAAATGCGCATTATTCCGTTAAAATAGTTGCAAAAAAATCTGATCAAATACAAAATTCCTCAATAGTGTTGCTTCAGCAATCACAATAAAATAGTAAAGAAACATACCAAGGAAAGCATTGCTCAGATAGAACATTTCTTGCGGAGAATTCCACATCCAATACCGCATCATAACCTGTTCCAGGGCCGAACACAATACAATATTCATTTGCACTTGACTATTTCCAAGTGCTGTGTAACACCAGAGCATCAAATTAATCTTAAAAAAATAATTTGCAAGATGAAATTAATCCAATGTTTGCAAGTTTTTTTATGGCGCGCAGTAGGGTAATATCAAACATTCAAATTCAAAGCCAACAAAACACATAAGATAAAAAAATAAACCTTTGATCCTACTGGAAAAGGATAACTGATGAATCGATATGAGAGGATATCACAAAGAACAAAAAGTAAATCACGGGAGCGATCTTGTTGTGCCGGTCCCAAATTGGTGCTTTTGTTTACTGAAGCTAGTGTGGATGACAGTAACGCCAGTACTTGCTTCACGCCGTATTCAAACTCCGTAGTTACTGCCAAACGTACAAGTGTATCTGAACATGAAATTGTAAAACGCAGAATGAATACATCATATAAAATGTAACTAGAAAAGAATGAAAATAACAAATGAATCAAGTTGTAATGAACCGATTGTTGCAGGACTAGGCACTTTTTGTGCTTGCTGAATTGAAAGCATAGCTGTAAGTTTCAATAAACAAAGTTGAAATAAATGATTCCGTGCATGGAACGTTAACGAATCGATCAACGAGAGTGGTAAAGGTGTCTTCTTCGAATACGAGATGATCCCATACGGAAGATGCCAAACTGTATTCATTTCTTCTGGAGATCCATCCAGAAAGACATCCACTGCTGTTAGGACTAGTTTTTGGAAATTTGGCATGTCGCTACTGTCTAAAAAACTGACAAGAAATTTAATGGCTTTTTCATCTAAATACAAGCGTCAAAAAAAAAAAAAAAAAAAAACCATACATACTAGATACTATCTTATTCCATACTATTTAATATAAGAGTCTTGCAAATTAAATATGTCTTTTCTGTGACAGTATAAAATCATTAGATAATATTTCTTTAATCCGAATACCATCCTAAACTGCCGAAATGTATGGCAACCTTATCACATAGATTAACAAAGAATGTGTGCTATATTATCTGTTATCAATACTATAGAAATAGAGCTGATATGGTTCTGTGACATAATAATAGAATGATGTTTGTTAAAATAAATATTAAAAATACTAAGGAAGCATAAAACTCAATAACTGCTCAACAATTGTTGTTATAATAACAAATATAAAGTAATATTGAAAAGTAAACAGAATTTAATTTAATACTCACAAGCATTGGCAACAGCAGCTAGAACTGCATTATGATCAGCGACATTCTGGATATTCGGGTCTGAATCTGCAGTCCTTTCTTGTAAAAACTGTATTTGTCGCCATAGAGATTCGGAGGGTTTAGGAAGTATCTCCGTATGAGAGTTGCCTAGTTTCTTATAAAAATGTATCCAGATCGCAGCCGGAACTAGGAACCGGACAAACAGCAATGGATCTGTATCTGCACCAGACCATGTCTGCTCATCGCTAAATAAATAAAATTAAATGGGCATAACTTTCATAACTGTATGCTTATGCTACCAATAAAAACTGTATCTAAACAAAAGTCCTTGAAATAAATTAGGTGAAATATTATACAGGAAACCTGTAAAGTAAATTGTAAATTTCGGCAACGCGAACCATTTCCTCATTTGATACTCTATCGATATAAACTGCAACGTATTGTAAGATAACCCACATAAGTTCATCTCTTCCTTTTCGATATACTGTTTCGGAAAGCTGTATAAAATAAATAAATAATATTACACTGGGGAATAAAACGAATAACATACAGCTCCTCTTCTCTTATTTAAAAGCATAGAAACCTGTGTTATTTAAAAATTTCGAGCGAAAAAGCTATGGTTCTAAGAAATTTTCTAATCGGTAAAAAAGCTTTGCAGTGTATCAAAATGAATTTACAGTGAGATATGAAAAGGGTGAAGTCTGACCATTTTAAGAGACAGTCGAGAATTAGATCGCATTTAAAGTATACCGCGACCTGAATCAGGTTTTTTGAGCACATATTATATGTAAATTCTATCCTTACTGATTCGTATAGTATTTTGAGAAGGCGAGCAAAAGAAGCGTTTCCATGAAGTAAAGAGAATGTAACTGTTTGTGTAATGTTCATCCACTGATACTGGTTTGCAGGGTCGTCAAGGCGCGTGTCGGTCTTTTCCATTTCACTCATAGCCTCGAGAATGATCATGTGCAGCAACTCATCACACTGTAGCCGCTGTGGGGTTAAGCTCGTGTTTTGTCGCATCACATACTATAATATATTAACATCTAATTCTAGATAAAATAATTTTACAAGTCTATTTCTAAATTCAGTTATTAAGTAAACAAATTTTATCAACAGTCATTGAAAAAAAAAAGATGTTTTCCCCAAACTCTTCAAATATGTTTTGTGTGTTAACTTCAAAAGTCAAATAAAACTATTAACTTACGGAAATTGTATCTTTTCCGCGAGGCTGTCGAAGAAGTGTATAAAGTAAAAAAGACTGCGGAGCGAAAAGTTCGGATTTGTATGGAAGATGAGCTCGCTGATGCAACCGAGTAGTTGTGACCTCAAGTTTCCAAGACGGCGTACTCACTGGGAAAGAAATGTGAGCAGCTATAGGATAAAGCCATGATCGACCGATTATTGTTACCATTTCGGTAAGTGGACGGAAGGAAATAAACATATCATTAAATTTTTTTGCCACCCTCTGTAAATGAATATTATTTTGTTTTTAACTGCTACTTTCGCTAATATATAAGTGAGGTCATTTTTTAGAATCGACTTTGTACATCATGATTCCTCTTCATTTAAATTTGAAAGCAGGAAAATAATACTTGAAACTATCGTAGAATGATAAAACTGAACGAACTGGAAGAAGAAAGGCACGTGAATTATTGGAAACACGATGTAACTCAGTAATCGTGAAAATGCATGGAAGAAGGTTTAGCTGCCGATCGATCAAAGTTAGTAACATCTGAAAAGTTATTTTAGTGTATCACACATTCGAGAGAACGCTGAAATAATTATGTCACATAAAATATATGAATTTAGCCGGATGGTATCATTTAACTTGAAAAGCTGTTATGAGGAAACATTCCGAAGAAGTGAGAAAACCGAACGTTTTCTACAGGTAAGAGCATATGGCGGTGATGGTGTGTGATCGTGGATGGCACTTCCTGCATGCGTTCAACCACAAGTAACTTCAGTATATTCCGAAGTCCTTTGTAATCGATTAGGTGTAAGTTTTTCTGCATATACTCAAATTTGCGAGAATCCATTGGCGTCGTAAGGGAGAAATTGGTGCAAAGAATGAGAAGTTCACAACAATCACTGGAAAAATACGTTAAGATAAAGACATTTTTGAAAACATATTAATATATAGAAACAACAATGGTTGCGATCTCATCTCACTCAAAGTATAACTATTTTTTCACTCTTTATTTAATAAGAAAGTTTTATAGGATTTATTAAAAACTGTATAAAACTTGGAATTGATTCTTATTAAAATAAAGGAAATTTGAACAGACTAAATGAGACTTTACGCTAATGTTTGTTTAAAAACATTTCAATAACGAAAGAGGAAGGGAACTGACGAAAGAGGAAGGACGCCTTCATTGCAGGCAATCATAAATATCGAAGATAAAATCCTTTCATAATGGATGTATCGAGGATCGTCTTTATTTGAAAGCAGAGAAAGGGATGCTTTACAACACTGTGTCTTCTCCTCCTACAATTCGTACGCAGTTTATTTCGTGTATTACATCCACTACATCTCATGAAAAACATGTCTATTTATTTCAGGACGTTTAAATGGATCTACAAATTAATCGATACCTCAGTCATTGTGCGCAACATCTTGACAGCCTCACTGCATGCCAGGACATCAACGTCAACGTCCTTACTTAAATCCCAGAACATTTCACGCATTTGTACTCCTTCCTGTATGCAGTTGACGCAATAATATAAAAACAACGATTAGTTAGTTACTACTATCGTGTTACATAAAGCAAAAGTAATTTGAATAAGGAAGTAGATTGAAGCACATACAACTTGGTTTAACACAATCCACTGCAATTTCTCTGCATCATTACCGACTGCTGCTGTAAGTGAAGTAGCTGATGTTGCTATTGCCTCCGTAGTAGTACCCATATCGCTATGAAAGCTGTTCGTATGCGAGTAATTCACCGCAAAGTTATTGTTCTAAATCGACCAAAATCTGCAATTAAACAATTAATGATAGGTTACACATGAACCGACCCAGCATACTCATGTCATTATGTATTGAAAGTTTCAAATTTCTTAAATATGAATACCTCACGTTTCCTTCCTTCTCTGCTCACCTCAGTGTCAATAGATCTACCAGTGTAAGAACACAACAGTTTAGATATTTAATGTCGCAAAAAATGACTTCATTTAATTTGGATACTGTCGAAGATGTGAAGTTGGTAAATGCCCATCATCAATATGAGATTAAATGCATTGATAATTAATGGTTCTTTCAATGATTATCTGGAAAGGACTTAGGTACCACCCTTACCTTCTCACATTACTATCTGAACATTCGCATGTCCGCATCACCCTGTGACTACTGTTTCTAGTCATTTCATTCAGAACGGGACACCCGTTGCATTGGATTATTTGGACAATTTTGCTGAAGTGGTCTGTGACATGTTCATCTAGGATGCGTGAGAGGTGTGAGGGTTGGGCTGTTGTACGTGACGTGTTGTTTTGATCTTATCATTTGGACAGTCTTTCCAGTACATTCTGCGGAGAGGCAGTAGTTCGAATTTTAATATGACATTTATATACACATACAACATTAGTTAGCACAACGTGAAAGGTTAAGAAGGGGAAGGGAGCGACTACTTCGTGTATTATATGGCTTAATGGCTTACAATGCAGTATCCATCTGGGTCATAAGTCAAGATTTCACAAATTTAAAACAAATCAACCTGCGCGGAGGCTTGGCTTTTCCGCATGCAAAGTGATGAATAAATTCTTGTAAAGGATTCCTATGCAACGCGATCATGAGACAAAGCTAAAATAGAAGTAGAGAACGATTGTCACAATTAATTATGTGGTTCCTGGCTCGCACAAACTGGTGCTAATTCGCCGTACTGGTCGCAGTGGTACTGAGTTTGCCCCTTTTGCGAACAAAGCCTGGAATGCAACGTGTATTGAAGTGGACTGTATAACTCACAGTATGTAACTGTGATTAAAATCATCTTTTGTGCTTCTAGATGTTCCGGAAAAAAAGAAAAAACCAACAAACGAAAGGCTGCGGAACATACCGGATGTACGAATGGCAGGACGCCACCACCCGGACAGGTAACTCGAGAGCAGAACTGATTCAATTCCTCGTCATTCTTCATAGCAAGTACAATGTGACGGGGGATAAGTCGCTGACGTTTATTGTCTCGGCAAGCATTCCCGGATAACTCCAACATCTGCAACACAACAGCTGAATATTGTATAACTGGCAGTGAGTTTAGAGGGTGCGAAAAGCATTGCATACTGAAATACCTCCCAACAATTAACAGAACGTGTAAATAGAAATCCTTACCTCTGCAGAAAGATATTCGATGACAGCACTCAAATAAACAGCTGCGGACTGAGAGATCCGTCTCGCATAGCGACCTTTCCTAAGCAATCGATGAAACTTGGTTACAGGAAACAGTAGTCCAGCACGAGCTGACTTGCTTATTTTCTTGGCTTTTCCACCGCCTCGCTTCCCAGCTGGTGGCCGACCTCCTTTATTCTGTAATTCTATGTTTTTTTCTTTTTTATCTTCGGTAATTTAGTCTAATTTTCAACGTAATTTGCAATATTAATGATGTGATATTTCCATTATCTAATATGACAATTAGACGTAATTTAGTGAAATGTAATTTTAATGATATGTGAACATTTCTTTACCAGTATACATTTTGGACAAAGTATACATTTTGAAAGTTTTTCATAAGCCTTTCTACCTTTCTCGTATTTGGTGAAGACGGCACACTCGATTTATCTTCTTTTTTTGCAAGCAAACTGTCCAGTACCGCCATAAAAGCTTCTTTCTGGAACAGTCATTCATTGAATCGCTATTATTATACAGTAGACGGACATTCTATGAACACTATGAAATGGAATATATATATATATATATGTATAGGTTCTAACAATTTGAACGATAAAATGTTATGGAATGAGGAGGAAGGACAAAGGGTAAGGTGAAAAGACGGAAAGGCACTTCATATTCAAGATAAGTGAATCCTATCTACTCGCCAAGTTCAATGCTGCTGTATAGCCCTTAGAACGGAGATGTATCTATGCACTGAAATAAATTATACATTCACAGCTATTTACAGACAAAATGATACCCCAAAAAAGTTGAAATCGTAGAGCAAATTGTACAGCTCAGGTACCACAGCTCTGATTTCTGCGTTTTATGCGAAGAAAAACAGTATAGAGTGACTGTGAGAGTGGAAGAGACAAAATGAAGATAAATGTTGGTGGTATTATGGAAAATGAGGAGCACCAGGAGAGGAAGCACCATCAGCAGCACCATCAACGCCACGATCGATTCCAGGGTGCTCAGTTCTCCACATCATGTGTTTTTTGGTCGTTGGTGAAGAGAGGCATTTCGAGAATCGAGAAATGTCGATATTCGACAAATGAACTCTTGTTGTAATGGTGAAGCTCAAGGAACGGTAGTGCGGGTGCTCACTAGCCGAATGACACCGATCATTTATATCGATTATTAGTCACTGCACAGTAATAATGACAGCAGAATGGGTGTATTCCCTGGAAAGGATTCATTGAATGAGTAACCCAACCCGATTCTCGTATTACGCCGGCCGGGTCTGTATCGCGAATGCAAATAAAAGGGCTGTTGGAGCGACCTGCAATGTTCAGGTCCTTACTTGAAAGAGTCTTTTAGCATTACAGAAGAAATGTAGATGAAAGCAGGTTTTCAGACTTGTTCATTGCGGCATTACTATGAAATCTAACACACTTGCGGCATTTCTGTCTTTATTCATAGACCTTTTTCAACAATGACACTAACTGTAAATATACAAGTTATTTGATAATAACAAAAAAAGACCTACATCGAATTTGATAAACACGCGATCAATGAACGCCAGATTGGACGTGAACGAATTGAAAATAAAAATGATGAATCAAATTAAAATTTTAAGGAGAAGATTAAAAGACGGAATAACAATTCAATTTGGAACTAATTTTAGCTTCTTTATTTTATTCACAAGAAAATGTGAAGAGTAAATTTCAAACCTGGGTTTACTATCCGAACACCAAAAAAGGCGAGGCCAAAGTATTTAACGTAAGTGGATCACAATTGCGCCGAATAAAGGGAGTCGATTTATCAGATAATCTTAATAAAAACTGTTTTAATTTGAACTTGTTGTTTTTGGCGTAAAATCATGTTGGCAATAAAATAGTACTTATCTTTGCAGAGAGAAGTAATTTCGCTTCTTTATTAATTCATCCTAGTTGAAATTTTTTTGTATTTTCCCTATTCTATCTATAAATTTCGATCAAAATGAAGCTAGCAACAGTGCAAGCAATGTCTGGAATATCTGGTGTGGGAAATTAAGACCTGTATCGGATTAAATTATCTGAAATGCAGAAGTTTCCGCACATTACAATCATAAATTGTTGTTATGGTCAGTTGTTACTGCAGACTATGCTAGAAAGTTAATTTTAGGTCATAAAGTTGAAGATTTCCAACCGTAATCGATAACCTTTGCCATGACTCAGAAATTGATGTCATTAATTTAACATCCTACTTTTTTAATTCTGTCTATAATTAATTTTGTGGAAATATTTTAAATTTAATAATTAACTGTGGATGATTAACCATTGGTTAGACGTTCAGTTTTCTTACATCTCTCACAATACTGTACAATAATAACTCTCTCGCAGTTCATTTACTAAGCAAAACGTAGTGTAGTATGCAAATGAATTCAAACATGTTACTCAGTTCCGGTTTTCCGTAATAGAATTGATTCCGGACAAGTGATGTAGAGAGATGCAAATGCCTTGTATACTTCGTACAGATGTATATAAACAGGATGGAATCAAAAAAATTAATGAAAAAAGATCTGCTCGCTCTATGTAGCGTTGCATCAAACATATTGAAACCTAATTTTATTGTTTTCTGTAATACAAAGGTCCTTAACTAAATAATTTAAAAAAGATCTAACTAAATACTAACTACATATCTGCGCTCCTACTGCACTTTTTTCCGTTGAATGACAAATACTATGGCAGCATGGATATTTACTTATTTCTTGACTCTCATTTAAGGATACAGTAAGCTTATTCTACTGCTAACATGCAAGACTTCAGTATTTGCACCATTTCCAGGGAGTAATCCCGCTGAGAGTAACTAAATTTAAAAACCTGTCTTATTTCTAAAAAATTTCGAAAAATGAAAATACAACTACTGTACGATGATATTATTGATCATCTTATGAAATATCATCATTTCTTTTAACCTTTATTAATAGTTAACACTAACTCGAAGTATATACTCAAGTTAAAAAAAAGTACGTCGTGATTTACTTCTTATCATCCAGTAACTTTGCACACTGGATGGATGTATGTCACATTCCTCTGAGAACAATTGGCATTTGGAAATGTTGACTTCAGAAGTAGTAAACTAGAAGAAGTAAGAACAAAGATGTTGAGAGTTTGCTCAAAGTTAAGCTAGCTGGAGAATGAATAAATAAATACTGAAGTGGACGAATTCATGTGGTTATGAAAATGAGCTAATACGAATCTAAAATAGATGCAATTTCCACTTTACTGTTGAAGCATCAATCATTTACGCAGACGTATCAAACGGAGATTTTATGTGCCCTTTGAATCGAATGATATTGGTAGAAGATATGCATGCTCTCACTGCATCACTAATAGCATTTTCGGCATTTCTCGAGCGAATTATTCATTCCAATTATTGTTACCACAGTCTCGAGACAAAGTTCTTTGTCATCACAGCGATACGTGAAGAGAGAAAGAAAGTTCAAGAATGTAAGAAAGGAAAGATAAAAGACATCCTCTCTCTTTTCTTTTCCCCCTTCCTTGTTTGTATTGAACTGAACAGTTCTTCTCTGCCCTTTAAATCGTAATGGTCGACATTCCAGCTAAAGAAGTGCTCAGAAGAGAGGCTAAATAAACTGCAAAGAGAGTAAAAGATATCCCAGGAGCTTTGTCAACCAACCCACTTACCCACCAATTCTGTTCACGACAGTTGCATTGTTGTTCTGGGCAACTCGTACTGCTCTCCTCGATGTCCCGTTCAAATATTTGTTGTTTTTACCAGATCGATTCAAATCATTGCTACAGTCCTGTAACTTGTTGCTAAAGCGTAACATTATGCGCATTCGCATGCTGCATTTTTTCGCATATAAAATTAATTTTTTTATAAAAACTCAAAGAAATTTAAATCGGATTAATAATGATATGAAAGACGAGAGTTCTTAAAAGGCGTAATAAAGTCTGGGAATTTGTCTTCCACTTTAATGACAGTCAAGAATCATCGGGGAAGAATTGCAGGTATGAAAGTTGGCTTATATAGCAGGGTAAGTAATCGTAAACGATTGTGAATGTCAGTTTTCACCGACGAGCTTCTTTGAAGCACATTTGATAAGCCATCGGCACTTGGGGTTTGTTATAATTTTCCTGTCGTATATAACAAAGAAAGAAATAAGTATTTTAGAAAATATGAAGACAACAAAAATAACGAGTATAGTAATTTCATAATTTTCCAGAAATTTTCAACTGCTTTAACAGTTTCTTATTGTACTGTTTACAGTGAATAATTCGACAAAACTTTGAAGAAAATGCAACAAAGCGATCGATATCTAATTGAATCATCTGTAATCGCTCTACCTGGTTAAGGCCTTACCTAATTTTATACTTAGCAGCACAAAGAATTAATTTGAATATATACTGGAATTAATATTTTACAGGATGCCGTGATCGTTCCGGATCACCATTACTGTTTATAAATTGTATGGATAATGTCAGTAAACTTGGTATTACTTTGCATTTTTTTTAACCATTACTTATTACTGTTTCCATTATTTAAGTATTCTTTCTAACAACACCTCTTTTATATTACTTACGAATGATTTTCCCACAATTTACTACTAAAAATTTACTAGTCATACCGTTGCGAGATCTAAATTCAAAATGATTAAGGGTCTGGTAAACAAATAACTTACTACTAACATTAATTTAATATTCTAATTCATACGCGTTACTTAATTTTTATCAGATTAAGTCCAATTTGCCATAAAGTTTAGGCATAAAAACAACCAACGCGCCGAGTTATGAAGAACTGGTGTCAGTCATCAGTTATCTCTCCCAAATACCTGGTGAAAATGTCTGCAAGTTAGGATTTACAGTGGTGATCGATGGACGAAAGGCAACTATAAAACACATGCGTAGTGCATTACGAGCATGCCAAGTGTTGATTCATTTTTCTAGGGCTTCTTTGATGAAGTTGAATAAAAGCTTAATTTATAATACATCATTAGGGAGTAATGATAACAATTGCAGCAAGCACTGTATCGTCGAATTCGATTTATATTTGTCATTCAACCGGAAAAATTTTTAGACCAACAAAAACTTAATTTTGAACTTATCAAAGAAGCTTATCAATTCAAGGTAAGTGTCGGTTTCAATAAAGGAATGGATGAGTTAGCACAAAGACTATTATTTCAGTTAGTGTTCAGTTACAGAAAATTCTTTATTGTATTCTTTATACATATAAACAACATTAAATTAAATTCCAAAAAAAACTTCGTCCAGAAGTCAAAAAACAAAAACAAAGGGAACACGAGAGATAAAGATAGAAATGCATTATAATTGCTTAACTTTTAGTGCACTCTAATCTCTCTAAATAAATTATTACGTTTTGTGGACGCCATGCAATTACCAGATACGCTGGGTGGCACACTACACTATGATCCATATTTATGGATTTTACTTAGACAGGTTTTTTTTTGTCAAACATAACAGTTATGTTGAGTAATGTTTACTTCCACTATTTTTTTTTTTTTTTTTTTTCACATGAACTTTCAAGAAGATTGAGAATTACGTGAACAGAGCGAACAGTTGGATAGAAAATAACAAAAGACGTGACAATATGATATCAAATCAGTGCGATGAGACTTTCAAGAAGGACATTCTCAACTCAAATGCGCTTCTCAAAATAGGTGAAATCTCTGATCGAATAATTCCTATAAAAGTTTTTTTTTCTTCACATTTGCTAGCTTTTCTGACAAAATTCAATGGGCTAGAAATAACTTCATAACAAATCTAATTTACAGATAAGGTAAAGTAGTTTTACTTGAACAAGTCCAATTTTGGGGTATCATAAACATTTACACCATACTTCGTTCAGGAGACGATTTACTTGGCGAATTAACGCAAAATAATAGGATGAACCTGCTGAAAAATGGCGATTGGGACAACGCTGTGCAACACGTCGATTTTCTCATGAAACAAATTAAGGTTCTTTAAGCATTCATTATTTGAATATGACTAATAAAATTTAATTCTTTAGCATCATTGTGTTTTTATTTTTGAAGTCATTCTTTGTTGGTGAAAGTGTCTCAAATTGTTTCAAATTGTTCAATCCAATACCTGCACTATTAATATTGATCATTTCATAAAGATTGATACAGTTATATACTTTGTGATTTATCTACTTTTAATTAGGCTAAAGTGTGACTTTCCTATCAGAGATCACAGAGTGGCAATCATAAAAATATTTAGATTAGAATAGTTGGATCTTCTTACAGGACATCGAGGAGAAATCATCAGAAGCAAAATATCGGAAACAGAGATATGTACCACTGAAATTGTTGGAAGATCATAGTGAAGGTGTGCATAGTTTAGTGAACTGGATTCTGGGCGCTGGTGAGAGATGGCTTCTGACCTTGCATGAAATTGGTGAATCATATGACGATGCTAAGCAATTACTGAAAGAACACAATGAACTGGAAAAAAAGTTGATAGTCTGTTCAGTGCTTTATTTAATAAATGTTATATTAGATCAACAAATAAAGCTTTCTTTTCATTTATGCTTCTAGCGGTTGCTAACATTAATTTCAAAAAATTTTTAAATCTTGTTAGGGTGTGGAAGGGCAGTCGTGTGAACTGGTAGCAGTAGGACGTGAGTTACAACATCAGTTTCCAAGACATGCTATGGCATTACAACAAAGCATAGACAATGTGCAACAGCTGGTTCATGCTTTCTGCACACGTGTTATGTATCAAAAAGAAGTTGCTTTGCACTCCGTTAACTTCTATCACATGTTGAATGAGGTATGATTTTATTTTGTTAGCTGCTAAATTAGGGTTTGACGTGCTGTTGAAATTTAAGATGCTGTTGATAATGACAATTAATGGTAATAATCTTTAACTTTTTGCATTCATATGATTTTTAAATCACGAATTAGAGCATATCTGCTAAATCAGTAGTAGAATAAGGATGTGGAGTGAGTAAAAAATTAATCTACAAAGAAAAAGTAATGAATGATTTTAGTTCTCGCGGAAAACAAACTTATTATTGGAATCGCTATGTACAAATGTGAAAGCGAATGATATTGCAACTGCTGAGAAAGAACGAAACGAAATGGAAGTTAAAATAGATGAACTTGGTATTGTTTCTATTTTATTTTGAATTTCGTTATCCATTTTAGTAATCGAGTATGTGACTTTTCTATCTTTCTTGCCAGAATATCATTTTGGAAAATATAATATATGCTTGCTGTTGAAAATATAGTTTATGCTTAGTATTGTAAGATTTCTATATATATAAATTAATTTTCCCTTTAAGAAAAAACTTACCATTGTGTGATCACCAATGGTATGTCATTTATTGACAAGCTTTGTACTAATCAATCCAACTCAACTGGCAGACTTATTACACGTGATTATTCGGCAAGTATTGTACATATCAGGTTGTATTATTTGTTCCATCTATATTCCAATAATTTTCCAACATCCTTATACTTTCACTTATGGACGATAATAAGATGAATATCTGATTCATCAGACAGATTGCAGGGAAATATTAGAAGAATCATGTGGTCGAAGATGGCGTTGTCAGAATTTAGCAGATGTTCGCAGACTAAAAATTAACCAACTTCTACAGCTCTACACATGTGAAGAAGATGGACAGCAGGTTAATTTACTTGAGTTCATAGGAGGAGGACCATAAGATATTTCACGTATTTTAGTTCGGACTAGTCATTACATCAGCATTAACAACTAAAATTGGTATCAAAACTTTGTAATTTCGTTATATATTTAGATGTTCTCACACACAAGAATTTTTGAAATAATACGTTAATAGTAATAAAAAAGTTTATTTCAGGTAGTTAATTGGATTGAAGAACTTTACCAGACATTAGTAAATAGTTATAATGACTTTGAGCAACTGCATCTCATGCTAGAAAATAGATTGAAACTGGAAGAAACCGCACGAGTTAGTAATTTTTCTATTAATAATTGGTTATCTGGCTGATTGAGTGGTTAAAAATTGAGTTGGGACATTTATTGCTTAAAAATTTGTTAGGTGGATTGTTAAAAGTGTTTGTTTAGGACTTTTCTAATCCCCATTTCTCTGGTTTTTTACTATTTTTAGTTTAAGTTTTTGGATAAATTTCAATTCCTTAAGAAATGGCGAACATGTTCAGAGCACGTATGGATACGGTAAACAATTATGTCAAGTGATGCTCGTGTTGAGGAGATCATTAAGATTGGAAATATGGCCTGGATTAAAACTGAATCAAAGATTGGAGTCAACTTGGGCAAAATTTTGTTGTGCTTTTAACGAAAAGAGAATGGAACTTGATATCATTAATGCATTTCAATCTACGGTCCGCAAAGTAATTCCTTTTATAACATTTGCACAATTTACAACACTCTGGTGAAAACTTCCTTTTTCAAACATCAAAATATTTTTCTAACTGGAAGTCTTATGATATCTGTAGGTAAATGAGCGCCTTGATGAGTTATCTCTTCGACTCGATGGTAAAGTTTCAGAAAGGCGTTCGAAAGAAGCATCACTTACAAATGAAAAGAAAAGTATTGCTAATAACATCCAACAACTGAAACAGGTTGCTAACATCCTAATTTAACAGCTAATAGCAAAATGTTGAAGTGATGTCTGGGTATTCTTTGTAGTTCTTTATAGTAACAATAGTTATAATGGAATTAATTCAAGAGTCAAGTAACAATATTCAGCTTAGAGAGTTATTCATTTCCAAATTCTGTCGATTCCTGAATTGTGCTCTGTGGACTTTCCAAAACAATAAGCTGCCAGATTTTCCTCATAGAAATTAGGATTCTGGTTCGAGAAAATAAGAAAGCGGGTGCAAGTTTTGAAAAACTTACTTAACTGAAGAAATTAGTATTGCAGAAACAGACGTTGTGCAGAGATTTGCTGGATTCGAGCTCTAAATAAGATCGAACGAAAATTTGGTGAGGTGAAGTGAAAACAATGCAATTTGAGGAAGATATGTGAAGATAAAAAATGTCGCACTAAAAGTATCCGAGGAATTTAATGCACAATTGATATATGATACATGCAACGAAAGTGCTAAATATAATAGCACAATATCAAAAACTGCACTACCACATGGCTGATATTTATTTATTAGAACAGTCATTGAAATAAGGAGTCAGAAATTAGTTAAAAATGTGCCTTTAAACCATAGTGTAAGAGTGTGATAGCTTTAATGTGACAGTTCTGTTATACGTTGAAGATGTAAAAAGCTTTTTAGTATCCTGCAAATGACGCAAAATATTCACTGCTTCCATATATTTGTTAAACAGTTCTTTGTTTTGCCAATATCATTTATGCCAATCAAAGTAAATTTCAGTTTCTTGATAATATACTCTTCTGTGCATCTGATGCATCTATTCCAAAATTTTGTACTTGCTTATTCGGTTGTGGTGTTTGTTTCAGATAATAATTATGAATTATTATTTGAATTAGCTATGTTATCTGTACAGTGGAAATGTTTTCTGAAATTCTAAAAGAGTTTTTGGTAATTTGAAATCAAGTAGCAAACTAAACAGCTACGATTATATAGTTATTTATATACATGTGAACATTGAACAGGTTGATATCGCTGCATCAATTCAATTAGAATAAGATGTAAGGAGACAGGAGGCTGTGTGCATTTGTAGTGGTAACTAAAATTCTTTGGATTCCTGCTCCTCACCTTAATTAATTGTAACTCTTGTCACCTCTCGCCTTTTTCTTTTGAATTAACATGTGTAGCTCTTCCCACTTAATGATTGCTGAACTGGTTTTTCATTCATCTTTTACAGTAGCAAGAAATGGGGCGCTGTTAACATTTCTTTAAGAAGACGAGAAAATGACAAGCACTGAACGGAGTAGTTTTAAAATCGGTCGAGTAGAAATAATTTCTCGAACTGACTTGGATTCTTTAAATCATTTCTCTCGAACTGACTTGGATTCTTTAGATCAGCAGAAGAAATCATCGGGAGAATTTTGCCCTTCTCAACACAGTGTATAAGAGGTTCATCTTTCTTTTCCGAATTGAAGTATGGCAGTAATCAGGTATTTTCACGCGTAAAAAAAGGCAATAAGTAGATAAGAGTAGGGCATATTTGAACTGATTGGAAATAGGAATTAAATTGGTAAGATAAAACAGACGGCAGATAATTGGTATCTTAAAGGAACTAATGTATTTTTTAAATGTAATTTTTTTAACAGCATCACCGGACAGTGCAGTAAAAGCAGTTTGGTAATATGGCAGTGATCTTATTATTTGACCAGAGCTGTTGTTACATTGAGAATTGACGTGAAATATTTATCTAAGCTCCCATCTTCGTGCTAGATGTAACTATGTTAACATAATTAGCTTAAAATATGGGTTGCTGCGACTTTGCATGGATTCTGAGACGAAGTGTCCGTACTACATAATGGTAATTAATGAGGAAAATGTTAATAGTGATAATAAATGGGGGAAGGGTGCCAATATTAATATCCTTCAATTTGTTTGATGGCAATTAAGCTTTTTGCCTCAGCAGAGTTTAAGGGCTCTCAAAAGATTTCTGGTGTAAGGATGATTTTTACTACATCAGTTCGTTTAGTCGTATCCCTCATTACTTCATCACAAATAATAAAATTGGAACCAAATACTGTTTTCTGATAGTAGTCATGTGCAGACATGAGTTCCTCAATGTTGGAACAAAAATTCAGTTCGAATCTATTTTTATTTCTTTGGATATTCTCTAAAGGATTTATTTGGTTTCCACTCTAGTTTACAGTACCCTCAAAATTTATCAAAATTCGATCATGATTCAGGTTTCACAGAATGGCCATAGGTCGATAACTTCTGACTCAGCATTCCATTGCTATACAACTTCATTAAAAATTGAAAATCATATTTTTATAAAATTCATTGCTTTTATTCATAAAAATTGTTTTTTAGATGAAATTTCATTAGCACAGAAAGTTCATTTTGTTTTTATTAACGACATAGAAAACTTTGTTCTTTTTATTGCAAGAAATCAAGCAGGTTTGCAGACGTAATTGTTTTGTAAATGATTTGTACGTAGTTTGCATGTGATTTGTAATGAGAGTAAATGTTACAGAAAAAAGAAATGGACAAGAAATGACATGATTTTCAACATATTTTTAAGGGTAGAGTGAGCTCTTCTTGTTTTAATTTGGAAATATTACGTGCCATTTTTGTGTGGATTTAATTCGTATGCATATGAACATTCTCCACTAAATTAATTAAAATTATGATTCAAATTAAATTGATTTGAATTCCCCTTAGTTACGAAGCAGTTATGGGATTGCAAAAAATAGAGCATTTGTTGCAAATTACAAATTAATTACAAACCACTTGCAAACGTGCTTCATTTCATGTGTTAGAAAGAAGCTAATAATGTTTCAGAACAAACAGTTCAAATAAAGCAAAGTAGAGGAATCTGTGAAAGAAAAAGTAAGAAAAATTGAGGAAGTTTTCGTTCTCTTTCGTTTTTTTGAATGAAGTTTTGATCAAACATTTCCGGAAGATATTTGCGTTGTATTGAGAATAAGCTAAAAACATCTCTTTCGTCATTTCTTCGCTATTTGTTGCTTTTAATTTTTTGGTTTATCTAGATTTTTAGCGCAAATCAAGCAACTGAAGTAGTGACATGGCCATAGGTTGATAACTTCTGACTCAGCATTTCATTGCTATACAACTTCATTAAAAATTGAAAATCATATTTTTATAAAATACACTGCTTTTATTCATAAAAATTGTTTTATAGATGAAATTTTACTAGCACAGGAAGCCCATTTCGTTTTTTATTAACGGGCACAAAAGACTTCACCTTTTTATCACTTGAAATCAAGCAGGTTTGCAGAGTGCTTGCAATTGGTTTGTACATGGTTTGCATGCGGTTTGTAAATGGTTTGGACATTTTCTTTTCATACAGAAATGAGTTGCACTAGTTTTGTTATGCACTGAAAATGATTGGAATCATTCAGTCAGTGTTTCCAGTCATTTCGAGCGACAAAAATAGTGGGGATCTTGTGTCAATCTAATCGTTTCCCATATTGTTATTTTTATTATTTAGTTCAACTTGCTTGCTCACTTTGAAAATTGTCCGTATCATCAATGAACAAAACTCTGTCTACTGTCACTTTGCGATGATCAAAGAAAATATTGATGAATATAAAAACAGAGTACAGACAAGATTACTGTGAATATAGACGGAATAATGAGAACGGAGAAAAAGAAAATAGTTCTTGCCTATTCTCTGCAAAATGCATAGACTTTGGTACATTTATTTTACATGCTTTTATTTTACAATATAAAACTAAAAAATTCGTTTTTTTTTTATAGTAATTAATAAAGCAAAAAAAAAACTTCTCGCACATATTCTTAGACATAAATAAGCTCAGCTATTTTTACTTGACATTTAAAATTGAAATAGTTTTATACATGTCTAAGGGATATTCAAATAAGATTAGTCTTATGGATTTAACAGTTAGCTTTACTAAATTTGCACATTTAATAATATCATGTACCTTTATTGAAAAAGTTTGATTTATCTATTGTTTTAAAAAAATAATAAAGATTTATCAAAAAAAAAAAAAATCAGAAACATCTATCTAATACGGTAAATACAAACAGTAGTTAAACTGAAATATTTTTGGTAACATTAAAAGCAGTCTTAGTTTTACAAATAATTCGTTATATTCACATTGTCTACACATGCACTGTACTATTAGGATCACAGTAAAGTACTTTTCGTTGTTCTCTAACTTATACATCGATTTTTTTGTCTTTTACATATTAAACTTTAAGTTTTACTGGTCTTTTAATTGGCTTAAATTATTCATGTAATAAACATATTTTCATATAATTAAAATTATTATTAAAGATCGATCCGAAACATTCATTGTTGTTTTCTTCTCCTCTTCCTTATTATTTATAGCTAAGTGCAATGGCAAAACAGTCTATGGGATCCATTCCATATATTATCTACTTCTCGTTCTTCGGTTCTTATGGCTTACTTTCTTATTTAGGTTAATTATAGTTGTTGTTTGTTTACAGTTTTGTTTTTCATCTTTTTTTTTTTTGTTGTTTTTTTGCAATAGCAGTAGGAGTTTTATCTGTAACAGATTTATTTTTTACTTGTGGTTAACATATGTCTGAAGTTTTTTTCCTAATTTCCTTGAAGGTTCTTTTTTTGAAATTTTGAAAAAAAAATTATAGTTTTTTTTTTAATTTATAGTTTCTTTCTTCTAGTATCTCGACTTTTTTCCTAATTTTCTATTACATTAGCTTTTTTTTCTTTCCTTTTTTGTGCAATGTCTTTATTTAGCAATTCGCCTTTTTTTTCTTTTTTTTTTATATAATTGATTTCACTTTTGCATGTTTTCTTGAAAAAAAAAAAAAACATTTTGTATTTGTTTATTGTCATTTACATTTTACGAAAACTGCGCTTATTTTATATATCACGTTGATTAAATCTTAATTTTCGAAAGTTTTCTTTAACTATTATTTCTTTTTATTTTTTTATTCCTTTCTTTTTTTAATTTTTTTTAAAGCTTGCCAATGTTCAGTTTTTTCTCGGCTCGCATTTTTTTACTACATTAATTGCATGTTTTTTTTCTTCTGTTATTGTTACTTAGTACATGTTGACCTCATTAACTGTGTATTTTTGGCGAAATGTAATACCAAAAATATGTAGCTAGACGTGAAAAACCATTACGTGAACATTAATGAAAAAAATGTTTAGCAAGGATGATTATAAAGCATCATATCTTTTTCTAATGTTGAATGATTCAAATCTAAATGAATCTGAATGCAAGTAGCAGTAAGTGGTACAAACAAATGAAACCAAAATTGGATGACAACATAACACATACACATTAAGGAATGAAAGCATGTCAACAAACATAAAATTGATAAAACTTGTCATTTACCACTATTTGTTACCACTTGCTATTATTTTCTATCACTTTCTACTGCCACTTCCTATTATTTGCAATCACATGTAACTGTAACCACTTGCGACCACCTGTTACTGTAAGCGTTTTGCAACTACCTGTTACTACAACCACTTGCAACCATCTACTACGGCAACCACTTGTTACTGTAACCACTTGCGATCACCTGTTACTGTAAGCGTTTTGCAACTACCTGTTACTACAACCACTTGCAACCATCTACTACGGCAACCACTTGTTACTGTAACCACTTGCGATCACCTGTTACTGTAAGCGTTTTGCAACTACCTGTTACTACAACCACTTGCAACCATCTACTACGGCAACCACTTGTTACTGTAACCACTTGCGATCACCTGTTATGGTAGCTGTTGTAGCCGCTTGTACAGTAGATGGTTGCATGTGTCTTGCCAGCAATATGGGCTGGGTATAAATAATAAAAAAGGTTTAAGGCTGAAAAAAAAAGGATGAATGCTTGATTGTTGTACGATCTTTAATAATAATTTTAAGTAAATGAGATTAAGAGACCAGTAAAAAAACTTATACGTAAAAGAAAAAAGAAAAGTAATGTATAAGTTAGAGAAAATCGAAACATGCAAAACATCAAAATCCCCGCCAAAAGCTCTCTCGTGATTTTACAATTAAGTAAAATAAAGGAGTTTTCTAGAAGTGTCGATGATATTTAAAGTTGCATAAATATTTCGAGTGATCACACCTTTACTTTTATGTTTGCATTTTCATTAATGTACAATTGTCGCTAGTCAATTAATTTCAATTCTATGCATTGATTTGCAGCACGATGTTAGAAAATAGATTTGAAAGATCGTCCCAATAGTTTTATCATTCAAAACCTTTTGTCAGAAAGCAAATAACATTATAAGTAATGGATCGAATTGGAAGAGGGTGTTAAAATTCGACAAATTCTCGTTTCTCAAAATTATAACATATTAAAGATTTGAATAATCGAATAATTCCTTTTGCTCTATGAAACCATTGCAATAAATAGACTATCAGCAAAATTTGAGTACTATGAAATCCTAAATTAAGTGGAAGAATTGAAAAAAAAGCTGTGCAGGAGTACACAAAACAATTTTCGTTTTTTTTTTTTTTTTCGAATGAAGTTTTGACTAAACATTTCTGAATGATATATACATTGCACTGAGAATGACTCAGCAATTATTGCTTTTGTTTTCTCTTCTTTGTAAGGTGATGATGGATGATAGATCATTTACCGTATTATGTGTTCGACAGAATAAAGTTGATTAGAACAGAGTAAAAAAATAAATTTGCTAAAATGATGTGCTAAATAAGCCATATTCACACAGATTGTTTCAGTTGATTTTAAATTGCGATTAAAGATAAGCTAAGAAAACATCTTTTTAAAATTGGTAAAAAATGTCAGTTACATCAATGAGGACAGTGATGGACAAAACTTTGTATATTATCACCATGCGATGATAAAGAAAAAATTGATGAATATGAAAACAGAGTACAGGCAGTAAGATTACTATGAAAAAAGACTCATCGTCTGTTATAATGAGCACAGACAAAAAGAATGGTTCGTGCTATTCTCTTCAAAATGCAAAAGGCTTGGATATACATTTATTTTACAATATTTATAAAGCTAAAAAATTAGCTTTTTTTATAATATTAACTATTATAAATAATATTAACTGTTAAAAAATAAAAATTTTTATCATTTTGCTTTATTGGTTTTCATTGAATATGATCATAATTCTTTTGTTTTGATAATTAAAAGATACAGATAAAAGTTATAAAGTGTTAAGGAAATGACATGATCTATGCATTTTCAACATGTTTTTAAAGGCGAAGTGAGCTCTTCTTGGTTTAATTTGAAAATACTTCGTGTGTGTCATTTTTGTGTTGCATGATAATCATATGTGATGAACATTCCTTGTTAATTTAATTTATGATTTAAATTAAATTGATTTAAATTTCTTATAATTATGAAATAGTGACATAACCATACATCGATAACTTCTGACTCAGCACTTTAAAGTATATTAATTGTTATTTTACTGTACAGCTACACTAATATTTGAAAATCACATTCTTATAAAATCCACTGCTTTATTCATAAAAATTGTTTTTTAGATGAACTGAAAATTTTTTGCTATCCAAATTAGTAACAAGAACTCAGGTTTTTCTAAAAAAAAATTGATGTTTCAATTTCCAATATCACCTTACTTTCTCATCACTTCATCATTTTGCAGGCATTCCAATTCATCAACTTGCAAACCAATTACACAGCATTTGCAAACATGCTTCATGTATTAAAAAACAAGTTTTGAAAAGAGGGTGTTTCGTGTCAAAGGAAAGTTTCATTCCATGATTTAAAAAAAAAAAAAAAAAAAAAAAAAAAAAACAAGACACAGATACACGATGGAGCAATGAATAAGAAGTAAATTGGTGAAGAATATTTCGGAAAAAAAGTCAGGAATTCACTTCTCATTCTTGATAACCGATTATCTTAGCAACAGTTTTATAACTTTCCTTAAGAAAATTAATAAAACAAATTAGTTTTTTTGGTTAAGGCTAGCCTATTTTATATAGTTAGAATGGTTTCTCAAAGTGTAAGGCTAGCCTATTTTATATAGTTAGAATGGTTTCTCAAAGTGTAAGGCTAGCCTATTTTATATAGTTAGAATGGTTTCTCAAAGTGTAAGGCTAGCCTATTTTATATAGTTAGAATGGTTTCTCAAAGTGTCAAGCAAAACTGTTTTCTAGTTATTATTTTCAAAATTTTAGCTACCTTTAATTTCAAATACTGATTACGGAACTGCATTTTTAACATGACCTTTGCCACAGATTTTATACTTTCAAATATTGTCCCGTCTATATCTATGTATGTAATTATAGACATTCACAATTTGTAATTTATTTGAAAACTAAAGTTGAGTATTTCTGGTACTACATTCCTTAACGACCACAATTAGCAATAATTTGAGTTATAAGCACCTGCATTTTGTTATTAACACGATAATTATTCCTTGTTGACGTATCTGTTTGTTAGTTTCGATTTAAAAATTTATTTCAGACTCTGAATTTCTAAAGTCCTCAATCAGACAGAAGAAATGTTGTTTCAGAACTACAGCTTTTTATCCAGTGCATTCAACCATAATTTGCTTTTCATGATTAAGGAGAATAAAGTATTTTGCTTTAGCAATAATCAGTTATTGCTTATCTGTTTGTCCTCTCCTTATGCATCTAGAAAAATGCAAAAATACCGGTACATCAGATGAAGAACCCCACTGCATGACAAAGTGACACCTATGCATATAAATTTTATATATATGGTAAGACTTGTTCCATTTGTTCCATTTTTTATTCAAATACAATCATTCAATAATTCACTAGTTGATAATGAAAGTAGAAGTGACGTTCTTAGATTCTTTTGGAGATAGTGCCAAGTTCTTTTCAAGCATTCACATACAATCCTCAAAAACTGGTCTTTTTAGCATTAGCTGAGTAAATTGAAGTGCATCGATCCAATTATTTCCTATATATTAACAATAAAACCGTATGAAGTCAACAAAATCCTTACAGCAGAAGAATATCACTACTTTCAATTAAATATTATAATTCCCCGTTAATGACTAATGCTATTAAGCAGTGTGTCATAATTTCATATGATATGATTATCATTAATTCATTATTATATACCATATAATGACATATGGAAATTTTACTTCATATGCAGATGTGCATTAAAAATATTGGACACATGGTAACAATATGATATAAACAGGTCTGACTATACCGTGATAAATAATACATGACCATTCAACCAACGCTGGCTGACTAATGATTTCAATTTATATTTATTTGAAGCTTATTTATTTCTACAATTAAACCATTACTCTCGGAAAATAAATGATATTCCGTTTTGTTTCTTTTAGGTCATTAAAAAAAATGGAAAAAAGCTCTTATGTTCTACAATACTGTTTGAAATTTCAGCTTTTTTAGAATTAAATTCATTCAAGAAAAAGAAGTTCTTTTTTTTTTTTTTTCAATTTTTCTGATGCAATTTCGAACACTTCCAACTGGCTGTATCAGTAATGAAGTGCTGGGCAAGATACATCGATGATGAATATTTCATTGTAAATAGAAACAGCTAGTTGTATAGAATGAAAAAGATAAGATCTAAATTTATTTTAGCAATAGAAATGAACAACAGAAATCAATCCCGAAATTTTAGTGAAAGTAGGAACCTGTTCTATAAACTTGCCCAGTGGAATCAGTTCAATGACTGTAGGAATCTTTTTCATAAAGCATCTCTGCAAGGGTTTAAAAGAAATTTTTAAACAAAAGCCATTGTTTTTACTTTTTTGTTTAGGTGGACATTTGCATTGTCAAATATGTTCATCAGTTTTACCACTAAGATTTTGTTTAAACCATTAACCCAAAGCATCGTTACACTGAGATTCAGGGAGCATGCATTACTGGAGCTTGATAATAAGAATCAAAATTAGTAAACTTTGTATGCCAAATTGAGTTTAAACAATTTCATGCCTATACAAATTCGAAATGTGGAAATGTGCAATCTATCCAATGTTCCCAAAGGATTCTTATCACCATTTCAACTATTTGCTAGCAAATACTTGACAGAACTTGAAACACTAATTCTAAATGCATTTGCGCTCATACTAAATAAGAGAAAAGAATTTTCTGGTTTTCACATCAATGGGAAATTATGTGCTACATTTTTTACACATTAAAATGACTATCACGTGTTTCACACAAGATTCTCGAGCTTTATTTCTTAGATCCTAAATTATAACCAAAGACTAAGAGCTAAGAGTTAATGGTTTACTTTTTCACACTCGTACTTCCTGAAATCAAGAAAAAAAAAATTCACAAGAAAAATATTCTGATTAGGTATAAAATCTTTGATTAAAATCCACATTTGATAACTATGCCGGCAAAAAGTTTTTTTTCGAGTTCTAAGAACTAAGGATTTTCAGAATTACCACTGGTAGTTAACTTAATTCTCGAAGATCTTGAAGAATTGCTAAATTATAATGCTAAAGGCTATCATTTATATTACTGCTAGTTGCCACCTCTGACATAATTCCTGCATTTAAAAATTGTTCAATTCGAGAAAAATAAGGCAGATTCATAATTTCGTCCAAGGAAATTGAAAAATGATCGAACAAGCGTCATCCGACGAAAGAAAAAAAACGGTGTCAAATTTTTTTTTTTTGCACATACTTCTAAAATAGATTCGAGATTTTAATAATGGTTTACTTGTTCCCGACGTATTATGTATTTATTAAAAAATGGTGCCATGCGAAAATATCATTGTATGAATTATTCACTGTAAATAGAGCATCTATCAAAATTCAGTCTTTTTGCACTAATAAAATGTAGACTCTCTTCATATTGGGTTCAAATCATCTTTTTGTGGTTAAAGATATGCAAAAGAGGTGGAGAAAACACACTTCCATAGCATGCAATAATTTCAATTAATAATAAAATAAGTATTTTTGTGAATTCCCGCTTGTTTTCTAGCTATTCAATGCTTCCTTCCTAAACAACACATCAATGCAGAATAAAAGAAATAAATTTTATGATCAATTTCACCGAGACAAAATCTATTACCTTTGAAATTTAGGAAGACGAAGACACTATAGAAAAAGAAAAGCATACTTAAAAAGGTAACAGCAGAGTGTGCAGTTGTTAAGCCATTAACTCTTCGAGAGTTACTTTCATTTATTTTACAACTCTCACTCTTCTCTTAAACTCAACACTTGATTAATTCAAGATCTTTCAGACACTGACTTACAATTCAATATTAACATTAACCTAAAATAGATGGCTGTGTGTGGTAGGACGGGGTTGGTCATCAACAATAATGCGTCATAAACTTTAAAGTTATTGCAAGTTTAGTCTCATAGAATCCAATGTTTTTCCACTTTAATTCCAGATTGAACAGAATTATTCAATTTTCTATTCTCATCATCGGATTACATTAATGGACAGGACGTTCTTTCCAACAATTAACCCTTTTTTGTTTGACATCACCCATTTGATTACGAAAACAGGCATCCATTTTCTTTCTATAGCAAATTTTTTTTAGAATTGTAAAATAATTTACGAAAATTTCGATTTGCCAGGAAAATATTTTTTTCACAAACTTGTGACGATGAAGAATGTAACTGATGAATTTGTATGAGTCTGGAATTGCTATCTATCAAGAATTTATAACCATAAATAACCTAATTTAACGCTAAAATTTAGTGCGCTAATAACAAATGGTTTCATCAATCAATAAGCCTAAGCTAACAGTTCCAAAATATTTCTTTGTTCGTTAGCAACTTCAAGAAATCATATTACTTGCTTATTTTCAGTCTTTCAGTTTTTTAATAAATGATTGATGATTCATTTATACGCGGAATTAAAATCAATTATATCTATATATAAAATTAGCCCATGTGATTTCATGCTACTAATTAATTGGGAATTGCAAAAATGTGTTTTGTTTGCCCGCTCGTTGTGAATTAAATTGAATGAGAGAACTGCTTTAATTGCTGAATATTGCATTTGCTGCTATTCTCCTGCAAGTTACACTGTTTTGTAGGTGTGATACGACAGGCCTCAGAACTAATGAAATGACATTCCAAAGGCTGATAATGAGGTCTGATTCTCATGAGACTCGTAAAATAAATTTATCTGCCAGTCAGGTTCCACATTACTACTATAATAGAGTTTTAGATCTGATTATCAGCAGTTAACTTTGGTGTATTCGCTTAGTGTGGCATCCATTTTCGCGTGATTTAACTACAAAAAGTAAGTCATTGTTGTTGTAGCATATTTGGCGTATATCCGCTGGTCAAAAGATCTCGTCTTGGGAAATGCTGCGTTCCTGGATCACTTCAATACTCTTCATTCTTGGTTTTATCAGCATTGCTGTGAATTGCAGTTTACAATCTGAGCGATTCGACAGGCAAGATCGCGACTACCGACCATTGCAGGTTAGTTCTGTTTTCAATAGTTCGCTCTTTTTTAAACCGAATTGAATTTAGCCACTATTTTAAAATGCAACTTACAGTTTCATTATTTCGACCACTATTGTCAATATTTCTACACAGTATTTTAAAAAGTACTTGGTTTGTGAATTCCTAAAACAAGAAATTCAATGAATTGTTTTTTTTTTTAAAAAAAAAAAAACAAAAGTTTACTTAAGGTTAAAAAAAAAAAAACAAAAGTTTACTTAAGGTTTACTTAAGGTTAAAGAAGAATCACTGCTTGATAGTATCAAAAGATTCACATGAAGTGAGAGTAGATGTAATTTCTTGGAGATATATTTATCAGGAGAAACTTTTCTTTTCTTCTCATACTTCTCGTTTCAATCTTGCTATCAAATTATTACGTACAAATGAGCCTTTTGACCCAGAGAAAGAATTAATCGCATAAATTGTTCTTGTTCTTTAAGAATCTCAAACATCACCGTTCTTATTAAAATTCTCATACACAGAACGCCAGATAGATTCCTAAAAAAATTTCTTTGCTTATAAATAAAGTTGGCTATCAGGCTACACCAGAAACCCTCAGATTAGGAATTCATTTTGAATGCATTAGGAAATTTCGCATCCTTTTCACTAATTACAAAAAAAAAAAAGTGAGAAAGAAGTGAGAAAACATAGTTAACGAAATATGCATTGCAGTAAACTGAAATTTCGTCCAGGAAACAAGGAGTTTTTTAAAATAACTTTTAAAAAGAGCAAAGAAACTATTATAATGACATTATTATAACCTTATCGTATCTTCAGAGATCGCACAGTACGCTTATTATCTATCATCATTCCATGTGAATGCATACGAGATATTAAAGATATCGGAGATGAATAAATAAGTAGGTATATTGAAAAAAAACGTCACGAAAGTTCGCTCCTGTCATTTACATACCACGGATTATTATAGGAAGCATTCCAACAAATTTGAACATTAAGCATAATCTTTGAAGATATTTTTCTTAGCCAAATTAAAAACACTACAGAAGTTTAGAGCTCTAATTACAAATTAATTACCAATGCCATTCCTTTATTCCATCTTTTATTCAGCCTGCAATCTGAGCAAATGTTTGTGGTTTCAAAATTCTCATTTTTGACTAGTGAGCTTAATCAAACAATTCATTTTTATTTCTCAATATACCTTTATTTGGAAATTTTCAATGTAGCTTTAACATCTACGATGGTTCTGAAATTTTTAGAATGAAAATCACAACAACTCCATTAGGAAAATGAGATCAGGAAACCTTTCTCTTTAAAATAAAAATAGAAAAAGTAAAATATTTGAAAACTGAAAATTGAATATCAACAAGGCAAAGTCAGTTATAACTTTCAAATAATTTTGCAACACCTTTCCTTCTTCCCAAGAGTTATGTTTAGGCTGTACGTACTATCTGTCTCATCATCTCGTCTAGCCAAGTCATTTTTGAAAAATGGTTTTGGCAAGGATACTTTTCATTGCTTTCATTAACGTTACTTTATTGTACTAGCATATTTTCGATCTCCTCTAAATGTTCTATATGATAGACAGAGTTATACATTTCCATTTGGTCGCATTTGAGATTATATCTCCATTCAGACTGACTGTCATACAACAAATCGATTAGTAAATAACCGAATAATATTCCTATAAATACCTTTTAAGCAACTAAGTTTTGATATGAAAACAAGTAAAACTGTTTTATTTGTTAAAAAGTGAACTTTACAACATGGTATAAATTTTTTAAAAATTTAAGTGGTATCAGTCCATATTAATCACTCAGAAACTGGTGGCAAAATTAGCCTAAACAGTGTGACAAGCTTAAATCTAATGCATCTCATCCTCTTCTGAAAGAATGAAATTTATTAGGCAAATTCCCTCATTGGACCCGGTTAATATCTTATGAAATCATTTTTTCCAATAAGAGTGATATTAAATTAGTTCAAAGTTAATTTAGTTTTGGAAGAAATAATTCCTTAATCTTTTCCTAATCAATTTCATCTACTTTCTTAAAGAAGAAAAATAAGAATAAACAATACTTTTTCCGGAAGTGTTAAATCAAAATTGGTTGTGCAAGGATACGACATATATATATAATATTCCAACACTATAATAGAACTTTTGCAGTTCGGTAAACGAGATGGTCATCGACCATTACAGTTTGGGAAGAAAAGCTTTCGACCACTACAGTTCGGAAAGAGAGGTATGGACGAAGCACCAGACTACTTCTATGATATTTGATTCAACACAAATGAAATTTAGAAGTGTCAAAGTTTCATTCGATACAGATGTGTGATATAATACTAATTTTATATAAGTCATGTACCATTCTACATACATTCAGTTGTGCTCATTAGCCCTCAAAAGTCTATTAAATTTTACAATAATACTGCATTTAATGAAGAGTGATAGAGCACTTAGAAATATTTGAAGCATAGATAAAAATTTCAGTAATCCTGTATGTTCCAATGTATAATGTTTACTTACATTTGATAACACATTAATTACTAATATTTCATTCTCAGAAAATAAAAACATAATATTGTTATTCTCATACTTCACCCCACTGCACGATCCGCAGTCTCGAACAGTATCGAATCTAGATTAATTTAACTTATGTCGTACCATTTTCGGCAAAGCAAGATATATGTCTCAACTGTAAAATGGCACATCATCACGACTGAGATTGCAATATTCCTTCTCTCAGCATTAAATTATCAACAATTCGACCACTGGCATTTCAGTGGTCAAATCCATATTCACTATACCGTACTTACTATAGAGTCTTCGCGTAATAGGTGAGAAAACTGGGAAAATTATTCAAAATAAGTGACCGGAACTGACTGATGGGTCTGGGACAGCTCGATAGGGATAGTTAGTATAAACCAACGCTACACTAGACTTATCAGTAGTGGCAATGAAACGATCAACTGGAAATAAAAAAGTACAAGACAATAGATATATAAGTACTGATCAAAAAGGTTCCCAATAAAAAGGGAAAATATATCCGAGACATGCCGGTCAAAAAAAGACCACTAACAGAATTATTTATAATTCCCCGCTTTTTAACTTGAGATATTTTCGAACAACGTTGCAGATAACACCTATCAGTATTATGTACAACGAAATTAACTGTCAAGTACCGAAGTCACATATTATACATGGCAGTTACTTCTGATGACACAAACATTTGCATGTCGCGACGTGCTTGTTGGCACGGTGAAGTGATGAAATGATGTTGGTTTGTTGGTGGTTCTGTGCTGGCCCTGCCTGAGGGTTTTATAATAAGAGCGTTGTATGAGACAAATCAGTGACTGGTTTAGTACGGGATGTGTGGGTTCGGTTCACTCACAGCTGTTGTAGTAACCATCAATACATATGACTTTTCTTAATGAAACTTCCTATGTATCTTTGTGTTTGTATATATTACTGTCTGCTTTTATTATTATTATTTTTTTATTGTGCGATGAATAATTAATTATTCAAAATCCGGGTAAAATATTTATTTATATATTTTTTTGCAGAATAACTGATTTAGTATTGCAGTGCATAGTGCATAGTGTCAAACGAAAGCATTACTAACTGATGGCAGGTTTAAACTCGAATCCATTTGCAGATCCATTTGCGGTATGTTGACGAAGCTTCAATTTTAAAGGCGCAAATTTTTCGCCTGAGAAATTTAGTTAATTCATTTACCAGTAAGTTCAGACATTTGCTTAGTAATAACTGCAGATACTCACTTGTTTCTTCATTTTTTTTAAAGGAGGTATAAATAGAAATCAAATTAATACATTTCATAGAATATTTCGATGCGTTTCATTCTGCCGCATTCTCTTCATAACATTTTATTTGAGAATTGGCTATCTCTTTGCCCCTAACGACTTAGGAGCCTACACACACAGTATTAAGCAGGTTCACTTAAATAGTTTTTTCAAAATGATAGTTATCAAAAAGTTTCTACGTAGGATCCGAGTGTGCAGCAAGTTGTCGACCAAGGGATAGTAGATTCCAACGAAGATTTCAATCCGTTTGCTCAAAATGCTCTCTCTGCTCATCCAAGGCCTCTCAAACAGGTAAATAAAATATTTACTAAAAATTGTGTGCATTAGTTTTGACTTCAAATTGCAAGAGTGTGTGCACTAAATTTTCAAATCATTCGACTTCAAATTATTCCAGATCAAGTTAAGTTAAATCTACTTATCACAGTATGTAATTTGCGTGACTATCGTTGTCGTAACCATGTACATTTTTTGAATGACACATTGAAAAAGGTTTTTGGTCAGTTATATATTTTTTTCCACTTTTCTTTGTTCAACTTTAAAAAAAGATCTCTGTAGGCATGATATAGGGTCAAGTTGCTTTCTGAACTACTAGTACAATTTGAATAAAATGTGCCCGAATTATATTTAATTCAGATCTTTTCCCAATGCATTATTGATTAATCGATATTTTGTATGTAGGTCTTATTTTGTGTGCATCCCTCTTGGTCTCATTTAACTCCTTCTTTATCCATAAAAGTTGACACTACTTTTTTGTTATCCGACTTAAAAAATATATATTGACAAAACCTTAACAGTGCGAACTTTTAATGTATCTTGTAACAATTTAGGTAATTATTTGGAATAGTTAAAGAGATTTACAGGAATTACTTCATGAAATTTACGAAAAAAGGACTACTGCTTAGAGTGAGAGTGAAGCCGTAATTGCTCCAATTTAGTGGATTTTAGGAAAATTTATATATGTCACTTCGAACGGTAAGGAAGACTGTTACTGGTCGTGCCCAAATATATTTCCTTATATATCCTGAACGTTTTTCATGATATGGACATGGTCAGTCGAACTTTTAGTTCAAAACACAGATATAGTTCTTTGAAGCATTATGTATAGCAAGTCTAATAATTCCAATAAATATTCGCATTATGTTTATTGTTTACAAAAACAAGATCACAGAAACAGAGTAACAATCAGAGCGATAAAGGCAATGTATAGTGTTTTAATTTTGAACATGCTGTGCTTTCCTCAGTTTCCCATTTTATTATTTATATAAGAACTCGACATTTTAACAAAAGTTCCAAAATTTGTCGCCTGATTAATCTTGACTGCTTAGATAATAAATTACTCAGAATTGATCTAGAAGATTAATTAGTGATGAATTGCATTTATGGGCAACTATTCTAAATACCCGTCATTAGTAAAGAGAGTAATACTCTGTTATGATGCTACCGTGATTTCGATGGTGAAATGTTGCCATACGGAAGGGAAAGATACAATTCATTCTCGTATTAGCACGCTGAAATTATAATGGAAAGAAACTGCGGGGAATAGTGGCCAAGTTGACTTGGGAATAAGGTGGATTCAATTGCTATTTTTTTTAGGTTTCTGCTTTACCTGCCATGTCAGTAATGTTTTGAGTTTTAGCCTGCAGCTGGAACAGCTGCAACAAAAGTGTCAGCACCAGTAATGAGCAGTGATGAACTATTTCGACGTCAGGAAGAACTAGAACGAAAAGCCCAGGAATTACGTAGGAGAGAGCAAGAATTAGAACGACAACAGCAAACTGGTCATAATGCTTCTACAGGAAACACACGGTCTCATAATTGGCCACCACTTCCATCTTTTGTCCCATTGGAGCCATGTTTTTATCAGGTATCATTGAGATGCATGTCCATGAAAATATGAGATAAACTTCTTTTCTTGGATTACAAAGTTCTTTTAAGCCTTAGCAACGTGTAATTGCACGTCATTTCGTTAATTGCTTGCTGAGTTAGTGTAATAGTGCTTGCTGAGTTAGTGTAATAGTGTATTTTGTTCAGAGTTTTTTTTTTTTTTTTGAGAAGATTATGTGATTAATGAAAAAGGATTTATGTTCGGTTTCAGCTCATTAAATGAAATGCTAATCCTTCACCTATTCTTTAGGATTAGCATTTCATATTTTATATTTGATTATATGTTTTTGATTATATAGTTATATTTGATTATATGCGAAACATCTCAACTCTATACACTTAAAGTTAAATATGGAAAAAGGGTGAGACTTGCCTTTTATTTCTTTTCAGGATATCGAAGTAGAGATTCCAGTACAGTTTCAACGCACGGTTACTTTAGTTTATTATGTTTTCTTGAGTTATGTGTTGGCTTTGGCAATTAATGTCGTTGCCTCTTTTTTTTACGTTATTTTTGGTAGTGGACCTATTGGCATATTGGTTCTTGCTATTATACAGATTTTGTTGCTGTCCTCCTGTTCATTTCTGTTTTGGTTTCGTCCTGTCTACAAAGCTTTCAGGTTTTTATATTATCTTCCATCTGTTTGAAATCCTTAATTAAACATGAAATAGTGAGCAAATAGAATTCCTTTTTGAATAAATCCAGAATTAGTAAAAACAAATAGAAGAATGTTTGTATTAGTGCATTGTGTTTTGATGTAGTTGCGTATTTGGCTTCGGCCAGTTCTCTTCCCTATTCACAACTACAGTTTTACGTTAAGATAATGAAGTAAATGAGTAAAATCTTGAGTTTGCTTTATTTCAGGAATGACAGCTCATTCAATTTCATGCTGTTTTTCCTTGTCCTTTTTTTTCATTCAATATTCACATTGGTGCAAGCGCTTGGCCTGTCGCAGTATGCTTGTGGTTGGATTAATGCTATTAATACGTTCCAGTAAATTTTCATATTTTGGTTAATTTTTCCCAGTGCTTCATTTCGATGCAGAGCTAACAATTTTTTTTCTAGAAGTAAATATGAAGGTCACTTTACTTTTCTAGCTTCCTAACATTCCATATATTTGTAAGCTAAAAATTTATTTAAATGAGATTAAGCTTATGATAGCTATGTTTGAAAAAAATAAGATGTGATGTTAACTTTTCTTTCTTTCCTTCTCCTTATACATCATTCCAGCCATAACATATTTGCATCCCTTATAATGACTACATCAGCGATCGCATTCACGGTTTCATTTCTTGGAATGGTGTTTGCATTGTTCAGAGTTCATCGTTTCTATCGTGGTGCTGGCTTTAGTTTGGACAAAGCACGCAAAGAATTCTCTGATGGTGTTATGGCCGATCGAAATGTTCAGCAGGTTCTTGTTGGTTTATATGTACTAAGTACCTTTTATATGTATTATTTCTATATACTAAGTGCGCTCTCACAACTCTCATAGCTAACACTCTAGAGATATGAAAAAAAAAAAAAAAAAAACTGACGCAGAATCATAAATTTTCTTATGTTCATGCGGATGGACTATTGTCTCATAAGTTCGAAGGATTGTTAACTTTCTCAAAAATACATTGTAATTAGATTTAGATAAACTGACCTTACAAATGCTTTTTTTTTATGCAGAGGGGACTTGTTTTTAATTATTGTGTTTTTTTTTTGAAAAATTGTTTGAAATAATAGCATTGAAAACTCATAATTTGCGCACTTCTACCACTGTAAAAGCTACTAAGTTATAGTCTACGTTACACGAAACTGATGTTATTCAAACAACATACATAGACTATATGTTTTTCCAGAAATTGAAATCTTAATGATAAAAGAGAAATGGATAGTTCTTTCATAACGTCTGTTTAATTTAGGCTGTGTCAGGAGCAGCCCGAGCAGCTGCATCAGCAGCTACTCTACAAGCAATGAATCACGCAACGCAAAGTGGGCGATATTAATGCACTTTTTTTTTTGGGTTGTACTTTACTTCATTATATATTGCGTTTCCTTTGAGAATCTTTAAATTTATGTATTTTTCTCTCATTAAATAATTTGGTAGAATTCTGTTTTCCAAAGCTGGAAAAATACAGTTTTAAATGTTTATTTTATAAATTAAAGCGGAAGTGTGTTCATTTGCAAGAATTTTTCACTTGTCATTTTGTGACTTTACATGACACATTGTTGATAGTCATTTAACGCCCTGACACTTTCGTAACTAGTTGCTAATTCGATTAGACTGTGAACTTATTTTATTTGTTTTATTTCTGACCTTTTTTCTCTGTGTAATGATTTTGCAACAAAATTCGGCTGATTTTACTGATCAGTAAAGAATGGATTTTAACTTTATTTTACCTCTGATACTTGTCGCATTGAGTTTGGACGAAAGAATGCTTGATACCAAATAGCAGTGCGTTTGAATATAAATTATGCTCGACAAAGTGTAAATTTAAATGCCTATAATTTTTTCTCTATCTATCTAAGCCCAAAGTGCGGCAGTAACAGAGACCGTTACTTCTTGTTTTCTCCGTCATATTTTGAATTTATTGCCTATATATATGATGTTTAAATCTGGTATTTTTTATATGTTTATTTAGGTAATACTGTCTATTTAAATCCGCTGTTGCAAAAACTTTGATGCTTTGTCCGCATATTGGGTTTATAATAAACGATCTCACTGTGGTAGGAAAGCATGATTTGGGGAAGCCATGTCTTACATTTCGTCTTATGTTTCGGTTATGTATGTTTATCAAGGTAGATCGGTTTATTATACTTGATGTGCTTGCTACCACTTCCTAATGAATATTTGTGTCCTTCATGCTATTTTAAATGAAAAAATGTTAAATGTATGGAAACATTCATTGTATATTATGGAAGACTCAGATCTGCGATTTGAAGCTTTTTGAAATGATGATATCTGAACTTGTTAAGTGTGTGAAATGTTAAAGAATGGGCTCTCCATGTTATTTGTTTTAAAGTTGATAGGGGTTTTCAAGATGATAATTGTAGAAAAGAGGAATTTAAGTGAATGTAAAAACTGCCCTAGTGAGTTATGTATATTAAGTTGAGGGATGTACTCGAGTTGTTCGCTACCTGATTTGCAAATGGTCATCGCTTTCAACTATGTCTGATTTGATATTTCATTTTCGAAGCTCACGGTGAAACAGCACATGGGATTTTAGGCAGTCATAGGAATCCTTAGTCCCGACCAGTGTTTTACGAGATCTAATAAAATTTATTCAGTCTAGGTAATTTGTGCAGTCCATACCTTGACATAATCTCGAACCAAATTTGTTACGTAATAGCTTTGAAATGTGATACAAAAAAAAAAAAAAAAATTACAGCATTTATTTAGTTACACTACAGTTGACGCAGTTATGGTAAGACTTTAGTTTTGATAGTGGTGAAACTGATGACGGAATAATTAATAAAGTTTATTCGTAGTAAATTAATACATAAATTAATACATTGGTAAACTTTCCAAGTATCTTTGGCAACATGATCTTTTTTTTAAATTTTACTTAAAAGTTACATGATGTGTTGGTTGTCTGTGGTAACTATTCCGTAATGATCTGAATTTGAAATTTCGCTGCTTTTATAATTGTCGATATTGGCGGCAATATTCATTATAATGGCAGTTGTAATTTACTTATAATGGGACTGTTACTGTCATTATTATGATTGAATAGGACAAAGAATTGTACTCTACATGATTGTTGATCTAGTCATAGCTACTGTTTATAGTCACGAAAATTAGTGATACTGATCTTTCAACAAACTGATTATCTTCCTTTTTGGTTGGGATCAATAGATATTACTTAAAAAACAAAGGCCATTTTCGTTCTTCTTAGTCATTGTGATAAATCATCCGGATAAGGAGTCATTTCAGGTCGTCATAAGTTCCATGTGATTTATGTCGCCAAACTTATCTGATCTTACAAATCACTCTTATCAGCAATTCAAATTCTAATCTTGTAATTTCAGAAGCTGACAAATCTAGTTCCTTCTACTGACCTATAATTTCGATAAAAGATGAACTGAAATTGAATTCAAGTGAATGTAGATAAAGACGAGAAGTTAATAAAGAACTAGTTACTATGGTTCAGCATTTGATAGAATTTTCGGCTGGGAGGCAATCGGAAATCAGTTTTCTGACTTATTTGGCAGTTCAAGAATCTTAATCATCGCTTGAAGGATATTCTGCTCGAAATTTAAATAACATACCTTTCTGCTTTCTAGACTTCAATAATTGTCTCTGTTTTAACCTGAAAGACTCGTACAATAGATTATTGCCATCCTCTAGAGTGCAGGAAGAGCAGGAAGAAAAATGATCGGTAGAAGAATGTTTCTTTCTGCTGTATAAAAAAATAAATGAATTATTACCTCACCTGGCGACACAATATGTTTTGCATAAATACTGAAAGAGACGATGGGAATGTCATCTGCAAATAAACATGGTTGACAACTGCCAGTTGGAAGCGCATTGATAAATTATAAAACAGGTTTAGTGTATCCATTACTTTCATGTCACAAACAGCCATGCCGCCTTTTGTTCTGTCATACTAACTTGCCCCTCTCAAACTGTTACTAATTTTAGAATTTTATTGGAATATTTTGCTTCTACCCATTTATTTTCATTTTCTTTTGACGCATGTTATGTGTAGTTTGTCTGTCTCTGTTTCGTTTTTGTTTATACATCTTACCACTGAGATCATATCGGAATTTTAGCTAATTAAGAATGTTGCCTTCTCCATTTATCAGCGAGATAAATATTTAGGATATTTATTTGCTTTTATTTAGCTCTCACTTTTTATTTTTTCTCTGTTCACATTGATTTATTTCTCTTTCATTCACGCTTCTGTTGCAGTGTCAGATAAAAACTTGTCTTGTTTTGCAATAAATTTCTCAATTACTGTCATCCACTAGAGGCATTTAGTCAAGTGATTATTGAAAATATAGAGAAAGATAAGGTAGCGCTTTTAGAATCTGTAAGAAGTTTGATAAAGTTAAGTATTAAAAAACACATGCTTTTGCTATCTGCATTAATTTGTAAAAGAATGTCTGTGGTCATTAAGCACTGACATATTTCCGGGATTATGAGGATCCATCATTTCTTCTGAAGAACTATAAGTTAACTTGCACCTCAAATTAAGTAACGAGCACCAATAAGTCAAAGTTTTTCAAGTAATTTCAAAATTTTCACAATGGCCGTTAGTTCTTTGCTTCTGGACCGACTACAGTCGCTGCATTCTGCGGTATAAATGTCAGACCGGAAGTTAATATGTTGCTTTTAGAACTTTATCTTTTATGTCCTATTATCCTTTACGCAGGAAATAGTATCACTGCCTCAAAGAATACATTATCCTGATAATGAAGTGCCATTGCTTTGTTCAGATGAAGTACCTTGACGCTCTGATCACCTATTATTCCACTAATTAGGAAATTTATTATACTTTCCTACTTCCCGTCGAGTATTTCAACGTATCACAAAAGGCTATTTGTATGATTGAATAAATAATCATCAAAAGGTCTATTGCAAGAAAAAGTGAACCACGCATACGTACAGTGTATGAAGATCATTTGGGAAAGTGACGACTGGCCTGGTTGTGTTGTTGGTTCTAGCATTACTTGTTTGAATTGGATACCTAACGGCAACAATGCCAACACTGGCCTCTTGGCTACCGGTAAGCCCTTTCAGTTTTTGTATTCACAGTGCTTTGATAATACATTGTTCTAAATATCAAGCATATCAACATTATTTAACCTACGATTCTGAATGACCTAATATTTTTTTTAGCGGGAATAAACTTTCAGTCATATTTTTTAACATACTACGCGTTCTGCAATGTTGTAAGTTGTTTTTTTTTTTTTTTTTTTTCAGGATCAGAATCAGGAGCAGTGGGAGTAACAGCAACGGAAGCTTGCCCAATACGAGATGATAACAAGAGAGTTAACTTTAATCTTCGCGGTCACCATACGGCGGTGAATATAGTAGCATGGAACAAGGAGCAGATGAAATTAGCGAGCTGCGATAATTCGGGAATAATTTATGTTTGGGTACCGAACGAAGAAAGATGGAGTGTAGAATTGGTAAACGATCGTGGTATTAAGGTTAAACTAGTTTGATTAAATATTTAGTAAGATAGTTGAGATATATAATAAAATAGTTATATAAGACAGTTAATATTCAGTGATGTATATTTTAGAAAATTTTTGTATTCTGATAAAATTAACATCAAAATTGTAAACGACCTGAAAAGTGATCGTAGTAGTTTTAGGTTCGCGGTGTAAACTGGAGCCCGAGTGGTTCATCAGCGCTTATTTGTTATGAAGATAATTTTGTTTTAATTGGTTCTGCCACAGGTCAGAGGATATGGTCTAGTTCATTTCCCACTACCGTCACTTGCGGTGTATGGGCTCCCGATTCGCGCGAAATTATTTTGGGATTCGACAATGGCACATTTCAGGTGTTAAATGAACAAGGTTACTTCTTTTATTTATTCATTACAGCATTACATTGTGGATTTTTTCGCTCCAAATAATATGTAAATATTTCAGACAGAAAATCATTTAACTGTGATATCTGTTAATGTTTCATCTCACAATTTCAAACCACAAATGTTGTTGGTCATGCAGCGCACTGAAACCTAAACATTTGTGATAATGCAATTCTAAATAAATTGCCTGAAATAAAGAAAGGCTTTTCATGGGTTAAAATTAATTCTTTTTTTCTTGTCAGAAAATATTATGACTGAAGTAGGATATATACTTTCGGAGTTTTAGGTGCGACAATTACAGAAAGAAAGATGTATGTAAATGGTAGTATTCGGTTTTTAGCAGCATCTTCACGACGTGGGAATGACAGGTGGACGTTAGCCGTCTGTTCTGTAACGGGTCTTCTTAATTTCTTGAATTCTTATGATGAGGTTGTTTTTACATACAATTCGTTATTTTTATTATCATTGAATGCATTTCCAAAATTAGGCGTCTTGAATGGATATTAGGTATCTATTCTATAGCGAGTCCTCTATTTTGCAAGCAGTCTTTCTTTTTATATGATGAAAGCTGATAAACTGGCAATTATATATTTCAAAACTTCCAAAATCGTTTAAATTTTTATTATTTTTTAATTTATGTATAAGCTGAAGTTGAACGAATAATTTGATAATTGTTTCCACAATATTTTCTTAAACCTAAAGGAAGCTCTGTAATTTTTCGATTTAAAATTAAACCGTTTTATTTTTGTAGTTCACTTCGGGGAAGAAGCAGTTTCAAAATCCGCAAATTTGTTTGCATTTTTTATCATGTGTTCAGATTGACAGTGCAAAGTGGCAGTGCAATGAGAATCTCTTAAACATTGAGTGGAATGCTAATGGTACACTATTAGCTGTTGTTTGCAAAGAAAATCATTTCTTTATTATGACATATCAAGGAAACGTTATCTGTGATAGCCGAGTTTCGCAACCTTCGGCTACTGCTCTCACTGCGTTTGCATGGGTTCATGATGATCGCTTTATTATTGCTACATCAGGTTCGAATTCAATTTCAAAAATTGTAGAGTTTTCTAGGTAAAACGATAATATACGTTTCTTGTTTATCTGAATCCTGCTGCTGGTTTGCTCATTCAAAAGTTCGTATGGCAGCGATGTAAGCACTTTTTAGGTGAAATATTTCAGGGAAGACGACGTACCTTTAAACATTGTACGTCTTCATCCTTTCGCAGCGTGCGAATCTTTTTTTACTATGCGAAATAAATTTGATTTCCTGTCTTCCGCTGTATTGGACTTCTGATTAGGTAATCAACTTGCTGTTGGACGGGTTCTTCATGATGTGCCATCGTTATTCAGTTTGGTTGCTTATAACTTATGGCAGTTATTGGGCGCATCCGCACGACATATTGATATACTCCCACTACCTACACGAGAGCGAAATGCTATTCGTGCGTTGGATCATCATATAATACGAGTTAGTTTTTATTTCTTCATTTCAAATGCATATTTTTCAACATTGTGGCTTTTGTTAATTCTTTTTACAACTTCTTTTGAATTACCTTTCCTTGAAAACTCTACGAAATTTCAGAAGATTTTCAGAAATTAAGGTAGTGAAAATTTGGAACTGCTAACTATTTTCATACATGATATAAAAGTTTCAGTGTCGCATTCCATCACAAAATGATATGCTGATGAAGGTTTGTGAGCCCTCTGACTGGCGATGGTATTGTACAATACGCCCGGTACCAAGTAAAGTTCATACATATGTATTATGCATGGAGCACATGGCCGGCCTCATTCCTGTTCTACTTGGCAAGCAGACAAATAGAATTATTCCTCAATTCCAGATTTCTTTGTACAATTCAAAATTGACACTGGTAAAGTCGGATAGTGGGAGCTCGGCACAAGTTGGTGAGTGTACTATAATTCCTTTCCTTATTTAAATATTAGCTTTCACTGGGACGTACACAAAAATCATGTATTATTTCACTCAGACAATAACGAGTCTTAAAATTAATGTATGAAATCTTATTCGAAATTTAAACGATTATGCAAAAGGATTTATTTGACATATAAATTTAATATGAATCTATTATTTATAAGTGCAGTAATCCTTTCATTTGCAGAAGATGTAGGCGTATTTGCTCGACAGTCTACACAGCGGAATTCTCTTTGGAGGCGAAGTAAACGGCAATTAAGAACTCTTATGAATCGTTATGTTAGCTGTACTGTTAACAGAGATAGGAGTAAACTAGTTCAGGTACACCTCTTAGGAAAAATTGATGAAATACAGAAATATGATTCAAACTTTCCATTATTATAACCAATTAGCAAATTTTCAGATTACTTCCAATGTATGGTGCACTCGTTTTAAAATGTTCTCCGCTACAACTAATATTCTTCCAACTTTCCTCGCTCAGGTTTGTTTATTTTTTAGGCTCTTTACATGGAGATTTCATCTGCTGGAAAATCAGAAGCTGGAAGAGGGGTACATAAAACTGAAAAATTTGGTGATCGGAAGATCTTTATTTCAGGTTGTGTACAAAACATCAGTTCTTCACTTGCAACCTCGTCAAATGACAGTACAATTGGCTGATTTGACCAAAAGGACTGGTAGCTCTCTGTTGAGTTCTCATTGTGCAACATATCGTAACCCGACAAATGATGCATATTCAAGTGACGACAGTGCCTTTTCAAATGATATTCGCAATCTCACCATTGCTCCAAGTGATCGGTATATATCGGTGTTTAAATTTCCTACTTGTATTTTCTTTTTTGTTTATATTTTGAAAGGTGTGTGAAGAAATAATGGGTAAACTTGCAGTCATCATAACTTTTATAAATAATCGTTTTTATTTAACTGATCTGTTTTGAATCTTATTTTAAGAGAAAATCTAATCGGAAGGCGTGATGTGACAAGTGACATAGAAGCTCTGATTGATGAGACAGTTAAAGAACCGTTATCAACTGAAGAAAAACTTCTTTTTCAAGTACGCTTAACTTTTTTGTTAGCTTGATTGGTTTGTAAATAATGAGACATTGTTTGTTTTGAAAAGATTACCAGTTACTAGGGATTGAAATGAAAGACCTTTTCATACAAGTTAAACATATGGTTATTCAAATGGAAAATATCGAAATATGTTGAGATAGTGATATTCAGTAAAAGATTCCTTCAAAATGTAAACAATTGGTTTTTTTTTTTTTTTTATAGTATTAGAATTATTTATGTTTGTTTAATTACAGAGTATCTTATCAGAATTCAGTGATCTGAAAGCGGCAGTGGAAAGGCATATTGCAAAGATGAAGTGTTTTGCTAGTGATCTTGAAAGGTCATCGCAGAAGTTAAACTCTTTCGGTGGTACCACTAACGTGATAAGATATGTCTCTAAAGTGTCAACAAGGGCAACAACGCTTCCCAAAGAAGTATGCGTAATTGGTCCAGGCATGAAAACGCATTGTGATGAACTTACCTGCATTGAACCTTCAACGTCTAGCAGTCAGTGGTCACAACAATTCGATGATATTGAGGTTGTTACTGATTGGTTTCCATACATTCTAATCAGAATCAACAGTCAGATTTTTTCTAGTCTTCATGTCTTTTAAGAGATATTGGCATCGGAATATCGTAATAAAATATTCTTTCCTTTTTTTAAACTATGTTGATTAGAATACAAACCTGATCTTTAGTATATTGATGAAGATGATGCTGTTGTAATAGATGATACTACTGAACGCACTCCCCTTATCGACTGTTTTAAACCCACTGATGCTTCTCGTAAAGGTAACAGTTTACTACTGATTACTTTTTATGATATTTATTATGCAATATTTCTGAATAATTCGTCATATCAATATAGATGATATTTTTATAATATTTTTTTTTTTTTTTTTTTAACACTGCATAGTTCAAATGTATTTCAAAATGAAGTTTGCAGCTTTAGGGATGAGACAGTTAAGTGATATAACATCAGTACTGGATAAACTGGCAAAATTAGCGAACGATTTAACTACTCGCTGTGCGGTGGGGCAATTAAGTAATGGCGAGAGCTCAAATTCGGTGAATCTACAGTCTTCGTCATATTACTGTATGAGCGTAAGTGTTATATGATCAATGTATGATCACGTAATAACAAATTATGATTTCAAAAAGAACATTCTAATATACGTAAGAATTTCTATGCATTGTGTTGTTCTAACTTCATAGAAAAGATGCTGAATTCAGAAAAATGAAACAGTGGTTTTATCGATTTCCACCATCAAATTAAAAAAATTATGGAAATTTTTTAAAGAATTTTTAACTTTAGGATTCAATAAAAGAAAGTCATGCAACAGTATCCTCTCTGAAGTTGCAGTTGAAGGATATTTCAAGGAAAGTTTCACAGATCGAAAGGAAAATTAGTTATGGTTAGATTTTTTTGCACTTATTGTCTTCATGCTATTGTCATCTTTCACTTTTTGCCATGATCAGTTTTGTTGCTGGGTATCGAAAATAATTTCTAATTGTTTCATTTACACCATACTAATTTTGGGAGATGAATTGCTCGATGAAGTTTGTGGTGATTTGCAAGAAAGAATTCAGCATATCAAAGCTGTGCTTGGTGAACAGCCTGCATTAAGTGGTGAAAATATCTCTTTCCTTACCATGAATAATAAAGCACCTTTTTGGAATGAAGCTAGCCAAGTGTTTCAGGTATGTACACCTTCTATTTTCAATATATATTATAGAAAAAGTAGAGTACAGAGTATAGAAATAAATGACAAATTAAATTAGTAAATAAGTATGACTCTCACAACATTACATATCAACTCACTTTTCTTAAATAGTTTGTATTCAGTAATTGCTTTAGAGGTATCGTTTCTGTTCGGTTTTACAGTATTCGACCATTTGAATCTACTTATATTATACACGGCATATAATTTCGGTTTACTTTAAGTTCGGGAATACTTCGAGTTTCAAAATATTATACAGTCGCTTTTCTTCATCCGGATACCACGTTGTGATGTTTAAGATGATGGTTGCAATTGCAAGATAAAAAAACTAGTTCACTGCTTTTGGTGCACACTAACTGCTACCACTTATGTTTTCAATTATTTAATAAGACTGACATCTCAAACAAGATCTAATAATACATTGCAGTTCAGATAGTAACGTTAAAAATGACCTCTGCACCTGAAAGTAACTTGACCGAGCAAGTGTTAATGGATTGTTCATTAATCTTAACTTTTGTTGGGGTCCACCAGTTTTGTTGTAAATCTTAGATCCATGTCACAGTCAATATGAACGATGAAGATGAAGATTTAACTATTTCAGCTAGATTTTGGTGGTCGTGTAACTCAAGAATCAGCAAAGAATTTCCAAATCGAATATGATGATCAGCAGGTTATGCAATTTGGACGCATAGAAAATGGCGCATATACGCTTGATTTTTGTTCACCATTCAGTGCTGTGCAAGCATTTGCTGTTGCGCTTGCATCTATTACTCAACGTCTGAAATAGTATACGTTAAAGAAATAGTTCGAGCTCAATTTTTTTTTAAAGTAATTTGACCGTTGACCAATTTTATCGCAGACAGTAATGAAGGTGAAGAAAAAATTCGTCAATGAAATACCGTAGTTTACTCAGATAAGTGATCTACCATTTTGGTTAACCTTATAATGTCCGTGATACAACAAAATTTTCAATATATTTTATTGTATTGATGTGTGACAGTACGGAGACTCTGCATCAGTCGGTTCTTTTTTTTTTTTCTATAATAACTGTTAATTAATTGCGAATTCCAGTTAGTTTTGTGTTATTTATGTGGTTTGACAATTCATCCAGTCACTGACCGGTATTTTTATTTGCTATATTTTGGCGAATTGAACGCCGACTTTGTATTCACATTATACACTTTGGTTGCTCTGTCAACTGTGATGTTCTGAATATTCGCCAAAGTCATCTTTATCCCGTTTATGTACTACAAATAGAGTTGATGAAGTCTTTCAAAATATTTTTGGGGGATCCATCCCTAAATGCTATCCATTACTAACGACAGATTTTCTAGACAATGGTTGAATAGACAATATTAGTAAATCTCTTTTGCTAATTCATCAACTTGGTTTAGCCCGAAACATGTATATTCATTCATGTAAGTTTCGGGCTATTATTATTGCAGCAAACTGTATTAATCGTAATTATGTCATATAAGAACGGTGATATTGGCTCGCACGGTGTGGCATGTGGTAATGTAAATTCCTCTTTAATGTGATATTTTTCTAATTCGTTTTACTTTCTGCGATCTAAAAGTTTGGTGCAAAGCTTAGGACTTAGTAGATTACATTTGTTTTTCTCCATATAAAACAGAAGGGGAAAACTCTTGAGATGAGATGTTATAAATGAAATAAGTTTGGATATTGAATCGAAAAGCCTCTTATTCATTGTTGTTGAATTACACTGAGTTCCAGTTCCTAACTATATTAATTATATTTTGATAACACAGTAGTGATGATAGAATCATTGTGTTGTCAGTCTTATTGTTAGATCTTCCACGAAAGTATGTTTGAGCAGAGAAAATAGAAACCATTGGAAAGGACATTCAAATGAATTATTGGGCATTGCTTGAATAAGTTTAAATTATTCAAACAATGCAGCCTAGCACACATAATAAACTGCAGTATATGATGAGGTATGGGAAAGGTAGCTAAGTGAATAATGCACTAATTTTGTTACAAATAGTAATACCATCTCGAAATATTTCCAAAAATCAACGCAATAGTAAATCGAAATACTGATCGCAGATGAAGTCACTGGTTAGTGCTGGCTCCATTCTATACTTTTCAAATCAGTGCCTTCCTGGATCATTTCCCATAATGGGCTCATTCCTCTAAGTCGTTCCACTTCTCTGATACAGAGATCGGCTGTATAATCAATTTCCTAAATTACTAATAAGATAAATAAAGAACGGAGGAGAAGATACGGAGTAAGAAGCATAAAATTTTTGCAAGCAAGCTAAAAAATCAAATACTGTGGCAATATATAAAATACAAAGCTTCATAACCTCTTCTGTAGTAAACCTTCCAATCCCAAATCTGATGCTGGAATGAGCCAAATCTTCTTCGGCTCCTATAGCTCGAAGAACATACGAAGGTTCAAGCGATGCACTGGTACATGCACTGCCCGATGACAATGCTACATTTTTTAATGCCATGAGCAAACTTTCACCTTCAACGCAAGAAAATGAAAGATTCAGACATCCTGAAAACGTATATGCCTTATATATCTAAATAAATAATGTACAGTTTCATTATTTGTAAAAACTAGAGGCCGATTTGTAGATCTACATATTACTCTAATTTTCATAAAACCATTGCCATATATAAAAAAACTTTTACCTTTATTTTAGTTTCTAGACCCAGTCAGATAATAGCTTCTTAATAGTATGGGTATCATAAAGCTAACCTTGATAAGTCTGTTCTGGATCACCATTTCGCACAACATGACTTAACTTAGAATTTATACGATCTAACAATCGCCTCGATAGACGCTCGATATGTTTTTTATCCATTTCCATTTCTTCAGCTGCGATAGCACAAGCCTGATTTAGTTGAAAAAAGTAGAATACTATTTATTTAGCAAATTAACCCGAACTTTCAGAACAAAAAAAGTAAAAAGAACTTTGCCAAAGCCAACAATAAGCGGTGTTGGGAGAGTTCCTGACCGCATGCCCCTCTCTTGTCCACCTCCTGACATTTGCGCTTCCAATCGAACACGAGGCCTCCGACGAATATACATTGCTCCAACACCTTAAAAGCAGTTACTTTTAATCATCATTCTTTCCCAATAGTCACAATATTTTATGCAACAGAGTAAGGTGGAGAAAAACCGCATTTCTTTACAATAAGACCCAAACCTTAACTTTGACAACCATTCACCTTTTGGCCCATAAATTTTATGGCCACTAATAGACATTAAATCAATATTCATATCGTTAACATCTATCGATATTTTCCCAATAGCTTGTGCTGCATCGCAGTGAAAAAATACGTTCCTCTCGCGACATATTTTCCCTACAAATAAGCAAAGGAATTGTATACCTTGTTCTTGACTAGAATAAATAAAAGTTACCTGAATGTAATATATATTATTGATATAATATATAAGATGTATTCCTAATACCAAATTCTTTTTATATAGCAAAATATTTTGATGCGTATCTAATTTAATGTCTAACAGTATGAAGAGGCATAAAACAATATCAAAATCTCAGCTCGAACAAACATATTAAAGTAACCAATTTCTTTAGTAGGCTGTATGACACCAATTTCATTGTTCAGAATCATAACAGACACAAGGATGGTACCATCTGTAATAGCATTTTCTAATTCCTGCAATATGAAATTATTTCCAAGCCATAGCGTAATACCGTAAATGATGGTACAAAAGTCTTGATTACTTCCTTCACATCACTATTCCTCCCCCATACCTGTACTCAAATGTCCTTCCTTATAAATCATTTATACGCGCTGCTGAGTAAGAACTTGAAAGGATATAAAGTTTGCCTTCAAATTGATTATCCCATTTTTCTGAACGGGTAAATAGGTTACTTTGAAGCCTTTCGTTGACAAGTGGCGATAAGAATCCAATACGCATTTATGCTCCTAAACAAATTAAATGTTATCAGTTTATACAACAAATATAATACGCATAATAGAGTAAGTATAATACGAGAATGACAATTTAAAAAATATTCTTGCATTCATTTACGTATGAATTGGAGAGAAGTCGCATATACAACACTTCACAAAACTGAGGCAATTTGAAATACAGTTTCTAACCGTCTGCACTGTGATCAAGTGATTCTTTCCAGTTTCCCTGTAAAAACTGGCTACTCCTTTGATGGCAATATTATTCGATTCTGTAGCACCAGACGTGAAAATAACTTCACGTGAATCTGCACCAATTAATTTCGCTACCTGAACAGCGAAGTAGATGACGAAAGAGAAGGTGTAATAATACACAGTAATCTTCAGTACCAATGTAATTTACCGTACTACTACCTGTAAGCGGGCTTTTTCAACTGCTTCTTCAGCTTCCCATCCATAAAAATGAGTTTTACTATGAGGATTACCATATGAGCTCACCATATATGGTATCATAGCGTCCACCACGCGTGGGTCCTTAAAACAAAATTTTGTGCGAATCAAAAATGGTTATAAGTATTTCAATATTTAATTACTATTAATTTAAATCACCTAAAATAGTGGCTCATTTTCTGCAATTGGCAACCTATTACTTTCTATGGAAAAAATGAAACAAGCAGTAACCATCGGTGTAGTTGCTTGCACATCCAAATACAAAGGTTTTAGATGTGAATTTTGTGATGCCTTCGCTGCCATCCTACGAACTGCATACCATCTCCCAGCGATAATAGCAGTAGCTACAGATTTTGGCCAACCAGTAACTGTCGTTATGAACATTAGTTTACCTAAAATTGAACCGTTATGGACTTACTGACATCGATATATGAATGGTACAGCAATATCTATACTAATAGCAAGAAACTGCGATTCAAACATTCAGTTTCCCTATTCTAATAAATACACTCATGACGGAGTGGATATACATGTAACAAGCAAAGATCAAGAATTTAATAAACAATGATTGCGGCATTTCACTTTTAGTTTACTTCAATAGCATTACACTCAGTTATGATAGATAAATGGGAAGAGGGAAAAAAGTCTGGTGTCTTGCGAAGGATGAGAAGGGAGACATGTTTATAGGAATAATAAAGCAAATATTCCAAAGGACGAAAGTTCACTAAGTCGTACAGAACAATTTTCTCTGCTTTCGAAATTTTTCTCGATCCTCTGAGGAAAATGTGAACACAAGTGCTCATTTACAACTTACAACCAAACGACAACAGCAACACTAGCAACTCACTAATTAATAAGAGCTAGATTAATAATAAGAAATATTAATAAGAGATAATAAGAGTTAGATAAGCACTCCAGCGCTGTAATAGTGATGGAAGGTCTCAGGAGGAAATGCGAGATATCGTATCTAAAGTGATATCTGGAGTGAGGTTGTCTTGCGTGTGTGTCTTCTCGATGAGGTGTGGATGGATGTAAGTGTAGAAGAGGAGCAACCCGGGAGGAGTATGCCAATACCGAGTCGTGCAAGCGTCTACGCCGAGGTCAGTTGTCGCTCTTGTGATTCTTCCAGTATCATTTACCTGGACCAAAACTAGAACTAAAGAAATAAATATTCCAATATATTATTATCTAACCGATCTCAGTAACATGACGCCAGTATCAAAAATGGCGTGCACTAAAGCTTTATTGTAATTCTGCAATTCAACTCTATGTTTGATGGAAAAAAGAGAAGCATTCATTAATCTCTTTCATTCAAATGTTTGTTATTGCTTTAACGTGTGCAAACCGCTGTGGTCACGAATCTAGAGATACCTTTTTTCAGGTCAATCAGCAGAAACCTCGTGAATATTGGGACTATGAATGTCACATGATAGAATGGGGTAATATAGACGATTATCAGTTAATCAGGAAATTAGGACGTGGCAAGTATAGCGAAGTTTTCGAGGGTGTCAAATCACCGTTAGATGAAAAATGTGTTATCAAAATTCTTAAGGCTTGTTTTTATTAATATTAAAAAAAAATTTTTTTTAAAAAGTAAGAACACGTGATAGAACACCTCACTAGTATATACAGTAACAATAATGGAACAACTTTATGTTGATCTTAGAAAGATTTAAACAAAAAGTGGCATTTATTTTCCGTCTCTTTCTTTTGAGAAGATACGAATTATGGTGATGCCGATTTCCTTTTTTCTCTTTTAAGGAACACGACCGTTTTTAGTAGGAAAAAAGCGAATCTCATATTTCAGCCTGTTAAAAAGAAGAAAATAAAGCGTGAAATCAAGATTTTGGAGAATTTAAGAGGAGGAACAAATATTATCACACTGCTGGATGTCGTGAAGGATCCTATTTCTCGTACTCCAGCACTTGTTTTCGAATATGTCAATAATACTGATTTCAAGGTTATTTTTTGTAATTGACGAATACTGTCGAGTATTACCGAGGTTTGATCAACATTTTTTGTTATGAACAAAGTGGATGAAAGTACCAAAATATTCTAGTGGGATTATTTGTGTAGAGGTAGTAGTCTCCAAGCTGAAGAAGTGGTTATTATAATTGTACAACTGGAACTTGCATGTTACAGCATGTTATAATTGCAAAGTTGTTTTAAAAAGACAATTTTTAATCTTGATACTTGATAATCATCAAATATTGTAAGTGCCGCATGAACTTGATGGAATGATTTGAAACCGGGGATGTTAATTTCTTTATGAAAGCCTTTACATAGTTATCGCTGCATTATCACATAATCATTATTAATTTTGCTTACAAGTGAAATTACCCCTTTAATTTTTTGTTAATTCTTCGACAAATGTTACGGTAATGCTGGAGATGTGGGATTGCATAGTAAGTAATCTTAGTTTTAATGACAGTTTCATGCGGCACTTACATAGTTTTAATGACAGTTAGTGTAGCAACAGTGGTTAGTGGATGTATTTTTTTTCACAGATTATACGTTTTAAATTTCCCTAATTATATATGCTTCAGCAGCTTTATCAAACTCTGACTGATTACGATATCCGTTATTATTTATACGAATTGTTGAAAGCCCTTGACTACTGTCACTCGCAGGGCATAATGCATCGGGATGTTAAGCCACACAATGTTATGATCGACCATGAAAAACGAACAGTTAGTATATTATGCAATCTCATTAATTTATTTGAAAACTGCCACGATCTGCAGTCTTATAAAGTCTTATAAAAAAGTATGTTCACTGAATTTTTTTTGATTTTTTAAGCTGAAAAATATTTAAAGAACTACTCCCTATTTCGAATTTATTTTTCTTTGTTTCATGAAAGGGAGAAGAATTAGAGTTAATCTATATATTTTTAGTTAAGACTTATTGATTGGGGATTGGCTGAGTTTTATCATCCGCGTCAAGAATATAATGTGCGTGTTGCATCGCGTTATTTCAAAGGTCCCGAACTTCTAGTTGATTATCAGGTGAAGTTGATTATATTTTGTTTCTTAAATTTCAAGTTTTGAAGCTTTTTTCTATGAAGTTTTAATTTACTATTTTTTAGTGTTATGATTATTCACTCGACATGTGGAGTTTAGGCTGCATGCTTGCGAGTATGATTTTTAGGAAGGAACCATTCTTTCACGGTCATGACAACTATGATCAGGTTTGTAACATTTGGCTTCAGTTTCTTTCTTCCTTAATTTTTTGACTTTTGATGAGTTTTTCATACTTTTCAGCTAGTGCGAATTGCAAAAGTTTTGGGCACTGAAGAACTGTTTGAATATATAGACAAATATCAGATTGATTTAGATCCTCGATTTAATGATATTCTCGGCCGGTTAGTTTTAATTAGTAAAAAATTTTATTTTTATAGTAACAAATTTTTTTTTTTTTTTTAATATAATTATTCGTATAATTATTCTTCCCACTGATGGATACTTTTCTAAAGTTTGTTTAGGCATTCCAAGAAACGATGGGAGCGTTTTGTGCATAGTGAAAATCAGCATCTGGTTTCTACAGAATCAGTAGATTTTCTGGATAAGTTGCTTCGCTATGATCACCAGGAACGACTCACTGCGAAAGAAGCTATGCAACACCCGTACTTTTACCCTGTTGTTGAAAATGAGCAGCGCAGTAAGCAAGATCTTAATGCGTCTGTTGCTAATTGTAAGTTTCACTTCGAACACAAGGTATGTGAAGGAAAGGAAAGAGGAAAGGTGGAAGTTACATCTGTTTTTTATTTTGCAATTGGATTTTGCACTAAATCTAACCATAAAATTTTTTTTAGAAAAGCAAATATTTCTGAATCTTTGTTACATTTTGTTTTATAGCTGGAACACCAGGCAATCTGAGTGCACCACTGGGAACTCCGCTTTTGAATAACAGTGGTGCAGTATCTTCACCTCCGGCTACCACTCAGTCGGCACAATCCTGACTTATGGAAATACTCATGTAACGAGATTACCATACGTGTGAAAATGTGCAGAGGCACTTTTGCCTTTCGTCACTTCTAAAAATGCATACTGGTAATCAACTTCATGTGAACAGTTTGGCGGCTTGCATCACGCAATTGAAAAGAAATATCTTATGTTTAATTCTTATCATTCGATTATTTTTTCAAGATATGTTGTACTCGGTTTTTTTGCTCAGCGAATGTGTATAAAAAATCGTGTTGTTAAAAGAATGTTTTCTTCATCAATGTTCTTTCCTCTTATGATTTCTTCCGTCAAATGCACATGGTTTTCATTTACTGAACTGTATGGATAGTTTATTTTGAAATGAAAATGTTTCCTGATTATCGTAGTGTTATCATACGAGAGAAATATGAATAACTTGATAACAGTGGAATTACCATAAGTTTCCCAGGACAGTGCGCTAGCATTCCTTTACAGTCCCAAGTAAGCTTAAACCATTTCATCACTTTTCCACATAATTCCAAACTAGATTTTTAAACAATCGCAAGGTTAAGCCAAATTCTCATTATTCGTGTGCACTGGTTTCATTGCCAAACCAATTTATCTGGACGAAATGCGCCTGCAATGCATGCGAGGGTGATACACCTGCAACTCATGCCAGGATGAGTTCAAGTACTAGAAATTGTTGCATTTATCACTTCTCTACACAATTCCAATACTGAAGTGTGGAATTGCACATCCTTTACCTTTTTAAAATAAATTCAACACTAAAGAATGGGCAATAACTGATAGAGCCGACCTGTTCTCCGTGAAACAGCCTCAAGTTTGATGTACAAGTTTCTAAACGCAGATTTCATGACCAAGCATTCCTCATGTTCCACTCCACAAATCATAGGAATGTACAAAAGAAATCCCCCTATGATTCGACTTGAGAACATTGTGTTTTGCCTCCATATGCGCAAATATTGAATTCATTCGTTTTCATGTGTCATATAATATTTATAGCCGACAGAAGTTATTTCTTGTACCTAATAACAAATCAAAGTTGAAACAACTCATAGAGCCTACAAATCCTAAATCAACAGACGAAGCATTTTACGCTTGGGACTGATTATATGCAGTCCATCTCACGAATGACGTTATGATACCATTATTCCTGTAGAAATAAAAATTCTTGAGACAAAATGATTTAAACATTGACAGCTACAAAAGTGGAAATGTATATTTGCTTCAAATTACGAGCATTTCTAAGTTAAAAAGCATATGAAAATCCTTCTGTTAATCTGCACACTTCTAGAAATGTAAGAGGGAAAAATAAAACAATATTGATGTTCTACAAAAATACACAAGGAAAGATGACGGTTGAAATTTTGCCGGCATGCGAAAATGCAACCACTCGAAGCTTCCAGAGCCAGAGATCAATCTCCCCTTATTTAGCTGCTCACAAACTATTTATTGTTTCGTCATTATCCACCAGACGCACTTTCCTCTCCTTCAAGTTATTTAAGTTTTCACAAGAAAGATTAACTTTTTAATTCAAATATTGACCGCATCAAAAAATTTGCAGAGGTCAGCTGATATAAATATATACAATGATTTCAAAACTGCAAAATTCATATGTATTGGGCTTTTTGTACAATATTGGACAGAAAAGCAAATGCAAGGTGCCTTAATACAAGATTCTTAGCTTCTCCAGCAAAATGTGGAATCAACAATTATGTTTGATTAAAGTCAATTCATATTTGTATTTGATTGTTTAGCTACCATATGTAAAAAAACATTATGTTGAACTACCTTATGCCTGCTTTGCAACAGTATGAAATCGGGAATCATAATCGTTCCATCTCCAGATAGAAGTAATAAAATCAAATAATCTTAGCTGCTTTATTGGTAACACAACTAGCAGTAAAAAAAACAGATACTGCAGAAAGAATGTTTTAAAAACAAACCTGAGTAGCACAAAGCAACGATGCAATTGCGGGAGTACAGTATAGTTCTTCAGAAGTAAAATCTGTACATGAAGGAATAACACGTCCGTTTGGTAACTTTGTTCCTGGATTGCGCAACACATCGAAAAACAAATGTGCGCAAGCTTCTAGTGGGCTAGGTCGTTGATGTGGTGAATAAACAAGTACAAGTGATACAAGATCGATTGCTTCCAGATTTGTATTTGAACGGAAAACACGTATCCACGGGCGCGGCTGCAAATTGTTGATTGGGGAATAGAATATAGCGGAAATATTTAGATGCGATCAATAAAAATGAAAAAAGTAGTGAGCTGAAATTAAAAAAGAAATAGAAGAGAATGGAATGATCCAAGTTGATGAATTACTGTCTATCGCAACAATACTATTATTATTCTCCATAAACTTTTCACAGTTAATATTTCATAACGAAATATAAATCATCAGAAAATCGTAAATACATCTACATATAAACAATTGACTATTCAATATTTACTTTGATAGGTGGGAAAGTGCGTTCCTTATAATCAGGGTTCATCTCATGAATATGTGTTTTTGACGGAGTACCAAGAACTTTGATAATTTCGACAAGCTGATCAACTCCAGAATCACCAGGAAATATCGGTTGTCCCAACAAAAGTTCTGCTAGAACCGTTCCTGCTGACCACATATCGATGCTGCAAAAAGTGATTAAATATTTCACATATTTCATGATGTTGTGGGATTCACTTCAGCAATGCAATAGCTGGTGCTTGGGAAAAAAAAACCCAACTATTTTTCGAGGAAATATGAGATTAAAAAGTTCGGAAAAATAAAGTTAAACTTTAAATACGCTCTAACCAGGTTGAAAGGAACTTTATTCACTGTTGACAAACAGTTGGCGTAACTTCACTTAATACCTGTTCGTATAATTGGTGGCACCGAAAATAAGCTCTGGAGCACGATAATAACGAGAACAAATATAGGAAACATTTGGCTCATCTTGAATAAGATATTTGGCTGAACCGAAGTCACAAAGTTTAAGCACAGCAGTTTCAGTATCGATGAGCAAGTTCTGTGGTTTGATATCTCTGTGGCAAATTCCTGAAAGAACCCAAAACCCAAAATAAATGCTTAAGCTGTACAGCACTTATTGTCACTGCTAAATCAAAAAATTCTCTACGATTTCCTGAGTAGTGTAGAACAAGTGAATAGAGTCGATCAAAAAATATTTTTAAAGTCGACAGTAGATCACTGTTTATCCCATTAGTTCCATATTTATTTATAGTCGATAAAAAAAATGAACTTATTTTCTATATCTGGAAATGGATATGTAATCAAATGATCAAGAAAATCTTACCAAGTCGATGGATGTATGCCAGAGCTCGAAACAACTGGAACATGTACAACTTGACGTATATAATAGGTACCGTTTGTCGCAACTTGGAGTAATGTCTGGCCACACGGTAAACTGTCTTCGGCACAAATCTATTCGTAAAAATGAAAACTAGAAGTTTAGAATTTACTACTTTGCAGTACGCATCATTTGGTATTAGATCCAAAAAATATTCATTCTAATGAAAAATATTAGTAAAAAAGGTAATAAAAAAATGAAAGAAATGGAATTGAAAAATGAAACAGAAATAAACTGCAAATATGAGACTTACTCTAAAATCAGATTCAAATAGAGTTCGTCCTTCTTTTCACCCCCTGAATAAAAGAAGTATTTGAGTTGCACAACATTCTTATGATTTAACTTTCTCATTATTTGTAATTCGCGATTCTTGAACCGCTTATCCTGGAGTACCTTCTTGATTGCAATTTTTTCACCTGTGTCGATCAATTCAGCTAAATAGACGACACCAAAGGAACCACTACCAACTACCTGTAATCAAACCGAAATTTTGAGAGAGACTTATATTAAGATTGATTTTTGTATCTAATAATCTGATTTCGATGTGGTCTCAAAATTTCGAACTGATGATGGAAAAATTAAATATAGAATCGAAGAAAAACCTATGGACAAATTCTCAGACTAGTTTCAAATTGGAAATAAAGTATGCCAAATACCATAACCAAAATTAATTCGCTTAATCTTGAAATGAAATAGAGAAAAGTAACCTTAGTATCTGAGTACTGCACTTCTATCTGCCGATCAGGTTCCTGCCCTGGTGAAGCAACAACTGTAGTCATTAGAACAATATGTGAGTGTGACGATTTTGTGTCTTCAGAGCGGTAAATGTTTATTCATATAAATCAATCCAGCATCACCACCCAGTCTCTTGACCCAGTAAAATCTACAAAAAGAACCCAAATAAACTCAGGGGAAACGTGCGCAAGGTTCGAGTTTAGCAAACCTAATTTATAAACTGAACAAAACTAAAGCAAACATAATAAGCTGATACCGTCAAATTGAATCCTAATCAATCATTTTAGTGTAACTCTTGCTTCCAAAGATGCATTCAACGCAAATGAAAACTAAATTGAAATTACGAATGGCAGTGGTGGTATCTTTCTTTCCTCACTACATCTGTGACAAATGACAAAATATCGTGATTCAATTAAATAACAATACTTACTTGCATACAAAAAGGCATCTCGTAATGAAACATTAGCAAGAATAAGGCCAGTTAGCTCTGTTAATAATGAACCACAAACTATACTGAAGTATCTTCTCTTGTAAACCTCCTCAACTGATGCTCAAAACCTACGGCTTGCTATCCACACTACTAACCCGAGCAGATACATTCACCCAGCAAAAGCCAACACCTCCTACACCAGTCTGGAAATGCTCAAACTAAACGGAAGGAGGCCTTGCGGCCCGTTCGTTTTTAATGATGGATTGATGTGTAGATCATCTTCTCTCCCCGTCCCAGTAGCTATTCATATTTACAATGTTTTCACTTCCTTATTCGTGGGGTGGGAGCTTATTATGTTTTTATTCTCACTCTCTATTTTCAGTCATGACTTGGAATTATCAGTCTTTCGTTGTTTTATGTATTAAAGGATTGCTGTAATCAGGAAGTTACGATAAATAGATGTCTGATAGTTGCCGAGTTATTCTGTCTTGCCTTTATCATTTATATCATTCATTTAACAATTTTAATGGGTTTAATTGTGTTGCGAATTGATGCTTTCCTAACTGCTGCAAACAAAATCACTTTTTAATCTTGAAATTACTGACAACGATGTCTCATTGCAGACATGCTGTTTGATTATGCTTTTTGCAGTGCAAGACGACACTTGTTTGCTCTTTTGATAAACAAAATGGAACCCAGAGGTATTGTTACGATGACTAATGTGAACGACGTCTCTTTCATCAGGTTTGCTTCATTTTTGGCGATAGCATTTTAGATAACTTCTGTAATTAGCCTTTCCCAGGTGTAATCTTTTATTTAGATTGTAATTCACGATGGTATTTCTAATAAAACAGTGTTTTTGCAGTTGCTCATCTCTTTGTTCTTCCTGATCATTTCTCTATGTTTCAGGACTCTCCTAACATTACACAAGCATTTCTCTAACATTTGCAAACAGTATCTGTTTAGTATTCATTTTACTGTCTTTACTAAATAATAATCCAGTATTTTTCTAATTCTTGTCAAGTATTCATGTTGAATTCTTTTCTTCTGCAGTATGTTGTATGTCGTTATTCCAAACAAATCATTAAATATAGCATTCTTCGCAATTCCTTCTTCCAATATTCTTTTTTATTCTTTAATATGTCAAGATTCACTGTTTTACCTTTCCAGTTAATATTGTTGTGCGTTAACGTACTTGATATCGCCAAGAAGTCCTAGAACATTTATTGATAACTGCGTTTCTTTTTTGTTTTTCATGCATTCGAAATCAATAAAATAAATGACTTTTCTTCGCTATTAACATTTTCATAATATTCAAATGAGGGCATCTTCAAAATTACGAATAACAAAGGTATCGGAATTGTCCTTATAGTATCTTTCATATGGTTTCAACTTTTTATGTCCAGTACTTTTTTCTGCCAAAGTGGCATGTAACTCAATTTTCTCTTGGCATTACTAGAGATTTTTAGCATGCTTTCACGAATATGATTTAATAGCAAGTGTAATACTCAATTACCAATTGGAAAATTGACTAATCGCTTACACAAAACCATTATCTGTAAAATACAGAAGTTGGATCGACTTTTTTTTTAAAATCTTTTGTACTGTTTTTCTAATATTGCATCATTTTTTACTCATGTTATGTTATTTTCAGTCAGTATGACGCGATTGCACTGGACCGCGAGCTCTTCAGCACGTATGCATTCAATGTCGATCAGCTAATGGAACTTGCAGGTCTAAGTTGCGCTCATGCAATAGCACGCAGTTGCGATAGAGGAAAAATTCTCATCATTTGCGGGCCAGGAAATAATGGCGGCGATGGTTTCGTATGTGCACGCCATCTAACATTTCTCGTAAGCATGCGAAAACACGTCAGTTTCTGTTTCAGGAATAGCCAGGCGATTTGCTTTGGAATATTAAATTAAGCTATGACGCTATACTTGAAGTAAGCTACTCTATGAACTGTGTGTTCTGAAATTTTCACTGAACAGTTAACAATCTCCAAAACATCAGCACAACAAATCCTGTGGCATGCAACTATATAGAGCGTTAAGATGGGCTGTTGATGATTATTTTGTCGGAAATACTAATATATCTAAAATGAAAGGTAATTTTGATTTCCTCTCAATGAGATTAATAAAACGCATTCATAGGGTTTCGAACCATTTATTTTCTATCCAAAACAGTCAAAATCAGAACTGATGGAACGTCTTGTGAAGCAGACAAAAAAAGTGGGTATACCACATATCGATGACAGTGTTTTCAAAAATCCGTCTGATATGAAAAATAAGTTCACATTGGTTGTGGATGCTTTATTTGGATTTAGTTTCAAACCACCATTAAGACAGCCGTTTGATCAAATAATCGAGGCAGTCAATAAAAGCTCCCTACCAGTGGTGTCAATCGATATACCTTCAGGTAAATGAATTTATTCAAGTGTTTTCGAAGTGAATATAGATATTTATGCATCATTTTTCTGCTTCATCTTTTTTGATTGTTATTTGATTAATGACTGCTTAAATTATGTAAATTAGTTTTCACAATGTGTACATTCCTAGATACTTCAAAATTTCATGCTCTATTGTCAAGTAAAATAATTTGAGAGAATAACTGCTTTTAAATAGAGCTTTCAATAGCTATTTATTTTTACGAAAGATTTGAAGAATGACTGTAGAGAATTCGAAGAATTCATTAAAAAATAGGGTTCAAAAAACTAAAAGCAACACTAGGAATATTTTGTTTTTAATTGCAAAAATGCGTTAAATAGCTGAAGTTAATTCGATGGTAATACTTTAAACAGTTTATAATTTAAAGCGATTTTATCATCATTTGAAAATACAGTATTTCTTTTAGATGACTATTTGTACAACACACTCAAGATATGGTCACAGTAGTGAATAATGAAGGCGGGTTTTCTCTTTTCCATCCCTTCCTTCCATTTTCCGTGTCATTAGTGTTAGAAAATTTTAAGACGCTTCTCATTATAAGCAATAAAAAGTAATTAGTAAATTGGATAGATGCTGTATGATATGGGAAGATCGCATTGCTTTGTTGATGAAAGAATTGTGTATTCAAAGAGTACTCCAGTTCTCCTTTTTCACACCTTATTCCTCTCGTCAATGTCGTTAATGTGATTTCTACTGATATTTTCTGCATGCCGCCATTTTGCCAGCTCCCTGCTGGTGAAATTGCCTCTGATCCTTTTGATCATGCTCCCGTGAATTCCAGTCGCGTTTCAGTCTTTTCGATTTCTATAAATTTGTTTTATCATGAAATTAAGACGTTCTATGTTGTTTACTCAGTCAGATTCGAGTACTTAATATATCGTATTTCAGGATGGGATGTCGAAAAAGGTCCACTTGAAGAACAACTCTCATTCAATCCTGATGTCTTAATATCTTTAACAGTACCAAAACTTTGTGCAAAACACTTTCATGGTCGAGCGCACTATATCGGTGGTCGATTTGTACCGAAAGCTCTCGCTTTGAAATACCATCTAAGTCTTCCCGAATATCCTGGAACAGACTGTGTTGTGAAACTATTCTAAACTGCCCAAGACTTGTCGTAAAAAACGATTATTTATACTAATTACTTCCTTATCTTGGAATCAATTATTTTATACTGTTAAACATTTTGTTTACTTATTATTAATGATTAAATAAAAATTTTGTTTAAAATGATCAAGTTCAAACGAATAATTGATTTTATATATGGAAGACACTGTCAAAGATAACTCAGAATAGGGAATTTTTCTCAGTTGAGTCTGGAATATGAGGTCCAACGACCATTGTCTGTAGTCCAACATGAAGTGTTAGTTAAACTTTTATCCAGTACTATTTCTTAGTCATTTCCTTCCTACATAGAAAACTGAACTAGCCAAATGCTGATGTGGTAGAATAGTGTGTTTAACATCGTCAGGAAAATTATCTAAATCAAGACGAACGGTTGTCACATCTCGAATAACTGATTTTTTTTTTCCTGCAAAATATATGACAGCGAATGGGACGACAATGTAACGTTCTATGAATTGATTGGATGCAGTACTATCACTCCTAGGAGACAATAATTTCGCCAAGAAACATTTGAATATAATATGCATCTCTAAATGAGACAGCTGAGAACGAGTACGGTACTGTATGTATGTTACAAACAGTATGCACTGCGGGGTGCACTGCAGTCTGTGCATCTCTGTCTGTTCTTTCCATTCTTCCGTTTACGGTAGTTACCTTACCAGCACACTGCAAATGAGCATGGAGGACCGCCCTATTGGTGGACGTTCTTGTGCACTTTGGCCGGAAGAAGATTCGCCACCTCCTTCGATTATATGTGCGAGATGGTGCACACCGTTGGAAATGGTCTTGGAGTGTTGGGAAATTCAAAAAGCAAACAAGAAGGGTCATCTTATTGAACTGCTTGCTGTCCTCCTGCAGCACTGGACACACACGTCATGAGCGACTCGGAGGATTCGCCAAGAACGGTAAGATTCCTGCTATTATTCATTACTTACTTATTTATTTACTTACAACATTTGCATCTTTGCACAATTTATCAGCGCAGCATTATTATCCCAATTCCATACTGTGATATTTAGATGGAAAAATAACGCTTCACTCCCGAATCATATGTTACACTGCCATATAAACAATAAAGTTAGTTGATGTGACAATAGAATTTGATACATCATTCGATAATTCTGTCTCAGAAATGTTTGAATCGAAGATTGCATCTTATTAAATGTAATTTATTCAACCTTCATCGAACTTACTTTTTAATATACACATAATTTTGTTTATTAGAATGTTATGGTCTTACAACATGACAAATTCTCACTTTATTTGAAGTATAAAAAGATCTAATGCTTAATTATTATAACATCCATCTAATATAATAAATTTAACACTGAGCTGTTGTGACCATTGGCAACGTAATCAGATGAAATAGCCTAATGTACACCTTCGTGAGACTCTTTATATAGCTTTCTGATCAGAAACCTCCTTAAAAACGAATTGCAATATTAAACAAAAGCTGAACTTTTTAATAACATGCTTAACAAGTTAAAACTAATGCGGTATTTCTAGTGCTCAGTAATCAGCTTATGAAATTGGATGTTAGCTGAATTCCAAAACGGAAAGCATTGAACATGAAAAAAGTACAATAAAGTTGAATTTCAAAAATTGAAATTAATTTAATAAAATGACAATAAAGATTTCAAGTTAATGCTGATTTTGCCTTTTGTGACACACTGTTGAAGTGAAAATACATACCGTGCCGTTTATTCGATTTCTTATTTTAGAGTAGTTTGTTAAGTATGGAAGAAATCGAGCCATATGTTAGGCGAAAAAGAATGAATTCTGGGAAATCGAATAAGTTGCAAGGTCTTAACGAAGAGGTACTCATTTCCAGCTATGATTTTATTTCAATTCCACAAAATTTCTCTAACCACTTCTTAGCTTATGGTTGATTGTAGGAATCAAATTCTTCCTGAAATTTCCTTTTCAGGAACAGGCAGTCTTGCGTATGAGTATTAATTCAAGGGAACGGAAAAGGATGCACGATCTAAATGATGCACTTGATGAGCTCCGACAATGCTTACCATATTCGCATCGTGCCGGATCTAGAAAAATGTCCAAAATCAATACATTGCTTCTAGCTAGTAGCTGGTAGGTATAAATTTTGTAATTAGCAGCTGTCAATAAAATGGAAATAAAATAATCCAGAATAGTTCTATGCACCCTTCTAACGAAGGTTTTGTTTAGATGCTCAGTGCTTCTAATGTCAAATATCAGTTGATCTTCACTTATTTTCCAACTTTACTTTTATAAAAAACATCCGAGATAGAGTTGGTCTTAGCCTAAACATAAATTACTAAATTAAGATGTTCATTCAGGATCAAACACCTAACAAACGCAAATAATGAACTGCGACGGAAATTGGATGACCTTGGAAACCGTAGCCAAGGAAATGCCACAGCAGTTCTCCAAGCAACTTCTACGTCTTCACCTCATTCGGAGTCGCCAAGTGCATTAGCGCCAATTGAGCTTTTTAAGCAGTCACCTCCATCTTTACCATTCAAATTGGTACCCGAAACGACACAAAAAAGCCTTCTTAGGCTTTCGGTACCTGTATCCGTACCAGTACCGGTACAACCATGTGTTAAATCTATTAACGGCTTTTGCTTCTGTGTCAATTGTTTGATTACAAATACCGGTTTAACAAAAAATTTCCACAAAGATAAATAATTTACTTAGCTCATGATTTGAAAATAAATTATTACTGGAGATAGATTAGAAATTCTAACTTGAAAACTAAAATAAAAAATTATTGTGGCTGTGATCGAATTTATGAATATACTTAGTTTTGGACATCATCCACTTATTGTCTTTTTACAATTTCTTGTTACTTTAAAATATATGTAATAAGTAGGTAAGACTGTCTAAACTGATAACATATTAAAGATAGGCATCAATCATAACGTAATTTTGATGAATTATTATTTTCTCGTCCGTTGTTAGTGTTAAATTAGCTTGAAATTAAGAAATGATTTTTCGAATAATCCGGAATTAATCCGAAAATAGCAAACACATTGCGGAAATATGAGAAGCTGATGATGACCCCAATAAAGAGGTCTGGAAAATGAGGAAGTAATTCGCAATTTGCTCTTAGCAACCTACCAATTAACACATCTTCAGTAGTGCATCTCTTGTATCCCCCAACCAACTGTTCTATAAAAAATTATAAGATATTGTACATGCATAGTAGATAGTGGTAGGTTATCTAGAAATAGCTCATATGATAAATAAGGCCTTCATTCCATGTTGCCAGACTTTTGGTTGAAATGAGGTGTTCGGACAACTAAGCTTCCAGAAATTAATTTTACCGCTCTTAATTATTTTACATGTATTCTCCTAGTCTTCTTCATCATTGCAAACAGACTGGCTCATGAAGAACAATGAGGTTCATAAATCCTACTAGTTATGATACAAGTGGTTGTGACAAATAAAGCGATAAAGGAGCAATTACTTGTTTGTTTCCTACTTTTTATAAACCAATGTATATCATAATTTTCCATTAAAAAGGCAGCTATATGAATTTCTGAAGAAAGAGCAGTTTTTATAAGCTATTTGATGTCTATCACCAGCTACCAACAAGACATACATTTACCGCTCTAGTAATATGATCATGTAATTAAACGTCACCTCGAAATAAAATATTCTTTATATACCAGTAGATCAGATCAAATAGCTATGAAATTCTTCCAGTAACCTTCTTCCCTTCCACTTTTACATCCTTTTTCATATGGATATAATCGTAATATAGTAATACAGTTCCTGACCTAAAAACTTCATTACTTAATCTTCATCCCCTGAGCATTTTATCTACTTACTATCCACTAAAATTATTCAGAAAAAATTTTGTAAAAAGTACCGAATGCAGTGAAAAGTAATTGTATTGGTATCTTCATTGTCAAGTGTCACAGCAATCAATCTTTTCATAACTGCCTGCTGAACGATTTACAGTTCCATGTTTAATAGTTACCCTTCATCGTTACCTCATTTGCATATTAAATGCTATGCGAAACTGTTTGGATCATTTTGTTCACTGCGCTAAATGATGACAATAAACAGGCACATATATATTTATCAACTTTTATAAAACATCGAGATTAAACTCACTAGAAGTGTAGATAGATACTAGAAAGAAACAAAGTATGAAATAAAACTCTCTGAATGTTTGAGAAATGATCGAATCAGTGACTAATGACAACATTGCAAGAAAAGATATTATCAGCACCTAATGTAGGAAAACTACAGAAGTGAACAGAAAAAGTTGGAATAAAGGTCAAATATACTGTCTATTACCAATCGTAGAAGAGCGAACTGATCCATTTTTCTATTCTGCTTTTATTCAATTCCCAATTTGCTTCAATCAAGGGTATTTTCATTAATTTATTTCTTCTCTCAATGTTATTCAACTGAGAGTATCTTATCAGTCATTCAGCTACAAAAAAACTGTTCATAATTAATAGAGTCATTTAATTGCTATCTGTCTGTGTGTGTGTGGAAGCAACAAGTATATGAATGAATAAAAAGTGTGTAAATGCAATTATCAGATCATCAGCAGAACTATATTGATGCCGTTGCTATCTATCGCTGTTGTTGCTGTAAAGAGGATTATCGTCACTGAAGTGGTCCCTGCACCAATAACTGACCTGTGCAGTGGCCACTAATCGGTATTCCTTATCCACTTCACACACTGATGCCAGAAGGTAAAAAGCTTCTAGCTGGGTATTTCAAGAGAACAGTGAAGAAAGTAGCAGTGGACGGGCAGACAGGCAGGTGGTCTTCTAGAAGATCCTTGAAAAGAGCACCGCGGGGTGCCCACCATACGAATGCTTGCACCAGAAGGGACAGATGATGCGGGGGTTAATGAGGAAGAGGGATTAAACAATTCCAAGCTAGTCCAACTTACTAAAGATATTTTTTGACCTTAAACAATAGCTTAGCTTACGCAACCTGAATTAACACCCTCCATATCTATCATCTGGTCTTCTCCGTTTCATTTGCTGACGCAAGAAAATTTGTAACACGTTATTGTTGTATTATATTATTCTATTTTCAATAGACACTTCCACAAATCTTTCAATAATTTACTAGTAAGAAAATATAGCAGTATTTTTTGGTATCTAATTTGCATATACTCCTTTTTTGAGAATATTTCTGTCCTTTGCAAATCTATTTTGACCATTGTAGATTTTGCTTTTAATTTTCACTTTTTGCGATACTAGTTGCCATAAGTGTTGTCGTTAGTGATATCGCTAATAGCAACTGGAAGATTGATAAGATAAGCGGGTATAGCAGAATTTAATCTACATGTCAGCAATGTTTTCAGCTATCATTTTAAGCAGCATAGAGCTTTCAATAATCTTAAAATCAGTAACATAACGGATAATTCCCCTTCGATTTTATTTCATTATTTTTAAAATGTCATCACTTCTACGAAAGTAAGTTAATACTTTGATACTATTTCTTTCTCGTTCATAATATTTATGCATCAAACTGTCTGAACAGGTGAGTGATTTGCCCAAATCTACCCCAAGAAAAGTAAACTAAAATAAGATACTAGAATTTCCATGTCTAGGCTTTGGGATCACGATTTTCGCATCAATCCTCCAAACGTGACGTATTTGGGTGTGGTGTCCGTGTTTTGGACCTATGAATTACATTATAGAATGTTCTGCAGAGTTCGCGGCTGACGAAACGTTTAACTTTTGTCATTTTAAAGTTTCATGATCTTGCAAAGGGTTTTAGGATAGAAAAACGTATTACTATGGGCGTTCCAGCATTTTTTCGATGGTTAACCCGAAAATATCCATCAGTGGTTGTAGATGCTGTAGAGGAGAAGCCACGTGACCTGAATGGAATTCGAGTTCCGGTTAATACTGTCGATCCAAACCCTAATTTCCAGGTACTCCAGCAGAATGTTCATTGCGTGATCCGATGTATAGATCTTTTCAGACACAGGGCCTATCTGATTCCAAAAATATGGATAATATAGCAGTAAAATTTATTTCAGGAATTTGATAACTTGTATCTGGACATGAATGGTATTATTCATCCATGCACCCATCCAGAAGATCGACCCTGCCCCAAAACGGAAGAGGAAATGTTTGTTAGTGCTTTAGATGAAATAATTTTTCTATATTTATCGAAATGCAATTTAACATTTTGTCTGCTTATCTCTATCTCATCATTAATAATGTACTAATTTTCTTCATTTTTTCGTTTTCACTTCATTTATTAGATACATCCAATTATATTTACATTCTCCTTGATTATATATAACCCCTTTCAGATGCTAATTTTCGAGTATATAGATAGATTGTTTGCAATCGTTCGTCCTCGCAAACTTCTCTATATGGCAGTTGATGGTGTGGCCCCAAGAGCGAAGGTTATTGTTTCAGGATGCAAATGACATTTTGCATTTGTATGGGAATATTAATTTATATAAATTTTTTGAATACAGCTGTGCATTATCATTGTTTATTCCATATTCTGTTGGATCAGAAAAAACTGTCAAACGTCTTTTCACAAGTTAGCAAAGGTACGGTTCAGATGAACCAACAACGCAGTCGACGTTTTCGTGCCTCGAAAGAGGCTATCGAGAAAGTTGAACAAATCGCTGAAACAAGATTACGACTAGAAAGTGAAGGTTATCCACTACCTCCTGAAAAAAAAACCGAGCATTTCGACAGCAACTGTATAACACCGGGCACACCGTTTATGGCACGGTAAGCTTACTTAGAGTTTGTAACTTTACAGAATTTTAGAAATTCTGTAACTATTCTTTAAGTTTTATTTAGTTCAAGCGGTTTATTTTTATTTGCAGGCTAGCTGTTGCTCTTCGTTATTATGTCCATCAACGATTGAATAGCGACCCAGGCTGGAGAAAAATTGCGGTAAAGTTTGTTATGTCTTTTTTTTTTTTTCTTATGAAATTGGTCATTTGAATTTATTGTGGGATTGAGAATTGGTAGGGTCTTCAAAAAACTTTGAAGATAAAAGAGGTGGTTTCTGTTTTTGTGTTTTTCAGCAGATTAAATAATCAAGTTTAAGGTTATTCTATCAGATGCAAATGTACCGGGTGAAGGTGAGCACAAAATCATGGATTTTATACGACGACAAAGAGCATCTCCATCTCATGATCCTAATACCGTACATTGTTTGTGTGGAGCAGATGCGGACTTGATTATGTTGGGATTGGCTACTCATGAGCCTAATTTCAACATTATAAGAGAGGAATTTGTACCGAATCAGCAGAGACCATGTGACCTTTGTGGACAATACGGTCATGGTTTAAATGACTGCAAAGGGTTACCTTTTCTGCTTTGTATTTATGTGGAGAAAAGACACTTTAGTAGGAGATTTAAATCAGAGTAAACTATCTCGTCAGTTTTACTTTTGTTTAGATTCAATTTCATGTTGAAATCTTGATATTCAAATTTAATGTTCCAGATTAGCAAGTGACGATAATTCAGAGTGTCAATCAACTCCATTGCAAAAAGAAACAAATTTCATATTCATTCGTTTGCCTGTGCTTCGTGAATATCTCGAACGTGAACTTCACATACCTAATTGCTCCATTCCTTTCGATCTAGAACGAGCGATCGATGACTGGGTCAGTAATTTGAACATTTTGTAAGATATAAAAAATACACTGTGTTGAGTGGAGTGGGTGATAATGTTGAATATTTTGAAAATGAAGAACTTAAAAAGAGAATTTGCAATGTTTATTGACAAATAGTTTGCTTCACTTTATTATACGTTAGTACTGTCTTTTCTACGTTGTAGTTTTTGGACTTAATTCTTCAGGTATTCATGTGCTTTTTTGTTGGCAATGATTTTCTACCTCATTTACCTTCATTAGAAATTCGGGAGAATGCTATTGATAGACTTGTGAAGTTGTACAAAGATATGGTTTGTGAGATGAAAGGGTATTGTTTTATCATCTTTTATATTTAACTGTTGTCGATTAAGAGTCAATACAGCAAAGCTTGAATATTTTTTCTTCATTCAATGTCAGTTTATTTCTAGCGAAGCATTCTTGACTTACCTTTCCTGTAATTTTCACTTTTTCTCAATTGCCTTTTCAGGCACCTCACTGATTCTGGTATCGTCCATATTGAAAGGGCTCAAATCATACTTGATAAATTAGGTGAAGTAGAAGATGAAATATTCAAGTCAAGACAGGTTGGTTCGTTGGTTCCCACGTTTATATTTTATCAACTAAGCATAATCAGTTCGGCAGTATTTTCCGTAATTATTTTGCGAATGTAGTTGGTTTCATTTTTTTATTTTTTATCAGTTTTCATACTTCATTTTTTTTTTCCGTTTTTTAAACTATTACCATTAAGGAAAGAGAGCAACAATTTAAAAGGAGAAACAAAGAAAAGAAATGGCGTGAACAAGCCCTTGCGACACCGTCATACATCCCATCTCGAGGTTCTCTTCTTTCACCACAAACTAATGGACCGATGTATCTCAGTGGATCGAGTACGAGAACAATGGCGCGTACTGCTCGATTAGAGGTAGTGAGGAATATTTTTTATTAACTGCAGCGGGGTTATTTTATTGATTTTTTGTCTAGTAAAATTGTATGTCTAATTACGTTACTTCATTTTGTTACATAGATGATCATGCTTAATTTGTTTTTATAGTTTGCATTGTCAGTTATAAGCCATTTAATCTGGCATACTTGAGGCACTTGATTTCACCGAAACAGTGCACACTCGCGCAATGAATAATGCTACTTTTCATGTCCCAGCTATTAATATATCAGAAAAAGATGACCACAAACAGGAATTGGTTAGAACTTTTTCTTCTTTTGTTTCATAACTGAATCGAGTATTGCAATTTTCTAAAAATATGTGAAGTGACTTTTCGTTTTTAATATTTTATATATTTATGTGCCATTTCACCTCTTCTACTTCATATGTATTGTTTTCAGAAAAATAATTCCAGCTCAGAGGACGAAGTCTTTGATGAAGTCAGATTGTGGGAAGATGGGTGGAAAGATCGGTATTATAAAAGCAAATTCCAAGTAGATGGCAAAGATATTGTATTCAGACGTAAAGTTGCTCTGGCGTATGTAGAAGGCCTTTGCTGGGTATTACACTATTATTATCAGGTTAGTGATAGTGAAGCATCATCTGCACTTTTTATAAATAATCCATGTTTAAATTTGCATTTTAGCAAATCTTCAAATTCAGGGTTGCGCGAGTTGGGATTGGTACTATCCGTTTCATTACGCGCCGTTCGCATCAGATTTTGATGCAGTTTCTCAATTCAAGCCTGATTTCAGTGCATATACCGAACCTTTTAAGCCGCTACAGCAGCTGATGAGTGTCTTTCCAGCCGCAAGCAGGTATGTTTAGTAAGAAAAGAGAAGGTAATCTTATAAAAAATAGAGAGAAGATGGATGAACAAGAGGAAGGGGGTTGCGGCTTAAATTTTTTAGTTTTTAAGGGGAATTAAAGATACTAGATGCCCTGATATATTAACAGCGAACCTTTTTTTATTCTAATTGCATGCAGTTATTCTGCATTTGTGGAAAGTATTTTTGTAATGTAATATAGTGGTGATTGACGAGCTGTTATTGATTTTGCTTTATATCCAGTAAAAGACAAAAAAGTAATATTTAATTCATCGGAATGGTCAAGTTTAGGATGCACTTGCCAGAAGCTTGGCAGGAACTAATGATATCACCGGTCTCGCCAATAATCGATTTTTATCCTGATAATTTTGTTATCGATTTAAATGGTAAAAAATGTGCATGGCAAGGAGTTGCGTTACTACCATTTGTAGATGAGAAACGACTTTTAGAAGTTCTGAATCCGGTTCCTTTTTTTTTGTCAGTTACCAGTAGAATAGTAAAATCTTCCTCTTAAATTTGAGGTTTCAGTTATACAATAAAATTGAAATTTTTAAGAAAAAGAGCGAACATTGAGAGGGATAGGCTTACATTTAAATTAAATCGGAAACAGTTGAACCTTCATCAATATGCTTAGGGCTGGTTTACTTAATTGTAACTTAGTATAGTTTATAAATTGATTAGTACCTTGTCTGTTAATAGAAACAATGATTATTGTTTCTATTATCTTTTTGACACGAGATACGGTTGATGCTATAGTTTTATGAATGTTGGTAATACTTTGAAGATGGAAGATAAATTGGACGCTTTTGAAAAGGAAAGAAATTCCAGAGGTCCTGATCGGTTGTTTGTTGGACCTTCACATCCTTTCTACAACTTTGCGGAAACGCTGTATGAAAACAGTAGAAAAGGTATATCTCTGTATTCGGTTTGTTTATGTAATTAGAAGCAGTGTGTTTTTTAGTATATTAATTAGTTTTCAATATTATTTGGATAAAAAGAAAAATAGGGGCAACAAAAACCATGTGTTCATGCATTTTATACAGTGTTAAAATATGTATAGCATAAAGTCCTTTAAAAGTCAAAATATTTCATTACTTTGTCAGTATTTCATTACGTTATTAAGAAGGGGCTGAAAAAATTTAAAACCAACCTGGAGATAGGATAGAAGTGAGAGATAATTATTTCCAAATTTTAGACTCGACCGACTTAGCAATTGACACTTCGTTGACATTCGGAATGGCTGGCACTGTTGGTGTAGATGCAAAAGCTGTAATGAAAGGACAAAATTATAAATCACCACTTTCAGTTGACGAATTTACGGATATAGCCGTGAGTTGTACTTCTCTGAATTTCCAAAACCTTTTTTCGTATTCCTAGCATTACGTCTTCGTATGTTAAAATTCTGTGTTTCTTATGTCATGATATAATTATCAATACTTTGTATTATAGAAAAATAAGGCTATTATGATGATTTACAAAGATCCACAGTTTGAAAAAGGTTATGTATTTGCTGCAAAACGTTTGCCGGGAGCTGTTGACGTACCACGAACTTTGAAAGACACGAATCTAGATCGCAGAGAAGTGAGTAAGACAATCATAGAAGCAGTAGTGTGTAAAAACTCCTCTGTATTTAATTAAAAGCTTCTTTAAATCTCCGTTTTAGTTTTTTTTAGTTTCATGCTTGTTTGATTATTTGGTTCTAGACTTTTCTTATTATTTCAGCCCTATCGACCACAAATAGGGTTTTTGCGCGAAATACCACGACATGGATTAACTGATGCGGGACGAAGAATGGTTGAACATAGCATTTACCATAGCCCTAGACCACTTTTTGAACCATATCAGACAGGTCCCTCCAATAGATTGTATCAATCATGCTGGGCTCCAGCAGAGCCCTATGTAGACAACCGCGTACCCGTCTGTCCGTCGTCCGCAAACCAGTTAGTTCTCATCTCGCAGTTTAAAACTGCTTTTATAAGGCAGTCGGCACTAAACAAATTAGTTTGAAATAAGTTATTTGATCTTAAATCCCAAATTTCCTAAAAAATCATATAAGCAATTCTGGAAACTTTTTAAGTTTAACTGCTACCTTTCTAGGTTTCGTGAAGGAAGGCAAGTGAGTGGGGAATGGTGTGGAAACCCGAGACGACGTCGAAATTTTTACGAGCATAGAAGGATACCACAATCACCAATGCCTGTTAGACATTCCCTGCGATATGAACCATATCCAGAATTAGTTCCTTTGCGTGTCAGAGGTCGTGGCCGTGAGTGGCCACCTCAGCATCCAATATATCGATGGTAATTAGTCCGGAGACCGACCAGTATTAAAGATGCATATATGGTACATTGCATCGACTTTTAAATGGGAGAGCTCTCGACGTGTGCCAAGTAGTAAACAAAAAACATTTAAAAATACTATTTTTGCAGTAATTTCCAAAAAAAGATCTTTACAATAAAAGCAAATTTTGCACATAATGACATGCATTTTCTCATGAAACAAGGTCAGAAAGAATGATGCCTTAACATGGCATCCCTTGTTGGTGCTTAACACGCATCGCATCGCGTTCGGTTCTTTGTTTAATATTTACATGTCAATCAAATTCTGAAGATCAGCGTAACAGAACTACTACGTAGAGGAGCCAAAGAGGTGAAGAACAAAGTGGATAAATCTTGTTTTCAAGACAGCTTGTTAAAGTGTCTAGAGAAGACGTGTGACATGCGCAAAGCAATAAACCAATGAAGCATGTAATTCACTTGATCTGCTTTATGTACTACATAAATTTCCAGAAGTTTATTACAGTGGAAAATTCTCAGGAAGCATTCGCTCCGTTACTTCTAAAATTGAAAGATTTCTCAGAAAAAAAAAAGCTTTCATAGTTTGAGGATTTCCATTACTGAGAGGTTCTTCAAATTGTGAGGTACTTGTCCTGAACCATTCAAACTTTGTAACTGTTGCTCACTTATCGTTAGATTTGCTTGCTGCATGTTTTCAGAGATGCTTGTTTGTTGAGTGCATGACACATTTACATCTTGAAGATCTGTGGGACACTCCATCCGTCGATATTCATCCTCCAATGCAGTGGCGTGTCGCTGAAAGATTTCAGTGATAATTAAATTTTCGAGCTATCCATGAACTGATATGTAGGGTCTAAGTAGTTTGCCACAAAATTTGCATATCTAAAAAAGATTGCCAGTTGGTAAAACAAACTAAAGAAATCGAAATGTTAGAAAACACCTTTAAAGAAGCAAGGTGACCGTGGGTGCTCCGTCCACTACCACGTTGTTGCTTCACTAGTTGCTCCATCTCAGCAATCCATTTTGACACCTCAAAAAAGAAACCTTTGCAAGGTCACCTATTGCGGAGTTCTCAACATTTAAATGGGCGAGGTTAACTTATTAAGCAAATTCAAATTCGGTTCGTGAGATACTTGATCCCATAGATTCAACAAAAATTAGATCTAGGATGCCGGATTTCTCGAAAATTATGAAACCTGTGACAAAATTTCCTTTCGTTTCAACCAAAAATGCTTCTTCACGATATCTGCGAAAGCTGGTGGGGGATGTCGCATCATTTCAAGCATAGCCCACTTTACTACTGCTTGACGAATGTTAGCATCATAATCTCGCGATGCCTAAGTTGGTTTCACGGCAATAATGAAAATTTAGCATATCAAAAGATTGAAAATCGAGAAAATTAGGTGGAAAAATCAGGAATATGAAAAGAATCTACAGAGAACAAGTTTTATTAATAAAAAAATATCAACAAAATTAAAGCCATTACACACTTGTTGTCCCGCCTGAGTACATTTTGATCGTTCGTATCCCGGCTCGTTAAAATACGGTTCCGCTACTAAGATTAAAGACTGCACACTTACAATGACCTCAAAGATAAGAAAAGAATAGATAAGTAAAAGTTTTTAAGTAAGTAAACACAACAGCTTCTTCTCCTTGCTATGTTTAATTATATATGTTAGTGAAAAAATTATCAGATACCGATAGACATCGAATTATATAACAAATGAGCGTATTAAAAGAAAGCATAATATACAAATTAATTTTATACCTGTAACAAACTACTAGTTTCCGGATTCCATCGTTCTTCAGGTCGACCATCCCATGTGTTCAGTACCGACAAACATACTTTCCCATCATTGTACAGGTTAGGATTAAATCTAACCTATAATGCATTCTAAATGTGCTAGTAATATTTCTGAGCGTCAAATCTAATAAAATAAAAAATATAGATATTTTTGCAAACAGTTCTAACGAAATAATCACTGTACAGTCAGAAATCATCAACAAAACTAACAGTATGATTGCCAGTCGTTTCAAGATTTACATGCATAGGTGAATTTGGGTAGTCAGTTGGAAACCAAACATCAAATTCAAAACATCCATTCATATATGGAGTATCTGCTGGACCCGTAATCAACACCTATAAAAAGAATACTCGAAATTACAAAGGTAGAAATCAAACAATAAATTTCAATTAAAATCCGAGAAATACTATTCAAAAACATGCGTCATGGCAGTGTTTTATTTATTTGTATTTTTATTCATACAATTATTTTTGTAGTTTCTACTTTTTGAGAAATATTATATTGTTGATCGAAAAATGACTAATGTAAGAAAATCAGAAATTCCAGTCCAGAATTTTTGAGAAAACAAAAATCAACATCTACCTTCATGACATCCAGTCGTTCTTCACAAGCACGAACAAAGACAGAACTACTTGAACTCAATGGTAGTGAATTACTAAGTGTAACAATTTCTTGCGCCAAACGTCTCGTTCGTTTTCCCATCGAACTGCTAGTACCAACAGAGGAAAGTGAACTTTCGTAATGATATGGAATGAATGAACCCTCCGTAAAGAATGATACTGTATCTGAAAAACGACTAACTGTGGAATTCTCCATATGATATGAATTGGTACACGTGGAATTGGTGTAAATTGATTAAAAAAATGAATCGCTAACCAAACTGTAAAGCCTTCATAACTTTCACATATTTTTCCTCTTCAGTAACTGCATCCTTCTCATTATTTTCTGACTTCAGAGGTAACTCTTTCACTCCTGAAAAAGCCATAAACCAGAATGGAAATTTACATTACGGCTAAAAGAATAAAAATGATATCAAAGGATATAAAAATTTACGTCTCGAAAGGACGACACAAACTGCGGTGATTAGTGGTGCAAGTCGCATGAGACCTTCTTCGCGACTTTGTGCTGATTCGTCATTATTTTCTGCATTTTGTTGGATATTTAGACTAAAAAAGCAACCAATTCAACCAATTCAAGTTTCTGAACCAGCATAAGTCATTTAAAAACTTTTTTCAACATCGCTGGAAATCTTTGCCGCAGAAAAACAATCACATCTTAACATCCTGACTATTCCAGTACTCTCCGTTATTCAATGAGAAGTGAATTATCGCATATTTATTATTACGCTTAACTCACAGCTCATTAGATATTTAAAAAAAAATCTAAATTTTCAACGACTCTTCCGGTCATCTGTAAACTTTATAGTACAGAAGTTAACTTCTCCAGTCCATCAGAGATGCAACCATCACCATCACTATTATCATCATTAGTCACGTATGTTTTTTAGTATTCAATCATAGTAATATTACTGAAATAAATCTGCAGGACTTCGATGTATAGGAATTCGGGACCTTATTTAATGTATTTGTCAAAGTCAAAAAATCTTTCAATAACAATCGAACAAGAAGAAATTTAACGAAAAAAAAAAAAAAAGACATGCAAAACCTTACCAATCTGTCTTTTCTAGAGTTATTATTATTATTATTATTAAACCTTTGTTAATAAAATCCTTACTTTTGCAATCTGGTTTCGTTTGATTCAACAGCAAGTCTAGTAAGATACGCAGAAACGCAGTCAAATAGTTTGTTTAGCATCGCATGCATTGAGCAACCTGATTCCGGTCCCGAAAGCAATACAGTGATCTCATCCTCTTCTTCCCTTCTGCTATCTGTTGATTCTGGACTCAATGCTAACGCAGCTACCATATACATAACTGCTTCATATAATTCCACATGCTGAGATATATCCAAGACTGTAACGAACCCGAAAAGTGTAATGTTTAAGAGATAAGAAAGATAAAAAAAATAATCAAAAACTGCATCAAGAAAATATGACTAAGACCATAAGGATTACTATATCATCACAATATGGAATGAGTCAAACCAGAATCATTCCTAAGATATGCCCAAATAGCTGGCAATAAACAGGAGCGGGATAGCATTTTAACTACGGCTGAGCTCAAAGACCACTGCAAAGAAGTTGATGAAATAACTGAAAGAAGTGATTGATGCCCAGATGAAGGTCCTGGCATTGATGAATCTGAAAAAATAGGGTCCTATTTCAGTTGAACAGAACAAAGTATCCCTTGAAGAAAGTTACAATAGCAGAGTTGCACAGTAATTAAAGTACTACCTGGCACAGAGATTAATGAGATATTTTGACTTCTACCATGCGTTTCAGTATATTCCGGATGCAAGGATGTCAGCGGAGCAACTGCATTATGTCCACTGATATCAACTGTCCAATTATTTTCCACTTTCAGATAGTCTTTAACTTTCGGATATAAAAAGCTTGAAAGTACCTGAAACTTGGATGAAATAATGAGTTACAAAATCTCCAGATTGTTATAACACCAACAGAACAGTAAAACGAGAACAGGTTTCCTCACAACAAGTAATCAGCAAATCATCTTGTCTAGAGATTTTGTAATTCTCATTATTTTTCTTTCACATGACAGAATTAATAGTTACACGTCTAAATGAATAGATTTTTTTCACATAGAAAAAGAAGTGGGAAATTCACTGCACTTCTTCATAAAAGCAACAAAATATACTTTTAACAAATGAGTCACATTCTGTTCGTCCTGTTTTCGTTTCAGGACATGCAAATCAACATTCCACTGTTGCTGTGTAGTTCCACTGCCAAAACCAGTACCCTTGGCCCAAAAATTATGTTGCTGGGTAACGGTTGAAGCAGAGCTCATTGCTGGTGCAGCATTTCCAGAACTATTTATACGCTCATCTGTCGTCGTGCCACAGCTGGCTCTTTCATAGGATGATTGTTCTGATTCCATCCAGCCCCGCAACAAGCGCTCAACCAAAACAGCCTGCCCAAGAGTTATGCATAAATACACAAATGAACAATTACACTCTGCACAAAAACGCACTTACGGTCTCAGGAGCTGGTGGAAGGCACGATGGTCGAATGGACTTTTCCCTGTGTTTTTGATGGCTATAATGAGCCAAACAATCCAACAAAACGTCCAAAACACCACTGGTCACTGCAGCTTCCCGTAAGGACCTGCAGCATATACATTAGTGTATACAACATCCATTTTTAAACATCCCACACTGTTAAAATTTATAAGCAATGTTTCTTAATTGCTTCTGTAATAAACAATTTCTTGAAAGTTACCTTCAGTATAAAAAATGATTATAACGTTGAATAATAATGATAACAATGTTCTAATAATTTTTGTTCTAATAATCCTAACAACTTTGCTTGTCGACCAACAGGATGCAGTATATGGTGGTAACATTCATTTTTTAAATCTATTTTCTCTTTCCATCTCTTTACTGCTTTTAATGTTAGCTTCTCCTTCTCCGTAATTTATCGAATTCATCCAAAAGGATTTCTAACTTTATTTTTCTTCCTTTACTTTCACCTGAATTCCCTGTTCGTAACATTTGCTAAAAGTGCAAACAATATTTATGAGTCAAAAGTCAAAGAAGGGAAGCAGAAGGTAAAAAAAAAAAAAAAAAACTGGCCTGAAATAACAAGAAATAGCAATATTAAGAATGCTGATTATTCTTTTGTTACTGCTTCTGCTTAATTTTTAACTTGGCTCGATTTAGTACAATAATAAGGGGAATAATAAAATGATGTAGCATAACTTACCTTCCAACAGATGTATAGGGCAAGTACTTATTGAATAATTCTTCTAGAACAACAAAAGGCAGTGAACCAAGATTTTCGTATTCCGATTTCTGTTTTGACTGGGACTGTGGCTGAGTGGCTTTGAATACACCCGATTTAAACATTTGTGGTTTGTTTACAAGCGATGCTATAGTTCAGAAAAATATCCATTATAACAACATATCGGGTGAAATTTTAATTTCGCAACAAGTCGTCGTTTCAAACTTCACATCTATTTTCTACACTCCAAAATATGAACAAGAATTTATTCATATTAGTACAGAATTATTTAGAATATTCTCTCGTAGTTTTGTGTGCAATCTAATAAAGTTGCAGTGCTTTAGAATAAATTTCAGTGAACGAACTTTCTCAAAAATAACGCATTACAAATAATAGACCAAGGCAACATAAGACCTCAGTATTACGATTAAAATGCACAAAGAATTTTTCTTACAGAAAAAGGAAAACAAAAAAGATTATTACTTTCAGTAGTGATAACGCCCATTGCAAGCCTCAAAAGGCGTTTAGCACGTTTACGATCGTATGTTACCAGTAATTCGGCATAACCCTCCAATCTTAAGAATATACTGAAAGCGACGACAACATGTGGCGATAAACCTATTGAAAGTGCTTGATTTGACGGCTGTGGACCAATTTTTTGTAGTTTTTTGGGCTGAAGAGATCTTACAAGCATCAGTACATGTCATTACTTCGATTAGATGTTTGAGTAATAGTCTCATTTCTGTAGAAGCTTCAGTGAAGCATGAACAAATCAAAACTGAAATGCTAAAAAAGTGAAACTCAAATGTTAAAAAATAGGACTGACTGCTGCATGACTTCCCGAATTATCTGTCTGAGAGAATAAGGGATAATATGTCCATCCTTTCATTTCTCCCGAAGCAACAGAGTCGATGTACTCGAAGTCTTCGTAACCTGGACCTGAATCTGCTTCGCCACCAAAAACGGGTACATATAAGGTACTGTATACTGGTTCTCCGGCTGGTAGATCAGACGAAGAGAAAATTGATGTTGGACAGGCATAACCCGATGGAAATATTTCATTCATAGCTATCGTTTCTGATGAATCTATTAACCATCGCTGCTCAACTGATTTCCGTTTTGAGTCCCTGAAACTAATTAGACAAGATTAAATCTAATTTCGGCCTAATTTAAACAGAATCAAATCCGATTTTCACATTTCTTCAAATTTCAATGACAGTTATAGATACAAAATCTAACATAACATTTTAATTAACAAGCATTGTTTAACGAGAAATATATAAAAGACGCTGTATGCAGAAAATCTTTTTATTTCGTTATTTTTAATTTTTTTTAAATTCCCTGACCTGAGTTCTTACCCTTTTTATTAAATTATTAGTTTACTCTCGCTTCTGTAGAGGTAAAGTTCATGATATTACTCAGGAGTAATGTAAATGCATTAAGAATAAACGCTTTTGTTTATTTTTCATGTATCTTAAATACACCCTTCACAAGTACATTAATGTAGACAATGGGGTCTCAGGAAACAGCTACAGCACTTCACTCCTGCATTAGAAATGTAATGTGCTACAGAAGTTATCCTCACTCGTTAGATGTGAAGCAATGAACATTTTTATTAAACAACTGCAATTTGCTGCATCGTTTTGGTTCATCTTTCATTTTTCACCAATACAAAAAGAAAAAAATAAATAAATAAATATAAATACAAAAAAAAGAAAACCTGAATGATGGAATGATAGCAGAAGAGTTAAACGTTGGATAATGTACTTGCAAATGCAGCGCTAAAAGTGCGAGACCATTTGCGCGTGCAAAGTATTGTAGGGTTGATGTCTGTTCTGTGAGCATTGTATCCAGCTTTTGATCTGACATGACGCTAGTACTATCTTTCAGATCTGAAACTATTAAATTTATCTTCCATTCAAATAACCATATTTTAATTCCCAATAAGCGACATGATACCGGGACCATTTTTAGCAAAAAAGAAAAAAAATTAAAGCCGCAAAGATATGAAATATATTTGATGCACAAACCTGTTGGCAAAAATGACTTGCACGGTCCTTAGATTTTAAGAAAAATGAAAAAGTGACTCAAAAATGTAGAGTGAACATCAATCCATCTTTCATTCAAACAACATATTTATTTAACTTATTTGTTTATTTTCCTTATACTAATTTATTGTTTACGGTCGATGAAACAGATACAGTCCGATAGAACTATGTTACTAGCCTTTCTTGAGCAACTAACAACACCATTTGCTTTATTTGTTTTAATCAACCAATCAAAACACCGACGGAATGAATTTTATTTCTCCAGCTAAAAAACTGCTGAAGACTAACTTGAGCGCTGAACAAATGAAAGCGCAACTGTGTAATAGCCATCAGCACTATCTTCAACTGCTATTTTTGGTATATCTCCACCGGCCATTTTTCCTTTCCTGCAAAACATATGAATTAGGAAATCGAAACAGAAATGAAATATCGAAAAACGCTAAGAAAAAAAAAAAGTAGATCAATAAATTTTTCTCCTGCAAAGTATACTAAATAAATTTATATCGACATTTCCATAATCCGTCGGTCAGTATACCTGGATATTTGTTACATGCTCCACTACAGAAAATGTTTATCTCATTTCCATACATCACTAAAATTTAGTTCAAAACTTCCCAACTGAAAAGCATGAATGCATTATACCGTACCAAAAATATTTCAACAAAAATAAGTTTCATTTGTTTACCAAGCAATTGTAGTAAAAAATTAAAATTTTACCACGCCGAAGAAGTTAAGCGTCCAGAAACAAATAAATCTCCTACCAACTGTCCAATCTTCCAATCACCCATTATTTCAACTAAACTGACACAACTTCGAATCATTAGACGCGAAGGAATAGCTGTCATCAGGTCTGAATTAAAGACGTATTTATTCATTCAAATTATAACGACTGTAATAATGGATATAAAACTACCCATCAAAATCATTGAAAATTATACCTTGGTTTGTAACAAGAGATGAAAAAAACTGCGACTCATCCATAGGTGCCTGAAAAAAATGACCTGGCTTAGTAAAAAACTTTTCATATCAATTCGCTATTGATTATTTATTGATTATTAAATTAAGGAAAGTTCTGCTTACTCAAGTCAGCAATTGATTACATAATAAATCCAACATGATTCTTTATTCTACTGCATGTATAATCAGTCTTTTGAAGTGAAACAAATTCATACTAAGAAGTTAAAAGTTATAAAGGACTTTATTAAAGATTTATTCAAGAGCTACGCATAAATCTGTGATTTTTATTTCTGTATCATGAATGTAAGAATCTGGTTCTGTTGATTAAGTGGATAAATGAATTCCAGAAAAGTGTAACACTTACCCTAATTTTTGTCAGCTGTCGAAAGTCACTTGCGCTTTTATGCAAAGCAGAAATCTCATCCATAGAAGTATATAAAGATACTTTTAAGAAACGTTCCCTCCGTGTACAACCAAAAAATGGATGCAAAATACGATCTGTAACAGAAATAAATTCTAACACTTCAAAAAGAACCCAGCTTTACTCTTCTTTTAGACTTCTTATTTAACCTCTTTATAAATAAAAAAAACTAAAAAAATTGAAAAAGAAACTTGGAATGTCAAGCGACGGGAAGCAGATTGAAGTGTCTTCATCGACTGCTTTCACAGGAATCATCTCATCATCAAAAATACATTTCAGTATCATCTGCTGAATTGCACCATTGAAGCTACCGGTACTTTTTAACAAGGAACATAAAACGTGAGCTATGCGTTGACGATGTGAGCCACCAACAGTAACACATCTGAAACGGTTAATTCGGAGAAATGAAATAACTCGAAATTTCGAGAGTCCTGAAATTATTCGACCTCGCTACAATTTCACAAATTTTTAAAACATATTCATATTTATAACAATTTCAGCATTTATTCCCTCTAGTCTCTAGGTTTCCTAAGCCAATAATCCTAGATTTAATTCAGCATTTCCCAAACTGCAACAATTGAATCCTTTATGAAATCCTGGAAAACGTACTGTGAAAGCAAAGTGATTGTAGCGTTCTCTAATTTGATGCTTTGTTTACCAGATGGACGAATCATATCTCCAGGTGAAGCAGCACATCGAACGACACATTTTATGAGAGAGTTAAAAAAACGAGAACCACCCATGAAATCCAGAAATTTGACAACATCCTCGATACAACAAAGCGATGCCAAGCATCGAACTATGCTAATTAACAATGACATATGCTCCATGTTTGTTTCTAAAGTTTCACATTTATTAAGCCACTACGAAATCTTTAGATTTTGAGCTTCTGTGTTAGTGATATTCAGTTCCAGTTCATAATTAATGATTCAAAATACTTAAAAGGTCTAATTATTATCAAGATGTATATCAACAAAGCATCCAATAAGAAAAAATTAAATTTACCAGCTAAACATTCTTGAAAGAAAGATAACAAACCTTCGGAATAAGTGATAATCAATTCGACCCAGTATTGTAGAAGACCGAGGGAATGAAGGTGCAATATGCTTGTCCTTGACTGACACATTCGTTGCACAACAGTAAATGCACTCTGGGGGACATCTCTTTTCGCTACAATTTAACCACCTGTCCTTTTAGTTTAATAATATATCTCACACAGCAACTAAACAGCGACAAACTCTCTTTACATGAAGTCGCATTTCATTAAATATACATTTTGTGTACATATTTAATGCAGTGAGACTTTACAATAATCTTTCACTTCATAGCAGCATGCTTTCTGTCAGCCCACATTTAAGAGCATTCATACAGTATCGTTTATCCCTTTTTTTCTATTGAAAAAATATTTAGAATACACTTCACTTATTTTTATGACTCAAGCACATATTTTAATTGTTCAATTGAAATTCTTGGTTAACAGTATGATAGTAACAGATAATATAATTTATGGGAAAGAAACTGACGCTTATCGTTCATATCTAATAATCCGATTTCTTTCAATGCATTACGTAGAAGATTTGGTGCACCACGCATCAAAGAGCACAATAACCAAGACGCCGATTTCGCTAATGTATCATTGCATTGTTCACTTACATCCACTGCCATTTTACATAGAAATCTTAAAAAACTACTTCGTAGATACCTAATCTCAAAAAACTATGCAACTATGATCAATCTGACTTTAGCTGATGTTATGCCGTATCTGATTTATTAATTAGCAATTCCTTTACTGCCATGCAAACTTGTGCAATAATCGGACTATATCGTTTTAGAAAGACTGATACTTCATATATCGTGATATTTGCAATATTAAACTCTAGTCGCCGAATAAACTTGTTAAATTAAAAAGTAAACCTACAATATTCAGAATTTACAAAATTAAAAAAACAAACGGAAGGAGCTGTGGTGTTAGATTTATGCACAACGCTAATGTATCGAAATGTCGCTCTTCCACATTGATATTATGCCATATAATACAAGAGGCAGTCCATATCAGAACAGCAGCAACATCCTAAAAACTTTCTTATAATACATTTTAGCATTTAGTCCTCAACCTTCTTTTCCAAACAATATTAGAGCTATGTATTTCAGAATTTGCCGACTATGTCCTTTAGAAGAAATTTTATTGAACAAGATTTCATCTCATACAAAGTAGTTGTCTTCTGCTGAAGAGGTAAAGAGAAAGATTACTGACCTTTAAAACGAAACAATCAAAAACATACTTTTTCTCATTATTATTCATGAAAAAAACAAAATGAACAAATATACCTTATAATCCCAGTAATTATTGGAAAGTGAAATATAATTTAACATCTACAGAAAAACTCAACAGAACAATGAGCAAAAACTGTAACAATTATAACACGGCCGGTAAAGGGATTTAAACTGACGTAAGTTTTTTTCTACATTGAATTAATGTGTCTGAAAGAACTTAAATCAACCATTTTAACACTTATTTCTTGGAAATTTTTGCGTGAAAATTTCGTTCCACTGCAGCCTTTCTTCTACAAAAAAGCACACACACACTCCTATCAGTTCGGATCATTTGCTGCTCATCTATATAATTTCTCATTATAGCATCCTGTTACTAAACTATATTACACTAAACTGCAGAACATATAGAAGTTTCTCTCCTTTATCTTCCAATTTACGTAAACAGACAATGTAGTGAAAATACAAAAGTTAGTTTTCTTACACTGTGATCGTACAGTTCCCAACTGATAAGCATCTTAAAGAGTTCAAGATAATTAATGGAACAATTCAGCAGATGATATAAAATAATATAAATTGATATAAAATAATATGATATAAAATAGATGATATAAAATAATAAGCGGTTGAGGTAAAAAGCTCAATACGGACGTGCGTCGTATATCTAGTAACCGTGACTTCATAAAAAAAGTTCGTATAAAACTATGAACTTGATGAAACTCGTTAGTAAATTTGATCTAATCAAATTCAATTTCCCTCACCAATCACTTACAATTTATTTTCTTTTATTAAATCATGTTTAAAAAATTATGCTCATGCCTGGAAAGCATAAATAATGTCCATTTATGTTAGGCATGCAGTATTTTTATTTATGCTTCTATCGCGCATATATTTTTTGGATTCATATTATTCACGTATAGAGATCTCATAACAAAAATTTATTATTTTTTAAAGACATGATGTAATAAGAGGAAACAAATTCTAAGTGGATTGCTAATATATCAAAATTCAAAAAGCGGAACAAACCCGAAGTGGCTTCTTATAATTCCCTGAAGTGATTAAGGAAGTAACACCACGAAGCACTTGACACTGTTTTATGATACAAATTTGATGCTCCTTTTGTGCACACAAAGTAAAAATTAGATTCGGGAGCCATTCTAAGGATTCGTTGGTAACAGTACTGCCTTGCTCTGCAACCAAAAATATCCAGATTACTTTTAATACTAGGAACATAACAGAATTTTTTGAACACACATAAATTTAATTAAAAGTTCGGACACTGAACAACGAGAAATGTGAATTAAAATGAACCTATATATTGAAAAATCAATTCAACAATCGAATAAGGCTTTGTCCGTTCATTATCGATCTGACAACAGAATTCTGAAATGCGCTGATAAACTAGACTGGATAGTGGTCGACCCAAAAAGAGCGCTACGACAGCACGTGGAAGTTCCGGAGCATATTGCCAAACGCAATATTTTTCAAGATAACATAGTTGTACCATAATGGAAAGCCACTGAACACTATAATTTTAGTTTCTGATTATAAAATCCCTAAATGATAAATGTGAAGTAGTTACGAATGAGTAGCAAATACTTACCTCGTATAAATGATTTAAACGGCTGAATAATATCCGTAAGTTATAAGCAAACTAAAGAGTTAACTGACCGATGAAAGTAAGGAAACCCTGAACAGTTTGATGAAGTTCGATTTCCCCCTAGATTTTATATTCACTCAGTTGGTCATACATTGCATAGCTATTTTGAATAATTGAATAGACAGCAGCAGTGATTTAAATTTAGCTTTCTCTCTACATTCAATTAGATTGCAAGAATCCATGATATTAATACCCTGATTAATGAATAATGCTTACAAATCCATATTTTTTGAACATGTATGTGATAATGAAGCAGTGAAATTCATCCCCAATAACAGTATTTGTGATAAGGATAAATTTGTAGAATCTGGCGGTTTTTTGAAATAAAGGCGCACCTGAAAAGCATTTTCAAAAAGGAAAGAAATCCAGCCCATAAAAAAACAAAGATAAAAATTGAAACAGTTTTAAGAAAATATTCCTATGCATACAGCAATGACAGGAAGTTTGTATGAGTCGGTTGAAATGCGGATCTTGCTGTATCCAGTAGTGCTAAGTGGAGCGCCAAGATTGTACCACTGAGTAAGGGATGTTTCTGAACATAACTCAACTTGAACAGCTGCCGGAGCTGCTGAAAAAAAGCATTCATAAACGTCAGAAAACATTTTGAACATTTTGAGAATGTCTGAATCAAAATATTACAAATTTGAAAAAAAAAAAAAAAAACAACTCAATGGGAAATAAAGATTCAAAATAATAAGTCTGAAATTTTTATAGAATTCGCAAAATAACAATAAAGCAAACTTACTGCTTAAGGCAGGAACATGCGGTCGGATCTGCACTTCGTGAAGAACTATGTGATATGGAAGACTAAGGGTAATATCGAACCATTCTTTGCTACCTTCATTAAAATGATAGCTCCAATTAGCGGATCGAGTACGATGTGGTGCAGCAACCGCAATCAAAGATAACAGCTGCCCACTAACATTTAGTGTCTGTTCAGAACTTATCGTACCTAGAAATCAAAAAATGAATTCAAAACAATCCCAGTAATGCGTACTTTGTGGTTTGAGTAAAATCTAATGGAAACGAGTTTTAAATGATTTTAATGATGTTAAGAATGGTGTGCGAAGAAAAAAAAGAATCGGAAGTTAACAACTGGTTATAACATAGCAATGTTATAAATTTATTTCAGGAACCAGGAAATTTTTGGAAAAAAATAGAATTTATATCAAGAGAATTCCATTCTACAGGTTGTTCCACTTCAATATTTCAGATTTCGACACATTCCAGCCAGCTGAATCCAAAAAAATTACAAAGTGGTGCGTAATTGTACAGTCCATCATCTCGTACACCGGTTTGTAATTTCTTCGATACTTGCCATCCATAGTCATTGCCACCAGCCACTTGCGTGGACAACGAAGCAAGTTGTCGCATAAGAGGTACAGAAATTGGAGCTGTCCAATCATTTGTTGAAGCCAATATAGAACGTTCCAATTCATGCGCCACAATTAAATGTCCTCCTGAAATATTTAAAGAGGTATATACCTGATGAAAATGAATTTATAATATTTACAAAACTAATGAAAACTTTCTTTTAAAACTTCAAATTTAACTAATCTGTAAAAGTCTCACCCTCATGGTTCGGGAATAATTTAGTTTTCATATCAAAGAAATTTTCTAGACACGAAATAAAATAAAAAAAAAAAAACGAAATATTGGACAAAAAAATACAGAATCATATAAATTATATTAAATATATTAAAAATAAAAGAAACAACACGAATAAAAAAAAAAAAAAAACTAACCAAGTTCAGCAAAATAAATCTGGTTATGCTTGAGACCTAGCATTTGTATAAATGCAAATGCGAGTGGCTTGGAAAGTGAGTAGTTCGATGGAATAACACAGCGCTTTATTACTTGTACAGCTATTTCAAATAAACGCTTTGTTTCACTAGATACTCGTTGTGATATTTGCAATAATATGGATAGCGCTTGATCACCCAAAGTTACGTGACTCCAACTGAAACAGATCTTTCATTTCAAAATTAACACAGATCCTCCATTCTTATCATTTCCATTTCAAAACACTAAAACTGCAGACGTCAAGTTAAACCAGTTAATCACTCATAGCAATCCTCTTTTAACTGTAAAAATGCAGCATTGATTACAGTAATTTGTTAAATGGTTTCTTTAATGCCAGTCGAACTTACTGAGGTCGAAAATACTCACTTTTCCAGAGAAATTAAATTTACATCTGGAATCGCACTTTCACATGCTGCGACAATTTCAAACAGTTCTTCGACTGCAATCGGAAAGCTGCTCAATAAATGATCTGATACGTCGCTTGAACGATCCAAGTAACAAGCGACCTGGAAAACTGTCAGAATTATTCACCAGCATAATAACAGTCGCAAATAAAATATTTTCTTAGCAGATAATTTCTACATAACTTTAATCTTCCTTTTAAGCAGTATGGGAAATAAGTGATATAAACAATGCATGCTCTAACATCTCAAGAATCAATAATGAAAAGCGGGTCAACAACACATGGATCGAATTTTCACCAGGCCTTGCTCGATAGTTTCAGGCTTATAAAACTAAAACATCGAAACAAGTTACAATTACCTGACTTAGCATTACATGGCGAAACATATTTGATTGATTTTGCCAACAGGGAAGCGATGAAAGACGATTCAGTGAATGAACGCGTGTAGCGGATGACTGTTTCGGATCAACAAACTGCTATAACAAAAAAATGAATACAAAAAATTATTCGTGGATTATCAGCTTGAGAAGATTATTGGATTATGTTACGTCTGCAGCGTAAAGCCAATTTATCAACAGCCGTTTCGAAAACAACAGTAGCAGAATATACAAAAAAAAAAACTCCATTTGTCTTGTCTAATAAGTAATACTTCAGTAAAACTTACATCAGATAATTGTGAATAATGTGGACCGTATTGTCCCCACAATTCGAACACATATGGATAATATGGCAAATCAGTATTCTCGCACGCATATTGTACACTGACTGGTATCTTTTGAGTAGCCTAAAAAAGTATCCTGATGGAAATTTAAGCAATCAGAGCAAGCCAAAACGATTCTTCCGATTCTACAGTAATAGAAAATGAACCACTTATGTCACCCTTCGATGCTATTGTTTATTTTTCAATGCTTTATTTTTCATTGCTTGTTTTAAACTTTCTGCCAATCTTCAGTATACCAACCGAAGCTACATAAGATATTACGATTTTCGGAATAAATCAAGCCAAATTTTAACTTAATTGTAAGGTAAAACAAATTAATACTGAAAACTGTATTAGCATGGCAAAAACAACGTTTAACACATGAGAAATTGCGGTCAACAAATGCTTATTTTAATCGTAAGTGAAGCAGAGAATGATTAGGAAAATGTACAAAATGTTGTTTTTGTGACTTGACTTATCATATTCAAACATCGAAGCAAAAATCAAACTTGGAAGCATGTGTTCGGTCGAAGATATGAATCATTAGAAACTAAGGAGCAACTTCCCGAAGTTTTGTAATAGTGGATGAAATTTCGTGCTGTATGAATTGATGACGATATATACCCAGCAAGCTCTTGTGCTAGAAATTTATCATTTATTTTTAATATCTGTATGTTATTCATTATAACCTAGACAACAGCAGAATACATAACTAGATCGATTCAGACCTTTCAAGTAAAAAAATCAAACTAATAAATATAGTAGCATCCATTTGTCCACTGATTTTAGTTTCCTAAATTCATTTAAAACTACTTATCTAAAAGTACTATACTTACATTTTCTATTTAATGGAAAACATCAAACAGTAAAAAACATGCTTATTTAGAATGTATCTCTCCAATTTTACAATATCCAATACACTTCTCGACGTATGCAGTTAAGTGTTCTTCACTACTAAATACATTCAGTTTCTTCAGCATAAAATTACAAAACTGCATCAAATTAGTTTAAAACTGAGAAAAAATTAAGGAATGCACTTACGTGGCACACTGACATAGTCTGATGCATAATTAGTCATAATATTCAATAATTCAACCAGGCAATCGATTGGATATGAGAAATTAATCAAATAATTCCTACAATTATAAGCAAAATGCTGTATACATCACACCAGGAGATATAGCAGTCGATTATCTCCAAATTTATGCCAGTGATTTCATGGAATCATTCACAGTGAAATTGATCATGACTTTATAAAAATTAGATCGAATCTCTTGCCACTATTATGGTAACTCCTTCTAAATCCACTGTTCACAAAAAAAGAGAAACATTCTGGGAACAGGTTCATTAAATTTAATAAAATATAACTTGCAAATAATATCATACTGTTGTGAAGAAATATCCTTCAGGACAGTGAGAATTTTGATACAAAGAATACCGCGAAGAGCAACATCATGCGAGCCATGAAGTCGTGTAATAAAACTTTTGAAGGCATACACTGTTGAAGGACCGATCTAAACATGTGCACATACAATTTCATGCTAAAAAAAATTCACTTTCTGAAAATCTAAAAAATAGAAAATATTTAGCACAATTCCTTTACTTTCTACAGTCAAGAAAAATTTTTTTAATTCTAGCAGTAATAAGGGTGAACAATATGTCTAAATATTCTTGTTCTCGAGACATAGTGCATAGCCATAAGCCATAATCCTTAGTCAAGTGAGTGAAGTGAAACTACAGACCTATCAAAAAAGATATTCATACCTTTATGGTTAAAATTTGGGCGAATACTTACCGTTAATGATTGGTTAATTCTTGAAATATTTTCGACCAAGAAATTATTAATTAATTTGCAAAAATATGGTGATTCAATCAGAAGTGTTGTGGCTATGGACTAAAAATATATGCATTGAATCATAAAAATTATTTTGCATAGAGGTCGCTCTGCTACATTCATTTCAAACTTTTTCCTATTACTAGTGAAAAGGTTAATTCATAATTACATACTGATCGCTTCCTGGCGTTTTTCGATATATCACAATAAAGGCATACAATTATAATGTGAAATTATTCCTGATGCAGTAAATTCAAAATAATGCTTAGATCGCATAAAATTACACCAAATTTTTGAACTGATGAACTAAATTATAAATGTTTACATTGTTTTTGATTATAAGGTCCAGGGTACGCAATATGAGCACCCACAAATGTTCAGAAAGTGAATTCGACATTACCGCGAAGTTCACAATAGAAATTATGTTTTCAGCAGGAAGTATGCATCTGCCAATTGCAGGAAGTTTCTTCGTTGAATCTAGTAAACATCAGATTATTATTTAAAACTTCGCCGAAGCAGATTCACTACTATGTGCTCCAAAAAATTAAAATTTTGGAACTAACGCAGAATTTATTTTGTTAGAAAAAAGGCTGTTCTTAGCTATAATGTTATTCAAATTTCATTTTTAGCGAAACTGAAGAAATTTTATGCTAAAACTATAAAATGTCTTACAAATCAGTCCGGCTTCGAAATCCAAACAAAAGGTAAGAAGCTGCTGAACAGTTTCATCAGAATCATTAAGTGAAATGGATTGAACAAATCGTCCAAGAGCAGCGCTGGTAGCATTAAGCGTTTCACCAAATTGTGCATGCGTCGTTTCATTCTCCGGCAACCGAGGATGAGATAACAAGCAGGGCCTCCACCTAGTCAGATCTCGAATTGAATACCTGCAAAATTACCAAAACTGCTTTTGCTAATTCACTGCTAGATAAAAATATGCCTCCTTTGAACATGTTTTACATTAACGTTACCCACCTCCTCATTTCCCGAATTCATTTATTAAAAAATCGTAAAAAAAAAACCTTGTGATAACGTCAGCAAGAAAATCCATATTCATGCAATGGATGTGTTGGTTCAAGCCTAATTGTTGCGTCAAATGATCAGGATACAAAAAAGAACAAGGCTGTATCAAGATATCATTTTTTGTCAATCGTAATTCACTCTGAAAATCACAACCAAACTTATCCTGACAGCTTTCTTATCATCCAATATTTTTTAATAGGTATATTAATAATATTCCACCTTCATTACTGCATTAAGAAAAAACTTGAAGCATTTTTCGCAGTGGAAGCATTTGATTGGCAATAAACTCAAAACATATTGAGAGATTCCGAAAATTTCAAATATGAAAACACTCAACTTCCCACTTCAGTTTTGCGTCTGCAGCTTTAAGATAAAAACTTCAAATTATTATAAGATTAACTATAAATACTGACAGCACTGGTTAAAAATACAGAAGATTGATGGTTTATGAGCAAGCATTACAATGATAAATACATCGAAAAACAGTGAAGAAATCTCTAGGTTAATAATCATTTAGAATGCTGCAATTTTTTCATAGTATAACGTACTAGAAAGTTAGCCATTGTATGCTCAACATAGATCTCTCTGTTCACGGCTATTTTAGGCATCCATTTCACCGGCACCCATTTTTCTATATGTTTTTTAACTTTACTTTCCGAAAAGACTGATGAAGCCGAAGAGCATGGTTCCTGAAAAAAGAAAAAAAAAAAGAATACTTCAGACGGTTCTGCAAATATAATCAATTTCAAACAGGGAGGCTATAACCGACCTAAGTGCTGAATAAAAAGATTATCAATCGGTTTATGTAACTCATTTTAGTACTCATTTTAGAAGTCTTAAAATTTATCATTTCTTTAACAGAAAACAATCCGAAATTTAAGCAAGAAAACCGTTTCCATGGAAGCTTCGCCACACTGGATTGCAAAGTTGAACAAAGATTGTGTTCCTAATTGCCCGTATTCAAAAGTATCATTCGCTGTTACTGAAAAATTATCTTTCATGAACATATAAAAAATTATACAAAACATTGCGTACATCAAATACAATTGAACTTAGTGGTGAATAACGCAATCAAAGGATTCCATAAGCTGGAAGCGATCAGTTGCATGTCCAAAAATATCTTTTTTTTTGCAATACCTTGTAAAACATTATCTGCAAAATTACCTGTGTTTTTTATCATTTCCATATCCTCACCATTCTCAGCCGTTTTATATCCACTTTCTTTCATTTCTGTATTGGCCATACGTAACATCGGCGATTCAGGAGCCGAGGGTGGTGAACTGGATTCTGGTTCAGCTATCAGAGAGGAAGACGAGAGACCATGAATGAATTCATCTAAAGTGAATTTTAAGAATTCCAGAAGCTTGAAAAAGGCTGATATTATTATTATCTAGCTTTTGGAAATTTTTGAAAAGAAGAGAAAAAGACTAACCAGCTTTTCTGTTATTCAGACAGGCCGTGCATTCTGATATACAACAAGCGATAAATGCTGATTTTGATGTAGTTGTGCGTTTTTCATATGCAGTATCTGATGTTTGAGTTTCCATTATCTCCAGATATGATTCTACATCCTAAAATTGTATATAACGCACATAAACAGAGCGTAAAAAACGGAACACCGTTTCAGTTAAAGGATTTTTTTCACATAAACAGATTTATATATTGGCTAATTCGATCTATATCATACGAAAATATCAATTAAAGATTGATGTTCAATAGCTTTGCTCTAGTATTTGAACACCCTTGTTTCGTTAACTTAAACCTCGATTACTAATTAAATGAAGACCGAATATTCCATAATGTATAGCATGAACACTAAATCAAACAAGCCTAGAATTAATTTAACTTTCACTTCACTTCCAACCTTAATACAAGAAAATAAACCGAAAAATCTTTGAGAATTCTCTCTTTCCATTGTTAACAAAATATAACAAAAAGTTAATAAAAATAAATATTTTATAAAACTAAAAATATAACTAACATACACCGTTACAAGAACGTGCAGCTTGCTCATCAGTTTCAAGAAGATCATCAATCCAGCGAAACACATAACAAAACCGTTCACCTTTCGCAAGTTTTTCCGTAATCATTTCCTTAGCTCTAAGAATGCACACAATAACAGCAACGAGAACCAAAAAATAAAAACTAGCCCATTCTTTGTTCGGCTACGTTTCTGACTTTTTTTTTATTCCATCGACTACAGCAAATAATTTGGTAGAGATGAAAACGGTCAATGTTTTAAAGATGGAATGATGAAATAATGATCAATCGCTGAAAGAGCAGAAGCTTACTTCCTCTGATATGTATGACTTCGAATTTCATCATTAGGACCACTTGGCACTACAGCTTGCCTGGTATTCAACAGAATTTGATGTATGAGTGTTTCTAACAATTCAGATCCCAATTCGGGTTGTTCATCATAGCTGAAAGAAACACTTGCATCATGTTAAAAGCATTTAAATTGCCTGTCAGTTTGGTTACAACCGTTCTCACAATACCAAAAAAATCTCAGTTACTTATTACTTCAACATCAGCGATGTTGATAGATTAATAGAAAGATTTACTGCAATTTTCTAACAGTGCTATCAGTTGCATTTTTGAATTAGCATGGCAAAGAACACATCCTACTGTCTAGTATTATTAACAATCATTACTGAATTTTAATCAATCTATTATTTCATTGATAAGCATAATAGATGTAATGTCTACGCAAAATCCTTCATATCACCGACCACCACCTTTACATTTAAGCTTAGTCAGCCCATTGTAAAATTAGTTAAAATCCACTCTAGAATATTGAATAAGCTCTACTTTGCAATGCTAAAGGATCGAGAAGTCTTTGCTCCGCACAAAACTTCGGGAAGACAGCACACAATTGCCGTAATGCCAGTTGATTTCCTTCCTTTCACGTCCTCCGCTATTTCATTCTTAGATTTAGCTACAAATAATATCAGTTATGCTTGAATGATATGAAATCCTAAATCTTTTGGATCTTCGTGATTCCCTGTAGGACCTAAGTATAATTGCCCTTATCCAGATTTTAGTCAGATCATGAAAGCTAAAAATAGTACAAGAATCCGCCAGTAGCAAATTTACCGTTCACGACACTTTTCAGAGAACTAAGTGAAATTATTTCCATTGCAACTAATGATGATGATATTGCACTGTTCAACAAAAATAATCTCACTAATTAATTTTAGCAGCTAAAATGTTATAGAACGATTTACATGAACGAAATAAAAATCACCGCGATGAATGATGTCGACAAAATGGCACCCTGTATGATGCATACAAAGTGAATCAAGTTCTTCTGAAATCCCAGAAGTTTCCGAATCCTTAGTCTTCATGAAAATTTGATTTTTAGAAGATGCATTTAACTTAGAGGCAGAACGTGACTCTGCCTCAATAACGTCCAAAATCAAGTGCAAAACTGCAAATTTCAACAAATCACTTCCTTGTTCCTCCAATCCTGAAATAAAGTAAACTCACAAAAACTAATAAAAACCAATCTGTAGTGACAGCAAAACTCTCCAACAAAGAGATGAAGTATAAATGGCTCATCATCACTGCTATTGTAAAGCATAATTATTAATTCCTTTGATTATATTTTTTTTGCGTCAAAATTAAAAATTAAAGTAATTTTTAAAATGGAAACTTCAAATTAAACTACTTTAGTGCAATTTCCAATAAAAACAATTAAACCCCAAATCATTTAAACTGGTAATTTAATAATATTTCAAGTTTCGTGAATCTATAAAACCAGCCAATTTTTATCAGTTTGTCAATTGGGCCTTCCAAAACGCAAATCAAAGGAATAGCATGATGAGATGCACTGATGCATATACGAGCAACAACCTGAAAATGACTAAAATGTAATGCTGATAATATTATTAATCAGAAGCGATTCAATGAGTATCAACTAAAAAACATTTTTAAAGAATACTCAACGCATCAGTTTTTTCTTCCATTGATTGAAATCATTTCATTCAAATTTTGACTAAAAAGTACAACGAAACCGGAAGAAAGAGGAAAATAAATCAGAAGACAACATTAAAGAACTTAACAGGCATAAAATAATCTTACTTTACATATTATTAATTTGGTTAATGTAGGAAGTTGCTTTTCAAAGTTGCAAAGCAGAGTGATCAATTTTCGCGCAACATCAACACATGGTTCGTGAGGAAGTTTCAAGCGAATATTGTACTGTCTGCAACGGGATCGGGAACTGCTCTTGTTAGCCATAGATATTGCCTTTTTCAAAGCCAATTCAGCTAAAACAAATTTTTTACTAATTTTTGAACTAATCAATATGCAGTAGCTTTTCAACAATCAATCTTATGTGAAACATATGCAGATGTTTTTGAATTCATGTGAAAAGAATGAGAAACATACAAGAATCAGGTGATGTCTTCAAATCTGGACTTTGATGATGGATATATTTCTGAAAACTCATGTTTTTAACTCGAGCTGCCACACAAGACCATTCGTTAAATTTCATTTATAATTATGGCATGAAATGGCATTAGTGATTTCTTTGAAAGATTAAGTAGCTGTAAACAAGGTAAAAAAAAAAAGGTAGGAAAAACTTTCCATGCCTTGGTAGGTAAAATATTGAAATGAAACTACATTATTTTTTGAAACAACATCTAAAGTTCTTTTCGATAACTCGCTTACGTGAAGCATAGATAAATACTTACTTTAGCCAAAATTTCTTCTATTTGTTGCTCATCCAGAAACGGCAACAGTGTCGTATGCATCTCTTCTGTCAATTCTGTTGAAAAGTCCGTTCCATCAAAAACCTAAGAAAAGGATCTCTGAGATTCGGAACTGAATTTCTATCCAATAATTCTCATGAAACAATGAAACAATAAAAAAAAACACGAAATTTGCGTTCCAAAAATTCTTGGAATAGAGTGGATAAATCCTAACTCTACCAAATAATGTTCAAAATGGCATGTAATACTGCTAAGCTGGCAAAACATAAACAGAAATAATTTCAGTTTGAAAAAACCCGATACGGTTGTTAACAGCTGGCGCTAAAAATAAAAAAAGGACTTTGCTTGCTGAGCATGTTTTCTTAAATCGATTGCAACAAAGGCTGATAATTAACAGCTTATTGTGTTAATAACAGTGTTGCACGATGTTAATAGAAAATAAACCATGAAAGAAGTTGAAACCAAGTGTGATCAAAAGCGAAAGGGAGATAAAACTTTTCAAGTCCCAGAGGCGCAATATGGAGTAGACTGATTTCATGCATAAAAGCGAACCGAATGATCCATTTTATTAGGTGGGGATAAATCATGGATTTTCTTCTCTATTTCAACTTTCTTTTGCATTTTGGTATTTAATGCCTTAGACATCTTCATATTTGCTTTCATAGCTTCCATCACCTTTAAGTGCTTCTCCCACAATGTCTCGAGTTGATTTTTCTAAAATAGGGGAAAAATATGAAGTGGTACTGTGATGACTGTCCAGTCTAATCATACAGAGCATATATAGTAGGTTCTTTCTTAGAAGGAAACACAATGCTGAACACAGACGCGTATCAGTTGTGTAAAAAATTCATTAGTCAGCACTTCATTTAGGTGCAGTAGCTGCAAAAACTGTGTTTTGCATGACCTAGTCTTCATTGCCTATATGGCTTTCTTGATCTGCTAATGTTAGCAAAAAAATTATTCGGTATAAAAACACGTGGTGTTAGATGGGAATCGTAAACAAAAAATGCAATTTAAAATTTTTTTTACTCGTGCAAAAAAGTCATAAGAAATAAGTTTCAGACAACTATCAGGGCCACCGGTAACATCTATAAAAATGGCTTAATCTAAGGTATTGTTGTTCAAACGGACAAATTTCAGAAAACTTTACAACCTATTTTGTATGGTATCTCTCAATAAATAGAAATACTAATTACCAAAGTAGCACAACTAATATTCTTTAAGGATTCTGTGGTTTTCTCGCCATTATCTCCAAACTTCAGCAATTTCTTCTTGTGATATCTGGGCACTGAATCATCCTTTTCGCTTGATGTAATTATCCGCGAATATTCACCTCCAATGAATGCCCACCGATTATTTTTTTTTTTGTCTGAAAATAATTATAAATGCAGTTAATGTAATGAGAACATTGGGAAGGGATTTTTGCCGTAGCAAATAACAGGAAACAAAGGGAATAAAATCAAAAATAAAACTTTTAGAAAAAATCGAAAATTGCCTCAGACATAGAAGGATTCATACTTACTGTAAACGATAACATCAAACGCGCTAGAAAGAAGCATCAGAGACCAACAGAGCAAATTAACATTCAAGTTATTAGGACACTGGCGAACGACTGCATAATTATCAAAGACACCAGCTGCTATTTCTTTGATGAGATTAAAAAGTTCGAGGATGATAAAAATCTGAAAAGTAAAATTAACCGAGAGTCATACACTCAATTGTGTGAAAAAAATACTTTGATACTTGAGTTTAAAAAAATAAGATTTAAATGACAAAATTTCTGATAAGTTGAGATGGAATGCAAAATTACCTGTTTCGAACTAGATTTTACTGAGTGATTACACAAAAATGACAGTTGCAAAAAGATCCTGAAATGATATAGATAATTCTTTGACAATTCCACTGGAATAGCATTTGAATCAGAATGAATTTCTTAATGATATAAACCAGTGAATCATAATAAAGTTAACATCGTATTTACATAATGTTTATAAACTAATTCATTATAATTCCTTGAAAATGATAAAGAAATTCACAACTAACTTGTGATCATGCTTTCTGAGCTGCGTGGAAAAAATTTCCTTCAAAACACGAGGAAAGAATAATGGCCACCACTCACTTTCGGATCCGTGATGAAATAGCCAAGTGATACATCCCACCTAAATTTAGAATGATTGTAAAATGCTCTCTAAAACGACTATAAATAAACTGAACTTTGATTAACCTGTAATCTGGGTACGACTGGGACACAAAATAGAACAAATAGAGTAACGGCATCATCGAGACTAAACTTCGGTAGTAAAACAATCTCCTCGGTTGGCGGCAAATTTACTTCTAGCATTTCCTTACGCTTTATTCGAGCATATTTTGCTTCACTTGGGTAGCAGCTCTGAAAATAAGAAATCAAAATTATTTTAAATTTATTATAAAATCAGATCAATAAAATCTACATATCGCCTTACAGAGGAGTTGGCAGCATGCTTTTTCTTTAATTTCAAAGAAGTGTAAGATACACAAATGAATATTTTATTTTTAATTGCATTTATTTTGCAAACGGAATTTAACAGCTAAATCTATGAAAAGCAACAAAAATGTCTCGTCACTTTATTAATATGCAGTTCTTCATTTTTCTTCAGTCTAGTGAATTTTTTGCACTTCATTCTCGATATTATCCCAAATTATGAAGGACTCAAATCAAGCCAATTCTTAAGCCCTTCCATTAATGATTTAACAACTTACGTAAACATCGTCTGATATAATTTGTTAAACTGTATAGCAACAATGTCAATACCTGAGCTGAAGCATCGCTTTCATTGGCAAATGTTTTCAACGCAACAGTCCGGATATCAATCAAATGAGTTGCTCGAGTGAGCAGAGAAAAAAGTTCGATCGCAATAGTTTGCAGCTGATCCGGAGAGCACTCACTCCAACTTCCGAGTAGAGTTTTCTCCAAATTTTGTTCAGAATCTACACATTATAATAAACTTTTTAGTATTTATTTAACATTTTCATTAACATTTTAATTTTTTTTAAACAAATGATACCTATTGCTCCTATAAGCATTCATCAACTAATCGGAGTACTTTACTCTCTTGCACCTGAGTTCTAAAACGGAACAATTTATACAATTTACTTAAAATCAATACTAATGGAAATACGCACCGCATGATGGTAAGTGCTCTAATTCCAATCGATGTATGACACCTACTACAATATTCCACTGCAGACTGAGCTGGACACATTCGCGGTACACTTGTTTTACTTCTTCCTCACAAGCACATTCATCCACCAAACGGTGCAGTTCCGCACTCACAAGTTGATGTTTGCATCGTAAATCTTCACAGAGCTGACGTAAATGGCTTAAAGCAACTGCCATCTAAAATTCAAAGATTTCCAAACCTTTAACTTTGATTTAACTGCAGGAAAGATGATTCCCAAGACTAAATCATTAATATGAAGATATGAAATCGTGGTCAAGCTCTCAATCATATTCTCATTGTTCAAAAGGCTGCATAATAATATCTGAATAAAGATCAGAAACATAGAGGAATTTCAAAAGAAGTTAATTACAGGGCTTTCAATTAATTGCAGTTAATTATTCAAGATATTTCCACAATTGCATATGATATACGAAATTTCTTGGACCAACAGTATAAATTATTTAAACAAAAAATTAGTCAAAGAATTATTATTACGAAATAACATTCGAAAACGACTTTACAAGGAACTAATAACAAACCTTTTTTTGTTGATTAACTGGCACACATTCTTTTTGCATAAATGGATATGAGTGAGCTTGCCATGATGAAAAGAAACGATGACCAAAAAAGAGTCCTACTGGAATTTTACAAGCTGTGCTATACAGCTGCCGTCCAACATATGTTATCTGTAAGGCAAATTGGCAGCAACGTAAACAGCACTATTTTTTTTTATAATTAAAGAATAAATTCGGCTCAACTATCTTGTATTCACACTGTGAAGAGTTTTGGATAAAACGCATGTATTTACTTTAACAAATCGGTTCTACCTTTACAAATCTTATTCGCATGAAAGGCTGCAAATCTTGTACGGAGATACTTTTGCGACATATATCTGTTGTCACTAATAGTCGCTGTCCATCAACATTTTCTCCCAGAAGCCATACATCTATAGAAATTGCTGCTATTTCTGCTACTGATGGGATGAACAAATCTGTTAGAAGAACAGGCATTCCAAAATCCAATATGACAAATTTTCTCGATCCTACAATGACATCAAATTCAAGAAATGATTTCCATTCTATGAAGGAACGAATCTAGTATAGTAGTGCGATTGTTACGATATTATTTCTGAAAAAAAAAAAAACAGAGATAACTGATGAGGACTAATTAATTTCAACATTTATCAAAAAAGCATGCTATAAGTCACCAAAAGAAATTCTTTCCATCAATAAGAATTTTTGTGAAGGCAATTTGAAGATATCAGACGAAATCATGGACACTAATGATGGAATATGAGAACGTATTTCAGCTCCTTTGTCACTAGTTTCCTGGGATTCCTCACTAGCGTCCTGCAAAAAGTATAGATGACAAAAATCATAGGTACTAATCAATTAGTGCAGAAACAAAATCCTTAATTTGGACAGTAAAACATAACGCTTTCACACGAAATTACTTTGAGAAAGTAAGTTACACACACCAAAACAATGGTATCAGGCAATCAAAAAGACAAACAGAAAGAGTTGTTTCGATCACAAGTTTCTCAGTACTTAAAAACTTAAAACAAGTACTTAAAAAATTTCTTACAGCAGATTCATTTTCCATCATATACGCGAGATTTGGCTCCGAGTTTATAGGCGAGAGATGTGACGGGGACAGTGGAGTTGGTGTCATGAACGGTGTTGTCTTCGGTGTAGTTGGAATACCAAATGTACTTGCTGATGATCCCTGGGTTGCTAAACCTTGCGCGACTGCTTAAATTTCATAGATTGTAGCAAAATTTTTATAAGCAAAAATTTATGATGAAACAGCACTCAGTATTTGAAATTTCGTTGTTTTTTCAAAAATTTGTGAATAGAGTCGTACTGAAAACCATTTGGTTCCATGTTCTAAATGAACACAAGAAATACTACAGTTTACTTTGTGAACTTTGCTCAGCATTTCCAACTGCACTATCATCTTTTGTCTGTGCTTGCTCCATTGCAATTAATGTCATACGTGCATTTAAATCCGCACTTAGATCTTGCAGTCCTAATTTCGAAATTCCGGAATCATTTCCAGTATTTTGTTCCGACTTCTGAAACCAGTAACTGCAGCTTTTGAAACAAATTACTAAACAGGAGTAGAATTCTGAGCTACAATCTAAAACACTTTCACTAAATAAACTTCAGATGAGTTCCGTAGCGATCGAACTGCTGTACTTGCAATCTGATTGCTGCTCATATTTAGAATGAGCTGATTCAATATACATGCTACACAGTCTACAAATGAACTGCCTACAAATTTTTATGCGAAATGTGAACTGGATGAATCAACAAACTTTATTTAAAATTGTTTGAGTAATATCCATAATTTTCAGTGGAACAGGACCTTCATTTTCAGTATGACCAATAGGTGCAGATGTGCAATCAACTTCTGTTATACAGCCTATAATTTTGAGATTACAAGTGATTTTTAACATAGGAACAAAATGATTTAGAGTTAATAATGAATATTATCTCATAAAAAGAAAATTTGCAAATAAAATACTACCAGTCTCCATGTTCTCAACTTTAACGTGATCTGAAGCATATATTACACTGAATGTGAGTGGCTCCGTTTCTAACAAACCGCTCAACTGCGTTGATGTCGTTACTGTTTGATACTTACATTCTCGTTGAGAATTTAATGCAGGATTTGCTGAAAGTCAATTCATCATTACTTGCAGATAAATAGTATGGATTCGACTACAAAGAAGTAATACCACTATTAGTAAGAAAGCTCGAGGATACATAGTAAAACAAATGACTTAAAAATTGAAAAATGCGCAATACTTCCCAGCTAAGTAGCAGAAATGATAAGACAAAACTATCGAACTTAAATAAAACCCTTTAAATAAGTGAGTAAAAGTCAGAAAAAAAGAATTTACCTTCTGTGATATTTTCAAATATTTCTTTTGTAAAATCCGTCGATATATTAAACATTGCTAGCCAGTCTATTTCATTCTAAAATCTACCGACAGAGTACAATACAGAAATTAAATTTAAATGATTTAAATGAGCAATTTATGACATTTTCATTTGCAATAATTATGTAAATTTAGTATAAAATTTGCAATAATTGTGTGAATTAAGGAAAAAAAAAACAAATTAAGTATAAAATTCAAATTTTATTTATTGAACATTAAAAACACGACGGTTTTAAACTCGAGGAATTTTAATAATCTACTGCAGCACTATATTTGATGGAAAACATGGCTAAGCATTAAAGATGGCCTGGTATGGCTTTCATTAAAAAGAGTTACAATGAGGTGTAAAATATTTTTTATTTCTTTTGTCATTAACCAGGATATAGCGATGTATTTCCAATTTATCTACACCTTCTTGAGATAAAGTTGTTGCAGTTCATTAAACGTTACTATTTCAAGTAGCAGAGTTTCAAGAAGGATTATTTGCGTTTGTCAGATACGTAGGTTTGGTGCTTGCTACTAACCATTTCAGATCGGTAAAAACAATGAACGAACCTCTGCAGTTAGTTCACTAATATTCGTGTTTGCATCAGCGCAATCCTTAATGAAAATCCTAGAATCGGCTGTGGAAATCTTTTTGTAACGACTCGTTCCTGAATTTTGTGATGGTTTCATTGCATTATTTCCTTTTCCATCACCATCAGTAGTAGATGACCATTTGTATGCAATCAATGTTGGTGTTTCTGGTGGAAATGCAGTTGCATGTGCTGACTCACTCGCTATAACAGTGCAGTGCAAATTCATTCATATTTATTTATAATATGTTTTCAAACCTAGCTGACCTTAATTTCAAATCTAATTCTTATTCCGAGTTCAGAATGACATTGTATCTAATAACATATGTATGATAAATAATAAAACTTACGGCCGTTCAGTTTGGTAGTGACAGTAGCTGTCCTTTGGCATATCGAAAGAACTGACCTAGGCCATTCATACATAACCTCAAACAGCGTATAATTAGAAATTTCTAATAGTTAAATAAATTCAAAAAAAATTAGAACAATTAACATAAGTTACAGATAAGAAGTATTAAAAAGTATAAATATCAGTGTTTGAACACAGCATACTGAAACCTTTGGTAATTGCAGTAATTTAAACGTACTAGCTCTGTAGGTAATCCACTAAGATTATATTCAGTAGCTAATTTATCATGCACTGAACCATCCCAACATTGCTTCCATGCGATACCAACAAGTGTAAGCGTATTTGTAAACGCATTTAACAAAGTATTCAAAAGCTCACCACAAGATACATCGTTTGTTTTCATCACTGCCATCTAAAACATTTCTGTTCAAATCTTTAAATAGTAAACATATGTAAAGCCGAAAGGGAAAAATCTGCGAGACTTCTAGCAGACTATTCTTTTAGTCCATCAAAAAGATAAAGTGAAACAGAAATACTTCGCGAGAATAAGGACTTTGGAAATTTCAGTGACTAAAGTTTCACGAAATAGAACAGGATTTAGCATGAAATAAAAGTAAATGCTGATATCATTAACAGTATAACATACTGAGACTTACAAAAAATATTGGTTACATTTAGTTTAAACAAACCTTCAACAGGGCGAAAATAAATACAAATAACCAGTGAAGAGATCCAGCATTCCTAACTGCATGTAAATTTGTCACGATCCGAATTGAACATGACAAAAAAATTTGTAACAGTTTCGAAAAAGCAACATCATCTGACTTTCGTAAGACACTTAAATGATAGCTCATATTGTAAAAATAGAAAAAAAAAAAAAAAAAAAAAAAAAAAAAAAAAAAAAAAAAAAAAAAAAAAAAAAAAACGTTACTCATACTTTTATTTAAGTTTTATGAAGTTCCTCAATCTAAATATTTAGAAAATCACACTAAACCAGGATAAGTTCAATATTTAAATTTCCAGTAAGCTGGTGTTTTGCCTTCCACTCAAATTCTTTTATAAAACAAATATCTGACCGTAACAAATACATCAATGTAGCACTCCATTTGTGAGAAATCGAGCGTGGCGAAATTATGAAACAGTTAACGAAGATTGCGTCAACATTTTCAATGATCATTTCAGCAAAAGACGACAGATATGTTCTAAAAAAACTAATCAGCAATGGCCGCTTTATAGTGACTGTAAATAAAAATAAAAAGCTAGCTATACAAATACGATCATTAAAGTGGATTTGTGAAATTATTAACAAAATCACGTAATGACATATCATTTAACTTCGCGTTGAAGAGCATGTTTTAATTTCGTCAGTACACGTTATATATATAAGATAATAGAACTTATTGCTTCAATAATGTCATAAAAATCTTTTGCCTCTAAAATAATTTATGCCTCAATTGGTTGGAACTTACTGCGACGAAGTATTGACCCAGTTATCGATCAGCCACTCAATAATGCCAATTGCAAGACTCTGCTGGTGCAACTTTTCACCTTCTGTCCGAGCTTTTTGAGCTGGTAATATTTTTGGCGCAATTCCAGCAGCTAGCATCACTATATTATTGTGTAGATCGGTTGTTTCAATAAGCGCATGTCTTTCAATTCTTCAAAAAGGAAAAATCTAGAACTTATTCTTCTACAACCAATATTTCCGAAAAAATTCAATGCCCTAGCTAAAAAAAGCAAACTTTGAAAAGAAAACTATTACTAAAATCATGAGTTCTCCTTGATGAAATATTCTGCAGTACATCATACAATAAGAGTACATAATACGGATATAGCAAAATCCAAGAAAGAAAAAATGGTAATGTGAATTGTACAAAAATATTCATACACAAGGCAAGCAAATGACATTCAACAAAGATAAGAATGTACTTTAAATTCTAGTATTTCAAAAATACCTTTCATTAGGATCAATTGCTCTTTTTGCTTTTACCACTGTTATTACCAGTTCATCTATCCACTGTACTCCACGCCGATCAGTTAAATCTCAAATAATTTGTATATATTTTTTAAAATATATATACAATTTTTATTTAAGCAAACGAAAATTGTATATTTAAGAAAAACCTTCCTGCAGTAAAGTTAAATCGAGAATGAACACAACAGTGACAGTAATTATTAAGCTGATATTTTCAGATGGTTTTGTCTAATAAAATTTGAGAAATTAAAAAGTGAAACACACCGTAAACTACTAAGCTGTAAGCCCATTTTACTGATCAGTAAGCTTAAATCTACTTCACTGATAAACTTTCAAATTTGATAATTTCTTTAAAACAGTGTTATATTTACCGTGCACAAAATAATCTCCAGTTGCAGTTATGGAAGGTTGCGATAGTTCTGTAAATTCTATATCATCGATACGACGTTTCGAAGATGATTTCGTTTTACTTTGGATACCTGCTCTGCAAATTAGAGTTATTATTGCGAAGTGTCACTGCAAAGCATTTATTTTACAAGTTCTCAGCATTTTTCTTTTTTTTCTTACGTAAAATTTACGTAAAATATGAGCAATCATTTCGTACTTAACAACTCGTATTTATTTTAACAATGACAAGACTGACTTGAAGCAACTGTTTCATGAATATTTATCATTTTAATAAAAGCAAAGAGTATAAAAGAAGACGAGTAGCATAACATACGCTTTAAATTTATCTCGTTCGTTTATCTTCATAGCAGTAATCGCCTGATCAAGAGAAAAATCAGATAGAGCTCTCAAGACAAGATAATAAGAAACCGATTTGAAACCGATTACATTAACACCTAGAATTCTTGTGTACTTCTCAAAGATCTTGAAAGAATAAAAAGTCTAAAATAAAAAGAGGACACAAGTCCTTCAAAATCATACATTATTTAAAAAAAAAAAAACGGTTTTAATGAATTTTATCTAGAAAATTCCCTGAAGAAATACCTTTTTTGATAGGTTGAGGTAAGAAAACAATCCCTGGTAGTTGTATTTTTGCCGAATGGCTGTTTAAATCAACATATTCCGCACAGTGATACGGTCCGGCCAATAAATCACACTGAAAATGATTAAATGCCGACCAACTTTCATATTAAATTGTATAAAATAAGGTATATTTTGGAAGACTATCAATAGTAGAAAGAACAACCACCTGAACTACCAAGTACTGATGATCACAATATATATATTTGCATTAAGCCGTAAATAGAGAAGTTAGAAACAGTAGAAATTCGAATAATAATGAAAAAAAACCTAACAGTGCACGTATTAATCAATCAGAGTTTACCTGTGCTTCAACTTCTTCCATATCAACACTTCCAGAAAGAGATGCTTGCGAATGTATTTTCAAAGGTGATGATATACCATCAGTATTACTTTTCCGACGGTACAACCTTAATTCGATATCTGGACAAGCTAGACATGTTTCATGGAAGTTTAAAAAAATATCAATATGAGAAACGCGTAATCCATGCTAAAAATAATTCGATATTGTAACATGAGCTTTTGAGCACATTTATCTAAAGGTGAACTGGAGAAAACAAGAGTTATCAAAATAGAGAAAACGAATGGCAGAAAAAATTTATTTTAATTCCCATATGTAGTTCCAAAAATAAGGAAAATTTTTAATAAATATGAAAAATGTAAAAAAATAACGAACCTGAAAGTGGAGTAATTCGAAAATATGTAAATCATTCGAATGTTGATAATCTGACTGGTAAAACCACTTGCGGTTCACCCCTTCTACTGGTCTATTTTCAGTGAAATATTTTCTGGCACGCTGATTTGCTGGCACCTCGCTCCAACCAGGTGGAGCTATGAGATGATATCCAGACTGCCCACTACTAAAGTATCAACCATAGTTTTAGCAGATTGTTAACCATAGTTTTACTTAGCAAGCAGATTCTACGCATTTGACAAGCCGCTTCAAAGTTAGTGTAAATAGCCTTAAACCTTAATTAACAAAAGAGTTATAGTTAACCAAGAATCATCCAGACAACAAATAACGGTGACGTAGAAATATAATTTTATTTTCTTCATTCTTTTCTTTTTCAACTTTCATTTCAGGTTTCAATTATTATAAAAAATCTACTGCTCAGAAAAAGTAGGGATCAAGAGAGGACCAAAATTAGCATATGGACGCAATTTAATTCCAGTATATATATCTCACCATACTCAACCTTATTCATCTTTTTATCGCAATAAATCATAAAGCAAGAAAAAAGCTTCAAAGACTTACAAATGATAAGGAAGTCGGTAAGTGGCATTCTTTGTTGGCCCACCAATATCACTTCTCGTTAATTTCCATATTCGCCGTAAACCTGCAGTCGACAGATACTCCGATGCCATTATACTTGTCATATCATAACTTCTAGACGGTAAATTTTGTGCCGCTTCTCGGTCAATATCTGCATTTATTCTCAAATGATCTTTCTACACACGAATGTAACTTAAGAACACTTCTCCTCTTCAGTCGCGGATATTTTTCTTCCAAAAATGGTTGTACCAAGAACCATTATCAAAATAAAGTGTTGCTAAAGTTAAGTATAAGACTAATTATAAAACTGTTATTGTACAATATAAAAATACTTTTTGGTACGTTCGACTGCTGCGAATCGCTCATTTTGCTCATTTTACTGAACAGTGCAGCTACCGCAACATCCTCATCGTCATAAGCTGTAGGATGCGAACTTGACTGCTCAACTTGAACAGTTATCAACTGAAAACATGGTAAAAATAATTTATGGGATTCTAATTCATCGAATCAATAACATTAACCAATCAGTTCAGACTTCTTATCCTATTAGTTTATATGTGTAATTAATGAAATAATTTACCCGACTATATCGACTTAATGAGGAACCATATTCGAGCCCATAAAAATGATCTGCCGAATACACTCATCTTGCAAAACACATACCTTTCCTGAATTTCTCGTCAGTAGAGTAACTTTCCCATTATCCATAACAGCAAATTGAGCCACTTTCTCATCGCATAAAGGATACAATTTATTAGTGTTAAGATTGATGAAATAAACCATATCATCCATTGTACGCTGAAAATCATTTTACCAAATATAATACCATACACTTTTCTAAACCAGAAGCATCAGTAGTTCATACATGAGATATTCATATTTGTACGATTATGTACAGTAGTCTTTCTTTGTTGCGGAAAGAGATGGAACTAATATTAATTTATTAATAATACAATAATTCCATCATGTCATCAAAAGAAAATAAAAAAATAAACGAACAAAATTCTGATTTCAACAGCGCAGTTATTTAGAAATTCTTTATCAAGGAAAAAAAAAAAAAAAGATCCGCTTATATAAATGACTTACAATAACTCCGCCATCAAAGTAATCGTTGTTGGTATATGACTCTAAACTTGTGTGAATGAAATCCATATTAGTTAAAGAGAACTGCATGATTCGAAAATTCTTATAGTAATAAGCTTTTAGCGGCTCCCTCTTAAAAAAAATTTCAGGATTAACGAAAATTCTGAATGTAATAATATCATTCTCTAATTTAATTTTCTCGAGATTGTATCATACAAGAATTTGATTTTCAGAAACACGTTTCTTTAGAGTGAAGACATACATATAATTTAGTTCTTTTAGTCACTAGTGGTTTAAGAAAATTTCAGGTAATTGCAATGAGCTGACGTCCATCTAATTTAACAAAAATTACTAACTTAAAAATTTGATAAAAACTATTAAAACAACAACCTGAACATCGACAGTAATTTTTCCAAAATGAATAAGATATATTAATATTGCTGACTGAATTCCATCCACAGTAGATTCTATGCTATTAACTACAACGACCAGGAAAATATTTTGCATTGGAATTATTGCTGATATCTGAAACTATTATGTTCAATTTCTATCCCGAATTTTAATCCACTAATTCTTTACTTTATTCTTTTTAGCACTTCTGATACAATGCAGCTATAGCGTCCAAAGCAACTAGAACCTGGAAAAACGCTTAATAATTAAATTACACAAAAACGCAGTCATCGGCGAAGACGAATGAGTTCAAACCAAAAATAAACAAATAAAAAGTAAAAAAATTACTTCCATTGAGGTATTATCAACTGCAGCTGGCAATCTGAAACACTGCACGAAGGAAACATCCATCGATGGCGCTTCGTAACTGACAGATACATAACCTTTTTCATCATATTTTGCATCTGTTTTTGATGGTCCATCTATCGCTCCATTTTCCTCCCCTAGAAACTGCTCTTTATTTAAACACTTAGTGTAGGGCATCTATTAACAAAGATTAGGCAGAACTACATAATAAACATGATACAAAAAGGAGATCTTAAAATGCAGTAATATGCAATTGACAACACTGAATGAACATAAAATCCTGTTGTAATACATGTGTCAAAAAAAAGTAGACAAAATCGTAAAACAAACCAGTGGATAAATCAACAAAGCCAGAGTGTTCGCCATACGCAGAGTCGGACCATTCAAAGACTGTGCCATCAGCAGTATCCATCAGTAATACTCCTTCCGTGAAATCGGCTTCATCTGCAGTTGAGAAATGTAACGATTTGTTCCCGACTGGTTTTGAATCTTCTAAAATATAGATTATTACTACAGAAAAAAAAAAAAAAAAAAACTGAGGCTGAAATTTGTTTCAGTTTATCTTCTCATATCTATACATAACGTATAGATATTACCTAAGTATTTCCAGACCGGTCAGATAATAAATTGAAAAATCCGTTCAACTTCATACATCCATTTTAATCTAATCAAGCATAAAATGCTTCCAATAAAAATATGCTAATGAAAAGCAGGCTGATAAAAAGTATCCAATTTATGATAAAAGGAATAAAATTTAGGACGAAAAATTTTCAATAATCCTCTATATCATCAATTAATTTCATTGCTTTTTGAAAACCACCATTCAAAAACAAAAATCAAGAATGCGCATAAAAATGTAACATTCATTTAATTATTCAAGAAACCTTGGCAGGTCGAAGTTGTGCGCTTACGCGAACCAAAAGAATCCACACAGTCAAGTTGGTAAAGAGCCAGAAATGGACGGAATGATGCACTAGAATTAATTGCATCATCGACAGAACGTGGTCCGCTAACAATTCGTGGTGGCATATCGATAAACTCATGAGCTCTATTCATTGTATTTAATGTGCTTATTTCAGATTCCAAGCTGCTTTGATTCTGTTGACACACTAGAATTAGTACAACAATTCGATATTTCACTGATCTGCTTGAAAACAGTTACTGAGTGATAATTATTGGGAATCCTAATTTTTATTTACAACTGATTAATACACTATTTTTGAATTAACTGTAAAGATCTATATTAAGGCACACTGAAAGTTGCGGTATAGTAAATTTAAAAAATTTTTCACAATGCTTAAATTTTAATATACCAGTGTTCAGTTTTGTATCATCTACGGAAACAGCAACAACCACTAAAGTTTGATTCTGTTCAAATGACTTCCTTGTCATGATACCAATGGAAGAATCGCCAAGGCATGGTTTTCCAGTGGTACAGAGAGCTGTAATGACAACCTGCAAAATATAGCAAGTCATGCCACAAAATTCTACAAATTACAAAAAAGTATCTGGAATCCTATCAAAACATTGTGTTTATATGCTATTTTATATCATACAAGTAAATTTATTTTTCTTATATCTAAAAGTTGAAGAATTCATTAAAAGTATTTGTTTAATCCGCTTTTTTTTTAAAAAAATAATTGGAACTGAGCAATGCAAATGAACTAAATTACTTCGCAATTAGATTCAAACAGCAAAGCAGACAGTGCTGATTTCAACAAACATTCATCTGATGAGGACCCTGAAATACTCCAGGATTACAAACGAAACTGTAGCACAATAACTTTGTAGAACCATGAAACAATTTAGTGTTGAAACATTTCAAAAAGCAACCTTTAACAGCGCTGCTCTGTTGTGCTTCTTCATCTCCACTAGTATTTATCAAATAATTTCTGAAAAAAAAAAAAGAAAAAACAAAATAGCTCAAAATCAAAATCTTAATAACTTTAATATTGTATAATAAGTAGTCTAATATTGTACAATAACTAATAACTTTAATATTGTACAATAATTTCGAAGACCCAACCCGAAATTTTACTTACGTGAGATCATCACTCCAGGTAACTCTCTGAGTTCTACGCGGAAGCGAATCGCTTTCCTCTACCATACAATCCAAAACAGCAGAAAAGAACTTCTCTGAATTCAAAGTGAACCATTGTTTCACCTACAAAGAATCAATTCTTCAAGATAGAATTTGCGACTGTTTGATCAAATAATTTTATGTAAAATCCGTTATACTTCACTACTCTTTCATTTCCCAAACAATATAGAGATCTTGAAAAAGTTGCAAATTTTCTGGAACAAAGCAAAACATTAACCTGCACAACACTACCCATCCTCCACAGATGTACTTCGGCAGATTCTTTGCTTGCTACAGCGATCCAATCACCACTTCCTACCGAGAAGATAAGCGACGATGTATGATTCACTTGTATGTGATGAATAAATGGCGATAAAGCAGACATTGTTAAAACCAATGGTACATTTGGATTCGTGTAGTTATGCACAAAACGACACTTTGGTGAATGACGCTCGTGTTCAGACCTAAAAACAAAACCGAAAAAAACCTCTTTGATAAAATTTTCAAGAAATTAAAACACTGGTTTCAATTTATTCACAAAAAAAGCTCAATTTTCACTAATGACCTGACTTAATCTGATTTTTTTGACTTTTTAAGTAATGCCTCATCATTCCTACTATATAATTTCTCTTATGTACTCCATGCAGATGACTTCGAATATATAATTAACATTGAGGATACAAGTGACTAAGTTAGATAATTTATGCACTGTAATGTTGTATAGATCTCTAAAATTCATTCCACGCACATTTTTATTATCGTGCTTTATTTCAGTATTATTTATAGAAATATGACTGTGACTCACATATACAAAATATAAAAGCATAAAACAATATCAGTTTTATTTTGGTTTCTATTCCCTACCAAATTTTTCTATTTTTCTACTAAAGTTAATTTTTGAGAATGGTTGTTTGGAAAAAATGTCTAAAATTTTTTAAAAAATTTTCCAACCACCACTACCTATTTCAGCGTCAAACACACGGCATTCTGAGTAAACCTCAATATTTCATGCATAAATGATTTAATGGATAGAAAAAAGCTCTTTTCTATTTTCTTTGATCTGTTTGTCTTATATTTTAATTGTTCTATTCGTAAATTTTGAAAAATACTAAGTCCAAAGTATACATCTTAGTGTTACCAGGGTTCATCTGACGGTTCCCAACACACCAGACAAACAAAACAAGAGAAGCAGAGAACTCGATCATCGCCAGCACTATTTGGTTGATGATAAAACCCTGCTTCTGCCATCTGACATGGCAGAGCCCATCTGAAAATAGAATACGTGGAGACAGTATGAATATCTTTTGTTGCGATTTTACAATGTATGGTTTAACAGACCTGTATTCCATATGAGGCCAGTTTTGAAATGTAAGACGACGGGCTGCTTCACTTGCCATCATATCCTTATTTAGACCCTTCCACTCCGGTGAGTAATCGAAGTTATAGGGATGATCTGGATTTAACATCAGCTGCAAAAAGATTAAAATTTAACAAATCACAGAAGCTAAAATCCAATCAAAATTTTGCTCTGCAATTAATTTATATCAAACAAAGTTATAGTGAACAGAGACAGAATAAAAACGTACACGCACGCGTTCTCCAAGTGTTGAAATGTAAGGCCAGACGAAAGACATCCATTCCGGTGGTACCTCTGTACCATTGTTTTCTCCAGGAGTTTCCAAAGGCCGTAACTGTTCAAGTAATTCTTTGCCATTTGCTTCTACTACTACTGATTCCATCTACAAAATGAACTGTGAACTAAAATATTCACTACTGAACTTCAGACGTTGAATACTTCGTAATTTATATTCACCAACATGATAAACCAAGTTTCACTGCACCCTTCCACAAGACTTTATTCACACTATTAGTTTCCATCAAAGCATCAACAGAAAAGCAAAGAAATGACCAAAAACCTAATGAAAATTTAAAAGTAATATAAGGGAAGAATTAGCAATTATTTTAGACGACTTTTATATCATATAAGAAGGCACTAAGTCTCATTCCGATTGAAGCATAGCATGTAAAATTCATAACTTCCAATTGCAATAATTTCGAGACGTTTCATACTTTGAAAAAAAAATTGTTCAAAAAGATCATCATCAGTGTATTCTAGAAAACATTCTGTAGTCATAAAAATTGTGATGTAAATTTACAGTTACTCAAAAACAAACATACAGTGTTAGGAGACAAATTTGCTACTGCGATGCGTAACTGTGATATAAATTTCCGTAGGGCAGGTCGTTGTTTAAGAATATCTTCTGAATCAGTATCATTTGTAACTATCTGTAGGAATTTCGTAGCCTACAAAAAAAAAAGACACATGTGTCTTGAAAATACTGAAAATATCCAAATATATAAAAAATTTAAAGATTAATAAATATATTTCTATATTCCAAGCACACAAAATTTTAATTAGCCTTTCCTTCACTACCATTTGATTCAGTATGATCTAGTATATTTTATATAAGTGATAAATCATACAATGACAAAGATCTACCTCATCCAGTGGTAATTCAACAGAAACAGTTTTATTCGATGGCCTCTTAAGCGCAGTCTTAAGAAGAAATGTACCACCATAATCCTGACGAAAGCAAAGCATTTTGGAATCAGCAACTGCCAACGTACCACTATGCTTATTGTAAACTATCTGCAAAACATAAATTTATAAAGTGCGTAAGAGCTGCATAGCATCCCAATGCTATATGTTTTTAAAACATTAAAATGTCAAATATCAGCAGTGCTGGGCTTGGACTACTTAATTCTCAAAATCAGCACAATATAAACCTAAACATTGATCGATTACATACCCGGGCATTTGGATTTAAACGATATGTGGCAAGAGGTGATGTGCTTTCAAAGGTTGCATCAAAGATCATTGTTAAACCATTAACACACCGAAGCAGTATCTGATTTGTTCCATCTAGATAAAGTATTTCCGGCGAATTCAAGGCACTGTAATTGAGTGGCAGCCTGCAATAATTTCGCTGCTGAAACTAATTCATAATAACCTCACCTTTCAACTAGAATACTAACACTAAATTCATAATCATTAATTTAAGTAATGCAGATTTCTGACTTTACAAATCTAAGCATAAAGCCAAGTCAGTATGTTAGAAGAAACCCACTCCATAATTGAAACCACGATGAATCGTTCATCATTGACATTTGAAGTGGAAATATTATCGTAGTCAATCAGATCAGTTAGTGCAGCAGTAACATATTGATTTGCACTATTGCTCATTCTTTTATGATATAACCATTTATGTCAGAAACAGTCAATACTTTTTTTGCTGCCCTAAAACGACAAACCACAGGTTAGCACAATATTGCACAGTTAAGGTGGGTTATTTTGCTATTCTTATTCATCAAGTCATTTATGCACAGTGCGATCCGATAGTAAATGGATAGAATAACTATCCTATATTCACAGAAAATCCCTCATTCTACAGCTTCTGAAAAAATTTGCAATAAACCATTTAGTTCATATTTAACAGCGAATTCCTGTAATGATTGCACTTATAACAGTTGGAAGCAAATTAATTTAACATCAGAAAAAGGAGCTCTGAAACCATAAAATGTAACATATTAAAAGAGAAAACTGGGATAAAATATTGTATTGTGAAACACAGCACAAAGTGACAGAGAGTTACTGGTTATCCAACAATACTCTGCTTGATCAGAAGAAAGCCAAATGGTTGTAAATCAGTAATGATATGAATTACCTCAACACAATAAACCATTTGGAGAAGACAACACAAATGTTACCCGCCATAATCATTGCAAAACTTCCCTGCAAAGTATCTTACCCACCACATGCAGACTTCCAATTCCCAGAAGACATCCACAACATATACCAATCGTTTCATATCAGTCAAACCTCATGTGGCTAAGTTGATAGCTCGACATGAAAATCGTCGTCCCTCCTCATTTAGATGGCACAAGGTTTGTCAATTCTTCCCAAACGCGCAGTGGTAGGTCTTGCGTGGAGGTACTTAGAGCTAGAGCGGTGTGGATGTCGATCGTTAAGGGTGAAGTTAAGCGTAAACACTTAGCAGCCATGACATACGTAATGTAACTCTATTACCTATGAATACTTCCTAAATATATGCTTCTCGTGATGGCGATCTCCAAGAGACTTTTGGAGACCTCCCTATACATATATATATATGTATATATATATATTCACTGGCTTCTCCTTCCACTGTTCCCCTGCTGCCTTCTTGTTATCTTTTCTAAAATCATATATGCTGCACGTTAAAAAACACTTCTGCCACATGGCTGCAATTACGAACAATTCTTAAGTACCAAGGAAGCCCCATCAATCTTTTTTATAAATGCCGTGTGTCCTTCCCTTACTTTAGCAACTTTTTCTTGTGCTCATGCTGAAACATCAGACTCGGTTTAAAAAATGCTGAGAGATCTATCAATTGCATCTTTTAAAGGTCAGTTAACATATATTTGCATTTGTAAAATGTAGAATGTTTAAAGCATCCTACAGTTCTTTTATACCTTTTCTGGTTCATTGAAAAATAATATTATCAATAAGGCCTCGACATAGCAAATATGTAATGAAATTGAAAATTACTAATGAAAGAGGAAAGGAAGTTAAACGGAAATAAATTTTGGAAAACCGTAAGATTTCCAGAATAATGATAAGGCATTAAATTGTTTCACATATGACCACAAAAGAATGAAGACGACATCATGATGGCCTTAGTGTTAAAAAACATAAATTAATCGGATAGTATACCAAAATTCCGGGACTTTGGTATAAATAGTCGTACAGAATTTTTCTTTTGTAAGTTAGAAAGACCTGGCAGTGTTATGCACGTGTCATAACAAAACAGTAGTAATTAGAGAATGAAACTTGGGAAAAGAAGCTTTACAAAAAAAAAAAATCCTCACATCATACATAAGATTAAGAGAAAAGCATTTTTCGTGCTGCATTCTTTCGTCTGCTCCTTTGAAACCCAAAAATCGAAAGCTTTTAAATAAGTTTACGTTAAAATATACATCAGAGCAAATCACACTCATAACTAGTGCTGCCAAGAAGTTTGGTCTCAGTGCTACCAAATCAAATATGTTTCGTTCCTTGTTCTTGTCTATTTATCGGCTAAGTCTTTTATATTTCTTACTCTTCTTTATGTTTATGTCATTTAAATTATTGCTTCTATTATTTTACTTATTACTATATGCTTCGCTGATGCATTTTAGCAAAACTGTGATCAAATCAGATAGCGTCCATCGATTGAATAAAATACCACTGTATTTATTGGTCAGGTATTGTTTTGGCATTTTTGCAGTAAAAATGTTGCTTATCTAGGTTTCTTTCAGAAGGCCAGTCTCACAATTTATATTTGTAAATGAGCGGTAACTAAGATAAATTGCGCAACTGCACTAGAACACTACACTTGATTGCATAATGTACTCAAAGTAATTTTTTTTTCATTTCTTTCTTTTAGTTTTCTTCTTATTTTCGACCCCATTTTTAAATATATGATGTTTAGTCCATTAAACAGCAATAATCTGGTAGTGGTTTTTGCTTTCATTTCCCAAGTTTATCCACAAAATTGTATTATTTTACAAAGAAAGGTGCCAGGTGTACCTGATATCACCGGCCTCCTGAAATGGAGCATTTGAACGAGCGTATATTCTTCCAAATCGTGAATACATGTACACTGGAACGATTAGATTGTCAGTAAATCACCATTTCAATAATCATATATCACTGGTTTGGTAGCACCGTATCACTGATTTAAAACATTTTATTGCATCACCATTCCGAAAAGATACGCATGCATAGTATGTGTCATCGGCGTTCACGCGTTCGTTTTTCGTAAGTGAGAAGATTATAGAAGACCATTAATAGGAAAATATTGGCCACCGAAAGCACGAGCGGCATTTTCCATCGTATTATCCACGCCTACATAATAGATTGTATGTTTTTTTTTTGAAAAATAAGGTTTCGTTTTCAACATTAAAAATCAAATGAATAATTTATTCCAAATCACCACGATTATACAATAATGAGGAATCCGAAGTTAGCTAACAGTAGTAAATGGATAGTTATGGCATATACTCCTATGCTAAAAATTTACAAACAGTAGTTTCAGCGTAATGTAAAAATAATGGGTTAATGTTAATTTTTCATTATTTCGCATTCCTTGCTTACTGGCGAAGCGAAAGGCAAGTAGTCTGCAGTAGAAATATAAAACATGGAAATTTGAAGTTTTTAAAAATTTATCGTAGAAAAAATATGTTTCATCGAATTTCATCACATTCGTTTTCAATAAGATTAAGTAAACATGAGAAGACGATTGATTGTAATTTTAAAACCTGTGGAAAAATAGTAATCTCTCCACACGCCGTGAAATTACCATAGCAAAAAGAAAGCGACTAACCTTTAAAGCAGGATGGAATAAATACCGAAGAGGATTACTACGCAACAACTGTTCTTCCTCAAGAAGGCGTTGCAATTCTTGGCGTTGTTGCGAAGCAAGTCGAGCCGCTTCCTCTCTCCTTAGATGCACTCCAGTTACTTTAAGTTCGACTAGATTTGGCAATGAGCCTCGTCCTTCAGCCTCTTCGAATTCATCATCACCACCGCTACCCCTTCGTCCTCGCCTCACTACATTTTCTAATCGTTTATCACTAGCCGTCGCCAAAGTCGAACGCCTATATAAATTCTGCAACATTTCATTTGCAAAATTCGCTTACATCATATTAAGATTAAGAGACGTGAATAACATGGAAAGAAATAAGGTTTGAACCTTTATGAAAAATACTGATTAACCAACAAGTTCAAAAGAATATATGTACTCTTGTATTTCACTTGTTCACGACCCAGAAAAGATTAATTTTGTCTATGTTTCATTTGAATTTAGAATAAATTTTAGCCATCTTGGTAATCTAAATCTTATCTGCAGAAACAGTACTCATTAATGTGTTGCGGATAAAGTCAACAAATATCATTACAGCTTTTGTTTGAAATTTTGCTTAATTTATTTTGACCATCAGAATATATACACTGAATAATTGTTGCTGGCAGAAAATTACTGACGTTCTCTCTGCTATCAAAATAAAGGTATCAATGTTTGATGCCCTTTAGCCCAAATAGGGAGAGCAGATTTCTTGCCTGCGAAATATCATGCACAGCGAAAGGTTGTCTCGTGAGTGAAGGCCTATTCCTATGTATTAATCCACTTCTGCTAGTATTTGCAAACATCATATACTGGTCGTAGTGATCATCACTGAGAGAAATTCGTGAGCTGCTTTGAGCAGCATTCGTATTCTACAAAATGATTAAAATGATATATTTAATTTATTACGATCACAAAATTAATTTTCCTTGCTTATTTACAATCCCCAATATAAGAACCTACACTGTGTCATTTACGCCAAATAATCATGTCAATTTTAAAATCACTCCTTCATAAAGAAGTAATAATATACTTGTATAATTTAAACAGCAAGATATCTGGCCGTAAATGAAATTATTCCATGGATTCCAGGGAGCACAAAGCGATTTTTTACCCTCAATCTCTAATTGATTCGATGCTTGTCGATCGAAACAGAAAACTAAGAATAATTTGAGGTATAGGATACCTGTAATAAACTTCTGGAAGATGCTGGACTGATATTTTCAATGGAACGTGGATCCATAGTGCCACTGCCGAACTGACGCTGTTGTAATTCACCAGCAATATTAGAAGTCGTATTATTCGGTTGGTCTAAAGAGGTTATATCGGAATGCAAGATGAACGACTGCTGTTCTGGTATTGCAAATCCTGTACCTGGGTATGAAGCAAGCAAATTCTGTTGCTGTTTCTGCTGATATAGATGTGATACATTGAAATTATGATGAGGCACTGCATTTGCGTGATACGATGATGAAGAGGAAACGTAGGGCACATGAACAACCGGTAGAGGTGTACCCGAAATAACAGGGAGCTGAGTGTTGGACTGATAGCCGCCAGCAACTTTATGTGAAGAAACATTTGGCAACATTTGATATGAAGTTGAACCAAATGTGGAAGTTTGTTGCTGACCCGCATAGCCAACTGAATTAACATTGTGCTGCTGCTGTTGTGATTGTTGCTGTTGCTGGTAGATTGATGTTACACTGCTAGTCTGAAATCCAGAACTACTCTGATAGGCACCAGGATTGGACTGATGGTGCTGCTGAAATGATGAAGATATGTAATCAACATCTGAGTTAGCCACAATTCCTTGCTGATAGGAACCTAGATTGACCAGCTGCTGAGGTTGGTATAATGTACCGCCTGGAGTGTGCGATTGTTGCGAAGGTGAATAAATGACTTCCGATGTGGCACCTGGTAAAGAAGGAGGATTCAAGACGACTATTTCATCGGTGAGGTCACGCGATTCATGGGAACTTTTGGAAGTGGGTGGTGAATCGAAAGAGACATGGTTTGTGTTAGTAGTAGTAGTAGTAGTATTATGCTGCTGTTGCAGGCAGTTCATCTGAACTCGAATCGCCTCTGTACCAGGTTGCCTGAACTCTGGAGCAAATTGTTTCGCACACATCCTAGCTGTATCAGCATCTTCACGAGCTTGTAGTGCTATATAGTCGGCTTGCTCAGAGCGTTCCTTAGCTGTTGTTGTTCGTGATACAGCTATGTCTGCCTAGAATTCTTCACAAAATTTATCGTTACCTGACAAAATTTCATTCATTGATTTCTTAAATGTTTTTCAACACATTGATACGAGATTGGGAAAATGATAACGAAAATAGCATAACAATGAAGATTAGTTCCATGCAAAATTAACGTTCAAATTCTTCCTCAAATATTCTCCTATGTCTCTTTATTTATATAGCTTTCGTAATAAAAATTACTATGACAAGAATATACCATTCTATTAAGACAACTTTTCATCAGACTTCACTATTTAGGAGATCTGACAATAAACTTAATGATAATAAGCAAAACTGCTTAGATAATCCCATTAATTTTTTTTTTTTTCATATTCTCATTAATTATGATAAAAATAATTATGCTTGGAAATGAGATACGAATTACAACAAATTAAGATCCGTATCCAATCAACTACATAGTGCCACAAAGTCATGCGAACAATGATTATCATATTACTCTTTGCAAAATAATGGAAGAGGCAAACCTTCTGTTGAGCAATAGTGGCAGCACGATTGGCAGCTTCAACAGCATTTCCAACACGTTCTTTCAACCTTGATGAGCGTACAAACAGCAACCCTTTCTTACGATTTGAGCATATCAATACATTATTTTTGTACTTTCCTTCTTCTCTCCTGCACCATAAACATATTTTACTTCTTGCTCATTATATTAACAATAAAGTGTTTTCTTTGCTCAACAAATGAAACACTTTATTGATAATTCATTTTCCTGCCGCTGACTTTTATGGATATTTTAGTCGCTTAAGCGTTAGTCAAGTCATACTATCTTGAAACAATGTCAAAACAAAAAGTAAATGAAATCAAAATGGCTAAATGCCAGATAATGGACAATGAATTGTTTTCTAAGCAAATGAGCCGCACTTGACCAGTGATAATTTCACTTCATTTTTCCACTGATTTTATTAGAACGAAACTTTACGCCAACATACATTTTAATTTTAATATTAGATGACAACAGCTAAAATTTTTCAGGAAAAATATGTATCTCTTCTTAACCCGCATTTTTTGGTCGTTCATTCTCTAGCATGCATAAACATTCACTCTTACCTTACTGTATGGCAATTATTAAATAGGATTTTTTGGTTAGTAATAACAGTCATGATCTTAAGTGATGGAATAACAGAGAAAGCAAAATAGCAGCATAAATTAACTGCTATAACGTTTCGGAACACTGGACGAAAGACTTACCAACCGACGTCTAACTTACGAGAAATAACACATTAGCGGTAAAACGACTGCGGTAAAAAGATATGACATGAAAAGTGAAATAAAAAATACGTTACTAATTTTGAATAGCAGAGTGAAATCCTAATATTTTTAAAATTGTCAAAGCAATCAAAACTTATTGAGCTCATCTGTTCGAAACATACCAACACATACAGTGTATATTGATATGTATTCATCAATATCAGGACCAAAAAAGATATAGCTCTTAGGTGTACTTAGCATTGACCTATCGACATTTTACTTAACGACATTAAAAGATTTGTAGTCCACTATTGTATGATAGGACTCTTCTATCAAGGCAATAATTATTCGCATACCTGACTTAATCCATAAACTGCAAACAGCTCTTCACAAGTGGTTGACTTACCGGCCATCTCTAAACGTTGTAATCCCATAGCCACATTTTCGATTGTTGAACCATTCCCCTTCATATTTCAGGCCATCGCTTCGTTCACCAACACCAAATCCACATCGTTTATCATTTTTCCACTCACCCTTGTAAATTTCAGTCGTATTCGGCTCAATTTGCTTTTCCTAAAATTTTCTTTTTCAGCGAAATGATTCCTGGATTAGTGGATAGAATGTTTAATTAATTGATGTGAAATCATTTTAGAAAGAATTTTGAAACAATATACAACTTTGTAAGCTTACTAGTATATCAAATTTTAGCTTGCTAGTGGGAAGACAGTATGCTACCGTAATCAAGTATTACAACAGAAAAAAAGGGAGGAATGAAAAAAAAAAAACCTTAATGCTAGATCATGCAACAATAAAATACGATATTTTAATTAATAAATGAAGTTGCATTTCTACTTATTTGTTGTTTGCATCCCGTTGCAAAAATAAGCTACAGGGAAATTATGCTTACAAACTATTCGATTTTTTAAAGATTTATAACAGTTCATTTAATGCTGGGGAATTTTAAAGATCATAAATCAGACGAGGAATTACTTCAGACACGACCAGATTCTCCCGTCCTTGCCGATGTTCCGATTCATCTGATGTGCAGCTGACGGTGCTACCGCTTGATCTTAAACTTCCTATAACAAATGATTTTAATTTTTCTTGACTAGAAAGAAAAAGCTGCGGTTACAAAACCATCGAAGTATCAACCGCATAATGCAAACTACACTAAATTAACAGAAATACCATCATCAGTAATAATCATGATTAATAATAATATAAGGAAAAAATTAAATGTAATACCATCTTAATCCTCAATTTCATTTAATTTGTAAACTATAAATTAATCGTCCCATAGGAACTATTAGCCCTTAAACAAATCAGTTTATTCAAGTTTAGAGCTATTTGATGTCAACAAATAACTTCCTTGAAAATAAACAGCTTTCAATAATTATTTTATCTTTTATCTAAGAACAAGAACTCACCGGTAGTGACATGTTGATGTATATCACCGGTTGAATGCTGTTTTTTGATTCGTAAACCACTTAGGATCGTTCGCTTAACAGCCAATGAGCGTTCCGAAAGAGACCGACGTCTAGTAGGAGCTTTACTACAAGCTTTCAGCACAAAGCCACCTCGATTTTCGTTTGTTTCATCTACAAGTTTTCTGAGGAAAAAAACAAAATTTTGGCTTCTGGAAAGAACAACGAGATGTATTCAATATATAAATAAGATTTTTTGTTAACCTATTTTTTTTTTTTTTTTTAAGTAGAACAGGCCATCCATGTTGAAATGCTGAAACAATGGCATCTTATTATTACATATTTTTAGATGAAATCTTGATACATCTGTAACTGCTTAACTGTCCAATTTCTTATTCCAAATGCTTTACTCTGAGTTTTCATCAAATTCAGATTTTTTTTTTTTTTTTTTTTTTTTTTAAAGAAAAGCTCACAATATCAAATTTGAACTGATTAGTGCTTTGTGAAAAGCTGCTTCAATATAACTATGATGTCAGAACAAAATTAATGACTCTAAGATACTGAAAAGACTTTAATCCATAAAAATTTATTCAATTCGCTTGAAAAATTTTCAGATGATTAATGAACTGATATGCTTTTCGCACCACTGATTTTTCCACTAACTGCAGTAACACCAGCTGACAGTGAGAATGGTCCCCTCCCCTGCTGTTATCCCATATTGCATACTCCCTCACTTTAAAACACATTTCATTGTTGATTTGTTCTAGCAAACAGGTACATCCAGATTTACTACACTACCACATCATCTTGTCAATATGCTGCACTAAAGAGAACCACATACGTAGACACCACAAGGAAGAGTTACTGTCAACAACAATTTATTACATTCTTTCTGCAGTCTAGTGCTAGAAGAATTTCTGAACAATTGAACTCTGTTCAGAAATGGAACTATACCTGCTGAAGTTGGCACTGATGCCAAAATTAAATTCCAAATCAAATAATTTTAGCCAGTAAGGCACTATTACTACTATGTCTGTAACATGCTTATATCAACAATTTTACCTAATTAAAATTCTCACAAAATTGAGTGATGAAAATTTTGCAGTTAAAATTTTGAAATAAAAGAAGTTAACATCAACTGGAAATAATTATATGCATAATTGCTCAATAAATGCCTGAAGCAATAGCCTTAAAATTATTTGCTCAGTTATACAATTTAATAAGAACAGGAACTGAGGTTAGAACAGAAAAGTACCATAATTCTTCTTCTCGCTCTCCTCACCCTCGCCGTACTCAGATCTCAGTGAAGTTAGGGATGCATTAGTACGTGACCGAGATCGGAATTTAGCTGCTACACTATGCTGAGCACTTTTCCGGATACCATATCCATGTCGCATACCACGTAACCATTGTCCTTGATAAGCACCTGAATGCACTAATTGATTCCACACTAGCGAAATGTCACTTTTTGCACGTTCTTTGATCCTTAATAACGAGATCAGAAATTTGAATGTTTAAAAAGTTAACCAGAAAACTTTTAACTGCTTTTATTTCGTATCCCTGATCTGACTAATGTGCTGATATGAAGCCATAAAGTTCTGCCAGTCTCATCAAAAATGAATCTATTAAATTGATTTTTGTGAGACAATTCGGTTAGCATTATTATCATCAAAAGAAAAGCTCTCAAAATCATAAAAGCCAGATTTCCCAGATGATCCTTTTTGTATTAACTTGACTAAATTTTGAAAAAAAAAAATACAAAAAAATTTTTAGTAAAAACTATTATTCACCATTAAACTATTATTCAGATCACTTAATCTTATAAAAACAAAACAAATTAGCATAATTATTTATACAGGTATATACTGTATACCAAAATGGCAATTAATGATCATTAACTTTTTAAGGTTTAAAACTTGTCTTCTTAAAAATAAGTAAAAAATAAGTAAGTTTCAATATTGCTTGTTAGCAGACTTCAACTCCTTATTATTTGTGTCTTAAATTTCTAATTTATGTCTTGATATTATAATTTTCTGTGCATGTCATCATTTTATTTCATCGTTTCCTACTTGAATCTTAACTTTAAAAGTTTAAAGTTATGAAATTCTTCTCATCTCTTTCTAGCAAAAAGTAAAATCAAATTTTGAATTTAGGAAATAATTTCAGAAAGTAATGAATAGCTAAAGGTCTTATTCGAGTCAATACTCGACATTAACTGTGCAATAACTAACAGTATTGTCAATAACTGACTTCTCAAATCATAAAACATTTCAAAGAAAAAAAAAATGAAAGCAGAAATGAACACTACGAAACTATCACTTGCCTCCATCGACATAAGTTTCGGTGCCATAACCATCGTGAAAACCTGCGGACCAGGTACCCTGATATCTAGCTTGTGAAGTTATCGACAACCGATGTCCATATCTGCCTTTGTATCCTTGAGTCCACTCACCTTTATAAATCCAACGACCGCGCTGCTCGACTCCGAGCCCATGGCGTTTCCCATTCTGCCATTGCCCTTGGTAAGTATTCCCAGACGGCCATGTATAAACCCCAGATACCTGAATTACGAAAACTTGAAATGAAAACCTTCATATTTATAATTAAATTATAATTCAACAACTGTCTTCAGAAAAAAAATTTAAACATCAACACAGTCCATTTTCTAGCAAGTAAGATAGCAAGAAATACTACAGAAAGTATTGTAGGAATAAACATTGCTAAACAGTTTGCTAAAAAAAAGAAAACGAGTTGCTGGATAATCCTTAGAAGCCAAAATACCCCCTCCTGCAACTTCCGACATCCAAGGCTTTTCAGGATGTATTTTTTCTACGATCTTCAAAAATTTTGTATGAATTCAGCGTAATTTTATTTTGTATTTTTCAATTTTCAAATGCATCGCAAAACGCCTCATAGACTTAGCTAAGCATTACAACTAAAATAAATAGATCAACTAGGATGACTTTTGAATGCTCATAGTACCTTTCATGTTAAACTATTCATGAAATTTAATTTTGTTGAGAATTCCGACCATTTATGAAGTTATCCCTCATTTATGAAGAAATATACGTCAAACATGATTCTTTTATTTAATTACGACATTCATACAAGCATAATCGTTAGCAAGCCTTTTCCTATATTTTGTAATTTATTATATTCACAAATTCATAATATCAAATGAATGAGGTTAAGTTGGACGTTAGTCAATAAATTTCTCAAAAAAGCACCTCGAAACCGTAATGCCAAGCTCCGGCATATTCACCTTTGCCTTGTGGACCCGTGCAAACACCATGCCCGTGAGCTTTGCCTTCTTCCCAACCCCCGCAGTAGGTACCGCCATCATCAAAGTCAAATCTGCCACCGTTCATCTCAACGCAATCAGCATACCGTACCTCATACTCGATTCTGCAGAAAAGACGTGAATAAATCTTGAATAAAGTGGAATATATCGTAGCTGTGCAGAGGTCAAATGAACAGGATAGTTAAGGCACAGAGCTGACATAACTGCTGTCTAAACACTATGTGCGACTGCTTAGTAATAAGTCACCGTAGATGTAAATAAATAAATAAACTGAATGTCTGAAAATACTAGTTTAAATTTCATTGTATCCTTTAGCCGTTCGTGTGACACTTAAACAGTTATACCATAGTGGTTTTTAAGGGCTGCTACCGGAATTAATAATCATTTAACGCAGTGCAAGCTGATATTTTTGCTTAATAGATCCTTTTTATAGAATACTACGGAATGATGTCCAGTAATTTCATCAAATTAATTTTATGAATCGAAAAAAAAAAAAATTAATTTCAAGACGAAGCAACAACATTTTAAGATATTACCAACAAACACAATCAATTAACAACGCATATTAGCTGTTGTTTACTAAACGAATTTTCTTCCAAATTCCTATACATCACTGGAAATAGATAATGCTTTAATGAACAATGAAATTTTTACATCTTAGAGAACAAAGAATTAGAGAAAAGAAATTCATCAAGCATCTTCAATTCGATCAGATATTAAAGAATATTTACTCGCCCAATGTAAGCAGCAAATAAAATTGTAAGTTGGAAATGATGATTTACTGATCAACTCAATCGTTAGATATTAAGCGGAATTTCTCTTCGTATCAGAGGAAATTAGGAATCAACGAGCAAGTGTTTTATCATTACCTTGAAAGCTATCATACCATGGATATCAACCTGATTCTCCAATGACTATTCTAGATTATATAATCAGTGAATGATCACTTCTCGCTAATCAACTTTCATAACACAATGACATGCTACCCCTATTTGACATATTTCCTCTTTACTGTTCTCTATTTCTGAAGTATAACTGAAAACAATAGTTCAAAATTAGGCATTCGTCAGAGATCAAGAAAATGACAGATTTGAAAAAATTGGGTTGAAAATTTCCTGACTACCTTCCTCCGCTCTGAATAGGTTTTAAGCAGAGCAATTTCAGCAGTTAAAATGTCACGTCGAAAAAGGTCCTTCCTCCAGATCATTTTCTCAATAACACGCTATACCATTTGTGAAGTATCCAAACCATATATATCATCTTCCAGTAAATTTTTTTAAGTAGTCATTTCCTTCTTGCAATTACTGAATTTCTGTTGAATTTAATAAGGTGCTGCCAGCTGTTTTACTTTCGGTGACCGAACATAACATGAACCATATTGTAGAGTTAGTTTAAATATTTGAATTAATACTCAGCATCGTTAATACTACAAAAATATTACAGGAAGTGCTCCATTCTGCAAAGGATAGGACATGCTAATATAAGAAAACAGTTAACAATCATTTGATATTAAAAAATGTTCGACCGAATAACTCAAGATAGAAATAACATACGTCCAGTTACAGTAGCCTGAAGTCCAGTACTTAGGCTGTAATGTACGCCGACAATACATCTACTGATTATTAGATAGCAGCTTGACTTCAATGATGAGATTCGGGAACCAATGCTTCCACTAATCGAACTTCGACCAGATGTAACTGCACCCTTATGTAATTGTGGAAACACCGATAAGGTAGATGTGGCAATTGATGAGGAACACGCGAATTTTGCAAGAAGTAATGACAAGGAGAGAGAAAAAATAAATATTTGCTAATGTAACATCAAATAATGAAATAAGATACTGCGATAGAAGGGAAAGGGACTGAAATCTTTTAATGAAGATACTTTCTCAGCTCAATCAGATATATCCTAATGAATACACATTTATATCATAGTTAAATTTCCGAACTATATTATCCTGCTGGAAATATCTCGCTTCTTCTGTGTATTCTCTCTTTTCCTTTCTATTATAAGTATTCACTGATCATTTGAGTTTATTATTGTTGATATAAAGTACTTGTGCATTTGCATGGAAATTCCAGCTCAAGTATCACTAGATTCTTGCCGTTTGCTTGCATTAGAGCAAATCGCATTTTATATGATACAAAGTGACTACGACAGAAATGCGACTCCCAAATGCGCTCAGTAGTCACCGCACTTCTATGAGAATAAACAGCGAACCTTTCTAAATGATAAAGACAAAAGCAGTTAGTCCATTTCGAGAAATGGAACAAATTTTTTATAGTTAAAATTGAAAGAAAATGAGCCGTGCGAAATGAAATATAATCTTAAATAGCAGGGGAAAGTGGGAATTGCAAATCAGGAAATTAGGGTGTCGTAAAATTAGCAGCATGAGAAGTGTTATTCATAACAATTATTATTAAAAGACTGGTAAAAAAAAATTAAACTAATGGCTGTCACAATCATGTCTTTAAAAAAATCAAGAAAACTAGACTATGATAAATGATATTTGTAGGAGATAGCAAATGAGATTTTGAATCACAAGAAAACTTATATATTATCAAAGGATTGCCTGAATATACATCAAAATGAAAAATGGTTAGTTTTAAATATAAAGAGAAATACTAAAGTGACAGAAAAAAATTCGAAAGTTGAAGATTCGAGCTACAGGATTTTTAATCAGTTATAATGGTTGAAAATGAAATTTGCAACAAGCAACTACCAACAAAAATTTTAGTGACTTTCTTATAACTTGTAAGAGAAAATAAGCGCTAACACTCGAGGTTGACTGCTTCCTTTCTGACTTTTTTAGAAGGTCAAAGCTAATTACTTATTTTACTTCAAACTGAAATATCTTTCCCATACAAATGCATTGCTTTTAGTTGTGAAAATTGAAAATGACTATTCTTTGAAAAAGATAACTTGGAAATGCAAATGCTCGTAGAATATGTGGAAAAGTGGAATTTAAGTGGAGGGGAAAGATGGAAGTTACAAGGGAGAGGGGATGAGATGGATCAACACTTTCAAATGACTTATCCAGTTCAATACAAACGTACAAAGAGAGAGAGGGAGGAAAGGAAAGGGAGAGAGAAGGAAAGAGAGAGGGAGAAAAAGGGAGAGAAAGAGAAATCTTGACAAGACGTGAAGTTCAGTGGTTCATTGTGGAATTTCTTCTACTTCGGGATGATATAATCGATGATAATTTCAAGGGTAGCCAGATTTCTAACACTGCCATTTATTCACTCCCTCTCAATCCCAATTGCAATCGAAGAGGATTGATTAATCCAGAAGAAAGCAACCGCTAGTTGGTTATTGCTAGCGCAGTTTCAACTACTTTCTGCGCTACTCCGTGTTCTTCCTCCTCTTCCAGTGGCCTGATTATGAGTAGTATATATATATATATGTATGTATGTAGTTGTGTGTGTGTGTGTGTGTGTGTGTGTGTGTGTGTGTGTGTGTGTGTGTGTGTGTGTGTGTGTGTGTGTGTGCGTATGCGTGTGTGTAGACACGTATCTGCGTATCCGTATGCATCTTTTTGCTTCATCTCGGTATTTATAAATATTGAGTAACTTGAAAGAAAATCTAGACAAAATCGGCATAGCTGAAACCCTCTATCTTTCACGATTATAAATGAAACCAAGAGGAAGGTGGAAAGATATGAAGACAAAATAGGAGTATGAGTAAGTAAGAATCCTTCCTTCACAATAAAATTCGATTTCAATCGAATTATTTTGATAGAATTCAAAAAAAAGTCAGTGCTAATTGGAATAACATCCAGCGATTCATTAGTCAGCTGGTGGGCTACAAATTGTATTCTGGCCTAAAGGAAGATAAAAGGTGTACAATGTAGGCTGGAAGAATGTAAGAGGACAGCCTAACAGCTATCGACTATTAAATATCACTTCGCAGTTAACAAAGCCTCCACTCATTACACTCAATCACTCATAGTTTAAACTCCACGAAATAATGAAATGCCTGTTTGAAGTGATGTACGCTTAGGCGAAAATACTTGTAAAACTTGATGCATTGTACATATACATACATAGCGAGAGAGAGAGAGCGAGAGAATAATACATGCTTATTACATATGTTCGAAAGGTGTAGTATAAGCAGTTAGCAGTTAGCAGTTAGCAGTAGTACTAGTAGTAGTCGTAGTAGCAGTAGGCAGCTGGAAGAGTAGGGACTACTAAATCAATGAAGCAATGGAATATCTACGTGGTATCATCAGTGTGGTAGTGAGCGAGCTTTTGCACCCTTCCTACCGCATACCCAGAGCCCTCATCTCATTCACAGGCGTAAAAGGCTGCTCGAAATGTGGCGTTTATCTTCTGCTACGCCTTCTTCTTGCCACCGCTACGCAACGCAACGCAACGCATTCCTAGCTCATTGCATCGTGACATCCTTCCTGATTTGGAACGACGGAAGTGAGTAGAGCTGCAATATGGTCATCACTTGTTATTATGGTGTAATCATGTCAGCCGCATCTTTGGCTAAGATAAAAGTGGTAGTTGAAACTTTTAACTGGTTAAGGGTCAACAGATTATAACTTTGAATCAGAGAAAAATGCTATAGAAATAATTTTTGGAGAAGAAAAGGAAATAGGAAGGGAAGAAAATATTAAGGTGGCCCAGCACTTCCAATCGATGACTTTTGTCAAGTTAAAGTTGATCGAGAAGTGTAAAGTACAAGAATACATTCAATCATAACTGTAAAAAGGATCGACAAAAGGAAATTTTCTTCTAAAGCAACAACTTGCAATGAATTGTTTGACAATGATCACATTAGATTAGGCAACTTCATAAATGGATTATAATGATTCCTTTGAATTTATCACTTACATATTATTTCATCGTTCCATTTGAGTTCTCACTCAGTCTAAATTTTATCAAAAAAAAGCAAAACAAATATACATAACTTTCTGAACAGTACATGGCAGACCATCAAATCGGTTTTACTCAAATTCAGCTTTTAGGTATTTTCTCTAGGCAAGCAGTCAACATTATTTGTACTTTCTTCCACCAATCTTATGCAGCCGCAATTTCAGTTTGGAATAACAGCTTACTTCATCATTGTCATATCATCCGCCATTCTTTTCCATTAAATTGAATATCTTTTTGATAAAATAGCATTAAACTTCTTACATCTGCACCGAATTATTATTAAGCAATAAAATAATATCATAAATAGCAACTTCTAAAAGTTTGACTTAAACATTAAATGATGATGCATACGACCTATAACGCGAGATGACATTATACACAAAGAAGAAAATGGAAATAAAATAGAAATCTCAAAAATTTCAAAAAGGATCATTAGCTTTGTCATCGTTAATGAATTCTAATTTCTGAATATGAAAGCACGAATCCAATCACTGTTCTCAACTTCAGTAAAATGGAACTTGTTTATAAATTCAAACCATTCATCGTTATTCAGAACACACCAGTAAGGCTGAATAATTGAATCGCTTTCATAGAAAGCATTTATGAGAAAAACTGTCTTTAAAGAATTATCACAATATGAACAGCTAATTTTGACTTGTTTTTAAAATAGAAGCAATTATCAGCGATAATCACAGCACATATTATTATTCTACCGCGTGCAGTATAATTCTCCCGCAATTTCTTTGCAGTGATGGAAGTACCAGGTGACTGAGATACTGCGTGACAAATATCACGCAAGAATGAATATCGACAGAGAGAGCAAGACCCATGGATCTCATGAATAAATGCTGAAAGCTTCCTATGTTAGCAGTGATACTTAACTCCAGGTGGGATAAAATGAATGTTTCGCGACTGAGCAATGCCGAGAATACAGGTTCTTGGTATAAAAAACTTTCGTGACCACTAATTAATGAATGAAAGTAAGTTAACGATAGATAATTCTAGTTATTTATTGCTGCTACAAATTACCAGCCTATGTTCTGATGATGAAGTGCACAGCTGCAGCATGACACAAGGCGGATTGTTAAGGAATCAGTTGTGTACTTGTATATATGTAGTGAAAACAAACCTCTATAACGATTAAAACAAACTAGGGAGAGCGTGAACGTGGCTCGTGTCCTTACGTAACCTAGTACGAATGTTTTTAATGATTAAACCTAGCGATCAGCAGAGTAGAGCAAAGATGAATAAATCAAGATACTTGAGCCTTGCACGAATTATTATAAATATTGGAATAGAATTAGGAAAGGTAAGGAAGGCAGATAAGAGGGCGTGAAACGTGTCTGCTGCTAATATTTTGATGATTGGTCTTTACTAGTACTTGTGACATAAAGGTACCGAGGGAAAGACGATAAAATGAGTAGTAAGGCTCAAGTGTGCTCTTCTTCTATTTGACAATGCTAATATTCTGTTTTTCGTTGAACAGAGGACAATGGTTATTATCTTCGTTCTGCTGGCTCATCCTGTCTGTCTGTAAACATTGCTACACACTACAGTGAGAAGCTAATCTTCTAGAGGTTACTGCTGCTAAATGTTTTGCAAATCTTGGCATATTAAGAATATTGGAGACAAATAAACACCTAGCTAGTTACATGGATGTGAACGAGAAGTTGTTAAGGTTAATTGATCGATGCAAGTAGATATTGCTGTCGTTGCTGGGGACAAAGGAGCAGGATGAGTTCAGACAAAGATTAGTTCTTGAGAGAAGTTGGAATTTTTAGAAATGAATTAAATAAGGATGAGGAAGATGAGAGGTGGAGAGAATGCAATGAGTTGCAATGATCAATCCGAACTAAACAGAGACTGTTCTGCAGAAATGCCTTACACCTCTCTGTGTTATTGATGATGTCAGTGTGATAATAGCAGTGATACGATTCTAAACCGGAAACAATGATAACAGTCTGTTTGCATCCAATTTAAACTATTCGCCACTCACCTTTCCTACATTTGAGTATTATATCAGTGTCCTTACCACTGCTACTGGTTGAAGATGTGTTCCCCAACAATCATGCACAATTATCACAACAATGGAAATGATTGAGAAATATTGTTGGTGATAATTCCATTCCCAACAAGTTTTTTCTTTATAAGAGCAACACTGAACCTTTATTTCCAATAAGTTTTTGAATTTTCAAGTAATGGTAGAATGTCGAGATCAAAACAGCACTAGAGCCTCACCAAGTCCTAATTTACATCATTCTTACTCTACTTGCCGTATATATTCGTACCAATGTTTCTGCATTTCATTGTGATACTCAGTCCTCGGGATTATGACTCTCATAATTCTGATGAATTCGTAGCCATCACATTTGACTCTTTGTCAAATTGAAATTCACGTTCTCTCATACCTGGCTTTATTTACAAAGAAATATTCATGATATAACACTAGTTATTAGTAATTCACAGTAACATCAAACTACTAATAAACAATGCTGAAAGCATTTTTACTGAAGACTTTGCATAAAAAGAAAAAAATTACTATATTGTAGTGTACCATAATGGATGCTTTAGATTTTCCCTTCTTATCTGAACTAACATATGATGCCAAATGTATCAAATTTGTAGTCACATACTCCATTTTGTTTTTACAGCACGGAAATTCAAACAGTATTCCAAGTTGAACTTCCAATTATATAACAGAATGCATAGAATCATTTTAATATCCTAGAATGAGAAATGAAAAACACATCAGAAAAGATTTAAAGTTTCGAAAATAAAATTACTGATGGCACGAAATATTAGAGAAAATGACGAAACAAACTTTCTTACTAAAATATATCTGCAAACATGCAAAATTCAACAAGAAAACTCAACAATATAAAATTTGAAGAAATATGTAGTGATACGAAATCTTTTCTTTAAGTCTGGAAATTCACTTTCTTGCACTGAGCTAAATTTTTAACCTGATGATAGAAAAGGAAAAATCATGACTTTCGAGATAAAGTTATTCTTCGCTTAGAAAATTAACGCACAGATATTGTAATATTGCTAACAAAACAACGTGCGTAAAATATTTCGCTTTTAATCAGAGGGATAAAATGGCATAGTAGTTGTGCTTTCAGCTCGCTCATCAAGTATTAAGGTAATAGCTGCTAAAAAAGCGGGAGTTGAATTTCTCCCTTGCAGATATTCACGAATTTGTGCCGACCACTGAGTCGCATAATCTGTTTCCAATAAACTAATCGTTTTTCCATAATCATGCACCTAAAAAATAAATAATTAAGATGACATAATTAAAATAACATATCTTAAACATAATTACGATGGGAGCTCGAAAAATGTATGATTTAGATTTATTTGAGTGATGAAAAATTTAAAGTTTCAGTGCGAAAGTTAAAGAGTCCGGTTTTTCAAGCCTTGAAAAATAGACCTGAAAGAACGGTATAAATAAGAAATTCTACACGCAGTTTACAGTTTAAAACACAAAGCATTACAAAACATGACCTTGAAAATAAAATAATTTCCCGGATCAAAAATGCTTTCAACCTGTACCAGATCATCCTCTTTCATTTTTATTTGTAATCCGGAGAGAGCAGTCACAAAAGCGCGATACTTTTTAACCAAATTACTCTGTATTTTTAGAGCTCTCTCCTTTTCTTTCTTTACTTTGTGTAATTGGAATTGCATATCTGAAAATGAATTTATTTTTAATGATTATATTTACATTTACATAACTTCAGGTGACTTTATTTTATCCTTCTTGTAAAACTCAACATGCCTTCCCGCTTCGCTAATTCCAGTGTACAAATACCTTTTGTAAAACAATTTAAGAAAACGAATAGAAATTTGACTATTTTTTAACAATTTGATTTTATAGTCTATTAGCTACTAAGGAATATAAATACCGTTTGCTTACCTGCTAACTGTTTCGTCATCTCAGTACGCTGCTTTTTCCGTAATGTAGGAATCAAATTATCGTTATCTTCATTCAAAAAGGGTAAAGACTCGTTCTGAAGAAAAAATCATAAATAAAGGACGAGACAGGATCAAACTGATGTAGAGATGTTGTAAAGAATTTTTTTTCTTTGGTGTGATTTTGCAGAACTAATAAATTAAGTATTTGAAATACCAATTTTCGCTTTTTCTTAGCTTGAAATTCTTTATAATCCTGATGAGCTGTCTGCAGAGGATTCATCTTCATGTGCAAAATTTTTACAGATGGATCAGGCAATTCGTCCTGAAATGGAGTTTTTTTTAAGTAAGTTAAGCATAAATCTTTAAGTAATTTTATTTCCAACCAATCTGCTTCATTGCTAGAAGATCATATAAAAATTTTCATCCAAAAATAAATAAGTAAGCAGAAAAAAAAAATAGATACACATTGAAAGATAAGAGAAAGTGCTCGAATACTTTCCAGTATAAGAAGACAGTCTTCTTGAACGCCTGACGGGACATAAAAAGACATCAAACCGAAAAAAAAAAAAAAAAAACATACATATTGAGCGAGCTTCTTTTTTAATTCATTGATTTCATTTTCATATCTTTTTAAAATTTCCGCACCATTTCCAATTACATCCACAACCTCGCAATCCCCTGCACTTAATTGCTCTTTCACATTTTCCAAGTTTGTTGACCTACACTAAGAATTCCATGATTCAGATATTTCACTAGGTCTTTCAAAAAAGGATTTCTTTGGCAATAACAATAAAAACCAATAGAGAAGTAACAGAAGACACAGTTCACTCACAAAACCCGATTGATTTGTAGTTGCTCTTGCAATTTCTGTGACTTCCAATCCAATTCTATCTGTAACTCATCCACTCTAAAAAAGGAGATGTTTTTGTTGCTACATATAAATTTTGCCATATATAAAAATACTGAAAGTTCTTTTCTCAGTTGAATGCATTAGAAAAAAGCAACTAACTTTGCCTGACACTTTAATGTTAAATCAATAATTTTACGCTTCTCTTCCATCGTGCCACTGTCTCCAGCCATTTTTGATGCGGCTATTTCTTTAATACGCTCATTCTCTTTCTAAAATAAAGAAAGACGATAACTTCTGCTTAATGATATTACTTTAATGATATAGCTTACTACTTTTTTTTTTAACTAGAATATGCCAACACGAGAACTGAAAATCACTATCATGAAATTATCCTACGAAGATGCTTGAACTATATAATTAACAACCTAACTTTCGATGATCTTTCCAAAGTTTTTGGTCATACTTTTTCTAAAAAACAACTGATTCTCAACTGTCGCATTTGATCTTAAAAATTCTTTTCAAACTAGCTTAGAAAGGTGTCACAGTAATTACTGCTATATAAAAAAGAATAAGATACGAAAAATTAGCTGAAATAGAGCCTGTTAAGCTGTTGAAATAGACAGAGCCTACCGACTAATCCCAATCTTTATTGGAATAGTTTCATTCATAAAGAGGTTTGAATAATATGAAAGAGCAACTTACAACAAGACATTCATTCATTTCGGTCAGAATTACCAGTCGATTTTCCAAACTCATTTTTTGCGCTTCTTGCAGTTCGAAACTTTCCAGTTTGTTTCTGTCAGTGATAGAAACTGATTTTTTTTTTTTTTTTTGATTAAAATTCCTTGTTCAGTAATAAATGCCTATCACCAAATAATTTGTAGATTTTACAAAAAAATCAACAACTTGTTCCGACTTATAAACAACATTGTAAATTTTGGATACAACAATGGAAGAATCATAGTAATCAAATAAATATGGCCATCATACCTGGTTAATTTTAGCTGCGTAATCAGAAAAAATTTCTCATTCTCCAGCTTTGCGATTTCTTCTGTCAGTTTTTCATATCTTTCGGAACTGTTATTTTCATTAGCAGCCAAATGTTTTACAATTATGCTAGGTCCAGCAACTGCTACAAATCTAGTTGAATATTTACTAAATAAAAAACATTGCGAGAAAAGGATGTAAAGCGACCAGAACTTTGTTCAAAAAAATAAAATCCAAGCATAACCAAGCATAAGTAAGGAAAAATCTTACATCAAAAATATATAACGCGATTTTTTTATACTACTAGCTACCAAATATATAATGTAATTTCTATATATGTTCTCAACTCACGACTCCGTTACCTGCATTAATTGACTTTTGTACAAATCGTAGCATCCAATCATCTGTCTGAGCTTCTGCATTCACCGTCTCCTGTTTCGGTTCATCAAGAAATGAAAATGGAGGTTCATATGTCTTGAAAGGACCTAAAACATAAGTTAAAAAAAAAAAGACTGTTGGATACATGTTTCTAAAAAATTCTCATGACAATATCTGATCAATTATATCTAAATAAAATCCGTGAAATACATAAGATACTAAACTTTCTTTAACAAGCAATTAAAAATTTCGTATGAAAAGAGAACCAAGCAAAACACACCTGAACTACCTTGTAAAAGCGACATTACAGTTTCAAATTTGCTTATTTTATCCTGTAAAAGTTTCAGTAGCAACAGTTTGTATAAATTCCAACATACTGATACATGTCGAACCCACCCTTCAGTCAACCTTTCAAATGTAGAAGTTGAGAATCCACTGAGAAACAACAAAATATAGCAAAAAATTTCTCCAATATTTCAATTACTTAACCTCATGTTCCTTCTTTGATAACTGATGTTGAAGATCATCAATTTGTTGTTCGAATGCTTTCCGTAAACTTTCTATCTCACATTGCTTATCATATAATTCTTTGGTCATTTTTGTGACGGTTTTCTTCAGGACTTCATTTTGCAATCGATATTTTTTAATTTCTTCTTCCGCAACACGAACTCGTACCGAAAGATGTCGAACTGAAACAAAGATTATTCACAGCACGAGATGAAATATAGATATAAGTACCATATAAATAAAAAGTAGAGTATTAAAAGTCAACTTAGACCTATCTATAATGTGTGCTAATGTTAGAAATCACAATTAAAAGCATCTCAAAATGTTTTATGCCAATGTGAAAAATGTTCGTGACAACTCTTACAATGTTCAACGTGAATATAATTCTACAACTGCTTATCTCATGCATATATCATACCTGATTCAGAATTTCCTCGTTTGTAACGACGACCAAGCAGGTCTTCAGGATCAGTAGTGATATGCCCTGTTGGACTATGTTCACATGCTGTAAGTCATCTAAATTTTAGCCTAGAAACTTATAACAAAACTTCCAAATTTACAACAATTTATGATAGCAAAATAATTTGGAATTTTGAATCAAACTGAAATTATTGAAAGTGGAACACGAAAGAAATAACTTACAGCAATTTTAATAACAATATGGAATAAGGATAAGTACAATACCTTCATCGAACATCACCTAACACCAGATCCTCCTCGAACAAAATTGTCCAGCACAGTCAACCAATATGCTCTAATATACTACTCTCGAAAAATGCAACACCGTAACTGCACACTAATAAGTTACAGCAGAACCAAGCCCTGCAAGGACACAATGTTCGCGACACTTGCGCCACAGTCAGAACAAGTAGCTAACTGAATTCATCAACACACTGAATGAAAATCACTCCTCCCACTCTCATTGCAGTGATGGGATCTTCCTGAATCACCTCATTTCACCTTTTATAGTGACCGAGCAGTAACCCGGATAACTGATTCAATAAACGGAGATTGGTTTTAAAAAATGATAACGACTCGGACTAGCTGCTTATGGCGGGTACCTTCGTCTTGTTTTTTTATCTATGTGCTGCTAGTATTCACAAAGTACATCTGAGTGCATACAAGAACTTGTAAGCTTCACATTAACCTTATTTCTGATCTGATTGGATATGAACTTTTCTACTTTAAGTTTTTGTGTGAATCATGTTTATTTCCTTAATTTACTTACAGTGACAATAAATAAATACTTCAGCACATCATCAGTGAATAACGGTTTGCAAATTTTGATGAAAAAACCAATATACTATTAGCATGAATAGAGACAAATACGATTCTAATTATATGGAATGAAGCAGAAAGAAAGGAGCGAATGAACTGTATTGTTTTCATATACATATATAAATAACAAGTATGAAAAGATGATGAAAATGACTAGTTGTGATTAAGGATTGAAATATACAAAGGCTAAGAATTCCTACCAATTAAATTTGAATATAATTAGTAGCTTTGATGTTTTAAACAAAAAAAAAACATTTGCATCTCTTTTTACAATGCTATTAGCCTAATTTTTCTCTTTTTTTTTTCTCAACAGAGAATAAAGAAAAAATTATAAGAGAATCTAAATTGAAATTTTTTTCAGAATAAATCTGTGTGCATGTAAGAACCTGTAAATCTAGCAATCATTTACAGCTAAAATATTATGATCGTAATCTTTCGACGAAGAGATGAAGCTGCTTTAAATGCAAGTTCTCACTTTTTCGACAAACATTTTCTGGAACTTCTTATAGAGACCGGTCGACTTGGTTTTTAAATTTCGTAGGACTTCGAGAATTAATATCTTCTCTTAATGACCAACAGAATGATAACATATATATTCTATAAAAAGTTGCATCGAAATTGTCATAGCACATACACCGAGAATTTTGCAGTTTTTGTAAAGCACAATACACGTAGTTAAAATGGATTTGAATTAGCTTCAGTAAGCTTCCGAGATGGTTTTGCTAATGGACTTATGCAATCCGGACTAGGCTTTATCTGGCGAGGGTAGCTTCGTCGAGTAGGAATATTTCGAGATAAATAAATACCATAGGGACCGTACGGTTGCACTACAGTCTCTGTCACTTCTCTAATATCTTCAGGTTGCCCAGTTATTGACGCATTATGCAAATTCTGTTCTCCTGACTGATTCTTTACTGATTCATTCACCTTAAATAATTACTAAACGTTATTCTTTAAGTCAACAAAACTATTTAGTCCAGGAAATCTATGATATTTCACAGTTTCTATTGAGTTAAACAACTTCCTCTATAATGCAGAACAAAACCGTCTTATCATCTCCCAAAAGACTGGAACTATTAAATCTAGAATTTCCAAAAATAGATGAGTGATACTCTGTTTGACCCGTTACAACATTTATGTGAGACACGAAACAAGCCTTATCGTCGATGGAAGGAAGAACGCAAGAACCACCAACAAACCAAGAAAGCATCACTGGTAGAAATACGAGGCCATGAAGAAGACCAAGCACAATTGACAACGACACTGTCTGGAAGTGTTAAAGGATTAAGTTACACAGTTTCCTCTGATTAATTGAAATAGCAATGTTTTCTACGATTTATTAAATTTGGATGTCATGAAACCTGAATTAATTGCGATGTAGGAATTGGAGTGAATAAATAGTAAAATGATATATGATACTTTGAAGAAAGTAACGATCATGTAAGCCGGTATATCAGCCAAAACAACAACAGCCAGAATTGTTGACATCGCTCCCTGCGTGACAGGCCATCCAAGCGCTCCAAGCGCTGTTTTAACTCGCTGCTCCGGGGTAGACTCAGCAGAGATAACATATCCATAGGTGATATGTGCCGAATAATCAACCGAAAAGCCAATTGACATTATTATCGTAATCATTGATATTGCATCCTGTTAAAATTTTGTTTTTAAGAAACTTTAAGTTTTTTCCTATCCACCGCGTTACTTCCCAATATTCTCATTTTTCCTATCCTATTTTTTCACATATAAAACTTACACTTTACGCACATTTATAATTTATCTCGAATCTGATATTAAAAAACCATTACCAGATTGACATCCCATAATGTCATGAAACCAATGACGCCCAGATCGATGGACGCGATAGAGAATGCTACCCAGACCGAGCAAAGCGGCTGCGGTATTAAGAGCATCGCAATTATGATCATCACCACTAGTGCTATCACTGTAAGCAACCAAATTATACGAATACTAAACTGGATCAAACATCTAAAAATTGAAGTATTAAAATCAAGAAACTAACGAATATTTTGTATAGTGTTGGAAATTACAATGGCATATTGGTCAGTGAAGAGCCATAGCGGTGAAAATGTGGTGACATTATAGGATGAATAACGTTCAGCCACTTCTCGAAATGTTTTTGTTGCCTCTTCTTGATAATATGTTTTCGAAATGTGTTTCATACCCACCAAGAATCTGTTATATTGCACTTTAGTGAAGATTGAGGGAAACTGGGAATGCCGGAATTAAGTTTATTCTTTTTTTTTACAATGAATGAAAACTGCACATATAAGAGTTTCTGAAATTGAACAAAAGAAATTCCATCTTAAACGCAATGCTTTTCAGTTAATGATAAAAATAAAAAAAATAAAGCGTCATGAAAAATCGATAAAATCTCCATATACCTAAAACTTCGAATGCTGTATAGTCCCTGTTTATTGATTTCCCAAATGACATCTTCATTCCAAACATCCTGAGCTTTTGCCGAAAAAAAATGTTCTGCCATTCCGTATATTTCTGAATCAACAATGTTCATTTCCAATTCCTTCTCATAGTAAATTTCCATTTCCTTCAGCCAGAACTGTATGCTATCGTCACCTTAAAAATATTAAGTAATAGTTGATTATAAGCAAGTATTAAATTAACAGCGTTATATTTCAAAACTCATTCAAATCTTGAAAAATTTAAGAATGAACTAAAAGAACTCCAGGATAATTTTAATATGCTGATGAAACTCGAAACTCTTATCTGTAAATTCACTTACCAATCGAATATTTTGTGTTAGCAAAAGCATGTACCATGGACTGCACTCGCCTCCTTTCACTTCTGTCTCTCAGATCAGGCGCATTGTTTACCACAATCTGGAAATTAAATTCACCATAGATATATTACTGCATGTTATAGAGGATAGATATTTACTCCTTGACCCCCTGACATCATTTAGAAGTGAAAGCATCAAAATACTGGCCAAGCCTAAGCTAATTTATTTATTGCAAGCTAATGAACCTCGATCGTTATGAAAAGGTGGTAACAACATCTTCATCTAGATTATAAATAAGTACCTGAAGAGGAGCACCATAATTCCAGAAGTACTTTTCCAAATAACGATAATGCGGTATGGCATACGAATCTTGCACTAATAGATTAATTGGTTCAAGGCCCTCTCGTAAGTGAAGGCAGCCGTACATAGATAGACAAATATAAATGAAAAACCACATGACAACAAGGATCTTCACTACCGGATTCATTAATACTGGGGCAAACCTGAAACAGACAACATAGAAGTGGAAGTACAGTTTACTGGGCACTGAAATTTAACTAAAACTTGAATTGCAAATTACTCTTTGCTAACCATTCCTTGAAGAACGTTTTTGTAGTTGTATCTTTCAGATTTCTCTCCAGATTTTTTGGATCCTGATCTGCTCTAGAACCCATCCAAAACAATCGATATTTAAATGGTGTTGATTTAATAAATGTATCTGGTACGGTTGGTTGAAGCCAAACACAATGAAGTCCTGCTGCTTCCCATTCTGTAGCCAACGACAGCAGTGCACAAAAGAAGGATATCTGTTTGTAGATTTTTTTTCCTCTATTTGACCAGTAGATACTTTAGAAAATATTTAAAAAGAAAAAAAAAAATTTCACAGTCTTGGTAGTTCCAGGATTATTCTACCATTTTATGTTCACTTCAAGGCAAATAAGGAATAATTTACTTGATAAATAAATGTAACTGTTATTGCAACACCAGTGTAAATGCAGAAAATTTGTACTGCTGGAATGCTGTAAAATATATTATTAATCAAAATTCAACACAATTGAAACCGAATTCTGGAGTGAATCATTTTGTGCTATAATGATAGAATTTTTTTGACAAAACTAAGTCGAAGAAATACTAAAGTACTTGAAGTAGAGCTTATAACACATTCTTATGCCACATTTTATGGTATCCCAATTATCGAATATCAAATAATCGAGAAATCGAAGAGCACTTAGAAATTAAGGTACTTGAATAAAACATTGCTACCTAGTAATTGCACCAACGCCAAAGGAAAAGGCATCGGTGAGTGAGGTTATCAGAATCGATATAGCTGCATCACTCATAGATTCTCCAATCCGTTTTTGCACCGGAAAGGCCCGATTAGTGTGTCGAACAGCTGCTACCATCAAGAACATATTATCAGTACCTACAGCCACTAGAAGAAATGGCATCACACCAACGATATCACTATATGGCACGCCTGAAATTACCTGGTTTAGTACTAAAATGGCTTATTTCAGTAAGCTAGTATTTTTCTAACAGTTCCGTGCAAGTGATATTTCGACAACAACTGCGAATTGAGTTAGGCTAGAGTGTAGATTAGATTCAGGGAAAATAAACCAAGCAGAAAGGCTCATTATTAAAGAGAAAATTTTACTACAATCTTCATAAATGAATATAAGTAATGTAATCTTAAGAAAAAATTACCGCAGAAATTAGTGATTCCAATACCGGTAACGATGCCCATTCCAGCATTGATAACGCCAAGCAGTGATAATACCGGCTTAGAAAGGACCCAATCTACATAGAGCGTTCCATCGATAAACATTAAGGAACACAGAAGAGAGAAGAAAACGAGAATAGAAAATGCTATCACGAATCGTGGAATCAATGAATTTGCATTACGTTTCAACTCTTCCGTTAATGTTTGTGAATGCAAGTAAGTGAAAGTAATGGAAGGGTCAAATGGATAATTGTCCAGTGCTTCTTGTAATTTCTGCAAATAAAAATATTAACACATAACATAATTTATGTGTATTAAGTAATATCATGCATGTCATTTTGATTTTCGAACCAGACATTTTCGAAATACCAAAATCGTTATTTTTCAATAATGTTTTACTCAGTAATTCCCAGATTAAAGTTATAGTTTTTTATTTCATCAGATAATTTCATCCCCAATATGCTTAGTATGTACTTAGCATTTATAATTTGGAAGATAAATGAGAAAAGCTAAGAAATCAAGAATAAAATATTATTACTGCATAATATCTCTGAATAATCCATAAAGAGAATTATGCCCATTTGCTCATATCTCAAATTCAAGATTTTTGATGCAAATGTTAAAGAACTTAAAAAATTACCTTCTCCCACAATCCAGAGATGTAACTAACATTACGCGGGAAGAACTTCAGATGATATATCATGAACCAAGCAAGACCACCAGCTAATGAAGTAGTACCGTTAGCTTCACGGAAAAGTGATACCCCGCCAAGTGCACCGCCAATATAACCACTTCTGTAAAGATTTTTTAAGTTGAAGAGGACGTTCTAACTGATCATTTACTAACAGTTAATATTTTGTACTATCTGATACTTCTCTCACTCACTATTAGTTGATACTGGATACTTACAGAATTGGTCATAACATTTTTAACAAAATATTTGCATATGAAATGCGAACAATCTCCTGTATATCTCAAGTTTTCAATTTACCATAATTATTATACCTATTGATCGCTGTCGTAAAAAACGATACATTTAAATTACATTCAAATTCTAATACTTCTGCAAGATGTCTGATAAGTCATTTACCAAATAATTTCGCATTTGTAACTAATCTATGTGTAGATCATTTAAGCCATTATGCTAATTCCTTTTTCTCACACAATAAAAAACAATTTGTTAACAATCTTTGTTTCACATCAGTTAAATGCCCTCTACCGGATATCTGGTTGTCAGCTTAGTTCTGTATATAAACCAACCATCCTCCATTACAGTTATTCATTCTACATTTTGGGGTTGGTTTTTGATATTATTTTAGTGTTTTATAATTATATCTTTCTTTACGCGTTGTTATCATTGTTGATTTGTCGGTTTAGTCACCAAGTTTGAGGCAAAATAAAATATATGGCAGTCAATACATTCCACGACAATCGCAGCAATGAATTTTTTGAAGCAAGCTCATATTGTCATCGTTAAATCATATTTATTAGCCGCTTGAATATTTAGGTCCAACTATCCTGACTATCTATTTGGAGTCTGCTTCAAGATTCAAAAAGATTTTTTTATCCCGCTAACATTTTATGCAAAAAAAGAGTGATTTTTATAATGTGGTGTAAATTTGTTAATTAAAGCTATTGGCAACTAAAAATAACATGGATAATGTTACATTAACCAATTATCCCAAAACTGCTAATTAAAAGATCGAAAATAAACACTTTGAAATAGGAATTATTTTCGATGGTAAGGATTTGCTCCGTCAATTTACAAATAAATTTACAAAAGAAAGCAGTACTAGCTTATTTTAAAAGAAAGCAGTACTATTATTTGTGATAATGAAACACCTTCAAACAACCCGATTCTGGCTGTATAGAATAATAAAACACAAGTAATCTATTACCATCTCTTCTTTCTTATTGCCCCCATCTTCACTACCTCCGAGCAACAAATATGTTCACTGAAAATGTCAAAAAAGTTCTTTCAGTTTTCTAAGAAATTATAGAAAATGAACTGTATCTTTTAAGATAGTGGTCACTTTACCTGTTTACATTACTTTGAAAGGCGACAATTTGCCATTTATATTAGAGTCTGATAAGATTAAGTTTGAGCAAAGTCGGAATTGTCATCTTTATTTGAGTTCTTAATGACAATAACGAAAAATGCTGACGATAGTAATATGTAACGTCTCACATAAGACTTTGGCAGTTGGAAATGGAAAAATTAGATTGGTTTTTACAGGAAGTTTTATAAGAGCTAATAAAGTTTCTCGTTTGTGGAAAAATTGGGATTGAAAAAATATATTAGCATTTTCATTCTTAATACTCAAAACTTTACTGGTGAATAAAGTAAGTGGAACAAGATCTTATTGTTTTAAAAGCTCACTGCAAGGTTAACTTCAAACAGTTTCATTTCCTTGCCTTCCACATCCTCTTTCCCATTAAACGATAAAAAAGGGAGTGCATACTTCGATATATGTTGCCTGAATTTCAATTATTTACATGAGTTGGCAATTTTCACCACTCAATTACTTATTACTTAACAAAACTTCAGATATTCTAAAATTTGTTTCGGTCATGCTTAAATTCCAAAGAGTGACAAAGAAACTTTGAAATATTTACAAAATAACACATACGCAGAGCCAAATCGCACAGTTGGATACGTGACATTGATGCCATGTTGATAAAGATCACTGACAATGTGGATATGCTTATTTCCCGGACATCCTTCATTACGCCATTTTAGACATAAATCATGATACCTGTTATTGAATGAATTAAAATTAAGATGTTAATAAATTTGTAAATAACTAAGATAATTTAAACAATCCCAGCAAACTTGAAGTTCATGTTCATTTGTAATTGGTAGCTAAAATTTTCTAAGACTGCTTGTCTTTAATTAGAAGCATTAGTCATATCATAAATGATTTCAAGAATAATAATAAATCTAAATGAACATAATTTAATAATGCGGTTTAAAAATACTCACTACCTGTATGTTTTGCCCATATAATATAATCTGACACGATTCTGAATAAAAAAATCCAAACGTCGCACTGCTTCAGAATATGGTCGTTCCAGAATATTACCGCCATCTCGGCTTACCACTATTACCTGCCAATTAATTTCTTTTTAATACTTTCCTTTTAATTGATGAATTTTCCACTATTCGTACTGACATTTGAATAGTAGCTATAATACACAAATAAGAAATAAATGTTGAAGAAGCTTTGAGACATTTCGCCATGTAATATATTTTTCTCCAAGAAATTTAAATTTTACACATCAAATAAGGAAAAAAAAAAAGGAAAAATTTCGAAATAAAAACAAAGAAGAATAGATGAAAAAGGAATAAAAGTTCTTAAATTGTCCCAATTTCAATACTAATAACTTATTTGCTTTATGGAATAAATGCAATAACGGTACCTGTACTTCTCGGGACTGTGTTACTGCTCGGCCAGGAATATAATTATTATAATACAAAGGCCAAAGATTATGAATAATTTGTCGTTCGTATTTACTCGGAGCATTTCGGGGAGTGAAAAGATAAACAGGATCAGTAACGGGATGAATGTGAAGGAGGCTAATTGAACAGAGCGCAGTAATTAGAACTGGGATAGCAATGAATGGTAGCGGATGTTGCGCAACGTATTGGCCGTACCGATAGAACAGTCGAGATAGCGGCCTTTCGATACAGTCGAACGTCCGCATACATGCAATCTGTTGATAAATGCAAGCTGCAAGCATAAATGACATGATTGCACTGAAGCACTGAAGTTAACCTTCTGAACGAACCCAAATACTTGAAAGTACTTAGAAAGTATGGCTAGCTATATCTTTTAAAATTAATTAGGTGATAATTTAATTTAACAAAATCAGCTTAGAAACATCGAATAATGAGATTATAGTAACAAGTGCTAGAATTTTGAAAGTTTACGATCTTGAGAAAAAAAATGCAGTGAAATAAGAAGCTTACGATTTGAACAAAAAATGTGTATCAAACTTCTTAAATCATCAGACATTTTCGTGTGCCGCATTTTTTCTACCAACTTTTCCTATTTGGATATGATTTTTTTCTACCAACTTTTCCTATTTGGAAAATTTTCCCTATTTGGATATGAGTTCTATAAAACAAAGGAAGAACCATCCAAACAGCGCAAAAATTCTCCCTCGAACTTTCAATACAGCATTTGTCTAACTTGAGACAATCATTTCCCTAGGTATTTTAGATATGCCACCCCCCTAAACTACACAGTAATCCATTTCGTGGAATTAATAAAAAGTCAAGTGATAAAGAAGAGAGGTAGAGAAGATTCCAAAAGAAAAGAGCTTGATAGGATAGGGTCGGTGACCACATCCGAGAGCAATGATGTCAACCAACACTGGCAGTAGGATGGCTTTTCACTGACCTACAAATACGCGAAGATGTAAAACCACACCTCTCGCGCATATGCACAGTGATGGGAACTACTACTCACCCATTATTTAAACCATTATTTATTCGACAAATAAGAAAGAGAGGGAATTTCAAACGGGGGGACGTAAATATTCATATTTGCTGTGAAAGATTTTCTATAGAAATGAATTTATTTACATAATCGTACTTGAAAAAAACACAAAAATGCGTTATAACAGAATTGAACATAACAATCTGATACGGAAATAACAATTACTTCCTGAACAGACAATACAGAATACTCTTATCTTTAAAATCTGATACGAATTTCAGTGGTTAAGAGATTTACATTAGAAATGTGAGAACTTTATGGAATAAAACTCCTTCTGTTAATTCTGTTTGAAGTCTAGACTGTTGTGCCTATCAAAAAACAAAAGTCATCGACAACTGTGCAATTTTAATTCACTTATGCAGTAAGTAATTTATCTCTTCGGTGAGAATCATCGGGACGATGATACAAAATTGCGTGCGCTGCTATTTCCGATAATTCTTCTATCAATTTTGGCTGATATATTGGTACATTTTTTGGCATTTCCCCTTGAATTCTTGCAAGTTCCTTCAGACGTGTCTTGATTTCTGTTTCTTCACTGTCCAATTCTTCTAGACGCTTTTTTATCTGTAAGGTTTGCACGGATATTCACAGAATTCAAACAACAGCGTTACAGAATTAAAAGAAATTTTTCGATTACTTTGTATCGACAAAATCTTTTTTAAGGAAAAAAACAAAATTCTTTAAAAAAAATTCTTTTCCTACAAATTGTCTATAACTGTCAAATTACTTCACGTCCACACTGTATCCGTTCAATAATAAATCTTTTGTTTAATTCTTCCATTTTAATATCTTTTTCTATGGCAATCCTTTCCTTCAACAGAGCTTCCACCCACGCTTTTCGTTTTTTTTCAATCTGTTCTTCCGGACGCTTTGGTACATGATAAGCGATTTTTAATTCCGATAATACCTTAAATTAGGTCATCTAAATACTCGTTTATGACCAAATAATCGTTTAGAAAGAGAATAGAAGTAATAATGAATGTTAACAGAAAGAATGTCGTTTCGCTATTTATGAAATGAAACCTTTTCAAAAGCTGCTGTGTCTACTTCGCGTAACTGCCGCAAGAGTTTTCGACGAAATGCTATCATTAAGTGAAGAGGGTGTACGATATGAGCTGGCTTCTGTAAAAACTTCATTTTATTATTTGCTAAAAGCTTAAAATTATTGCAATTGCACATCACATTACTTCCTATCAACAAAAAGTTTCTGAGTTATCTATTCTACATAAACAGGTGAGCAGTAATACCAGGCCTATTACAACACTAAATCAACACTAAATCCCATAATTCCTTACAAAATCAACTCAGCTATTCCCACAGAAATTTCTGACTAAAGCAAATCAAAAAATAAATACAGCACTATACTTTTGGTTTGTTATCTATTTGTTTTACCAGCAAAGTCCATGAACGTATCACACTGGTTGTCCAAGCAACTAAAATGATTTTTTATTTAAATTGATGGGACTCTGAACTGCATGAGCACAACAATTTTTCTTCATCCATCCCTCTGTTCCAAAAATTTGCATACAAATAACATTATATCTTTCTAACATTTTTATGGAATTGAGATTTTAACTTTTTGCTTTCTACACTGTTTTCTCCTTTTTTCTACAAATTTTAGATTGCTTTGACAAATATCCATCAAACGCAATACAAAGTCCTACAAGTTTGGTTTTACTTTACCAACTCACTTTTTACTTCTAATGAATTTATATCGAGTTCATGCTTTCGTACTTTATCAATCAGAGCTTTTTTCCACGCATCAGAATAATCTCGCCGTTCGCCAAATTTAATGCTGAAAACCGGAACCTTGAAAATATCAATTTTATTTTTAATATAGAAAATTTGGAATCCAGTAAAATAATTATCATAAAACTCTTTGTCATTGTACATTCATTCCGACCTTTATGTTAGTTTGTATCAGCTTTTAAGCACATGACGACAGCAAATTTACGGTCGGCAATAATTGCCATATCAAACTAAAATTTGAAACATAATTATTTTTAAATGCTTCATTTTAAAAAAAAATCGATCACTATGAAAAGGTAATAACGTATACTGAAACTAAGCCAAAGTAATTATAACAATATAAAATTCCGTCATTTTTAATGATATATATATCTACCAATTCCAACTGATGGCGAAGCATCTCTTATGGCATAGCAAAACGCACAACAGCAAGTAACATATTTGAATAGAATGACCAACCAGTACATTTTCAAATGTAATCACCACATGTATTGATGATTAAACCAATAAAATACTAATTTAGTTCTTCCTACCTAAAAATCTTCCTCACCGGTTCCGGTATTCCTTCCCAGTCCAGTTCTGCATAATTAGCTTTAGGTGAATTCTCGTTAATATTTGGTACCCAGTTTTGCGGTTTCTTTCCAAACATTCGATCATCGCCTTTTAATGTTACTTCTCGTTCACTTCCTATTTTTTCTTTCCATAAAAGCGATAGCGTATCTACATACCGTTCATCTTGAAATAAAGTTCCAATTCATTGATGTTTCAGAATTTGTTTGAAACCGAGTAACATTCTTTTTGCAGACTTCCATACCTATATTCCATCGATGGTATATTGGCACTCTTTACAAATACACTAATTATAACTGCCTTCAACAACCTAACATAGGAATCGAAGGAAAAGATAAAGAAACTAACCGAGTGGAACTTTATGTGCTAGTTTCTCGAAATGATCCGGGTCATGGCAAGCTGGATCATCCACTCTCATGTGTTTATTAAAGAATGGAAATCTAGGCCTACTACTCTGTCGTTTTACCATTATAAGATATATATTTCGATACCCGTCAACCTTGCTACAGGCACTTTTGTACAACAATAAATTCTTGTACAGTACAATCATTATTCCTGGAAAGGTTGCATTAATGTTTACCTGTTATAGGACACATATTTCAATACTTACCACTTTTAAGGTAGTTCCAGCATTTACTATCTTAAAGAAACTGAAGCCCTTATTGTAAACAGTTGCTTATCCTCATGGCTAACATGCATGATGCATCACAAACCTCAGAAATCAGCATCATAACTGGCACTTCTATGGTCGCCTATGAAGATGATACAGGCTAGATGTTATAACCAACCCAATTCTAATAAAGGAATAAATGGGAGACAAATTGCTTTCCCGAAATATTTACCTCAGATGGTAACTGTTCTATGACTAGGTTTGCCTAATATCTGCTATTCGCCCCATCTTTAATCCCTAATTTAGCAAAGTGCACATCAACAAACCAAATTCTACTAAGTCGAAAAGCTCCCTAAAAAACATAACCAAACTGGCTGCAAAATCCAGCACATTTTATTTCCCGAGTAAGGCAAATGATTATTTAATTGCGCATCACCATTTATATGAATGGCAAATAAAATGGATGAAAAGGACATAAACAAATTGGATCTGAAAAACTGGAAACAAGAAAAAAATTCAAGACAAATCCATAGTTTAAAACTTAACAGGCAATACACAACCACTTTCTCTTTCCTTGAATACAGACAGTTTTTTCCAGCAAAAACTGATCGAAAACTGTTTAATACATAGCTAAATCATGAGAGGGTGAAGGAAGCAGCCTACTGGAACTTAGTGATAGATTCCAAACTCGCTCAGTCATTTCTTCACTTGAGCAGAGGATAATTTGCAACTAATAAAAGAAAAAAAAATTTCTCATAAAAGGCACAATGCAGTTGATTGATTAACAGTATACATCCACAACTTTCAAAGCAGAAATTCCACATGTAAAGGGCATGAAGATCTTCCAAGACAGCAATATAATTGGCGTTGGTAAAAGCAAAAGCAGACCAAGTGAGGATGCTGAAGGTGGGAATGAATTTTGACGAGAAAACAATATGTTTTGTGAATGACGTGCGGCACAAAGTCATGCGATGATAAAACACACAAAACAAACACATCAGTCTATATGCAATGCACTCTATGCCATAACAATTTGATAACTGCCCGAATAACTTAAAGCGTGAAGAGTAGCATCACCTACGAAAAATAACTAGTATTCCGAAAATTCAATTTCGACTTAAATGAATCTTTTTTCACATCAGGTTGCAGTTTCCACTCAGTTTCTATCAAGAAAAAGCTAAATCCATAACTTAATTAAGATTGGTTGGAAACAATAATACTTCCCAATGATAAGTGGTTCGGGGTTATAATATTTCAGTAAGCTAAAAATAAGCAAATCAGTGCACTGGCTACTGAAAAAAATCAAAATCGTGACAACACAAAATATAACCAGCACAGAATAAGGACAATTAAGGAAAATAAGCGATGAATCATTTTCACATATTTTCATATTGGTCTATACGACGTTTTGTGTTCCCACCACGAATTTGTCGTAATGTTTTATATTTATCTCGGCCAGCTCGTTTATTTTCCATATGTAATAGATCGTATTCCGTCAACTGCTGTTTATCCTTTACCGCTTCCAAATCTGCTGTTAGAGCCTATAAAAAAAAGGAAAAAAAAATTGTTTAGTAAATTGTAAATCACATCAAGCACTTTCATAACTTTTATAAACATAACAAAACAAGAGCGAAGAAAAACTAAATAAAATTACATCAAGTTTGTGCTTCAACGAGAGATTCTGTTCGGCAGCGGTTATTCGTTCAAGTTCTCTTTGTGGAACGTTCTCGTCACCACGAGCAGTCAATTCTGCAATTGAATCAATATACAGAAACAATACTATATATATTTGAATTTCTACTAAGATAAGTTTGAATCATTGCATTAAAATTAAACATTTTGAGCAATAGCAACACGAGGCACGAATGCAATTCCATGAGTATATATTCATTTACTGATATGAGTTTCAACGCACCTGTGGCAACTTGTCCATTTTCACTAGCATTTTCATCCAGATCTACTTCCTTAACGCTAAATGTATTCAGCTGACGACTACTTTCGCGTTCTTGAACAGCTCGTGCTTCTTCGACTTCTCTCTGCAAGCGTTCTGTTTCCTGAGTCTTCATATCAACTTGTTCGCGCATTTCAGCTACTTGCTGTTCACGTCTTCGCACTTCCTGCTCTAAGCGTTCACGCTCTTCAGAACTCATTTCTCGTTCTGATCGCAATTGTTCATTTAACCTTCGTAATTCATCTTCCTTTGATTCTAGCTGTTCCTTAGCGATCTGCAAACTCCATTTGTTAAATTCGCCTTTTATTCCTTAACATAACTCATTCATGCCTTTACCCCCTTTCTAATAAATCGTTAATCAACTTAATTCTCGTTAAATAATCAACAACAAAGAAGTCTTCACGCAGAGGCACCATGAAATTAAACCCAACCTGAAGTTCTGCAAGCTGCTGCTCAAGACGTCGAATAGTATCCTGTGCATGCAACAACTCTCGTTGGGCCCTTTCCATTTCCTCCCTCATTTTCTCCATCCTTTCTTCATATTCCTTCTGTTTTTGCTCAGCAGCTTCGCGTGCCGTCATCTCCTACAGTTTTGGGGAAAAATTTTAATGAAGACAATAAAGTGATACGATTATTTGCATTTACTATGTATCCCTCTTGAAACGATATTATTAGTGCTGCATAGTCCAACTCTCAAAGTTGAAAAATATTACAAAATAAGTACCATAAAAATATTAGGACCGAAATATAATTAACATTCTCAGCTGTAACTAAACATATCTGGTTACGATAATAATGTCCACACTACCCATACCGCACGTAAATCAATTCTTTAAAGCCAAATATGTTGAAAAAAAAAAAAAGTGAACAAGATACCGCTTATTAACTTTAACATTAGTTTTACGGTTCTATTTTAATTAGTAACCAACTTTTGTCAGGCGTTCTTGCTCAAGTTGTCTCTGCATCCGTTCTTCCTTGGCTTGTTGTTTCATTTGCTGCACTTCAATCGTATCTGGCTTCCTTCTGCGCATATATAGCTCATGATTGCCCATACATAGTGCCAGTATCCGTTTGTTTATTCGCAGACGTGGAGCATAGAATACAAAGTCCTGGAAATCATCAGCACTAATAAACTTACACAATTTAGTATCAAACTTTCAGTATGAAGCACCAAAGTATTTATATAAAATGCCACAAACGTCACATTTGGTGTAATTAATATAATTAGTAATGTATTACATTAAAAAAGAAATAAAGAAACGTAATGAACAATTAAAGTTTCATCTTATGTATCTAAAAACACTTCTTTTATGTCTCATCGGAAATAAAAAAATTACTGAGAGTACAATAACTGACTGGAAACACCTACATTTGCCTTTTTGTCGATTGGTTTAATAACAAATTTTTTGTCATTAAATGAAATATTTCGTATTTCGGACCACGGAAAGCCAACTTTGGGTGTAAGGCGATCATTCTTTTCGTATATGTTAAGTCCAAGGGCATCAACACCCAAAAACAACTCTGTTCCCTTCTTATTACGAATTTCGAAATACTGCAAATAGTGGAAATTAAATAATTTATACCAGCTAGTTGTACACGTTAAAATTATTTATACATGTGCATAATTGAATTAACAAATCTAGAACGCAGAAAATAATTTACAGAATTTTTACAATAACACGAACGAAAAGATGAATTTGGAGGACTAACTGATTTAGCGTTTTTTGGACTGATTTATATGTGCTCCACTTTTTTATCCTCCTACTGTGTTAAATAGTATGCTAGATAAGGACAAAAAAGGTTTTTAATGTAGTAAAAAATATATTATAGTGCACTGCAATGTTAAATGAGATGTACCACTTTAAATTACACTACATGAATCATTATACTGTACAGTAAATTACTATGCATCCAATCTTACACAAAATAGCATTAAAAATGATCTCAATGTGTCGAAAATAACCGAAGTCCCATTAAATGCATAATTTTCCTTCATGTTGTAGGACTTATTTGAGAACTAAATCCAATTCAATTAAAAGATAAAAACCAAGTTTGAGAATAAACAGAACTTCATATAAAGTGTAACTAACATTGACACCATACATCTCAAGATCTTGCGCTATTTTTAGGTATTCCACCATTGCTTGTTCTCTATTCGTATTCTTATGGTCCGCCCACCAAACCATTATACGCTTCTCCCATTCTTCAGGACTGAAAAGATAATGAATTTAATTTAAATCATATTTTCCAAACAAATCTAAATTTTGACAAAACTATTATTTTGGCATTATATAGACAAAAACTTCTGGTTCAGATAATTAAACCACTAATATTCTCAAACCAAGTAATTTCGGAATAAATTCGGCAAAATTCTAACTGTGACAAATATGCAAAAGAAACATTAAATATGACTTATCCGTTAGCAATTTCATTATAGTTTGAACGACAGTTTGAGAGAAAAAATGAGTACATTTTTTTTTTTTTTTGGATTAAAAATATAAGTCAGAAGAGTGAATATCACTTGTCAAAAGTTCATCGGTATGATAAAAAATCCAAAAAAGAAGAAAACCTTAATTTGAACTGTCCAATAACCCTTTGTGGTAGTAACCGATCAGAAGTAAGACAGCCCGGCTTATGCGATTCCGGATTGTAGTCGCCATATTTAGCTTGCATTGCAAACGATGCAAGTAGAACTGAAGTTTCTGGTGGACAGTAAATTTCATCCGAAAGTACAGCATCCTTTACTTGCAAATAAAAAAGTCTCTGAAACACTCAAAGGGTTGCGAAATCCTTTAGAATCCTGTGAATTTTTTATTTACAAAAAAATCAAAATCAGATATCACTTCCATGTTATATAACCATTATTCCCAACAATATCTAGAAAGATTTACAAGGGTAATATCTTGGATTATTTCTTCCTGAACATCCTCTGGATAGAACTTGGCTCGGAATTTGAACAACAAAGTTTGTTCTTTTTTTACATCCTGCGCTGTGACCTGGAACAAATTATTACTAAAAGATTCTGTCTTTTTAATTACTTTCTAAAATTATTAAAAAAGAATTTATCAAAAAAAAAAACTAGCGAAGCAAACCTTTTTGTTCAGCTTAAGCCATGTAAGGAAACCCTTTGTATCCGTGTACTGCAATCCGAAATACCAAATCTCACGAAGGCCAACTGTTTTGACGACCTGGTCGAATAGTTGCTTACCGGTTGTGCTTGGTTGAATGGCAAATTCCAGCTCCGCGTCCATCGTCGTCACCCGTACGTTTATCTGGAAATAACATTTTTAATAATATCCCAGATTACAAGAAAGAACCAATGAAACAAAGAAATATTTTGAAAAATGAAACAGAATTACAAGAACTACTCTGAAAAAAAAAAAATGCTGAGAAAACTCCATTTGTATAATTAAACTACAAAAAGGCCTAGCAATAATATCAACTCATCATACTTTAATTTCTTCTCAAAATATTTCAGTTTTTTTCAAGATATCAAAGAAGATAAAGAAAGATAGTAATAACCACGCATCATTTTTTGGATAACCTAAACATGCTTTCTTGATTTCAATCAGATCGAACATTCACCTAGTTTTATTCAGTTGAAAACCATTTCAAAACATTTATCGCCTTGTCCGTGACTTCTACCTTTTCCCTACAGTACCTGCTTAGTTTCAGTCCTTCAGAATGCTCTGATGACGAATTACCCCTGGTAAATGATGATAAATGAACATTACTGCAATATGACACCGCGCTAGGATTTTGTGCTTTCATCTTATGGAACATTATACCCCCAAAATGACAATCTATATCGTCGATTTATACGTATAACATTTAATAATTTGGCTGTCGTAAACGCATGTCATATAACCGCATGCTATATCCAAAAAATTTTAGATTAGGAAAAAAAAAAACATTACAGCTTGAACAACTTCACAATTGGGAAGAAATATAAATAGAGAAACTTACCGCCTTCTTAGACATAGCGCCTAAGTTATCAAAAAACAGTGGTTTTCAATCACACTTTGCTTCACTTTTCCCTGCTATTAATGACTATTAGTCCTGAAAAAAGGTTTTTTTATTTCAGAATCCATCCTCTTATACCATTTGTAAACGCTCCGCATGTTTTGAATGTCATAAAAACAAAAAAAAAAAAATATCTTCAGAAATGAAAATCTTACATCTCTTCAACACATGGAAGAGTCTTATAATTTAAACATCTGAGTATTATGTCTATAAATGGTCTTAAATTGGGCCAGTGATTATTTATGCAACTGATGCCATATATGATTTTGAAATGCTGCAAGTTTTAACAAGGATGAGAAAATATTGCGTTATTGGAGGCAAATGACACGAGAAAAACCAATGAAATAAACGTCCTGGAAACTGATTTAGTGTTACTGATTTTAAGCAGGACAACTTCCTGGTAATGCTTGTATTCACGTTCTGATGACTTCTAACGAATTTCCTGATTATTCGGAAACTCCTGAATATCTATTCATTTCTTATTGCAAGAAAAATCAATCAATATAAGGTTCAATAATAAACATATCTGTATTTATAATACTACATAGAAACCAAATACAAACATAACAAACCGCATTAAAATAATAAGCAAATGAGATATCTGATTCCGTAAAATGCGCTGTACAAAGTAGACAATTCCCTATCAGTACCAACCTTTTCTCCTCTTTAAATGTTAACTCTATAAATCGCATATTACGAACGCCATTCTTCATAAAAGAAGACTGCCACTGAAACAGTGGAGCCATTTTTCAGTGATGCAAACATTCACATCAAAAGCAAACAACGTCCGTTTCCTGTTATTTGAAGAATAGTGCGAAATGTACTTTTACTATTCCATAATAAGTTTAATGAGAATACAAATTTCCTACATCGAGATTTAAAGAAAGAAGGGAGGTTCAAACCATCTGAAACCGCACAACGTTCAGTATGAAGTAGTTCAGTATTACAACATCATATCTTCTACAGCGCCATTCGCCTTATCAATTATTCGATTCAATCAAACGCAAGAAAGCACTGTGTTTTTTGAATATAATATTATCTAGAATCTAGAAATTTAGAAATCGAAAGCGTACAGTATTATTAAACTATCATTAATGGAATATAATACCTCAAAATTTTTACATATTCGTTGAACATCAGCTTCTCAATATTTAAATGGACCACAAATAACACTGAGCATACATTAAGTGGTGGTAAAGAATCTTACAAACAACTAAAATGAGTAACACCAAGCAGTGAGGAGAATAAGGTGGAAGAAGTTCACATTTAAGAGGTTTTGTTTAAAACAAGACCGTTTAACTGGTAAAACTAAAACCTGGATAGCGACCAAATCGGATTTCTAATGCTATCCAACACATTCATTTAAACCAATGTTCTTTATCCTTTTTGACACTGCTTCAGCAATACTATTTCAACTCCCACCACTCATATGAAGCAGATAAACACTACCTTATCACATGCACCACAGGATGGATCAGGCTTTTAGGGTGTTTCAGAAAGGAAGTGATGTAACCTTGAAGCGGTACTCTATTCATATCATCTAATCACAAAAGTATCCCTTAACCTCATGTGAATTACACAAAACAAACGAACCACTGAACGAGAAAGCATTCTCACTCAATGCATTATTTCGCATCTCAGCTATTGCTAGATGGTATCGGTATGAAAAGAAATCATCTCAGTTGCTCGCTAGGAAAAAGCAAACCAACTCTATGCCTCCCTTCTCTTATCAAATAATGTACAGAAAGTAGTTCATAAATATGTGTTGGTGATTTGGGATATCTATAAAATGAAAGATAAAGCAGTAAAGTCAGTACATCAGATACGAGTGCTCGTCTTACACCCAGATTATGCAAGAAATTTGAAGAGCATTAAATTTACAATAGTTCTCCAATAGAAAATCAGGACGGAGAATCCAAACATCATTGGAAAATATACTCGTGATGTTTTAATCTAAGTGAAATAATCTCCACGAAATTAAATTTAGTATTAAAAAACACTCAGTCATCGGATTTTTTTCAGTAAGTGCACATATGACAAGCATGGATATGTCTATGGAATTAATCTTGTACCTCTATGCTAAGTTTCTAGCCACAGTATGGAAGAAGTCCACAATTAACTCGAATTTATTAAAAGAGAACTGTCACCAAAAAACAACAGAATAGATGAAACTAAACTTGAATCCGCTATTTTCAGCTTACTTTCGAAATTTTACTTCCGTATTAATATTTTTTTGAATTTCAGAAGCTCTTCATTAACTACTTTCTCATTATAACACTTGTCATAACTGATAAGTAACCTACAAGAATGAGATATCACCGATTATCTATTACATGGGTCAAACAAAACGATTTGGAAGTTTCCAAAGATGAAGCAGTACTTAAAATAAATGAAAATCAAAAAACACAGTTAATAAGTACTTGTCACAGTTCGGCTATAAAAATGACCAACTTCATCCAAGCCACGCAACAAAAACCGTTGCTAAAAGCATCCTTTGTGGAAAGCGATACAAATGCTAGAAAAAATATGGCTGAGAAAAATCAAAAAACAGCTTTTGGAGCCTTTTGGATTCGAAAGAGAAAACACTGAACAGAAAATTAGAATCTTTCTATAAAAATTCTTGCAAAAATTCTTCCTGAAAATCTCAAAACAAAGTCTAAATTATAATTTGGCTGAGATGTTCCTAATATTTCAGTGTTCAAATCTAAATGATAGTATAATCAAATTACTTCATAATTATTTAAATTTACTAGTAAAACTATAAGATCAAAGAAGCGAAATAAACCAAAAATAGAAAGTAGAGAATAAAGCAAAACATTATACAAGGAACCATGGCATAAACATGACGAATATATCAGAGAGTTATGAAGAGCCAATTAATCTGAACAACATACATCTTCAAAACCAATATTTCATACATACAATTGTTCTCTCCAGTATGGTAACTGAAAGAATGACGAATATGAATTTTATGAGTAAAACAATTTAATAATTCCTAAGGAAACATGAATTAGAAAAGCTGTAAATCCAAATAAAATGGACCGTACAAAAGCAAACGAAATTTAGATTTGTGAGAGTGTCTAAAGTATAGGACAGTAATCAATGTAATAAAACTGAAGGCAATAATTTCAGGAAGCAAAGAAGCTTCTCATCCTTATGTTGTAATCTATTCACTTACATTAATGACTTTATAGCAGCAAGCAATTGCAAATAAGTAAAGCTATAGCAAAGAGCTGTGAAAGAGTTATCAAGAATACAACATTCTTTTTTGAAGCAATCAGTAGTTTTTACACTGGATTCCATTGAATTAAATCCTACAAATAAATAATGTGGTCATTTCATTCGCCGGAATATTTGAATTTAATTTAATTTTAAATCACGTAAGTGAGAGTAATGATCACTCGGAGTTCAAAGATTTTGAAAGTGCACCTCGCTTATTACGATCAAAAAGAAAAAAGTAGTTACTGATTCTGACGAAGATACAAGCCCACAACCCATCAATTTCTGTCCATGAGAAGTAATCAGTGGGATAAACCATATAAAGCAATGAACAAATCACGTATGAAAATAGTAGCAAATGTAGAAAGAGATAAATTAAGAAAAGCTAGTAGCAACTACAATAGCAATAACGGAATTTGGGAAATGGAATTGAAGTGACAATGGTTACATCACACTAAATGGATTGAAGCACTAAGCATAAAAATACTTTAATTCTATAAATCATTTTGTTCCTAAGGTTCATAGAAATATAAAAGATCCCGAAAAACGTATTAAATAACATGAAAAAGCAACTTCAAAACTAACAATATTACTTGATTCCCAACAAGTCGAATCGAAAAATCCTTATTTCTTACTTCAGTTATTCCTTATACGCTATTCAGTAAACACCAACCTGTGGTCGTCAAATGATCAATAATCACAATATCATGCATTTTTAAACAAGAAATTCAAATCGTTATCGTCTGCAGGTGATGAAATAGTCAGCAACTTTCAAACATAGCTATGATTCCTTAGAAATGTCAGAAAAAAAGGATTTCCAAAATCATTGGTGAAGTAGGTTGTGCTAAAGCAGTTGGTTCTTGTTCTTCAAATTCAAAAGATGAAACAAATGTAATAAAAAACTCTGATAAGCTTTTTCCTGATGAAGTAATGTAGGAAAATCTCTTGGTGTATTCAACCATACATCATACATCACAACTTGATTACATTTTAAATTTTTTTAAAAATTTATAAAAATTTTAAACCTGGTACATTTTAAAAATTTATAAAAATCAAACATGGTTTTTGACAAATATGAAGATACCGTCGCCTAATCTCCTTCATCAGGGATTATAATAATCTCACTTATTCGAAGTGATTTTCACTTCGAATAAATTATTCTTCGCATATGTGATAAGAAAACTGCAAAGCAATGTTTTCGTCAACAATACCTGAAAAATGAAAAAAAAAATACTGATTTTCCAGTGAATTCTACTGAAATCATAGTTACTCTTTTGCACATTTCAATCTTTCCCTTTCGCTACAAATTAATTCAAAGATTACAAATTAATTTTGCTCCTGAATGGAATCAGGGAGCAGCTTTTATTAAAGAATGTATACTACACAGGCTTATCTGTTAGATAGGAATTTCTTGATAAGCGGCAACAGACCGTGTTGATTCAGCAGCTACGCATCTACAGAGAGACAAATTAAGAATTTCTGCAAATAAAATGATAGAAATAACAGATAGTCATGTAACATCGGAACGATCGCTTGTCTAAAAAGAGGTTAATATATTCACTGATAATAATATTTCCACCACTGATAAGACAACACGGGTTTAGAACTTTTTCTCTATTCGACTGAAATCCGGCATATTCCTCCAAAAATTTTTATATACGATTAAAGCGGGCAGCTCACTTATTATTATAAATTCAATTTTTTTCACTTCCTTGTAAACATAGCAATAGCAGACAAAATTAAAAAGTTGATGAAATAACAACAAAAAATTTCCTACGACAGTAGACAAATGCAACGGAATTTAATGGAAACTTTAATGAACACTAAGGAAATTGCAAAATCCGACATGAACCAATCAGGAAAGCAGCCATTAACGATTATTTTAGGAGGAACGTTAAGTTCTACAGAATTTCAGTTTACACAAGAATTCTTTTATCGACATTTTTTAATACTTCTCAATGCAATAAGAAATGTATTTTAATATAATTAAACATAATATCAAAAGTTCTCATGCAACCCTTTAAATGAATAAACAGAAAATGATCATATAAAAATGGGAAAATGTTTGATAAACTTTTTCTTTCTGAAAGCAAACCACCGATGAATCAGTGAAATATACCCCCTTATTCTTTTCCTTCCTGTCTGTTAGCTATTTATGAAAAGTTTAAGTGAGACAAATGAAAGTAGAAAAGGACGTTTATCGGAAATAAAAATCCCCTGGCGATTCATTAATATTTCCTATTTCCAAATGTGTAATTCAAATTCTGAATTGACCACAGTTCATACTGGTCTATGCTTTGTAGCAAATGCTTTCAACTTCAATGTAATCCACACCAAAACTTATAAACCAATCATATAGTGCATTTTGTGGTCCTATCAAATGAAATGGATAGTAAACGAGTAGCGCACAGCATGATCGGATAGGACAATCAATTTGTCGCGCACAACTCTACCACACTCCTGCAAGGTACGACAATGATATACCATTAAAATAGGTGAGGAAGAGATTGGAATGCCAACATTCCAATCAAATCTGTTTATCAATAAAATCAGGCTTAATCTGTGAGATATGAAAATGTAATCAGTGATAACAACAACAACGGAGACAGTTTCTTCAATTTAAATGGCCTATCAAAGAGAGAGACTGTATGAAGTTAGTTAAGAGCACCAAATAGAACTGAACCTTTCATTTTTACAGCTTACACTTGAACAATTTGCGATGATCGCTGAAATAACTTTCACAAGGAATTCTCTCCGATGCCACAAACAAACCTAGGCACACGGCCTGAAGATATATATACACACACACACACACACACATACACAATACACAAAACATAACATAACAGGAGAGAGAGAGAGAAACCTTCAGATGATGGACTGTCCGAGGGACCAGCCATCCCCAGGACCCGAATGCTTCTTCCGTGTAACAAAAGCGACACTTGCGGCAGCACACAGCCCACTTCCCTCCCATTCTCCTCTCCTCTGCACACCCCCCAACTCTCCGTCTCTGCTTCTCTAACTGCACCTAACATCTTGCAAAGAAGGGCGCATACCGTCATCAACACAGCAAAATGCCGAACTGATAGGTGCATGCAGTCATGTAACAAACCCAGAAACACTGTAATGCATGCACACATACACAACAAACACTGAGAGCACTTTCTCGTTGCTGTTGCAGTTGGTGTGGAAGCGAAATGCAGGCAGACGTGTATGTATGACGTGCTTGCTATATGTTCACACGTGTGCAACTGTGCTTCTTAGCCATGGCATTCAGGTTGATGATAAATAGTTTACGTGTAACCACGCAAGCAGAGATTCTCGTCAGAAGGAATCACGCAGTTCTGCTCAGCTAATCTATCCTTTTTGAATTGCTCGTTGAATACCGCCAAAAAAAGTCGCTGGTAGAACGCCAAAAGTAGAGATGTCTAATTCCTTCTCAAACAATCACTTGATGCATCTCATTATTGATTAAGTCGAATTGAATTTACAAAGTAATTTAGGTGTCATGAACTCATAGTAACTTAGGTCACGACTGAAACATAATGGCTTGTAATCAGTGTGCCACTGTATAAAAATGTTGGTAAATGGATGAATTAACAAACTCCACATGAGAAGCAGGAAACTGTTGATCTTTTCGAGATCTCTTCTTGCGATGCTGTCATTGTTTTGCAGTATGATATTTCACGTTGAACAGAGACAGAAGAGATCACACATTCGCTTATTCCAAAAACTTAGAAATTCAACCAACATTGAAGAGGGAAGGAGCGTTACAGAGACGTAAAAGAAAAATTTGTTACTTTTGGTCTTAATTTGAAGACACAGTCCTCCTAATTAGTGCGCTGAATGCAAATTACGAATTCAGGTCAATAAGTCTCCTCGAAAAAACAACTTCTACCTTTTGTACAGATTAAATGAGAAAGTTGATGAATTTTGAGGAGAATGGAAGAGGAATGTTGGGAAAGAGTCCTTTGGGAAGGGTCATCTCGGCCTAATCCCTCATCTCTTCTTTTTCTTTCTCTGCCTCATTCTCCAATTCCTTTCTCATTCCTCGAACTCATCTCTCGTTTTAATTTAAATTATTTTTTGAACAGTATGAGCGGAAAGGAAATAAAAGTGTCACCGTAATGTCATCAATAATCACATGACTATCACAGATCCTTCATCGTTGTATCCTTAAATAAGCATTCTCTGAGTGATCTTTTTGAAGTTTTAGATCTTTTTTTTTTGATTTGCTTGATAGGACTAAGAAGATATCTGGCCAAGCTACATTTTTAGCGTGGTTTTATCGCATATTTGCTCTCTTGAATTGCAAGAAACTGCAGTAAATAACGAGACAATGGACTTACTTGAAATAATTAGAGATGAAACTGATTGTAAGGGATGAATCATTTCCAACTTTACATCATTCAAAAAGCTTCCTCTTCAAAAAATAACAGGATAATACAAATATAAAATAATAAGAATTTAAAAATAACAACTTTGCAACGCTTTTCATTTCACAGTACCATTTCAATGGTAAGATAAAGTGGCACGAGAAATATTACACTGATGTCTGATGACATGTCGTCCATTGTTGAATCCAACCAGCCATTGTCCATAAATTTTGACGACACTGAAAAAGAAGAATTTGAAAGGCGAATTTAAAGCCGTTTACCGAAACATTTTCAAAGCTCTGAAAATGCATAAAAAGTCATGAATCATAGACAGCTTCATTCATCGCTTCTCTTTCTGCCAATTCATCGTACCACCGACATTTCACTGTATCAACAACGTAAGATAGAAGGGAGCGGTGATGAGACGCGAGGGCAGGACGGAGTGTTGAGAAATAAGCAATGTAAGCATTCTGCTCCTTTCGGGAAAGATGATGATAATGTATGTTCGGAAACAAATGATTTTCATATTTTCATTTCCTCTATTTTAGTCTTAACTGTACAAAAATAATGAAAACGCTCACTCAGCCTTGTAATCTTCGTGCTAACAAAATTTTTGTAAAGCTTTCAAATGGATGAACACATCGCAAATAATTTGCATTTTCTATGCGTAAGGTCAAAAAACACAAAGCTGTTGAATAAAACGCACGCAAATTTCTCTTTATCATTTAGCATGTAAACTATGAAAATGTACAATTCAATCAAACACGAAATTGAGAAATTGTTGAACTGTTTTCAATAAATATCAATTCAATAACACATCCTTGGTGTCGCAGAAAATGTAAATAAATAAAGAAAGGAAAATGACTGACAGGAAGATTAAATTATATTTTGAAAATGATATTTAAGTACAGAAGAAATTATTTTCCACCATAGCAACACTTCAATAAACAATCGCACCAAACTATATGAAAATGGCTCACTTGATATCTTCTTCTAATTTTAAAGACTACAAAATGAAAAACGAAACTATGGAAGCAAAGAACAATTTAGCATTGAAATACATAACATATACATAACTGTGGTTTTATGCGGCCTCTCTCTAACTAATGTTTTTTGGTCGTTATTGTCTGGAATTGTTTGAGAAACGAAGAAATTATAAAATAAAGGCGTAATCTCTTGTCTCGGAAAATTTTACAGAAAAAAATGGAAAATTGGAAAAAAAAATTTACAGAGAAAAAGAAATCCAGAAATCATCCAATCCACGCCTGGCATTTATAGTTGTTATATTCCAGACATTTTAAATGCATTTGCATTGCTTCCTAACTATTCTTGTATTCATTTTGCTAGGTAATCAAATAAAGTCACACTGAAACGATTTGTGTATAACATTAAGTCATTTTCATTTATGTAAAAACCGTTTGAACTACAAAAGATTTCAATAAACTGAGTGTGAAAAATTATCGACATTTGACCTTTCGTCACAAGCGCCAATTTCGGAAACACCTGCAAATCTCAATTAGTTTCCATGTAGATTTAGTTTAATTGATGCAGTTTAATCAACACAAATCTCAGTGTACAATAGGCTGATCAAGAAAACAATTATTTTTAATGCATTCCTTTCTTTTCAAATTTCAAATCAGATAAAAAATTATTGAGTCTATGCAATTTCAAATTTTTAATTTAAAATAGTTCAAAACTTACACATTATATAAAACTTTTAATTGAATATCTTTGCCAAGCTGAAATCAAGTCGCATTCCTTTGATCGATTAATTGAAAGGAATTAAACTTAAATTTAACAGAACGATATCAAAAACCTTGGAACAAACATGTTCCTTGAGGAAAGAATTATCAAGGGTTGGATTTTTTTACTGCCACGGAAAGCATTCTGCTCTTACATTCAGCATGGAACGTCAACTTCCGAAGAAAGACCAAATACACTAGCTTTACGTGTCAGATCAACCTATAAAAATTAAATTCACACTTAAATGAGTGATCCTAATAGAAACGATAAACATCCGATGCACCATTTCCTAAGAAATATTGAAAACAATTACTCCATCTCATGTTAATAAGGTACAGAATGCCGTTAATTATTTGAAGTTTGGTTACCAGTTGCTGGTATGGATAAAGATTACTAGTTTGCATGCAGATCACCAGTTTAATTATAGATCGCTAATTCTTCCTCATTCCTTTCGCTTTAACTTGCAGTCCTTCGACAACATAACATTTTGCTTCGCTACTATTGCATACTTTTGTCAATATATTCAATTGGTAACTATTTGAAATACTTGAACTTTTGCAAAATTTTCACACCTTCGATATCTGACTGAACTTCATTGTGGAGAATTTATTAGATATCATAAGACAACCATAAAATGCTGTGAAATATGCAATAAAAATCTAGAACCAATATATGTAATTAGAGCATTATCAAAGTATAGTCTTTCAACTCCTTTAAAAATCATATGGATTATTCGAATCATAAATGTTTTAATTCTCATAAATGTTAGTTAACATATAATGAGACAATTTTCTTTTTTTCTTTGTGTCGAAATAAAATTTTTATAATACACAATAACACACATTTGGGATGCTGAAATTTTAAAAAATTTCCCAAACTTTTAGTCACTTAAAAAACAAAGGCATAAGAAAGAGAAATTGGTAATGGATCATTATAAACTATTAAAGCAAAAAGAAATAAGCAAATAATGATTGATGGCAGTGACTGTTGGAAAGCAAAAAAATTTTTTTAAGATTTATGAATTTGAGAGAAATTGTCAATAAAGTTACTAAAGGAATTGAACTTAAAAAAAAAAAAAAAACAAACACGATAAGCATATTATGACAAATGTAAACAAAAAATAAAAAAGTAATATGGCTGCTGATGAAATTGGTTGGGATTCTTTTCCAAAATTTGGTATACACTAGAAAAGTCAGTATTGTCGATTTACAGGAGCTGTGGACTACTAGCAATCTGTTCATTTTCTCCTCCGAGCTTACTGTAACCGGCAATAAGCGCTAAACGTCTCAACTTGTTAAGATTGCTACAAATGAGATAAAAAACCGTTGTTGCAGAGAGTAGTACAACAAATAAAGTCCAATATACAAACCGATGGCTGTCTTTGCATGCAGAATTTGAAATCTCGAAGATATTTTGACCCTTCCGAGATTCTGGTGCAACACAGATCGCATAACCCTGGAACTGGATTTATAGAATTAGATTTAAGCGACAAATAGTACTATTTTGTCGCAAATGCAATATACAAATAAGCCATGTGAACGGTTTCCTATTATGGATGAGTGAAGTAGAAATCTTAAATTCAAGAAATCTATTTGCAATTAATTTTACCTGATTAAAGGAAGATGTCGGACTTTTTGATAGTTCTTTGATAGCTGGTATAATATCACAATCACAGTACAGAGGGTTTGAAGAAATATCAACTGTTGTTAGACTAGGAAGAACCTCCCAAAGATGAGTGGATAATGTAGAGAATTCATTTCCCGAAACATCCAATACAACAAGATTTTGTAAGCAATTCCAATTAACGCTGAATTTTTTCATCTTATTACCGGATAAGTGTAAACGAATCAGGCCATTCAACTGAAATGAAAACTACCATTCTCTGTGTCGATTTGCCATAATCAAGTAATTTCAACATTACCTTAACATTACATATAAGTAATTATTTCCACCAAAAAGCATATTAAGCATTTTTAATGGATCAATAATTTATATGGTAAAAGTGTAAATGATGAAACCAGAACTTTTACTTCACACATTATTTTATCAGTTGAAATTACCTTGCAAAGCATGTCAGATAGTATTTCAATAAGATCATTGTCACGTAGGATTAGCTCCTGTAAATCATTAAATTCATTTACAGAGTCAACAAACGTATTAGCCAATAAGCGCGGTCGTTCAGAAAGTGATACTGATGATGAGAAAAGATTCGACATATCCAGAACTCGTAAGCGTACATTCCATCTGAAAAGTTTCGAGCAAAAAAAAAAAAAAAAAAATAAGCAGATATGAGAGATCTAAATATACAAAAATTCTTAGACAATATAAAGCAGACTTTACACGTTAAACTACATCGTTACGCCAAAATAATTTAGAAGTGTTATCAGGACAATTTCTATGTTGCAAAATGGAAAATCAAATTTAAGCAACTCTTCGTCCACTTTTATACACTGTAAATTAAATTCATAGAAGTAGTAGAAAAGTTAAATTAAGTGTCGATTTCTCAAATCCAAGCAAACACTTCGATTTAAATATCAAAACAAATATTAAACCATAACTTCTTTCAGCTCTGTAAAAAAATTTACATGCATACACAAGAACTAAGCAAAATAATTATCAAAATTTTTAAGTCAAAATTAAATCAAACAATAACGTTTCATTGATAACGATACAGTTTTATTAAATCTTGCACTCCTTCTTAAAAACTTTAGCAATTAAAGGAAAATTATCTAAAGTTCTCAAACAGAAAACAATTTAATTTCATCATCAAAGGAATGGGAAGATCGAAGTCAAAAGGAAACGATTTGCAACATTTCCTCAGTGCATTTTATGCATACAACGAAACGAAATGATATAAATTAATAAGCGAAACGTCTCGCACTTAATGCTCTTTCCTCGCTTTACTTAACTTTTCAAAAACTCAATCTGTACGACTGTGTGACGAGTGCAACTCTATGTCCCAGGCATATAAAGATTAAATTATTCAATAAGAAGACAAATTATCATTAAACTGCTTGAATTTCACTTCAGACAAGTGAAATCTTACTTCATTTCATCAGTAACAAGTAAATAAACACAGAGGGCAAGAGAATATAAGAGATTTCCTTTGATTTAAAAAAGTTATTAGTTTAAGAAAATGACTTAAACCATGAAGAGGAATTTTGAAATTGCCAAAAATTATCAAAGTTTTTGGAATAAATTCAGATCAGATGGAGTGTTAGAAGTTGCAAAGTCAAGAAAATTCTATTTGAAAGAAAAAAACTGACCGAAATGGATCAGCACCAATTTGTTTGATTGCATTATCGTGCAGATAGAAATATTCCACTGCCGGTAGAGCTCGAAAAGTGTATGAATCGATGGCGCTAATAGCATTGTCAGATAAATCAACTAAAGAAACAAAGCGATGAGTAACATTACGACCAAAAATATTTGATCCAGCTAGATCTCCAATGCTATTTCCAGTAACAACGATAGTATCCAAATCCGGATATGCTTCCGGACGCATGGTCAAAAACATTTCGCTGCCTTGCATCTTTGTGTGATGACACTCAACTGTAGTTTTATTACAGTGACACAGTCGTGGACAGTTCACATCAAATTGACTTCGTTGAGCCTTTACAACCAGAAAAAATAGAAATGCACAACTCCTTAAGGTAAGCATTGTATAGCAATTGTAGTAATAAAAGAAGGGAATGAAATATTGCGAATTGATTTGCGTCACTTTGATCACATTTAAGGTTGGCTGATTGGTGTACTGCTCGAATGGGTTAGATTCGATTTCTGATGATTGAAGGGAGAGGTGGGAAGATACAGAGCGGTTGAACTCTGCTGCGTGCTATTTAACTTCTAGTCTCTATCCCCACAATTCTCGAGGCACCTCATTCTCGACACCGCACTGCAGTTCGCATCACCATTATGATATTTAACAAGCAACCAGCTTACCTACATCTCTTTCTCTCCCTCTCTCCAGAGTTCTCAAAAGAACGGGCATTAAATCTGTTCCAACATTAGCTGATTAGAGAGGGAAGATGACAGTGATGATACTCATTTTACAATTTTTCGTCTTCAAGTTTTTTTGTATCGCGATAACAATCATCTTGCAGTTTGCTGTTTCAGAACATCCATCATTTCTTATCATATTAATCCCTCTGTCATAATTCAATCATTAATTTGTGCTGTAATTAATAAGTACACTCACGCCATCACTGAGGGCATTCAATGTTCTACAGATTTCATATCTACACTCAACTCACCTTCACTTGCATTACATATGTTCAAACCTCTGAAATTAAGACATCACAACAATTTGTATTTGAATGAAAAAACAATTTAAAAAATAGCTGAAAGGGGAAAAGGGTTGAAGAGATCCTTGAGCCATTTTTACATGAATATTTCTCGTTAGCATTGGCTCATTTGTAATGATAGTGTTGGCTTAGATGAGGAGAAAATAGCAAAGAATGAAGCTTATGAAATCATCTGGAATTGTCACAGTATATTACTTATTAAAAGCAATCTATTAGTAATGAGACTCACTTGAAAGACAGATAATATTTATCTCATAAGAGATAGTTAAGCTTAATTTATCAAGTTTATAATAAACAAAAATTGTGACAAACTTGACATGGAAAAAGTACGGCTTAAAAACCATTGAAAAGTAAATGCATTTTTAAGATTTAAGCAAGATTAAATTGAAAAATTAATCGCTATCCAACTAAAAGTGACAACTGTAAATTTCGTCTTATGATTTTCCTTCGGAAACGTAAAATTGAAATTCGTCCGTGAGTTTTCGATTCTGTTCATAATACAACAGTTTATTATAAAGAAATGAGCACTGAATAACTTTATATAACTTGAATATATTATTAACGAAATTTACTGGAAATGTTAAAAAGGTATTTGAATTACCCGTGTTGGAGTTTTTTTGTGGATAGTCCTCAATTTAAAGACACCTGGTTCAAAACAGGTTTTTTTTCTGTAGGAATTAAACAGATATTACGTTAACATTCATTGATAGCTTCTTCTTCTACCTTTTACGTAATACCAATAAAGGCAATTTTTTATAGGTGCGGAAGGAATATCAGATTTTGGTTTAACAATTTGGTAGTTATCACAAAATAAAGCTCTGATATAGTTAACCATTCAATGCAAACAAAAGAGAAGTGCCAAAATTGAATATAATTGCCTTTTATTTTGTGATAAGCTAATGATTCATTAAATTAAATAAGTAAAAGTAAAGCTATCACAAATGTCACTGACAACAAAGTGCTTTTAGACGATGAATTTCTCTTGCAAAATATTTCTTTGCTGTATAACAATGCACTGATAACTTTATTTCAAAATACACTCTGCATCTTTTATAATAATCCATATGAAATGATACGTTGTCATATCACACTGCTTGCAAATGATAGATTTTATCATAGAAAGACAAACAATGCATGAATTGCTCTTATAAATGACATCAGAATCGTTTCTGCAAAAATATCCGTAAACTTCTTTTCCGGAACAAAGCAGCTGTAATTATTAGTGTCATACTATATAAGCAAGTCTGAAATTACAAATATATTTGTAATGGAAATAGAACAGATGTGCGCACATAATAGCTATCGTAGAGTATAAAGTGCTAGCTGCAAGCACTGATCTTATATTATAACATCAATTTTGACAAAATGCTGCATTCGGAAGTTACTCAATCGATTAATACTGCATGTTTAAGTATTAAGCACCGATAATAATATATATATTTGAGACTATGAAAATTTGCATTGTATGGAGCCAAGAAATTAGGAAAGAAAAGAATACTTTCAGAAGTGCGCCCTTCAGTAGTAATAATAACAGAAAAAAGTATTTCTGCCTCACTTGTATTTAGTAATACCTTCAACTTCAAGGATCATTATTGTATTCAATCATTTGCAGTTCGATCGCTCAGTTAATCACCATGTTCGTTCACTTCTCGGGGTGCGCTGTTGTCAAGATATTATTTTTTTATTCAGAGCATTATTTCAAAATGAAGTTAACTGAGTACAAATTCTTTAAAACTATTCGAAATCATTACCTAACCATGCGAGAATACCACAAATCAGATAGAGACAGATCCTGATCAAATAGAAAAGAGTAAATAAACGGCAATCAATAGGACTAAACACCGAGAGCAGTAGAAAAAAAAATGACATAATTATTTGAAAGTAATTCAGAGAATGACAAAATAATGTTTATGAATATTACTGGATATTACTGCGATTAGAGTTCAAGGGAAAAAAAAAAAAATTATTTTGGCGTATATTCAGTATATTTATGAATCTGCTGATATTTTAAGATTAATTAATTTGTTCAAGGCAACGAAACTATGAAACAATTCAGCAAACTTACTTTCTGCTAGTACTGGCCTGAGAGATCAAATTGCAAATTCAGCTTACTGAAATCATACGAAACACTCAAAGCTTTATTTATACTATCGATAATATACATGACCATATTATACACTAGCGTACGTGAGTGATACGTGATTTGAAAGTTCATTAAAGCATATAAAAAGGAAAGAAGAAAGTAATACGTGTTTATAAATTTTTCACTGAAGTTCATTTCATTTCATGAGATATCCCGGCTTTTTGATCTGGGTAACTGTTATACAATTAATACATTGTCATCAAATCTCTGTAAGAGCTCTGACTTTCTGATAATTGTTGTTCGTAACTGTAACTAGATAATAAGTAAATCATGATGTTATCAAAGTCGACTAAGACATTGAATCCTTTCATGAGGTTTTTCCTTTTGACAGGTATCGATTATAATTAACGCTTTTTAAAGAATGTCATTTCAATATTTAATCCCATACTGATGCTTTATCAGAAGAAACACAATTATTTCATATGAGTTGAAATAATCACAAACAGGAAAAGCAATCATTATTGTCTTTCCAGACAGACCCTAATGCTTTTGTTTGTTTTCAGAGAAAGTCCCATTGGCATCATTGAAATTTGGTAATTCTATAAAATGTGAGCAAAAGTTGCATTGGTCTCAAATTAGCACATTTATTACCTAAATTTATAAAAATTCATGAGACATTAGCGAATAAATTACAGATAAGGAACTTTTTGTTTTCTTTCTAAGATATGATAGTACTGATAAAAGCTGTGTTACTTTTATTGATAGAGAAATGAAAACTATTTTATTTGATCTAAATATGGTACAGAATGGATGAATTGCAGTTTAATTTGATTGAGTTAGTTATACCTATTATATATATATTCGAATACTTGCAGAAAGTTTAAAAATGTGATTTTTTCCTTTATTCTGGAGCAGAATAATCGAAATCATATATTGCTGGATTGTCATAATACTGAAATAGTAAACAGATATTGTCAAACGCATACAGAAGTTTTGGAAACAGAGAACTAACTCATCATCTAATTTCATTGCGCCATGGAGAAATGTTTGTAAAAAGTTTTGTCGTATCAATTCATTTTGTTTTGAGCACAATGTTGTTCGGGTCTCACATAACGAACGATACACGGAGAGGTACAATAGTGAGTACCTACCGGTACCGTACAACAACTTCACGACAATTCTTGCCATATTGTCAAATGATTATTGGTCAAGCAATAAAGTCGATAACTTCCAACTGAAAAAATTAATTTTGAACATACAGATATCAAATTTATCATCGATTTTCCTTTCTGTGACTATCGCAGTTAATATTAGATTGTCAATGAATGAAATTGATTTATTGACTTCCTCTCATGTAATCTTTTTCTTATTCAAAGACGTTTAAAGAATACAATACACCGATGATATGTTTGATTTCTTCTTTAGACTTTTCCTGATAACATTGTTTAATGCCTCAATATAAATATGCGCGATATTACTACATGGGACGAAGTCAGTTAAGTCAGTTTCACTGAATCGTTTCCAATAATAAAAATGATAAAAATTCAATGATAAAAAAATTCAAGTTAAGCACTAAATCATCAGATTACTAAGAATTGGATCAATAGGATCTTTTTCTACAAATAATCAGAATGAAGAGTTAGTTGCTTTGCTTGGTTCTTCTCATGAACCGAGATGATATGGTTTGATAGCTTTTTTAGCCTGATTTCATATAAGCTTCTTTATCGTTATCTAAGCTGATAAAATCATTATGTAATTAACGCGATGTGGTTTACAAACAGAACCCGAATTGAAATTTTGTAAATATGGAAAACTGCTTAGCCACTTGTAAAAAGTTTTGGAGGGGAGAAGTTCATGAAAATGTTTTCTTCTTATCGAAAGACTTCGGTCCACCTTTTTTGCTATTACAGTTTCTTGTTATTTTTAATTAAGAAGCTAAATTTTGACCGAGAAAACTTGGTTAATTAAAAACAGTTTCTAAATATATGTTCATGCCTAATTATGATTGAATTTATAACATTTTTTATAATTTATATGGAAATTTTGGACCCAACTGATATCTTACTTGAGAGATGTATCAGTGCATATTAGATCTATTCCGGTATTGACATTTATACAAGCTGTAATGTTCTGTCCTCTGCAAGCATAATGCTAACGAATCAGAGGTTGCTGGAGAATAAGCCTGTATACATAAATGCTACTGTATTGTTTGAGTGAACAATACTACTGAATATATATATAATAACCCATGAAAGTATTGAATAAAATTTGCATAATACAATAACCCATGATTTGATATGGTTTAGTTATAACATCATTTTGCAAGAAAATATATTTTAAATAAAGAAAATTAAATTAAAATTTCACAAATAAAAATATTAAATAAAAAGTGTTGGTCACATCAATTGCAATACGCCATTTATAGCATTCAATTAACTTTACAAAATGATGGTGGGTCCAAGACACTAAAAATCGAAGGATCATCATCTCCCTGATTTTCTAGTTTATTCCCCGTGGTAATGTCGTCTGACATGGATGCTTGCGGGAGCTGAGAACGAAAATTCAATGCATTATCCCACATGCTCTTCACCGATCCAAAAACTCTTCCAAAAAACTGAAAATGAAACTTCGATCATTATTTATTTATCAAATTCTTAATGTCATGATGACAAAATATTACGAGAATCGGAATTGTCTTTATCTTCCTATAACTTATAGTATAATTTTGACTTATATCTTAACTAGGTCTCACTTAAAAGCCAAATGAGACATGATAAGTTTATTAAATAAAATATTAATCAAATTTTTACAGTTTTCCATTAACCAACTGTTAATTAATTAAAACCACATGGAAACAAATCTTGACAATGTATAGCAAACTGTTTAAAAGGACTAATGATGAGATTACTAGGGTAATTAATTTCCGATCCTTAATATTTAAGGCAATCAACACTCATCTTCCCTCTTAAATAGTCTTTATTTATCTTCCTTCTTATTTCCTATAAATTTGCTAACAAAACTTTAATATTACCGTTACTTGTCATATTAATTTCTTGTAGATTATGATTGAACTAGCTAGTTTAGTGAGAAAAATCAATCTTTCGGTTTTTTTACATAAATTTTTTTCATTGGGATATTCAAATGGAGAAAAAAAATACCAGTATAAAAAGAGCAACTTTACCTCTTGGATGCGTTGATGCAACTGACTGGACCACTGATCCGTTCGATTAGTGAACATTTCCAATTCCTTTTTCTGCTGCTCCGTTAAATTACCAATCACTTTATTATTGATCGAGAGAACACCATCCTGTAAAATAAAATTCATCATTTTGCTGATTACTTTTTGTCCTTGTTTATCCAGAAATCAAAAAACATGTCAACTATGAACTAAAAACAAGCGAATTAAAGAACGAGTAACCATATGAAAGAAGTCCCAACTATGTGTCCAAGCATCATCTGTAGTATCTTAAGCAATACATCTTTTCAAAACCTATGACCATCACCTTATAGACGTACCAATTACTTACTATACAATCTCCTAAAGAGCCCATATCATTTCGTTCTGCATCAATTGCAGGTCCTCCTACTTGGGCATAAAGCAAGTGTGAAATCCTGTTTCTGATTATTACAATCCCATCACAAGAACAAACTCTTGAGATCAGAAAACATGAAAATTCCTCTTAATCCTACCTGAACTTTACAAATGGTATTATTAAAGTGGATGATGAATGAAGAAAATGACCGGGATACAGATGTTCCTTCGGTATGAATAGCAGTATTGACGATAACCAGTCTATAAGAGAAGTAAAGTTAGGGGACAGAAATGCAACAATTAATAATTCAAGGGATAATTCTTATAAGTAACTTAATCAATTGATTTATAAAAACTGTGAAAAAAAATACACTTACACGACGTAGAACGTTGATGACAGGATCATGTTAGCGCTGTAATTAAGAATCTTTATCACTTATTTCGGATGACAATAATGTCGCAAAATTATGTTTAATTAGAATGTCTTACTTAAAACCTACTGTGAAGCTTTGAAACTAATAGATAAAAACAAACAGCTAATATCACAACAAAATGTGAGAAAGAAGAAATCATTCCATAATCATGTGTTGTTTGTCATTCGTGTACTGGTGATAAACACCACATGATTATGGCATAAAACAAACAAGAATTTCAGCGCCCATCTCGAATAATAATATTTGCTAACAACAGCCTTAGTATCAGACAACTGTCACTCCAGAATGATAGCAGTGACAGCTGTAATAACTGTAATGGCTTGTATTGTCAAGGTATTTCATTTGTCCGAGAATTTTCAGCAAATTAATCATTGCTTGTCTGAAGTAACATGTCTTACTGAATGATTTTACTGATAATAATAGTGAGACAGGTCTTAACAAATTATAGGAAGCAACAAAATGTATGCTTTAAATTTTATTTAAACAATTTTAATAGATAATTTCTCAAACTGGCATGTCATATTTCAATATTTCATGTGCTAGAAACCTGACATAGTTTTATCTCGAAAGAAGAAATTTCATTTGTTCTTCCACACTCTTCTCGCAATATTCATGTCTCTATCCAGTCTTTTCATCAATATTTAATTGGAGACATGCAAAGCGGTTAAATTCAAAAGAAAGAAATTTTAAAATTTTCATAAACATTGTTATGGTAGTAATTACCGAAACTTTTCCATTCTTTTCAATTGATGATCCATTATCCATTATTATTTTTGTTTGTCAATGAAATATAGAAGAATAAGAAGGCCAAAATATTAAAGAACGAGGCTGACTGAAATTTGCTTGCAAAGATTTTAATTTGAAAGGCTTTTATGAAAATTTTATTGAAGATTAGATGTGCAATAATCGAAAATTATTCATACTAACTAGTGAGTGCTGTGAAGAATTACTGAGATCAGGCATCCCTGTACGTCACGTGAATCCCTTGCTTGAAAGTGCAGACTCAACTGATAATAAGTTTTTGGAAAGAAATTGTCATTAAGCTAATCATTGCCATCTGAGAAGCCAAATGTATGATTAGTCAAGGATTTCAGAAGGTAAATGATAATTGTTACAAGAGAAAAATAAAGGGATAGGAGAGACAGCAAAGTAAAGAACAAAGAAAACTTTGTTACGCTTACAGTCTATCTTTTCTTTTGCTAGATGGATAGGAACTTAAATCATAAAAATGCGAGCTAATATGAACAGTTGTGAGTGAATTAAAATCTTGATTCTTTCCGAGATTCCTTGTGGTAGAGCAATTAGGTTTTGAAAGTCAATTAGAAACTGTCCATAAGTTTTAAAAATTTGTTCAAAAATTTTGAGGGAAAAGTATAGAAAGCAACATGAAACTAGCAAAAAATTCATTTCATTTTTTTTTTGTGACGAAAAATAGAATGGATTAAACCAATTCAACATTAAATATTCAGAAAAAAAAATAGAACTTAGAAAAACAAGATTAGAAACTATAGCTAAACAAAATAGTATACTAACATTAAAATACTTATGCAAATAATAAATCAAACGTTTACTAGCAATATCATAAAATTCACCAATAAAATAAAATATTAAAAAAGAAGTGTAGCCATGAGATAATATCATTTTTTGACGATCTTCGTTCATATTATTTTGTTGCTGAAATGTTTTAAAAGGGAAAGCAAAGGGACAACTGCAGGGAAAAATAATGGTTAGATACACAGCATTCAAAAACAACTAAGAGAACCTTTTAAAATGAGCTATTGAAGACAAACTTTAATGGCAGCAATGAATTACTGGTTCAGCAAGAACTTCAAATTAAAACTTCCAAATAAAGATGCCAATTTTTTTAGTTGCATGTCTGTGCCGTAATTCATTCTAAATGTTTCCGCAAAGATCAAAGAAGAGGACAAAACATGGTTAAAACTATATTTTGATAATGATTTAGAACCAACAAGACTTATTTGTAAACAAAACAAACAGAGGAAATGTGGCTACTTCTGCTCAGATTATCATTTCCTACAATGAATTATTAATGGTTTTATTTAGGAAGATATAGGGAAAGTGCACTATAATAAAAAGACAAAAAAAAGTGCAGCATCTTTTGCATATAATACGAAACTTTTTGCTTTTTGCAAGGATAAAGTTTGAACTAAAAGATGATTCAGACTTCAGCAAGCGAATTTCACAAATTTCGATAAAAAATTAAAGGTAACTGTTGCAGAAATAATAGAAAAACTTTGAAGAAAGTTGTGCAAATTATTAAGCAATGTCAGTGTGAAATGTCAGCTATAGTTTTGCTTCATTAAGCAGAACTATAGCTTCACGTGACTGGTGGAGAAATCAACGGTCTCTTACTCATCTAAAATTCCATTTTTCTTGCTCCCCCTCCCCCCCCCCAAAAAAAAAAAAACAAAAAACAAAAAACAAAATCACTCAACAAAAATTATTCAGCATAACCTTGTCAATTAGTCGGAGATATTTAAGATATCCTTAGGTCATAGGTCTTAAAGAAATAATAAATGCAATAAAATTAAGCATATTTAGCACATACATGACAAAACTTCCTAATTTCTTCATTCTTTCTCTCAAATTTCCTTGTGAATAGGATCATTGGAGAAATCCTTCATTTATATGATTATTTCACAAGCCTTATAAAGAATAGAGATCCGAATGAAGAAGCAAATAGTTAAATTATAGTTAGGAATAGTTAAATCAATACAACAATTGTGTAATCAGAAATATTTCCTGTAAAAGTTCAAAAAAGTGAGCTTTTGCTTGCTTGAAGACTGATAATCTCTGATTAAATATGACTTTGCGATATTTTTTAAAAGGTCAGTTTAACTGGAACGAACCAGCGTACTCAAGCATGACATCCATCAGTAAAGTATGAACTCAGCAACCCTGGCAGCATTTCCAGCAGTACTATGTCAGTGGAGCAGAAGAAAATTAGACACAGAAAGCTGAATGCTCAAGTTTTTGCGGTTCTGTCTTCCTCAAGGCCTATCTAAGCACTGGCAAAATGTTACTTCATTAGTAGATATAAAATGTTGACACTAAATCGTGCAATTATTAGTTTTGAAAATTTGTCATTGTCAGTTGTTTTTATGGCAAATCAGAACAGAACAGATAAATTTAGAACAGCCCTTACTGAAAAGTCCTGATAGTGTGTACCATTGAGCAGAGATATGAATATCTATGACAAAGTGATTGCAACAGATTTTGTATTAACATTATGCTTTCTTAATCTTCCTCATGTCAATTTCAGTGGTATTTAACGGGCAATTATATTGAGCTCAAGCAAGGATGTATTACAGTGGCAAGATGTTATTCGCTCTTACGACCTGACTTCTGTTTTAGCATCGTGTTTACTAAGCAGACTGAACCTTGAGGAAAGCAGGACGAACATCTGTAAGATATTTTCCAAGAAACTTTAATTTCATCACTTTTATGGTAGAAGCAGTGAATTGAGATCAATGTATGCTTAAACAAATATCAGTATTTAATGTCGTTGTCGATTCAGCTGTATTTTGAGAGGTGAACCTTATTTTGCATCGTGCTCTGAGCAAACCAAAGCACACCGAAAAATTAGCAACAGCACTGTTTTGCATTGTTCTACTACTTTTTAACAAAAATGGGAATTGAAATATATGGATGAAACTAGGATTATTTGAAGAATGACAATGGGTATTCTGATAATTCAAAAAAAATTGACATTTCCTGTACGAACATTTTTTTCTCATTTGTAACGAGTATAGCTCCAGTGACTTTATATTCATTCACAAATTGTGTTATTTATACGCACCAATTCTAAAACAATTTCAGAGATACTTCTGTTATTTTCAAAAGTTTATACACTCTGCTATAAATTAAAAGTGACTGACATGAAATGAAAGGTCGCTCATTAATTACTGCTTATCTGATATTTCAAAAAATTCGAAACAAATCTTCGATAAAGAAAGTTAATAAGTCAGTCTGAACATCCCAGCAAAAGCGTTGTCAACACAACAATCTCTTTATGGGTTAAAAACAGGCGCTTTGCGTATGTAAGCGACGTTAACATATCGTTTAGTAAAGACTGACTCTGTCAAAGCGATAAGAAAAGAAATCTTTTGAGTTTCAGTTATTCTAAGAAAATTTAATTTTAACAAACCTACACATAACTTTCCAAAGTAACGTCAATTATATACTTGCTTCAGATATGCTGGTAAAGTTATGATATGTAGGTATATCTGCATGAATAAAAATACCCGACTCGGGAAGTACAATGGTAAAGAATAGTTGGGAAGGGATAAGAGGGAAAAATACTTCACAACACATTCACAACAGCAGAGAATATTTATTGCGTTTCGGTTCGCTTATCTGTCAAGGAATTGTGTATTCTAATGATGCTTTTCTCGAGAGCCATTAGCAAGCAATAAGTAGCGCAATGACTCATCCCCCGAGAATTGCCACGTCAGCTCGCAGCAAATCACATATACCCCACCACTGCTGACTGCTTACTAAACAGCTCCCCATTATTCATTTCATATCATTTATGAAATCTCGACCAACCTACAAACGCAGAAGAATAGATTGAAATCAGACAATTGTGTTAAGACCCGAGAAGGAAATATGATTGAAATGCTGAAAGATGTGAAGTGTCACCGTCGTACATTGGAAATGTCAACAGGTAACTCCAGAAAAGGCAGCGAAGAAAGAAATAAATCAAATAGACATAACCTGGGTTGCATCACTTGCGGGACTTGGAATGGAATGTCCTGTCATTGGTTTCTGTTGTAGTCCTACTTTTTCAAAGAAATTTCAGCTACTTTATGCCTCTCTTCTAAAAATCTTCAAAGGCCTTCTCGAGAGCCATAAGTAGCGTGATGATTCATCTCCCTAGAATTGCCACGTCAGCCCGCAAATCACATATAGGCAACAGTAGTTTCACTGCGCACAGGTGAACACTCACGACCTTCCGATACTACGTTTCAAGTCAGAACTGAATTCCTGGATGGAAAGATTGAAAACTGGCACTCACCCAATTTCACTGTTCATAATCTGACAATCGATTTTTGGTGTGTTTAGGGTGCATTCTGTTTGGAGTATTTGGATTGTGTGCGAAGAATTGTCTTGAATTACCATCGAATAATATTTATAGTAACACTCGTTATGGCAGGTTAGTTCTTTTTGCATTAGATTACTTGTATTTCTTAAATATTTATAACTGGTAAGCATTGTTGACCTCTTAAATCGTTGCGAATGTTAGAAAGATTTCTTTCTAACTCTTTCTAACTTTCTTTCTGCTTCTCTTTTTTCTTTTTTTCTATCAACAACCCTCGCTCATCGCGTCCTCTTGGAAAAATTTCTGAGGAAACCCCTTTCTAATTAGAGAAATTTACTGAGTGGTTAATCTAAAATCGTATTGCCGGTTAAGTTTTCTTTTGAAAGTAATTTAAGCAATGTTAAAAAAAGCGACTGTTGGTGAACCACTATTACGACATGGCGATGCATGAATAGGTTTAGATCTCTATGAAAAAGCCTTCATGTGTGATACTGACATATCACTTTTTATAACCGGTTGATCATCATTTTTTTCCCGCAAGATGGCCCAAATGCTTTATGTAGAAGAGGTGTGTCTAAAATTTGGAAGTAATGTGGCAGGAATGTTTTTGTTTAGTGGCGCCTCAATATTTTTCATTAGTTGACGTGTATTGTTTTTATAGTTAATTAAATGTTTTCAAACTTCATTTACAGTAGCTGGGAGAAGTTGGTTGACCATTATTATTACAGTTTGGAGCTTTAAATTTTAAAGTATTACAGCTTCACCTGAATATTTCTATTGGTTATTGGTTAAAATAAGAATTAGGGTAATAAACACTTTTTATCATTGGGAAATGTTTATTTCTGTGCTTCGCACTTAACGAACTTTTGGATGACTCTATGTGCCGTTGTGGAAGTATTTTCATGTAGAACGTCAAAATTAAAAAATGTAGTTGAATTTTCTTTGGTGACTGATGGATCTGTCATTGCATGAGGCTGAAAACACCAAAACTAATAAGTGTTGGTGAAACATAAATATTGCGAAACATTTTCGTTCATTTGAATATTCTTTTTGCTCTCCAACAGAGTTAATAATTTTTTGAAGTGTTAGACCTATATTGGGTATATATAAAAGGTAGTCGAGGTAGGATTTTTTGAAGAATCTGATATGGCTTTTGACGCTCAGGTATTTGCACTTTCACACTGTTAAATTTTTGAATTGTTGCTATATAATGTAGTCGTGTATTACTGTATATTTTTTATGTTTTCAGGAGTTAAAACCTCAAGGGAGATATTGAATGTAAAGCTATGAATGGGAATACACATTTATCTTTGCTACCTTAATTTCATTCGCATTTTAGCTTATGGAGCTGCAGCATTTCCTCCGCAAGCAGCAAATGCTGCGCAAGGAACTACTGATCCGAATGCATCCGTTGCTGTGGCTGCAACTTACCAGCAATATGATCCAGCAGCATTAGCGCAGTATCAACAGGTCAGTTCCGCTTTCTCAATGTTTTCCTTTTTTGAATAGTAAAACACTTTCTTGCTCTCAAAAATTCCAACAGAAATTAAACTTAGACGTGCTGAAATGTCTTCCTTTTTATAATATGAGATAAATGTGATAATACTTTGTTCTTTTGATTTAGCTTATGGTTTCATGTAAATCTCTAAAAATACTTTTTCATTTTCACTCCTGAATAGAATGAAAATTAAAGGATCTGTTATTAAAGGATTAAAGAAATGAGTAATGTTCAAAAATTTAAGGGATGTTTAAAGCATATTATTCCTGCTTTTTTTGACTAATTTAATTTCTCTCTTTATAAATCTCTATAGGCATGGCAGCAGTACTATGCAGCAGTAGGGCAGGCTGGCATAGCAGGTGGAGTTCCGGGAGTTGCGCCACCTGGAGCTGGATCCGTACCAACAGCCATACCGCAGGGAGTACCAGCAGCCACAGCTGATGTAGGCGTGATTAATGTTTGGATCTTTATATCCTCTTTTGGAAATGTTTTGGAGATTTATTTACTGCTGCTTTTCTTTTGCAGCCTAATGTCGCTCATAATTATTCGGGATATTTCGCGCAAACGGGGGCTCCTCAAGGACAAAATGGAGCATCAGTACCAGCATATGGTAACACTTCAGCCCCAGCTTATGGTGTACCACAAGGAGGTAGAAGGGGTGTACCACAACACGGTGGTTCTGTGACAGGCAAAAGTGCTTATGGTTATGAAGATGACCATATCGGTCGAGGTGGTTACGGAGGTAAGATCATATTTTGAACGCATTATATTTGACTGATTTAGCAGATAAATTTGCTGCAAAAAGTTATAGCGAGGCTCAAGAATCGCATGAAGATGCTATCCAGAGACTGCTGCATTTCTTTGTGCATATAGAATGCACGTTTTAGCTAATGTTATAAAAAAAATGCAGTATTACTTGACTCGGTTTCTGAAAATAAAAGCATGTTTGCGTAGCACGCATATTTTTGCTATTTGGACTGTTATAACTTACGATGTGACTGATTTCAGATGGTGGTGAACGTTATAGTGGTCGTGATGATCGAGGAGGTCGTGATGACCGTGGAAGTCGAGGGGGTTATGATAGAGACCGTGGTGGTTATGGAGATAGGGACAGAGGTAAATTTTTTTAATCATTCACCAAAAGAAAACAGTTTTCTGCACTAATCTCAGTTTAGATTATTTAAATTAGCTTTATTTCTTTTGAAACTTTTCTTGATTGTTTTTTAAAACAATTTTTGTAAATGAATTTTTTTCCCTGAACGCTATGAACAATTTTTTTTTGCATAAAAGTTTGCTTGATTATCTTCAAATGTTTCTTATATTCCCAGATCGTGGTAGTCGTGAAGACAGAAGTGGACGAGATCGTCCGAGTCGTTGGAGCGATGAACGTGATCGTGGGGGATCAGGCAGTGATGACTATCGAAGCGGGTCAGTCATTTTTTTTTTTTTTTTTCTACTTATTTAATGTTCTCATCAGTTAACGTTCACAAATATTTGTGATATAGATTGCTGGGAATATTATCTTGTGGCCAGGTCGGTAGTTCTTGTTGTTAGAGAATGTGTTAATATTTTGTTGCTTTCATAAACTGTTTTGCTATGAAAAGTAGCGCAGGTAAGGTTTTTTAAAAAATATTAGCTATTTCCATGTATGAAGAAAATTGAACAATGTCAATTTGATTAAAAAACAAAACAAAATATTATAGTTTGTAGCCTTCCAGCAAAAACGTGAATTTTGCTATATGTTATTCTGTATAGTATATTTACTCAGGCAAAGAGGGAAAAAAGATCGGTTATAAACTGTTATAAGCAGGGAGGCGTTTAAAAGTGAGTACCTTGCTCACGTGAATCTGTGATCAAATTCTTTATTTGTTCTTAAATGTTTGCAGGAAGCAAGTTTACGGTTCGTCAATTTTCTTATAATTTGCTAAAGGTTCACTTTTTTTAAGACGCATATTGTTCAGTTTAGGTTAGGTTGACATATATATCAGGTAGCAATATGTTCGAAGTTGCATATACGTATTAGGCAGGGGATCATCGAAGTGAATGGTATCTTGTATCAGTCCTGCAGTCGCTCCGCTGAGACATTCTTATTAGGAAAGTAATTTAATAACGATTTTGTCTTGCACAACTCTGCACAATAAAAATTAGTGAGTTGGTTGTATCTTTTTTAAGTTCTAATTTTTTATAAAAAAGATTTTAATGAATTTTCGAAAAGAAATTATTGATGCAGCAAAAAAAAAAAAAAAATGCAAAGGATGTAGCATGCATATTTTTGATCTATTTTCTGAAAAATTGCTTTCTTTAAAAAAAAAAATTCGTTTTGATTATTACAATCGTTTTGCACCCATATAAATTCGTTATTTATTAATACCAGACACTTCGAATTTACGTGTTTATTGTTCCTACGTTAGATCTGTTTATTGACAAGCTGAACAATGTGTGTTTTATAATGAAATAGGAAGCCTTCTTGTTTGTGAAGCGTGGTTATAAATAGTTGAAATTCCGAGAAATTATTGTATTATTCATTATTGACGAAATTATGTTGGTTTAGCTTTTCATGGGATACACAACGCGGTGCTTCATGTGTATTCGACGCTGATTCCACGGAAAACTAACGATTACTCTGTTTCATTCTCTCACCCTCTAAATTATAAGTTTTTGTAACAGGGGGAAAGATAGTGCTCAGCAGTTAAAGAGTGAAACTCGTACTTTGATTGCGAATTCAAGCTGCTTACAAGAGAGTCTATTGAGGATATTTTGACGTCACAAAGTTTCAAGGGTTCTTCGGTCGGAGTGTATGAATTTTTTAAATATTGGGAAAAAGGTATACATTTTATTAAAGTAGTAGGGGTGTCCTGGCCACAAGTTTTTTAATTTCGAAAAAAAAAAAAAAAAAAAAACAGTTAACGAGAGTCTGAAGAGAATAATCGTCTACGGCAGCTACCACCAATTCATCAAGGTCAAAAGTCAATGTGTTGTTTCAGACCGGGCGCTGGAGGCCCGGGCGCTCGTGGAGGCTATCAAGGTAGAATTATCGAAGTGGGATATATTGTATATATATATATAGATATATATGTGTGTGTCTCTCTATTCAGGGGATCTGTGTTATAATGCTTCGGTCTCTGTGCATTGGTTGGGTGTCACCAAAACAAAACCTGATTTGTATATCCTTAGGACTTCGAGTCAAACAAATACTAAAGGAGGGTTTTACTAATAAGAAGGTGTGTTTGTCATATTAATTTAACATCAGTTGTGAATTGTATTTATGATTTCAGTACTTTTATGTTCAGATAGAGTTGGGCCTCGTTCTGGTGGTGGATATGGAGTTGGATCACGTGATGATCAAATCGAAGTTCGGGAAACTGTCTTCATCCAAGGGATACCCGTGACGTACGTTTATCCACACTTGATTAATTGAAACGAGTTATTTGCTATTGCGTTCGTGCTGTGTTTAGTCTTTTCTCTTTATGAAAGTATGTTCAATATTTTTCGCATTTATTTTCACGCTTTTAAAACTAAAAATTTCAAACATTTTTATTCAAAAAAAGCATTTAAAAATATATAAAATCTGAAGTACGTGGGGTGACACTTAGGTTCAACGAAACGAACATGCTGTAGTTTGAAATGCAACTGTTTTTGTTTTTATAGAGCAAATGAGCAATTTATTGCTGATGTGTTCAGTACTCAAGGAGATATAGCGCGTAACGAGCGTACTGGTGAGCCACGGATTAAGATTTATACTGATCGTGAAACAAATCAGCCGAAAGGCGAATGCACAATTACATTTGTCGACGCGAAAACTGCTGAAAGAGTGATTAATGTTTATAATGGTAAATCGGTTATTGTTTCCACTAAATCTTTCTGAGGAAAGTGGGTAAGTTAACATTTAGCCAGCCATGAATGTTGGAAGATGGTGTTTTCTATGTGTATTTCTAGGACAATGTTTTCCGGGAAGTGAACAGTGCATGAGTCTCAGTTTTGCAAAATATAAAACAGACATTTCGCGAGGTAGTGGAGTTAGAGGCGGCCGCGGCGGTTTTGGTGGTGATCGAGGAGGACGTGGCTTTGATAGAGGTGGAAGAGGAGGTTATTTTCTAATTGTAATCCGTCTTAATGATTATTTCAGTCGGTGCTTCTGTTTGTTTTCCGTATACATTTAAATAATGAAGTTCAGGTGGTTTTGGTGGTAGAGGACGAGATGAAGGTGGATATGGAGGCGGTAGTGGAGGTCGTTACAATGATCGTGATGGTGGCGGACGTGGCGGTCGTTTTGGTGGCGGTGGGCGAGGTGGTTTTGATGACAGAGGAGGCTATGGTGACAGGGGAGACAGAGGAGGACCTTTCGGTGGTGGGGGATTTGGCGACCGAGGAGGACGCGGTGCCAGGGGTGGATACAGTGGACCGCGTGATGATTATGGGAGAGATGGTAAGTCTTGAAGAATCACTCATATCGTGTACTGTTTTTAAATAATTCGAAGCTTAGCATTTGTATTTTGTAAGCATGTTTCACAGCTTTAGATATGTGACTTCTGTAAGTCAGTGCTCATAATTTCAGGTCGTGGAGGTGGAAGAGGTGGTCGTGGTGGTGATAGAGGTAGTCGAGGTAACGACAGAGGAGGTCGTGGAAGAGGTTTTTACTTTAGAAATTATTTTCCACTCTGTAATACTTATTTTCTTGACTTTATTATAGATTGAACATAGACAAGTTAGAAAGCTGCATTTAGACAGTAATGTTTGCCTGAAACTTTCAGGACGAGGCTCGGGGACTGGAGCTAATACGGAGCCACGACCCAACGATTGGTCATGCGATGGCTGTGGCAACACTAATTTTGGTTTCCGACAAGAATGCAATCGATGTCACGCTCCTCGACCTGGTGGTGGCAACAGTGGCATAGGACCGATGCGAGGTGGTGGTGGACGAGGACGCGGCGACCGATCAGCTCCTTACTGATGACCCTTGTTGTTGCATATTGTCACACTGCTTTGTTATGTTTACTGCACGTTATCGAAATGAAAAATGAAATTCTCCAAAAAAAAGAAAACTGAAATTTTCCAAAAACACTTATGGATATTTCTCCTTACTCTAATCTGAATCCTCAAATGTTCACGAACTTCACTACCATCTTAATGTTCTTCATGTTGCGTGCATTTGTTGTACCATTTACATTTGTGGAGTATTATGATTTTATATTACTTGCATAGTTCCCATTTCTTTATTCATATTCAGTTTTACTGAGGATCGTTGTAGTTGACTTTAACTTTACTTATACTTTTCTGAAAAGTCTTCTTTCGTGTTTAGATCCATGAAACTCATTGTTGTCTGTTTTTAATTATTTTGATAAAGTATTTATCCGACAAAGACATCCTTCCACATTTCGCAAGCATTTGTAGAAAAGTGACAACTAATGAAGTACTACCATGAGATGAATAATTGTTGTATTCTTTCTAGGCTTGTTACCTAGGTTTTAGAAGTAATAAAGCTGTGGGACTTCTAGAAGTGTGAACGCCGTGAAGAGGATCAATACATGTTATTTCATGGCATTAAAAACAGAGACTGTACAAGCGCATTACACGGGGTACTGCGGTCGTTCTTCGCGAGGAGTGCACTGATGATTCCAGCCGAGAAATGGCTTTTCTCGCAAAATCCTTCGCATTAAGAGACATCTGCCATTTCGTGATTTCATTAGTGCTTCAGGCGTGTCTAAAATGGGTAATGAAATCATTTTAAGATGTCGTAAAAAAACATCAATATCAAACAATACATGGTGCATAATATAAGGGAAATTTTACAATGTCGCGGAACGATGTCAAGGAGGGATTATAAAGTCATGCTACTTGTCTTAGCTCCCTTTTAAGCTGTCAATAATGTGTAAAATATGCAAACAATATATCATAAGTATCTTGTTTCACACTTAATTGTGTAACTAAGGACAGCTAGTTATTCTCAGTAATGGTAATTAGTGTGTTTAACTTCTCTAATTCGATCTAAGCAATTTCTTAAAGCATATCACGAAAATAAGGAAAAGGACAACTTACTATGTTTAAGTTTGTATTTAATCAAAAAAGGGAAATAGACTGGTTGCCAATTACTTCGATGCCATGGACAATTATTGCGAACAGACAGAACCATTGCACCGAACGGGCGTAATAACATCTGGAAATAACTAAGTGAACAACTCTAGAAAACTCAAGCGGACAAACCAACAACACTAACTCACCACAAGCCACCGAAAGTGCCAACAAATACCACACTCTGCATATCAGAGCTGCTTCCGACCAAATCAGAGTAACATACCTTTAATTTTAGTAATGGGTGGTCGTTGATCATTGAGATCTCTTCCAGACCTATCTCTTAGGGTGTTGTGGTATCGTCGCTGTTGTTGATCTTACTTATTCTGTTAATGCCCAATTTGCAAAGCTAAAAGTCGTTGTCTTCTAGAAAAAAAGTTTACAGAATTTCAGGTGCATTTTTTATCCATCATTTGTTTCGACGTGATGGAGCAAATATTAGATGTAGAATCTTTAAAAAAGCTTACACCCGAACAGCAGAAAACTTTGATATCTGGTGTTAAGCAACAAGCCGCTATCTTAAACGCCCAGAATATGATTACTGTAAGTTTTCTATAATTTCATATTGACATAATTTTCAGGACTGCTATAGTTTATCTATTCACAAATTTCGATAGCCACTTTCCCGAAGAAATTGGTCCTTATCTCTTCTTCTTACGGAACAAGAAAATAATGAACCAATTTTATTATAAACGTATACCTATTTGAGGATTTGTCGGAGAGATGCTTAACGAAGTGTATCACAAGTCCAGGTAGCGCGTTATCAAATACCGAGAGACAGTGCTTGCAAAGGTAATTTATTATATTTCATAGCATTACGTTAGAAGTTGCAAAACAGAATAATTAAGTAAATATAACGTAAGTATTATTTTTTTTTCCTCGTTATTTTCTGTTTGTTGCTGTTCTGGCTCCTAAATATTGCAAATAAATGATGAAGTCAGGATGTATAAATTAAATCATTATTCAATAAAAGGTCATAATCTGTTCGTGTCTGCATACATTTAATGTAATAACCTAAAGCCTGATTCCAATTACGTTGTTATGACATGAGAATTAGAGGCAGCGTTAGATGCACAAAACGTAATAGTGAGTGAGTTTTAGCTTTCAAATTATATATATATATATACATATAGACTGATGGTCCATTATTTATATATTGTGATATTCCTTATAGGTGTATGGATCGCTTCATGGAAACGTATAACTTAGTCTCACAAACACTGCAAAAACGCGTCCAAGAGGAAATAGCTGCTTCCACACGAATGACGTAAGCCGATACCACTTCCTTAGCGATAGTTTATGATAATTGCATTCTTTCTTGTGTTTTATTGTCTAAATGTTGTTATGTTTATTTACAAACTTGAAAACATCCAGTGAATCATTTGACAAGTGGAACTTTGAGACAGATTATATGATGACTACGAACAAGATGTGTCCTCTTCACGACGGTAGGTAGTTGACCTGCACTACCCTGGTGAATTTCGTTTATCTTTCTTTTACTCTACAGCATACCTGATTATATTAAAAATTTATATAAAAGATGAGAACTGCAATAATTCTTTCTAGAAGTTTAAATATATTGTTTGTAACTTATCACTACATTTCATTTCTGTTTTAGTTGCTTCCCGTTCAGATGTTGTTTTAAATTGTAAAAATCTTGGTGCACACTTTTCGTGTAATAGCAACTAATAATGATTTTTTTTTTTTTTTTTTTTTTTACAAACTTGATCAAACTTAACAACAGTAAAGAAATAATACACAAAAAACAAAACACCCGTACGTTACATTACATCGCTGTATAATCGGATCTAACATTTGCAACTGAGAAGGGAAATAAATCGGTTTCTTGAACACTTAGGCTCCGGTACCTCCCTTAGAATCGGACTTTATTTAAAACTTTTAAATTTTTTTTTGCCTTTTCGATTGGCGAACTTGCTTGGTTCTTCAAGTAATTCATGAACACTTTTGGATTCGGCTCTGGAATAATTCATGCATGGAAACATTGAAATTTAATTATGATAGTTCTTGAGACGGCGTGGAAGATCCTTTCGAACACAGTATTCGAACACAGTACTCGTAATAAAAATTGATTCTGCGATGATGAATTTTCTTCTTGCTTATAATTAAAGAATTTCTTAAATTTACCTTGATGATTTAACCGATAAAATCATGCCAGTTTTCTTAACTGTCTTCAAATCGGTACTCTGCAAAGCACTCATCCAATCATCTTCATTTCCCTTGATTGCATACTGCTTCAATTCTCGACCAATTTCTTCTTTAAGTCTCGTCCGATCTTTATCTTGTCTTTTTTTGATTTCTACAGCTGCCTGGTGAAGCTCATCCTATAAAGAGACAAGGACATTTTTAGAATTAGCCTAAAAAATCTATTTTGATCAATGATTTTATATGAATCGAACGAACAAAACTTACATCAAGAGAGATAGCAACAGGCTGCATGGAACCTGCAAGAACTGAAAGCCCACCGATTCCCTGACCATCAATTTCTTGCTGTACTGCATTCATACAGAGCTGATCGAGGTATTCAGAAAGTTTTCGGATAGCTTTGTTGAATAAAGCTAGTAACTGATTAGCAGGTAAGTCAAGTTCTGTTACCAAAGTATCCACCGTCTTATGCTGCAGTCCAGTGCCTAACAAAATCGCTGACTGCACAGTACTTAGTTTGACCTAGAAATCGATTAAAACCAATTAGTAATGAAAGAAAGTAACTAAATTTATGCCATAAGAATAGTTACTTCTTATTCTCTCTACCAGTACTCCATGTTTCTATCATTCTTATTGACAAAAAATTTCGAGATGCTAATAAGCTTTACAAAAATTACAGACACTTTAGCATGAGGAGTAAACCAATAAAACATGAAGTCAAGATAGGTTAAAGTCATCCTGACCTTCCTATGTACATTAAAGTATACGGAAATTAATATTTTACCAACTTTTTCATCGAATCGTTCTTCGAAATACAATAAAGCAAGTACTGGTAGTATATCGGTAATTAGATGATGATCGATCATGTTTCGTGCGTACTCAGATAATCGACGTAAATCACTGTTTGAAAGGAATAATCCAAGTTTTTCTCTGGTCAGAACTGAAAAAAGCTTTGAAATTAATCAAAAACTTCTATGGGGTACAAATTCTTCAGCAAACCGAAAACAAGTCTTTTATTTATTTAAAGATTATTTGCTAATTTAAATAATTTAATAATTTACCATCTCTTTTGCACTGTTTCATGATTCCATTATTTCTCAGCTGAAGAATACTGAGGGCCATCTGCGGCAAAAATTTATTGAACTCAAATCCAAACAAATGCAAAATTCGACGTCGAAATTCAGTCCAGTATGATAAAAGCCAAGAAGCAGTGCTCTCGTTTAAATCTTCCTCATCTATAAATACTCTATCTCGCAAATGAAGGAAGTGTTATTCAGCAATAATAAAAAGAAATACGGATATACCTTTATTCATATCCTTCAACATAATGCAAGTATGTTCACCAGTGAGGTCGCAAACAGACTGCCTGAGATAAACCGGTACAAACCCCGCACGTTTCCAGAATTTAAGTAGTGGTAAATTTAAGCCAAACGAAACACCTAAAATGAATATGAAAAATGCACATAACTGAAAAGTTACAAAATTTTCTGAATTACATTTTCAGCTAGAACTAAAGAAATATGAAGTTGAAAAACATATGCAATACCAATATAATCCAATCTCTCAGCACGCCGTTCACTTAAACGATGTAGAAGTGGTGGTAAATCAGCGCGTGGTTCAATAACTTCTTCCAGCAATATTAGTGCATCAGGATTCTATAAAACATTCATTATTTTCTCATTATTCTGTGATACAGTGCCTAGAATCAACTACCAATTATTAAAAAACCATTGTTTAACATAAATGAAATAGTTTTATTTCTCAAATCATGATAAAACAAAACTACCGATCACGGTATAGAATTTCACCAACATTATTCTGAATAACAGAATAGTCCTAATTGTCATTTAAAAGAACTGTTTACCTCGATATGTTTGGCTTTTGCTTCCATATTAAAATCTATCTCTTCTTTGAAACATGGTACCTTTCCTTGATAATATTCCAAAAGCAACTCGAGAGCTCGTGAACCATATCCCAGTGCTGAAACACGTTGTCGTCAATATTATTATATTCCTCACCAACCAAAAAAATTACTATTGTAAGCATTCCATTTAGCACATTACTATTTTGTGAGCATAGACCAACTAACACTGAAAATCAGGATGTACTGCTATTCTCACAATTCGTGCTCCACTCAACGTTGGAAATTCTTTATCCTGAAATGCTAACAGTTTTCACAGTAAATAGTGGTCAAACAGCAGGACAACCCAAATTTTCAATTTGATTCCTTAAAATAAACATAATTTGAAAATTTTAAAAGCACTGCAAATTTTTTCAACATGAACGAATACATATCTTTGTCCTATACACTAAGAACTTTAAAGAAATTTTAAAGAAAACCACATCTTACCATGAACTGTTGCGATACAGTCCACGGCAACAAATCACCCGCTGCTCTTTTTCCTCTTCCCATATTACTGCATACTGTCGCAGAAGATAAAGCACCTTCCATTGCTATTTGTATAACTGTCAGAATCTGTGTTGCAATACGTTTAGTTCAGAAAAACATGAAAAATTGTTTGCTTATTATTCTGCTATTCCCTTATTAACTTATTATTATTAAAAAAAACTGTTTTAAAACATATAAGTTAAGAAGAAAGTAAATAGAAACCTCTGGAAGTTGCGCATGCGTTTCGTTAATTGGTCCCACCAAAACAAACAAATGATGTGCCGGAGCATCCGACAACATCTATAATAAAAAACACTTGATAGATATGAATATCAACATCAAAATTCGACTTTTACTTAAATAAATTTTAAAAAATATTTAGGCACTTAAAAAATATGATAAAGTTTTACCTGCAAATCATTAGGTGAGTTTTTGTAATGTGCTGAGACATATATTGCCATAATGCTATGAAGAAACGTTTCGGAAGCTTTATGGAAAGAAAACAAAGTATCTCGGTTGACATACAACCTAAACCAAAAAAATAGATATTATACAAAAAATCAAATTCTGAAACTCATACAAAAAATATTTTTAAGCTTACAACTGACAGTCCTTGGGAGGTGGCATTCCCGATACCAATCGATGGGCATTGCAAGCATTTAGGCATAAGACACGATTTAACCAAGTTTCAATCTAAAACAAAAATTGTATTAAAGATTCATTAAACTTACCATTACTGAAAGTAAGGTTTCTTGAAATGAAATATAAAAGATGAATACGAGTTCATAAGATGGAACTTCCACCTAAGATGGAATTAAGTGACTGGCTCCAGTAATAAATGTAACCAAAAAAAAATGGAAAACAATATCTATTATTCTAGTCCATTCTCCAGAAAAGCTACATAATCAATGAAACCTACTTGATCTCCTGGTTTGTATCTGATACTTTCTTCGAGAATCAGTTCGTGTAATGCACGTCCTAAAAAGTCATTTGCTTCAGAGCATTCAACAATTTCTTAGTAATATAGAAAACATACTCAGAATTTTCTCAAGAAAGGAACAAAATGTATACATCCAAAGCATGTATTAAAAAAAAAAAAACCTTTCACAGCAGTTAGCACTTGTTCATTATTATCATTTTTCAGCAAACCAGCTGCTTGTTCACGGAGTTGCTGCAACAATTTCAATGAAAGCGACCTTCCAGTTCCTTCATAACCGCTGACTGTCGAGGCAAGAAAGACAAGATACGGTCCTAAAAGCAGTTAAACATTACAAAGCTTTGAAGAAAATCTATACATTAATAATTTTCTCAATATTCCTCAGAAGCAAACATAAGTAGTACTTTGGACTAGGCATGCATGCATGCAGTTTCCGATATTGCCTTTATAAATATGGCGTAATAACTGTTCCTGAAAATTTAAATGAGCTACTTACATCTCTTCTATTTTTTCTTCAAAAAAAAAAAAAAAAACAGAATAAAAGTCTGTGTAGATAAAAGCTGTGGAAGGAATACAAAATTTTCATTTGATGTTTGCAGAATCTTTTATTGTAAGTCTTTATTTATCTTGGATAAATCAAAGATTCTACGGATCCACTGAATTCTAAAGTGATGCAAATAGCTTTAAAAAGAAACAGACTACCTGAAATTAAGTTTTTTACAATTGGGAATGGAATGGCAGCAGCTTCATCGACTACTACTAGCTCAGCCTGCGATAATTTAACCGAATCCCCAGGATCAATGTACTGCAAAAAATTTACTTGATGCTGAATCATATTTTTTAGAGAACTTATAAGTGAAAAACTGATTTTTCATTAGAAGCAGGAATAACCTGAATGACTTGTCGATGACCTTTGAAGATACTGATTCGGACCAACGCTTTGTTATATTGTTTATTAGTTGACTGAATTAATTCAAAATCTGTGTGCTCTTCATAATTCATAGCCTCCAAACCTTTGACAACAAATTCAAATAATGTCTTGAGATTATCAGGTGCTGGACTTGTTACAAATATGTTTGCATAGTCAAAACCAATAGCACCTGCTATGGCTAGTCCAAGAACAGCTGATTTACCCCGACCGCGAGCTGCAGTTATGCAACATGTTGACTGCAACGTTTTCTCAGTTATCACATCCAAAAGCTTTAACAGGGTCTGAAATATTAAAGTGATTACATCTATTTTGTTGCACTCTTTTATTAAATTTGGAACAGTAACAAATGTAGGGAATTCGAAAACTTGAAAGCTTACATTAGTAATCCAATTAAGAGACTTATTAGTAAATTAATTAATTGAAAATGAGAAAAATAAATAAATACGAGCATACCTTTGCCTGACACAATGTCCTACACTTGTTTAGCAAAAAACTCAGCGGTTTAGTTTCACTTAGTGAATTCTTTAGGGATACTAATTCTTCCTCTTGCATGCTAAACTTGTTCTGCAAAAATAAGGTTCATGAGTTGTGCATTAACTTTGAAATTATATTCAGGAAACAAAACAAGTGATACCCTAATATTTGCAGGAATTGCATCAATTTTCAAAGTATGAGATGACAGTGGTAAAACATTCAAGCGATCATCCACAACTGCGCAACTGCGGCAGCTTGCCAAAGACAGTATAAACCTTTCATTGAAACGGGGAACCACTTCAGAATGCGATTCCGTACGGAAGCGACTATGGACATCCTAAAAATTCTTTATATTACATATCGAAAACTAAACACTAATCAAGAGTAAGTGAAGAATAAAGTAAAACCTGTCTGAAAAATTCATTTTTAATGATAACGAAAATAATGTCTATGCAATAGAAAATAGTGCACTTTTTTTTTTTTAAAAAAAAAAGATAACCATAGCCATTGTATATAACTGTTTCAACGAGCTGACACTCTTTAGCAACAATACAATCACTCCACCTCCTTCAACCGTTTCAACAGTTCGCGCTAGAAGATTAGGTGTAATTGCTTCAAAATCCTGAAAAAAATATTAAAGAAACCTAAATCCAAAAACATATTAGCTGCAGATAAATTGCGATGTAACAAACTCAAAATGCTCTTGAAGTAATGATAACAGAACCTGAAGTATAAGCATTCCAAAAGTACTGCCAAGGATTTTATGTGTTTCTGCATAGTAACAATAACGGATCTGTGTTGATGAAATGAACAATTCAAATGGGTCATTATCCTAAAAAAATTCTAGTAACCAAGGACAAGAGACAATTGTTACTCGAAAAAGTTCCAACCTCATCTCCCATTAAAAATAGTTCAATTTCGGATTTTCTTGCTTACATCTTTACAGTTCTTCAAAAATCAGATACGAAGCAACCTTTACATGTATATGACTATTGCGTATTTTCTTTTTTAATTCCTTCATTCGTTTTTTACGATGTGAACTGAATCCAAGCTCTTTTTTATAGCACCACAGAACAGAAGGCCGAGCAGCAACAGTTGCTTTCGATAACACATGATGAAGTATGACAACCTGTAGCGCAAAGAAAACGTTAACGTAAACAAGTTGACGCAAAGAGAGAGAAAAAATTCAGATTTGATTTAAAGCATGGATGGGATTTTCAGCACCAAGAATACACCCGCAGAAGTCACTTCACTTACACAATAAAGTGAAGTGACTAAAACTGTAAGCTTCATATATAATATGGTTGAATCATTTTTTAACTTCTATGAGCATGAGCAGTGAGAAACAAAATAGGAAAAATGGAACCTGATCCTTCCCCTTGTCACCAATAATAACAAACATCGAACGGTGACCCATAGCGACTCCATTCTCGATAAGAATTCTAATCCGGTTATCCAGCTTTGTTCTTACCATATCTGAATAATACCTAAGATGCTTAAATTAAATATGCAGATGTAACCAACAAATTAGGAGAAGTTAAATACAACTTTAATACTTTTGTCGAAAAGATGAGTGGAAATAAAAAATGAGAAAACCGACTACGGATCTACTGAAACAGAATACAACATTACTCGAAACCATACGCAAATCCGGCAGGACATCCCACCCACGCAACACCTTGAAAGCCCTCCATTCCGGCCAGTCCTTCTTAAAGCAGCGCTGTGCAACAGTGACTAGTTCGTCTGTGATTATGAAAACTCTGACTCGCAGCTTGATCCATAATTGCTGCACAGGTTTAGCTTTGTAACTGGATGCTTTTTTTTTTGTACACTGGATGCTTCTCTTTTTTGTGAGGTAGACCAGTTAAGTGTTAGAGTTTAGAATAAAAGTGAAAAGTGGAAGCATTGCTTTATTTCATTTTTATAATTAAAGAAGTAAGGCTGTGCTAGAAGAGAGGCCTTCCTGTTTCAAAGCAGCTACCTTTGCGTCTGCTGTCACAGAGGGCTGCTTTGCTAATGGATCTAAGAGCTAACCCGGTGGATAGTATGTGATACGAATCAGTTTTGTAAATATCACAGTTACTATCTCCTCATTTTTTGAGACAATCGACATCATGTTTCATAACATTTAAATTTGTCTCTTTATCTGTCATACATGTATAGCTTAAAATCTTGTCATGTCTACCAGATATAAATGCTTTTTGTTTTTTATACAGCATAAAACGACATTTATGTTTAAATATCATACATTAATTGCAGTACTGCCAAGTGCAATATGTGAAGTGGCAAAAAGCTTATGTGTTGTTTTAATAATTTTACTTCATTCACAAATGTGCTGTAAGCGGAAATTGGTGAAGAGGAGAATAAAAGTACCGATGTGTACAGTACGGCAAGGTTTCTTAAAAAAGACAGATTCATCAAAACCACAAACTGCGACTAGTTCCACAAAAAGCGCTGTTAGTCAAACGGTTCGTGCAAATTCGATTTTTATCGAAGGTTGTGCTTGCCAGATGACACTCAGTTATTTCAATTTTTTTTCCGAAATTTTTTTCCGGAAGTAGAGCAAACAGACGATTCGGAGGAAAAAAAAGAAGGAAAATCAGGAAGGATAAGAATCAGAGGAAACAGCTGATTCAGTTTTTTGATTCTTTTTGAGCAACGTTAAATTTCAGAGCAAGTCCCTTCTAATGTTCATTCTCAGACTTAGTGTCTCATTACTCATTTTTCCTCCTCCTGAAGGACGAGCCTTTTGTTTCTGCAGTATTTTGATTAGAAACCTTAAACTTTTCTGTTCTCAAAAGGTTGATTATGCTGATGTCATACGACATGTGGTCGTATCATAAAAGTGAAGCAAAAGGGAAGAAATCTTATGCTTCAGTGAATGCATCATAAAATTGCAGAAAAATAAGCAGCCAGTAGACAAAACAGTAGTAATAAAAGTGGCCAAAAAAATCGACATTGGTACGCCAAAAGAAATGGTATTTGATTTTTTCTGAATTATTGTGAATTAGAAATTATGGGATTTAAGCAAAAATGGCTTCTTGTGTGCAAATCGCTTCCTTAATATATTCATATCTTCCTTAGTAAAATTATATAAACTTCTAAACTTGCATCAGATTATTGAAATTTCTTCAGATCACTATTCAAGTGATTTATGTTATTCTCTGTTCCCTTTGCTTTCTAAAATTGAGACTTCACTTCTTTCAATTTTTTTGGTTTTGTATGTGGGAGATCCTATGGTTTTAAAAGTAATTGTTGGAAAGCAGTATCAGACCATTGAGTTCAATAAGTTTTATAACTGTATAAAGTTAGAATGAAAGTTTTTCAGACAATGAGAGACAAGATCTCGAACACAGTCACCGGATTATTTAAAAAGGTTTGTGATAAATCTAGATTGATTCTAAATTTGTGTGTCTGCTATCGAATTTTTTTTTTTTTTTGTTAGCTCAAATCGTTATAAAGTCGAGGAATAAATTTCATTGTGGCTTAAAAGATAAAAATCTTAGAAACCACTGGAGAAGTTATGGGCCACTAATGTGCCTGAAAGGCTGAGTGCTATAAAAGCATTAAATATTTGTTCTGTTTGTTACAGAAAAAAGATTTAGAAGCAACCCAAGAAGATGGATTCGATAGCGATAGAAGGTAAGTAGAGAGTAAGACTATATTTTTTCACAATGGACTTTCTGCATTGAATTAACTTTCAACCCTTCTCCTGATCTCAGCTAAATGTTTCTTTGCAGTAGAGATATTGTAGAAACGACGAACGTGAAATGTCTAGGCAATTTGGACGAAATTATAAAGGTATAACTTTTGCAACCATTAAACTTTCCACAGGAAAAGTCCATTCAAACAACTTCAAAATTATGTGAGATAAGATCTGAATAATATAAATGACGTTGCATAGATTCTACAGAAAATACTACTACAATAAGTAGGTATTATCATATATAGTTATATATTAGCCTATCAGACTTGAAAAAGAATTTATTAAAAAAAAAAGAAATTAAAAGTAGTTTATGAAATACTGCTTTTCGCTTTCAGTTGTAATACAGTCTTCTGCAATCTTCATGAGTGACATTTCAACTTCAATTTTTTCGATTTTTCGAAACAAAGAAATTGAAAACTTGACACACATGTTAATTCATGCAAACAATGATTTGAACTTAGATAATTGAATTCTATGGTTGAATCAGTATGATAATTACTAGAATTTTAAGCAGCTTCGCTCACACATATGTAATGCTAACACAGATAGAGAAATAAAAGATTGGAAATAAAGAATGAAGTACCGTGTTATTTAAATTATTCCATACTTGACGAATTTCACTGAAGTTTCGCGTTTCTAGAGAATGTAGCTAGAGCTTCATTTTGACTTTATTTCTACATTCTGTTTTCCTTATTCATCTTTTGCTTTGTAGAATCGCAAATTGAAAATAAATAAAGAGATAGAAGAAATGAAATCTACACATGAAATGGATGATTTCAAACCTCTTAAGCCAGTTACCGATCCAAAATTGCATGTGAAAATTGCGGAGAAAAAATGTATCCTCTACGAAACGAACGATGAGCCAACTTTAGACGATGAAATAGAGGAAAGGATACTTTAATACCAATCAAAACTTCAATTTATTGTGCTTGCAATTATTGATATTGTTTATCTTGAAATTAGAATGTTAAAAAACTTTCACATCTGTCATATTGGCATCTATTTAATTAGAATTCAACTCAGTAATCAGTTATCATCCACAATTCATATCTTTTTCTCTCATGGGTAAAAAACATTCATCAAGTGAATATATGAATTTTTTTGACTGAAATAGGGAGGTGCTCAATCATTTACAAAGAATCATTATTAGTTAGATGAGAATTAGAAATTCATCACTTTAAACTATTAATTGAAACTGATTATTGTCTCTTCCTTTCGTCCAATATGTTGGGAACATACAGCAGGATTGATTGATCTGAAAAAAGCAAAGCAATAGTGAACTTCGCAGTTCATGGAATCTGTCATTCCTGCTCCTTTCAAAGCTGGTAGGTAAATCATGCATCATTGCTCTTATCGATTTCTATTAAATCTCTACTTTCATTTCTGATGTTCCCTGTAGAAAATCTGAGTTCCGGAAATATTTGGCTCAATTTGTAAGAAACCAGTAATCATGCAGAGAAGACTAGGAAATTTTCGCAATTTTTTTCTTTTATCTTTTTCTTTGCAATTATTGATCCTTTCCGAATGTTTGGTCAAACCGTACAACTGTAAACAAATACAGTTACCCCATCCAGTTGCCCATTTCTCATTCTTCCTAAGCTTTCTTTAACTATCGAAAAGTAAGCAACTGATGAATCAAGTGAAGGAATTGGAATTGTAATCATACTGCTGAGGAGGTGAACTGGCAGTCATAGCGTTTAATTTAAGATCGTGTCTCGTGTATGTCACAAACTCAAAGGACGAAGATAAGCAATTATCTAATCATGTGAAGACACAAATTCGCAGTGAACAGGGTAGGTAGAGAAAGAGAGAAAGAGAAAGAGGACATTTTGTTAAACTTTTCTGTTTAGGCTTAGAACTTGAAACGATGGGAAATAGAAAGAATACCATCCTATTTCTTTCAATAAGAATTCGTATATTTTCTCTTTCAGTTTGTTTGAAAAGTGGCAGAACACTTTTCTCGGAGACATCGCACTCATCACGTATCTCTTGCCAGCAGAAATCTTTGTCATCAAAAAATCTTTGATTATTTCCAGTCTTGGTAAAAGCAGTCTCGTCCTTTAGAGAATTATCCTGAAAACTTGAACTGGAGTCTAGAATTAAGCAAGGTGCAGAAGATTCCTCACTTGTTCCAGTTATGAATTAATTCATGCGTGAGAAAAAATTTTTCTTACTTGTATAAAGGAAATTATATAAAGGAAATTATGTGACGATCAGGAAATTTTTCATTTCATCAGCTAATACTCTTGTCTGGATTAGTTTTTAGAAGAATGTTTTTAAGATTACATTCCTCTGCTTTCTTTATTAAAAATGTGAATGCGATACAAAGAGGGAAGTCCTTCGAAAGGTCGTTTTTTTCTTTTTAAAAATTGATACCATAATGAAACTATTTTCGACCGTATCAATGAGTTTATAATTTCATCCAGTGCAGTGAGCGGTCCGAGAATTCGGGGATTATTAAACTATAGTTTTTTTAGTACTTTTTGTTTTTTGTCCATCCAGTGTTCTCAATTATTCTTTCTCTACTTATTTGACATTTTCTTCAAATGTTGATAAATGGATGTAAACTCAATACTATTATGCAAACTTTCAGTACGTCCTAAAAAATTCGTTAATGGATAAATAAATACAGTATTATTTTTCCAAAATATCATATGATAACTTCCGCTTCAACAAATACATATTTCTGTGTTTCATTTATTTGACCTTTTATAAAGCAAATTCACACTTCGAAAAATGAAAAGTCGAGATTGAAAATTGAATGCCAGTGGCCGATAGTTAATGATCTATGGTGTTATATAGCTATATTAGCGACTTCTTGAATTGCCACATTATTTCTTTAGCATTCGCACAATCAAAAAGACATGTAAAACAAAGTGAAAAAAAGATGTGCTAATTGGATGAATAAAGTTCAATTAAGGAAAATTCATCTTTTTTCAGTTCTTTTTTTTGTATTGACGGTGGGTTAGTTAATCGATCATTTATTTGACAAGCTCAAAATACGTCGACAGCTGTGCTATTGAAATGCATTTCGGTGTTGTACCATCACTGCAGTAGTCGTAAAGTTAATGTACTGCAAATACTTGAATGACTTTCTAGCCTGATTTTGAAAATTTCAGCAAAAGCTTTCATTAATTCTTGAAAAAATCATTCCTTCCAATTATTAATCCTATCACTAAGGTCAAATCATTTCCGCTGGTTAGCTCACTAGATAGTAGTTGACAGTTGTAGTGATTTGCTTCAAAGATTTGATTGGAATTTTTTGTTATTTCAGTTTTGTTGCATTTTTTTTCTTTTCTACTACTACTCTTTTTTCATTTATCAATGTCTATAGTAAAGTTTTTTTACCTGGATATATTTATATATTATACATTTATAATCGGAATTTAGAAAAATACAATCTGATTATCTTATATAAGGCCGATTATCAGTTAATAATTTAAATTAATGATGCTTTAGGAATTAGGGATGAAATACAAGCTCGAAACAAAGGTTGGAAATTGATGTTACTGAAAACGATATTGCAAAAAATGAGGTTTGTATTAGTTCATTTTTCAAAAAATTATAATTTTTTTACACTGAAAAGGAAAATAAATCATAAACCCTATTATGATAAAAGTATACATGGTTCTCTAATCGTTGGCTAAAAAAAGGCCTATCAAGACTTAAATTACTGAATGACTTTATAGTTGGAGATAAAAGCTTTTAAAATGTTATAAACGATCGATTAATTGAAATACTACTTTGAAGTATTTGTCTAGCAATAGACAATAGACTAATATTTATAAATTTTTTTTTTATGGATCTAATAAATCGTTAATAGTCGTAGTCATTTGTCCAGCAGTCCTTTCATTGTAGTGTCAATGAATTTTGTTCTCTAGCTATAAGATTAGCATTTTTCAAATTCGTTTTTTCTTTCTTTCTTTTTTTTTGTTTTCTGCAATTCTGAAAATCTCGAATACCGAAAAAATGACGTATTACGAGTGCTAGTGATTATGTGAATTAGTCGAATGGGTAACTGATGTTGGAAAATGAGTTGTTCAAGGCTTAATATCTCCTTGTTTGGAAAATAATTCTATTTTGTACAGTGCTGAAAAGTATTAAGGAAAACGAACTCTTTTGGAAGCAGTTATTTTAGTGATAAAAGAGCTGCTACTTAAAAGCAATTTTGTGACCATGATTAAGAGATCAGTAATTCTGCACACTGGCAATATCTCTGGAAGATCATGGCGTATAATTTACTTTCTCCTTTTTTAAACTCAATTTCTTTAAACTTTTTTACGTAAAAACAATCTTCATTTGATAATTTTTTTTTTTTTTTTTTTGCATGATGTACTTTGATATGTCAGCTGCCGATAAGTAATGGCAGAAAATTTTCATTCCACACTGCTCTTGTCTAAATCTATCATTTATGTATGACGTATGATGGTCTGACGATACTTTTAGATTCCCACTTTTTGCATTGAAATTCTTAATCATTTCTTCAGAATCTCTTTCGAAAATGCACGATCAGATCAAATCCTCAATTTTTACTGCAATGAATATTCATGCAATTCTGATAGATCAAAAAATTTGTAAATTGGATGAAATAATTTGTGTTCATTTGCAAAAAAGTGTATTAATTTCTGAAAAATTGAAGTATTACTCATAATCATAAAATGACAAAGAAGTGACAAGATAAAATTCTGGTCAATATATTCGTCATTGTACTGTTTGATAATGAAAAATTTTCTTCAAACATCTGGTTAGATATATCGCAGAGCATCTTGGAAGACATATAAATCTGTCATTTGTAACTCTTTCTAACGTCTTTCCATGCACCAGCAGCGGTGTTATCGGAAGTCGATAAATAGCTAATGTGAATAGCAATTGCTAATGTCCTCAACAGCGTTAGTCCTCGGTAACATCGATCCGTGCTCAATATACGACCATGAGACATTCATTATCTTCCTAACAAACCTCTGATGGCAGTAAGCCCTTTTCTTATAACTTTTATGTTTATTCCTGTTAGTCATGAACCACTGTCTTGTTATTTCTGGTCAGTTCTTATTTTTAAAGAACATATTTTAAATCCTTCTTCAAAAAATATATTTGCTGGTAAATGCTTCAAAAATTCTGTGGATTTTTATGAAATCCTTCTCAGAAACATCGTTTTCTTATTCTACAGATCTAGGTTGAATATCTACATGCTGTCAGTTTACGAAATTTTTTGCTTCAAATTTGTTTTAGGGGACGATTGTATTTCTATTTATAAATTTAGTCGTTAGAATTGTCATTTAAAATATGAAAATTTCCAGAAAGTTGGGGTATGTGGGAATGAGATTTGCTTGAGTCAACTTACTTGTAACCTGGATTTATACCTCATCAATTTAATACGGCTTAATATCACAGACAGAATAATCGTAATGTTCGGAAATTATTACCTTCAATAATAAGATTATGATCCTGCACTTTTGTCCTTTATGTGTCCTTTACTGAGGCAGTGCCTCTGCCAAGAAAATCTTTGATTTCTCTGTTACATCTAGAAATGTCATCCGAAAATTTCATGCTATTTCTTCAAATATAAATTCATATTTTATTTACATTTTGTTTATTACGTCCCTTTATTTCCGTGTATTTTATATTTTCGATAGAAACCTTTTAATATCCGTTTATAGAAACCACTGCTTTGCAAAACTATATTCATATTCATTGTTAAGACTATAATGTGTAATCATAATCAGTTAAATTTGCAACAATGCCCGGAGCTATGCATATAACTGTTAACGAGAAAGATGTCATCAAGGTCGTCTTGGAATTCCTGGAAACTCGAAGCTTGCATATTGCTCAGGTTCATTACAATTTGGTATGATAGATCAGTTAGACTAATTATAAGTGATATAGTTGCTCTAATATCTTTAAATTATATTCAGTTAGCACTGGAACGAGAGACTGGTATAATCAACGGTGACTTCTCGGATGATGTCTTGTTCCTTCGACAGTTAGTCCTGGATGGTCAGTGGGATAGTGCGTTAGATTTTGTCGAGCCTCTTCGGAATTTGCCGGATTTTGATCTGCGAACATTCCGATATTACATTACAAAATACAAATATTTTGAACTATTATGCATCAAACAGGAACCAGGCCCAATGCATGACAACGATTTTACCGTTGAGGTGGTAACAAGTCATACAAATAAAAAGTAAGCAAGGAAATGAATTAAAAGAAACTACATGTTTCCTCTTCCAGGAACTGGTAGAATGCTTGAAAGATCTGGAACATATATGCCCTACGTCAGAGGATTTTCATGCATTGTGCGCTTTACTCACTTTGCCTAAGTTATCTGATCACGTTGATTTCAAAAACTGGAATCCAAGTAGCGCTCGAGTGGAATGCTTTCGAAAGGTTATCTGGAGTAACAGCAAATTTTTATTTTTGCACAAATTGTGAGTCAAAGAAATGATGTAAGTTACATTGCATTTAGAAGTAGATTCGAAAGCATAAAAGTGGCTTTATGAAATAACTTAAACAAGTTATGAGTATAATGAGCAGAAAAATATTGCCGATAGACTAATAAGGATTCATTTTCAGATCGAACCAATGGTTACACCTTTACTACCTTCGACAGTGAGAAACGCGGATCAAGCACTATCGCATTCATTGAATGATCGCTTGATGCAACTGGTTGTGAAGGGGACAATGTATGAAGGTTGCGTGGATTACTGTCAGGCACAGGCTGTCAACGATCAGAAAGGTAAATATTTCTTTGTGAACGACTAAACAGTGAGTAAATAGGCTGGGAAGAATTAGGTCTTGCATTGAATTCAATTAAATGAATACTTGTGAGAAACAGTACATGTAAATATAACTGAACAAATATAGTCATGCAAACTGCACTAAATTAAGTGAGATGTCAAAAAATATGAACATCCAAAATTAGAAATTTGAAAGGATCCCTATTCTGGATTTATCTATGTTGCTTGGCGAATAATACCGTTGAGCAAAAGAACTTTTTCTCACTGTTATAGAAGAAATTAAATAACGTGCTATCAATTGTTATGAAGGATGTGAGATAAATAGCATGGTAGATAGTACTACTAGAACAAATAAAATGAAGCCTTGGATCTGTCAAGTCATATGAAGATGACCCATAGAGTACATTGAGAGGCTTGCAGAAAATCCGCTAGGTGCATTTAAATATTTTCTCCGATATAATCGCTATAATTAATTTGGCTTCTACTATTACAGCGTACAGTTCGTTATTATAAATAACGTGTTAGGATAATATGTAGTAGATAAAATTCAGCAAATAATTATGTAAGGGATGAAATAATGATGAAATTATCTAATGTGTAATTATCTGTTTAGGTATCGAAAAAGGCGCAGTTCCAACAGCACTTTTATCTGCCAAATTACGGTTAATGAATACAGATTTATCACTAATATCTTGGCTTGCAGCTATTGGTCGTGAACAGTTCACAATACCTTTTGAACAAAAAGCTTTGGATTTGAAATTTGATAAAGTGAAGCAAGTTTCGCGACTATATTCAATAATAATCTATATGCGCTAACTACTGAAACATTTCTAATGTTCTAGATTCTACATCTCTAATGTTCTGGATTTCAGTGATTTAATCCAAGATAGATCGTTTTTCTTAAGGACACAATATTTTTGAGAGAAATATTTCTAATTATCATGTGTACATTTTCTGTTGGAATTGATCAATTCAGAAAACCTAAACTGGAAGCTCAATGGACAGAACACATTCTGGCAACACCAATCAAACCTGATGGCACCTTTCCACACGCTTTGGTTCCAAACATTAAGTTGAAGTGCGCTGAAAAAATGAGCCGTTCTATGGTACTACCATCGATGTCATCATCAATTGCTGTCGGTTAATTTTGAATTGTTTCGACGATACGCCAGTTTTTTATCGAAAAGTCAAGATTTTGCAATCAAAAATATCCATCCCTTGTTCGTCTTCGCTTCCATAATTTGCTAAATGAGGTAGGACTGATTTGAAATAACGATTACAAAATTTTCGAAGAATTCTCCTTGAAGGTGTTTCATCCGGTACACGAAATTTCTTGCACCCAATGTCGTATTCTACAATGCCATCAGTCGGTTTCTCAATACAGAATAACACGGAAGAGCATCCTAAAGAGGTGATGGCTCAGAGTCAAATGATTGATGCAATGTTTGAAAAATCGGAACATACTAGAAGTAGCCGACCTGATAAAACATACGATCGATTGTCATATCCGAATGCAACAGGTGTAATGCTGACTGCTTTACAACGGAATCAGTAAGTTGCATTTCCCGGTCTTACAGGAGGATTTTATCGTAACAAATGGCCAAAAATGCATCACAGTCTCACCTTATCTTAATCTATTTTTTTACCATCTTTCCACATACAAGATGTAACCATTTCAGGCAAGTCATTACAGCACAGAATATGGATATAATTAGCTCACGGATAATGGACTCGATGGCACAATTAACCTTCTCAACGGACAATACGCTACGTCATCAGCTAGAAGACATGGCGAGACGTGGCCAACGAATCGGCTCCCTGCCACCAGTACCTGAACTTTCTACACCTAGCGAATGCTCTTTGGTTGAATCGACACGAACTGAGAATTCCCTAAATATTATTAATGCACCAATCAACAACGATTCAACGCCTCCAATTCCATTACCTACGCTATCCACAGGTGTGAATAACGCGATGAGCACATCCTTATTTCAGGAATTTTCAAATCGGCAACTGCGTCAGCAAGGTTAGTCATAATTGAAAAAAACTGCTTACCAATTATATTCATAGACACTAAGATGGCTGTAATCAAATTAATTAAAGGCTATAACATTAAAAATTAATTCTTTTCGTGACAAGATTCGAACGTGTCTCGAAAGTCCATCCAGTTCACCTATTCTCATGTACAATATATTAATATCGTTCTTTTTGAGGAAGACTGCACTTTGCCGCGCCTTTACAATCTTCTCAAATTGCTGATTTAAATAATCAGATGCATAACACAACATCTACGCCGAATACGTCAGATTTACCAATGGCTGGTGGTGTGTCGTCATGTGCAGCTGATTACGCTCAATGGAAGACAAATAAAGTTCCACTGACGGTGCCAGTTATTCAGAATGATTTAATTCATGCATACAAACCATAATTGTACCCAATTTCTGTTTTTTTTTTTTTTTTTCTTTAGTTTAAGCGTCTAAGTTTTGTTTTCACTGCCGTTGTTCACCTTGTTAACTTCCAATGATTCTACATTTTTACTTTCAAAATTCTTTAGTCAAGCAAAGTATCAAAGGCACTATCTATTTCGCCAGAAGCCATGACGACTTCAGAGTGTCACGTCGGACCTACAAAATCAGATCGATTACCCGTTTGCAGAAGAAGTGCCAGTACAGTTGGTGTTCAGACTGCTGCTGTGGTTTCTCAAGCAGCTTGCTCAGCAAGTGGATTTAGTGTGCAGTTTGTTCCAATTTGTCGGTAAGTTTCGAGTTCGTTTCTATGAATGACATTTTTCAAATATATCGCTTAAAATCCGGTTTTGCCAATTGATATCCTACATACTTTTTACCAGGTATGAAGATGTACAAGCAATACGGACTGTGGCATTTCATCCAACTGGTCGATTTTTTGCATTGGGAACCAACTCGAAACAAATGCTTATTTGTAAATATCCTGACCTCAGGAAGTTTAGGTACATTGTCTTTATTTCAGATATTTTTATAAAAAGAAATTTTATGGACTGAAAAATAACACCTGTCATATTCTTTGTTACCAAAAATTGAAAAATTATGGTCTCTAACAGAAGAAGTAGTGGACCGGATAATGTCAGACATATCCTTTTATGGATCATATAAAAAGTAGTGGCAGTTGGTTCTACTCACTAAACAGTTACTTTATAAGTCTTCCACCAAAAGGATCTATAGATAAAGGATGGGAGCGCGGATAGGTGAGTGAAAATCTGTGTAATTTAGTTTCTTTTTTTGATTTGTTTTGATTCTTTTTCATTCCAGACCTGAAGATGCTGCACATCATGTTGAGGTCGTGTTGTCAAGGCCAAAACAGCATCGTGGCAGTGTTTATTGTTTGGGATTTAATCCTACCGGTGAATTACTTGCAACTGGTTCCAATGATAAAACACTTCGATTAATGGCCTTTAACACTGAGCATTGCAAAATTGGTGCGCTGTTATATATAAAGTTGTGTAAAACGTTATATAAACGAGTCGGTTTGATTATTTATTCCTTTTTTAGAAACCAAACTCTTGACAGCATTTCTGGAAATGATAACTTGTGTTAGAGGCAACCGATTAAATTCTAGAAAATTCAGGTGCGGAAACGGAGTTGAATATTCACGACGGTACAGTGCGTGATTTAATTTTCATGGAAGATAAGATGAGTCGAAGCACAATATTAGTTTCCGGTGGTGCTGGTAATTGCCGCATCCATTTAACGGATTGTACTACGGGTCAACCATTAAGCTCATATCAAGGACATACCGGTAGGTTTTGATCGACGAGAATCTGCCGATATGTCTAATGGAAGCTCTACAAGCATACCTGAATTTCTTTCACCACTCTCAAATGTACCAATCAAAGTGCATTAAAACACATAAAATTTGAAGGAAGTGCAACAAAATCGTTAACTTTCAGCTCCCATTCTTGGCTTATATACATGGTGTAACGGGTATTTTGTTAGCTGTTCACAAGATAAAACGATACGATTTTGGGATCTAAGAGGCCCAGAAGCAGTAAGCATCATTTCTCCTAAATGTAAAACTTCGAGTAAGTCCCTTTGCAGCACAGTTAAAATTTTGTTTATTCAGTTAGTAATCATTAATTTCTAACATAGATCAATTCACCAGCTTTATTCACTCTATCTGCTTTAGATGCACCAGTGACATCAGTTTGCGTAGATCCAAGTGGAAAATTACTAGTATCAGGACATGAAGATGCATCAGTAATGCTTTATGATATTGTCGGTGGTAGAACTGTGCAAATTTACCGACCACACGGCGACGAAGTTCGTACTGTACGATTCAGTAACGCTGCATATTATCTTCTTAGTGGTTCTTACGATAAAAGGTAGCTTTATTAAGTTCTCATTACAGATGTCCTCATTTTTTAAATTGTTCAGATTATTGGTGCATCCTTTGTAGAGTGGTTATCACAGATATGAGAGGTGATTTGATGACACCGTTAATGTACCTCCCAGTCGCTGAGCATAACGACAAAGTTATACAATGCAGGTGATCATTTCTTAATCTTTAATTAGCTTTAGATGTCGCTACTTAAATTACACACCAAGTTCACCTTTATACGTATACACTCAAATTACATAAATCATGATATTAATGTTTCTTTACACATGCAGTCAATTAATACATGTTTTACTGAGATCATCGTCAGGGAAGGTCTCATTTTTTTCCAGATGGCATCCACACGACTTCTCATTTTTGAGTACCAGCGCTGATCGTACAGCCGTCTTATGGTCGCTCCCGCCCCCACCTCAATATCATTAATATTCTCCGAAATTTGCTTTCAAAACCCAATTCCTGAAAGAACAAGAATGAACATGTTGTGTTTTCGCTCTCAATGAAAGGTCATTTATTTGTGTAAGCACAATAAATGTTTACCAACTCCGAATGCTTTGTATTTATTTCTTGCATTGCAGCTGAAATTTCACTTAGTGATTAAAGTTCTAACATTCTTGTTTTAAGAGAATTTGGAATAAATTTGTCTGGAAAAGTTAAATATTCTACGACAACAATAACTTCAAGCAATAACTGTCCTTAAAAAATAAGTTTGGGAGATGTGACGCGAAAAGGTAGCTAACTAAAGTTAATAATGCTTTATAGACAATGTTTCCAAGATTAATTAGTTGAAAAATGAAATAAGATATCTTACAATCTATCCATTTTTAATATTGCAACAAAAATTCAACAAACTTTTCTTAACCTCTCTCCACAACGTGAAAGGAGACAAAAATGAAAACAGAGAAACAGAAACTAAGAAGTGCCTTATGGCAGCTCACGAAGTGCTTCCAGATTTCGAGGCCATGTAGGAAGTTTTTTTGGTTTTAGATCTTGTTGATGATAAAGTGACGATAACGTTTTTCCTTTAACCCTTTGTTGAATGGAAATAGACAACTAATCAACGAAATTATTACTATTTACATTACAATTTTTGAAAATATAAAGAATACAGTTGTTTTTCTTTAGTTCATATGGGATATAATTGTTATAGCTGTGGATGAGAATTTGAAGTTGTACTCCAGAATTGAGGTAACAGAAATGAGTGTTGCTTAAAAATGGTAGTTACTTACCATTGCAGTGTGACCGCTTATAATGATTTTACAATTGCAAGCAAGTTCCACTATCAGGCAGATTTTCAAGACATTAAAAATCAAATTGGAGGATTTACATTATTTTAAACATAACATTAGTTACAAATTATTATCATTAAGTTGAAAAATCCCAAAAACATTATAAATAAGTCATCATCATAAGATTTGAACAGTTTATTACCTCATTACTTACTCTTAAAGTTGAAATTATGACTTATTACCTTCAACCAAATATTCAATTTTTAATTTAACCATCTCGAAATATTTGTATGATACAGAAGTATTTTTATCATTCCGTATTTCTATAAGATTTATTTGGGTTGCAACAAATCTCATAGATTGAGTATTATGCTTGGTCGAGACCAGTCTTTTATTATTATTTTGAAGAGAAAACAGGGGCAGCGGAGCTGTGTTCAACAAGGTACCAATATTTAAACCTTGTCCTCACGTGACATTCTCAACCTCCCAGCAAGAGTAATTTGAACCAATAAGAAGAAAGTGGATACCTGTCCTCATGTCCATCTTCACTTCTCCTTCTCTCTTTCGTATTCCCTTCCTCACTCTCTTCCTTTTTACAGATTCAAGCCCTGTCTCCTCTCCCTATCCTTTTAAACATTCCCGTGATGTGTCGAAATGCAGCTGGTGCTGATTCATTTAACGAAAATAAGTTGGAAGAGATGCTGTATGATTCATCTCATTTACTTCTATAAACTGTCTTAACCTCTTAACTTAACGTCCGTTCTATTCCAGGTGACCTGGTCATTAAGATTGTTTCGAAAGAATCCACAAATCGTCGTTAAACTACTCTCCACTGCTCTCGAATGGGTAAACTTCAAGAAATCAGCGAGCAGATCGATTTCGCATCTGAAGAATTAAAAATACTTCAATGGTGGCGAAAAGAGAAGATATTCGCTAAATCTTTGGAGTGAACTTTATTGTTGTTTGTTGTTTAACATTCATAAGTGATTCTGTTAAATTTTCTTTAACATCTAATAACGTTCTAGTTTGAACAAATTCAGATGCTATATCTATGGCTCAAGAATTTTCGTACTTTTCAACTATTTTGTAAATGCTCAAGAAGTACTAAAATATCTTCACAACGATTTTCTCTATCATATTTCTGGTATAATTTTCTATCATAATAATTTATCGAAATCCTTATCATCATTACATTTTGTAGCAAAATTTAGGCTCAGCAAAGACCGAATACGTTATACATTCTACGATGGACCTCCGTTTGCTACAGGTTTACCTCACTATGGTCATATTTTGGCTGGAACTATTAAAGATGTTGTTACTCGTTGGGCACATCAAAACGGATATTTTGTTGAGCGTCGCTTTGGTTGGGATACACATGGCCTTCCAGTAGTATGTTTTGAAATCTTTTAAAAATGAGTTTTTGTAAAGATGGGAAATAGCATTATTTTAAAGGATATAGCTGGTAAAACGATATTATTTCAGGAATACGAAATCGATAAAATACTTGGAATTAAAGGTCCTCATGATGTTTTGAAATTAGGCATTGATAAATATAATGCTGAATGTCGAAGTATTGTTATGCGATACGCGTCAGAATGGGAGGTTTGTGCAGTGTCCCAGCTGTATTCTTTGTTACTGTAAAATACTTGTTCCAAAATATTCATGTTATTGTAATTTTTTTCTTTACCTTTTCTAGAATTTGTTATTCCAATTTTATTCGTAAGGAATTTTTTATAGAATGCGGTTGAACGTATGGGACGCTGGATTGATTTCCGAAATGATTATAAGACACTTTATCCATGGTTCATGGAAAGTGTTTGGTGGGTGTTTAGTCAGTTATTCAAAAAAGGACTTGTGTACAGAGGAGTCAAGGTATGTTTTCATTTGATTTTGCTGATGATTCTTTCTTGTATTCACTCACACAGTTAATAGGTGAAACAGTTTTTTTCTTTTTTTTTTTTTTTTTTTTTTTTGCGTCTATGAAGAATGAGATGATTCCTTATTTCAATTTTGATTTGGAAATATACTCTTGAATATGAAAAAAACATTTCATTACTTTATATTTTGAGGAACTAAAATAGCGTTTATTTAGGTCATGCCGTTTTCGACAGCTTGTTCTACACCGCTTTCAAATTTTGAAGCTGGACAAAATTATAAAGATGTTGTTGATCCTGCAGGTATTCTGATTTAATGGTTACTTATTTCTGCAATTGTGAATTGCGAATTGTCATCTCATTCACGAAGTATTTGATGGAGATAAATGGATTGTTTTTCACCCTCTTAGAATTTTAGATGGTTCATATTAAGAGTCGAAAATTGAGCTAATCATTGTTTCTACACGATCGGGTTCAGTTATATTGAATTTCAAAGGATTCAAAATTGGAAGATATTAATGGAGGAAAATTTTGATGTAAATGGGTCATTTTCGTTTTAACTTTCCAAACCTTCTATCAAATGCTGTTTTTAGTGGTCGTTGGTTTCACAATGGATGATGATTCATCTATACAACTAGCTGCATGGACGACAACACCGTGGACTTTGCCAAGTAATTTATGTGTAGCTGTTCATCCAGATCTTATTTATATCACAGTTCAGGATAAAAAAACTGAAAAGAAATATATCTTAATGGAAGAGGTAGCTTCATTTATCATTATCAAAATGATGTAAATAAACAAGCTGTTTGCATTGCTATTTTATAAATAAGCTTTCCTGCAAATTCAGCTTTTTTTAATTGATGGATAAATATGTGCTTTATTTGTGATTCTTCAGTCTAATTTACTTTTCAGAGAATATCCGAACTGTACAAAGATGTCGAGGATTACGAGATTGTTGATCGATTCAAGGGAAAAGTTTTAGAAGGTAAAACCTACCAGCCACTTTTTCCGTATTTCTCCGAAATGAAAAATAAATATGGTGCATTTCGGGTTCTTGTTGCTACATATATCACTACTGACCAAGGTACTGGTGTGGTCCATCAAGCTCCCTATTTTGGAGAGGTAAGTTATACAAAACGCTTTGCTTTTTTTCTTTCGTCATCAAACGTTTGTGTTCACGTTTTTGATTCCTGTTATTTTTAGGCACTTATCCTTATTACTTTGCCAACTTTCAAACTATTAACTTTTAGTCGAGATTTCAAATTAGGCATTTCAAAGCAAATTGACTACATAGCCTACAATTATTCTATTAGAATAAATCGAAATTGGTTATATTTCGATTTAGATTGATTTCCAAACATGTTTGGATAACGGTGTCATAACTCGTGATATGAAACCGATCTGTCCAGTTGATGAGTGTGGTCGATTTAGAGATGAAATCATTGATTTCCGCGGTCAATATGTGAAAGATGCAGACAAAAATATTTGCAAATACTTAAAGGTTTGTAGACTGAGTAATGAAACTTCTTGGCATAGTAGTTGACTTCGACTTTAATTTTTTTTTTTCGGTTATTCCGCTTTCCTGATCTTTTCCAACTGTTTGTTGATATATTCAGTGTTCTGAATCAGATTACGACATATTACTATTCTTAATTTTAGCAGCATGGAAATCTTGTCAAATTGAGTGAAGTGAAGCACAATTATCCTTTTTGTTGGCGATCCGATACACCACTGCTGTATATGGCGGTACCATCCTGGTTCATTCGCGTTGAAGAAATCGTGCCAAAATTGCTAACCAATAATGACAAAACTTACTGGCTAGTTTAATGCTGCTATCTAAGTTGCGATATAGAAACTTTAATCTTGAAACTATGTTACGATGAGATATTAAGATAAGTTTTTCCAGGGTTCCGTCTTTTGTGAAGGAGAAGAGATTTGGAAATTGGTTAAAAGATGCTCGAGACTGGACAGTTTCAAGAAATCGATTTTGGGGCACTCCAATAAATTTATGGGTTAGTGATGATTTGGAGGAAATCATTGCGCCAGCTTCAATTGCTGAGCTAGAAAGATTGTCGGGACAAAAAGTAACCGATCTGCACAGAGAAAAGTGAGTTTTTGAAGTGATATAAAGTGATTAAAATATCAGGTATATGGATCTACTGAGATCCTTAAAATAAAGTGAGAGAAAACTAATTCTGAGCATATATATATAAGCGATGAATTTTGTTTTTCAGTGTCGATCACATTACAATACCATCATCCACTGGTCGTGGAGTGTTGCATCGGGTTAGCGAAGTTTTCGATTGCTGGTTCGAGTCTGGTTCAATGCCTTACGCTCAAAATCATTACCCATTCGAAAGAAAGAATGATTTCGAAAATAATTTTCCAGCTGATTTTATTGCCGAAGGTTTTTGATGCTATTTTATAAATATGATTTTGTGAAGCATGGCGCGAAATCATATATGGATTGTTTTTCTCTCGCGATAGTTCAGTAAAGTTTTAGAATCCGAAGTATTTATTTGACTTATGTAGACCGATTTATATTATTATATTTATCAGTAGAATTAGGATTATGTACAAATCAGCTGCTTACATTGATGAAAAAAGCTTAGCTTCTACGGTATAATTTATAATGGCATAAAAAAGTTCATGTAGATAGTAATGGTTAGAAAATGAAGTCAAACTTTAGGAAAAACGTAATTTATTCAATATCCTTTGCATTTTTATCCTTTTCATACGTGGTAATACTGAAAAAGAAACTCCATTAGTTGGATTCATGCAGCGTTAGTGACTGTGATTTATGGGAACTGGGCTTTCAAGTTATTTTTTAGTTCATCTCGAAATTACGAGATTGATAGAACGGCGATTTTCTTTTCTTTTTTCGCCATTATTCTTGAAAGGTAATCTTGCTGCAGGTTTTCAGTTGTTACAATTTTTTTTAAACAAAAAAGTTTTGTTAGTTGTAGCCTTATTAGGTTGTAAATTCATAGGCATCGATCAAACACGAGGTTGGTTTTATACCCTTATGGTTCTCTCAACGGCGCTGTTTGATCGACCACCATTCAAGAATCTTATTTGCAATGGTCTCGTACTTGCTGCTGATGGCTCAAAAATGTCGAAGCGAAAGAAAAATTATCCGGATCCTTTGAAGGTTGGTTGTTGAAATTCCTACAAATTTCAAAAACTTGGGGAGACAGTAACTTTTCATACACAAGTTTATAATACTGTTCACTGTGCATAAAAACCTTTACAGATTGTTGAAAAATATGGTGCTGATGCTTTGAGAGTTTATTTGATCAATTCACCTGTTGTTCGTGGCGAAAATTTGCGTTTTCGAGAGGAAGGTGTTAGAGACGTATTGAAAGATGTATTATTACCATGGTACAATGCATACAGATTTTTCGTCCAGAATGTGAAAGTTTACGAATATGTTAGTTTTTTGTTTATTGCGGTTCTTGTTTGTCTGCCGTGTTTAAAAGAAATTTGGGCTTTAAAAATGCTGTTACCCTTTTTATAAGACAGTCAATTTTAGTCTCTTTAATACTTTAGAATTATATCATTTAGTTTTTTTTTAATAACATGGTGCAGTTTTGAACTATCGTGTTTTAGACTATTAATGAAGAATTTACATTACTGGACGCTAAATCGATTAATGTAATGGATAAATGGATTATGTCGTTTACAAATAGCTTGCTAAATTTTGTTAGAAATGAAATGAGTGCATATCGACTTTATGCAGTTGTCACGCCACTAACAAAATACTTCGACTCTTTAACAAATTGTTATATACGCTTAAACAGGAAAAGGATGAAAGTAAATCTTTGTTTCTTTTAGGTTTCTATGGAATATAATTAAATTAGGTGTATTATAATCTGTGGTATATTATAATTATAAACTTAATATCTTTTTCTTTGGGGATGCTCCACTCTTGCTCTCTTACCTTTTTTTAATTAATGGATCATTTATATTCTCAATTGATGGGTTCGTTAGTTTTGGCAAAAGCTTTTCTATTGAAAATCGGACTGCAAAGTTCTAATGTTTTTTTGTTGCATAATTTTTTTGTCCTTTTTATGTTCACTGTTTAAAAAATTAGCTTCATTAGATTATTTTGCTTGAAAAGATTGTCTGCATAAATTCTAGGGTGAAGATGGCCCAAAAGAATGTGCTCACAGCCTCTCGACATTAGGAAATGTTCTCCTGCTGATTGTCCGACTTATGGCACCATTTACACCTTTTTTTTGTGAACATATGTGGCATAATTTACGGCATATTTCTTTATCATCTAGTGAATCTGTACATTTTGAAATGATTCCACAAGCATTGTAAGAATTTATTTATGGTTTGTTTATTGATTTCTTATTACCTTATCATCGATAATGTGAAACAGTACTTTTATCTGGATACAACTAGTTATCATATGGGATAGTGTCGTCTTGCCTAGAAGCTTTTGGAGCATATTTCTTTTACAATACTAAACTGGGCGAAATGAATGTATCCCAAAACGCAATAGGAAGTATTTTCTTTTACTCTCATGACTGCGGCAGGGTTTCTATTTTTGGTTATTTGAATTTTCAGAAGTGAGTTAATAGACAAATCAGTGGAGAAAAGAGTTGCAAGAATGAGAGCAGTTATTGATCTTGTCCGCGTTTTGCGGGAAAGAAAGGGTATACCAGTCAAGGTGCATTAATTCTGTTTTTTTTTTTTTTCGTCTAGCAGTTTATTTATGTAATAGTTCAGTAAATTTCAATTTCCATCATTTCCGAGCTTTTGAGGATATATATATATATATATATATATATATATATAATGTATTTTTCACATTTATAGCAATATTTTACAGTATCCGCTGAAAGAAATGATCGTAATCAATCGTGAAAAGCAGTTCTTAGATGACATTCTCTCAATGCAAAATTATATTGTAGCAGAAGTTAACGTAAGGATGCTGATTGTTTCACACAATAAAGAGAAATACGGTGTTCATCTGAAAGCGGAACCAAATTTTCGCCTACTTGGTACCAGATTGAAAGGCGATCAAAAGAAAGTTGTTGATTATCTGAAGGTTGTTGTGGACAGATTTGAAAGATATTCTATATATTTTGCATTAAATTTTTAAGCATTTTTAGTTTTGGATTTTAGGTGTAATCTAGGTACTTTGCCACTTGTTGGAAAACAAGTGAGGCTTTATGCATTTTAATATTTTATAACGATTTAACAGTGGAGAGATTTTTTCTTGCATTAATAAGTGTACTTTCAGCATTCATTTAAAAAATTACTTAAGTTTCGGAAAGATTCCCTTTTTTTCCAGAATCATGTTACGGAAAATGAATTGGAGCAGCTTGCGGAACAGGGCACATTGAATATATTGGGTTATGAATTAACTGATGAAGAAGTGAGCTTATCTTATGCATGTTGTGGTATTCAAACTGCTGGTGAACAAATGGAAGCGCACTCAGATGGCCAGGTCTTTCTGAAGCTATTTGTTATTTTTATTATTATTTGTAACTCTAAAAACGGCGGTTGATGTGCGTTCATGTTTTATGGATATTCTGAAGTTTTATTCATTCGTAATTTTTTGACCGAAATTTTTGATAATTTTTGACCGAAATTTTTGATAATTTTGATAATTTAGACAATAGTGATAGTGGATACTACCGAAGATGACATTCTGAAAGACGAAGGCTTTGCACGTGAAGTTATCAACCGAGTGCAGAAGCTTCGTAAAACTGTAAGTTCTTAGCCTTGTTCTAATTGGGTAAAATGAATGACAAGTCATTTTAAATAACAAACTACATACATGATCAGATTATTATGGTTTCTGGTTTTCCATAAATATCATTCCTTTCAACAGAATTTGCATCTCAATTCCTTATTCAGATTTTAATATTGAGTTGTTGTTCCATACTTTTGGCAGAAAGAGTGGAAACTACGTTATGTTACAGGCCAAATTGATGCCAAACGATATGGCAGTAACATACTGCAAAGTAACTCCTCCTAACCATCGTCTAACTGCAGTAATTAAAGATTACAGTGAGTTTATTGAAAACACAACGGGTACTCCAGTACGTTTAGCCAGTGTACCAAATGATGAAATACCAGTTGCAGTATCTTGCAGCTCTGTGAAGAATGCACAAGTAGAGGTATGTTGACATAATGTTCAGTTTCGAAATGACTAATATGTGCTTCTTAGTAAGTGACAGTTATGTTGTAAGAAATCAAAAAGTTTTTCTCTACCTGAAGTGAATATATTTTTTATAATCCATGCTTGACTAATTTTCGGTGGGTATTTCTAATCTAAATTGATTTAGTTACATCTGGTCTGCTACCGGACAACTTCATCTGCAGTAACAGTGCATTATGGTTCCCGAAAGCACCGTATATTGCTAGTAGCAAATGATGCAGTCCTAACACATACTAGGTTACTTTATGAAGTACGTACCGCATTTTCCTTATGGTCCAAGTCAAATTTATTGCTTTCCTTAGAGCCACTGCCCGTGGCAGCATATATATCGTCTAAATGTAATTTGCTTGATCTGGCTAATAAAGATATTCATGTTATTATCCCTTGATAATTTTTGTTTTTTCTTTTTGGGTGACTTTTTTTCGAAATTTTTCTGAAATTTACCGTCACTTGAAACCTAATATTGATTATCCTACCTGTTTTACCATTCTTCACGGTTGTGTCTGAACGCTATCTGTACTCTTATTCAAGATGATTTAAAATATGTCTGAGAAGCACATTTTTTTCAGTGTTAATTTGTAATTTAAATATTTTCCAGATCTATTTAATGTTCACAATAGTTCTAATATATGTCTCCCATATTCTTATAACCTTTTTTATTGCATCGTACACTTGTGGCTTCAACTTTATAGAATTCATGCTGATTACTCCTCTTCTATTGTAACTACAGCTAATTCTTTCTTTGCATTTTTTTTGTTGGTGTGTTTATCAGTCAACATTGTTGTTAAATCATAAATAATTTGTTACAAGTTTGCGAGGTAAAATGAAGAAACCTGCATTTTCTTGCTTCTGCTGCATTCCAAACAGTAAACTAATTATGCAGAAATTGACGCCATGCAGTTATCGTCAAAAAAAACTGTAGAAACTTGCAATACAAAGCCGTGGTGGGAGGTTAAGAGCGCCGATATTATCAGATGGGCCTAGGTGGTTCTGGCTCACTCTCCTCCATCGTGATCTTCAACATTTTAAGTTGTTGCATCAGGTATTCCTTTTCCATCTTCAGTGTTTGAACTTCACTTAATGCCTCATCTCGTTCCGATTTTATCTGCAAAATAATCTCGTCCAAAAAAGTTTTCAATTTTGAAATAATTGAGTTTCGTAGTATAATGAGCAACATTTCAAACTGCGAGCGTTTATGCAATATTTGGTTTCTCTGGAGATTATTAAGTATCAAATATGTTGATTCATTATTGAGGTGTAATAAGTTTAATTCTATTTTCCAAACTGTAAGTCAGCGCGTTTTTTTATCACATTGGCAATTTCTAGAACTAGCGGAGGAGGACAGACCGCTTCAATTTCTCTTGCATCCTTCTGTGAAGTTGTGCCACTGTTGAAGGATGTTTGTTCTTGAAAGCGTTTTAACTCCTCAATCTAAATTCACAAATTAATGTGAACAAAACGATCACAATTTATGCAATAGGCATGATGCGTAGATAAGTGTTTTTGCACCTGGGAAGGAATTAATATCCATCTAATAAGAATAAGAGTAGTACTGAGATCACGAGACTTGTTCAGTAACTATTTCATCAAGGATTTCAGGTTTGAAAGGAGGAAGCTATTAATCATAACACAGTCCAATAGTTTTGATCTGGCGATTAATAACTAAAGTCCAGTGCATTATAAACATTTCAAGAAACCTCCTCTTTCGCAGCTACACGAGAAGCTTCAAGTTCAGTACATTTAGCTTCCATCATCATTAATTCAGTTTGCAGTTCACTGCATCGATTTTCCAATCTCCGCATACTCCTATAATATTTTCATTTCGCTCTCTTTCCGAAAGAATAAATTTCTTTGAATAAAATATCGAAAAAAAAAAAAAAAAAACCCACTCGAATAGCTTTCCCTGTGATCCATCCAAACGCATCCATCGTGAAAAGCTCATATCGAACTACAAAAATTGATTTCCTTAAAATTTAAAGCAAAACTAATCATTGGGTAGAAATGATCTCTAATCTAAACAAATTTCGAAATATTTTAGTCCATTAAACTTTTTTGATGCTTTTTCAAACCAAAAATAAGGAAAATAAAGTGTTTACAAGATCATGTCTTTCTTCAGTCTCATGAATGTGTTCATAAATGTTTTTCATTAGTTCCAAACAAAATCAGTGACATCACCATCCTTCATATCAGATATTCAGAGATCGAAAGATGATTTATATCCAGAATATGCGCAATCTAGTGTCTACTACATTTTGACCTGTTCCTTTCTATCATAACTTCATAAATCATGAAACTAACCAAGGAAATATCAGAGTTAAGAACTGAAGAGTAATCTTTTTGTTGTTCACAACCTTACTTGATACAATTATAACTGACGTATTCTATACCTGTTGATCGGTCATTGCTGAGGCATGCATGTAATCCGGTCGTGCCTGGCACTCTTCGTCAACCGTTACTGATGGTGTCTCTGGCGGAGAATCCACTTCTAGTGGCTGAAATCAGTATTCATGTTTAAAAGGTCAAACAGTATTTTGATCATGAAAAAAAACTACATTGTTTCGTTTAACTGTGAATGTGTTTCTACTTTTGTTATTACTATGACGATGTTCTGCGTTCTTCTTGAAATGTGGTGTTCCCTTGAAATTTCAACTTTTAGCAAATTTCAACAATTTTTAAATTCCAACACAAAATGAAAAATTAACCATTCGGCTGGCTATTCGTTCTTTTTGCAATAAATGTATGTGAGCTTTCATACGTGAATTTTCAGCTTCCACAGCTCGTTTCATACTTAATAATTTCTTGTTCTCTTCCTGAAGTAGTTATCAAGAAGTACAATTATTAACATATGATGACTTGACAATGTTTTAAGTATGAGTTGTTCTTTTCTAAAAAGACCATTGTAACTAGAGAGTACAGCAAAATGGAGAGAGTAATGTAAAATTTCCTTTAATCAGTAATTCTTAATTAGTGTTGCAATTTTTTAACGGTGGTACAAGCCAATAATTATTTCAAATCACATTCTGACATATTTGAACATTCCGTCTTCTAACCTTGGCTTCCGTGAGTGCTACACGCAACGAATGTCCCTCTTCACGAGCTCGGTTTCGTTCGTTTCGTACCGTACTCCATTTCTGCCGCCATGATGCAGTACATTCTGACCACCAGCGCATCGTCTTCTCCATTTGCGCTGCTCGTTGTCGAGCCTGAAAATTATAGAATTAGTACTAGTAATATCTTAATATCACGATATAATAACTAAAAAATATAATATCATTTCCGAATTTTGCTACACTCAACTGAAATGCGAAAAAGTTCTGATGAATAATTCAAATTGACAATAATTTCATTCCTAATAACTAGCGTACAGCAGAATAATTATGTGACATTATGTGGTATTCCTTTAAAGATTTAAAAAAATTAAATCAGACATTAAAGAAAATTTTTAGATGGTGTTTGCACTTGGACAGAACTTAAAAAAATTGAAGTACTTCGTTAAGCTCTTGAAGTCGTGCCAGTTCGCAAGCATCCCAGTCCGTATGTTGACAACGTCCCCACGTACTCCCTGTGGCAAATATACGTACTGATTCTAGAAAAATGATACTGTGAGTGTTAATGATAATGAAATATCTTATGCTGAAATCCTAATCACTATAGTTAAAATAAACATATGATGACATTATTATTCAATTCCTGTTGAATTCTACGTAACATGCTTGGCAGAGAATTGGAAATTAACGCTAATTTATATTCACAGCACATTCTTGTGTACTGCGCTCAACATATTGCAGCTTTTTATTAACTTTTAGCTTAAGCTTATAGTTTAACAAGTTAATTTGCTTGCTCTCAAATTTCATCTACAACGACCCGTAACTCTATAATCTCAATTTCACTTACTTTTTAATAATTAATAAAGAAAGGAGAGATAGAAGAAATAGAAGTATATAAATATATATATATATATATATATATATATATATATATATAAAAGAAATACAGGAGTATACAGATAACAAAATAAAAGAAAACGATAGAATTATTACAGCTAACCAGACAAACTGAGACAACTAAATTAAATTCAAAATAAGACGTTGAAATGAGCATAACAATGTTTCTCATCTCACTGAAGTTATTCCTGGTGTGACATAAATTAAACTATCAATTAAGATATCATATGTAAATTTTGTGAAAATAGAAGTATTATATTCTCTATCACCTGTGATGATAGAAAACTACTGCATGTATAAAAATTAAATAAATTCTATTGACTATTGCACTTTTTCAAAGCATTTGTTATGGCAAAATTTGAAAGAATTTGAAATGTAAGTAATAGAAGAATTAGAAAGGTGCGAACCACTAATATCGGAATATCGGTTATATACAGCAGCGTTTACAGATCCTTGGTCAGTCATCGTCCTAGGAAAAAAGTTAGGAGGAAATTCGAACTTCCACAGGATCAGTAAGATGCTTAATGCAAAATGATAGGAGTTGTTGACCGAGTGGAGTGGGAACACCTGACGCTATGCGCATTTTACACCTTATAACCTTCCCATCACAGTAGCAATGATGCGAAACATCAATTCCACTTCAGTGAAACATCCACTTATTCAGCATAAATTTGTATGCAGTTATCCGTTTAGGATTCCGACTGCCCAAAAAACATTTGAGCTCTCGTGGAGCAGTCACTGATACTCTTGTTATTCTCGTGCTCTCGATCTGCAAAATCTCTTAGCTTCCACTTGTACGAACCACTTGTACTGCTTGCTTTCTTTTTTGTAGTTTGAAGGCTTTTTCTTTTACTAATTTTGCAAACAGACCATCACATTTTTATCAAAACGCTTATCTTATCATTTTGTATATGTAAGCGATGTGAAGAGTTTATTAATGATGTTCTTTCAATCAAAAGTGATTTTTAATGTTACGAAGAATTACCATTAATTGTCAGGACGAAATCATAACAAATGAGATTTAATCAAGTTCTAAAAATTAACACCGTTTCCAACTGTCGTATTTTTCCGATCCTTATCATACTTCACTTCTGTTTAAAAATAATCTTGAATAACATTGATGGATGAAAATTCAGCGCTCTTGTTGCTTCAGCAATATCAATCCTTTAAAGCAAGAGTGAAAAGTGACAAAGTAAAAAGTATAATTCCAAATAATTTTTTTTAGTCGTCTTATAAAATTTACAAAATTCTATTAAAAAAGGAAAAAGAAAGACGCTCAGATCATAGCATGCTTAAATAATAAAATTACCATAAAAATTAGTGTAAAATTAAAAAAAGGAAAAAAGATCACAACATTTTAATTCCTGTTCGAAATGACAGCACACAGTCCACAATATACACGATAACATTGATGAATATTAGAGCCTGCAAGAATGACAATCGGTGTATCCAAATTCTCAAACTTTTCCTTTATTGAACCATTATGTTTTACTTAAATCTGCCTTTTTCCTATCATAAAAAGACCGAAGATATTTTTGATTTAAGAGATATGGAAAACTTACAGTTGCAATAATCCATTCTAGTCTATGACAAACTAATCCAATTATTTTTTTACTGTCAGGTGGGTGACATGTCGCATAATATGCTTCTATAACACCAACAAATAAATAACCAAATGAGCCAACTAAGCTGATCAGATAGTCCTAAAACGATATATTCATGTGAAAGAAAATGAAAATTCAACATTTTAAGACTTCTATTAAAACCATTCGTTAAAAAAGTGGCATATGAGGTTCAGTATAGAAGAAGCAGTGCAGCAGTACTCATCGTATTGGTTGTTTGGATTGCACTAGAAATTTCGAATTTTCTCAATAATATTTTAAAATTGATTGAAAAAGCGTAATGACTTAATGATGCACTTATGTAATCAATGACGAAAACAACTGATGCACAACTGCTGTTGCGATTTGGAGACATTACGGAATGTCACACTAAAATCACGGACAAAAGTTATTGTTAATGTGCACCCTTCATATAATCAAGCTTTTTCTGAGAAGCTGTGACAGAGACGAAACAAATGCTTTCATATAGATTTGTTGGCAGTTCGAAGTAATTGCAGTCAATTCGTTTTTTTTAATTTTACAAATATAAAGAAAGTGAAATAACTAACGAATCTTCGCCATAACATATATCGATTACCGAAGAAAGAACCGAATAACATAAAGAGACACAATGCTGAGAATGATCCGGAAACAGCAAGTACTAAGCCTTGCCACTCAGTATGCGTCATTTTCACAAATGCGTAAAGAGACAATTCGCTCACTGGAGAAATTATAAATCCCACTGTGGCAGCTCCAAGCATCTAAATCATATTTAATATCAAATATCAAAATATTATGCAAAAAAAAAACTAATCATAGCTCTTGTCAGTGATTTTCTTTTGCAATCACTAAGCACAATTCATTTTAATAACTGCGAAATGATTGCAACGCCGATCTAACTTACTATCAACAGAGGAAAGAATACTGTGGTCGCAGAGATCACGCGCATTTGGGTTCAATCTTTTAGTAAAATTTCTACTTAATAATATTTAAACAAAATACAGTACTTCTTTTGCAGTGTGTTACAGAATAATGAGCAAGAAATCTTTTACCGCAACTGTTTCATATTTAATTATCATAACTAAGAGTGTTTTGAATAATAATGTTCCCCTGTTTTCAGCACTATTATGATACATTAATCAGAAATAGTTGTGATTCAAACTAAATGAAAAAATTCACCAAATTATCTAAATACCAAAAAAGCGCCAACCAATTCGATCGCCTTAATAGCAACTCTCATCATAATGGAATATCGTTCATTGTACTTCTCCTTCCTACTTACTGCATTCATGATACTTGGTGGATAGGTTGCATAACTTGGTGCATAATACGGTCGTATTCGTCTCAGTGCTGTAGGTTGCATATTCCATTGCACTGCAATTAATTTTCATTTGCTTCCTTTTATTTTCTTTACAAACAAAAAGCATTCGTCTCTATTCCTTCATTTTCATATAATACATGTATTTACCTCTATATAATCCATGACAGTAACGAGGTTGTCGATCTATCGGATTGCCACCGAATTCTGATTCCTGCAGAAAGATAATTTAAGTATTTCAATTTCTGGACATTTAAAAAGGTTAATAATTCTGACCTGATATGTTTCTATTCGACCAGAAGGTTCTTTCTTTTTTCGATACATCGGCCACTTTCTAGCATCTTTCCAAGGACCGGAATAGCTTCTAGAACAAAATGGGGTTGTTAACAATTAGTGTGTAATAAAAGTTATCATGCAAATATTCATTAAAAATATAAAGTTTTAATTGGATATTAAAAAGTATTTAAATTAGTCGAATTCAATGATAGAACCTATATTGTCTTGCATTAAAAAAATATGGATCGATGGCATAACCACGATTTCGTTTGGTATACACCATCTTGTAGATTTTTGGCGGTTGAGTTCGTGTTGGTATAGTTCTGGAAAGATTCTGTTTTTGAAATGCATGCTTTAAATAATCTTAAGAACATGCTATTATGTTATTTCAAATGGAATCGTTGCATTGAAAGAGACAAAAAATGCACAGGAGGATACTGATAGAGATATTGCAACAGTCATTCACAAGTACTTAATTTTTTGTGTTCCTCCCAATTAGTTGATTATTCAGAAACTTCAATATCAACCTTTGATTGTAACAAAAATGGAGTTTAAGACGTTTGCTAAATTTTTAAAACTTTTTCGATGAAAACTTTGAAAAGATGAAATTAAATAATTATTTACTTAGTCACGACAGAAAAATCCAGAAACCTAGCTTGTCGATAGAGTATAGGACTAGTATCGAGTTGCAAGTAACTTCGGTAGGTTCGGTAGGCTGCACTTCGGCTCGTATGTGCACCACCGTAATAGGAATTCACTACGGCACGATCTAAAAAAAGTTAAAGCTAAAGAAAATTTCAAAACAGAAATGCACTCTGGGAGAAGTTGCAAGAATCGTTACATCAAAAAAAATCAAAAGTAAACATATCCTTGTTTTCTGAAGTATATCGCTGGGAGACATCAACATTTTCAGGCCTGTTATCTACTTTTCGAATTCTACTTTGCAATTATCAATAATGAGGTCATATCTTTCATATCATTTTCATATCACAGCGGTAAGTTAATAAAAAATTTTCTTAGTATTTAATTTCAACAAATTTTGAAATTGGTGGAAAGATTTACCATTGATGAGATTAATAAAGTAAGGGACATAAATGGAATAATCCGGGTGTGTGGCAGGAACGGAAGTAGTAGTAACAGTAGTATTTGATTGAACACAGGTAGGATTGTTGTACATCGTTGATGTTAAGGTCGATTATTAGTGAAATGATAATTGTAGGGATGCTAGCACAGCTGTCGTTAAATATGCAAATTGAAGAAGAAATTCTGTAAGGAGCGTATCCGATTAGCTCAACAGTCTGAAGTTAAGAGCGAATAGCACAGACACTTGAAGTAGTTCAGTTACAGCCACAAAATAAAAACAATTTTGACGCCATCTTCTGAAATGTAAAAGATTACTAATTCGATGATTTCATAACATAGTTTTTGTTCTATTACTTTTCCAACGATATTTCCTGTTTACATTATAATTTAACATTTATCAATGCTTTCATTCCCTCTGGGAAAAAATCTTTCGAGTTTCAAATATAGAATATTTCTAGGAAAGGATAAATCGGTAAAAAATTTGATTTCATGGTATGTATAAAAAATATCAGTAGTGAATATAGAAATATAGTTTTGCACTTGTCAACATTTATAAGAACAAACTGAGTAATTTTAGATGGATCGATAAGCAGGTAGCAAGGTTTGAAGAAAAAAGTACAATTTTGAAAACTTTTATTGAATTTTTCCTACAGAGTTTAGTCTTAAAGATGAATTTATTGAGGAAACATTTTCGAGTCCGTCAATTCAACAAAAACATAAATAGAAACTATTAAAAAAAAACATAAATGATGAGTGTAAAAATATTGCGGTAGAAATCTTTTATGATGAAATGCATTTTAGAGAGTTTAAATTGTATTTTTAAATTAAGTTTTGCGGCTTTTTTTGTAATTAAACGCTGAAAGCTTTATATAGTTTTAGCAGTAAAAGGAAAGAAAGTTTCGAGATTAATCATCGGTCATGATCACGTAAGAAATATAATATCGATATAATGATATAAAATAATGTGTCTTCTTGAAATAAGACGATGAGTTATTTTGCAGATTGATTAAAAAAGTAATAAGTAATGAGGAGTAATGCAGCAGCAGAACAATGTGCCGCTGTCACCGATAATAGTTTATTTGTAGCTGATGAACAATATGCTATAATTGTTCGAAAAAATAACAAGAATTTTATACAAAGAGTTGGATGAAAGTTTACAATTATCAAACATATCTGAGAGGAATCACTACTTTTTATTTATTTGATAACTCGTTTCGAAAATGATTTTGGCTTCAATCTGGAGAAAAAGCTATGATTAACTGAAAAAAAAAAGAAGTCAACAATGCTATTTTTTTCTTCGTATGGATTGAATTTAATGTATTGTTTCAGGTGCTTTGGTTCAGAACACCATAATTTTTCCTTGAATTTTAATAATGATTATAATTAGAAATCACTTTTCATTGTTCACTTCCCAACAAATTATCCAAAAAAAAAAATACAGCTAAGAACTTATAATTGCTTTATCGATCAATAACGTTATTTGAAAAAACAACTTTTAATTTTTGTTCATTCCGGAAATTCAGAAAATCATATTAAATAAAACTTTTGATGTTCTAGATGGAAACGAACAAAAAATTAAGTTAAACAGAATGTTTGAAGAAGTTTGAATTCACTTTACTAGCAATTTCCTGCTAATCGCATTTTCAGGAACAGAATTTTGACAAGTTTTGAAAGAGCGAAAAAGGCTTGTATTAAATCTATTGGCAACAGAAGTATGAAAGAAATGACTCTGAAATGGTCAAATTTCATTTGAATAAAGACAAAACTTTTATCGCTTAACCATGATATTTTCAGACTGCTGAATATGCATAAAAATCTTTTTACTTATCTGAAGTTTAAACACTGGAGACTTGCAAATTTCTCAAGTCATACCATTATCTACAGCTAGGCTATATGTCACGTCACCTTCTCGTGTTTGATCAGTCAATATGATTTTAAACTTCAAACAGTTGAAAAGTTGATTTTCTACAAATGAACATTTATTTAGCAGTAAGTACAATTGCTAATAAAATTTTTTCCAAAATTGTTGTAAATATACGCCGCCGCTAACTATCAAGAAACGCTCCAAGAATTTCTCATTTATAAAGGAATTTCTTACAATCGTTTTATTTGCATCGAAGGATTACATATCAACTTAAATAAAAGCTTGAGCAGTTAAAGTTCAGTTTTTGAAATTGGAAAATTGAAATACAAAGATAATTTCGAAAATTCGTACTACATGTGGAATACTGAGGCATACTAAAAAAACTGAACAGGATTTAATTCGCTTTCGTCCAACATCTGACTAAATAATTACCAAATTTACAAAGCTTTGGCTGCTTTGAAATTTCTGAAAATATATCCTGAAGTAGATCAAGAGGGCTCCCTGATAGTTAATGAAGGCGTATATTTGCAATAAGTCAGCAAATAAATGAAAGATGGATTTTAATAATATTTGATATTGCAGTTATTGTTGCAGGAACACTTTTTAATTTGTATAAATACAGGAGAAAAAAGATGAATAGGTTACCTGCGTTAAGATGAAAGATACTTCTCGGCAATCGAACGAATTCTTCATTATCATTTGGAAATGACAAGAATGCAACATTCGATTGCAAAAGTTATTTTTTGAGATATGAAAAAAGAATTGCAAAAAAGGGGACAAGAGGTAGCTTATTTTAGTAAAATTTCTCTCTTTACATACCTCTTACATACCTGTTTCATGCCATAGTTTTTAAACTGGTTGTGAAATTCACTAATTACTGGATTACTAATAATAAATCACACTGCTTTTGCTATCTCAGAATTTAATTAATTTATCAAAAGATGCCGAATGTAAGCAGCGCAATCAAGAAATAATCTTTTGTAAATAATATTTAAATAGTATGAATGAATCTCAAGTTAATGGCTTATTCATGAAACACTTCACCATAGCACTAATAATTATAACAACTGCTAATAATGCTAGTTTATCATTTAAAGTCTCTTTCAAAAAATATTGATCAAATCTAAATTAGAAAAAAAAAATGGATGCTCTAACTAGCATTCGCAAGAAAAATTCATTAAGAATTAATCGGAACTTATTTAATTTCCAGAGTATTCGGAAAGCATAGGATTTTGTGAGAATAAGCATTTTTACTCATAATTAGAATTTCTGATTTGAAAAAGGGAATTTCATAAGAAGTGGAAGTGTAGCATTGGTTTGAATTAATTAGAATTATTGATGTTTTCCGATTCACTTCCTCTACTTCTCATAAAAAAACTGGCCGACATATAAATTGTTTGGAACAAATTCGCACAGTTTATTTCTTATCTAAAAAAAGGATGAAATAGTCGCATTACAACGCTTTTTCTAATAATATATATTACTACAGTACGCTGCATTTTTGCAGTGCAACTTACAATGATGGTGCATGCACTACAACGAGTGACTTAGCTCAATTGTACACAATGATATGAGTGGATTCATATGAATATTTACCACTGTTTAACAAATTTTTGAATTATACAAACAGAGTTGTTGCAAATCCAAGCATAATTATGATGGAAATCAATCAATATTTCATTTCTCAACAATTCAAAAACACAAAATCATGTTCAGTATGTCTCACAGTGACATTTTTGAAGCTTTTTTGCATCAAATGAAATCATTTAACTGTTTTATGATTTTTTCTACCACAGAAAATGCCATTGAGATCACTAAACCCGTCATATTCATCTGCCCCACGACCGTTCAGCTCCATTGCAAGCACCAATGATCTATCAAATTATAAAAAGATATGATCGCAATTCTAAATATTTCCAAATATCTGAAATGAAATTTTCTTTCTGAAAACTGAGGACTTTGTTTATCTTAACAAAAAAAAAAAAAAAAAAAGAATTATTTGGTGTTTAAAATCAAAGAGTAAAGTAGCAATCATTCTTTAGATGTAAGATTAGAGAGGAGAAATTAGTTGCAATGATCCCATTGTGTTTAATAAGAGTTAGCTCAAAAAATAACTCATATGATAATTTTCGAAATTATTTGTAAGAAAAGGTCAGTCTCAGGAATATGACCTTAAGATAATTGAACAAACAGATATTTTTAGTAAGTCTGTCCCAATTTAACATACTTAATAAAATAATATTTTAAACAAATAATTAAATGCAAATTATCAATGTCGATATGTATTTTTGTGAATGAGAAACAAGACATACTCTGATGCGTCTTTTGCAATAAAAAACAATACAAGACTTGGTTTTATTTTCTCAAAGACTTAATACAGAGGTAGTAGTAGTTGATGTGATAGTCAGATTATTCAAAAGGGAATTAATTCGTCGCAGTGTTGCAGGCTGCTGAATGACACTACCACCTCATCTACTTTTCAGTCATATTTCCTTTGCTGTATAACATAATTTTCATACTTCTGTTTGATGGGATAAGTAATAATTAGCTGTGTGCATAAATAACTTTTAACCTTGAAACTCACCCTCGTTGCGTTAGATGTAAGGGATGACAGTAGGAAGGTAGATGCACAGTAGTACATAACAGTGCTCGGTAAATTACCATGATGATTGGTTACTTTTATAAGTATAAGCTTGCATGATAAAGATAGTTAGGCAATACAGGGATGACATTGTTAGAGCCTAAGAACAAGAAGGAAAATCTTCTAGATATGCTTATCGTGATAGCCAAGACTACTTCATGCCATATTGTATTGATTACAAATGATTTGCTAAATTTAGGATAATGAAAAAACTTCCCTACAAGAAAATTAGTAATAATCACTAGAATCTGTGATGCTCAGAAACTATTTCACAAAAATTTCAGTTCTCTTCGTATTTCTTTTGTTTATTTTAAGTTTAGTGTACATTGTTAATGCCCTGACATTGAGCATTTTTGATAAGGTTTATAGGGTCAATGTTTAAGTAAATCCATTGGATGAGATGCTTATGCATCAATTCATGGTGATAAAAATTTCTTACGAGGAATGCATAGACATAATCAATTCATATTTTTTTTAATTTGACATTATCAGATGCATATAATATAAGAAAACAAATTTTACTTTGCAAGAAAAAGTAAGTGTTGCAGTTTTTTCAAAAATTTCTGGAAGAGTTAATATATTTTCACTTCTATTTAAGCACTAATTTGGATTAGTTGAGAAACTTCTCAATCATATTATTAGTTACACACGGAAACACTAACAATTTGTTGATAGCATATATTTCTACATTCAAAAAATACTGCAAAAAGGACATCATAGAATTCATTTCAGCTCAGCGCGCTGAGCCTATTTAAGAAATATTTAGATTTTTCATACCGACTGATACCTTATATTCCAACAATTTTTATGTAAACAAAAACCTTATCAACTCATATGAATAAATCGATGGTACAAGCAGCAAGCACTAAATAAAATTGAAGTTCTTCAAACTTACATCAAAAGTCACAGCAGCGAGAATGATCAGCACGCAGTTATGCTCCATTTGTAATATTGCCCCACAGAAGCTACGATAGCAACAATAAAAGTAGCAGTAGCAGTAGCAGTAGAATAGTGACAACGGGAAAATCATGTGGTAATGACGAAAGCATAATTTTGCGTATGGATGACACTCACGGCGATAAAATCAATGTTTTTTTTGTCCTTTTTATTTGCCTGGAATTATTAAAATTAAGCCATAAAATCATTTAATGTCTGTGTGAATTGAATTGCGAAGTCGAAGATGAGATATTCGAAGGTCGTTGACGTGTCAAACACTGTTAGCGGATGATCTTGGAGTCTTACTTCACATAAAAAACAATGAGTCTTCATGATTATTGTCATTACAGTTACGATTTCTGAGTTTCGCATTCTGTAGCTATGTGCATGCAACTTTATATGCATAAACCACTGTTTATAGGTTGTAAATAAGCAAAAAGGAAGGAAATATACATATTGCACAGATTTTACAGTTTAAACTCTGAATTTATGGACTTGGATAAAATTTCCAATAAAAAACTTTTAGAATTAGATCTAAAGTAGAATTACTTTATAAAAAATGATTTAAAAAAATGGTTATCATTAAGAAACGTGTTTTTTAGTCCTTGTCGACGTCAACAATAAAATTGAATGGCAAGAAGAAAAATTTTGTGGGCGAAAATTCATCTTACAATGCAACATGCTCATCAATTGCATAGAAATTGAAAAATAATTACGAATGAATTGTCGCTGATCACTGACACAATGATTTTGTGAGAATAAGTGCAAACAAATAAATGTCGCTGGTTTGAATGCCGCTACTATTACGATAGGATTTAATTACTGCAGTTCAAAATTTAGTCTAATATTTATGTTACAGACTTGAGAATAAAATTAATTAATATGAGCTCCAAAGAACTGTGAAGTGAGTTAATAATTGAAATATCACTTTGAGGATATCCAAGGATTACTATGATTTATTATCATTTTGATTCATTATCCTTTCCCAAGTAGAGAAACAGGAATCTATTAACTTGAAGAGCACTCTTTCAGTACAGATTTGCCATTTCTTTAGTACAAAATTTTTATAGAAGAAAACCACTCTCATTTAATTTCTCGTAAATAAATTTTAAAATTTCCATTCATTTCCTTTTTCTCTTTTCTTCCTCTCTGATATGAAAGAGACTTTCACCACCTGCATACTGACCACTGCATCACTATATAGAATATATGAGAAATTCAGAATTTTACTTTAGAATCAATGAACAAACGTATCCTTAGCAGTACTACATGATATGGTAGGGTTATCAAGAACACATACAATGATAAGATAAAGGTGAATCGATATCACTTGTTGAGGCATAAGAAACGATGACTTTCGGAACTTTTTCCATCATTTTCTTATATTATTAGTGCTGTTGTCATTATTGTCAAATTAAAAAGAAATGAGAAATTGTAGGTGAAATTTTCCAAAAACGGTGAGAGAGTTTTAATTTTCTTAGTTATAGTTTACGATTATTTATAAAAAATCAATTTACCCTAAAAAGAAAAGACTGAATTGATGTGAAATGGAGAAACTTATTGTGGAGCAGAATAATAATTAATTTGAAATAACTTTACTTCCATTATCTTATCCTGCTTTTAGTATCATTTCTCTTGCTATTATTATCAACAAAAATTGAGTCATAAATCTAATAATAGCCACATGTGAGTATGGAAGAAACCTTTAATAAGTTAAAAAGGCAAAACTACAAATTCAATGCAAAAACTGGTAGAAAATAGTTCTGCTAAACTACTTCAACTGATCGGTAACGAAAGAATTAAAAGGAATAATGATATCTCGCATCAACAAATTCAATGTATCGTCGCACTTGACCTACACCAACTACATGTTTAACACCGTAAGACTGTTGTGCTAATTAATTAAACATCCTGTTCATTAAAAATATCAATAAATGACGTTGATCGACCATGAGCTATATGTTAAAAATATTGCATTTACTTATATTTCTTTTCTATTTCTGTAAAGATGTGACACTTCCGCCATTTTAATTCATAATTCTTTTTCGAAATATCAAATAGAAAATTCTATTGTTTCTGCCTTTAAATCATACGAAAATAAAGAAAGCATACATTTGATTAAGGGTATAAGATTTGCTCTACCGAAATCCTATTTAAAAGTTAATTTTATTGGTAACTAGAAGCGAGAAAAATATGACTTTCTTTTAAGTAAAAGTACTTCATAAACACAATAATTTTCCCATTACTGTTGACCTTCCAACCAAGACTTTGTTTTTTATCTGAGACACTATCGCACAAGATTCGAGTTCAAGTTAATAGAAGAGTAGACAGCTTTTATGGAAAACAATCGTAAAAATTATGAAATTTTGAGAATACAGCTGCCCAGCTAATGCTGCGCTTTTTTGATGAGAAAGACACCGTTAAGCAACCATTTTTCAGGCTTAACACCAGAGGTTTCAAAATTTGCACTTGAGACATTTCATAGAAAGTCAAAGTCTCCGATTTCACGGAATACTTAGTGTGACTGAGATGACTTTCGGAAAAAACTTCTAGAAAAGAAGTTCATGTGAATCTGCACCTTATTTAATTACATAAAAAGCAATTAATATGCATTTTGAAAGAATGAATAAACTTAATTCCTTTTTTAAATAAGAAATGTAAATAAACTATTTCTTAAAAGCTAAGAATGTTGTTCGTGATGCCCACAGAGATTTATATATTCGTCGAACTATGTTAAGTGGTCTCCGATGACCGCATGCATTTCCACTTCATTAACTATCAAGCACTGATGCAAATTTTTGGAATTTCTCCAATTCTCTATCATTTCTTTTATATTTTTTTCTATAAATTTAATCTTTTATTTCGTTTTCACAAATACAAGTTAAAGGCGAATAACCCAGTTTTTTGAAATTTATATACATATATATGTATATAAATACAATATTGGCAATGTATGTTCGTATCTTATAGTTAAAAAACAGGAAGAGCTGATAAGTTACATGTATATTATAAATGGATGCCTTTTCCAAATGGAATTTGAAAGACTGACTAATCGTACTGAGTTCAATTAATCGATTTTTCAATTACGCATGCCTTTGCCAAGGAGTGGGCACGTTCAGATTGAACTATTTGTGTTGAGTAGAAAAAGAACTAAATATCTGCATGTATATCAGTTTAGATCAAATGTATGGCATGAAATTATATCTGAAGATGAAATAAATCCAAAAATTCATTATCATTGCACTGTCATACATATTTTCAGTGTCAAAGTGTCATTGCTTCTTCGTTGCCTCAGTGAATCTTTAATCTGTTTGAAGAGGAAGCACATTTCTTATTCATCAAATATATATGTAAATATATCTAGGAATCGTCGAAAAAGATAGGTAAATTACTCTCAATGCAGAAAGATGGACTTGCAATTTCGCAATAGTGAAAAGCTCCAGCTTATAACTTTAGATGGTCCTAAAACTTAAAAAGAATAGCAACTCAAACACAATTTACTTTAAAATAACTCAGTGAATCCCAGCATCAATTCAAATGTTATGTAAATCCGTGGCTTTAATAGTATAATGCAAATGAAGAAAGCTGAAAACAAATTTCTTCTAAATAGTTTGAACAAAGTGTACGAATTAAATTTGAAACAAACAAAAATGACACAGCACTGTGAAAAGGTCGAATGAACCAGGAACAGTAATGAAACTCAATGTCATTGTTAGAATTGTAATTGTTTCACAGATGACCAGGAAAGTTGAAAAATTCTTAGACGAATTTCAAAATCTAATAGAAGAGTCTTCTATTAAATAACAAAAAATGGAACTTAAATAATTGGCAGTAGACAGGAACGCAGTAATGCATATCACTTCAGCAAGACCGGTAAATGTCAATGAGCTGTTAACATGTAATACCGGCATCTTATGAAGTGCACTGTATGTTACATATCACCTGTCCTCGACCTGTCCAGTTTCAAGCAACTGTCCTGAACAGATTGTCTAAAAGAAGTAAATCCCTCAGAAGATATAATCTTAACTCCTCTTTTCTTCTCCTTACAATTCCTGCGACTTATCAAGCGTTTTTTTTTAAATGTTCCTTCCAGTTTACGCTACCCTCCTATGCTTCTCAGACTTACTCGTAGTACTGTTGTTTTTAAATTTCGTTTTTTTCAAGTTTTAAGCTATATTAGTGCATTTCTATTACAGAGAGATAAACAATGTGCTCAAGCTTAATTACTGATCTGTCAGATTTAATTATTTGCTGCGTATCATCAGTATCGCCAAATAAATTAGGTTTAAAAATTATCGCCCCAAGCTACATCTGTCCTTTTTCCCTCTTCTCATTCTCATTTTTAAGATTATTTATTTGTATTAGTTATGGAACCTTTTGAATCTATCTTTGTTTAATTTTCCTCATATGAAGTTTTATTTCCTCAATTGTTATTTCCATTACTACATCAAAAGTGAATGATTTAAATAGGATGGAAAATTCCAGGACGCCACAATCTATTTTTTATTCTTGTACCGATAAAGACAGATAGGGTTCTAAGCGAATTCATTCGAATGTTATTTAGAAGCAAGAAATCTAAATTTATTTCTACTAAACAGTTAAATTTTTTTATTTTTGTTTTTTTTTTAGCCAAAACCTTTTCGAAGTTTTAATTAGCTTCATAAATTTCATTGAAGATAATTTCAAATTAATAATAAACTACCGTAGATGAGAGATTTGCGTAAGTGTGTCTATGAAAAGTAATATTGGAGAAGACTGGAGAAGAAGCTTATAAATTGCTTATTAATTGCGAAGAGTGAGTGGAGCCGAAATGTCCTTGTCCTAGGGAGATTAACCCAATCTATATGAGCGTCCAGCTTATAGTTGTTGTCACCATCTTTGCATAAATTTACATCCAGCCTTCAAATTTGAATTTTCTTACTTTCAGAACCTATTTAGTTCTTTTAAAGTTTCAACAACAAGTAGCATCACATTCTTCACTCCTATTATTCACTTTTCAATATATATTTGTATATAATAATTATATTTCTTATCTAATGTTCTTTCTCTCCTTGAATCATTCAATTTATCCCAACATTTATATGGAATTGAAATCAAATTCTCCTGTTAAATTCTCCTCATCAATTTTGAAGCATTTCGAGGGGATACGGTATCGGTTTATTGCTTTCGACCAATCAACAGCAAGAGAATCAAAGAATAGAAAAACGGTTGTCAAAAATATTAATTTTACTTCATGAAATTTTATTTTTCCATAATTTTTAGTTTGTAGAACTGTCGATAAGTTTTGGATTTAATGCGTTACGATTTTGTGGAGTAAAAAACGTAACATCGTTGGGACATCAGAACAACACATAACTGTTTTAAATGGGTGATCGAAACTTTCCCGATTCTAAACGCAATCACAACAATGATCGCAGTAATTTGCTTTTGGATCGATGTTGTAACAATGAGTGTAGTGCAAAACATTACTCCAGAAAACGAAATTTACCATTTAATTCGGATATTTCTGATGAACAAATACGGTAAATATGATGACAAAATTAGTCTCGTTATTTTTAGTCTTAGTCTCATTTATATTGTTTTATTGGTTGAAAATGAAAGCAAATTATGATATTGGGTTAAACAGAAGAAACATTTCAGTAAGCAATCTTCATCTGAGGAGGACAATGAACTTGATACAGCGAGCAACTATTTCGATGAAAATGATGATGGTGACAACTCGAGTACCACCGAAGAACCAGAAGAAGATAGATTTTGCAGCAATGCAAATTTTAACCAGGCATGACCATTAAGTCGTTTATGGTTAAGCACTACTGAATGATTTTTGTGAAATCATAAAACAGAAAAATACCACATTTTAATAGCTTATAATTCATTGCAGTCATTTTCCGGAACTCATGCGGTACAAACCATATCATCTTTATTTCGGAATTCAAATAGCGAAAATCAAAGTGAATTTTTCTTTTACTATGTTTAACTGTTTGGATTATTTTAATGTTTGTGCTTTGAATGGCATTTCGAAGAATAAATAAACATTGATTTCTTATTCCAGAGGGAGAAATTGGCATCGGTTATCAGTTCCATGGTCATACTGCCACTAATTTTAATACCCTCACACGTGGTTTCACAAGTGGTATTGATTCGATTTGTCACCATCATTCCCAACAGGTGCAATTTTGAAATTCTAAAATTTAATCAGGATACAAGATATCACAAGATCCCGACATGATTAAAAATGACTTTATTTACTGATTACTTTATTTATAGCTGGTTTATACTGGACACATGCCAGTTAACTCACATTATGTGGTCAGCTGCAGCACCGTGCAAGGTAACAGTACTAGCGGTAACGAAAGTTCATACGAACGTGCTAACAGTATGCCCATAATAAGTACGACTACGATAAATGGAACGATAAATCAACAAGTACTATTGAACTGCTCATTTCTTTTATCTAAAAATTAGAAAAGACTTGAAAAGATCAAAGGTCAAAATTTGGGCTGACCTATTGTTATAACAATTTGGCAAAACATTCAGTTTTTGTCTAATAGAGAAATAATTGCTTTAAAACCTAACATATTGTTGAAATTTTCTGAAAATATGTATTTCAGGAGCTTAATACAGTCGAATCGTTCATTCGACCTTCTTTCAACAGTTCAAAACGTTAGTAAATTAAGGATAAAAATTTCCATTCTCTTATTTTATGTCCTACAATCTATAATGTCAAATAAAATTTTGAGATTATACATTGATGCATTTGTTGAATATCACAGACAAATATTTTTTCATATTTCAGCAACTATTTGCAATTTTGGTCTAAGTCGTACTATGTATGGTAATTTTGGGTACACATTACCTTCACTACATGGCATGCCTGTACTTGCTTCAGAAACGTTTTGTGCCGTACCTGGTCGAACGTCATTGCTCAGTTCTACTACAAAGTATCACGTCACCATTGGAGAGATTTATAGGCGTATCTCACCACCAGAATGCTTAAATGCTTCGCTGCTTGGAGGAATTTTAAGAAAGTTTGTAGTAACCAAAGATAAATAAAAATTAATATAAATATCACTTCTTACTCAAAAAAGACTCTAAAATGTCTGGTAAAAACTCATTGCAAAAGTCAGGAATTCATCTTTCTAGTTTAATCATCTCTAATGCAATGAGCAATTAAAGTGGCAATAATATCGTAAGTCTCACTCTATACAAAGATGCTATTGTTTGAGTATTAATATTAAATGAGCAAAAAAATTCTGCTAGAAATTCTATTACCAAAAATGTAAATTTAGAGCTAAGTCAAAAGATGGTGGAAAAACTCTACGCGATAGTTTAAAGCGAGTTGGATTATCATTACCGGCGGGGCGACGAAAAGCTGCCACTGTCACAGCATGGACGGCCTTAGTGGAAGGCAAGTTTTTTTTAATTTCAAATTTGAGGTGCATAGAATCAAGTAATTATTTCAGCATGAATCTTGGTCTATTAATATAAAACCATCTTACTATAGGCATCACCAATTAGAAAACTCGGTTCCTTAAAGAAGTTATAACCAGATTCTTGTTTTTCAGAGGAAGCTTTGCAAATGGCCAAAGATTTTGCGGCTCTCAGTGAGAAAGCATTTCCAGTACGCCAAATTGCTGAATTTGTTTGCAGTCGGATGATTTGGCAGGATAACCCACGGGAATGTTGCACTTTCATCGAACATACAAGGTTCACAGAAATTAATAATGTTCAGAGAGAAGGAAGCGATTATTTCTCTTTACCTGCTTTTCTGTTTTTCAGATTATTTATCAAAGAACTGTCAGATATTATCAGCGGTGAATTCTCTGGGACAATACTTGGTAATCAACAGAACCCTAACCCGAACATATTAGCTACTCCCACTATACAGCATGGCCTTGCACATTTCTCTCTAGTAACGATACTTTTTATTTAATTCAAATTCAACAGCCAAAGATAAATTCATTCATCAGGAACTAATCTGGCAAAATCATTTTGTTATTCATCTTTTCATCTCTTATAGTTAACGCATGGCTTCGGACCTCTGGCGTTTGTGACGGTATTCGATACGCTTACTGCAATGCTTGATGAAATGCTGAAATGCTATGATCGAAATGAGCAGCATTTAAATATTCAATTATCGGATATATCCGCAACACACATACCTTCTAGCCGCTTCATTTACACTAGTAATATGTAACCTTTAACATTCTCCATTTTTGTAATAATCAGAACTCTCAGTAAAGGAAGATGTCTGATCAAAATACGGTATCGATCAAAAGAGACTTTGAGTTCAGTAATCAAGCTTCATAAATCGAACAAGACTCTTTTTCAATTTTTGTTTCAATCATATTGCATGTTCTTGTATGGAAAAAGTGCAAGATTGTTTCCATGAAAAAGGATTTGAATTGAATTTAGTGGAATTGCCTGTGAATATTAATGTAGTCAGTTTTCATACCATCATACCATTTAAAATAACTAATTAATGTTAATGAGTAGGAAAAAAGTTACTATAACAAAGGCGGCATAAAATTTACTGTTCATTCCTTTATTTGTTGTGAAAGGTTCAAATCATAAACGAACAGAATTTAAAAAAAAGAGAAGGAAAAACAATAATCGATTGTGATTTATATAAAACACTTTAATTATCAATCATTCCGACGAATACAATGGAAAAGCACTACATTTTAAAAGAATTATGTACACAATATAAGCAAACCAATGAAGTATGAAGGTGAATATTCGGGATATATTGATAAAGTCCAAGGAATACCACTGGATTTATTTTCCGAGATTACCAAAATGTAATTTCCAAAAAGACAAAAATTGGAGGAATTACTAATTTACAGTCTCTCATGTGCAATTTGTTGACTATATTTTTAGTAAATCATACCTAAGATTAGCACCGAAAGTGACTGTTACTTACTGATGCTAGTTAGATCAGAAATTAACAATTGGTTGTTTAACCTCATCATGTGGAACAGGGTGAAAGATTGCAGATTTCAAATTAAGATTAATTTCAGAAATTTGAAATTTGGTTTTTGTCATTTTCAGAAGCTTTTTGAGTATCTGGTTTTCATAAAAGAGCTAATAAATATGGCTGATGATTTGCATCTTGTCAATTTTTTGTTCTAAATAATTGCTTTAAATGTGGTGAAGTTTCATTACCCTGTATTTAAATGTCCGGAACTTCGAAAAAGCGCCAACAGACAAGGTAAAAGAAGAAAAATGAAACTAAAAGGAAACAAAAAGAAGAATTATAAATTATTTTCATAAAGTTAAGAAACAACGAAACAGAATGATTTAAATTGAAATACAGCTAACTATTTGTGCTTTGAACATTGCTACACACTCATATTCATAATACAAGTGGTTGATGAAGACTGTTTTGTGTTCGAAGATTTTTAAGGAGCTCAATTTCTCCTCCATGCAAAATAATTGATTCGTTCGTTTTAAACCATTTTCCTGACTACTGAGTTATTCTTAGTTATAGTCACTAATAGTGCCGAATTACATGCGTTTCTGGAGATAAATCTATTCCTTCATTCATTTAATCAGTTACTGTTATTCAATGCATTTCTCATTAATACTTATTACTATTGAAGAGTAAGTATAATCTTTTAAGGAAATATTTCAGAAACTGAAAACAAAATCATTTGTATTGGTACAACGATGAAGAACAGAAATGATAGAGAAACAAAATGATTTTTCATGTATTGCACAGAGTGGGATGAGAGACAGTTATTTCAGTCAAATAAAGAACAAAATGAAAAATCACCTCTCTTATCATCTATCATTTATAAACTTTAAACATTCAAATTTTGTCCTTAACCCAAAGTTTGCGTTTTTTTTCTTGGCAATTCACAACTTAATTTGAAGAGAATTACATCGCTATACTAGCACATTATTATGATAATAATAATTACTGCACTGTCCAAATTTTATAAGTGTATCATACGAAGTGAACGAAAAGGAGGTGCATTTGGTGAAAATTTTAATATTCCACTGAGAAATTGTTCAAAGGAGTAGAAGTGGAATTTGTCGTACCAGTCGCAGCCTATAACCATTCTCCACTATGCGATTTCCGAATGACCCATTTCTGATCTGCGCAACGATGCAGTGGAAGATTTGTTTTCAAAACGAGGAGGATTGTAAAAAGATTCTATGAGGATTCGATAAAAATTTGAACGAAACCATAGATACATATAAAATTGATTTTTATCATTAAACTCAATATCAATCTAGCGTCAATCAATCAATAATATATTCTTAACCACCATTACGTCTCATTAGATGATAAACGAAGTCCAAGAGCAATTATGATAGTTGAGTAAGTCAAATATTTTGGTTTGCTTAATATTTGTCAATACACAGACATTTCAAATGTTTTTGATCATATTTACTTAACTAATTCGAGATCGTGTCCAAAAGAGAACGAAGAAGGATTGAGGGGAGAAAAAATTTTTAGTTACCTACCTTAACAGTTAAAGAAATTCTGCTAAATGATGAGTCAATATTTTAATAAATTTTTATGATCAATAAATAAGTAATGCAACTCGAAGCATAAAGAGAGATTCAGTAAAATCTTCAGGAAAAGAAGTGTGCTGGCAAAATAAAGGTCTTTAGAATTAAACCTAACTTGTATAAGAATATACTGGTATTATAAAGAGTGAAAAACGAAATCATCTTACTTTCATATGAAATAGATTTTCAAAACCAAATAATGAAGTTCCAGGACTTTCTGTAAATTCATCATTCAAACAATTTCTCATAGGTAAGTTACATTTGTAATTCATTCAAAAAAGGTAAATAAGAACTGATCAGTTAATCATAAATGGAAAGACAATTAATCATAAACAAAATATTAATTTTTGGTATTGATGTAGATGAAAGATTTGATTCTGGGAAATTTATCAAATAAAAAGACAATAATTTTTAAGTAATTGTTTTCAAGCTATACTTACACTGAGCACTTGTAATACTGCTAGGAGTAAAATATAAAGTATTATGACATATCTTTCCCTTCACTGTCATACAGCCTGTAGATTTCACGTTTGTCACCTTCTGTAAATAGTCTTACCCGTCGCTCTAAATACAACAGACACTTCAAATTTCTTTAACATAAATAATGCAGCATTGTAAACGTGATATTAAGTGAGTACTACTTCCCTTAAAAATAAAATAAAGCTTCCGCATAGCCCACATTACAAAGCAAAAATGTCCGAATTTTTATACAATTCAACAAATTGCAGTTGGAACACAGAGATAAGATAATAGCGTCCGGATCGGATTTCGCTTAGATTTTCACTGATGAAAGACTAAAACAGGGTCTATGATCTTCCGGAAATATTTTCATCAATTTATCATAATTTATTAATTATTTTTTTACCACAATTTATTAATTATTTTCAAGTCATTCTAAGCGAAATGGCTTGCCCTATGAAGTAAGTAATATCTAACGAAAACCTTTCTTGTATACTAGCTGGATGAAAGTCTGTTGGCGCTGCTTTGTTGACATTAAAGTTTCAGGATGATGGTGGTGAGAAGAGTTCTTTATATAAATCCGGTAGCGCACCTTTTTCCGTTGCTTGCGGATATGTGGTGAATAACTGTCCCAGTAAACGAATGTGTTCCTGAGCATGTCCACGCAAACGTTGTATTATTTCACACAATTTTTGCATCAGTGGACCAGAATCAGCTATCTGCAAAAGTAGCAAAATGCTAAAATCCATAAATGGTTCAAATTTGATAGTTCTCTGCTGGTATAAGATTATTGAAATGTACGTGTTACAATGTCAGATCTGAAGATTCAAAGCATACTCTTGTCGCGATCTGTTGTTGTAAACAGTTCCTGAATTGCTCAATTACAAACTGTCCAAGTGAAGATCGATCCAGTAATATCCAGGCGGAGAGCAAACCCATTTCTGCGTTTGTTAATCGCAGCTGAGCTAATTCATGAATGCAACTGTGCATCTGCAAATCGAAAGCACTTTTCATCAATTGCAGAAATTCCGAAAAAAAAAAAAAAAAAAGAATCAAAAATTCTAACTGCAAACTTACTCCAAGAAAGAAATTTAATTCGGCTTGTTCACTAGGTCGAAAAATGGAAGCTGGAAAGACTTCTCGACTGAGAATCAGCGAGGTAGTTTCGGGATTGTAATGCCTGGTGACGACAATTGCAGCAAGCTCAAAAACACATCCTTTCAGCAACGCAATTTGCTCCTCCTGACTCAGTTGCATAAAGCCTTCTACCATTTTTGCAAATTCGATGATACATTGAATTATTCGAGTCAACTCTGCCGCAAATTTCTTCCAAGCATCGAACCTGTTCTAAATTTTAATTGGAAAATATATATATATGTATGTCCAAAGAACTGCACATGTATAATGAAATGTGTCTAATAAGATCAGTGAAAAAAGATTGACATGCTTTGTCGGTCAATAATGAAGACTTGACTGCTGACCCAAATCCAATAAGTTAGTATTAATACTATAAAATAAGGTAGAAAAGAGCAAATGTTTGAAAAACGGAAGTTAGAAAAAAATTAATTAATTGATAATTAATATCAGTGAAACTTTTCACAATAAATATTAATTTGTGTGTCGTGTTTGTCTGATGAAGATGAATGACACATTGCAGTTGAAATTTCTTTAACGAGATAATTTAAATGGTTGTAAATGGTTTCATTAATTCCATATTTTACCTTTTTGATGGGAAATTGAAGTGATTTTCTACCTTTTACGAGATAAGGTTTCCTTTTTTCTTTTGAGGTATGTTCAGGAGGAAAGTATTTTTCCTTATAATCCAAAATCCTATTACAGATAACCTCCTACTGCCCTTCCAAGGTGACAATTAATGACGGTATTTTCAATAGAACACAGCTACCCTGCAAACATTCTTGTACCAGGTTGTTCTTTTGTACGAAGCAAAATTACCAAGAATTCTTCCCCTTTCATCCTCCCACCCTTACACTTTTTTGGGTCATTTTTAGCGGGACGTCACAGATTTAAAGACATTCTTTCTATTAAATTCAAATAAACTGTACTGGATTATAAGACTATCAGACAATTATCAGCGGTATCAACCGATTACAAATTATAATATTATTATAAATAACAACAATCGATCATTTAAAGAATATTGCACTCCAAATATAACACTGCCAGGAGTTAATAATGTTAGCTGTCAAATCACTCTTCTAAATCTACTGAACTCTCATTGTCACGATAGTTTAAAATGACTGGTGTTTATAGCAAATATGATATCTCGCATGCCGTGATTAATCTGTCAAAAATGCTTTTCACAGCATATAAAATGAATTTTGAAATAGGTTTTAGTTTTTTTGTATTGCCGATTTTTTGTATAATTTTTTAAAATATTTGAAATATTATTAAATATCTGAAGAATTGAAATGCGACATTTCTAATTTTTTGTTATAACTGTTCTCACTAATTTTTTTCTGATTCTCTCCTCTTTTCCTTTTTCTTTTAAAGTTCTACAATTTGTCTTGAAAAGCTTTCATCATTTGATCCCGTAATTTGCTGCACTTCCATCATCTCTCGATGTTGGCTGGCACGCAAGGACATGTCATTGCAATTGAGGGAGGTCCATGACCGAAACCAGCAGAAAGCACACAGCCCACGACACCAATAAATAAATAGCCAGTGAGACTGACGTGCATACATATGAAATTCACCATCGGATTATACTAATGTACGGTAAGAGTAATCTATTGCAGGAATGGGAATTATAAAAGTTCTCGAAAAGCTTGCTTCCATAAGAGGAAGGCATTTACATTATGTTCCAACAGTATGAACCGACTCAAAATCGCTTCACATCTTACTCAATATTAATTGAGATAGCTAAGTTCAAATGTTTCTCAGATTTTAACGGATAGAACCAGTGAATACTAATTAGTAATTACACCATTAAATAGTGATTACTAATGAATATCTAGCAAATGGAGGTAAGGACTTCATAAATGTCAACATTGATTTCGGTGTTGTATGAGAGAAATTAGCATTCTCAATATTAGCAATACCGAAATTTCGAAATTTCTGTAATCTGAACTCTGAACTATTGCTGTAAGTAATATTACTTACAATCCATCATAATCGAATACAGATCATATTTTCAGAATAACGGAGCAAATAAAGATTTTTTGTTTGAAATAGATAAATATTTGTGAAGAAATTTGCATCATTTCTGTATGGATTGATTGATCTAACTTCAACTTCAGACCGTAATAAAGTAGATAGATGGAATTTTCTGATAACTAAATTATAATAATGAAGAGACAATTAAATATGTTGGTTTGCTCAATACAGCATAATACTTAGCTTCATGGGTTTGACATTCCTGCTCCATATTTGATAATGAGGGCAGAGAAAAATGAGCAGAACTAAATTTCTCTCGTCATATCCTCTGAGTGCATTGATTTTTTTGTTTGAAATTGGTATTTGTCAACTGAGAGAAATTTGTTGTAAGAATTTCGCAGACATATCATTTTAGTATGTACTTCAGCATTCATAAAACTAGTAAAAAGCGCATATTATTAACATCCGTTGGTTTGCTCAATGCAGCATAATACTTAGCTTCATGGGTTTGGCATTCCTGCTCCATATTTGAATGCATAATTTAATGTGAGAAAGTTTCTTATAAAGCAGTGCTTAAAAACCCGGTCCTCAGGGATTTACGTGTGTTAATGTGATATTACATCAGGGGCAGAATGACGTTCAAGGATAAATTATGGAATAAGTGATTCTAACGTCACTCTGAAAGCACTGGGGTACTCACCATATTGCGGTACTGTTGCTCGGTGAAGGTGCTTGTTGATGCGGCAGCCAGTCGATCTGCCGCTGTAACGGTAGTAAGACCATGTGCTGAATCAAACGCAGCCGTAACACCCGCAATTAAATCTTCATCGGGCTGAGATGCGCCGACGGTCCGTTGAGGATATCCACCACTAGGAGCAGGTACAGCTGCCTACAAAACAAGGAGAAATTCTTGGTCGAGATAGATCACTGATAGCATCTACATACATCATAGAATATTCCAGTCATTGATGACAGATATGATAGTAATATTGGATCCTGATTAGAACTACGATGGTTCCGTTGATAATGAATAAAATCATTCAGTTATCGATTCGTTTTCATATAAAAGTAAAGCAAAGGAAAAACTTTTGAAACTATAAGAATAAATTCTGAACATTATATTACCTGCTGAGCGATTGAGTAACCTTGTCCCTGAATAGAAGGATAGCTGACGGGTGCAGCTGCGGCATAGCTAGTAGCGCTGGTTGCATATGAACTTGCAGCGTAAGCCACGGATGGCTCATAACTGTTACTGTAAGCAGCAGCCGGATGTACCGGAGCTGGGGGTGAGTACTCTCCGTAGGGAGAATAAGCGATTCCTTGAACTTCAGCCATTTGTTTGTGCATTCTAACCTACAATATAGAGGATGACTCACCTTTTGCCACCATAAGATTAGATTATAGCAAAAGTAAACAAAGCTGTTAATATAAATATAATAATATAATCATAGTTAAGATATATAATGAATGGATATTTTCTTTCAGACTGCTTTATCGCTTTGATATTAGCACTTCAGGCGCTAATTTCTTGGATAAATCTATACTGTTCTCATGGAAACTATGTTTCGGTTGTTGACAATGAGTAGCTGATTCGGTAATTAACTAAATGTCTGGCAAAGAACGATGTTGCATTTCTCGATTATTTAAGCTTTTTATAGAGACAGAAGACCAGTGAGAAGATGAAACGTTACACTTGAAATGACCTTGATTTGTTAATGATGACCGCATCAAATATTTCAAATAACAACTGCACTATACGAAAGCGTGAATTTGAATTTGAAATTTTATCTGATTACGAGTTGAAATTAAAAAAGATAAAGGGCCCCGCTGTCGTTTTACTTGAAGAAACTAATGAAGTTCACAGTTCTTTGCACTCTTTTCAACAAAACTTATTCCGCCTTATTTCTCATTGCTCTAACTATAGCGGAATTCAGTTACGAATGTTGTAAAAATTTTGATTGAAAAGAGACTACTATATATTTTAATTTAATTATTGAAACCATATTTCGCCAATCTCTAATAAATACTCTTGGCGTTTTCTTAATGAAGAAAATGAGATGTATCATCCAAAACCCTATCTGACTTTGTTAAAATGCGTGAAATTGAATTTAAGAAAAAGGATTTTCAACTACATAAATGTATTCTTTACCTCATCTTCTACCTTTTCGCGTTGTTTTTTACTCATTCGACCGAATTTTACGGCATCTCGACTCATTCCAAGTTCTAGACATTTCTTCAAGCGGCAATACTGGCATCGATTGCGATTTACTCGATCTACGATGCATTTTTGTTGCCTGGGACATTGGTAGTTATTGAGAGTCGATTGGCTGCGCCGAAAAAATCCCTGTAACAATGATACTTCATTTTTCTTTTTCAGTTTTCATTTCTATGGATGTAAAAAAAAAAAGAAAAAAAAAACATGCTGATAAATTAAGAAAAATGATTATTGCTGAAGAGCAAAAGGGACAAAACGGAAATAGACACTTCGTGCTAGTCTGCTAATAAATGCACAAAACTGACTGACATCAGGTTCCTGTCATCGAATCACGATTACCATTCTCACGATTACTTATAGACCTTATTCACGATTACTTATAGACCTTATTCTGGTAACTCATAGGAACATAAGCATATCCCATGCATATCCCTTACAATAGAATTTTAATTTTGCATCTTAATTCTGCATCTTCAATTCAGAAAATTTTCAAAGGATGCGTGTAGAATTTGAATTTTGTTATTGAAAAGGAGAGAAGGTAATATTATTATCAAAGCGATGTGAACCAGAAATCGGAAAGAATGGAATGTTTAAATTACGATGAAGTGCTTGACATAGTAATAGTTCATTGTGTAGATCACGTTTTGTAGAAGAAATCAGTTTTCGGACGCGCAAATTCACAATTCAGAATCTTTCATTTCCAAATTATTGTTTATAATTTTTACATATTGGCATTAATTTTTTCGTGGGCCTTTCAAGAACTTCATTTCAGAATGAATTTTCTTGAATCAAAAACAACTGATTTATTAATTGCTAATAAAAAAAAAGCAAATTCCAACAAAATTGTTTTTGTCCAATAAAAAATGCTTCTTTTTCTAGCAAAAATTTATTGATTTATTAAAATCTGATATGAATTCAACAGGTAAACCCTTATTTTAGTAATCTGCAATAGTTTTCATAACTTTGTAGAAGAAAAGGAAAGCTCATTGTACAAATTTTGCAGTTGCTATCTTCATAATTCAAAGCCATGGTAAATTTAATAACCGAACAACTATGAAATTAGTTGTTCGGTTACTAAGAAAACTAATTTCTTTAGGAACTTTTCTTAAAATTTGAAAAGTAAGTATAAACCAAAATCTTGAAATAAGAGCATATTTCAAATTGCTATCGTTGTAAGAAATTAACTGAGAGCTAAAGAATTTGAAACAAAAAAAAAATTCATGATAATATTAAACTTACTTTGCATCCTTCACAAGTAATGACGCCATAATGCACTCCAGAAGACTTGTCACCACAAACTTTACATGGGATCACTTCAATTTGTGCTGAAACTAACCAAACAAAATCAGTGTTGTTTGCAACTCAAACTTTACTTCCTACAAACACTTCTGGGTCCCACCTTGTGCCTTCTTTGACTTTTATAAGTGGTCGTGTCCCGAGAGAGAACGTGTCACAACGACCAAGTGTTTGTGTGTGTGTGTGTGTGTAAGGAAATCTTTCATTTCGAATTTTTAAAATATGCTCTGAAGAATTTTTTTGCTATTTCAAAACTTCCTGATAGAAAATAATTTATCTTATGTGATAGATTTATCGTTTTTTTTTTTTTTTTTTTAAATTCCAGTCATTTCAATTTTTTATAAAATTGAAATGAACAAGTGAACTAATTAATATTATCTCAAATTGAAGAAAATCATCTTAAAATTAATTAAGTGATTTTATTTAGTTATATACAGTTCAACAAAGAGTAATACAACGAAATGCAAATTGCGTGTTTTCCACGATTTCAATGAGAGTAATCTTTCATTATTTTCTATTCAACCTGAAACAGTTCGCAGACTTAAATCCATTGTTGAGCTGGAACATATCTAATGATTAATTAAATTTTGATAAGTCATGTCAGCATTAATTACAATCACACAAACTCGTGCTGATCCTAATAATCATAACAATAATAATAATAATAATGATAGTAATAATAATAGCAATAATAATGATAATGATAACAACAATATCGTGTAGTAACATACTTCAAAGAATTATGCGACAAGGCTAATTACTATAAGTATTACTGTAAGTAATAGACAGGCAATTACTATAAGTAATAAACAGATAAATTACTATAACTAGCAAACAAATAAATTACTATAATTAATAAATAGACTATTGATCGCAAATCTGTGAGCTACCATATGTTTATGTTTACCACTAAAACATTCTACTTATACTTGAACTACAGTGATGTTTTCATAAACTGAACAAATAAAACTTTGAAGTGCAAAATTGAACAATGTCTTATGATAAGGACATCAAACCTCAAAATGGAATGTAAGGACGTGTAAAAGCGAGTCATTATATTTGATGACAAATACGGTAGAAATTTTAGGAAAATAAACTGAAGCTTTCCCTTCAGATCAGTCAAAGGCATAAAAGACTTCAGATTATTTCCAGCACTAAAGCCTGGCTCATATGTCTTTACTTAACGAATTAACTAATTTTTTTCAACGCGAACCCTATCAACTCATATTGAATCATCGTACATCTCTCAGTAAGTTTATTTCTCAGATCTCCTGCTTCATATCAATTGAAATATTATCCATAAAATTCCGAATTTCTACTCGAAAAATTGCTATGATTAAATGAAAACTTAATTGTCGAATCCATTAAAATATTCACAATTAAATACTGAACACTGTAAAAACTTTTAGGAGATTGACATCTAGTGAACCTTAAGTTTAAGAGACCTTAATAGACGCCATACATGGAGTTATAACTGAAATTCGAAAACAGAAATCACAGTAATATAAATTTAACTTAATCAAGCGGAAGGATGGAAATATTGAAAAATAGAAAGAAAAAATGAATAGCTTATATCATTAACGTTATTAGAGATATTTAATTAACTAATAAATAATAAAAGTTAATAAATAAAAGCTTACTAATTTGGCTTTTATATTTTTTTGATTTTGTGCGATATGTTTAAACTTTTTTGATGATATATTATTTAAAAACTGAATACTATGAAAACTTTCAGGAGATTGACATCTAGTGAACTTTAAGTTTAAGATACCTTAATAGAGTTATTATATATATAAGTTATTATATCACTGAAATTTTTAAGTCCACTAGATGTAAATCTCTTAAATTTTTAAAAGAAATGTCAATCTTCTAAAAATTTAAAAAATGAACTTTAAAAATTGTATACTTATTGATGATATGTTATTTAAAAACTGAATACTGTAAAAACTTTTAGGAGATTGACATCTGAATAAACTTAATTGGATAGTTAATGATATCAGAAAAATATCAAAGATTCCTTTACTTATCATTTAAATATTAGACTAATCAACAGATTACAACGAATGAATGAATGGCATATTGGTTGTTCTCTTAGCCACTTTCAAGACTAATATTCGATCGCCGTTGCATGACTGCGCGACATCAGTGACAAACTGTATTGTAGATTTAAATTTTCACAGTATCAGTAAGTCAAGTAATTATTTCTGATGAAGGACAGATTATAATTCAGTCTTCTGTAATCATCTAGCAATTTTTGAACTGTTGGACTTATTTTGCAGTATATTGTATAACATTACTTTTCCCTAAGCAACCGATACATATTTTCAAATTGTGGCAACATTTTGCCCTTCAAGATACTGGTGGTACTTTTTGATTTTGTTTGAAACGAAGGAAATAATAGTTTCAAATTAACCTTGTCTTTCGTTCCTTAGGGGATAGGGAAGGAGGAGAATAGTTGAGAAGAAGGTAAACTGAAAATGATAGTTTCACTGAAAATCTAGGATTCTAGGGCGCAAAGTAGCGAGTGCGTTGGATTGGTTTAGCAACAATAGTTGGTAGTAGCACTTGCATAATTGTTTAAGGGTGTTTCTATACTACCAAATACCACCATCATTGCTCTTGTTCTAGTTTAGTATTGTTTACAGGGGTACATGGTAGGGAGAAGGCTGGGGATGCGGTGTAGTGACGGCTGTTGGAAAGCAGAGCAACGGGGGAGGTTCGACACCATACGAATGGGACCCAGAAACCTGGTTTGGTAGCCCGCTTACCTCGCATTTTTGTAGAGCATCAACAACTGCTGTGTATCGTCTCTTTCTTCCCTTCGTTTTGTAAGGACCCCGATAGGCGGTAGGTTGATCAGTCAACTGGATGCAGGAGCACCGGAGAACGGACACCAATACTGTGATGATGTGGACTGGATTATTATAAGAACACTCTCCGACAGTCCAACCCCAACAAATGACGTCTTGTTAACGCGTGTTTTCGATACCTGCCACGATAGTGACGACAACGCCAGACCAGGCCAACTAAGCAAGCAAGGAAGCAACCGAACAGATACGACCCTTGTGCCTCCACTTTCTTCGTCCTTTTTGCGTTGCGCCAACCGACGTCGAGTAGGACGTCTCGTCGGCGGTACTTCTGTTACCTGCTTCTTGTAACTGTCGTTGCTAAAAGAGATCGAAGGTAGCAAAAACTGATAATTGCTTAAGGAGAACAAGAACGACTTAAATGACGCTTTCCAATGAGAAACCCGGAAGACCGTTCAAAGTAGTAGGCCCAGTTTAGCTAACTTTTCTATATAAACGCCATGAAGAGATGGCGATAATAGTAGTAGCAATGGTAGAGACTATGGTAGGAATAGCAATAATCGTCGGAACGGTGGTGAAATTTCCACCCGCAACATCTAGGAATCGGATACCGGTGACACCAAGGACTGTTGAAGTGCCGTCGCTACTGGAATGCTGCTCCTGCTATTGGAGAAACAGAACGCACAGATAGGTAGGTGGTCGCGGTCGTAGTCGTAATCGTCATCCGACGATACATCTCCTCCTATGCATGAGGAAGTGTGTGCATGTATTTGTCTTGCCTTCTGTCGTCAACTGCACAGCCCAGTTGTGGAAGTGACAGTTGTAATATCAACAGTAGTAGTAGTAGTAGTAGCAGTAGATGATGGACAGATAGTGGTCGCTGGAGGAGGAGGTCGGATCGGGAGATGCCCTCTCAACTATCCAAATTTGGCGATAACGATGATGATGGAGACGACGAACTTTCCCGAGTAGTAGTAAAACCCGTGGTAGTGGTGATGGTGTATCAGAACTCTTCCTTCTGTAATTTTGGAGATAGAGATAATGTTGGTGCGGGAAGGGGGGAACAAGGAAGGGGAAAACAGGGGGCGGGGGAGTTGAAATCGTTTTGAAAACTTTTCAATGTTAAAATAGGGATGGAGGAGAACAAGGGCCAAAACATTGTTATATGTCCGCCAGATACATACATTATTATTGTGTATTTGACTGGTACGGGAGGCGGCTGATACTGCTGGCGATTGTCCCCCTCCTCTTTTCTATCTTTCTGATCGGCGAGGACATTGACCCCCGACCCGATGGTCCACCTATGTTATTGGTGGTGACGGTGAGATGACGCGATGATTTGATGATGCGCTGCTGTAGCGCTGGGTAATCGTACCAGTAGCACGATCGGGTGAAATACTTCGTAGAGGTAGTGGTGGTTCAAAAACCCCTCTTTCCCTGTCTAGTATTGTGCGCCCGCTACGTAAAAGTTTTTCAGTAAATTTTGCAGAATTTTTCAAGAAATTAAGGAAGTGGTTAGAAGAAATCCAGAATCTTTATCATCACTTTTCCACAGATCCCTTTCTTATTCTTCTGCATTGTCCTTCCCGTATCTGTTGTGTTTCTCAATTCCTTCTGTTGTCGATTGTATTTTTTCAGCGAACCTGTCCGGTCAACCACATTGGCACAAAACTGTTGCGCTTCCCATGCCAAAACAGCGGTTCTCAGAGGCAACAACGATAATAAGAATTAGGCCAATTAGTCATAAAAAATTAATAAATAAGAACTTCCTTCTGAATTCTTTTTTCTTTTGAAGGATGGAGTAGATATGTTATGTTTGGAATAAACGAACAACTCTCACATTAAATACATCAACTTCTTTCAACAGAATAAAAAAATACCACAACATGATATATTTAAATGAGTACCTGACATCTTTTATAAGAAATGTCATCTAGAATCAACGCTTTTCTTCTTCATTACTTTTCATTTGATCTGCAAAACGGTATGGAGAATGGTATTAGCTGATTGAATTCTATGAAACCGAAGCAATGATAAACATGCATCTATTGATCTTTAAATAAGTAATGTGGTAAATGATATTTGGTGAAATATCAGTCATTATTTGATTATTAGAGTGTTGTCTCAATAACTATTCGAAATCAAGTCTGACAATCACGTATCGATCAGTTTGTCCTACGTTAAAGTAGCTATCGATCAATTTCAATTTATCTTATTGCACATCTCTTTTCCGGTTAACAAGTTTTTGCGTTAGCAATAAAATATTATAGACGGTACAATCATACATTAGAAGGGATAGGTTTAATCAGATATTTGATTATTGATATTTATACTGTTCAATTATCTGAATTGCATAAAACAGATAGAGAGGAAATAAATAAGATAGTATGTCAACACTGTTATTGCATTAGGGAAAAAAATTTGCATATTAGAGTGGAATTATTTACTTCTGAACTTGCACTGATAGTTGGAGGACCAAATATTAATCATGTTGCACACCGCGAAAGGAATGAAGGAAATAAGCGAAAGATGATGTCGCGACAAAGTGCCATGGCAAAGATAGTTAATGCGACAACATTGATCTGTGACACGAAGGTCGTTCATGGTTCAACAGACTCGGTATCCTTCAAAAACATCCATTCATTATAAATGGAAATAAATTGCTCGAGGAACTGATAACAGTCATAAAAAACCAATCAATAGATATCAGAAACCTTAAGTTCTAATAGTTTCAATTATGATAACTTTTGCCCTTCGCAAAAGTTATCCGACTGTCTTTTCATCATGCAGTATGGAGGACAGTGCATTTGATCTTTTCAAAGCTGTTCAAGCTTTATCCAACAAGCACATCCGCTAATTATACCAGCGAAAATTTCAGGTGTCAGATTTTTGACAGATAGAATTAGATTTCCAAAAACATTTCCTACTGTGCTGTAAAATTATTCAGTCAATGTAAAATGAATGCTAAAGTTTGATTTTTTAATAATCATGTTTCTTATCACGTCTTTCTATCATAATCGACGTAAATGCATGAGAAAAACGAGTCTGCTCGCTGCTTTATTTCAATTGCAGCATTTTATTATGCAATGTGTGTTTTTGCGTCACTCATTAAGTTGATGACTTACTATTGCTTTGCTACTACATGCAATTAACGTATCATAAAGGTAATAAAAACAGACAATTTCACGATGTACGATCAAATGACAGCAGTGTACGAATGATATATTGCAACAGAAAACATGTTGTAAGTAATATTTTATAATAAGCATTACAGAACTAGTAATGATTAAAAAATATATCGTTAAAAAAGATGCAATGAAAAGTTTACTTAACAAATTCTTTTTATGGTTGGACCTAAGAATTTCGCGGAATTGGGAATAAGGTAAATCTAGACTTATCGAGAAATTAAACGAGACTCGAAAGTATCGGAAAGCGCGACTTGAAAAAGTTTCACTTATCTGTATTTCTCGAATGAGTAATAACAAGAGGTCAGCCAGCCAATTTCTTTTATTTTAAAAAATACAATGCATAAATACATAAATATAGCGATAAACAAGATAAGTGACTGTTCCATCCTTCGGTTCCCACCACAAATTTAGTTGATTTTCTTAACTGTGTTGAACTGTTAGGTTCTCTATAAAATTGCTTCTTTTACGATTGTACTCTTAATTTTACACTTAAATACACTTCTTTAGAGAGTTTTATTATCCATAATATAAAAATGATAAATGCTAATCAAAAAAAATCAATTAGTCAGTTTATTAATTTGCTAATTATACTACCGAAAATTTCAGGTGTCAGATTTTTGACAGTCAGAATTAGATTTCCAAAAACATTTCTTACTGTACTGTAAAATTATTCGATCAATGTAAAATGAATGATAAGTTTGATTTTTTGATAATCATTATTAATTTGCTTAAATTTCTCTTTTGTACAGAAGCAATTCACTTAAGAAGATTGCCAACTGCACAGAAAATAAATGTCTGAAGTAAACAGCGCATTACTGTCCTCCACAGTAAAATTGCGCCAAATAAAGACAGTGCATGACGGCCTTGGGATTGTAGTTTTCACTCGAATCCAAAAGAAATCCTCTTTTAAAATTCGTCGTACGTCTTGGTGTTCAATTGAGCAGTTGATTCGGTTTTGTGGGTGAGCAGTGGTTGCTCTAAAGGCGATGAATTTATGCTTCCCATGATTTGCTACTTTGTTTCGCTGAGATTGACCATTTAAGAGTAATAAGTAATGAGCTTTCGAAAGAGGTTGTAGAATAATGATATTCGTGAGGATAGATGTCAAAAATTAAAAGAGGTGAATGACACTATTTAGCAAGAAGAAACAGCAAATCTTTGTTGAAGCGATAGGTGAATTGATAAAACAAGTAGATGAATGCATATTGGAGTTACTAGTTGCTGCAGTGTTGTGGAATGAATTATATGAAAAAAACTACAGAGACTGCATAGAATATTTTGGGGGCTGATATTTTGATGTATTTTAACAAGTAAATTCATCGAGTCTTTGTACTGTTTTGCTAACCTGTAAAGGTTTGACTTGAGCTTATTGCTAATTAATATCACATTGAGAGTTTTCGTTTGGATGAATTATACAATGATTGTCTCCATTTTTCATAATTTACTTTATAGAAACCAGCAGAGTAGAAGAAGGTCGTGAGAAAGCTTTAGAATGTCAAGAAAATCATGAAAAAGTCTTGGAAATGTGTGCTTTTATATTCTTGATGAACCTTTATACGTACGAGCTTTAAGCCAAACTTGGACGGTACGTTTTGCTGAAATTAAATCTTTTATCGATTTCTCTTTTTCTTTTATGATTACTGTTGAAACTTGTTTGTAGTATTTGATAGTTGAAATGGTACTTGAGCTGTATTCATCATGCACAATTTAAACTGGTCTGTTACTTCCTGTTTAGTTCACAGTGTACATTAATCCAATTATTATCTACATTTTTCTTGGGACTAGATGATTTCTGCATAAAAATTCGGAAGTTATAATTTTGTATTAGCTTGTCATAATGAAGTGTCTTTGAAGGTTATCTTCAACCTTTACACTGTTTACAGAAGAAAACAGTTGATGTCCTGAAAAAAGTTTTGAGGAATGTCAGCTATAAACGGAAATAATCCAGCAGTTCGTATACCAATTGTGAATAATGTTATATTAAATGATGTATTGCAATCACAGTAATTCTTTCATATTACCTTTTAATTTTTAATTTTTTTAATTTTATTAACTATAATCAATGAGTGAATGGAATTACAAAAAAGGAAGGGTAATTTGAGGTATTAAGCCACACTTCTTATATTAGTTTACTTGTCTCTGCAAGAAATATTCTCGGAAAAAGGATTGTTTCCATAAAGAATAGGTGAGATTAATCATAAAAGTTGATAAGACTAAAAGTATTGAGGATATTTAAAAGTTCAAGCACTCTAATCTTTCAAGAGTAAATTTTTTTCAATAAACAAAAGCTATAAGCTAGTGATTATAGTTGTTTGGAGAAGAAAATATAAGAAAACCTTTGGATAAAATAAAACGTAGTTAGTGTTATTATTTTCGTTTTAATCTTCCTATCAACTTCTAATATGTTCTTTTCTACTCCATTTATTTTTAAAGAAGAACGACATGTTATATTAAATGATGTATTGTTATTTATTATTATTATCAACCTATATTTGCCTTGCAGACGTGAAAACGCTGTGACAAATGGTAGTGCTTCACTTCAACCAAATCAGGTATCTGAAACGACACGTGAAAGCAGCATGCGTGGAAATGTAAAAATATATTTCTAAAATTTTCTTTTTTTTGTCTTTAAATGAACCCAAATTGTTTACTTAGTTTTTTTTTGCAGAGACTGCGTGTTGAAGATGCATTATGCTATTTGGATCAAGTAAAACAGCAGTTTGCGGATGCACCAGATGTCTACGTTAACTTCCTCGATGTCATGAAAGATTTCAAATCCCAAGCGTAAGTTTCTTAAACCTCTAAGAAGATTTAGCGGTTAAAATATAGTGATTAAGCATTTCATACTTGCCGGTAGAACAGTTAAGAAGACAAGCGAATATAACAAGATGTTCATTTCTAAAGTTTTTGGATATTGGTTTGAACTGTGAGTCTTGAGATTTGTAATATTTACACTTATATAGACAGATAAATAACTAGATGGTTATGCTTTTTTAATTTTTCTACTACTTTTTTTCACCATTTCTCCAAATTTTGTAAACAATATCACAGATTTTTAGCATTGATACACCTGGTGTAATAAAGCGGGTTTCACGTTTGTTTCGTGGTCGACCTAATTTAATCATTGCATTTAACACATTTCTGCCACCTGGATTTGATGTTTCCGTTGACGGGATAAAGGTCATCATAACTGAACCAAATGGTCGTAGACAAATCATAAATGAAAGTATGTTTTGCTTAGAAGTCGTTCTGCAAAAGATTATATTAAGCATAGCAGTGGTTAATGTTATAATAGCGGACACTCATTTCATTGTAATACTTTTTTTTTTTTTGAAACTGAAAAACATGGGAGTTGGTTTTTGCATACAACCGTATTGAAAAGATTTTTGCTATTTCTTATGGAACGTGCCACACTGTTACAGAGATTCTTATCTGTCTTTTTTTTTTTTTTTTTTTTTTTTCATGGAATTATGTTTGGTGATCTCCGAATAGCAATACTGTCATTATTATGAGTCATCCTACCTTTATCTGCTTACCTTTCCGAATCGTTTTTATTTCTGTTCCTTCTTATCCTTCTAAAAGCGTCGAAGCTTTTTTTAACAACAGAGAAAATACAAAATGAAATTGCGCGCCCTGTAGATCTTGTTACTCAATCGTAACCCCTTCTCTTCCATGTGTTAAATATGAGTAGCGTTTTCTGGAGTTCTACTAAAATTCTGGACTAAAAGAATCTGTGTTGCTTTAATTTGCATGGGATAAATTAAGTCAGAAGATATTCCGTGAATAATACATTATAATTTAATTAATGTTTGAATTTAGTGTTACTGGATATGTTTTGTTATCATTGTTTCCAATTTGTCAGAAAAATTAAAAGGAAATGATTATACACATAGTTTTCAGATCATTCTGAATCGTCCACTTCTGAATTATCAGAAACAACACAAAATTCTGAAGTGACAAAAGCTTCACTTCCGGTTGAACCTGTTGCGGATATTACTGGAGATCCATTATTAGCAGCAAGTGAAGCCAGTGCATCAGTTCCTGAATTGGAACCAGTTATGACCGGACAACAGGAAAATGAACTGACACCGGTTGCTACAGATCCGCAGTGTAGTGAAATTAGGTCCACCACTTTTTTGTCAAATCGTGTCACCACTGCAACCTATCAAGATGCTATAATGTACAGAAACAAAGTGATGGTGAGTGATTATATTATAAATTAAACATAAAGTGTAATATATCATATTGGATTGTGATGATCTTATACTTGAAGTGGAAAAGTTCTCAAAAATTTCATTTTCAGGCTCGATTTGAGGATCGGCCTGAGATCTATCATAAATTCCTTGAAATTCTTCAACGGCTTCATCGATTAACACAGGTAAAATTTACCTTCTGTTTAGTAGACTCTACGGTTACTTTATTTACATGCGTGCCTCTTGACGTCGCTGTCTAATATGCATGATTTCTTTAAAAAGAAAGACATTTCCATATTGACCAATAAGTCAGAGTGATGAGGATTGCTTTTATTATATGATAGTCAAGTGTAGTTTTTTTGTTGTCTGTATCTGAAATCTTTGAGAGCAGAATTTTATATTTGTATTCTAGTCGGAAACATATTCCTATAATTCCAAATGAATAGTTTGTATAGGAATATTTTTTTTTTTTCACTGACTAGAAATCAACAGTTATTCAGGAGTTGCATTTCAGGAGGGAGGAGTCATTCAGGGATATAAACGAGCTCTGGAAGCAGTCGAAATGCTTTTTGAAAATGACACAGATTTAGTACAAGAATTTAAGCAGCAATTTCAGCCTAGCTGTTCTGGAAATTCTTGCACATCCTCTAGTACGCTTCGAGATACAGCCAGTAAAGTAATCTTCTTTCCAAAAATTCAATCTGATTAATTTTCTTTGTGAGATTAGTCGTAAACTTTTTAGGGAAGAGTCCAGAAGAGTGGGGAACGCAGTACTTTTGTCGTTTCTCCTCAGCCTGTTTGTGTTCCAAAAGTGCAGAATCTACAAGGAATGAGTCCTGGAAAGCGTGCCGTTTATATGTGTTCTACAACAGCAGCCAAGGTCTTTTTTAAAAGCGTATTGCCATGTTTTATGTAACAGTAGCCCAACATGTTTGAATGTCTTTTGGGTACTATGAATAGTATAATATTAATAGTAGATGCAGCAAATACTAATGTAAGACGACTGAATTGTTTGAGCTATATTTAAGTTTAAGCATAGCCTAATAGTTTTTATCATTTAACACTATTAATGTTGTGTTTTGTTTGCAGAGAGCGAAATTAGGAACTATTAATATGTTAACCTATGATACAGATGTTGAAGAAGCAGCCAAATTTGGTACCGTTGAAGATTATCTTTTCTTTGACAAGGTATGCTGGCTACAAGAAGTAAGCTTTCTGATATTTTTTGACTTTTCTTTAAATCTTTTACATAATCAAACATTTTTACTGGTGTTTGGTGGAAACTGATGAATTGAAGTACTTGTGAAAAAGTCAGTATTTTAGTGTTTCATGCAAAGCATCAGAAGGTTTTTTTTTGTTGCACAATGGTATGTAAAAATTACTTAATATGTTCAAACTTTCTAAGGTCAATATTAATTTTTTTGCGTCAAATTAGCTTTTAATTTATTTCGTATTTTTGATTCTTAACAGTTCTTATTGGTAATGTTGCTCAAGATGTAAAAATACATATTTTGAATTTAAGGAGAAGTTCTAACTTACGGAAATTATTGAGAAATTTTGTAGGTACGGAAAGCTCTTATTGATAATGGTGTGCATGAAAACTTTCTGCGATGTCTTGCTTTGTATAACCAAAGCATTATTTCAAAAATCGAACTTGTGGAACTTTTGACACCTTTCATTGGGTAAAATTTTCCAAAAATATTCACGAATAGAAAATGTCAGTTTACTAGTAATTATGTTTTAGTAGTGCTAATTGCTCCTCCTCATGGCATAAATGAAAGATTTTTAAAAATTGTTTTTTTTTTTTTTTTACTTTTTGATCGTTTTTGACGCTGTTTATTGACGTCATATTTCGCACTTAATTTTCTTCAGACGTTTCACAGTGTTACTGAAGCATGTGAAAGAACTGTTGGGCTTGCCGGATATACATAATGATAGTCAACAGAACGACGACAAACATCGACGCCGACAAGCTCAAATGAACGATGACATGGAATTGGAACACAAAATTGGTAATTTCAAAAATTAGGATTATTATATAAGAAAATTGTGCTGTACATTTTTTCTTATTGCGAACTAAATTCATTCTTCTTGATTTGATATGACTTCATGCGTCTTCTAAGACAAAAAAATTTCAGATTATGCTACATGTCGAAGACTGGGTGTTAGTTATAGGTCTTTACCTGAATCATACGAAAAGCCACTTTGTTCTGGTCGAACATCTCTTTGTGAATCAGTCCTCAACGATTCATGGGTTTCATTTCCGTGTTGGTCTTCTGAGGATAGTTCAGCCGTCCATTCTAAGAAAACACAGTTTGAAGAGTTTGTATTTCGCACGGAGGATGAACGTTATGAGGTTTGTGTAAATGTCACATGTTTCTTCATTTCTTTAATTAAATAATGTGTTTTAGAAGATGAATTTTTCAGCTGGACATCGTAATTGAAGTGAACAAAACAGCTTTAGAGGTTTTGGAAATGGTTCAACGAAAGATGTTGCGAATGAAAAATGAGGAATTGAAATGTTTTCGTTTGGGTCCTTCTTTGGGTGGCAGTTCTAATTCGATAATGTTACGCGCACTACAGCGAATTTATGGGTAAAGTTATAGAACTTTCTAAATTGCATCAAACTGAAGTAGTAAAAAGTAAGTAATTTTAGCAGTTGAACTTGTGGAGATTTATTTTTTTAGGGATCATACCGTAAAGATGTTGGAAGGAGCAATGAAAAGTCCTCAAGTTATGATACCAAGACTAATTGAACGAATGCGGCAAAAAGATGTCGAATGGCGTAAAAATCAAGAACTGTGTAATCGTATCTGGCGTGAAGAAACAGAGAAACATTACACAAAAAGTCTAGATCATCAAGCAGTAATCTTTAAGCAAAATGATTTAAAACTACTTCGTGCGAAAACGATCGTGAGCCAGTTCGAAAATTTATATGATGAGGTAAGGTATTGCATTTGAATTCATTCCGTAATTTTTTCTGTTGAGATTTAACGAAATAGTAACCAAAATAATTTTAATTAGTAACAACCAGAACGTAAATGAAAGGATTGATTTTTTAAAGTCATGTTATTTTTTAAGTACGGTGAGTCCAAGATAGTGAATTTCATGTCCAGAGAAGTCGATATCGTTTAGCTGAGTCTTAGTCTAATTTTCTCTCTTTTGAAAATTGTAACAAAGTGATAATCTGTTCGATTTGTTTCTAGTATTTTCCGATTCCTTATATTTGCAGAAAGTACAGCTTTGTTAGAACTAGGTTAAGTGAAACGCGTGTTTTAATCCAGTTCTGTTGATAATTTAGCGTGCTGATCGAAATGATGAAGGTGAATCGGTGGAATATGGACCACATTGTGTTTATTCATATCCGGAAGATATACGTGTCCTGTATGATGTTAACGATTTAATAATACATTATGTGAAACGACAGGCAAACATTCAGAAAGAGGAAAAACGTCATGCAAAACGTTATCTGAAACGTTTTGTTCCGGAATTATTCAATATTCCGCCCCAAGAGTTAAGTGATGAGGAGGAAGTAGAAGGACGAGATCGTATCGGTTCGTAATTTAAAAAAATTTTTTTTTGCTGAAAGGATTTAATGAATAAAAGTATTTATTGTATTCTTCTTCATATAATATAATTTTTACATTAGTTTTTTTGATGGACAATACATTATCTGGTGCTTAATGCTATAATGATATTAAAGATCAAAATTCTGAAGAGCAAAATGTTGGATTGAACACAGACGAAGCTCAAAAGATAAGTGACGATGTGGATTCGAAAAATGTATGATAAGTGAAGACACTTTATAGAAATATTTATTATTGCAAGATGTATCTTTTTTTGGAATTAGACATGGCATATATTTTTCCGACGTAATTAAGAATTGTAGCAAAGTAGCAGATGTTGTTTAATTCTTAGCTTAGGGAATTATCGCTTCTTAAACAGAATAAATTTTCTTCTTTTGATAAAGGTCCTTTCCGTTGTGTAACTCTCAACAAGTTCGAATTTTAAAGTGTATTAGGTTTATTGGTTACGTAGTATATGCTGGATTTCAAGCAGTTGTTTGGCCTTTTTTAGTTTGAAGTTTTCGAACTGCAAATTTTTGAAATGTAATGTTTTAAGGCTCAATTTTCAAATGAAACCGAAACATCTACATATCGTCTTTTCTATGGTGCCAACACATGGTGCATATTCATTAGACTTCATCATTTAATGTGTGATCGATTGGCGTATTTGAAGAAAAAACATCAAGAAATTATTAAGAATCATGAAGTAATTTACAGCATATTCATTTTTTAGCTTTAAAAAACCAATACTAACTGGTATTTTGAATGTGTTTTGACTTTTAAGCCTTGAAAAACAAGCCTATTTTCTCGGATCTTAAATTCATTATTTAAGAAGCAAGATGTTATATAGAATCATTAGGAGCTAAAATTTTTTTATAAGAAATCATTTTTAATTTTTTGTAATAATTTTCCATATGATTTAGGAAGTATAATGAATTGTTCAGGTAGAAGAGCGCATACGGATGGAACGAGAATCTGTAATAAACCGATGTACCGGTGATGGTGGTTCGTTGGAATCAGTTGAACTAGATACAAAACTTGGTTTGTCTTTGCTGAAACCGGATACCCAAAATCCGGTTAACTACTACGTTGCATTGATCAATGAAGTCAAAAATCTTTTGGATGGTCTTATTGATAGTGTTGCTTTTGAAGACAACATCAGGTAAAGTGATAGCGAATTGATTGAAGCATTTTGTAACATGCAACGGGCCTTATTCAAATTATATCAGTTTATTGTGTTTTTTTTTTTTTTCAGAAAAATGTTCGGGACAGCTGCTTATTTAACATTTACAATGGATAAAATTATCATGACAATTGCACGGCAACTACAAAACATGTCTTGCGAGGATGCGAACGTTGCTAGTATGGATCTGTATAAAAAATACCGTTTTGAGCGTCCCGTCAGTTTGTACAGTCGAGACAAAAATGAAGAAAATATTGATGATGCTTATGAACGGGCTGCACAAGAAGTGCTTGTTAATCAAAACTGTTTCAAAACTTTCTTCCTTCATGATACTCGAAGCGTTACGATGGAACTGATTGACAGTAATGTCACCGAAGAAGGAGAGAAAGGTGACAGTGACCAAGAGTGGAGTCGTTACGTACATCACTATGTTGAGGTTGAATAAATTTTCTAGTAATTTTTTCATTTATTAACGCATCCTATTTTTATTCATTGTAGTGCGTCGCTTAACATTGATTATGTATATTACTTAATTTTTTCATCTATTCAGGAAATATATAGGTTTATATAGTTTTTTTAGAGTCTTACTAATGAACCGTCATCATCAGCATTAAGTCAGGAAGATCAGCAGCAGATGCTCGAGACCATTGGTGAAAGACCTCCTTTATTTCTTATGAAATATATCAAAGCGGGAATAGACAAGTACAGGTCTGTTCTTATGGCAGGTTGCTTTCCTATAGTGCTTCGAAACAGATTGTTGTTTTGTTTTAATTATTCCATTCTTAATATTCCTTATTGTCATCAGTTTTAGAAAGAGGAACGATGAAACGAGTAAAAAGAATGAAGATGGAAATGGAGAACAGAAGTTGGAAGAGAAATTGTCCTTTACGGTGAGTGAAGACTTAAGCGCTCTGTTTTCTCCAGCTGGAAATTATAAAATGCGATTTACTAAGGGTTCAGGTGATCTTTTGATAAGAACCGGAGCACCGCGAAAAGGGATGGATGTAAGTTTACGATTTATTTGGTTTCATTCATTCATTGATTTATTTGCTCAGTTTCAGAAATAGCTGATTAATCTGCTTTAAGAAGTTGTGTTCTGATTGGAGGCTGTAGAAAATATTTTTAACAGTTACTTATATGCTGCTAACCTTTTTGCAGAAGCATAGAATAGTCACAGGACGGAGAAAAGACCGTTTTTTGGCATGGTTAGAAGAACGGTTGTGCGAAGATGGTGGAGATGTGTTGGGTCCGCGAAACTGGCTTGCAGATGGTTCACGAATAGTACCTGTGCGCCATCCTGAGTTTCCCTATATCACTTACAATCGTTATTTCTCTTCCATTTCCAGTACTTCTTCAACTTCATCATCAACTCGTAGTCAGCGTTGAAGTTATAGCATATATCTTATTTGTAAGACACTGTGAGTCGATCAAAATTCCGGTTTTTTCCAGTAGTTTAGTGGATTTCTAATACTTCGATGGTTTTAGTTATAGCGTTTTGAATAACTGAGCTAAATAGTGTAAAAAGACGTATATTATATTATATTGCATCCAGGCTATACTCCATAATGTTTAAAATCCATGAGTTTATTCAGTTCACTTACACTTTGTCACTTTCATTAAGTGTAGAAATAAGTTCCTGAAAAATTAAAACATTTATATTTGGCAGGGGTCTGTGAAATTAACTTAAAAAATTTGTGTTTTGTTTCTCACCGCACTCATTTTTGTTCAACTTAATTGGTTTGAACAGGTTAGGCTTTTCAAGAGTGGCAGTTTAGGACCAAATATTTAATATTAGGTGAGGAAGCACGCTAAATAGCATCGAAAAGTAGTCACAGAATCGAGCTTCTTTCCAGTACTGATTGGTCTTCTGTTGCATTACATCTTATATATTTCCTGAATTTTTATTCATTTTACATCGATATGAAGAGTGTACAGGTTCCAGCCTATTCACTCATCCGAATTTTCACATCTTACAACATTATGTTATGTTCCAACAATGACGATGTTGACATTTCTTATCATATTCGGAACTTTTTTTTTTTTTTTTGTGCATAGATGTATTGATGTTGAAAGGGGATAAACAGTTATGGATTGTTTAGCTGCCACCAGAGAAACTAGATATTCTTGTCATTTGTTCTCTTCATTTTAAGTTTTGGGCTTTCTAAGTCCTTCTGAATCATTATATAGGAATATCTACTTTTAGAATTTATGAGCTCGATTAAATATGAAATACTGAATAGGACTAAATAAAACTTACACCTCTTAAAATATGGGAAAGTAATGGACTATTAAGGATGTCACTATGCACTTCTTAAGCAGAGGAAAGAAGGCGATGGCTTCATAGCTTATATATAAGCTTTTGGGGAACGAGCTGCAATTTGAAGAAATTTATTTCCATTGTGAATTAGATAGTACTTAAAAGTGGGACCATTATAATGCGAACGAGGAATGACAAATAACGATTATTGCACTTTATCGACTACGTATTAGAGCGATATCACTTGATGAAGATTACGAGGAACATTTCTTAAACTGCAACATTGGTTGAGAATTTTATAATTCGTTATTAACGAAATAGAAGCAAACGGAGGGAATGTTTATGTTTCAAGAAATGATCCTCTTACAACATATAAGTTATTTGAATAGAAATCGTAAGGACGAAAGCACAGTGCATTTTGTAACTCAGTAATGGACTGTATGTTTTTCCGCACAAAGTGGTTGGGATGAGTTGGAGAAAACTTGTAGTGAGGTTATCTTCGCAAGATTGCTTTAATTTCTTATTACAATAAATTGGAAACCGAATTTAATATATACAAATACATTACAAAATATAAGCTAAAAAGTAAGCTAGAAAATGACCAAAGTAATTAATTGCGCAATTATTCTCTGAACATGGTGGGGACACGGAATTAATAATAAATACAGTCATTTGTCAACAAAAGTTTTCAAATTCAAACAAGACATGAGTCAAGATACGGCGGGAATCTTTTATCCTTTATCAATTCTGTTTGCTATTCGTAGACCATATACAAGAAATACCTATATATGCTAGCTAGGAAAAACGAAAGAACTATCAGGTTCCACCGAAAATAAATGTGCGTGACATATGCATAAAATGAATAATGTAATGCAATCTCCAATAAATGCAAGTTCTCAAGTTATGTAAACACTCATTCCAAATCAACAAAAAGTGTATGATTGGCCTGAGCTTTTTAACGATGAGCAGATAATTATTAATTAGCATAGTTGGCATAGCTTTATGCATACATACTTTCAGCCAGGACCGACATTTTCAAGCAAATATTAACAAACTGGTTAAAATATTCCGCTAGTTCAGCAACTTCGCCATCCACACCTTCATCCGCTAACTCCCACGGTGAATATCGTGATGCTTCAACCGAGCAGCTTGAGCTTTTACTCCTGAATAAAGTGGAATATACAAAAAGTACACGTAAATGTATCACATATAAATTTTTGAAAACAATTCTGATCTCTAGGTCAAGAAGAAAAGTGTTTATTTAATTCCAAACTTACACCTTTTATAAAATTATGAAGCGTTCTCCTTTGTGAATTCAAAAAAGAAGTGTCATCATATGTGACTCCGTAAATAACTTTAATATTAAATTGAACTCTACTACAACCTATATGAATTTCAAACACTTCTAAAAATAAATCAAATTAGCAATTCTACTTGTGAATGAATATAAATCGACCTTTCCATAATGGATGGTTGCTCTGACAGTGTCAACCGCAACTCGTCAACATCGCCTTCTAATTTAATGCCCCAGAGTTTTTCCAAAACAGAAATGCGCTTAAGCGTTTCCACTTTTTTGCTCATTAAAGGTAATAAATACGGCTTATAACGATGTCGAGTACGACTGAAAATATGAAATCCTATAACCTGAAAACTAATCCAATCCTTGAGAATGCACTACTAAAGAACGGAAACTAAAATCACTAAGACATGACTTATGTATAATATAGTTATAAACTTCTTCCACAAATCTAAACGCCTTTGAAGAAGGAAGAAGAATTATTCCCTTCTCTTTTAACTGAAAACAGTTGCAAGCACAACACCTAACATTACAGTCGAGTCTCCCAACCTACTTGCGTTTTTATCAATTAAAGAAAAGTCACACAATCTCTGCTTCTTCAAATTTATTACAAACAAAAACTAAACCAGAAATGACAATATTTCGTCTTTCAACATTTCAAAACCTTAACATTCTCAATTCCTATTAAATGATTCGCAAATTGGATGACGTACGAAATAAGGAGCAATTTCAGAAACTTACTCTTTGAAAATACGGGCAGTGTAGCTCGATGCTGTAGAAGGTTGTTGCATTTTCTGACAGAGTAAAGTAGTTTTGAATGACTTTCTTGGTATTTTGCTGTCCCCGACATTTTCGGAATCTTTATTGTCAACCGCTTTCAATGAAAGTTTTTCAAAAATTGAAAGAGCTTGTTCTACAGTTGCCTTTACTTTTGTTTCTTCCATCTGAAACCAAACATCAAGCGAAATATTTTCACGGCTCTTCACATAGCCTTCTTCACAAGGACCATACACGTTCGATAATTCATCAGGTAAGAGATCGTTGTTTTTTCCACCTAAACTACAATGGTTTGGTAAATTAAATTAAGTCAACAGTATTTATAACTTCCCAATGGTTGTTTGAGAGAAGTCTTCAAAGCAAAGGTGCTGCTGTAACAAGCTGAGAAGCTTACCAAAAGTTTCTTTGGAATTAGTGAATGAACAAACTAAAAAAGAATACAAATTCAATGTGACAGGTCCCGATAGGAATGCAGCTACCAATAAAAAAGCGAACAGTCAGCTACAACGTTTGGCTAAAAAGTGAATTATACAGCACTTGTCGTATGTCCAGAAGTAGAAGTATTACTACATACACACATACGCACATACATACATACATACATACACACACATATACACACACACACACAGACACACACACACACCGATGACTTTCTTTGTCAGAAAACATGATGATGTGAAACGAGGGAGGTCGATATGCAACAAAACGATTCTTTTATGTTTGTCATAGCTCTCATTTCTCTTGTCTCAGGTCAAGGGTTATTTCTTCATATCGCTGCTCATTATCATTACTGGAAAGATGGAAATTATCAATCCCAATAAAAAGCAAATATTGTACGTTTATTTGGAAAATCTCCCATCATCTACTTCGTTGCTCAGCATTTATAATGACATTATTCAGTTCAAAAATATTTGTCGCAGCCCTGTAGTGTGTGTTAAAAATCCGTACTGATAGCATGTGTAGATTCATTTACAACAGTATATGTGATGGGTGGGATATTATTCCTTTCTGAACAAGTAACATGAAGTCTGCAAATCCGAATTGTAATATAATTTAATCAGTTTAATCACTTCTTGATTTTGGTGAATGGTATTGGAACGGATGCACCATGGAATGATAGTGAGCATTCTCGATTCACAATAACGGTTATTGATTTATTTAGGCGCGATTATTTTAGTCTTGTGGAGAAGCTTCCGAAATTTCAAATAGTCATTGTATATGCAAGTTTTATCTTTGACACTACAGTGTTAAAGAGTACTAATAGGGCTTTTGCAACACACTTGTATTTACTGAGTCTGAGATGAGCAATTCTTTGTTTAAGAAGGGAAGATAATTTATATTTTAATAATCAGTTCAAGAACCATTTCGCAACAACCATATTTTCTTTCGAAGCGAATCCACCATGAAATTATTGTTGACAACTGAAATATTCGTTCTCTGTTCACTATAATCACAAAATTCTGGGCAGTCCCGAAATCAGATGTTTCAGTACTGTTACAAAGGGTAGGAATTCGCTTCCATTTTTGTAATTCCCTATTCAATTATCAGCTAAAAACCGAAAACGTGAGGGCAACAATTTTGAATTACAGCCTCCTGTATGGTGATGAAGACTTATTTAATTCCTAAGTTCCTCATGATATGACTCATATGACGACCTCTCTAAGATCATTACCAATCTTAATTGCATGGAATAAAATGCTACGCGTCGGATTGTCTGTTAGGCTGTTTGAAAATTAAGGGATTCGAAGGCAGTATAATTTCGCCCTACCTCCCAGTATATTATCCACAATAAACATCTTAACATCTAATATGGTACCAACGGTGAGTGCTGAGGAACAGAAAGTAGGATATTCTCGGGAATATCTAAATGGATGTCATGTAAATACCCTGCACCTAATACCCTGAACCTAAAGTTTCATCGGCTAATACCCTAAAGTTCATCGGTTCATTTGTATGCCAGTATCACAAAACAGTTGGCTTTATTCCATTTATTATTTCTGTTTTTTTTCCGTAAACTATTTTGTACATTTGATCAATTTTGAATTCGTTTTCATTTTTTTTTTCACAATGTTAATGATCTTTCAGGGTGACAAATACTTTAATAATAATTTACAATGTTAGACCTCTCGCACTGTTGTAACGTTAGCAGTATCAAAAGAAGTCTGAAAGTCCAGATATACTGTCCATTTTAGGAAGTTTTTGGGGAAAACTTGAAAAGTGATATGCAACTGCAGAGAAAGTAGGCATTATCGAAATTATTAAGTTATGTTTGTTAGTGGTATCTCTCAGCAGAAAGGTCTGAATACTATTCAGGAAATATCGAAATGATAGTGCAGTGCAGTAAACAATAAGGAATTAGTAATAATGGGTCGATTTATTACAGGAGGACCTCTGCCTGAATTACTGATAATATTTATTGGTGTGAGGATATGAATACGAAAAGGTGAAAGGAATATCGGAGGATGAAGGAAGATTATGTCGGCCGGTCGTACAATTGCACCCTGTGTAATATATATATATCGAATGAATCGATCGGAAAGACACAGCTCGGACTACTCTCTCTTCCCGTCCTCTTCATTCACTCTGTGATTTCAGCGCCGTCCTTCCTCACTGCTACCGTTCGTTTAATTTTTGTAGAGATGAAGGATAAGGCCGCTGGTGATGAAGGATCCCCTGAAAGTATGTAAGTGGGTGTAGTAGACAAAAGATGGGTAATGAAGGCATTCAATTGAGACTTTTTTTCGTGTCCAAGCTGTTAGTGATCATATTAGAGAATGTTTCGAGTAGTTATTGCTTGTTCTTGCCATGGCCATTGCTTTTGTTACATTCTTAAGGTCAGAAGCTGAAGTAGGCCGAAAATTTTGCACAGCAAAAGAAGAAGAGCTCAAGAAATATTCTTTGTATTTATGGTGAGTCTTCAGTTTTTTATTTTTGTAAGGAGAATTCACTAAGTGGAACACTTAATCGGAGTCTAACACTAATATGCATTCACTTGCAGGTGTGATAGCAGCAATGCTAAAGAAAGAACTTCTAACAGCTGAGAATGATACGACGAATGGACCAACCGGCACAATCATGGTTGCCGATATCCGTTCTACGGATGGAAAGTATCACCGCATAGTGTTTGATCGGTCTAGGAAATTCCTCAAATTCACAATAACTGGGTGAGTTGAATCCTAGCAATGATTATATATTTTAATTATTTCTTGCTCAATCAGTAATTCAAATTATGTGTAAAAGATATTGGAATGCAGAAAATCCAGACTGAATTTCTACAAAATTTTTAAGAGGCGCTGGAGAAAACCAGCAAAGTATGTTGAAAGACTTAAATGAATTAATTTCTGTAAGAGGCACACCAGTTATTATCAAACGAGGATTGCCGATCGATTTAAATAAGGTAAACATTGCTTTTGTATCGTTGTTACTCTACTGAACTAGTGAAGAATCACTGATGGATTTCAGAATAATGTGTCCATTTCACGTGGCATTAAGAAGTAGGATTTTTATCAGGTATGATTAAATTAATCTTCGTGCTGGCTATTCTGTGTTTGCTGTGAATGGTAGTTCGTCCGCTGAGTTCTTTGTCCAATTTTTGGACAAAGGAAATTCATATTTTCGGATCAGCAAAAAATGAAATAAACTCAGGATCTCTATATATTACTGTCAAACGATAATATGTTTTGGATAAGGGATTTCAAATAAATCTAAGTTATAATGGCTCAGTTTCTCACATAAAATATGTTTTTGAATATCTGGCAGAACGTTAGTACATCTCTGATTATCTAAACATTTTTTTCCGTATTTTCTGTTCCTGTATTTATATTAAATAAACTATTTTGCATTGCTGCTTATATCGTCGGAAAAAATGCTCCTTCATTTATATAGCTGGCACAGTTCACACGAACTTCAAATTATTGTAGAATGCGAAACAAGTCGATACTCCAAATCATTTGTACTTTTATTTTGCTGAAAAGAGGAGAAAACGCCGTTGGCGTATTCGTACAATTACAGCTTTATTTACTACCACCGCTGATAAAAAGCTTTGGTTGGATGTTCTGGATTCTTCTCTTAATGGTATGCAATATATTACCTTGAAACTGTTACCTTGAACCAGTGTATGTAATACTGCATTTTAGAAGTGATTGGATCCACAGATGTTTGGAAAATTTAAAACAAATGAATAAGATTTGAATATTTTTTTAAATATTTGCTCAAGAAATTTTTGTTTATTTAAATTTTGGAGCAAAAAAAAAAAAACCAAGAAATTGTGTTTCCTTATTGTTTTAGAATTGGAGCAAAGACCGAAAACATTGTTGATATTTGTGAATCCATTTGGTGGTAAAGGCAAAGCCAAGAAAATTTATTCGAAGCAAGTGAGGTTTATTTAATTTTATCTCAGAAAAGGAAGTTTATAGTTGCAAAGGTCGTCATCGTCTATAAATCCAGCTCTATTTTCGTAGGAAGGTAAAATAATGGAAGTTTCTGAAGTCCCTTGCTTTTGCTAACTAATTTCCCATCTTTCTATAATATTTAATAGTGTAATTTTAAGTCTGGAAAGAAAAAAATCATTTATTATAATGCAACAAAATGAACTTTAGGTGGCTAAAATTTTGGAAATGGCTGAAATTCATTGCGATGTAGTAATGACACAGCGTGCAAATCATGCCTTTGATTATCTTAAACAGCTAGATTTTTCACAGTGGCGACAGATTGATGGTGTTGTTTCGGTGGGTGGTGATGGTCTCTTCAATGAATGTCTTTCTGCTATCGTTTGCAGGTGTTCATTTGATTTCAAAAACAAATTTAGGCAAACAGGAAGATATTTTAAATTTAATTAGCTAGTGACTACAATAATCGAACTTTTGTTTAATAATTGCGCAATTTTCTACATTTTTCAAGGCAATTTTTAAGAATATTTAAAAAATTCATATTTGTTTCTTAGGGGACTTATCATAACAGATGACGCTTTGTTGAGTCAACTTTTAAATAAATTAAAATTACCTTAGTTAGATTTCTCTGCTTCGTAATGCACGTTAGTGGATGTTCATGTTTCTTTAGGTCAAACTGTCTTTTTATTTTTGTACAGATATTTGAGTCTTCCTAACCTTTTTCATTTTTATTGAGTTACGCAGATTGTTTATTCATTTCTGTTATTCCTACACATTTCCTTCTCGAAAGTTTTACACTTTCTTGAAGAACAGCGCACTGAAAAGTTTAATAAGGTATAAAGTAAGGTTTCTTCAGCTACTCATTTTTCATTGGATACTAGTATCCTCTGTACAGCTGATATTAAAATTTTTAGAACACAGGAAGAAGCTGGAAAAGATATATCTGATGTTAACATTGATATCCTAAAAACGCCACGAATGCGTTTTGGTATAATTGGTGCTGGTTCTGCAAATTCGATTGTTTCTTCCGTTCATGGCACTGATGATTGTCCAACTGCTGCTATACATATCGCGCTTGGTAAGTTTTTAGACAGTTTTTTCTAAAGTTAGAAAAGAAGTTTGAAACTTCAAAGAAGTTGCTTTTTACTTCAAAAACTTTGGTTTTTTTCTCTCAAACTTGGATTCGCTTTGCTGCAAGAAAAAAAAAATGAATAATGAAAACTAGGATTTTGGGAAAAACTACAAACTTTTCATAATTATCAGAGATTGAGCCATTGTTTATCTTCCACTAGATATTACATTCGTCAATCCATTTTAGGTAGTAAATGTTCGGTAGACGTGTGTACGGTCCACAGAGGTGATGATCTCATGCGGATATCTGCAAATGCAGTCTCATATGGTTGGCTTGGTGATGTACTAGCCGATTCTGAGCGATATAGATGGATGGGACCTCTCAGATATCAATATTCTGGTATGTTTTGAATTTGAATTCGATGGGATCGGTTTTCATATTTTATTTGCTTATCTAGGCACTTGTTATTGTGATCGATAAATAGAGTTTCACTTCATATAGCATGTTTCAGCCTTACGAACAACAATCCGTAACCCTGCTTATTTTGGTCGTGTGTCGTTTAGCTTAATCCCGGAAGCTGCTGGAAAGAATGATTTAAGTGTTTTGCCGAAATGCACTAATCCATGCTCTATTTGTGACAAGTGATTTTTAAATTGTAGAAAAAATCATAAATATACTCTTTCCAGAAATGGATGTAAAATAGAAATATTATAACAACGTTTGTCTTTAACTTAAAGTATTTCCTTTCTTATTACCATTCTTTTTCTCATTTGTTCCTCTACCGCCTCATTGTCTAAGTAGATTTTTTAAAGTTACGCTCCACAGTTATGTGGGACAAGCTTATTTACTAGGGAGGACAAGTTCATTTACTATTTTCCTATAATTGATGGGATATTTCGTTTCTTTATAATGACTGCTTGACCTGTCAATGTGAACATAAAACTTAGCCTAGAAAACCATAATCCTTTTACCAGCTGTAACTTCATATAATGACATTCACTTTTTCCATAGGTCGCGATTTAACATTCTTTTGCAGAAGTGTTGAAGCTGATAAGAACTACCCGTTCCATTTACAAACTGAATTTTCTCATATTATATGTTGCGTGGTGCCATGTGTTAGTCCGTTTACACCGTATGGATTGGCTCCGTTTACTGGCATTGGTGATGGAAGCATGGATTTAGCCCTGATTCCTCGAATTTCGCGGTGTTCCAATTTGTCATTCATTCGAAAAGTTGCAATGAATGGACCAAAAAGTGTTTTGTCGATGGGTAATAAGTTAAATGTTTTCCGAGTTGCTCGCTGGGCATTCACCCCTGCTTCTTTGCTTGAGCATGTGAATGTTAATGACTCCCTGGATGCGACTGATGCTCAGGGTTCATGGAATTTGGATGGAGGTTTATTCTTCACTTTTCTACTTTCCTAATTTCGGTCGCTTTCAATAAGTATAAATTATTCCAGCGTATTAGTACAGATTTGAGTAGGAAATAAGTATTTACACAGAACTTTAAATTAAAGTTTAAAAGTGTTTGTTTTTAATTTCTTTTAAAAATTTATGAGAATTTCTTCTTTTTATTACGCGCCAAATATTTAATGCCAGAAATTTTATTTTCTTTTCTGGTTTAATCTTTGCTTTGCTGATTGTTTTAATTTTCAGAAATATTACCACAACCGAAAGATGCTACATTCCAATTCAGGTACGTCTTTTTTTTTTTTTTTTTTTTAAGTTTCATTTTCAATATTTTAAAAGTTAATTCCCATTTTTATTTTTATATGTGTCTATTTATTTACTTATTTATTCATTCACTTCGTTTCACTTGTCAATTTTATTCATTCAGTTAATCAATTTGTTTGGTTGATTAATTAATTGATTTAATTAATTGTTTAATTTATCCGTTAGGTTGCACCCTCGGTTGATAAAATATTTCGGACGCGAGGTTGATTTGCATGCTTCTACAAAGCGAACTGGTTGCTGGTCGCGAGATTACCGAAAGCTGTCGAATATTGTTAGAGTACAATTGAATCAGTAACCGTCTGTTTCTACTAAACTCTTGATTTTTTGATTACCCGAGAGCAGTGATACTGAGAGTTCATTCATATTTGTTTGATTTTGTGAACGTGCTCTTCGTTCTATTGCAAAAAAAAACTAATGATACATAAGATACCGGGAAAATGGAAGAATGGATTAAAAAGTTGCGGCAAGAAATTTGTGATAAGACAATCATGATAACGATGGTAACTTAAGTTCATTAAGTAAAAGCATTACTTTTATAAAGTTACTAGTATTACAGGGAAAGCAGTATAGGGTATCACATGTTTTTATATACTTTTTTAAAGCAGTAAAGTACCGGAATATTTTATTAATACTTGTCAAAACTTTGTTACAATTGTTACTTAACTTTCATAAATTTAGCAGCTGTACTTGTTATTTTAGCATTCTGTAATGATTTTATGTAGATCTTGTTTTGAAATGTAAATTTATAATATAATGTTTCATGATAACATTGTATAATTATTCTTCTCTGCGCGAAACGATTGCCCGTTTTTCCATGACAAGTGCTTTTATTTTCAAGTGCTTTATTGCTGTTCTGGAAAGTAATGCCTGGCAAAATAGTTTTACTAACCATTTTTTTAATACTATCGTTGGTTGTTTCTTTGTTTTATCTGTATCTCTTCGCAAATCGCCGTGCATGTTTTATGAATGCACTTTGTTACTAACGAAAGGTTTACCAGTGGTAGGTTGATGGTTGGTTTAATGCAAAAAGAGTTTCACTTAGTTCTAATTAAACATTTTAATAATGTTAAGTGGTAATTAACTTCGTCATGTTTTCCTTCATATTTTGATTACGAATAAAATTTATGTGAGATAGTAATGTCTATATGTCATTGCAAATATTTGCCTTTAATACATATCTGGAAGTAAATATTAATTCTAAATGTTCTAAAAAATTAATGGGTAGGTGGCTAATAACGGTATAATACTACTCAATTTGGAATTATAATATCAAATGGGAGGTTTCTGCAGGTTGGTTTCGATGAACCGTCGTCTCTCTTCAAATTATTGCACAACCGTTTGTCAAAAAAGTGGCGTGGAAGTTCTGCGTGATTTCAGTTGGAGCGCTAAAGTATTAATATATTACTGGTGTCTTGGTTTTAGCGAAGTGTCGAAATCTGAGATTTTAAAAAAATTGGAACATTTTGTTGTGTTAAGAAAGATTTATAAGTTTGAATAGTTTGAATATAAACCTGTCTTGCTTATTCCTATTTGTGTTGCTGAATTGTGGGTTGTATTATACATCTTCTGGATTTAAGTTGATGCTGCCTTTTAACTAATTTGAGCCAACATGGAGGATTTGTTATAATTGATCTGAAATATCAAGCCTTTTGTTAAAGTTAGTTCTATTCAAATACTTTTCCAACTATATAAGTTAATGCTGTTTTTTAGTTGGTTGGTGATTGTGATACAGCACTCGGGAATCTCAGACCTATAGTTGTGCTTACGTTACATTTTATTGAAGGTGCCACCAGAACATACGAATTTACTGTGGAAGAAGTAACCGAACTTTTTTGAAGTTCATAATGAGTGCTTAAATTTCTGAATAATATTAAATAGTGCAATGCTAAATTAGAGCATAATTTTTCCTTTTATATTCAGAAGGAATGGGATTTTTAAGCTCTTAAGTTGATGCAGTTGTCTTTAAATATCATCCAGAATTTATGAACGTAACAAGTTATTAAGGAATCCAAATTTCTGTTATAGTTGAGGCGCTTTATTGGCGATTTGGAAGAAATCCTGCAGAAATTTAATTAGAAAATGTATCCAAAATTATCACCGGGGTAAGCACTTTTCAACATATATCCGCAAAGATTTCATCTTAAAACTTAGAAATTAAAAATTTTTTTTGTGTAGAACTGATTAATTAGCGACTCTCATTGTTACTGCATTCTTTCATTTAAGATATATTACGAAGTCAACCGCCATTATCCTGTCATCTTCCACGTTTCTGTATGGATTTATGGAGTATATCACAGGAAATGAAGTCTTTCAGCGGAAGCAAGTAAATATTTTCTGAATCTAAAATTCTGATAAAATTTCCAGAAATTTTAAAAGTTGTGAAATTTTGGATGTTTGGTTAATAAAATCTTTTTACTTGAATCCATATTAACCGTTGTTCCTTACTCAATTTAACTGTTGCTGAGTTTTCATTATAATTTATAGCAACTGTATTTGAACCACCTAAAGGCGTGAATGCTCCAAATGTTTAAAGGTCATAATTGAGAATCGTCTCCAACTTATACATTATAAAAATTACACAGAAAGCTATAAAATAGCTATTTTTGACTTATCAGTAATTTATAACACGCAATATATATCTCAACTTATATGTATTGGCATTCCACAGCTTAACTGTCGAACCATCTGAACTAATGATAATAACCGGTAAACGGATGGAAGCAAACTGCTGATGCCTTTTCCGTGCATGTCCACCCAGATAGCAACACGTGTTTCATTCCAGTAGTCCTATATTTTAACAAAGCTTTTAACAAGAATATTTGCACCCAAAATCAGATATGGTGCATCAATCTCCCACAACACCATGAATTGTACAGCTTTTTCATGATTTTCCAGAGTGAAATTTGCAAAGGTGTTATCTTTTGAAATGAAATGATAACTGCATTACATAATGATTATGATTTGAAATGAAGTTACGACAAAGATGAATTAAGCTACCATGTCTGGGAATAATCCAACGTCATCCTTCTTTAATCATATTTTTCATCTTCATTGCTTCGCACTCTGTTTATTATCCCAATCCCAAGATTTCTCTTCTTTGTCTGGAAATAACATTAAAAACTGAAATTTTATGGTTATATTTCCAGCTTATGCCTTTATTGAACTGCATATTAAGACCAGAATTAACAGTACGGTTTAATATTTATTTGGCAAAGCATCGTTTGTTACCACTATTTAGTCACAGTTATCGGGAGCACTCCGAACTTAATTGTAATGTGATGAATATGCACTTCAAGAATCCACTTGGATTAGCTGCTGGCTTTGATAAAGGTAAAGTTTTTTTTGAATTTCTGACTCTGCAGATACTGAAATCCATATTCAACAAATGTTATAAATTTGTCTATCAGTGATATAGTCGAGATACTTTAAGCAAATAGTTTTCGGCAGTCACGCTGTTTGAATTTTCTAATCCTTTACTTTTCTTGTTTGTATTTATGAATCTGTTGTTTTAGTTTCCTTTTTCTAGATGCTGAAGCAATAAAAGGTTTGAGGGAAAGCGGTTTTGGTTTTATTGAAGTAGGCACCGTAACACCGTTGCCGCAGAAAGATGCCCATAACTCTGTGGTTAAACTTTTGTTCAAGGATGAAGTGAGTTTTCCTAATTTCATTTTCACAAGTGGAATCTTGAAAACAAAAGTTTTTTGTTAAAAGATGTGGGATGTATGTATCTAAAATTTGTTGCTCTTTAATAACAGTTTTAAACATTGATAAACGCTTGATGAGGAATGATGTATTTTGAGTCCCAAATTTCATTTGTATTTTGGTTCGACAACATGGTTGTAAAGTGCCGGAATTTTTCTAATGTTCAACAGAGTTACTTAATAATAAATGATTTTTTTTTGCAAGAATTCTGTAAAGTTTTTTGATATAGAGCATGCCAGTTTTTATAATGACCGGTGGAGCATTTTCGGCTCTGAAGGGAGATTTGATTCAGTGTCAAATAATATTCTAGAATCTCCGGACAGAATTTTATTCTATGAATATTTCAGGGATATCTAAGTTGTGGCAAATTTAAAAGCGCAGGATTGAGTATTGTATATTTGTTTGTTAAAAGAGCTTATGATCGAAACGCCGATGTCCCGCTTGGTGTAAATATTGGCAGAAATGCAGTTCGTAATTAACTTTTTGATTGTATTTTTTTCTGAAATTGTTTTCACTATATTTTAGGGATATTTTAGAAATTCAATCAATCATGAATGACACTGACAATTCATTTTTTATGAATATGTTTGATTCTGGATATGTATGTTTCCATATTTTGGTTTCTAAATCTTCAACTAATTTCGATTATTGTAATTAATTCTTTCGACGAGAAACACCCCGTCTTGATAATATTTCAGTATCTAGAGAAAATAAAGAATCATTGTTAGTAGATTTCTCCTGTTTAGGTTGAAATAAGTTTATGATTTTATGATTATATATTTTCCTGAAATTATTTCAGTAGTTTTACTGTTACATACATAGTGTGAAGACGGGAGGAAAGCAGTGAGGTTATAGAGATACACATTTTAAATATTTAAAAATTTTGCTTTGTAAATAATAGTCTTCATTTTTTTTGCATGTGAAATTTCTAGCAAGTGAGAGCCTTTTTTTTTTTTAGGGATTCACTGAGCTTAAAGTGGATTACAGTCTCGGTGCTTATTATTTTGGTCGTTTTAGTAACTATTTGGTTGTGAACCTTGGTAGCCAGAATGGTTCAGAGACAATTGCTGATATGGAAATTGTAAGTATGTCTGTTTCGTTTTTAATACTTTCAAATTATTGCTGTTAATAACTATGTGATGTTTTAGGCATTGCAGGGCGTTACTTCTGCTGTCTATCCAATAGTACAGACCAACGGACCTCCACCAAAAATTCTGATAAAAATTCCACCTGATCTGTCAATTATAGACCTGAAAAAAGTCATCAAGGTTTCTTTTATTGTTGGTGAATTGCTTTTTTCAAAAACGCAAATTTTAAAGCTATGTTTCTAATTACAAGATATTTTTTTATTTAAGATTTCTCTTTGTAAATAAAATAATAGTTTGAAGATAGTGCTAAATAAACGATATAATGTGGATGGCATCATAATTTCGAATTCCACCACGAACCATCCGAAAAATCTTCAAAGCGTGCTACTGGAAGACGGTTTTTTGAGTGGCAGGCCACTACGAGATATAAGTACAAATTGCATACGAAATGTTTACAGGTATCTTTGGATGTTTTGTAGAACGCCGGTTAGTATTATTCGGATGTCGTCTTTAAAATTATTTTTGAATATTTGTTGTTTATTGAAAGTAAAATATCAGATTTCGTGAGTGCGCTTTAATTTAGTTCAGCATTGTTTCTATTTGTTTCTAATTTATGTGATTTCTTGGAAATCATTGGAATTTTCATTTCATTATACGTAAAACACTTTATTAGAATAGAATTTCTTTAATTCAGTTGAATTCTGTAGTTTATCACATGGGAAAATTCCAATCATTGGTTGTGGAGGTATATCAACCGGTCAAGACGCATACGAAAAAATTCGAGCTGGAGCAAGTCTTGTGCAGCTTTATTCATCACTTCTTTATCAAGGTAGGAAATTATAGATGTTTTACGCTATAGTTCACTTCATATTTGAGAGAAAATTTATATCCGATGTTACTTGTTTAATCTCTTATTCACAGTAGAAATATCATTGTTAGTATATTGCATTCAATGTACTTAGGTGACAATAATATACTACGTATATTGCATGTAAAATACCTAAATTGATACCTATTCTTACTTCCGTAGTACAGTTGTTTTTAGGTGTAGTTGTTTAGTTCTATAATATACAGTCTTTACTGTGGAAGTGTTTGAATACATTTCAATCATTTTTTCTTTAATTTGATGGATTACTAACGTATTTTATTGCTATTTGATATTTGATTTCATGATTCAGAAAAGATTCAATTCGATATTTTTGTAATATTGTCTTAACTTAACTAGTGAGGCATCTGTGACGAAAGTAGTACAAGTTCTTTTTTAGGAAAAAGTGATGTAGGAATTTTGTATGCGACAGGTTTTTTGAAATTTCTAACTTCCGATATGGACTTTTCTAGCTTTATAACTTTCTTCTAACAAATTTAATAGGATTTAGCAGCTGTTATTTCTAGCGCCTGGGAAAGATCCAAAAGCTTAGAAACGAAAAACTGAAAGCAAAATGAGTAGTGAGATTTCTTATTATACGCAATGTCGGCAACGTTTGTCTATAGCATTACTCCAATTTGCCGTTAATTTAATGCGTAGATGGAACATATGAGGCATAATTAGAAATGCAAGGAAAAATTAGTTTTAGACTTCTTTTCCGAGTTCTTCATTCCAATTCCATCCGTTTCACTCGACCATGATTCTTCTTCTTTAATGAAGTATAAAGTTGTAAGGTTTACAGAATTTCTATTTGGGTAATTAGGTTATTTTTTGAAAAATAATGACTAGCGATATTACATATGCATTTTATTGAATGCCATGTTCAATTATATGTGTTGATTAATGGAAACTATGGGTTTTAATTGTCAATCTTTTCATTTTATTCCTACATCTTTGTTTTTTAAGCATTTCCTAAAACTTTAAAGGAATTCGCATTATTGTTTTACTGGTGCTTCTTTCAGGTTTTCCAGTTATAGGGCGGATAAAACGGGAGCTGGTAGAATGCCTTGCTCGAGATGGTTTTCGCAATATCTCTGAAGCGGTCGGTGCTGATCATAGGAAATAATAATAATGTGTAATTTGAATTCTTGCCATATCGTATTTTAGTAGTCGTTATATAGTGAATGGATGTAACAGTCTTCCAGCATTAAGATAGTTTATATAGTTTAATATGTACTTGTTTTCATATAGATGCAATAAAGTTCTTCTGTACCTGTGAGTTTGTGCTGTTATGAATGGAATTTTATGCTAGTGTTAATTAAGTTTTAAATCGTTTTGTTGAATTCAATAAAATTCATTTAAATCTCTTTTAATAGCAGGTTTGTCTTTCGTTCGTTTCCTGCATTAATGTTGCCAAGAAGTTGGATAATCAGTGGTGCATGCAATGTGATGAAGTGATATAGGAAGCAGTAAATGTTTCAGTAACAGTATCAGTGTAGGGATGTATCGTTCCTTACCTACGTTATTTTTCAAACTTACCATCATCACGTTCAAAGTGCCAGTCAAGTTGGATTGTTGAGCCGAGATGGATTGTTAATTACAAGTACAAGGCTGAGTTGCTGCGGTTGCGGGTGTGTGTTTTAATGTCTTCTCGTCTCCACTTGCTGATATCCTTTTACTCCTTTGCTAACTTTCTCATTTTTCTCTATGCTTTCAGTCTAGAACTGCACTGGCACCATTATTTCAGTCCTTCATTACTGGATAATAATTTTGCATTTTAGGCGAATTAATTTCTGCATTTTCAATGTGCTTTCCCCTACTAACCCATTAACAACTAGCCAGTGGCAGTGGCACCTCAACCAATTTACACTTCAACAAACCAGTGAACTGAATGAACTGAATATATTTGTTTGAATGTGTGCAGAATCTTTTCTTCCAGTCTTGTGCAAGGGTTTTCTCCTGTGCTTGAAAGTAATTAACGATATCAACCGACCGGTGTCCATTACTATCTCTTGATCTTAAGTCGATTACCTGTACCAAATTATCTTCTAACAGCGCTGTCCATTCCATTTCATACTTTTGGTTACATAAGGTATGCACAGAAGTCAAAGTTTACTAGACTCGAAAACTCAGGTAAGGCTTTGTTCGTTTTTTTTTTCTTTGTTTTGGCATACCAATTTTTATTATTGTGTAGAAACTCATTTCGACAAAAAGAAGTTTATATTCGAATTCTGTTTTAAATTTGTTGAGAGAGAGTAGAAAATAGGTTGTTGATTTGTTGGTGGTTCAGTGTGTACATAAGGTGAATCTAACAAGCTCCAGTCATTTGTCCTTAATTTGAATGACTTTTAATATTTGGTTAGGAATGGGTGGCATACCTTAGTAAATAGAATACATACGTTTATCTTTTCCCATCATCACGTGCTATATGTAGTTCATTACTGGTATGTCCAGTCCTTTGGGATCATAGGAAATTTTGAAACAATCATGAGATTTTAGTATATGACATTTCATGATCCGAAATCAAATTCCAAGAGTATATTTGCAGTTGTTAATTATTTGCAGCAATTACTTATTGAATCAAAAAACTACTGGCACTGTTTGTTTTCATTTTGAGAAAGATGGGTTTCAGTTTGATATTTAAAATGACTTTTGCTAGTTTGATATTAATGAAAACAAGGAAGACTATTATAGGAAAATTTGCTCAAATCTCTCTTACTCGAGTCCTTTTACATTTTTTATTGTAATGCAATCTTTTCTTTATCAATAAAAAGATTTTGCCGATGAAATCTTAAATGATTAGAACAATCAGCATAAGAAACCCATGCGAGAAGAGAACGAAGCCTTTGCATATGTTTGATTTTACCATTTTAAAATATAAAGAGAGAGAAAGGAGAAGGAATATAAATGCTTGAAAATTTAATTATCGCTCATTTCTTAAATTGATCATTCTTTGGTCAAGCAAGCTAGCCAGCCAGAATTATTATTGCTGTTCCCGAATTCTCTCTGTTCTAAAACGCTCTTACCTTCACTTAATTTTGCACAAGCATTGCACGAAAATGAATCAAATAGAAGAGTGGAAATTTTTATTTTAATTAAAAAAGAGAGGCGAGGAAAATTAATTGTTACGAATGTTGAGAAGAAGTAGAGGGAGCGATAGCAAAAGGTATAGGGTAAGCAGTTACTATTAAAATAAGGACACTGTTTTTTGCACAATTAATTAAAATAGCAGTAATTTTATTCGCCATGAGCAACTCTTCATTCTGCTACATCCTTGCTTTAAATTCACATTTCTTTTCCTTTAAAAAAATTCTCAGTCTTTGAAAATTCATAATTTATGAAAAGCCTGTTTAATAAAAGAAGTATTTTATGCAGAAAATTTTATTTTCTTTCGGTTTTCATGCACTATTACTCTCATAAAATTGTACCGAGAAAGTGCGATGGATGAAGGCTGAAGGTGCAGGAGCAGTACAAGATTTTGGAATATTGGAATTAGTGAAGTTGAAGTCGAACGATCTGAACGGCTGGTGCTGTGATAGTATTTCAGTACAACGTACACATGGGTTTATAATCTATTTCTTAGTCTTTCCGAATCCTACATTGAGCATCTATTGTGCTTATTTGTTTCAAATTTTCAGCAAAAGTCAATGCACACATTCAATGACATACGTAATTATTGGACAGGTAGATAAATGACCAAAAGTAGATAATAGATAGTGATACTGTTACAAGTTACTATTATTCCAGATATCACCGATACTGGTGAAGGTCACCAATTTGCGTGCAGTATTAGCAATCAGATAAAAGCGTGTAATTCCTTTTCAGACCACTTTTAATTCTCGAAAAAACAAACTTCTAAAATTTATTTCCTTCCAAAAAAGAAAACAAGGAAGAATAAAAGAAAAGATTATTTAAAAAAAAGCAAAAAAGTATGAGAAGTAAGAGTTTTTTAAAATATGAAGTGATGATTTACATTTATCAGCTTGGATTTCTCATCTACTTCTCAATCTCTCCGAATAATTTTTTGAATTTCAAAACTCATTCTCAGCATTGGTTTTCTGATGAGAATAAGTGCTTAATTATTTTTCAGATAAAAGAAGTAATCCGTAAATAAAATCAGTTTCCCTGAATTTTTTGTTAGTCATTGTACTACACAGCCATTTCTGGCAGCACTTGGAAAGATTAATGAAACAAAGTACTTATGTTGAACATTATTGCAGTTATACTGTCCAGGTCGCTTGTCTCATTCAAAGCATTTAAAAACATACCTGAAATACCTGAATTGAAATCTAATACTGTAAATGACAGCGCGCAACTGCTAACAGTGCTTCAAGTGAGCTCTGCAAGGTAACCTTGGCATTTGAAAAACTTTATTTTTCGTCTTGATTTTCGTCTTGATTCACCAAAAATCAAGTTTTTGATATAAATTTTATCTTTTTGCAAGATTTTTACTTTTTTTACAAGATATTCGAATCATGTGTCCTGTATGAATGGAGTATTAAAGTAACTCATTTGGTTGATAAATATTTATTAATTAATAAAAGAAGTTAAATTAAAAGATTCACATGTCATCTATTCGATTTTATGGGTCTGTTTGTATATTATACCAGTTTTTTCCTTTATTTTCATTTCTCTAGTCTCATCTCTTTTAAAATTCTTACTTCCAATTAAAAAGAGCTGAAAGCAATAAAGCGTCCAGGCTCACAAGGCATTTTTAAAGTGGTTGCACTCTTACACTCTTCATGTGGTGTGAATTATCTCCTGGAAGTTCAACCTGCAAAAATTTTTTTGAGTAACTCAAATTTCTCTATTTGCTAAATGATGAAAAATCATCAGAAGTATTATTGATTAAGGTCACGCATTAAATTTATTTTAATTTGTTTCACTTAGCTGAAGTGGCATGTTTTTTGGATTAAGACAAAATGAAGCTTCAACCATTGGCGATCTAATAGATCAATCTGACTAAGGCTCAATATGAAGCCTTAATGAGTATGTCTATTTATGTGTTCAGTGATATAATTCTCTAAGGGAGTTAGCTCTCTGCTGTATATTTCTGCATATGTTTATCTGTGTCCTCGGTGTAAGTGAACGCCGAAATATTAACTGAAGGAACTTTTCACTATAATCCTCTTATCACTTTTATTTTATTATTATATATTATTATAAATTATTATCTGTTGCTATTATTATTAATTGTTGCAATCATCAACATGACATATAAGGGCAAATGAGAAAAAGCTCATCTTTGAATGATAAAGGGGACGTTGATGTTCTCATTCTAAATTCCCCGCTTTCGTATCTTCCTTATCCTAAATAAATTTGAATTAACTCTTGGTTTCCAATCGAAGCTCATTCATTACTTGAGACCTGATGGGAAGTGAAATGTTTGGCCACGACAAATGTTCATTATCATTACATTTTCATGTAAAGATAATAATAATGTTCATTATTATTATTTTATTAGCAGTCGTTTAAATCTTATTCCTAATAGCGCCCCAAACTCCAAAGAAATCTAATTTACATTATGTTAGATGTGAGATCAGCAAGATATTGTTGGGTAAACAAATAACCAGTTAATCCGATAATTAGCACATTTCTCTGGACCCTGTATTTGTAATCTCTTTTTAGAGATTTATAATCTCAGAGATGGATAATTTATATCAGAAGAGTGAGAGGACAAGATCAGTTAGGGAGGAAAATAGCTCAAATACTGAAATCCATCAGTGTTTAATATTGCAATTTTCCCCTTATTTTAAATTTATACAGTCATCATATTTCGGAAGTTTATCACTTCTAGTTTATTTTCATTAGTGACGATTTTCAAAAAAGCTCAACAGTTATAGTAACATCAACGATTATCTATAGCTGAAAGTATCCAACCATTTGCTGTAAGTAGTTGATATTTTAGCCATCCGATAAACAAACCAAATTATCTATTTGAAAAAACTATCAACAATGCTGTCCCCGGCATGGCCATTAAGCATTGCCACTAGGACAGGAAATGAACGGACACTTCGGATGCATTTACTAATAGACAATTGAACTCACTCACATGTGACATTTTGTTATATACACTTAACCCATCAGCTTTTTGGTTGGCAATAGTCATGCATGTCTTTTACAGACATTAAATTGTTTCATTTTAAAATCTCTTAATAGGAAAATGTGGCGCTCGCCGGTGGAGATATAGGGAATCGAACCCCAGCCCTCTCCCATGCTAAGGGAGCGCTCTACCCCTGAGCTATATCCCCGACAATTCCCCCAATTTATTTTCAAATGAAAATTGGAGAGAAATTCCACTTTGTTATTCTTATTAATTTATCTTTTCGGGAATTAAGTTCGACTTCCAACAGATTTTCTGAAACCAATTCAAAAGTTGTTCGAATAGTTATCAGGATTTATACAATGTCAACATAATTCTCTCAGCACTCTTTCTTACAGTACGAAATTGTCCACAATAAACTCACATATCGGGAATTGTACTTAACTGCTCAACCTTAATATCACGGTCTAGGCTTATATTTAGTGATCAAAAAATTGTCCTTTATTCTTAAATTAAAAAGAAGAAAATTTCATTGTGTGTATCCTCTTTAAAAGAAGAAAATCTCATTGTGTCCTACTGAAGATGCATCCTACTGAAGGCATCAGATAATTAATTACTCGTATATGTCCATACACTTTAATTTTATTTTAATTAAATTAATGTGTAAACCACTTCTATTATGTCTTCTGCTCCCTCTTCTTCAAACACTATTGCACCTCTAAAACGTTGGAAGGCCTAATCAGAGAAGCTTGTGAGATGAATTACTGCGCATTGGTTCAATATCACGGAAAGATGTGTAAATGATGCTGGTAAGTATACATGGTACTCATACTTATCAAATGTATCTAGTATGGCACATAATATTTTTGATCCATAAGTACTGACAGTCAAGATGAAAGCAAAAACCAAATTTAAGCAGAAATTTATTAACAAAGAAACTCATTAAAGTTTTATGCAATACCATGAAAAAATAATAATGGAAATATTGGTAACTACCAGAGATATGAAAACATCCATGAATGCGGTAAATTAAATGTAGAGAAATAATTTCTGCTTAAATTTTATGAGGCAATTTCAAACAAGCGCGCTTTATATAGAAACCAAGAAATATAAAACTTAATTATGATTTAATGTATAGGAGCTTTGAAATATTTAAACTTCTTTATCGAAATAACACTGTGTGGATAGGCTTTTAAGAACCTTTAGCATTTGAAAGACTCTGGTAAGTTTTAAGAAATCTTAGCTAGAACCAATTTTTTGCAAAATAAGTAGCTACAATTACTTTTCATTAATTGTTTTCAAAAAATTGCATTTCCATTTCTAGCATATTTCACATCGTTGATATGACAAAAATGAAATAATTTCTTATTAATCTGATACATCTGAAGTATTATTCTGAAGAAAAAAAAGTGTTTGAAGTGGCGCACTTATCGCCATTATCGCCATTTATTTTGTGTTGATAACAGTCCATCATACAGTCAATTGGATTTTTAATCTGATCCTAAGATTAATAATGGAAATAGCATATCACTCAAATAAAACAACATGTTGCGCAGAAAGAAATGAAAGATTCATTGAAATCAGTAAGCATAGTTTCCGAGAGGAGTTATGAGGGAGAATTAAACATGTACCGAGAAATAGGACAGAATGAGATCAAAGGAGGACAGAATTTAAATCTAGATAAATCGCCTGTAGCTTGCAATTCTTTACCTACTGATTTATTGAATCACTCGTAGTAGAACGAAATAGTTTTTTTAAAGAAATTCAATAAATACTACAAATTTTATTAAATCGTGTTTCATCTTGCTGGAACTCATTGTCAGACTCACAAAGCACATGTAGAAAAATATGATTTAGTGCTCGATGTTGACAATTATGTAAGAAATTTACAAAGTTTTCAATAATCTCAACAAATTAAAGTGATCAGAAACAAGCTGCCAAAAAACTTTTTGACACTTTAAATCTTATTTCTCCAATTTCTGCTTCTTGCTGACCTAAACGGTGCGTTTAGAGTTTTAACGATATAGTGATGGAAGGAGGGGCTTGTCTGTTGGTTTTGAATTAAAAAGAAAGCATTAATGCGATAACAAACGACCGGTGGTTAATGGGTTGGCGCCGACAACAGCAAACGACCGCTTGGATCTTGTATTTTTCTTATTTTTGTTGTTTGAAAGGGCCTGAACTTAGTATTAGTATACCTAATGTTATAGATTTTTTTTTGTACTTTTAATTTCCAAAAATAAAAATACCAGTATTATTCCAGGGAAACAAAAAATCAGATTTTCTGATGAGGTAAGGTTTAATGTATAAAAGAAAAATATTGATGTAAATCATCTTATGAAAAAGATGGCTTTACATTTAGAACAGTTTTTTCAACCAACCTGTGAACATGTCCATTGTTAAAGTTCGTATTAGTGCGAATGGTAACAATTTAACTAGAAAATAAATAGATAATTGTGTATAAGCATATAGAAAATCAATACGTCCAGAACGTGATCTTCGATGATTGTATTTAGATCTCAAGTTTACCCGCCTATCATACCTTTGTCCATTGTTTTCTAAGCGCTATATACTAAGTGTCAATTGGATGAAAATCTTTGAAAAGACAAATGCAGAAAACTGAGAACAAACAATTGTGCTAAGATTGACCCAATAGATCAATTAGTTAATGAGTTGTCCACTTACTAGGTTCACTCTAAAGCATTAGTTCCTTCGGATATTAATTGATGAAATTGCACAAAGCATGCGACAATAATTCTTTATCTTGTCCATCCCTCTGTCATCCACCACTTTTCCTTCTACTTTCTTGTCATTCCAACATTTGATGGTCCTCATCATTTCCTCCTCTTTTTCATTTGCTGCATGTCTTTTAGTCATGCAACTGATTTTTTAGAGGATGCAATAAGTACGCGCTTGTGAACTTAAATTATTTAGTACTTTCTCGATTTATTAAATTTCTTTTATCATTTTAAAAATAGGTGGAAAGGAAATTTGAATGATACACTTCGGATATGATGCTTTAACAGACAAATTTATTAGCAGATAGATTTACCAGGTTAAAATTGGATTCCAAAATGATGGACTCAGCTCTTTGCTCTTCTGACCAGCAAACACTTACGTTTGAAAAGAAGATGCATTTTCTCTTCCTCTCTCTGCTTGCAAGCTTTTAATTTAGTGAAGTGACAAAACAAAAGGAAAAATGCATTGAGTGTATTGCGGTAATAAAATTGCTCTCTTAAGAGGAGAAAGGGTACACGAAAAGATGTGGAAGAGAGAAAAAGAACGAATAATTTAAAAAATCGATGTTAAATAGAAATAAAATTAAAAATTTAATTTCTTTTCTGCCTATCTTTCCGTCGTTCACATCATTCCCGCTTCCTCTTGGTAGTTGTTCTGCTATACAAATTAATTGCACTTCATTTTAGTTTTTTTAATTAGAGGAGTAGATAGAGTTTAGACGCGGAAGTGAAAGGGCGACACGATAGAGGCCCGAGCAAAGTTAGGGACCATGAAATAGTAATCGAAATTACTTCCATACTTTCCATTTCATTAAAAGATCACACTAAATCTCAGTCTGGACAAATGATTAGATGCCAAATTTTCTTCTCGAAATGATGGAGCATATGTCAGAAATCTTCATCCTCGGGACAATGCGCATGCAAGATACAACTAGGTGATTCAAGCCATCAAATGAACAGGTGCACTGAAAGGAATAATTTGATAAATGGCATCCTGTACATCTCCAAATCTACCTTAAGGGAAAAAATTGCATTAAACGGCGAATAGTCCTGCCAAACCTAGTGATTATTTTAAAGAGTCCTTTGCCTTTGCTTATCTTCCAGCACTTATAATTAATTGTGTGGGCAAAACCTTGAAAAAAAGAAGCGGCATCACTGTCACTACTAAGGACAATGAAAGAATCTCTTGCAATCTTAAGAAATCAAAAAAAATGGTCACTGTATTGTCAAAAGAGTTCCTAAGGCTTATCACATGTTGTTAATTCATAAATCTGATGAATTTCGGTTTGAATAATTTCCCAATTCATAAACCCAATATTTTTTACATATTGATTTTACATCTTAGGTGAGATATTCAGTTTTGTAGCTGGCTGAAAGTAGGAAGAGCTCCGGTAGAGATGGCGCGAATACAGGAAAGGACGAGAAAAGCAAACAGAGAGACGAATAATAGATGGATTGCTTAATTGCCGACTCACTAATTAATGGTAATTAACCTCGACAGTGACATGACATTAATGCTGAATTTCGTTGAATTCGTGATAATAGTGCCCCTTCCCTGCTAGTACGATCGCGTATCGGTCTTTTTGCATACTGAATTGATGGATGGTAATGGTTATTATAATTGTGGGATGCATCTTCAAAACGAAGGACATTCTCACATTAATCCTTCCCTACCTTCTCTATAGAAGTACTTTTTTCAACCTTTTTGTTTAAAAATATGGATGGAATCAAAGCTTACGGAACTTTGACAGAGTATTTAATTTGCATTCAGTCTAAGGACAGTAAGTTTGCATTATATGTCCCAGTAATGTCAATTATTGTTTTTTGATATCTTTCTTACTATTCATCGTTTTTGTGTTTCTTTCACTGCCATATCACTTTATCAACGCTTCTACTTCAAGCTTCTTTACTCAATTACTCCACCACGCACCACTTCCTCCATAGTATCCTATCCGAAATCAGCAGTTGAACTAGGCATCAGCATAACTTCTGAGTTTCTTAAGAACGGATTCATATCAAAAATTTCAATAGGATGTAATTTCCAATCATTCCATCTGAATTGATTTAATTTTTCCTATCAAATAATTGTGTATTGATCACTCAAACAGGCCGGAAATCAGTACCAAAAGAAGAAGTCGACATGTCGACAAATGGGTAGCATGGAAACCTATTTGAAGTAGTAACTAATAGTGATGGTGAGACGAAGTTAGCAAGTTAAGCATTTTTATATAGAGGACACTCAAACAATGGTGGCTTGAAAATGAAATTGTTAATTGGAAGGACTGAACACAATGTGAGTTAACAATAAGATAAACAAACAAATTTCATATTCATTTTATTTTCTTAAGAAACTGAAAGTCATTTTCTGTTTTTGCCTTTTCAAGTTGTTAAAAATTGAAATAAAATGTGCTCACTTTTCGTAATTCTTCGGCAAATAAAAAAATTAATGTTATGATCAGAATTATTTTACTTTTTTTACTAAACTTTATTCCTGTCAACAATAATCGGATCTTTAATTAAATAATGCACATCTTACGATCAATCATATTACCTATCCTAATAAATTCCTATATTTTTTTGCAAAAGTATAACATAAAATTAATTTGGAGTCTCACTTTTTTCTCACTGTTTTGTTTTACTTATATAATCAGCGGTTACTGTCGGTGCGAAAATTAATGTTCACATATGTCACCCTTGTCCAGTTTAAGAAAGATGAATAGAATTCGATAGTGAGTGGACTGGACCTTGTTGAACGACAATGGAAAAAATCAAGGAAACCCAAGGAGTCATATAAGTGGGCAATGATGGAATGGAAAAACCACTAATACGTGAAACACATGTAAATAGCGTATGTGATGACTGAATATCTGGAAGTAATGTAACGTGTAAGTAACGTGTGGAAGTGAAAAGACCGTTGCGAGTGCCACTAGATTCTGCAATCCACCTGAAGAAAGAAATATGTAGAAGTGAAGAATCAATCATTGAAGGACAATTGAAAAGGCTAAAATTGGATTTGTCGAAAGTTTCTCGAGGAAGAAAAAAGCATGAAATGCAGAATATATTTTAACAGCCATTGATTTTAATGTAGAAGAATCTACAACATCTATTTGAATTTTGTGGTTATTTAGATATTTTGTGTGATTAGAGAATCAGTACGGAAAGTCGAGCAAGAAATCTCATGTATCTTACTTAATGGTATGGATGAAGTGAAATCTTGTAAATTTAGATAAGTTGCAAGAAATGTATATAATAACTCTATCCATTTGGAGGAAACTTTATTAGAATTAATAACCATTAAATTAAAATCTGGAAAGTAAGAGTATTTAAAATGAGCCTGATATTAATTGATAAAATGATAATAATAATAATAATAATAATAACGAATAATAATAATGATGATAAATAAATAAGCAAATTCAAACTAGAAAATTGTTTCCTTCGTGCACTAAACATTACACCCGTTTCAATAATGAGATGTTCTAAGGAAATATTTAATTCCACCTAATAGAAGTGAAATACTGTGACCGGAAAACAATAAAGCTTTAATAGCAAATCATTGTATCTCTATCTCTACAACGACACTGATCAGATAAGAAATTATTGGAAGTAAGACAGTCGTATCTGAATGATTAGTGCCCGTGTGAGTAAAATACGTTTACTGGTTGAGGTACGTGTGCTAACTTTAATGTTTTAAACAAAAAGTTAAAAAATGAAGTTTAAACCGGAGGCGTGCTTGACAGAGTAGTTGGATTGTTATAGTGATGAGTATGATTGCTGGATCGTTATAATTGCAATCAGGAAAATTTAGTAGAAAATAGTTGTTACGAGAGGACAGTTGGGAATTTTTTTGATGAATATTATAGATCCTCTGATTTGGATCACTGAAAATAAAAGTTATTTACCAAATAATCGTATATGGACAATTACTTCCATCTAGTCAGAAGCACTGCCTGTAAAAATTATATTTTATAAGCCTCTTTAATCTGTCAGACACCTTTTCTGTCTTTGCACTTTTTTCATGCTCCATACTTTCTAACAGTTTTCGCATTACTTTAAAATCTCACTCATATTTTGAATACATCAGTCATCAAGTCTGAATAGATAGCACCTTAGTCCCCAATCTCATATCAACAATAATTGTTTATGCTTACTCTAAGCATTGTTTCAGATAGTTAATATACTCGAAGAACATAGCGATACGTAATAGTGCAACGATAAAATGAATTTGATTTGAGAAAGTATTTTATTTCCAGCTTTTCAAAAGCATTTCCATAGATACTTTAGGTGATATGGAATTTTACTGCCATGAAAAATTTGTTAAGGTTAAATTTCAACTGATGAAGCATAATTATCGGTCTTTGAAATGAATGTTTTCAATTTATTTATTATTGATTTAGGGATAATTTTGATTTCTTGATATGCAATTCACATCCAGAAACTGATTTTGAAAGCACCAAGCTCCATCCACATCATTTCTTTCATGTAAATAAGATCGACACAAGCGGATTAAATGTTGAGCAAATAACCCGAATTTCATGGTAACTGGAATAAAAGCAATATAGTGTTATATTATCATTTGCAACTTGACAGAACCTTTCCATTTTTAGGATCAGTACCATAAAAGGTTGTTTAATACTCCCATAAAATATTTTGGAAACATTAATTTGCTGCACATTTAATGTCTGATGAGAGATGTGTAAATTAAATCCATTGATCTACCTATTAATTTCCTTCTTCGGAATTGTAAATTGGTGATTGGTCGGACCACGTGATGCTTAAACTGCGAAAAGGATAAATGATGATTAACCAAGGGAAGATTTAATCGGAGTGTTGGTTAAGCCAACTTTAAAAATATTTAAAGAATTCGCCGAGTAATTTAAATTGCTTCAATATTAGCACAAGCATGAGTTCTCGAAAACTTTGATTCCGCTGCTTTCTAAATCAATTGGCGTTTGAAAAGAAGACGAATGAGGGGAAAGATTTTGGACAAATTAGGCCCCCATATACACAGTGGGCAGACATAATTCAATTCCACAAATCGCTCCATCCCTAATTATTAATCAAAACTTGTCTGATTGCTAATGAAACAGAGGCTTAGCTTTTCAGTACTCTATTTGTTCTTCTCATGTCGTCGACACTCCCTGGATTCCACCATTCATCAATCAGTCTCTCATCAAAAATTGTTATCTTTCCCAAAACTTTTGTGAAAATTCAAATGAAGACCCAAAATTGTGTTCAAGTGTATTTGCCTATATGATGCATGCCTGTGTCTCATTAGCGTCCCATTTTATTTCTTCTTTCTCGCCTTAGTTCCTGCATCCATTACTTCCCAACATGTTGGAAGAAACGAAAAGAATCTTAGGAAGTTATTAAGTCATACGTCTACTCTGAAAACCTTCAATCTAAAGTTAATTTAATATGAATATTTCCACCTCATTCATTCCCTAAAGCCTGCCATAAAACTCGTTCTTTATATATAATCATAATGCGGTGAGCTGCATTGTGATACATAAATAAATAAATATTTGCCTGAACACTTCAAATGAGCCAGGCATACCTTCTGCTGAAGTAAATGATTTGAACACTGACAAACCAATCAGAAAAATTTGAGCTTTTTTTCTGGTAGTTAATAATGAAGAAGATTTAACACATTACAAAGCTGACATTAGGTAGGTAAAGTAGACAGGTAAAGTGGGTTGTAGACAAGTAAGGTAAAGTTGTGACATAGCAAGAATATGCTGAGAAAATTTTCAGAATCAAACGAATTTGACAGGAAATACAATTGACTTTCATTTGTTGTATTTCCTATCTAAATTTTTGAGATTTTAGAATGTGAAGCCTTATTTGTTAAAAAAGCCAAGTGCACATGTTATGACATGTTAGTAATGAATTTTGAATTCGCGCTCATATTTGTGGATCAATTGGCATAAAAGAGAAGGACATACGATAAGCTTGTGCCGTAAAGACACAAGAAGCCTCAGTCATATTATCATTGTTTGTGCTTTTTGATACCGATTGGGCGGGGGGAGGGGGGACAGGGAGAGGGCGTTTTGTGATGATTTTCAATTTATTTATCTTTCTAGTTCCCCAATTGCCTTTAGCTTTAGAAAGGGAAAAGAGGTGGGTGGGAGAAAAGAAGACGAAAAAAGGGTTGGACAGGACGAATTAATCAGCCTTTTAGTAGTTATTTAAGCTGTCGGTGCTTTCGCTTTCATCATCTTTCTAAGACTTGTATTAAGGCCTATCATTCCATAGATTCGTCCGTTCATTCTTAGGCCTTTCCTCTCTGCAAAGTAAATGAGAAAAATTAAATGATTTAAGGATTTCATATACAAATAGCAGGAGGAATGATGAGAAAAGGCTTCGAGTGGATTAGGCTTGATTTGATTACTTATTTAATCAGTGTGGGAAGGGAATCTCGAGATACCTTACTTCACTTGACGAGAAAGCCCTCTCGCACTAAGTCATTTTCATTTGATTGTGAAGAAATGAGACCTCTAAGCTGCTCCAGCTCTTTTAAATTAATTTCTATGTTTTCAGGCCCCAACAATTACCTTAGAACTCGGGCCACTCATTAATCCATATTGACGTGACTTGCGTGTAATATATATTGTCGAACAATAGCCTATTCATTATCATTAAATTCCTATTTCAGCATTTGCTACAAATAGGAACCTCAAGAAATGTTGGCTTAGGTATCCTTATCTATATATATATCGTCGTTTAGAATTAACATTAGTAATTTCTGACATGTGAAATTTGTCAGAATTTGTCAAAATTTGTCAAAAAAATCATTTTGCCATAACATTGAATGTGAAATTTCCACCTATTTTTAAAGAAGTCATCGAAAGCTACAGCCTGCATCAGATATTAATAAGTCGTCGTGTCGCATATTTCTGTGTTTAAAGTTTCTAATATTTCCAAATTATCGGTTTATAATATTCAAATAGCAAGCTTCAATAGCGATATGTTTCACATTAATTTTGGTAAATTTCGTCCAACTTATTTTTAACTACAACTTTTCAGAATTACTGTTTATAACTTTTGTTACACCAAAGCTGTTATAACTTTTATAACTTTTGTTGTCTGTTCATATATAGTAGGAGAGTGTTGAGGAGCCATTTCACAGGCATCATCAAATTTTAGCATATCGCAAACTACATCGAGCGGAAGTATAAAAGAATTGAAATGCGCTATCATTCTCCACTCTCCTACAGCAAGCTGTTTTTTAACATGTATAATTTGCTTATAAAATTTTGAGTCCGCTGGTCCTTCTATCCGTCACTCCTCATACATATACATATATATATATGTGTACGTGTTTGCTTGTCTGTTCATATACACATTTCTATCTGTCCAGATTAAAAAAATTCACTTTGATGTGACCGCCACCTTTAACAAGCTATATTGTGTGTAAATACTTTGTAGCCCTCATATTTCTCCGCTTCAACATCAATCCGGATTCTCCTATCCTGTTTTTTTCGTTGTGTTCCCGAAAGAAAACACTGAATTTAAATCGAAATAATTTAATATATATATATACCAAAGAAAAATAAGAATTGAAAGTTACCATTTCAGCTTAAAAACTTCTGTTCAAACATTTTTAATCGCTGATTTTTTTAATCGAAAAAAAATTGAAATTTTTTGAGTAAATCAACGACTTTCAGGATATTATAGATTTCGTTGCATTTTTGTGTTTTTATTATACTTATAAAAGAAAATAATACAAGCGTTAAGCTTTTGTACTTCTCGATTGATAGCTCTCCTTCAAATCCTTCTGAATCATAAAAATTCACCAATTTTGAAAAAACTATGCAAGAGTTGAACATTTGTATACATCAATTTTATTGGTGAAATTCTAAAACAAAGTGTATATCAATAGTTAATTAATAAATAAGTAAATGAATTCATTTGTTTAAATTGCACTTGTATATATGTACTTATTTCGAAGCCATTTTTTTTTTTTTTTTTCATTCTTCTACTTTGCCATAGAAAATGATGCTAAAAATGAGGGATATAATTTGTACTACGAAACTTCGTCAAATTTAGATTTTATCAATGTTCAACGGTCGCAGTGCTTATCAGTGATTTGCATCAGTTATTCAAACCAGTTAATAAGATAAACTATTCTTGGGAAATTATTTTAGGTTGTCATCAGCATCAAATATTGTTTGTAACGATGATTTCATATTTAAATTGTTTATGGTCCACTTTCCAAAGTAGTAGAAAGTTCTTTTTCCATTTTTCTTCGTATTCTCCACAACTATTATCACACTAATTAATATAGCCACATAGGAAAAGTGGCATCCAAATGAACTCGTGTATTCCAAGTAAAATTTGTCTGAGTCATTTTCTCAGTTTGTTAGCTGAGGGCAAATGTTATTTGTATTTTGCGTTAATACCTCAGCAATCCTTTATGACAGTCTGCTAATCCGTTCATTTCTCATATAAGATTTTAACGCATATCTGTGCAAACGAGTATTTTATTGGAATAAAAGGCTATTCTAATTACTTTGGTAGTTTTGGTTTAAAAATTTCAGTTTCCTGGAAACCAACCAAGCAACCATTCAGAGCGATTAAATTCGACCTTTCAGTTGTTCTCCAAAAAGCAATTTTTCATTTGGATTCTAACAGAACATGTCTACATCGTATATATATTTATACTGTACTTTAGTGATCAGTTTATTATTTATTAGGTCTCATTTGGATTATAAAACATTACCCGAAAGATATTTCGAGAAGCCTCTTGTTGCTCGATTTGATTTTTTATCCAAAATAATTTGAAGTTTAATAAGGAAATGCCAATAAATCCAGAGTGAACTTTTCCCAGATTTTTCACTCTTAGCTTTGTGTTCTTTATTCTTTTATTCAAAATGAAACAGGCTGTATAAAATTATTTAGACGTGCTCAGGAATAAATCGTAAAGAAATGCTGAAAATAAGTCTATAATACTTCAACTGAAAGTTGTATACACTTTATACCTCCAGCTTGCAATAGTGCGCAAGCAGTTAATTTTATTGAATACATATACATTTTTAAGATATTAGCGCCATGTCTATTCTATTCCACTACCTTATTCTCTTCTATACAACTTCATTGCTGCATTCAAGCTTTTCTTTATTTCTTTCATTCTTCACAGAATGAATTTCTTTTCTGTGTCTTATTTTATTCAAAAATTCCTTGCTTTATCAATGATTTCAATTATCAAAAACTAATATGCAAAATAAGTAATCGACTTTTGGTCTTTACAACCATTTATTTTTAAGTGAGGCTCATAAGCTCTCAGCACTTTTCAATCATTTAGTGCAACAATCCATCTGGAATAGTTTTCAATAGTTCATTGCCAGTCAGGCTTTGAGTCGAATTCAGGTGTTTCTATTCAACACAAGGTCAAATATTTTCTTAGTGCTAAGCTGCAAAAAATATTTTACACAGTGCTTTGACTGAGCTTGCTTTTATGTTTGCAACAAAGCCAATTTTAGAAGATCTTTTTAAGATTGTTTCAAAATTATGCTCCACTCAATATCTTATTGAACTGTATAATAGATTAATCATTTTTCCCATTAAAAGTTTGGTTTTTTTTTCTTCACTGATAACATTTATCAAAGAGAGTATATTTTTGACAATGCCGCCTTCGTGTCGGCTTGACCCAAAAGCTACGTATCTTAGAAAGATTTCCTTTTTTTTCCAGATATTAAATATGAGAGAGTCGTTCGCTTATTATTGACTGCTGCAAATATAATGTCCGCAGTAGAAGTATCTTCGCTGACTTGTTCTATAGTTTTGAAAAAGGTTTATTTTTATAAAAAAAGCTTACAGATCATTTCTTTTCTGTCCATTCGATCTATTCTATCATGAAGTCAATGAATTCTTACTGTGTTGAGAAGCAGTTATTTAGAAGGCCTACAATGTGGGATGGTATCATTTCTGGGTCACTGTTTTAGCTCAATAAGTCACTTATTGCTAGAATAATCAGTATTTTTATCTTGAGGAATATATGTTGTAGTAATTGATTTGTCAAATACATTTCCGGTGGTTTTATCAATTTTGAAATCATCACAGAACTCAACGATAAATCAGTTTTTAACCTTATCGAGTGAAGGAAATGACGCTCAGACGATAAAAGACCCCAGAGTATTAACTGGAGGACTTACGAATTTCAGGCCATCCACCACTATAGTTTGTAGAGGCAGCAATTATTGCTTTCCTTTTCTCGACTAAATTGCATTATCTTAATTGGCCGCGTATTAATTACATTCAGAAATTCTCTTCTTGATGTATATGCACTCATTCATTCCTTATTTCGCTTTCTGACTTAAATGACCCCAATCAACAATTTTCAAATTATCCATGCAAAGTACCGAAATGCTCAAGAAATCTCATGCTTCTTTTTATAGCTTTCTCTTTATATTTTCATTTTCATGCTGTACCATCAAATATTTCAAAGTCATATTAAATGCTAATGGCTTCTTTTCAGCTAAATTTTAGGCGTTTAATTCTCTCTTCATATTCTAAACAAAAAGAAAAAAATGGAATGTTTTACGACTTAAATGTAGTTATAAAAACATTCCACTTCTTTGTTCAGAATAGAAGAAAGAATTAAACTTTTAATATATGCTTAGAATAATTGAAATTTTTTAAATTTAATAATTGGAGACCTTACTTTGTCTTTGTTTTTTTTTTTTGCTATCTGTCAATCATTCCCACTACCGCATAATTTTCGGTTGCATAAAACTTTTAAGGATCAATTAATTACTTGTTTAACTTGAAGGAAGTGGATGAAGTTCTACAAGGCTATTGGTAATTAAGATTTCGTGAGACTGAGACAGTCTAAGCTATCGTTGTGCGATCAAACAAAGAGCTCGAAACATCTCTTTTATATCATAGTTTTTAAGCATACTTATGAAGAATAAATGTATAATTTCATTTTTTGACTCTGTCGATTTTTAATCATTTAATTTTACGTCAATGTAACTTTCTCTTCTTTCATTTACTACCTTTTAGTAGTCCTGTTCCTGTCGGAAGATTCATATTGGATCAAATCATACTGCAGCAAAGTTGTAAAATGAGCTTCAGACAAAGTTAAAAAATAAATCCGTACATGTTCTTGTTTCGGTAATCTGTGCATGAAAGTAGCGGTCGCAAAAATGACACTTGATTGTTTGAAGAGTTTTGAAAGATGCACTTTGTAATTTGCTATACAGTGAAACTCAACCTTAAACCTTTGTTACATGATATACATTCAAATTTCTAGTGTAAAGGATTTATTCTTTTTTTGTTCTCTAAACTTGCAGCTGCTATGCAGAAGTAGAAAATGAGAATAATTTCTTAATTAGAGGGAGAAAGCATGTGATTAATTAGAAAGCTTCTGCTGCTGCTATACTTATATTCATATATGTGTTATATATATATATAAGAAATGAAGAACTAGTTAACTAATTTTTCTAGAGAAAATAATAAATTTTTTTCATTTTCAATGATGAAAAAACAGTCCCATTTTCATGAAGTGAAGATTATTTATTTTTGATTTTCTGCCTTTTACAAATTTCATTATCGATGAGCATTTTTACACAAATGAATAAAATTACTGGAACTGTTATGTGTGTCACAAACTATCTTAAGTTAAATGGTGTTGATATCAATCTTTAAATGTAATCAACCATTTGATGATTGCGAGTACATTTTACATCCTTCTAAACTACGTCTCCCTATACCGTGCCTTAATTGACTCATGCCATATAGCATTTGGCCATTGAGTTAATCAATTGAAATACAGCTGGTGAGTTCCAAATAGACGTGCATGCAACAACGAGTGTGTGTACATGTTGTGGACATGCAAATGCACACCCCTTTCTCATACACACTCAAATTAATTATCGTTAATTAACAGCCACATCCAGCATTAACTACCGCCACACTGCAACCGATGGTCCAGTGGAGGATGCCTGAGTTATTTTCAATTTTAATCTCAGTTATTTTTATTAATGGCTAAATGATGTAAACGAATTCATTGTAGGCATTTAGAAAAACAAAAAAGCGTGGGCTCTTTTCTATAAATTGATTCATATCACAAACGGTGACATTGTTCCATATTATATGAGTAGGACGAGTGACCTGGCAAAGCGACTACCATCAAAAATCGAGACTGTCTGGTCTCCAGTACAATGCATCCTATTTCATAATTAAATTAGCATAGGTTAAAATGTCGGTAGCAAGTGCTTTTCCATTTTACCATTTAAACATGCAAAATATTCCGGAATTGAAGCCCCGTCTTCTTTTGATGCTATCCCTCGTTTCTATGTCATCTAAATCTTTTCAACAACTGTAGTTGAAAATTTATTCAATGCTGATTAAGTCACGAAAAACTAATTCTGTTTAAAAATTGTTTAATTAATCTTTGAATTATAATGTTTTAGTTAGAAATGTATATTCTCTTCGGAAAGTTGTTATTTCGGTGTATTTAGAAGATTGAACCAGGTTGAACTGGTTATTATTTATTGTCTAGATCAGAATTACAGAAAAAATGCTAGTGTCTAATAAAAGCCTTTCAGGACAACTAACAAGTCGAGAATGACATACATCAGCTTTCTGAAAAAATTTATAGTGCTAGTTTTAAGACGTTTTTTAAATTCCATCATAATCTGTGCTATCTAACACATCTCAACATTCGTAGTTTGCTTAAGATCCTAGATTTGGTTAAGCTTATTTTAATAGAATATGATTTTGGATTTTGAATGTTCAGTAATATAGTAATGTATTTAAAGTATTATTTTATAAATTTTTTATTGTTATAGAGCGTTTCTAATGCAATCACTGAGACTTGTCATAACCTCTTCTTTAGTGTTAAATATTTTGCCGAAAACTTCCACACAAAAGATGTTCATTTAGTTTCTTGCCTGACTTCTGACATAATGTCCATTTCTACTACACTAGTGGTATTCACTAAACAACTTCAGGTTGCTCAATTCGCATTGTTAAAATAGCAAGGACCATATCTTCAGAGTTCAATTCTCCGTTAGCAAAGATTCTTATCTTCTTTGTTTAATATAATTGTTGTATTGATATCTGCTGAGGAAATGAACTTTTCCGGTGGTAATTTTCTGGAGGTATGTAGTGATGTAAGACAAATTTATAAAAAGGTGAGCTAGTTCCATAATGAGAAGCAGGAAATAGGGAAAACTCTTTGTATCTGTATCTTTCAGGAAATCATATGTCAGTGATATATTAGTTTTTAGCTGTTTTCTTCACAAGTTGAAAATGCAAAACATTGCAACAGACACATGACCAATGATGGGAGGGAAGCCAAAAAATTAGACTCAATTTTCTGGGTAATATCCATCCACACACTTACTATTTTCTTAGATAAAAGGGAAGAGCAAATTTTCTTAAATATTTGATGAAAAGAGCGAATAATGTAAATAAAATTAGAGAGTTGAGATGAGGATAGAGAAAAAGATATGTGTTAGTTACTATTACGAATACTATTACCTTTCCAGTGCTTAAGAGTAAACGATACTCTTCAGAGACTTTCAGGATTTTCGCTTAACAGGATATACGGAGAATTGTTTGTAAGTAGAACAAAAGAGTGCGAATTATTTTTTAATTTTCACTACATTATTTATGAATAATCTTTGAACCCTTCCAAAAAATCCATTTTCACTAATACTGTTATAACTATCCAAGTGTGGTAAATAGTTGAAGAAAGACAGAATTAGTTGCAATATGCGATGACTCGATGAACATAGGTAGAGCTTGTACAATCGTAATTAGTAAATTACAATGTTTTCTAGTGATATTAAACGTAAAAGCAGTTCGAACTATCTTCGTGACATCTTCTCAAGTGATATAAAGCTTCATGAAATTTTGTAATATGAACTAAAATTTAAAACATTTCTCTTCATTATTAAATGCAATAGCGAGCAGAATATTTCTACACATTAAATTTTTGAATGATTTTAGAACTAAAGAAATGTTGGTGTCACTTACTGGAATGCGGTAACATCTGTTTTATATTAATCACTATAAGAGGTTTAGGGAGAAGAAAGAGAAAGGTTTCTGATAATAACATAGAAATAAGTTCTTTTTTTAAATTGCGCTGATTGAATGTTTGATTCCTGGAATGAAAATAAAAATATTTTAAGTAAACCAAAAGGATGTGATCTATCCTTGCAATTTAAATGAACCTGAATTAAAACAGATGGCTATATTTTGGGGTTATTCGAAGTACGTAAAGTTCATTTGTGATATATGACTGAGGGATTCTGATACATTGACAGCTCAAATTCAGTTTCATTGCGATTTGTTATGCAACATGCGGGACAGTAGAGAAAGAATAAAGCAGTATTCTACACGCATTACCCATTCATTACTTCTGTAAACTTTATTTCTCCGTTCATCATGACCAAAAAGAAGTAATCAATCAATTAATTAATTCTGGTTCAATAGTAATTCGAAGCGCTCCTTGTACTCGAAATTCATTTATCCCACTTGCCAACTCAAAAGACAATCTTTCTGAAGACAAAAGAATAAGTAGCCAAATGATTGCATTTAAGCTGCTCACTTATTAGACTCTTATTAGCGTGCGCACTCAGCTTACCTATTACGTCTTTTTTTCTCTTGGTTTAGAAGGTACAGCGTAACTAGTAACTAACGTAGAAAAATGAATCCATTTGGCATGATAAGAGATCATTCGTTTGTTACGGTTGTTTTATGGAATGCAGAAGCATAAATTATGGGTATCTCATTTACATAACACCTAAGAAAACTTATTCCTGATCTTATTTCTTCTGGGAAATACAAAGAATTATAATTATTATTGCATTTTACGGTGTTCGGCCTGTAATATAAGAAAAATGCGATAATAAAAATTTTCCATTTTTAGAATATTTATATTTTTTATTACACAAAACGAATTGTCTACACTCTGACTGAAAAAGGGGGTGGAGGGCAAACCGAACGACCATAAAATGTGCTGAAATTTAATATTTTTATTTTGCTATCTATAAATTTCCGTCTCTCTTTAATAAATATCCAAGTGTTAGCAACTTATTTGCAAATCAGAATTTCAAGTTTCTGAAAATCCAGAAGCTACTCTTAATATTAGCAGAAAAAATGCCTAATGATTGCAAAACTTTAGGAGAGAATCATTTTAGGAAGCATGATTTCTTTATTTGTTTTATTTTCAAGTAAGTGTTTTCGAGTTAACTACTTTCTTCCAAAAATCAAATGCTCATGATTCGCAAAATTTCCAAAATATTTCCAAAAATTTTTTATCATGGAGGTATTGTTTTAATCAATGTTTAAAGAAACTATGCATGATGGATTTGAAATGTTAACGTCAGAGGGCTCTGTTACCACTAGTTAAAAGGAGAATTAATGAAGTGACACTAATATTTCTTAATGGTAATTTCAAGCATTTCTTTTCCTCATAATTTCTCAAACGAATTATCCTGTCTGTCCTCCAGGAATTATTTCTTTCCTGACAAAAATACCTACTGTGAAATAACATTTTAAATCCGTCATGTATAGCTCCTTTTAAATCTGATTTAAGGAACAAATCAGTGCAATTACAATTGTCACAGTTCTTTCTACTGCTTTTTCAAGTGTGAAATTTAAGGGTAGCAGTGTTTTGTTTTGTTAGGAAATGGTGTTTGTTGGTAAAAATGTGAACTGTTCCCCTAATTTGTATATAGCTAGAAGCATTACAGTGCAGCACTATCACAGAAAGACAAAACTATATATTCTGAAAACTCTACTCTGCTGCCAGTTCTGAAGAGGTAAATGTTTCCAAGAATTATCAGAACTATCTATCTACTATTCAAAGTAATTTGCTTCCTGTCCTATTGCTATTTGGAAATTCGTTACATACAACCAGATATCAGTCGTTGACTTATTTTTCAGTTTCTTTCTTGAAACATTTACTTATTATCCTAAAGATTGGTCCATCAGTTTTCATCATTGTCCAGCGTATTCACTATATTATCATATGTGAGTATCTTTCGTCAGATTTCTTAAAAGTAAAGAGTCCAGAATTCATGTAAGAATATTAGATAAGCGTTGCTGTAAATGCTCACTAATTAATGCTTACGATTCTTTGCTTTCATATTGGTTATGGTTCTGTCGTTATCATATTGTTATTTCATATTGGCCAAACAATTATTTTTAAAATTGTCCGCAAAATTTATTAGCTCACATTTGAGAAAGGGAAAGAAATTTTTGGCAATTTTACATCCCCAATTTCATTCCTTTTATACATACGGCTTATATCAGAGAAGTGCGGCCGAGTGGTAAGCGAGTAAGCTAATTTCTTCCTGTGTGTGTGTGTGCTCAAATTTGAAAATTTAGGAGAAAATTAGAGACATATTCATTAGTCAGTCTGTTATGTCTGTATGTGTGTATAGATGTGTGTGTGTGTGTGTGTTTATAATTGTATGAAAGATTACGGTAATGCGCTATTAGGGCCTAATAAAGATAAGGGAAGGAAGGAGAAGGCGCGATGGGAGCTTGCAGGACTAAAGTAAGACGCGGTGAGAAGTGTAGTTTGTTAAGTTTGATTGGTGGTAAAATAGAGAATTAGAAAAAGGAAAAAGTATTTTAGATCCATTGAAAAATTTTTGCAATAATCGGTTTGGAAGCTTTTAACTAAAAAGGGAGAAAGGAGGACCGCCGAAGCCAAAGCCTAAACAAGCCGTTTGAAATAATTATGGTGACTGCTTCGCTTGATTGCAATTTAGGCCAAATTTGCCTTCTCTTAACAAATATAAACCCATTCAGGGTCCGAGCTGTCCTATTCAACCAAATTTCAGGATGCTCTAACTGGACTTCCGGATAGAGCAGGGAAGGTGTGCTATCAGTAACCGTGATATTTGTAAGCGAGAGGAGATTAAGAGATGATGGCAGAAAGCTTTCACCCAAACACCTTAGCCCAATATCCGGTAATTTTGAGACCCTAAAGAAATTAGTGGTGCATGAGTAAGATTAAAGCCATTTCGACAAGTAATTATTTTATTTTACATACCTGAGCTGTTAACTAGACCCAACATACTCGTAACTTCTAAAATTCAAACCTTAAGCTCTTAATTTTAGTTTTTATCAAGTAGGAGAATTTTCTTCAACACTACTTTAATGGATAACTTTTTAATTCATTTCTTATCACAGTGTTATTCGTACAATGATTCTGTTGCAACTGATCATATATGTTGATTCATTATTCACGTGTTCAAAAAGTGATTTTCAATTGCACACGTTTACGCTTCTCTTTTCAATTTCAAATGAAAATATGTTAACTAAAATTGTTTAGTATAAATTGTATGAGGTCAAACTCGGTGTCGCATTCCAACACTAAGAATTGCAACAATAACAGTAATAAGAGCAAAGCAGCAGGAGTAAACGACGCAAGTTTCGACCATACTTTTAATCCGGTATGTGAATTCCTGTTTCAGTAAAGTTTTTCACGAAATTAATATGTTACATTTGAAGACAATAGCTAGACAAAAGTACAAAATTTATACTATAGTACTAAACTTTTATTGGACGGTTTATCTTTATTCATATCTAAGCTAAGCCCTACTGGACCACGCAGTGCATCACGCTTGTTTCAACTTTATCTTTATATTTTTGATCTAATCTCCTATTAGACATATTTTTCAGAAATCTTGCCATTGATAAGAACATTTCATTATTAGAATAAGTTTAAAAAAGTCAGCTCGTCTCTTCCTATTAATTACTACTGATTTTTGGACGCTTTTGCAACATGTAGTCATTAATTATGGTCATTCCTTATCTCTTATTATTACTATATTATATTATTATCAAATTATCACATATGGCTGTGTACAGGAATTGGTAAAAGGAAGAAGGCACAGTGAAATTTGATAACTATAATTATTTGCTAATTATAATAATCTATTTCCCTACCCTATTCCATCTCAATTTGATCTTTTATTGTATATTCTGCATTTAATTTTGTAATTATTTCTTGAATGTATTTCTTGAAATATCAATCTTTAAAAAATTATCCAAGTTGAGTTACCTTCACGAAAATGTTTAATTAATACAATATTATTCCTTTCTTTTGCTTATCATACTTAAAGAGCAAATTATGATCGGCTAATTTGATTCAGTTGATCTCTTTAGTGTTAATCGTTAAAAATAACCATGGTGCTCATAATTTTCCTTTCTTTCTGAATTTATAAATTCCTTTTAAAGAAAGTGAATTGTTGACATTATCAGTTAAGGATTGATTTTTTTAGCTACTATTCCACGACATATTACGTATTAAAAATGGAAGAGGAAAAAAAATTTTTCTCAAATTTATTTTTCTTCGCTTATGTCTAGTCGGAGGCAAAAATTATTCCGAAATAACATTTCTTTGCTAGGGTCATTATTTTAATCATCGTAATTATTGTTATCTTACAATTAATTTGCCATTTGTTTGCCTGGCAAACATTTTTCAACTTGCATTTTGAAACTTCAACATCAGATTCCGACCTAAAGTCTGTAGAAAAAAGAAGTTTTTTCTAAGAAATTATATAAAGCGTTAAAAGTTAGAATTAAATAATTATCATTTTTGTCGTCATCATCATAAATATTCTTTGGAAAAAATAATAATCGCTATAACAAGAAAACGAAATGAATTGAGAATAACATGCTGAAATTCACATATTGCAACCAGGTGTGCTTCATACTTTTTTCAACCTCTTGCTATAGAGAGTACAAGTCTTTGGGAAAGACAAATAATCCAATGGCCAATATCAATAACACAGTTTCTTAATTCTAATGAGGGAGATTTAAGTTCCATAAAATCATAGCTTTAGAGATGGCTGGTTGGTTGAGAAGTGAGTCATATGTTTTATAATTCAAATGTGAATGAAACTTTATTTAAAATTATTTGTTTCTACTCAGAAAGTTGAAAATATTCGAACACAATTCTAAAATTATGGAAACATGAAATCCTACTTGAGATTATTGCCTTAGCTTTTTTTGTATGGTGTTTTGGCACAGTGACACGAACGAAATTGGTCCCCTGAGCGAATGGGTGACAGTTAAACAATCAGGCGACGGACGTATACATACACTACGTGTGTGCACACACATATACACACACAGCACGCAACACATTGCACATAAACATACACGCATAGAGCTAGCCACATGTGTGAAGCGCATTAGCAATGTTTATACAGTGCCTTTGGCTTGCACACTGACACACAACCTGAGACTAATAGCTTTCATAGCCGTCACCAGCGAGATATTCACACTTTTGTAAATATTAAGCCATTATTATTATTATTATTACCATCATCATCATCATCATCATCATCAACATCATCATCATCAACATCATTAGCACTATCGCAATTGCACTCAGCTGGCATGGCACAGGCACTATTCATTCCGATACACTTCTCAGTCCTCTTTTCCATCAATTTGCATATTTATTCTGTTAGCATTTAGAAATTAACACCAAATAAACAATAATTCACTGCAAGCATATGTTTTTTCCAATCTTATTTGATATGACGCTTTCTTCCATCAACAATGATTTCATCATCAAATGTGAACTTCCTAAAAGAGTTGAGCTGAACTTTTCAAGTAGCCATGGAATAGGCTACTAATTATTTGAGCTAGGGAATCAATTCGGATGAGTCACTTAGGAAAGAATAATGAAGAACCCATTGTATACTTTACTTTAGATAAGACTTAAGGCATAGGTGCAAGCAAGAAATGAAAATATAAAGTTTCAGGTGTTTTTCGAAAGATGTTTTAGTCAGATTGAAACAACTCCGTCAGAGCGCAAATGTTCGTCCAAAGTGATTACCGAATCTGACGAGAAGCAAATACACCCTATCGGTTTGGAATCTATTGAACGGTTTATTTTTATTACAGTGAAAGAATTTTGTTTATTCTGTGAAACGGGCGAAATGAAGTTGAGATGACCACCCGAAATGAAGTTAAGAAAAAGATAACGGACTTCATAACTTCACTGAAATAGATGAGTGCAAGGTCAACACGTTGGTGAGAATAACTGACCGGTTAATTATTCTAACAAGTAAATAATTTTTTTATATTAGTGTGCTGCGTTACATCGGTGTTGTATATGTTTTGTGAGAAGAGCGAGAATTTTTTCTTTGAGACTGCTCTTTTTGTATAAAATTGAATTTGATATTAGTTTAGTTGTCTGAAAAAAAAGGATAGTTTTCTTGCATTTTTTGTCTTTATAAATGAAAGTTTTATAAGCAGAAAGTATCATTTTATTTTTCTTATTCTTTATGTTACTTCTTCTACTGAAAAGCGTCACTTTCAACGCTGGTATCTCATGCATAATGCGCTTTGCCGAGCGTGGTACGTCACATGGCATCACTTCTAGATGAGCTAATAGTTTACCTGGCAGGTGTAGTGATCAGTGAGTATCATGTGTAATTCATTGTTGCAATTTTTTCTTCTAAGAGAGAAATTCAGAACACTTAACAGTTTTTCATTTCCTTCTCTCTGTTGCATAATTTTTTTCTTTCAAACCTTAAACCGATTCTCTTCCTGCAAACTTGACCATTTTATCGTACCATTATTGAATCCCGTATCTCATCACTTATTCTGTGTCTCTCCTCACTCATGCAATTTTTTCTCGATTTCTTTCCATATATTTTCCGTGACTGTTTATCGAAGCCAAGACGCCATTAATTATTAATTATGCAAATAATGAAGCTTTCATCCAAATTAGTCTCTAAAAATTTGCATAATTTGCAGCGACAGTGGTTCATTACAACTCTCAAATACAATATTTTATGGTTCCGGTACTAAGCTAGAGGGTGACAGCAATAGCGGAATCATGGATATGGATCGTCTTTTGCAGAGAACAATGATTTTATCAACGGATGCCGATTTCACAGCAAATAGGATTTTGCAACGTGTCCCGATGAATTTAATGAACGGGTCTACCCAAGAACTAGCGTCAACTAGCACAACCGGTACGTGTCAATTGCAACTGGCTATTTATTTCTAGTCAAACATTTCTTGGATCTTTATCAACTAATTTCAGTTTTTAAGGTAATGTACTTGGGCAATCATAAAATTTGATTTAGATATTTTACACCGATCTTTTGTGCGTTTAACTGTGTTTTAAAATTATATTTCACTTTTTGGAATTATACTAAGAAACTCATGATATTCATAAATCAGTTAAAGAGGAAATATGATGGTGCGGTTGCAAATGACAGAAATATGGATAGAAACTTAGTTTTAATCTACAAGTGAAATTTGTCACTGTGTGAGAAAATTTTCAGTGATTGATTCCGGAAAGTATTCTAAGGGACCGAAACGATATTGAAAGTGAAAGAGTGTTGAACAAGTTTAAATCTTAATCATCACCAAATTTAGAAAAAGATGAAAACTAAGGATTTAAGACAGGAGCAAATATTTTCTTTTGCCACTTAATTCAAGTTAGATTCATATCAAAAAGCCGAAAGTTCTGAGATCTCTTTTGGCAAAGATCTGAAAATAAATCGATAAGTCATGTCTGAACATTACTGCGACGAAAGGCTTCGTGACATTTATTAAAAAATTGGTTTTTGGCTATGGTACCATCTATATCTGCATATTTCTTGAACTGATCTTTCAAAATAGAACCAGTTTTCTCCAGAGTATATCTGATTTTGTGATTTGATCATGATTTTTTAAGATTTGTGATTCTAGCGTTTACCTTCACTCTTGATCATCACTGCAATATTTAATACCACATAGCACCACTAGTTTCAATCTTTTCTTTGTTGATTGTCGCGCCCATTCTTCATTTCTGCGCATCGCAATTTGTCAATCCATAATTTATTATTGTTTTTCAGAAGATATGCCCGGATCTTCGTCATCTGCATCAGTATTCCCAGCCACCACACTAACGGCTCGCAACAGTTCTAAAACATTAAAATGTCCGAAATGCAACTGGCATTACAAATACCAAGAAACACTGGAGATTCATATGAAGGAAAAGCATGCGGGTCATGAGGTTTATTATCTAATATATCTGCCTATATAAATTTCAAGCAATGATTAATATATTCATTAGATAAGCAAGATAATGCAATGATACATCACATAGTTTATTGTTAGACCTTACATTAAATTCCAAATAATTTAAGATTCTTAACAAACAATCTAAAAAACACATCTTTCGATAAAGTGCATTTTCTAGGTAAAGTGCATTTTCTGCTTGCATAATCGACCGCATCCTCGATTAGCCCGTGGTGAAAGCTATTCATGCGGCTACAAACCATATCGTTGTGAAATATGCAAGTATAGTACTACAACAAAGGGTAATTTGAGCATACACATGCAAAGTGATAAGCACTTACACGCGGTGCAGGAAATACCACCAGTCACAGGTCAGGTACTTATTTATTTAATTAGTTACTGAGTTTGAGCCTTTGTTCAGTTGTTGTTTCTGCAGTGCCAAGTCTTCCATTTTCTATAACGAAATGATCGTTGTAGGTCGTTGAAAATATTTTTTAAATAATCAATTAAAATTCGAATTTAGTTTTCTATCTATACTTTCCAGAAAGGAATAATTAGGTGAACAACGTGATCTTTTTCGACACTGTTGTTGTTACAAAAAATTCACGTTTTAGGTAATGCGATTGCAATTTCAAGCGGTGATCTGAATGCAAAAAATTTACTTCAATGCATGATTTGTTCCACATATTCAACTGATAATATTTCCAAAATGATCGAGCATATTGGTAGGCAGCTCAGTTGTCCAAAGTTTGGCGCTGAAAATGTTCTTTGAAAATTTCATGAAATTTTTTAAAGATGTATCTTGAAACAAATCTGGAATACTAATATTATATAGGAGAAATATACCCGCTTCTAACGCCTTGATCATTTGCATTTATATCTTTACATGGAAAACTAGAAATAAAAAAATAACTATTCAAACAAAATCAAAAACAAAAAAAAAAAAAACTATTTTTAAGAGAAAGACCGAAGTCATCCAGTGATTGGAGATATCTCAGTGATACAAGGTGTTTATCACTGTAACCTGTGTCCGTATAGTACCAGCCTGAAAGCAAATTTCCAGTTACATACAAGAACCGACAAACATGTGCAGCGAACACAGATGGTAAGTGAATTACAATTCTAAACTAGTTCCGTTAACTAGTTGATGCATAATCAACAATTAGTAACCTTTCCCGTTACTGATTGCTGATTAATGTACAAGTACAAAGACATAAATCAATCAGCTATTGCTCACAACATTGCAAATGAAATATTGCATTATCATTCATTAAGCAAGTTAGATATTGCTGAATTAGTAGTATTTGCAACCGCTTACTGTAATGAATTCCAGATTGTCCGGTTCCTTCTTATCTAGGATTCTGTTCAATAATTTTAATCGCTAAGTCATGGTTTTTACTTTCTGGTTATCTGATTGTATCTTTTTGTCCAGAATATAACATGTGAACATATGTTTTGTCCTGTTTAACTTTGTCTTACAATTGCTTTCTCAAAATCATAAGTATTAGGATGAGATTATATTGGTGATCTATGTTAATGGCGTAAAACAATAGACACACTTCCAAAGTAGATAGTGCAGGAGATGAATTAAGAGTGATGGATAAATAAATAAGTAAATGAGTGGTTGATATGAAAGCGAATGTTATGTCCAGTCATTTAGAGAGAAAAAAGAGAGAAGGCCAAAACTTCTTTAACTTCATATGGATAATATATTATTTGCAGAAAAAGGCATTCAGTGGCCAACGATTGGTGGAAAATTTATTTAGTTTTATATTCTTGCCACAGAATCCCTTGTATAAAGAGGAATGAAGAAAAAAGGAGATTAAATTGGGTGATAATTTTTGAACAAGTGAATACTTATTTTATATCAAAAATCACAGTTTCTTCGTTGACATGTAATTTCTGTCCGCCATCTATTCCTTTATTTCCCAACCGAAAATTCAATTTTAAAGAAATTAATTTTACATTTTAGGGAAGACACCAAATTATCGGCATGTTTCAAAGCAGGTATATGAGCTGTTGTATTCTTCATTTTTGGTAAGATCTAAGAAGCTTCCAAGATTAGTTTTTGCAGGCTCGATTAGCAAAATAATTTATTTTCCTTTCAAAAACTAGGGAATATTAATAAATTAGATTTGCAGATAATTTGTTAAGAAACGCTATTATGTTCATAACTTCGAAAAAAAAACCTAAAATGCTGTAATTCGGAATGTCGAAATATTCTGAACTTGTAAACAAGTTACGGAAGGTTTTCCCACACTTCAGTACAGATAATTCTTGCAAATGGTGGTCATACCGATTTTCATTCAATAGCTTATCTCCCGGCAGAGTTCTATGGTGACGATCTAGGAACTGTTATACTGAATTTATTTGATTAGTCAATGATTAGCTGGTTTTCTGTAAGATACATCTTTCGAGAATCACGATTTATTTTGAAAGAATCTGTTGATACTCTCTTTTATAAAAATATGATTAACTTTGATCAGATTGTCTCTTACATTCCCGATATATTTTTCCCAGATTTCCAAAAACTCGCAAGATTTCACACCTGATGGAAGGGAAGAAATAATGAGTGAGGTAATGCGTTTTCGTGTGCACATTTCATCTAACATTAAAATATCGCTTCAAAATATTGACATAACAAATTGTCATTATTGTCGTTTGCCATTGCCATTACTATTACTGTTGTCATTGTTATTGTTGTTATGACAATTACTGCTGTATTTCCTTGTGCCATACGGTCACAAGCACAAAATGTATGTTTACAGACGTATTTAGGACTGGAGTTAAATTTTGAGAAATTCCTTGATTTTATTAATTTCGATTCAAGTAACTAATCTGAAAACACAGGCAAACATTGGACGGACATTTAATTAGAAGGTATCAAGTTTTATGTTCTGTTGTAGTTCATTTTTGATTATTCTCTTCACCATTCATTCGTTCAACTCATTTCATTCAATTTCAGTCAACTTTCATTCAAGTCCAACTAACTAATTTAGAACTTATCCACTTAACTCTTGTTTCGCTGCACTTCGCAAGATTTGCTATTCAATTGACTTGGCCAGTTCTGATTTCGAGTTGTAAGTGGATGTTGGTCTATGAAAATAATGAAAGTTGACCTGTGAATCTTTCCTTCCCTCAACTCACTTCATACCTGTCGTCCTTTCATTCCCATCTCATCACTTCTACAACCACCTTCTCCCTTCTTTTCGCAACGCCAATCACCATTCTATACCATTGTTTTCTGTCACAAACACGTTTCGAGAACCGAACACTGCAGACAGTAAGGTACGGGCAAACACACACATACATACACATTACACGCACATGCATAGACGTATCTACATACACACATACCTACATACACACGCATACATACAAATACAGATACACAGACATACACATATATATTTACATAAACAAGGAGACTGGGAAACGTACACAAACATTCATTCATTTTCACACCTTTTTCACAAAAGAGAAGGAAAGAAGGAGAGAAAGATAGACAGAGAGATGGTAGATATACCTGTACATAATATACCTCAAGTTCTACTTCAATCGACAGGAGCACATCTCGACATCTTGAAATGTACGAGCAGGCATTCTCACTCATTCTCATCAGCTGTCACCAACGTATATCGATCATTACTTTTTAGGGGGGTGCTTATAGAACTGTTGGTGAATAGCAAGTACTTCCTGAATAAAAGGTTGGAAAAGTGACTGAGTATGATTGTGATATGAAGATTTGTCCTCCTATTCTATTCAACAAATATACCGTAGAGCCATTTGGATAGATTTTTTGTTTCATTTCACAATGCTGTTTAACTTTTTGTATTCGAATCCTGCGATAATTAACTAATTAAGAAACAAAGTTGCAACTGTTTACGGCATTTACTTATTCTCTGATAAGGCATCATTCATTTTACTTGATATTCAATTTCCTTATTTAAAAAACTATTAGCATTTACGGATTATTATTAAATTTTAAACATTTTGTTGGGATTATGATGTCCTTGAAAGTTCTGCGCCCTTGTAACTTCCATAATTTCTTCCTCGCAATCAAATAGTGTCGTTTCTTTTGGTAGTGATATCGGTGGTATTTTCTTGAGATAGCAATATCCATTACTGTTGTCATTGATATTTAACATAAATACTGTGAGAAGAATTATAAGCGAAGTAAAAAAAAACATATTTTTTTTTAACATTGCTCCCTCGAGAACTTCTTAGAAGAAATGGATTTTCCCTGAAATATTGAAAAGCAGTTGATACTTTTACTAATTTTGCATGAGCAATTATTGCAAAACTGTATAGGACGAAGCAACTGAATGGTCCAATTTTTATCATTTGCCTTTACAATATTTATCTTGAATCTGAATTTTCAGCCGCGAAATTGAAGTTCGCCAAGCTTTATATTCCAACCTTAAATGGACACAAATTTTCTTTTTTGGGTTATATGAGACATAGACTATAGTCTTTACTTAGTAATCCTAATCTTGTAATATCTCAACTTATTTTTTTCCTCTTTATCCAAATTCCTATTTATCTTTTTAATATAATTTGAGATGCAACTTCTAAATTTTCGGTTGCTTGACTTTGTAGAGATGATGCTTTGAGTTAAAATCTGTTCTTTTTAATGTAAAATTATATAACGACTAATTATGCATTCAAATAAATTCAAGAATAATTGCTATAAATCATTTAAGCATTATTTTCAAGCATACAGTTTTAAAATTTTGTGGGAGAGAGGCATATTTTCCAGCAAAAACGTTTAGCATGTTTTCTGATTATTATGGAATATGCTGTTTGTAAAGCGACCATCGAATTCGACCATCGAAAGCATCTTAGATCTGAACCATATGTTTTTTTTTTGGAGTAAATAGAAAATGATCAATATTTTAAATATTCGAAACCTTTCTTATTCGTTCAGGCATGCATACTTCTAATTCATATGCGCACTCCAAGGAAATTTAATCAAGTTTTTTTTAATAGCTTTTTAAATCTTTTAGATAAAACAAATAGAAATGACAAAGAGATGATATCTAGAACTAGTCTGCCAACTCATTAAATAACTAGATTGAACATTTTATGCAATATTTACTTTTGTAGCACTCAGTTTTTTTAAAGAAATAGTTCAAATGCTCTTGAATACTTCCTTCTTCATTGACGTTATTATGCATATCTAATCTCTGATACTTTTGGCGCTATGAAACTTTCGTAGTATTTTACACGTTTAGCGAAAGTGCATTTCTTTTCCAAACAATGGTCACAATAAAATGGAAAAGGAATAAAAGTGTTTAACTTCGAAATCCTATTCAAATGTGACTTCAGAACTCGGACAGTTTATAAAGATTGGATAAATTCGTTCACTAATTCTAACGAAATTAGAACCGCGAGAATCCAATTTCAGCCGGTTTTCGTTTAGACTTGTGAACTGCTACCGTGAACCTGAAGTGCAAGCCCGATATTAGAAAGTGAGAGGTCATAATTCCATCTTTCCACAGGCTTTTTTATGTCTTTCAAATTAAAATTGGTAGCAATTGCAATGGCAGCAAATGACCTCGATAGGTTGCGTTCCTATAATTATGCCAGCATTGTGTTTGAGAATCATTTTCCCATCATTCCGTATCTCCCCAATTGTTACGCATTATCCGGCCTTTTTCCCCTCCTCCTTTTCCTCTACTCCTCAAAATATCATAATACAAGTGAAGGCAAGAAGATAAGGAAAGGAAAAGAAGATGGAAGAACAATTTAGAGGCAAGCAGGTACAGAAAGGATATGCTGCTTTGCCGTCGTTTTCTTCGTGCTCAAAATTTTCACAGATCACTTACGACCATGGTGCGGTGATGGTAGGTAGCTCGTAAGGCCATTGACCTGTTCGCCTCATCCCTAATTACAACTCTTTACAGGACACACGAGCAATGATGGTATAGAGATTGAACAATATACATCCCGAAGACCTTCAAATTATTCATTCATCAACAAAATTCATTCCTCATCATGACTTGATGTTGAGACAGAAGTCTTCATAATTTAGAAATATAATTGGTATCCCCCATAGCAAAGCAAACTAAGAAAATAGTGACATCTCTTCCCTTGGTGAAATCTGTAGATGATAATAGGCGATGATAATACGTTGGTGAAAATCGAAGAGTGCGAAGTAAAATTATAATTACTGTCAAAGAAAGTTTTGGTACCACGTGCAAATATGACATAAGAATTAGGGTGACAAGCCTCCGACAATCTTACCAACTAACAATGGAAGAAATGTCTACATTAGCAGTTAGAACCTCTTCTTGCAGATTTATGTACGGATCATCATCTTGTCAGGCATGTACTCCATTATTGTACTGAATGATAAGATGATTACAGGATCTTACTATCTGGATTGCCACACGAATTGTGGCAGAAATCTGTGGATCATCATATCCCCAAATTTTCAGGACAGCGAATCTCGGTATGATCACTATTTATTTGAACCTCTACAATATATTATATTGTGTTTATTGATTAGACTATCGACGATATTGACTAATAAAGGGATAGAAAATGCGTATTTTACTACCATCTGAGTGATTTTTTATACATCAAAAGATGCGAAACATTTGTAGTGTCAGTGAAAAGATTCAATAGAAGTATTGAAATATACCTGTGATGTTACTGTTGATAAATACGCCTATTATTAAATCGAAAAATTTTTTCTTTCGATTGCTCATCTCCAAGCACAGCGATATTGTAACATTCGATTTATGATAATAAAAGGACATTGAAGGGGAGAGAGATGCAAAGAGAAACGATGCTTTTCGTCGGTTAGCTAACCCTATTATTATCGGCATCCTGTCCGTTTACTATCATTCAGGCACATGTTACCGGTTGTTGTTGAGGATGAATGTACCTTTAGAAACTCTGCCCCGCCCCACTCCACCCAGTGCTCTTATCCAACAATTATAGATTATTAGTGTGGAATTACTGGACAAAGATAATAAGTACTGTTATTGTAGTGACAAGTCATTTGAAGATCGTGAAGTAAGTTAATCGCTATTTTTATTAGCCTAGCTATAGAGAAAGAACGGCGAAAGAGATTCAGCTAGTCTTTGGCTAAAAGTTGGAAAGGTTAAGGATATTTTAATTGCTCTACTTCCTTCAAAGTTTTCCTCATTGCTAAAATAAGTCTTTATTATTATCTGCTCATCTTTCTCTCTTTCTGCTACTGTTATAATTAATCCATTACAATACTATTTCATTGCTCTATCTATTGCCTATCTTCTTCTTTCATCGCTGTATTAGTGTTAATGGGTGTGAGTTACCAATTTTTTATTCTCTCAGCTGAGGATTTCTCTTCTGGTGGAAGAGGATGTTAAGTGTTGAAGAAGTACTGTAACGGTAAACTCTTGGTGAACTTTGCAGAGAGTATTGAAGTGACGGAGAAAGATGACGGATAAAGAAAATTCTAGACAGAGAGAGGTTGGTTTATATGCTGACTTGCTACCAGCGATGTCCCGATTTGTTGACTTAAAACAGTTTGGGAAACATTTTGGAAGTAACAATTAATCTCATTTTTACTTCAATCATGAATATCTTCATTTGGAGGAGAAGAGATGAAACTAAAAATGAAGGGGAAAGAATGATTGGTGCACGAAAACACTGGTTGGTATTATCTTCAATTACACAACATCCTGCTACTCATCCAACACAGCCACACCACATCGAGACCAATGAATGAATATTTCGCAACAACAATACTTATCAATTGGCTCTCGATAAGCTGATGTTGGCGCAACAATCGTTCACTTATTTTTTCCACTCCTTCTTTTCCCTTATATTGTTTTATTATCAGTATAATATTTTGAGACTTTTTTAAAAATAACTCATGACATTGTAGCTGTTCGTTGACATTATTGTGATAATTTTTACTACTCAGTTAAGCTAAAACAAGTCTTTTGCGTAGATCACGAATTATGTCTAATAGGAACAAGAATAATCTTACATCATCACAAATCTTTGATTCTAATTTCTACATAAGACATCTCAATAATATAATCAATCTTAGTTGTTTGCATCATTAACAAGATTAAATTTTATGAAAGATTGCCATTAATATTTGTTTTTTATTATGGCAACGCTATTTAAACTGTTAGCTTGGAATCATCTTAATATTTTCGCTTTATATTCCCTAAATGAGTGCTTTTTTATCTTAATTATATGCATGTCCTCCCAATTTTTTAATTTCCCTTCATCTGTAATTCATACATAGTTGACTGCATTACTTAATTACTTCTTAATCTTTATGACTTGCAGCAATTATATTTACCTCCAAATACGACTCCAGTGGCTTTTTGTCCTTAGACCTTTTTGACAACTGCTACCATCATTCTCACTCCTACTACTCATCATCAAATTGCAATTAAGTAGTAGTAAAGTGGTCCACTTAAGCCTATCTACAAATAATAGCCCGCTGCCAACAGCACATCGATAATACGAAGAAGTGGAAGAGGAAGAAATAGTAATTACCAAATAGAAAAGATCCACCAACGAAGCGAAGTATCTTAACTAGAAAATATCTCTATTGTCCTCCCACTGGGTTAATGCTTCCGCATTAATTGCAACTTCCCATTTTCTACCCTATCTACCTTTTCTAATGAGCTTTTTGAGGCAATTTATTCGAGAAGGTGAAGATTATCCTGTGCATATGAACGGTGCATATGAAATGCACCGTCCTCTTTCAGTTTTGTGTCCTTTTATTCTGTTCCTTCTCTCAAGGTGATGACCAAATGTAGCCTTTAATGAGATGTATTGTCCGTAGCCTTTTGTTTTAACTCTTTTACCAAATACCACGATTTCTACTTATGTCAGATGATATGAGTGACTATGAAATGTCATAAAATATGATTAACTCTTTTTTTTATTTATTTTGACTTCTGTGGATATCTAATCAGCAATAAGTTCAAGAAGATAATAAGATGTGGCGATTATTAATCGTTCCATTCTACAAATATTATTCCAATCCTATTAAAATTATCTTGATGAATAGACTTTTATACCTACAGTAAATCTCATTTTGATTTTTTTAAATAGAATTTTAATGACTAAGTAGTATTTTTTTTACTACTATTTTACTGAATTCCATCTATTTTTTTCTTGCCTGAAGTTGGTCTTACGCTCCTTTAAGAGAAATAGCATATCATCGAAGAGGGACAGGTCGGTAAAAAGAAAGAAAAAATGTGTCTAGAAAATCTAATATGTCTTTGTGCAATATTATAATGTATGCTGATAAGAATATTGCATTATTCAAAACTTCCTGACAAGTTTTTAGGTTGTAATTCTAATTTGAAAATATTGCTGCTTATGCAAGGATTTGTATTGTAATCCGCTCTGCTTAAGTGTTATAGCTTCATCTAATATCTTTTCAACTAGCTTCATTTATAGATTCTGCAATACCTCATTTGACTTCTGTAAATTGCTAGTCGTTCATTGATTGCTTTGAATGTCTAAAACAGAGAAAAGCACTTAATGTTAGTGTAAAATATCACGAAGAACTTTCGGAGTATGTTATAAAGCAACGAAGTGTTTAAGGATGTGGTATTGATTATTAGTTCATCAGTAAGTTGTGCTTAATGTAGCTTTCTCTTATTTTATCTTATGCCTTAACATCATAGTTAATTTGTAATATTAACGACGCGTAGCATCACTAATTGATCTATGAAGTCGAAGTAATTACTGTGGCGAATATGGGCGGTGCTAATACTCTCATCGGCTAATTCATTTGTCATTGGAAAGGCGTGGCTCTTCGCTAACGCTGATTGGCCAATTTTGGTTTCAAATGAGCGAATTGTCTTCAAACGCTGATTACCATTGCCTGTGTAACAGTCTTTACAGATATGCATGCATGCATGCATATGTGTTTTAGTTCTCATCAGTGCTTATCTTTTAATCATTGATACTTTCTATTTGACATGGCGTATTATTTTCTCAATGTTTCCTTTTGTTCGACTGAAAAAGTTCTGAAATTGTCATATTTTGATGTCTCAAGAAAGAGGCATTAAATAAATGCTACAAGTAATTGTTGATATTGTTATCGATTGGTAGAGCTTTCATAAAGCTTTCATTGAAGGAATAGAGAGAACTGAGGACAGGCTGTCTTTTCAGTATCGCTCTTTCAACGATTTGTTCATTCATAGGAATTATGGTTTTATGGGGGTTCAGTCGTAATGTTACTTATATATTTTCCGACAACAAGTTTAAATGTATAAGGTTTCGGAATTTTGATAAGAGTGTGGGTGATTCTTATAGAGCATGAATTTTTTTAATTTATGGTAGCTTATTATTGGTCATAGCAACTTGTTGTCATTTTCTCGTATCCACATATCAGTATGGGAATTAGTCCATTATTTTTATTTATTCCAGATGAATCATATGCGTGAGGGTGGCACCGCTGGAATATCATTATCAGCGTCAGCAGCACTGTGTCGAATTAGTTCCGCTAAAAGTGCTGTACAAGTTCGTTGTCGCGCATGTCAAGAAATCTTATCATGGTAATTTTTTCTTTTTTTAGAATTTCTTATGACGTTCTATCGACTTTTGCTTTCATTTGAAATTCCTCGGTGATTTCTCAGTGTTTATTATATATTGCAAGAAAATCTGTTATTAGTTATAAGAATCAAAAGTTTAGTCAGTGGTTTCTCACATAGTTCTACATCGTTTAGACAGTCTTTTGCATCCACGGAAAATTGCTTCAGAATAAGTTAGTCTTTGAGAATTCTTCATGACAGCTGGATTATTAGGATAAACGATCTTGCTTCTCATCTTCCGTCATTTTATAGTATTTTGTGAAATTACGGGAAAAAAGTTTTCTTTTTACTTCCTGCGCATGATGTGTTGCATAAATTATTTTCTCAATAATAAAAAGCAAAAAAAAATGATTTGAGATCCATTTTCATGTTTTGGTAATGAATCATTCTGTAGGAAAGCTGATAAAGAACGCGAAGATAGAAGAATAGGAGATCTAGGAAAATGTAATAACAGAACGATTTTTTTTTTTAAATATGCAGCAGCAAAAAACAAGTGTTTTTGTCGATCCGTTCATATTCTGCTTTTCTACTGCATATTTTTATAGCCATTTAAGTATCGACAACTTACACATCACAGCAGTTTCAGAATGATGAGAAGTTCTAAAAAGGAGGATATGGGAAATAGAAGAAGCTTGTATCGATATCCACCGCCATCCTTTTCGGAGGAGAATAATACAACTTGAAGTGTTGAACCCTGTTCCCCATTTCAAGGATTTAAGAAGCTTTGCTTACCATACAGCGACAAATTGACACAAATTTAATTTCCATCGATTTTATCTCTTCAGTATTGATAAGCAACTAGGAGATGAATCGCATTAGATTTTGACGGAAACTAATCAAATTAAGATTTCTGGTTTTTTCAAAATCATTTTGTATTTTCAAAATGATTTCATGAAAAGCATCCCAACAAGCTATCAGTTGATTTACTGTGTGTGCAGTTTGATAAGTGAAAATACTTTTCCAGTCCATTGGCACTACGTGAACATTGTGAGAGCCGAGCACACTCTGTCCGAATAGCGCAGCTTGCATCGATGTCCACTGAAACTGGATGCGCCCCGGATGGTAGTTCTGCACCAATGGCTGCGATATCGATGTCACCCAGTCCAGAAACTGTTCTTGAGTGTCGACATTGTTCTTTTGAGACAACTAATGCTGCAGGTGCTATCAGTAAGTTTTAAATATAAATTTATATGCCGACTGATTTAAACTGGACTTTTCTACGCATAATCTTTGTTCATTAATACTTCACTGAATAAATAACGAAAATTCTTGCAGTCAGATTTTAAAACAAATTTATTCTTATTCGGTGTAAGTTGCAGAACATATGCAGCAACACCCACCAAATGTGGAAAATACTGGAACAGAACAAGAAGGTTTAAATCTGGAGACTAGTTGCGGTAAGTATTTTATGCATTAGAACAATTATTAGAGATAGGGAAATAGAATTGCTGCAGTAGCATATATAGTCTAATATATGTTAGTGGAGCAATTTCCGCTGCAGATAAATTTTTTCAAAAAATTCACAAAACAGAAAAATTTTAAAAACATTATCAGTTTTGCCATTGTGCTATTCCACCCGGAATCTTTATACCTAATATTCGGTTTATTATATTTAATGCCTAATAGTTAGAACAAATTTTCAAATAAACTAGCATTAGTAGTTTTGGAGACTTTGTGACTGAGGGACTGCTTTCAAATAAAATTAGTTCATACTTTATCAGTTCTCTACTAATTAAACATGACATTTGTTCTGGAAAATTTCTGAACTATAAGTTGCTAGATGTTCCAGACAATTTCATAAATCGTTTCCCAAATTTACTTTTCTAAGAATATATTTTGAAAACAGATTGTTTTATAATGGCTATGGGAAAAATAATATGAAAGGTGCACCAAAATTAAGTGTTTTGCAGTTAATAGACAGTGCGATTGCAGTTGATGCTATGAAAATTAAAAGAAAAAAAAAAAAAAAAACTAGTTTTCAATTTGCTTCTGCGATTAGTTAGTAGTTAATTGTGGATTGAGGTCTGAGAGATAGTGAAACCTGTGGAATCAACGAGGTAATTGGAAATAAAAAAGAGAAGAGAACGAATAATCCCTAATCTTTAAATTTTAAAATGATCTTGATTTGAAGCGACTATCTTTATCTCTGACTCCCGTCATTCTACAAATTCACTTGTTGAAATTGTGCATAAACGATAATTGGTTTGATGAACAGCAAAGAGAGATAGATGAGGCGAATTGGGAGAAGGACTGAATAAAATAGTGGCTACGTACCTCCTGCCGAGATTAAATTAATATAACTATTAGCCAACCGAAACTAATGCCGGATATGACGACAGATCCTCAAAATCTAACAAACAATAAATGGACGACGTCGTCTTGTTCTCCTCTCACCATTCTAATCGTGATTCTATATCATCCAATTTACCAAAATCCGAAAATTTAATTTTGTGAGTAACCACGATAGTAATAATCTGCTGAACTTCTCTTACATTGAAGCCTTAATCTACAGATAAATTTATACCTAGATATGCAAATTAGCACTCACAAAATCGTAAACCATTTTCTGACGAATGACAAATAAATCTGTTATTTATTGTACTATAAGTACTTTATTGTCATTGCTATTAATTGAGTCACTTTCATTGCTAATAGTATAGTTGTCGTATGTAGATGATTAATTGATAATGAATGTTAAGAGAATACATCATCAATTTTATCATCATCAAGAAATCATACAATCTATAACTGCAGCAATTACAAATAATGTGGTCGTCATATCGCTTTCTTTGTCTGCAGTTTTCCATTTCATAGAGAGACCATGAATCACAAATCGTTAAAGTGGTATTTGGCAAAAATTAGCATTGTATGTATTTACATTTCATAAAGAACTTTTTCTCTAAGATGAGTCAAAATTTCGCTTACTTTGCTTCGCAAATACTTGGAAATTTTGTTTGCCAAGCATTAATGTATTTTAAGTTTTCAAGAAAATCGTCACAGTCGGAATGCAATCGCTATCACTAGTAATTTTGTATCTGATGGTGCTTGCAAAACAACACTGCATCACGTTGACATGCATATGTAGAAGGCACAGAAATGATGAATAGTTAACGTGAATTTGTAATGTTGTTGTGGTGCAAGTTGCGTTTGATCTGCAAACTAGAAGGATAGGTATGATCATTTTTAAGGAGACGCACTGACCAACTGCAAACTATCATAGCATCAGTAATTATAACTGGAACTCATATGAGATCTTTGACCTTACCCTTCAGATTTTATAGCATTTTATATGAAGACGATTGAATTTATAGAAACTTTTTGAAAAAAAGAGATTAAGATTGCTATTTAAAATAGGGAGCTACAGATCTTTGAAAGGGTAGAAAGATTTTTGCTACGAAGATATATGAATGATGCTGAATGATTTAAGATAGACTGATTTTTTTTGACGAAGGAATTGTTGGAATGGGAAGGTATTATTGTCCAGGCGCATCACCACGACTGTAAGTTCACTCACTACATTAGGTTTTCTTATTGAACATTTAATCATATCCTGGACTTGTTTCCTCCTTTTTTTTGAAATTTCTCTTAGAAACCTAACCTTATCAGTATTTACGATCATCGGGAGTTTAAATAAGATTGTTGATTAGTATTTCAATTATCAATCATTCTCATTGCTTCCTTTCAAATTCTTTTCATTATTGTTATGCCTCCAAGAATAAAGGTTATATAGCGATCTAAAGATTAATCTAGTAGATTTGTATGATAATATTTATTGTGAACTGCGAAATAATCTTTGCTTAGCAGGAAATAGCTTTAATAATTATAAGGAGATATGTGTTATACTACTCATTAACTAAATACGTAATGTTTTGTTTCTGGAACATTTCTAGTTACAATATTGCATTTGCATACATTAACTATATGTTTGTCCGAAAGGCACACATAACTGTTCCTCCTTCCAATCATGCTTTTTAACTTTCACCGCTCTGAGGGACTCATTTTATCATTAGGATTGCCAGAATTGTTCTATGAATCGTAAAGTGACTACCCTTACGTTTCAGTTTCAAGAAAAGAGCCAACGATAATCGTCAAATTTTATTTGATCCACCCGTTGAAGAGACTTTAATAATTCACTCTTTGTCCCCTCACCACTACATATATCATTTTAAATTTAATAAAATTTAAAGGAGTACTCCATACAATTTTTTATTTGTTTATTACTACAAATATTGTGATTTCTTTGAGTGAAGCTATGATAAAAGGATGTTAACGTGGAGGAAGGAATGAGAATTGATACCTTCTCTAACATTCAAATTGTTTTGTCATTAGCGCCACTCACTACATTTACTGTTTTTCCTCATTTGCGCTTCTTTTTAAATTATCACATTTCTTCCTACCACTCTGCTAGACATCTTAATGTGTAATTAGAGGTTTAGTGAGGTAGGACGAGGTGATGAATGAAGACAAGAATGGAAACGACAGTTGTCGGCGAACATTAAGGACCTGCGAACCTCGCATGCAAACAAACGCTGCGGAGGAAGACAAGAAGTGAAAGAGAAGAAAAGACTAGAAATAAAGAAGAGAAAGATGAGATGATTAGCGAAGGTCACACATACAATTAATGTTGTGTATATATGTTGAGAATCAAATATCCAAATTGCGGGGAATGTGCTTCGCTTCATTGAGAGGGCGCTAAAGGATGTGTAGGGGCGGAGAAGGTTGAGAAGCAAGAGATGCTAATGGCAGTGGTGGGGGGTGACAGTGATGTTGTTGTTCATATTGGTAAAATCACAATAGTATAATTATAATTAAACGACAGATTTACGTGGCGGTTACCAAATCAAGAAGAGCACTGGTATAAATTTGCTGAAGCTAAAATGAAGAATTCATTTCTTGAAACGTTCTGTTCAGTACAGCTGTACTTGAAAATGAAGATTCAAATTCGATGTTTTGATGCTAATAGCACTTCAACTAAATTGCTTAGTTCAATAACTTATCTGACCTCAAATCAACGTAATAATGTATTGAAATACTGATTCGAGATCGTATTACAGTAAATTTGTAATAATTATTCCAAAGTACAGATCTCGTTAGTAACGGACTTGGAATTGATAGAGTTCAAAATGTGCCGTGTTGGCTTGTTTAATTTGTTCTCCTCTACAAGCATAAAAATAGATTTCTGTCATGACAATAATGATGCATTTGTGTATCACAGTTAATTAAAAACACTCATCTGACAGTAATGCATTTCTTGAGAATTGTGACTTCATTCTAAATCTGCTTGGTAGGATTGAATTTCGTAAAGGACATTTGCTTAGGATATATAACAAATGGTGCCTACTTATTTCTTTTCTCTGGAATGATGAAGCTAAGGTAAATTAATATTTGGCTGCTGAGAGAATGAGTATGTTTGTTACATAGCTCTTACACTTTTTAGTACATAGCTTTAGTTTTTATAAATGAAACAGACAAAGTGAAATTTTTATATGATAATTTCATCTTCAAAACAAATTTCTACAAACCATTTTTTCCAAAATTAATCCTTCAACAAATCGCGAAGAATTTAGAATTTAGTAGATTTCATCATCCCTGACAGGCATGGCATCTTTTGATTTACTGCATGTTTTGAAAGGTCTGACAGACAAAATGCAGAAATCAGTTATTTTTCAGTGATAGATAGAAGAACAAATTTGATATGGAACAAGTAATTTGTTACTGTACTGTTTCATTTCATTTATGAGTAGGTTTGAAGAAATAATTAAGCAGTTCAACGACATTTCTATCCTTATAAGAAACATCAGGAATAGACACAATGAATCTATATATCATCATTTTAACTTAATGAGTTTATAAATATTGCATACATTGTTAAGTTTCTATCTATAAACTTATCTCCACTTCATTTCTCTTCCACCATATGTAATATAATAATAACTAGTTATAATTAAACAAATAGTAGTTTCACGATATAATGCATGTGAGGAATTGAATAGTTGACTAATACTATTTAAATTTTGGTATGGTTGGTCTCTTCGACCCGCCTTCTTTCCTTCACATTCGTTTACCTTTCTCAGTAAGTGATGATTTTAATCATTTGTGCAACAGCGGTAGTTATAGGTATGGGGTAAAAGAAAGGGAGAGTTGGATAGTAAGATATCATTTTCAATTATACGATTGCACTGATTTCAATGAATTGAATTAAACAAAAATTTATACACCATTAGTCAAAAGCAAATGTAATGTAGAACTTTTATATTGTAACTATTGAGATTTAAATTCTTTATAATTGTTTGTGATACTTCAATCATGTTGTTGCTGTTGTCTAAAGTTCATGACTACTTTCTCTATTGTTATTATTATTTTTTTATTATCATTAGAAATATGAACTAGCATTACTCTCTAGGAATCTATAATTATGTCTTTTGAACAATCATCCTAGGCTATTTTTTTATGCCATTCAGCTTGGCTGTTGGATGGAATAATCTCTTTTGATCATTTTATTGATGAAAAACGAAAATTCAGGTGATTGTCGATTAGTTTCGAGAATGTTTCCATTGTTATCAGCAAAATCATTGTTATCACTTACTTGTTGCTTATCTCTTATAATACTGTTTATTTTTGGTACTACACCCACCTAAATCAAATTAAATTTAATGCATATTTATTGGGAATTTATTATTGATGTTGCAGAAGGGTCAGGAAAAAGTCAGCTGTACATCATCAGGATGTTGGATAGTTGTTCATTATTATCATCACAATCATAATTGTCATTTAATGTCATGCAATGCCGTTTTTATAGAAACTTTGTTTTTTAATTTCCTCTTCGCTGAATTTCACTTGGCTATACTTGGAGAGCGGCAGCAGATAGTTTTCAAATTATTCCAACGTTGAAATAATAATAAATGAAAGAGGTTTTCAAATGCACAATGCTGCCATCGTTGTAACTGCAAAATTTCCGTTCAAAATTCCCCTTTTTCATCAAATTTTAGTTAAAATTAAATTTCTGGTTGAGCGTTCAATACCTGTAATTTATTCGAGTAGTACTCATTCTGTTTCTTTCCTTCTTTTTCTCTACTTGCGTCCTTTGCTAACCTTTAATTGATTAAACTGAGACAAATACGAAGACACGGCTGTCATTTGACGCTTCACATTGAGATTATAAAGAGTTGTCCTGTAATGCTTCTTTGGTGGCTTTTTTAATTTGCTAATATAAGATTCAATGTGGTCGCAGCTGTCCTTGCTCTCGCATTTCTTGATGCTGTTACCATACCAGTGGCTAATATTTATCATTGGTCGGCCAGCTAATTCTGGCAATTGAAAAATATTGGTAAATTTAGGATAATGAAACACAACATTTCTGGAATAAGTGAGATAAGAGAACCTGTTTAAATGCGAAATTAGGAGAAAATGGGATCGAAGTTGAGTTTTGAGGCTTTTCCACTTGTAGACCTAACTAAGAAGCTGATTTGTTCATTTGATAAGAATGTAATATCGTTAGATGCGCAAATTCAACAATTAAAAGATGCGCCTTCCTTTCACTATGACATATTAATAACGGGTTCAAATGGACTCAAGCATGTGTCTTTCTGTTCTTGTTACTCTTCGTTTATTATACTTGTTTGAATGAGGATAGGGCAAGCATGTAATTAAGTTGCAATGAATGGAATTTCATAACGGAAGGCTCTATCAAAATGATCAGTCAATAATTCTAAAAATCATTTTCAATAATTTTTTCTAAAAAAGGGAAAGGAAAAAGGAAGGGAAATCCAAAATGATTATATTAATTTCACCCAAACGAATGTTAGCGTAATTTCCGCTCGCTATAAAAAAATTTTTTCCCTTTTTCCTCCATCTCTTTACTACCTCCGTTTGCATCCAATGCTACTAACCTTCTCCTAGCCTCATCGAGATGATTTCCCTGAAATGATTTCACTTTCACGTGCCTGCCGAATTGAGACGTCTATGCTGATCAATAGCAACTGCAACGTATTTGTCTAATCTGTGGTTCAAATTGTTGCAAGAAGTGAATGCTTGTGATGACGAAAACACCTTGTCCTTCCTGATCATTTATAATGTTCCAGTGTTTCACTGCTCATACTCACAGGCTTGCTTGTTCAGCTATTTAGTCACCTTTATAAACTTGATTCTTCTGATTACTTGTATGATGGGCAATAAGTGCCTAAAGCTTATAAGCCTAATGATAGCAATAGCAGTAGCACTCTTATGATAGCAATAGCGCTAGGGAATATCGATATGCTTGTCGTCTCTTTCTTTTTTTTTTCTCGTAAGCCATTCGATCGCATTTGGTGAGATGAAAAGTAGGCCTCACGCCCAAAAGTAACACCAAAGTCATCAGGTCTAAGGAATCGATGGCACTGCGTGCATAGCAACAAAATTTTATGTATGATGACAAAAGCTTATTTAGGTTAGTTGGCAAATAAACTGATATGCTTTTTAAAATGTTTCATTTCTTCATTATCCTGATGTCAATTCTTGGTCTCTTATCCAAAATCTTGAGTTACATTCCTGCGTTAGCTTAGTTGAACTCAAATTAATTGTTGGTCTCTCAGTTTAAGGCTCATTTTTGATGTACGATTACTTGTGTTTATTGGAGCCATCATCCTGAAAGCTGTAATGGTTTTTTCTAGCACCACCAATATGACTCTCTCCATTTAACTTCGTCAGTCTTGCATCTTTTTTAAAATTTTCTCAAGGACAACTTCTCTTTTTCCTCCTCCAGCATTCCGGTTCAATCCTTCTCTCATCCTTCTCATCTTCTGCGTTCTTCTTCCCTTCCCTTTTTTCGGCGTATTGGGTAACGGATGTGCGCACAAAATTTACATTTTCCCAATTAGTTGAGAGACATGAAGCTGCCAGAAATCTTCCTCTTGACTTTTCCCAAATGGCATGAAATGCAAAGAAGGAATTTCCCCTGAAAGCAAAGCATTGCCCATCCCATCCCTCCCTGTTCATTCTAGCACTTCAATTGATGAGAAGAGAACGACCCTTCACGCATACTCATTCCATTCCATTCCATTTCATTCAATTCCATTCCATTTCATTCCATTCCATTCACATTCGCATGAATATACAAACGTTTGAAAACTGCGATTTGCAGTGGCTTTTTTCCAGGATTACCCAAAAAAGTCGCTTAAAGAGAGCACTATACTACATCACTAATCTTACTTTATTCTTTCCTCCATCCTTTCCTCTCCCTCTCTCCCTCCTTCTCATTTTTACCACTACTTTTATACATTTTCTTTCAAACATTTAGAAACATTTGACAGATGTAAGCATAGTTGTCACTTGAAGTGCTAAAGGAAAATGATAATTCTGTGAAGAAAACAATTAGTACATCGAAAGAATGAACGATTTGACACCTGTGGTATTTGTTACTTATATGTCAAGTAAGATTCATCACACTGATTTCTGCCATTCCAGATATTGTAAATGGCAAAGATATATTGGTAAGTAGCAGAAAATTCATCAAACAATTATGCTTTTGTACAATTGATTGCTAATAATTATGCAAATCTCGATATTGTATCGCGAACTGTATCGCTAGTTTTGGTAACATGCGAACTTTGTCGCAGCACATGTAAAGCCCACTGCACAGCAGTGCATCGATCGCTTAAAGTTCTTGTTTCTGTCAATTTAGAGCACGTGTTGTCGTTGTTACTACTGCATGAATATATGAGATAACTAGGACTTGACAATGAATGATACAATGCACAAATAGTTGGTTAATTATGTGGGAAGATGTCAAACAACTAGTTCTCTTTTGCTCACAAATAACTTTTTAAAATAATTAGAGCACTAAAAACATCTTTTCCTTTTTCGATATATGCAAATTAGCATATCATTATTTGCTGCGGATTAGCGTATCGAACTGGAATGAGAAGAGTTTGCTGTTCACATACCAATGTTTCGTTGGTTGGCCGTGAAAGTATAGATTCTCGAGAACGACGACAATTACGAGCTTATCATATCATGAAACAATTTTATTTCCAGCTTACTACTTTCTATTCACTCTGTTCAAGCTTTTCTGATTTTCTGTGATATGCCATCCGGCACTGTCATCATGAAACTTCAGAGTCTACCTATTTAATCAAATATTTTGAATCAAAAAAGTTTCGGCACGTCTCGATTCAGTAGCAAAGAGTTGGTATAAATGAAATGAAAAGAAGGAAAGCAAAAGATGATGAAATGAAAATATAAACATGAACTAGAATAAGAAACTAAGAACAGTAGGGAATAGATCAATCAGTATTAGTAAGTATCGTCTATACTGTACTAGTTCCACACTGCTGTCTTCATTTCGGAATTTAAGTCTTTTTAAACTTGGAAAGCAACGAGTCAATTTTCCACCTGTTTTTCTTGATTGTCCTCGACACCATTCATATCATTGTGATTATCTTTATCAGTGGCATAATCACTGCTGTGCAATAATATTAATCACAAATAATTAATTATCGTTAATATATTATGATCCCATTCGACTGTAAATGCTTTCCATTCCCACTATCATCCTATTAAAACAGTTCACCCTTTTGAGCATCGTCGGGGCATATCAACAAAAGTTTTTCATTGTCATTCGTTAGCTTTTCCCAGAACTATTCATTTCCACTGTTTTTCCCTCCCTCCTTAGCAGCCCTGCTCTCTCACCATTCGTTATCACGAAGCTTTCCTTTCAACTTTTCCTCTTTTTTTTTCCATTTTTCTCTTCTCTTTCTGGGTTTTCTTGAACCGATTTGATCACTTCAACAGATGCTTCTCCCATAAACTTACTTTATTAGTCAAAACATACTTTTTCCATTTAATATCTCAAATAGCATACTTAATCCACCAAAAAAATTTGCTATAAACAAAATTCCGAGAAATTGATTAAGAAGAAAGGATGATAACTGCTGATAAGTGGTTGATAACCTGGGAATGATAACTGCTGATGAAGCAGTCTAGGGTGCATGATATTAAGACAAGATACAACGAGTATTTTTCTAACAAGCGTTACTGATAATTTTAGACAACAGCAATATTAGCGAGATTATGTTTTTTTTTTTTTCTTTTTTTTTTTTCAGGAGAACTAGACGAGGATGAAATTAAGAACTGCGCAGCAGAAAATTTTAATATGAATGAAGCCGCATATTGCTGTTCGCATTGCAACTTTATTACCAGTAAGCTTTCTTTCTTTTGAGGTGAAAATTTCCCTACCTAATTACAAATATTTTCCAAAGGAAATTCAGAAGCTTTGCAATCGCCTGATTGTCTCTTTTCATGTTTTAATGAATGTTCCTTCCGATGATGGTTATGATAATTTTTTACTTTAGTTTTCTTACTGATTATTGGGATACACCCTCAATTATGGACATTACTTAGAAATATTTGACAAATACTATGTTGAAGTTCTCGCTCATAAGAAGAGAATAAATCTGTTTTAGGAAATGGACGAGAACAAAATCTTGAATCCTATTTAGTGTGCTAATTTGCAGATTTCCTTCCTTTATTTTAATTCTCTTGAACATTTATTAAAATATTCAGTTTTTTAAATTGTGCACAGAATATTCCAAGTAGAGGGCGGAAAAGTCAATAAATAACAGTTAAGCTTTCTTTTTTGTCATAATGAATTATCGAAGACATAAAGTACAGCTGATAAGAAAATGACTAATCACTCGTGCTGTATAATGAAGTGCTGTCGATTTCTTGTCTACTTATTTCCTCTTTGATAGAACTTCGAAATTTTATATTTTCGCGCTGTTTGCTTAGTAATATTTCAATTTTTCATTGTCACTGCTATTTTTCCTATAAGATTCATGGGAAGAAAAAGACCAGCTGATTTACTTATCAGAATCGATTAGATTACTGTATTTTTTAATCATTATAATACGTCTCATTTTTATGCTTTCTGAAAGTACTCTATCTCTCAAGATCTGTCTAAAGTATTTAAATTTTTTAGGAGAGATTGACAGTACTTCCATCCAACTATGCTAAATTATAATAATGCATTAAGATTTATTCATATCCTTGTTTCTAGTAAATAAAGTGTAGTTCAGTCACAGATACAAAGGATTTAGATTCAGCTTAAAATACTTAATTTATTAAGTCAAAATATTGCATTAATAGGGAATGTTTTAAATCGTATAAGAATTGAATATGATATTTCATATATCCAGATGCAAAGGGATGCATATTCCAGATAATGATATTGTGTGAAGCATTTCGCAGAAAACGTGTTTGTCACACTAAGTAGAGTCAAAAAAATTCATCCTTTCTCAATTCTTACCTAAGCAATGCCTTTCTTTCTTACGTCTTCAGTGCTATTTTACTGAGAATTTGACTCAGACATTTCAAAATGTCTAAACAAGTTAGGTGATCTTGTCATTTTTTACACCAATAAAAATAAACAGAAGTATATAAAAAAAGTGTCTATATATGGTCTCAAGGTGAATTATCGGTTTGTTTCCCTGCGTTTTTGTTCTTACGAAAAGAATTGATGATATCACTGTTAAAAGCAGTGGCGAATATAAATCGTTATTTCATCTTTTTACACTGCTTGAATAGATATATTCTGAATGAGTTTAAACTATGCACTAAATATAACAAATTAGATTCTTTTTCTTTCGTCTTTTCGATTACTATTTCCAATAATGTTCAGATATAAGGAACCTTTGTAATTATGCTTAGGCTGTGCTACGTGATGTAGAAGTGCCTTTGAATACAACAGGTATTTCTATCTTTCTGTAATTCTCTTTCACGTAGTAAGAGAAGCACGGACATTACAGATGTTTCAACCATTATCATTCATTACTTACAATTTCTAGATCTGTTCTAAAGTTACTGTAGGTTGCTACTGCTATTTCACTACTGCTATAACAGCAGTATTTCACTACTCCAATATATTTCAAATATAAACTGCTGATAAGAAAGAGCTTTTCTATTCAGTCTTCTTGAAATCATTATTTGCAGTGAAATAGTAAAAAATTTAATTGCATTCGAATTACTTAGAGAGGTGTAATATGTACTGTTGTTGATACTGCTAAAGATGATAAGGATTGGTAGTGGTGCCACAGATAGAGATAAGAGTCAGGTACAAAAGTTCTTCGATTTTATTGAAGGATAAGCTTGATTTTTATTGCTTATCTCACTTTGCTAAATTTTTATTAACACTCTTATTCTCATCATCATCTGGTTTTTCTTCTTTTTTTTTCAGAAACAGATTTTCTCGATAAGTTTTTTGTCCTCACATTTGCACAACATAGGTGAGGAAAAATTATGGAGCAGTTGTTATTCAGATAAAAGTAGAAATACGGTAGTGTCATGAATTTAGAGAAGAGTCGGCTGATCAGTATTTACTATTCCAGAAAATTGTCTGCTTTGGATTAATTCTGTTTGTGACTGTTCGGAATGAATGATTGAATGTTTTGTCTAACAAAAGAAATATGATTTCGTATCTTTTCTTTTTTTCATTAGATTACAAAACGAATCAATCCTTGCCTTGATCATCAGCATTTAATGCTGTAGTATAATGTGAGAAAAGAATGTCTTCCAGGGTTTCATCATCTTTCTTCCATCGAATGTCAATGAAGAGCAGAGAAGCATCTTTTCTCCTTTTCAAAAAAAGCTTGAGAACTGTTCGTGTTATTGTACCTACAGTTATCCTTTTTCCGTTCTTCTTCCCATCCGTTCCCCTTTTGTCGTGTTATGTTAATTGTTGAAAATAATAGATTACATACAGCGATTAAGTGGTTGATTGTGAAGTAGCCTACTCCTTCTTACTCTTTATCTTCGACATAAAATGTTAATGAAACTTAGTAAGAAATAACATTACTTAAATATTTAAATGGAGAAAACATCTTCTAAAAGTGTAAGTTAAATGGTCTGAAGACAAGGAGCAAAACGATACAAAGCTCGCTCGACCATTCGATTGTGTTTATTTCAAACATTACTTTAAACAGTTCCAGATGAACTGAGTTACTGTTTGCCTGTTCTGTCACATTTATGTATTTGCTCAAAAGCACAATTAAAGTGTTCAAGATCAGCAAACTTTTGTAATCACTGACTGCATCATATTATTAACGTTTTTGTCATAGAATATTTTGCTCGTTCAGCTTATTCATGTTACTGATACTCTGGATAAGCTAGTCTTTATCTACCACAATTTTACTCTTGTCATCACTATTACAGGTATTCAGGTCATTGTGAAAATTTAATCATTTGGTCACGAAAACTTTTATTGCAAGGTTTTACAAAGCTATATTAAAAAGTCATCTGTTGGAAAATGCATAAATGACATGAAATTTAGTGATAGAAATCAAATTCCTCTAATTACAATCTTTTATACACCATGGATTTTTCTTTTTTTTTTTTTTCTGCGCTTGAATGCTTCGTATTTTCGTTAACTGTGTAAGTAGTTTTTCAATCGTTAATTAAATACATTGTTTGTTGCATAAAGAACGGATTTGATAGAAATGAAAAAAAAAAAAAGGAATGGAAGGAGGTAATGTGATTATAATTGGTATCCCGTAACAAACTTTTTAGCCTTTAGAATTATTTCTTGCTGCTTTAATTTCACAAATGATCACGATTTACTAAGTCGTGATCTTCTGATTTACATGAAACAGCACATCATTTCGATCTTTATAGTATTTTAATTTTAATCATGAGAAAATGCATGAAATGCTCGGATTGCTTGACCGACCAAGAAGTGGAAATGTCATTTCATCTGACTGAAACTTCCAGAAGTGTACTCCTAGAGTGACCTAAATATCTCAATTAGATTTTATTTTTCTAAAATTGAAAGACAAATTTTCCCGGAAAAAACTGTTGAAAATATTTTTGAAGTCTTTTAAGGATACGTTTGCAGTCTCCGAATATTGTCGAGAAAATTTTGGCAAAGTTTGCCCGTCAGAATAAGTAGTTTGAGTTTTGTAAAATCTGCGGCCATTTTAAAGGAATGTTGTTGCTACGTTATCATTAGCAATGGTACAGAGCTGACATCAAGATCACAAAGCAAAAGACCGTGATTTGCAGCTTTTTTAATTGAAAAATCGCCAAAAGCTCTCCTACCCGCCATAGCGGCAACTTCTAGCGACTTTTTGATGTAGCCGATAAGCTAACCAGTCTTTAAAAAAAGTCACCAAAAAAACTAGCTGTTTCGCTTTGCTCAATTTATTAGACTACATGGAGACACCGAAAGCACATCAGCCAATTCTCCCATCAGAATGTGTTAAAAAGGTATCCACTGTGGCAATAGTGGTTGTATTAATGACAGAGGTCAGTAGCATAAGAATTTTATTCTCAGCAGATGTTTATCCCACACAAAGTAGTGAAATGGCAGAAAGTCATCAATTCAGGTGTTAAGATTCAGGACACCAAGCTTTCGTATACTTTTAAGATTGCTTCGAGCGTCTCACCTTAAAGCGACAACATCACTTCTCTCTTGGTGAACTGCCATCAAGGAAGGGCGCTGTTGAATATCTCTCGGCAGGCATTATAAGTTTCGGTCTGAAGATAGGTATATAAATTGATACTATTCGGTTCAATGGGCACTACCAGTCTGAACCATTCAATTTATTTATTTCGCTTCATATTGTCCAAAACCACTTTGCATTGATTGAATAAATACATACAGAGGCAGCAGCACTAGCACCACATGGGGACCATATCATCTCTTTTATATAATAATATAAAGTCATATTTTTCGATAAACTGCTTCTGATCCGACAGCATTCATCTTAATGTTCGCTTGAGCTTTAAGCCTATTAATATTCCCAAATACTTTGTCACTAACACTATCACCATTCATACCGGAATCAAATGTCATTTAGTTTGTTTTGTCTACCTGGTTCGAAAATCAAAATCTTTTTTAGAAATAAGCAGAAAGTGCAGGGTTAAGCATCTCACATGAAGGTATTTGACGAGATAACTAAGATCATTTTTTCGCTCGAAAGATTTTATCATTTCTATTCCAATTATCGGATAGGAAATCCTTTTCCAAAAATAGAAGGTAATGTGAATGTTAATTTTAATTTATTCTTCCGGTTTACGATATTTAATTTTACAATAACTTCTCGACGATTTTCTTTTCGAAGGACTAGATATATTGACCGCAGAGTAGTTAAGCAATAAATTCTCTCTTCACATTCTTTTTTGGAAAAAAACTGTTCTTAAAAACAGAAAAATGCAAAGTCATTTCATATTGCTCCTGAAATCAAGAATATTCTTCCATGTTAGTCCTTTGATGGATGTCACATAAATGGGAAAGTAAAAAAGGAAAGATTATGTTCTTATATAATTGGCTTTTAGATATCACTGGGTTATTTTTAAGTCACTGATAGTAGGTACCCGTGTTTCATGTATCTCCTATATATATAGGAAGAGAATTGGATTGATTAAAATATGATATCGAAAGTGATGAGAGGAGAGGTGCGATACTACTACTCATTGCGGATGCTGTTTCACTATTGATATTTGAGAAATTCGTGTTCGGGTTGAGTTATTGGTTTACTATTTATTTTTTGATTTTAATTTAGAAAATACTTTGCCTCTGAACTGGCATATTTTTCTCTACTATTTTCTAAGTTCTTCCTTCCTATCAGCTCTTTTTTATGGCTACTTTTTTCATTTAAAGGGGAACTTTCATAAATATTTAAATAATTACTTTTTGCTTATTTTTATTGGACCTAAACTTTGCTAAACCTCACAATTCAGAGATATAGTAAAATGTTTTGATACTTTGGAGATGCATCATAACATGCTTCATATTTTCATCTGAGTAGAAATTATGCTACGGGAGATTTTTAGTCTGAAAGATTAAGTGGAATGGTTATACATTATTTTGAAAATAAAGAGATATCTAAGGAGTAATTTCGAAAGCTGCACGAAGTAGATGAAAATTCTTACTGCGCTGAACTAAATAGGCTCCTTTTACTTGTCATTTTTATTTCAGAATTTCAAGAATAGATTAGATTAATATGTCATTTCAGAAACGAAAACAGAATTTAGCGAGCACAGAAAAGTGGTACATTCAACAAAGACCGATGGTGAGCCAGCGATGGCTGAACTGTGTCCTCTCTGTCCATGTAAATGTATTGAATTGCGTACACACCTTGCTGAGGTATCATTCTTTTTTTTTACCAATCCATTTGAATAATTTTTCCTAATATGCTCGAAATATAACGGTGTTGGTCTGTTGAACAATTTCACCTTTGCTTTTTCTAATTGTTCTTTCCTGAGGTAGTACTTGAACATGTGAAATTGGTTCGTCACATGTGAAAACTTTGTGAAGTTATGCCTAAGTAATGCCGCACAATGTTCGACACAGTAGAACATATTTAGTCCTATTTTTTCAAATTTGGTACAGCTTCAAAGAGTGAAATTCTTTAGTTGCATAAATTCTTTATCTGTTGCAGAAAATTAATACATCACGGTTCGAGACTTATTAAGTACTTGTTAACTTAGGTGAAATAAAGGATTAAGTTAGTATGTCTTTTGCACTATTTTTTTTTCTGGCCAATTCATATTTCTATTCAATCTAAAAACTGGTAAAACCCTTGTCTTAATCGGCGAAAAAATTGAAAATATAAATGTTAGATTTTAATTTTACTCTCAAAGACTTCCTCACAAGGAATATTTAAAGTCTCTCAACAAATGTTTTAAAGTACGTATGGTTACATCGTATTTTCGTTTTCTAAACCATTATTTTCAATGAATTTTAAAATAATGGCATGACAGTAACGTAGTGGAAAGAATTTTCAGTTTTAAAGAAGTCCATACAAATACTATTTGGGTTGTTAGTTGTCCGAAAAACTTTTGTTTTCTTTTAAAATCTTTATCAACTTAATTTCTCTTTGCCTTTTATGCTTATGATCTCCTGTACCACTCTATTTTTCGAAAATTTATTTAGAATTCAGAAAAATGAAAGGATTAGTTGAGTAATTTTATGCTTATTGAAATAAAAATTAACAGACCTCTCCGAATATTTTGATTATGCTAAAGAAACTAAAGAAATGGTGGTTCATTAAGTGACATCATTCTTTGTGCAAAAGATTCTTAAACGATGTTTTCAAACTGTCATTGGACATCATTTTGGACATTGTTTCAACTATAATATTAGTGCATTAGCTGCAACAATCAAATATTTCAATGCTAACAGTAGAATCCAAAAACAAAATTGGAATCGAAAAATGGCGTTTGATTGTTTTCTCTAACACACAGTTGGATAATTGTAGGAGTTGGAGAATAGTGCAGTTAAGTTTCTATAGAAGCCACTATTGCATTAATTTCGTCGCCTATTCCATTAAGCTAATGAATAAGCCACGTGAGCAAAATTTCAATTTATAGAGGTAATTTGTTTGTACATTGAGAGGACAAAGTCGAAAACCTGATTTTAACACTAATAAAATCAGCCCTTCACTAATATACCATCCAGCAATGACAACACTGCGAATCTTCGGCCAATTAATTTCAACCCATACAGCAAAATGCTGCGACTCTTTAACTACACCACTTGCTTGCATTTCTGCATGTTTTATTAAAATATATCATTCTTGTTAGTTACAAAATTACCTCAGGTGGTTTACTCACAGATGCAGTATCTATGAGAGTTGATTACCCATGCTTTCAATTTCAAAAATTTGATTTCACTGATTCTGTGTTTTATTGTCATTTACTTTCAGGAGCATAAAATAGCGGAAGAAGCAATTGAGCGGCTGCTTTTGAATACCGCGTCATCAAGTCTGCTCAACGATTCAGCATCTGATAAGAGGTAACCCTCACAATATTTTTCCGGTAATCAGTTCAGATAAACTTAATATATATGATAAATCAAAATAAACAAAACTAGAAGAATACCGTCATGTTTATGATAAGACACAAGACAAAGCATGAACATATATCAATTTTATATACAAATGCTTTTGTCATAAGCCATATTTTGATTACAGAATAGGTACCTGTTCAAATGGCACTAATTGTAAAAAAATATTAATAATTCATGGTGGTTTTGTCGAAAAGGGAATGATTTTGATAGCTTGCATAGAGAACGCATGGGTCTTATGATAATTAGTAGACTCATTATTTTCAGTAGATGACGATATTGAAGATTTGCAAAGAAAAATTGATCACATTTTAGATGGTTGTCCTTCCAGTCTCAATTTGGTGGGACTAGTGTTGCTTGAGATTTCACATTTATTTCCAGTATTGGTGCCAGGCGTTAGCGTTGTATTACTTGACTAGTTCCATCTTTATCATTACGATGCCACATGTTAGCATTATTTACAACAGATAACCCATATCTTGAAATTAACTTGTTTTGCACAGTTTTAAATTATTTTATCGCTTTAAAAATGGACTATTACTAAGTTTCAAATTTATGAGAAGTAGAAGTGGAAGAATTACGAATACAATTATATATTGAAAATGGGAGTATGTCTTAACATTACCAAAGCAATTTATAAATAGGTAAGCTTGGCTAGAATAAACTATTCAAAAGTGAGCCAAGCAACTGGGTTAGAAGATAGCTGTCGGAAATTAGAAATTTAAAAAGTCATATGTGTTGCGTTGATTAAAGCAAGCCTATCATATGATATACGTCCGATGCACTTTTTGCTTGCCGTGAGAGAGCTCTCTTTTCTTTTCATAAAATGCCCTATTTCATTCATGACGTATTTTTGTAAGGGGAAAAGCAGTAGCGGCGTTTCAGTGGTTCGAAATCTGCTTGTTTTTTTTACAGCCATTTTCCCAGCCGCATCATTTGGTATGAGCTGATGCTGTACCCTTTTCCGTTTCCTCATCCCATCTCCTTCGATTTGCACTAATTTCCATAATTCCACCAATTGTTTGTGTTGTAACATGCAGTGCGTTCGATTAAGATGGCACCTCTTCTCTTTCTATTTCTCTTTTGAAAGTTTGAATCTGATTTCCAACTTCATTTCCAATCTCCCTCAATTAGCTATTTGTCTAAAGGAAGTGAGAACTCTGTTTTATTGATTCAATAAAATCTGTCAGTGCAATTTTTAATTGTATGTTTCAATGAACATTTGGGCTGCTAGAATTCGCCTAGTATGCGCAGTGATACGTGTGATACGTAGATCTAAAGTACCACCTTGCTGTGTTACGGTAGTACCAATCTCTACAAGCAGACGCGCAGCGCAATGTGCTTTTATCACCAACGTTACATGCTGATACCAAAAACATTGGCTGTTTTGAAGTGTCTTTTACAAAAACAGATTATCGTCGACGCACGTGTTATTACGTTATGATTAAAATAGCTTTGAATGATTGTATACTTAAAAGGAAAGTAAATCTTCTCTCATTCTTCTCAGTGAATTTACCATGATCGCTGCCGAATGGTTTCTATTCCATAAGCGTCAAATGCACATATAATATGCACCTTTTTTCTTTTTTAATTTTAGCTTTTTTCTTCAGTTTCTAGTGAAAGCTTCCATTCCTAATCCTCTTTGAAACATACAAATTTTTTAGTCAATTCATAAATTATTGGGTAGAAAATCTTAAAGCCACACAGTTTTTCAGTAACATCCACTAATTGTAATATATAAAAATGTCCTTAATGATAAATATTAAAAAAAAAATTTCCTGAATTTATCTTCTCTTCCTTGACTTAAAATTGTAGTGTTATAGTGTTAATAAGTATGTCTTAAATCTTGAAAGAGATAATACAAAGCTTATTTCATACTGAATATTCCGATTTGGTTTAACTTTCACAAAAGTGACATGCTAAGTGGTAAGCAAGAACTGTAAGACTTGCGGTCTTTGGACTGGAGTTCTTTGTCCTTAACCTGGAATCTATATTTCCCACCATAATACATGGAATTCGCTAAAACTTATTTCCGAACTTATATTCGTGTACGAGTTTTTTCGCTTACTTATATCTAGTATTTAAATAATGAAAAGGTACTGTTCGTTCATATGTCTGAAATGATTTGTTTAGCTAACTTAGTTTCGAAACCTTAATATTTTTGCTTCTAAAGTACTTTCTCTTGCATATCAGAAAATGGTGGCAATGATTATTCTGGTTTAAATTGAAATTCTTTAAATTTGCATTAGCTCACCAATCTAATAGTTCATAATGATCCGAAATTCACCACATCAGCATCGGTGCAATTATTGTTGTAAGGGATGGGGGGAGGGAGGTTTAACATCACAGGAGACGCTTCCACTGCCCCTAGTTTTGGAGTTTAATTGGAATTGCTAATGAGAAAAGGAAAGCCGTTTATGTGGTTGGTGATGCTTCATACTTTTGATTTATTTATTGTATCATTCTGTAGTCAGAATGTCTACTCCGGATGAGTATTGCTGTTAGCCTGTTCATCTATTTAAAATTTGTTAATTTATTTCTACATTTTTATAATTCATTGATGGATACTGAGGAAATAAGACTTTTTAAAATTTATTCTTCCTTGCTTACTGATTTCATTGATGCTTGTTGTTCATATTCCACCCGTTACTGATTTCAATAATAGCTCTGTTGTGACTCTTGCTCATCATTATCATTTTCACAAATTTAGCGTATGCAAAGCGCACTACATTTTACAATTTGGAACCTGTTCAGTATTTTAGTCATAGTGCAGAAACCAGCAAGCGACGAAATATCAGTATTGTTTTTGCCAGTGTCATTGCTACCACAATTGTGATTGTCATTGTTATTAGCATCGATGTCACATTGTTATTTATGATCTGTTATGAATGAGCAACCAAATTTACAGTTTGAAAAAGAAAACGGATCGGCAAATTTACCGTTACCATTGCTCACAGTGCTCGTTGGCATTTCGTACCGAACAACGTCTTGCCAGTCACGCTTTGCACCACACATTCCGGTCTAGTAGCCGTTGTACCAAATGTGATCAAAGCTTCCGCTCTCATGAACTACTGAAAAGACACAATGCTCAGGAACACACCAATGGTCAGTTCTTTTTCTGCAATCTTTTTGCCATTAGATCTCTTCTTATTTGGATTTTTCTCCAAACCACTATTTTGAAATGTAAATCCTTTCCTTGACATTTCTAAGATCTTTTTTCAACTATTTTTCATGAATAGCCGGAATCTTCCCAATCTTGTTAATATGTTGTAATAAGTTTCTGCAGTACCAATATTCCATCAGAATTTGACTAGTATACATTTTCCTACTATTATTGATTGAATAGTATAGGCTGTAATTTCGGAGAACTTGAGACGTCTATATCACAATTTGTCGTTTTAGGTAAAACTTATAATTCACCGACCACAAGCTTGTGTCATTCCCAGTTAGTGGAAGCAGCAATCGATGATAAAACGGAGACTGATCAAGTTAATCCACTAAGGTGATTTCATTTATTCAATTTCATAAATATATTGATTCCCAGTTTTTTGGATTACGTACTTTCTGGAGAAGATTGAGATTTCGGGAGTTTGAGATTCTGAGAGATTTGAGTGATCTGAATACTAAATTATAAATTATATTTGCAGACCTTTCAAGTGTGAACTATGCAAGGAGAATTTTGAACAAAAGCATCAACTGTTGATGCATTATAACTCAGTAACACATCTTCATAAAGCTAAAAAAATGCTCGAGGAACAGTCGAATAGCTTTCAACCTAGTGCACAGGTTAAAATTTTTGTTTCTTTTGGTCTTTCTTTTTCTCCTTTTAATTCCTAAATCCTTTTTTCAACTCAGTTTACTTCTCGGAAATAGTTAAGTTAACTCAATGAATTACTAAACATTTTAGCGTTAATTTTATTTCAGATTTTGGCAGCACTACAAGCGTCAACAAGTTCTCAATCGTCACATGGAAGCTCAAAACCATTCAAATGTAATCTATGCAAATTGGGTTATGGACTTGGTTCTACTTTAGATATACATATAAGGTACTCGAGAAATTGAAATTGTAAATGCATTTGTTGTATTTAAATGTAAAGGCAAATGTACTCAGTGGAAGTACTTCGTCGTTTTATTACTCCATGAATATTATTTTCTAGTTCGTAGTTTTGCATTAGTATCTATAATGAAATTTTTACTCATAACTGAAGATAGATCATTTTATGGTAGCATCTAAAGTTTTGAGATTACTTTTTCTTTAAACAGTTTTTTTTTAATTAAAAAAAAAATTATTGCTTTTTTTTGAAACTGTACACTTATAATTGCTTTTCGGATTATAAGTTGTGATATTCTGTTCTTTTTACCTAACAAATTATACTTAGATTCAGCTCTTGTTATCAAAGATCAGCTAAATTGGATCATAGTACAGTAATGGTATGATTTTGGTCATCTGATGCGTATTGAACTCTTCAGATCTGTTGCACATCAGTCGCGCTTAACGAAAATAGCTGAGCTCCTAGCACAAGGTGAAATTGATGGCTGCAAATCGATCATAGAACAACCAGGCGGGCCAACACAAACAGCATTAGCTGAATTAGCTACCAAACATGATTCTACCACTGATCCAGTGCAGGTATATTCTGCTTTCTTGATCAAATTTACTTGATAAGTTGACTACTATGTTTCCATATCATGTGACGTTATTGTTAACAATCTTTTACGAAATATGCACCTTGAAAAAAAAGTTTTATGTAAGTTAATAAACTATTTCTACTATCTCCCATAATATCCCTCCATCACTGTTAATGACATTTTTGCATGTTCTCACCTTTACTTTCCTAGCTACTTCAAATTTGTCACATATCTTACCAAATTTCACAACAAGTCATGTCTCATGGACAAAAAATACAGTATCTGTAGTAAGTCGTTGCCCTAGTAAATATTATGCAATCATCATAACCACAGTTCATGAATTTAATCGATGGTGTCATATCTCAACATTGTATCTCCCAAAGCTCCCACGATATTTTTGTAGCAGTTATGATATCTCAGTACCATACTAAGAATAGTGTTTTAGAAAAGGACTCCACTAATTGTTGAGTATTCTTTTTCTACAGGTTTAAAGGCTCAATTTTCATTTACATGGCGAGCAGTTTACAAAATTAATCACTGAATTATTGTATCCTTGCCCACACTGTATTCCCTTCTTTTTCTAATCCTCTCACAGTTTTCAACACTTTGATAAGTGGGATGATTGAGATAGTGGGTGGTGGTAATAGCTCCAATTGCTTCTCATTGATTTTTCTTTCCTTTTTTTTTGATATTCCTATAAATTTAATACACTTGGAGAGTTCCGATGTTAAACTCAATTTATTTGTGCGCTGTTAAATTTCACCGCAGTGAAAACAGTATGTCAATGAATTCCTGTTTACGTGCATGCATCATATTCGAACATTGCCCGAAGTCTCATGACCTTTTAATGCTGCTACGGTCTAGACTAAATCCGTTACTACTGCCATCAATTTTCGGTTGATCTGTTTATTACTGAGGGGAAAAATTTCCCTGATTACTAATTTTTATTCATCGAACATTTGTCTCGGCAGTATATTGCAGTGGGTCATCAGCTGGTGGATTTCTTCCATCTCGTGGAGGTACACAGTGGATCTATATATCTACAGACAAAGTTCAGTCGACCATTTATATATTACATTTCATTCCCTTCTACTGGACAATGAATGAGGAATCTGCGACGATTCAATCGGCTTCATTTCATTTTCTTTCTCTTTCCTCTTCTTGACAATTGTATGTTCTCTATACTATTTCAAACTCTCACCCTCCATCATGCTCACTGTCTTTAGTGCTGCTGATCTTATATTCCTGTATTATTTCCTCACAAGCGTCCCTGACCTCTCTCTCCTTCGTATTTTCAGTTTCACTCTCTTTTGGACATTAATCATCATAATAATTACCGTATAATCTAACGGATAAATGCTAATAATTCGTGTATGCGTACGTATGTGTGTCATATAATATACGTGTGTGTGTATGTATGTATGTTTGAAAGAAAGATATATGCAATTGCATTCCGTGATTCAATCAGTTGGCGGTACTCTGCCAGTGAAAGCTCCAGCGTTCTCTGCGCTAACTTTCAAGTTTGGTCCCCTCAAAGAGTGGGAAAATTTTCAAAAATCCAGAAAAAAATTGACAAAAATTTGACTATTTATTAATAGAGAGTCGATACCAAGGCACTTCCTTCATTCCATTCCCGTTCTCTTTGTCTCTCTTTCTTCCTTTGTTATTCATAATTTTACAGAAAAACAATATTATTATGCATTCATTTGAAGAATAACTGCTCAAAAGATTGGAAGTTTAGATTGTTTGTTACTGGAAATGCTTGAAAATTATCTGCATTAAGTATAGTAGTATTTCTCCCAGTAATATTCATGAAATTTTCAAATTCCGAAACACTCAATTGGATTAAATACAGCATTACTGTTCACTGTCTGATAAGAAGTAAAGTCACCACAAAATTGTTTGTACTGATCATAGTTGGACAATATCTGGATAATCATTTTCACTGTAATATTATTTTTAGTTTTATCCTATGTGTATTTTTCAGTTGGTTGTAATTTAAAATAAGTCTCATATAACATTAAATGTCTCGAAATTTGTTTTAGTTTCGGCATGATTTAAATAATGTCTTTAAAGAAGCTGAAATCAACAACCAATCCAATTTATACTATTGTTTGACAACGAATCCTAAAGTGGTGGCTTTATCAGCTTTCCAATTCTTATCCAAAAATATATAAAAAAATTTCCCATCGGGAATAAAAATGCAGAGATTTGAAAAACGATTGATTATCTAGTCCAAAATTCAATGTTGTAGAATGGGTTGGAGCAACAGCAACAGCAGCAGCAGTCAACCTTGGCGATGATCAACATGCTGAATATGGCGCAACTTTTGTCGATAGCATCCGCTGGTCAAGCCGCCCTGCCGAATGATATTCCAGCAGCGACGACTTCGCAAGCTCATTCAGCATTAGCGACCATAGCCGCTGGATTTCCGCCTATTATCACCCCATTTGGAACTTTGAGTTAGTTGCTTCCACAAGTTGACAGGCTTTCTTGCAGAACCAGAACAGAAAGTCTGATAACTCATCAAGTATGAAATGTTTAAAGATTTTTTGATGCGTGATTCCTGTTTACTTCCTTTGGATTGAGATTGATATTACAAGGAATACGAAACTTCTTCAGTTGCATTCCTCAAATTACACATCAACTTCAGCTGACCGCCCAAATTTGAGTAGTGAGATTCAGCCTCACTGATTTTCTTTATCAATTATTAAATGAGAAAAATCTCAATATATTACATAGTTCAATTACAAATTCTCTTCTTTCTTGAACTTTTTCTGACCTTCTTTGTATGGAATTTTGTAAATGAATGAACGTATTCAGCAATATTTTCCTGATTTTTTTCATCTATTTTAGATTTTTTCTTCCAAGTTTTGAAAGAATTTGGAATGCAGCGTATCTTGTTTCTTTATATTTCTGCTCACCCTATCTGAATTTTCTGATATTTTACTAAACTTCTATCAAAAAATGAATGAGTCGCACATTATTCTAGATCAGTTTTTTCACGTATCCTCTTTATCCACATACGCTATCTAAACATTTTGCGAGGTTGTTGTTATTGATGCAAAAGAATATTATACAACAAAAACTTCACCCGCATATTTTACAGAACAATTACCAGCTTCAATCGACGGTGCTACTGCCGATTTTGCCACAAAAACAACTAGTGAACAATCCATCATATCCATCGATGATGAGCGAACTCCTCGTACCGGCTCTGCTTTTCGCAAGATGCTTGAAACCTATGGTTAGCTGAGTTGCTGTTTTTAGCTGAAGTCGTTTTCACAGAATGCATGTTTACTGAAATCTTAATTTTCAGTTAAGGTTTTTGTAATTGTAACAAACAGTAATATTTGTAGTGACGAAATTTTAGAAGCATTACTGACTTCAAGCACAGACTTTCCAGGTTTCGATGTAGTGATGCAGTATAATGAAGATCTAGAGCAGCCGCGGCGCAAATTGGACACATTGCCGGATGAAACAATTCCGGATTTAAATCGCGCTGAATGCACAAAGTGCAACAAAATGTTTAGCAGTATCTGGGTACTTAAGGCTCATTATGAAGAGGTAGGGAAATTTTGTCGATTATTCAATCAATAAGTAGTTTTTTGAATCAAGCCTTCCTATCTCCGCCGCACTTGTTCGCTTCCAAACTGGTTTCTTTTCGGCATTCTTGATATCTTATCATTTCCTAGCTCTATTTATATCCTAGCAATCATTTTCGATATAATATCTAAAAAGACATATAGTAATTATATAACTTTTGAGGCTTAATTTATGAAAATCTGTTATCACTGTTTACTTATTTCAGATGCATGAAAATACCGTACCGGTGACAGAGATTGAGAAATTTGCCAAACGATTGCATGAAGCGTTGGATGAGAGCGAAGAAAAGGAGAACGACGAGAGTGATTTGAGCGTTGAGCAGCAGAATACCGTGGTACCTATCACGACACCAGTAGTTGCAGTATCTGGGACTAAAAAAAGAACTCTGGGAAGGGATGAACTACCACTGAGCAGTAGTCATGACGCTGAATTAAACACCGACCATGGATATTTATTCAGTCAAGCTACAACGGCTTCAGCGACAGCTGACGATGATAAGTACATACTCGAAGTAAAAATCTATACATAATTCCAATAAACTGATGGCTTTCTTACTTTCTTACAGTTTTCTAAGAAAGAGTTCTATTGAAGGGAACGTTTCTATCGTCTGTCAAATAAAAAAAAAAAAAAAAAAGAAAAAAAACTCAATATATGCAAATGCTTCAACTAAAACGCAGACGAATTTCGATACAGGATCCCATGTGCGAGATGACTGCTATGAATTAAAGTGAAATTTGGAATATATCAAAAGTCCAAAAATTGATACGAAGTTTCGATTTTATTTCACATCAATTAAATTTAGACGAAGAAGTTGAAAGAGGACACGCGATCTAGTTCAGCCGGTGCTACACCTCGGCCGTCGACATCCAAGGATTCATCAGATTTGAACAGTCAGTTGGCGATGATGAGTATGCTCGGATTTCCATTTATACCAAATCCTTTCATGCCGCTGATGCCGCCTGATTTTTTTACAAATCCACTTTTTTCCGTATCACCGAGTGCCGCTACAACTGCATCGCATGGTATGATTAAGGTTTGAAGGAAATTTGCTATACAAAGGGCAAGGTTGCAGAATGGATTTACTTCAGTAATTATTACTATTTTGACTTGCATCCATTCGTTTATATTTTATTTTTTTATTTTGTTAACTTCTTTTTAATTTTTTGTTCTTCAGCGTTCCCTAATGCATCACCAGCTAAAAGAGCTCGGACGCGGATTACCGATGACCAACTGAAAATTTTGCGGCAGTATTTTGACATCAATAATTCACCTAGTGAACAACAAATCAAGGAAATGTCTCTAAAGGCGCAACTTCCAGAAAAAGTTATAAAACACTGGTTTCGCAATACATTATTCAAGGTCACAATTTATTTTAAAATGATAAGGGTAAACAATTACTCACTTCTTTGCTTAATAATCGTTAGTGAACAAATGATTCCTTATCCTGATATCCTAGACTTTTGATTAAGGATTTTGTATATAATGTTTAAATAATGGGAAAGTTAGATGTTTTTTTGGATATTTTTGTTTACGCTTTTCCATTATAACTATAGTGATTTTTTTGGATATATTTTATTTTCAATTTTCAGGAACGACAGCGTGACAAAGATTCTCCGTATAATTTCAACATTCCGCCACAAATGAGCATTGATTTGGACACTTACGAAAAAACCGGCGAAACAAAAATAACTACTCTTAAAATTGAGGTCTTTTTCGGTCTATAAAGAAAAAAAAGTGACATACAGTCAAGAAATCCTTAATTTTATTTTTAACGCTAATAACTTTATTTTAAAGGTTGACTGCTGTAAAATTCTTTACTTTCAGACAGAAGAAGAATCGAAACCACAATTGTTGCAAACATCCGAGAATCCGGTAAATATAAGTGGTGTAGGAGGTGTAGGAAATGCAATATCTTCTACAAATGTTCAAACCGCTCAAATTCATTCATCGTCAGCAGCATGCAATAATCCCTTCGCCACTTTCTTGCATGATGACAAAAACATTTCGTCTATATTATCAAGTACTTTTTGCTTGTGAAAACCGACTTTTTTTACAAATTAAATCTTCACATTAAAAAAAAGGTATAGGAGACTACGAAGAGATCTGAAGATTTGATTCTGCCCCTAAACAACTAGTGTTTGCGGCTAGTGGTTGTTACAGGACCGCTGTTGTCTAATTATTAGTAAATTTGGATTTGAAAAATTTTTAAAAAGTTTACTTTTACCAAATTTTTTAAAGATTTACCATCTGCGAATTCGGTAACTGGGCGTCGTGCCAATCGAACTCGTTTTACGGATTACCAGTTGCGGACATTACAGCAGTTTTTTGATAAGCAAGCTTATCCGAAAGATGATGACTTGGAAGTTTTGTCGAAAAAACTTCAGCTTAGTCCACGAGTTATTGTTGTTTGGTTCCAGAATGCTCGACAGAAGGTACATAATAAATATTGTTTATTTTGAGATCACCACTTTTTTCGACAAATAAAAATCATGGAAGGTAAACTTTATATCTGAATCGGCTGGCTTCTTTTTACTTGATACTCCCAAATAGTTGTAACAATCTGCTTGCATTAACCTTGATATGATAAAAAGCCCTTTTCAGGCTCGGAAAATATACGAAAATCAACCAACGTCAAGCAATGACGATCGTTTTATGAAAACACCAGGAAGTAATTTTCAGTGTAAACGATGTCAGTTAGTATTTCAGCGATATTATGAACTGATACAACATCAGCAGAAATTGTGCTACAAGGATGATTGCGTGGCGCAACAAAAAGACAATAAAGTATATTTATGTTTGCTTTTTTGCTATGGTCTTTACTTTTGTTATAGTCTTTTGGTCAGGGTTACTTTACTGTCTGTTACATAAATGACCATAATTATAAACTGTTTTTAAGGGAATTACGTTGGAATGTTTGTCTTTATTACTGCAGGCCGTTGAAGAGAATTTAAGTGAAGATGAGAAGACCAACCTGGAAAATCTACGTGAAGCGCGGTTGAGTACCACATCAGTTGCAACAACTAGTCATGCAACTACTTTAGGTGGAGCATTAGCTCAGCTTATCGGTACTACATCATCGGCAACTGCTGTTGATAGCAGTCAAACAGAATTTTTGAAAATTCAAGCACCAACCAAGCCGCAGGATCCATCCATGAAGCTAGTAAGATTTTTCTCTTTTCTTGTCATTTTGAATTCATTTCCTTCACTTTCCAGTTTCTAAATTATCTTCATTTATTAGGTTTAACCTAAAACCTATTTTCCCACCATTTTTAAAAACAATTTGGAAATAAATCGGCAGTATTTTAAAATTGTTCTAGATCGGCCGGTAGATTAAAGTTAATGATTAAACAGTATCCTGAATATTTTTCAAGAAACTGATAATTGGTAGTGTATGAAATAACTTGGCTGGATGTTCGAGCAGGTCTTTTTATTTAGATATGAAATGCCTGTGCAGTAGTTTTTACCACGATAGCGTAATATACTGTACAAACTGCGGAAGAACTTTAGTTAAAAAGGATGTGGGCATATGGTAGGCGCATCCTTTTTAATTAACAAAGTGAACTAAATCTTCTCATCGTTCAGAAGGTAAGGGATAAGCAAAAAGCGATATTCCATAAGCGCTGTCCTTTCTGTTGCTTATTATTCCACTCGCGAGATTCACTTATTGTCCATATTACGAATCGTCATCCAGAGCAAGCTAACAGTACATCAATTGATGTCGACTTATTACCGGATGCTGAAGATGTGAGAAAATGCATATTATTTGCTACTACTTAGTTTTTCTAATTTCACAGTACTTAAGCACTAGTAGAAAATTAAATCTTGGAAATTTGGTCTGGCTCAAAGAATGCTTCCAGATGGATTAAACAGAGCATGTCAAGCGGGATCTGGCTAATCTGTGGAGTATTTATAACTTTGTGAAATTTACTGAAATTTTCTTGCAGGTACCAACAATCACAGCGTTGGCAAATGATGACTTACTGGGAGACGTGTCAAGAACAAATGGTTCTTCGAAAAAGTCGGAACTTTCACCACTCGACCTCAGTTGTACCACAAATGGAGATGGGTAAGCTTCACGAAAATATTGATTTCTCGTTAATCTCGCGGAATGATTTAAATAACATTCCTTCAAAGCTGTTTTAAAGTTTGCTTAGTAGTTTTTGTCGCTTGGTCTTTACTTACATAAAAACTTGTATTACATTCTTCCTTTACTAACCTATATGAAAAAATCCACAAAAGTTTTTTTATCTGATGTGGCTATAAGCTAAAAGAGTTAAAAGTTTTAGACGGGAAGATTCAGTATCGATATCTCCTTCATTTGTGCATTCGGATAACGACGATAATAACAGTGATAATATGGATATCAGCGAACGCTATAACAGTGCATCACCAAGTGCGACTGGAGTTGGCTGTTTTGGGGCTCAAAGAAGTCCTGCTAGCTCCAAGCGATACCGAACTCATTTGACACCATTGCAAGTTCATGTAAGTGTAATAATAATAATTTATTATTGAAGGGCCTTCAGAGTTCTGACAGAATTCTGACTATTAAATATGTCATTCTCAAAGGAATAAATTACAGGTGATGAAAAGCATATTCATGAGCTATAAAACTCCATCAATGAATGAATGTGATTTGTTGGGAGCCGAAATTGGTCTTCATAAGCGAGTTGTACAAGTATGGTTTCAAAATGCTCGAGCAAAAGAACGAAAATCGCGATCACAGAGTGGTCTGTTATTTTAGAATCATGTTGTTTACTTAACCATGGAAAAACAACTAAATTTCTCATCAGAGATACAGCTGCTGTAGAGGTTTACATGTGAAAAAAGATGTGGTGAGAATGAATTATCAAAAGGTTAATTGACTAAGAAATGCTGTTTCCAAAAGTAAACTTAGTAATCTAAATGACGAGGAAGAATTGTGTCAATTGGGAACTCCTGCAAAATAGTGCAAGCATAAAATTATTATACAATTTTTTTTTATATCTTTAAATTATAATATTCAGTTGAAGAAAGAAATGATTGATTTTTTATTTCAAATCATTTATGGTCTTTAAAAAATGCTTTAGGTGATGAAGAATTACTTCGCTGCGCATCGACGCGCTGTGCAATGTGTGGTGTTAGCTACGATCATCGTATTTCCTTGCATGATCACATATTTAGCACTGACCACATTAATCGTGTCAAGAAACTTCTCCAGACAGATAATGTCCAAGCAGAGGGAACAATCGATTTGAACGCTTCACTAGAAACGATTGATAAAGAAGACATCCAGCGAACAAGGTTTTTTCTAATTTTTCTAATTCTTTAGTAATTCTCTTCCTGACTAAAATGAAACGTTCTTTTTCTTTCAAATAATTTTTTGTATTTAATATTATCAATTAAGTGTTTGGTTACCGCAGTTTTTAGAATGAAAGCTATACGAGATCGACGAACAATGAAACAACCTGGTGTATCGACTTCAAGCCCTGGCAGTAATGCAATGCCGCCTTTCCCTTACAATTTCTTATATAGTATTCGATCGGGTTAGTATGAGTGTCACTGTTTAATTTCCTTGAAACCTTAACTTTTTTTTTGACGGATCGATAACTGATGGTGTTATGAAAATTTAGAAACAAAAGCGTGTTTACCTTAGAAATATACTATAATAAAAACAACCTGTTGCTTTTGAATATATTCTGTGGTGTAACTCAAGTAAAATGATCTCTTGAAGGCTTGGCGCCAATAATGTATGATCCAAATCTAATGGGTACACCGATACCGATGCTCCAAATTCCTGAAAGCGTTATGGCGCAGATTACGACAGATATGAGTTCCGGTCGTGAATCATCGAAATTTACACAAGATGGCAAAACTTTTCAACAACTGGTTGCTATACTTCCATTACGTGATTTTCAATGTGCTGGCAGTACTGATAGTGAGGTTGTTTGTTTTCTTTCTCTCTTTTTGTGGTACTATGTTTCGAAGTTTCTCATAGTCTCCAAACATGCTGATTGCATTTGATTTAAAATTATAACTTCATTTGGTATTCAGGTTGGCTGGGCATGTCCTCAATGTACTAATGTGTTTCAACAGGAACAGCTGTTGAAAAATCATCAGCGACTGATATGTCAAGGTTGTGATTCAGTGTTTAAATTGGTGCAAACCCATTACCAGTGTCGAGCTTGTAATGCAAAATTTGGTGCACAGGTTGGTTCTCTTTTTATTTCATTCTATGACTCCCTTAAAAAGATATTTGAAACTCTCAAGAATCAGTGATGGAGTTATCTATTATGACTATCTTTTTCAAATTTCAGACCGAATTTCGAGTTCACTGTGATACACTGGAACATCAGGCTGCACGTGAAGTATTTCTCGGTAGAACAGCTTAATCTATATTCATGATACTCGTCGTCTATTATAAACTCAGAAATTTCAATGGACCGGTAAACATTCGTTCGCTAAATGCTCGTTTGTTTATTTATCCAGAAGTATTCTCAAACAAAAATCTTTCATTCCAATTACGGTTTCACACTTCGGTTTTTAATTTCTATGGTTTTTTAAATTGTTGCTTCTAAAATTAAAATTTTCCGCATGTTTGCTTACATTTACAAGAGCATTTCTTATTATTGTATACAGCTAGTTTAGCATTTTTTCATATGATAATGATTGTTGTTACCGTTATTTTCAATCTTAATACGCAGTAATAGCTTTCTTCGGTTAGCAATAATTATTTTCATTGAAATGACTCAATGATTTTTTTGTGTATTAATTTCTAAAATTTTTGTGCTCCATGTACAGTATGTATGTTTCATCATCATTTTAACTCAATATATTTTTACAGCAGTTGAAAATTTAAATAGAGAAATTCTACTGAGTTTGATTTTGGATCATATTTTTTAAAATTCAGTTTTTACAATTTCGAAGTTATTGAATTCATTCTCTTGAGATTTCAGGCTAATGTTGTTAGTTGCAACTTCAGATTTGAGTTTAAATTGGAATAAAATTTTAATTAGAAGTGAAGCATCAGATCGGGAATCTAAATGTTTTTTACAATAGAAAGAGGAATCAAGTGTAGGTTTCAAGTAATAGCTCGGGAATTTTTGGATTGGAGTCTAATTTCACATGAGTTAGCTTCCAATTAATATTTCATAAAAATCCAAAATGCACTTTAAAAAGGAAAGATAATATGCGACGAACGATTGATAAAGAAAGCATTAATTTGTTAGTATGTAGATATTAAAATAGTATTAAAATGGTCATAATTTTCACTATGATTTTTCAGTCACATCGTTTGGATGCAATTACGCATTGATAAATTAGATTGATTAAACTGATTTATCAATTTACTGATTTATTCCGTGAGCTTTAACTTTGTTTTAAGCTTATATCATCAGCAACCAGTTGCTGTTCTAAAGTCCAGCCCAATAACCTTTATTCCTACTTTTGATAAAGTTATCATTTATAAAAAATTTACATTTGGAATTTTTAAAATCATTGCTGTTCTGTGATTTGGATCTCTTGTTCTATCAGCGTTATCATTGTCATCATCTACTTTATTAATTTTTTAAAGCATACTCATCCCGTGTTTATTTTGCTAGTTTCATGCTTCTCTGGTGATTTTCCTTTTTTGTTATTTTATGTTTTTGTATCTATTTTTTATTATGAATAATGCTCGTTCGCCTCACCTATCCTTTTCTTAAATTGTGGTAGCCAAGTTATTTTTTTACCAGAAAATCTTACTCAGAACGTAATACTCATCTTGGCCATTCAAATAAATGTCTGGAATGTATGCTCGAAAATAACACATGTTTGGGCTGTTTAAATTGTTGTTTAACCAAACTCATTATGAACGAGAAAGTTTCACTAAGCGTTAACTCTTCAGGTCACATATATCGGATAGGCTTAGGATTCTAAATGCACTGTTCTTTCTCTTGCTTCAAGGAATGTAGTCTGAAAAGAATGCTATTGTTTTTTTTTTTTTTTTTTTTTTTTTTTTTTAATTTGCCAGCGGCTTACCTGTGGATTCATAAATGTAAAAAGACGAAAACATTTTTTACACTTAAGTGAAAAAATTATTGACTGTTAGGATATGTTTCGACTTAAGATTGAATCTGCCATCCGCTGATTCAAGATCGATAATGGATGAGGACAGGTGGATTTTTCCATCTTGTCAATGTCTTTCTAACAACCTGGACTTGTTTATATTAGATATTATTGCATGAATCTGAAATAATGGCTTAGCGTAGGAAAACTCAATATCCCCTTACCCACTCATTTCCATCTCTATCCGTCTCGTGTGAGTAAGCCGCTATTTGTTATCATTTTTACTTTCTTTTGTAGCAATAAATTAGTCAGAGCGTTGTTGCCTTATGAAACAGTGTAGTGCATTCGAAATTTGATGTTCATAAATTTCATGAAAATTTATCTATTTATTCTATGTGACTGCATCTTCCATAATGTCCAGATGATCCGTTCTTGCTTCCGGTTCTTCCTTTTTTAGCTTTTGTTGTGTTCCTGAAGTGTTTTGTCTTCCAACCGGAAAAGAGTTTTGCTACGTCTTCTATGTAATTCTGCATAGTTTGACACATTTACTATTTGGATATCTCAATACTTTGAAAATATTATCGGAAGATACTTTTCATTTCAAGTAAACCATTTTCAGAATTTCTGTATTTAGCTAATTTCTAATGATAATAATTTCGAAGGTAAAATCAGGCTTTTGTTTCATCGAATCTCTATCTAATTATTAAACATGAAGCTTCTTCCGAACATCTTTTCTACTTAAATCTCCGTAAAAAAATCTTTCCGATATATCTTTGCCATTTGATTGTTTTTTATTTGCTAAATGTTATGCTGTTAAGTAAATGTTTTTTGAAATCATAAATGTGATATGGTTGTTGAATGATCCATTACTACAGAAAAGTTGAAAGAGAAAAGGAGGCAAAAAGGAAAGCATTTTGAAAGAGGGGTCGACAAGTTTAGCCTATTAGTATTATCAAAGCTGCAACCTTCTGCTGGATTACAACTGCACTGTCAACGAATTAATTCTGTGGGTCGTTTTCCTTTCGACCTACTCTTTGCAGTACGATCCGACGTTTGAAATCTCAAGATGGTTCTATTTTTTTTTACCACTCAAAGTTCTTTCAAGTGGGTTTTGGATTTACACTTTCACTTGAGATATGTAAGTGCTACATATCTCAAGTGAAAGTGTCTAAAGGCAGTAATTGTTTTCCACATGGAATACTGGTTTTTTGGTCGAATTAAGTGCAGAGTTTGGTCATACTGTTTCTCTGACAATTTCATCTTTTTGGAACAGAAAATCAAAATCTTTTTTGGGAAGAACTCAAAAATAATCACTTTGCTTACTTGCGTTATCCCACACAGTTTTGTTATATAATATCTTAAAAATTTTATGCATAGGGTTTCGTTATAGAATATTGGTAGAATTGTTGAGATTTCAAACTATATCTAGGGTTCAATCCACAACAGTGTTGAATTTCTAATACCCAAATGAATTATCAAAAAATGAAGGGTTAAATAACTTCATGAAAAAGCTTATAATAACCGAAAAGCAGCAGAAAGGGCTATCGAGTACTTGTTTCTGTTTGATCGAGCACTTTCTCAACTCATAAAATTTTTTCTCCAGTACTTTGTTTTTATTTATTTTATGTTTGTGTGTTTGTTTATAAACTGAAATAAGATGACTAAGCGCTTTCACATAAATTTACAAATATAAACATCCCGAAAGTAATAATATGATAGCGAAGAAAATCGATCTTCCAAATTTTATAAAATGTAGTTGAAAATCCATATTTTAGTAACAAATTAATTTTGTTAACACGCCTTATCACTTTTAGTTACTTACATGTTTCTTTTAGCTGGGACAAATTTCTCTCCTTTGTTCAGAAAGACAATGTAATTTTTTTTTGGATTTCAGGCGCACATAGAACCAACTTTGCTCAACAATTCGATAGCGAATCATCCTGAGTCTTATTCAATCTTCTTTTTAGAGTCAATCCTCTTCAATGGTTTCAAATTTTATGTTAATCATGTTTTTCTTGTCAAAAAATCTCTTTCACTGCAAACTTCCAATGTCACATTACAAAGCAATCGCTGAAAAGTAGCATTAATAACAAACACTCTTTTATTCAATAATAAAACTTTATTGCTGAATAGAACTAATTCAACAGTTTTGAATTAATTCGAGAAAAAAAAGAAGAATGCAGAGAAATATTAAATAGAGAAGCTGCTGTCACACATCTTTATAAGAGCTTGAATGGCCTTAGCTAGAAAAAAAAATTCTGAATTAGCCGGTGAATATAATTGTTTAAAAACAAAGAAGCGAAACTGTGGAAGAAATGAAAGAAAAAATTGCAGATGTTAAAATACGAGAAAGAAAAAGAAATACTTTCTTTCATAAATTTATAAATTATTCTTCAATTCATCATTTTTTAGCTCTTCATTTATTTCACTGAACATATCCGATGAGTTAGTTCGGAATCTGTGGTGGTATTCATAAAGTGCTTCAATAATCTAATGCAGTGCAAAATTGTTCTACAACTCTGCGTATGTTATGCTGAAATATTCTAGAAGCAATTATATTCAAATATTAGAATTAACTTTGTTCGATAACTTGAAATCGAAGTATAAATCATCAAACTTTAAATCACATAAAATAATCCACTGGAAATGATTCCTATAAGAAGTTTCAGTAGCGGAAGGTATTCTCTTCTCTCTTGCTTTTTTGACTTGTGCTCACGATCGGTCACATCATATCTAGCTCACCCAAAACGACTGTCATCAGTATGCTCATTACATCTCATTACAGATGTTAATGAAATGAAACAAACATCAAGGTAATAGATTAAAGAAAAAAATTCCTTTTTTGCTCTCATTTCTATTTTTAAAGCCATTTGAAAGATTTCCACTTAACGGATGTGAAGATAATACGCAAAACTGGTTGTTGCAGTTACCTCGGTTAGAATTAAAACTGTTAAATTTATAACTTTATATCATTCAACAATAGTTATTACTTGTGATATGATGATGTGAATGTGAATGATAAATCGTCATTGTTGTAACTGTTATAATTATGACAAACACCCCCGCATTTTATTCAGCCATCTTTTAATATCACTTCAAAAACTGAAGAAAGACACATTTGGAATGAGTATAATCAATGGCAGGACTGCGGATCTAATTATTTCAAGGCTGAAGCGGATTAAGCTGCTCAACAAAAAGTTCACTACAATGGCAGGTCGATATCAGGGAAAATATCTCCGTCCAAAACTATATTGGAGTGTCAATTCTGTGTATTTTACCATTTCATTATTGCGTACTTTCCAGTTGCAAATTTATAGTATCAAACTTATTTTACGATACTTTTCTCCATTTTCTATCCTTTTTTGCTACGTTTACCACAATTATTTTGTAAAACAATTTCAAAATTGATAGCACTTAAAGACAATAAAACTTATGTCGCCAGGCAAATAGTCATTCCTCATCCAACAAAATTTGTGCAGAGAAAATATCTTGAAATCTCGTAAGTTTCATTACACCTATATCATGATAGCACAAAGAGTAGCACAGTGATACTTAATTATACTTTGTATAAAAAGTGATACTTAATAATGGATTTAGTTGATCTACTGGGATTACTTGGCGTTTTACTTATTGCCGGAGTGTCAAAGTTCTCTTTGTTTATATTGTAGGGAGTGTCAATACTTTTTCTTCTTGAATTGCGTCAATAACTATTCGTGACGAACGTAAGTGATGGATACTTCTATCATCAGACCAATACATCTACTTACATTCGTATATTATAATGCTTTGGTACCACGTCACATGTCTCCACATCTTGATAATTAAGGTGTTGCATGGGGATTATTAAAGTAGATTTTCTGAGATGAGAACCTTTATTATAGGCAATACTGCAGTGGTAATACTAATATGAATACACTGACTTTGAAGTATAAAGTCACTTTTATAATTGAAGTTTTGTCTTGACTGCTTTTAGTTTCAACTTTAAAAGTTTATGGGGGATTAACTCTTTCGTAGATTTGTACGCGAAATTTCATGTAAGAATAGTTTGGGTTTCAGTTGAGAGATGAAAAAAGATTACATTGAACAAAGTGCTTAAGAAGACCTGACGTAAAGCATAAATACTTAAGTATTTATAAGTATGTTTTCTTAACTTTCAGACGAAAATATTTTTGTACGGTAAATGTAACTATTAGACAGAGAAATAAGGGAACTAAAGGCTACTGGTAATAGCAGAAGTTGTGGAGTAGTATCATTTCAGGAAGGTAACTCACAGGACTACTGCATATGTATGTAATCGAAATGATCCAGGAACAGTGCATACAGAATGCTATAGTGATAAAACATTTTACTGACACACAACTTGTTGATTTTTAATGTTTCATCAATGTTAGTGATTGATTTAAGTTCCAACTCTGACTGTGATGTGTTATTCTCACACCGATACTGTGTAATTATTAGGGGTTTGCATCGCATGTATGATATTTATTTCTATCTCTGAAAATGCCGAAGAAATTCTCTGGTGAAAACACGAAAGCAGTGGCAGCAAGAGCTCGTAGAGAAGCTGTGAAGAAAGAAGAAGCGGAGAGAAAGAAGAAAGCCGAAGAAGATGCATATTGGCAAGATGATGATAAGAACGTTACTCGTAAGCAGCGAAAGGTTGATTTGTAAGACTAATTCTTCTTTCAAGATTTCGCAAAATTATCAATCATCACATTTTTTTTTGCAGTGGTTATTACAGAAAATGTCGATCTGGGAACTAATAGAAATTTACTTCAATTAGTTATTGTTATTTGGAAATGAATTTATAATTTTTTAAACTTCAGGAAGAAGCAGAACGCAAACGTATGGAAACCTTACAGAGGAAGCATGAAAATCGGGCAGCACATGATGAAGAAATGAAAACACTATCGAGGAAAACAGTCGGGTCATCTAAGGTTCTTTTCATCCAGAGGAAATTACTCTTGTGAAGTTCCGAAAAACCAAGAATCAACAATGCATTATTTGTTAATCATTATTACTTACTAATCCTAAGATATTCTTTTTGCTCAAGTGCTATTGTTACAAAGTATAAAGGTACTTGAGATTGATTTCCTGAAGTATCAGAACAATGTTAATGTGTATGTTAATCAGTTTGGATAGAGGCGTTTTAGAATACATAATATTTTTGTTGTAGAACGTCATGAATCCGGCAGATTTCAGATCACACAAGCAACAATTGAAGCTAATAAGCGTGCTGAAGAAGAACGAAAACGTGAAGGAGAAAGAGAACGCTTACTGAAAGAACAACGTATAGAAGCCAATGAAGGTGAAATTGAAGAAAATGTTAACCAGCTGGAGGTATTTTTTGAAATACTTTTAGTGTTTTACCGATGAAGTCGTTTTTTGACCAGAATTTACTTTTTTTACTTTTTTTCACAGATAGTACTTTTATTTGTATTTTGCGCGCATCATTTATTTGACAATCATCGATGTTACAACACTTTTTTTTTTACTTTGGCGTTATTGCTGCATAAAAACTTCAGTCATGATTTATATTGTTATAGGTGGAAGGTAAAACTGCTCGCAGTGTCGCGGAAGCAATTAATATATTGTCTCTAGGCAAGCCAGCTATCGATAGGCACCCTGAAAAGAGAGTAAAAGCCGCCTATCAGGTTATTCTGATTGTTTTTGGATTCATTATAGTTTAAAAAGAAAAAAATATACACCAGATAGCAAGCTATGAATTGCGAGAAAGCTGTTGTAATTTGAACAATTAAGATTATTTTGAAAATTAACGAGTAATTTCGAAATTTTCGGTGCAAATTTTGCTAACCGTGGTAAATATCTTTTTTTGATTAATATTTTTTTTTCATTCACTTCTTTCTTACTTATTTTTAGGAATTTGAAGATAAAATGTTACCGCGTCTGAGAGAAGAATATCCTACATATCGCCTTTCACAGCTGAAGCAAGTTTTAAAGAAACAGTGGCAGAAATCTCCTGAAAATCCTCTAAATCAAAGAATTTTGGAAATCATTCAGTAATCTGTATAATCCTTTAATCTTAATAAATTTTTTCAACATGTTCGGATTTGTTTTTTGTTGAAGTTCATTATCTACACTTGCTTATTGTTCCAAATCAGTAGTGTGTATGAGACTTTACATTTTAACTTGTATTTATTATGATGTGTTTATATACTAGTACCTGGTATTTCTATGTTTGCAATATTTTTTAAATTTCTTGATATGTCAGAAGTTAATTTTTTTTTAATGTATTTAAAGATTGCAATATGTTGAAGGTTATAAAATATGTGAAAATTTGGTATGCTGAAAGTTATTTATTACCAGCATTTAGGAATATTTCATTTCAATGGTGAAGGTTTGGCTTGCTGAATCTGGATTTGTTTGTATGCCGCGTTCATTTGGTCTGGAGAAGTATGTGAAGGAAATATTAGATGACTTCGTGAGTGATCCATTGAAGCGCTCAAAATGCCGTATGTTCTTTTTGCGAGAAGTGTTCCTGATAAACGACATAAATTTTATTAGTTCAGAAACAACCCTTACTACTCGTTTCAAAAAAAGATGTAATTAAATAAATTTCTTACAGATTTGGTATTTCTTGGAGAAGTGTTGGCAGAGAACATCAGATTAAGCGATGTGAAGAATATGAAAGATAAGTACACACTACATGTGATGATCCGTTCCACATTAGATCCTATGCCGAAGTTACAGCTGGATAGCAAGAAATTGCTGGAATGTCGAGAAAAATTTCAGTTCCTGCGTGCTTCCAAACGCAGTCGTGAGAAGGGAAGTTTTTCATTTTTTCCGTTTTCGTTTGCGATAAATTCATTTATTCCTTCATTTGTTCCACGTAATGAGTTTTGATTTTCCCGAAGTCCTGAAGCTAGTAGCGTTTTTTATGAACTTCAGGAGATAGTCCCTTTCACTATTGATATCCTCGTGATTTGTTTATGTGGAAGGAAAAGATGGCAATATGCGCTTATTTTATTTGAAAAACAAATTCAAACGAAGCATTTATCAAAATTATTAGTATTAGACTATTAGCAATAACATAATATTTATAGATAATCGATGAAATGAATAGAAATGATTTCATGGAAGGTCTGCTAAAAGAATTTCCACTTCTGAAGAAAGATCGAATGGCACTAATAGTGGCTAAAGACTTTATTCTATCAGGCGCCATGGTTATGGGAAAGCAGAATATGGAGGAAGCCTTTCTTCACGATCATCCGGTACTCGCTTATTTTACGAGCAATAGTAGTAAAACACTGGGGACATAGGAGTATAGCCACTTCTCTAATAGCAATAAATTTATTATGTAGTTTTTGCTATTATTTTCATGATGGGAAGGACCTTTTCAGATATTAGTAGAAGTAATACATTATTGGTTACGAGGCGTTAGTGTACCACCCAGGATGTCGCATTCTGGCTCAAGCGCTTCGCTATCAGATAATCCAACACCAGCTTCCGGACAAAGTGGTTATGCACCCATTGTAACTCCAGAAATGTTGCAAGAGGTACGGTTTACTATTGAAGATGTTAATATTCATTCACGTTCTGAAAAAACTTTTAACCATAATTTGTCCATCGAGAAATTAACAAGTACCTGTTCACACCACTAATAAATGAAATATGAAAGTTTAAATGAAATAAAAACTAAAATATAAATAAAAGTTTAATTTAGTAAGAACTATCGATTTATTTCATGGTGATGAAATCCAAAATTGTTTTATTTCGTATCACCTTCAAGTTTCTGTGATTTCTCATGTATTATAACTAGTTTGTATTTGTGAGCTACTACAGCTGGCTTAGGGCTAATAATATGCTGTTGAAAATAGTATCTCAGTGTTTGAATGGACATCGGAACTCTGCTGATTAAAGTTTTATTTGATTTATAAGTTTTCAGAAATCTAATGAAAAAAATTATTTTCAGGCAGTTGCTCAGGCAATAAGAAATGTAGGAGGAAATAGAACCAGTCAGGGGTTCTCATCGTCTTCGACATCATCGTCTCGAAACTCTCACTATTTCCCCGGTACACTTTCAGCATCTAGCTCTACACAATTTACTTCGCAAATGGCCCAGTTGGCTGATTTTGGTTTCACAAACACGGAAGAAAATAGGCGAATTCTTGAAGAAACTGGTGGGAATGTCCAACAGGCTCTAGAATTATTGATTGCTTTACGAGAATCAGTTATGGATTTAGATGTGTCAGATAGTTGATATGTTAATGTTATCTTCAGGAGAAAACTTCGTTTTTGAATTAAAAAATTATTCTGTAATCAAGCAGGAAGACTAGTGTATGTTGCATAAGTTAGGGCAGAAAGTTTTTTTCTTTCCACACTCCTTTTCTTTCATGATATAAATTTTTTTTTAATAGGTTTTTTTCAAAGTATATGTATAACTTTTCAACAAATATATGATCTGTATTTACATTTTTCTTACAAAACATTTAGATTTCATGTAGTAGCATTCAGATTTTGTGTTATTGCCATTTTCTTATTTTCTACTAGTAAGCTGGTGTATTATTGAAAATCACTTATCAGTTATCAAGATAATTAGTGTAGCAGTAAACAGCTATTTTTTATTGATTCGCGGCAGTTATTCATATTAAAAACACCAAACAATACACAACATTTTTAGTTAGTCCTTAATATTTCGAGACCTATGTTTCTTTGTTTGCTGAGTAGTAATTAATTTGATAGTACAAGTATAAATAAAATTGAAATTATTAACCATTTAGATTTTACTACTCTTTTGGCAAAAGATTTGTAGGATTCATTAACATTTGTTATGTAAATATGAATTTCAAAATACATAATTATGTGTTATGATGGTGGTTTCTGTACCTTTAGAAAATGAAAATTCATTGGGATTTCAGTGTATTGGATAAATAGTTTCTTGCATGTTGAATAGTAATACATTCGTTATCTGCTTATTTGTCACTGTACAAATATTTTAGTTGATGTTTAATATTTCGAAATCGCTGCTGAATGTTATTTTTCTCGTCATTTCTCTTCCGTTATTCCTTCCCGCAATTCTTTTCAGCTCAATTGTCATTTTGTAAATCAAAAATCGTAAAATTAAAGAAAATTGAGGTACAACATATTTGCTTCTTTTTCCTAACTTTTAGCAAAATATGAAAAAGCACCGGAGCAGTAGGCCATACTTGAAATGCAGACTAAAGTTTGACTGGCACATCAAGTCTCATGATACATCAAATTGTTTCCTGAATTCTTTGGTTGAATTTCTTCTGGAAAAAGGTTTCAAACGACCTGAAAAGGTCAAGCGAAGTACGGGACAAAGTGTTATGAAGTCTGCGACTTGTAATCCGCAAAGAACAAAAGACATAAACATTTCGGAAAGGGACAACGCTGTGGATAAAACCCGGAAGGTTATTTTTCAGTTAACTCTTTCGTAGATCACCAATTTTGCAGCCAAAATGAAACATATAGAACTCAAGATGTAAATTGATAACAATGTGCAATGAAAATGCCTAGTTTCGAATGGACTGGGTAAGACGATGTCATGCTTGAATCTCAGTAGTTGAGCATTCCTGACATGTTTATATATTTATTAGTTTGGAAATTGTTTGGTAGAATTTTGTTTCCTTACATTTCATCTGTAAGTTTTGAAACTTTTAATAATATTTATAATCCATAATGTCAAACTATAGTCTTCGTTCGCTTTGATTGGAATGCGTTCAGTATTACGTAGTATGCAAAGGGATGTGTTGTCAGCAGTATTCTTTGACACAGTCACAATCAAGCCATCAGCAGTTACAACTACTTTGGGACTGTATGCTACCAGGTATGAGAGTTGTATCATTTGGTCCAAAAGCTTACTCTCTACTCTTTTTTTTTCAGTAAATAGTTGAAACATATTTAAAATCTACAGCATTTCAATATTTTTCCTTTTTTAATTTTTTAATCACAAAGACGTTATTCTCATTGACAATCGTGAACTATATTGCTTCATAACACCCTATTAGTATTGTGATATTTCTATAATACATTTTGGGGTTATTTCATAACTTTTAATTTAGAAATATTGGATTTGTTGGAAACGCTGCTTAGTCTTCTTTCTCTTCATGAGTACATCAATTAAATTCGGTGATAATGCTCTTACAGCTGCTTGGACACATGCATCTTTGCTCATTAATGTTGTAATTTCCAGCTTACAGAATACGAAGGTATACGCCATCTCTGGTTTAAACGCTGCTCTTTCAACAGCTCTTAATATGCCAATGGTGGGAGCTGTAGGATTGATAAACATACCGGCCACTAAAGAACTTTGTGATTTGGCAGTCCATTCATTCACCAGTGTCAGCATTTCAAATAAAGTTCGTCTCATTCGTTTTTATCAACGTCTGACCATTGACTCTTTCGGCTGCTACACGAAAGAGTATTTCCTAACAATGTATATCAGATCACACTGCAATTAGACTCCGAGCATATTAGTTATGCCTGGGACTATTAAAGAAATTCCTCAACGTCCTTTAAAAGCGTCCATGCAACAGCTTGATAGATTACTGTCGTTTTCCTCATATAAAAAGGCTTTTATCTCCAGTCCTTTCTGATTTACATGAGGAAAGTCATAGCACTACTATCAAAAACGAATATCAAGGAAATGGTAGTAGCATTCGTTTTATCGCTTTATTTGTTTCCTTTTTATGATTGGTCGCTAATTTTCAGGAAAAATCTCTATCGACTGCCGTAACAACTGAATTGCAAATTCCGACTGGAAAAAAGAAGAAATGAAAAAAAACTTTGCTTTTTGAATGTTTTCTTTAAATCATCGATAAAACATGTATCATTATGTTAGTTTACATTTCCATTGGCCCGGAATCAGTTTTTTCTCGGTATTACAGTAACTAAAACGATATATATAGAAACATAAGGTGAACGGGAGTTCCGTAAACGAGATCAACAGCGAAGATACGAGATGACTTAGAGCCACTGATCGAGAACTACACAGGTGCACATGTCATCACGGATTGCACTGAAAGGAATTAGACCTACCAGCACCAAAAGGACTAAACAGCACTAAAAATTAACAATTGGATGTGGTTTAACTCCGAGTTGCGATAAACTGATTATTCATCTGAGAGATTTTAAGATGATAGTGTTTGGGGAGGTCCGATTTTGCGGTGTTTAGGAACGTTCCGCTATTTAGAGTTATGTGAGAAGAGAAGGTTAATGTAAAAATGAAACTGCTGCAGTTCACAACATCATTGCCCGATCTGTGGCACTGATTGAAATATCTGGTTATCACTAAGGCAGCACTGTTACCATTTTTCGTTCTAATATTATTGCCCATCAAGATAACCGTATTTACACCATTCCAGAACATTCCTTTGTCAGGAATTGGAATTTCACAAGTGAATCCAGAAATGAGACGTAATATCCGGTATCAGTCTTTCTACAGTTCTCCGATTCTAATCAATTATATCCTGCCTTGCATATCCGTGTCTAATTTCCTTGATCACCAGTAATATTTATTAGTGTTCGGAATTTATGTGAATTAAATTTGTTGGAACAGTTTCTTGAAAGTTATTTCAGGAAATGATACGTAATTCGTTCTTTGGTAAAAATTTGTAGAGCAAGATGATATTACTAGGTACGACGAGCAGCCTTTATTTGGTACAAGGAAGTTGTGTCCTGAAATGCTGCAAATCAACAATGAAACTGTCAGCTTCCTCAGTAGAAGGTATTACTATCTAATTCATTCTTTTTCCACCAAAAAAAAAAAAAAAAATATCACTTGGATCATTTACTTACTCAGTTGTCGCGGATCACAGTCTGACTATATTCAAAAGGATGTGGTACTGTAGTACACTTTACACTTCACACTTTTTTATAAACTTATTCTTGTCATCTTGTTTTTCATTATTCTTAGTTAAGATTTTCTGAGCTTTAATATTGTTCGTTTATTTCGTGTCTCGAAATTTACATTTACTTCCAAATTCAGTTGTTGGTGCAACGAACAGTGTCAGTTTTGTTACTTAAAATCATATTCCACTTACTTTGCTAGTTAAAGTGGGACTATTTATTTCACCGAAAAGAATCACGGTTTCATCTTCATAATAACTCTTAGTTTCTCTTATCCAATCTACCAAGGCGATTCACAAGCTTCAAATATTCTTTCCACTTCTTTGAAGATGGAAGTTCTTTATGATTTAAAAATTTTCAACTCATTGTGTGTTAAACCAGTGGATACATAACTATAAATCACATGATTTTTGATTTTTGCAGAATCTGTTGATGCTATTGAATTAGGCGAGTTCGTTGCTTTTATCGGAAAAATTCTGGTGGGAAACGAGTGTTATCTGCTGGTTGTTGTTGAATGCACCCCGGTAGCTACATATCCTTGTACGAATGTAAGTTTATGATGTAGCCTTTTTTTCTGTTTCAAGTCTGGCCTGTTATTTATTTCCTGATTCGTTCTCTTTATTTTTTTATTCTTGAAAATCAAGGATGTTAAATCTTTTAAGTCTTTGTTATTACTTGACTTTAAGTTAAGCTTGATATGAGTACTAATGATGTTTCAGGATACAATCAATCATATTGATAGGGTGGTTGCGATACCAGTGGAAAAAGATGGCCTGCCTTGTAAGGTGAAATATTTCTAGCCTCTTATAGCTAATTAGTGATCTCGCTGAACTTTTCACTAATTATTGTCCAGGATCTAAACATTAGTAAGGACTAATGCACAAGTTAGAATTTTCAAGTTTGCAGAAATATTTTTGAGTAGTTCCAAAATGGTTGGAATTAATCGATGATTCATTGCAGCCAGTCATATCTCCGTCAAAATTGGAAAAGATTAAAATTTCACGGAAAAAGGTAATGCATTTTATTACGGGGAAAGGGAATTCGATTCGATTGATCGACGAAATTCTGCAGCTTTTTAATGGTGGTGATTTCTATATTTGTTTCAAAAGAGATATCACATTAAATACCCAAAGGCAAGCAACTGTTCTTTTCAAATTTAACTCGTTTTAGTATTTCTGATGGATTAAGTTCATTGTTTCTGATATAGGTAACGGCATTATATATTTTACTAATTTGTTGTAAATTATCAATGAAGTATTTGTTAAAAAAATGTTAAAAAAAGATTACCTAATTCATGTTAGGATTTCTGAAAACAGCTATATCGAACTGCATTAAGTAGATAATGTCAGTTATAGTAACTTTTCCACAAGACATACGAATAAGTGGTTCAGTTATAGTAACTTTTCCACAAGACATACGAATAAGTGGTTCTTTTGGAATTATGCATTACTTTCTGATCTCTTTAACGATGAGGGCTTTCCTCATCCAGGAACTGAAGAATGGATCATTCCAGTATGTCAAGGCTTTGTCGCTGAAAGGTTGATTTTTAATTTTTGGTGCTTGGAAAAACTAGACGCAAATTTTGTAAAGAATTAAAAAGCTTTGTTTTGTAATCCGTAATAAGATAGATGTTGTTTCTGAACTGTGTTTTTAAACTTGATAGAAATGATAAAGGACTTTTCATTAATTTATGAATATTTTAATAGAATATAATGTTGACGAGGAAACCTTGTACTCTCTTATTTGTAAGTTTAACTTTAGGTGGTGATGGTTTTTCAACTTTGTTTTCCTTTTTTTTTGTAGTAACTTGGTTTTATACATTTAAATCATGCAGATTTTTTACTAGAGAGGTATCAGTTGAGGCTGAAACCAAGTTGGTAATAACACTGATATCAAGGCGATCTATAAATTGTGCTGGTGTACGGTATCTGAAACGGGGTGTCGATGGAGATGGTGATGTTGCTAATTTCGTGGAAACCGAAGTAGTGCTAACAATTTTTGGCCATTGTCTCTCTTATGTCCAAGTCAGTATTTTGTTTCAAACACATACGTTTAGAAATGTCAAATTTAATAAAAAATGCTTTGCCTGATAAAAACGGCGGTGATGATATGAAGATATTTAGTTTCGCTTTAAAATTAAATATGTTCAGATACGAGGATCTGTTCCAGTTTTTTGGACTCAACAAGGATATCGTTATCGTCCACCACTAGTGATAAGTAAAACGTTCGCTGATTCTTACCCAGCTTTCAATAAGCATGTTACGAAAATGATAGAAACTTATGGCGCACCTTTAACTATTGTTAATTTAGTGGAGCAAAGAGGAAGGCACGTTCTCGTAATACTCAACTTCATATTGTTTTGCTATTAAAAAAATCTAGTGGACATCTGTATTGTTAATTTAAAAAAATACCTAGTGACTTTATAGAGAAATGCAGCTTTCGGTGAGCTTTCTGCAGCATATCCTTCACATGAATTCGCCAAACGTTGCTTATTTTACATACGATTTTCATTTTCGTTGTCGAGGACTTCGCTTTCATAAGGTGATTGACGTTTTGTTGCTCCTTCATCCTTTTTGAGTGCAATATTTGACCAAAAAAAAAGCTAAGTTCATAAATGATTTCCACCTGATTTAATTTTAAATATATAAGTAAATTTCAATCTTTTATAGTAAATGAAATTCAATGCATTCTCTTCAGGTTGCGGATTTGATCTCAGCACTGACTGAGCAAATTTCTGCTATAGGTTTTTGTTGGGTTGATAAATGTGGTGAAATAGTACGCCAGCAGCAAGGTGTTATCCGAACAAATTGCGTAGATTGTCTGGATAGGACCAATGTCGTACAGGTAGAGTACTCTTAATTTCATTCACTGATGATGCTTGGGAATAAAAGTTCAACAGTTTCTAACGGAATGAGTATGGCACTAATATAATATGGAAATCGAATTAGCAGAGCACATTCCACATAGTTCTTTTTTTCTTTTTCTAGTCTGCCCTCTGACAATAGCTTCTTAATCTGTTAATTAAAAAATTATAAATTCAGTGTGCAGTATCGCAAGCGCTATGCCTAGTCCAGGCACAGAAACTCGGCATTGTTGGCCCTCAAACGAATGCTCCGCTTGAACTTATTCAAGCGTTACAAACGATGTGGGCTGATAATGGTGACGCTATTTCAAGGCAGGTATAGTTTTTTCTTTTATTTTTCAAAATTTCCTGGTAATTAAATTATTTGACTACATTACCAGTTAATTATTTGTTGCTCTTACTATTTTTAATTATTTATTAACTTTTTATTTAGTATTCGCATATTTGAAGCACTAAATCAAATGCAGAATGACCAAATATAAACTGAAAGTAAAGTGGTCAATGATAAACTGAATCAAATATGAAAATTTGGATTTATTGTCCATTTATTTTATACTTTAATTTTTTGCATTTTTAATATAATCTTTTTTTAATATATGAAAAATCTGTACTTTTAATATATATATTGAAGTATGCTGGTACCGATGCCTTGAAAGGAGATATAACTCGAAACGGTCAAAGGAATTTGGTGGGTATGGTTAAGGACGGATATAATTCAGCTTCACGGTACTATTTGTCTCACATGAGGGATGCACAGCGGCAACTTGCAGTTGATACTCTCCTGGGTAATTTTAATCACTGTTTTACTTAATTCCTACGGAAATGCCTTCACAAATAAAAAAAGCATATAATTCTTATAATATTGATGATTTAATTTCCAAATATTTTTGATTGTTGGTTTCCAAATATTTTTGATTTTAAGGGATGTCTTTGGATGCAGGCGAAACACAAGGTGAACAGTTTGAGGGTGAAGATGAAGAAGTTGAAAGTATAGGTCGACTGGTCCGCGAAGCAATTCTTTTTATCCTTCCTGAGAAAGAGATACTCGTTGGTGGATGGGCCTTAGTTGAAGGATCAAATAGTACTGATCAAATTGATAGCGTATTGGTATTGACAAAGTTTGTCTTTGAAACTTTAATCCGTTTTTTTCTCAAAACACGATTGGTTTATTTGGTCGTTTTCCAGAACGGCTGTTATAATTGCTTCATATGACGATGATACGAAACTCTCGGATGTGAAGCATATCGATTTCGATGAAATTAGCGGTTTAGAGTATGGTCACCTGGGCAAGTCATCACGAACTCATCTAAGGTTCATTAAGCAAAATAGTTTTCTTTAGCCAATATGAAAGGTGGTTGATAAACTAGTAAGAAAAATGATTTAAAGGTATCATCATTATTGTATATTTTTTATGAAAAACTAATACAGCTTATATTGTTTTCGAATAAATTACTTGTAATTTTGCAGATTATGTTCAAAATCAGGTGAATTATTCACCTGGCGAGCAGCAAAAACTCGTTTGTTTAACAATGTTGCAATTCAACTCAGGGCAGAAGACGAAGCGGATGAGTATATTCAGGCAATTGGCGAACAGATAAAGGTGACTATGTCATTGGCTGGATATATTATCAGCTTTTCTTATGTTCCAGTATTGAGCAAGCCTGAAACAACCGATAAAAACAAGTATGATTTTTTCTTTCAACTTTTCATCTTTTGATATTTCTTAAAATCTTACTGTTCTTTATGAATGTTATACTTTTTCTCTACTTAGAAGAAGAATGATGAATATGGTGGCATCGGTTTTCCGATCGCGAAGTGATTGCTCTATGAGATCACAGTTTGAACACACTACTTTCTCGAGGTTGGGTGATCTCACTGATGATGTGATAACTTCCCGTGTGGAGGTATCTTATATTTGCATGGGATCAACACTTTTCTTGTTATTTTTAGGACTTTTTAATTTTTTCAACTGGTATTGTACTACCTCCATTTTAGAAAGGTATACGCGTTGTAGACGATATGATTTCAATCATGAGTACCTCACCTGGCGAGTCTACTACAGTTTCTGTAGAGTCTGGGAATTCCAAATCGAATGGGAAAAGAGAGGACCGATTACAAGAAAAACAGAACAATAACAAAAACTTGCTTAAAGTTTATATTAATTGCTTCTAATTATTCAATATTTTTTCCTTGGCTATATTAAAAATAAAAGGATTGGATAACTATATTGCTTAATAATTTACAGTCAACGAATTTTTACTCAATCCTGATCCTGTATGTGTACTAGAAACAGTGCTAAGAATAAAAATTAAGCTCGACAATATTAGAGATAGATCAAAGATGATAATTTCAGATATCACACATATGTTCTTCGAAGTCTGATGATCATTTAACCGGCAAAACGGATGATTTCATTTCGCTGCTCCAAAAATTTAAATTGGCTACTTCAAGGAGTAGTTATGCTGTGACTGCGAATGTTTCTAACTTTCAGGCAGTAGATTTTTCGAATAATGTTTTTTCAAAGTATAGGCAACAAATTCTCGACTCAAAATCACGTATAATATTGTTATAAATGCTGTGCTTATCTCATAAGCAATGTTATACTTGTCTTATTCCATTTCTCTTTGTAATTTATTTTTTGTGTTGAAAGTACGAAGTTACGAAGATGATATGAATATTAATGAAGAAAAAAAGGTTTGCCCGTTTTTTCAAATTTGAGAATTTTCAGGAATATCAAACTCGACAACATTATTCTAAGGCTTGTTAAAGTAACCTTTTTCTATTCCTTTATCGTTTTGTTTCAATTGAACATGACTTTTTCGCACCATGCAATCTATCCACTAGTTAGGCTTTCAGTAATTAATTCAATTAGGCCTACAAATAACGCGATTAACATGCAATGCTTCCTGCTGACCTAGAATTTGTAGGATGTATTTATTTAAACTAATTAGGGTTCTATATGCATTTATTGGGAGAAAGTAACTTTCTTGACTGCAGTGTTTAATTTACAGTTGAGCCAGTTCGACTGAAATAATAGAATTAAATTATCAGATTTCACCTTGAAATTTAATTTTCATTTTTATTATTTCGAATTTTGGGCTCTTCGTTTTACAAGTTTATTTTTGGATTTTAACAAACTTTGTTTTAGAATTTACTGGTGCCGAAGCTGTTTGTTTTTAGTTTTCATATTAAAAACAGTTGAAGAGTTATAGTATTACTCCCCATACAGATTTTGTGGCTTAATTTGTAGCAGTGGAAAAGAAGAGACGGTTGAGACTTCCGCTTTTTAGCTCATACTTTAAAATGGATCTTATGTGTCTCTTCCAGACGGCTCTTCCAAGAAAATCTTTTCCATTTCTTTCCTTTTACTTTCCATAGGGTTGTCGTTTACACGGTAATTAAGAGGAAAATCTGTTGTCATCAGACTCCGTCTCTAGCGCTCTTCTTTTGTGATCTTGCTTGTGTAATAAAATGTACGATTGAAATAGGAATGAGTGCATCAATGGATCGCTATGTGGCAGTTTGCAGTTTCGGTGTAGTCATTGCACTCCTCAACAGTCATCCATCTATTCATCTGAATCATCATGCATTGTACTTTCTATAGTGACTCACTGATTCGGCATTGGATAAGTATCGCTGAAGTAGAAATTCATCGAAATTAAGCATGTAACTGTCGAATGGTTCAGATGTGGTTCTTCTTGCATATGCTTATTTGCAGCTGAAGGTACCTGGCAGTGGGGAGTTCATTCCTATCCATTCCATTATGAGCGTATTGCATTCATTTCTGCAACTATTTCTGATTTCTTCACAGTTAATTTTATCCAAAAAAAAATTATATTAGTGTTTCTTAATCATATGAATGTTCATCTATTCGATCACTAAAGATACCGAATCTTCATTTTATGATGCTCCAAATATTGATGACATATATGCTAATCACGTTTCTATTCGAGTTGACTACTATCTAACCAGTTTAATAAATATTATCAACATTGATGTACTTTGTTCAAGCGACCAATTGATATATTTATCGATTAATATCTTTCCTTAAATTGCTTGATATGGAAACTAGTTATTGATTTAGAAAAAATTAATATCAAAAATTTGAGAAGGAAGAGAGTGTATGGTTTGAGAATTTCATTGAATTTTTTAGTATCGGGTTTTGTCGAGTTATTTTTTCATTTCGGTTTGGTTGTAGTCTTTTATATATCATTTCTTCCGGAACACATATCATTTGTACTTTTCAGTAATGGTTTTTGAGAGTGTTGTAGCCGAAGTACTAAACCGTATGTTGGGTAATTTTGTTAACAATCTCGATGCGTCACAGTTAAATATCGGCATATGGGGCGGTGAGTTCAGTTTTCTGCTTAAATGGTGAATAAAAAACGAAGATTATAACTTGTTGTCGTTTATATGCTAAAAAGCTCTCCCAAGCTTCAGAGTGATCTATATTGGCATAACATTTTGTATGTGAATAGCCGTTCCGAAATTGTAAACTAAAAACAATAAAGCATAAGATTTGCAAAAGTCTATTTGAATATTTTTCAGATTATTAAAATTTGATCTTATTTAATTCACATACATAATGCTACTAATATAATTGTTCTATTAATCATGTTTGTTAACTTATTCTATCGTTTGTTTGATTTTTCATATCTTAAAAATAACGATGTGACATTCCGTTATCATTATTTAAAAGAGTATTTCAGGCGACGTTAAGTTAACTAATTTGAAAGTGAAAGAAACAGCATTGGATGATTTCGATCTACCAATAAAATTAAAATTCGGCTGCCTTACAAGGCTTGTTTTGAAAATTCCTTGGAGTGATCTATATCATCAGCCAGTTATTGCTGACATTGAAGGTTATTTTTTAATGCATTTGACGTATATTATCAGCTCTCTGAAGTTTTCGAGATTTTCTCTTCAATGCATTATCATTTAATGATGAGTTTTGAATTTGGAAATAAATATATATGCCAGATGGAGTTGTGGTGCTTTTTTTTACTCAGTCTAAACACTTTCACGGATGTAAGATTAGTTGCAGTTAAAAATGTGCAATTTAAACGAAGAAAGTCCGTGTTTATTTTTGTAATACTTCATCCAAAAAACTTGTAAATCTTGGACTGAATCCCTAATTTTAAGTCTTTAATCTTATATTTTGTTTTTGTAGGTTTGAATCTAATTATCGTGCCGAACAAAGGCATCGTATACAGTGAAGAAAAAGCAAAAAAGTACGAAAAAGGGGAAAAGGATAAGGCACTTGCTAGGCTTGAAGAAAACAGGAAGCGAAGAAGGAGTATGTTTGGAACTCTGCACGATTTTACTTCCGTAATAGTATTTTCTAGTATGAGTCTTAGTTAAAATGAAGCATAAATTGTAAACTGAAATGAAGCGAAGTATATCAGATTGTTGTCAGATATGAAAAAGATCCCTAGATCATACGTATTATTTTATAATGAAACTTAATTTATGAGATAACATTTTTTTGTTTGTAGAATTTTACAAAATTTCCAGAACCGCCAGATCCGTCTTCCGATACATTCGCAGAAAAATTCATTGCTACAGTAATCAAGAACTTACAAGTGACAGTTCGTAATATACACATTCGCTATGAAGATAAGTACTCACATCGTAGTCGTCCATTTGCAGTTGGCGCTACTCTAGAAGGAATCGATTTTAAGGTACAGACATATGATAAAAAGTAAAGTTGTAGACTTAAAGTATATTACCGTTCTGCGAAAAGAGGTAAGTTTTTAGACAAAAATTTTCAAAAACATATTTTGTGTAGCAGTGGTTTGTTTGCATCCAACTTTTTTATTTAAAGAGTCAAGAAAAAACTGGAGTAAGATCTTGTTAAATTAACATAAAAATTTTCTGACATTGGTCGAGTTTCTTTATACCGATGAAAGTTGTGCTAAGGAATGAATATAGACAATATAGATAGTCTGTTCAATTTATGGTAGGGATTAAGAAATACTGACCGAAATTCAAACTAAAACTGGCTGGGGATGGAAATATACCGCTGGTTACTGATGAGTATTTTGTAGACTACCGATGAAAACTGGAATGAAACTATACATAAGGAGGTTGTGAAAGTTGTTTACAAATTGGTATCATTAAAAAATCTTGCAATTTATTGGAATTCTGATTCGGAATTAGTGTCTGACTTAGCCGATAATGCTGCAATTTTGCAAGCAATGAATGATGCTATCGTGATTAACAACAGAAAGCCATCTGGATACAAGTACAGTAAGTCTTTGATGGATTGATTTTGGCTTCCAGACGCGGTCCGGCAGAAAAGTTCAATCCTAGTGCATGATCATTCCAGAAATGCTCGTTTAATTTGCTAAATTTAGTATTATTAACCTCGTCCTTGTGTGATTGAAGTGCTCACTTTGTCTTATGCTAATTATATCTGTAATTTTCTTGAACCTTAGTTACTAAGTTTTTCGTTACAGATTTTTTTTAATTTCTTTTTATGAAGATTGGAAATTTTCTTATAAATTTGCCTACTTATTATGAATTGAACTTATAGTGCTGGAACCAATTAACATGCAAGCCAAGCTTGCATTAAATCAGAAACCTGAAACAGATAATTCTAATTGGAAAATACCGAAAATCAAACTTATTTTGGACGTGGATACATTGGCTGTTGCAGTTGGCAAATTCCAATATCAAGATCTATTATTACTACTGGAAGCACAAGAAAGATTCAGAATTGCTGCTCAGTATTTGAAATATCGTCCACATTTGAATGACTATAAGGGTCATTACAGAAAATGGTAATTTGAATTTTTTTGAATTTGTTTTGATTCGACTTTCTATATATATGTTAGAAGCTGTAAGACGGTTTAAATGTGAAGGATTTGGCTTAAGCTGAACACTAAAAGGAAGTAAGACATGGGAACAGCTCTGATTTGCTTCTTATGCAGTTCTCTTCATGCTTTGAACACTCGTTATTTAGGTGGCATTTCGCTTACAATGCAATTGTTGAGGAATTTGTTAGGAGGCGGAGGAATAATTGGAACTGGGAGAGGATGAAAAAGCATCGGGAATCAGTGAGAGCTTATAAAGATGCTTGGCTTAAGAAACAAACTGAGAAGAATCTTAGCAACAAAGACCGAAATATTATTGAGGTAAGCTCACATAATAAAATATTAAAGTAAATTCACATAATTAGAATAAACCAACCGTGACTGGAAATCATTCAGCACACATTATCTTTCATATATCAGTATGAATAAAGTAGTGATTTTATGAGACAGCTGAAGTTCTGAAAACTTGAACGACAACAATATTCCTTAAGAAATGTTTTAGTTTACTACTTTTTGTCTGTCGATTTCTTAGTAGTATTGCACATAATAGTTTGTTAAATATACTGAATAATATTTAAGCCATAACTTGTTTCAGGAAACTGAAGAGCATCTTGATATGTTCAATTTGAACATCGCTCGGCAGCAAGCTGATATGGAAATCGATAGGCGTGGTTTGACGAGATTAGAAGATCAACCACAGGGATGGGTAAATTGGGCTAAAAGCTGGTAAAATATATGTGTTTTGAATTTTTCTGAATTTATTTTTTATTTAACCTTTTTTTATTCACAAGAGACTTAGATACAGCAAAAATTCTTGATTCGAAACAAAGAAATGAAAAGCTCAGTATTTGATATAAAGAATAAACTTAATATTCATTGTATTTCAGGTGGATTGGTGGCGGTGGTGTGAAGGAGAAAGGGGAAAGTGTAGCTCTGTCATCAGGTGATATTATGACAAAGTTTGAGCAGGTCTTAACTACAGAAGAGAAGGCTAAATTGTTTGATGCTATTGATTATCAGGTTGGTAGCTCTTTCCTTTTTAGAACTTGAGTGCAAGACTTCAATGGAAGTTCAGGGAATGAGAACATACATCATATAATAAACGCAATTTACATATAATCTTTTCTTAGGAGAATATCCCTCCAACTGATTACCCGAAACACTTCGTGGAGAATGTTGTCATCGCTAATTTGAGTCTACTTATGGTTATAATCGAAGGTGCTTTGACATTGAAATTTTCCATAATTACTACCAGAATAGAACATCGAGCATCAGCTCAAGCTATCAAGTGGGTAAATTGATTGTATTTTAATAGGAAGGAAGATGAATTGCAATTTGCTATAAAACTAGAACCCGTTTTTCATGTGATGATTTCATATTCATATCATAAATCATATTGGATGTATAGCGATATCTTATTCAAAAAGCAAAAATAAAAAAAGGATGAATTGAAATTTTGGTTGCAGTTAGTTTATGATGAAATTAGTTTCTTATCAAAGCAGTTTTATTTTGCAGCTTTAAAAGTGGTGTAAAAAATGTAGCAATGGATGGTTGTGGACAACAAATTTTATTCGTACAAGATGATTCCACTGATTGGTTGACAATACTTGTCGAAACTAATCCTTTGGATCGTGATAAAGCTGGATATGATCAGTATATCAAAGTTGCTTTAGCACCAACGGTTATGAAATACCATGCTCCGGCTATTAACACTGCTATCGAGGCATTAAGACCTCCTGAAAGTGTGCGATTAAATCAGTAAACTTTTCTGGCTCTTCATTGTTAATGGATACATTATAAAAGAAATAATTGAAAAGTTTTTGTATCCAAGAATTAATGCATACTCTCTTTTTACATCCAAACATGGTATATTTTTCGTATTAATTAAAGACCTAAAATATACTGATAAAGAGCTAAAAAGAAAAGTATATTAGATAAGTAACGTTTATGATTATGCTTACCAAATCGCTTTTCAAAGTTATGATGAGCTGTTATATATTTAAAGAGAAAATACTTGCCAAGTTTTCATAAATAAAGAAGCTTATTTTAGATTAACGGCAGCAGCAATGGCTCGTTATGAAGATGTTAAAGCACGTTCTCTCACTGGGTTGGCTCACGTTGTAGACACTAGAGCGAAACTAGTGCTTAACATACGAATTGCGCCTATGACAGTTATCATTTCAGAAAATGGAATATTCAATGAAAATAAACCAAATTTGATTGCAGATCTTGGCTTACTTACAATAACTACAATGGAAGATGATTTATTTGTACAAACACCGTTGCTTGCTGATCAAGTAAGTCTTATTCATATTTTTATCCATATATTTGATATAATATGGATATATAAAATACTATTGCTTAGTTATTTTCGCGTTGCTTCACTATGATTGGTTTTCTACTATTCTTGCACTGCACGAAAAGAAATAATGAGCAAATAATTTCCTTGCAGCTTCTTATTGCTTAGTGCATCTAATGGAATAAAATATTACTTTGTTGTGCCTTACTGCTGAAAATTCGATTGTAACGTGATTTTTTATGCGCATTTTTTACAATGCAGGTTTATTTTTATCATGTTAGGATGATCACTTTCGGAGCGGGCTTAAGACGAGGAAAAATGACTCCTTCAGAAATTGGCATGGAAGATTACCATTTTTTCTTGCAGTAATTTGTTACAAGAAGTAGAGCTTCCAACATAATTATTTGCATGATTGTTTGTTAATTTACAGGAAGCAGAGTGTCGGGCGAAGTTGTTTAGTCGTGCTTACGATAAATTTTCTGTGAAACTGACCAATGTGCAGCTGATATTCTCAGACAGCTATCAGAGTGGTATGGATGCGAAATTGGAACATAAATCGAGTTCCCATTTATTGCAACCGACTGGATTGAATGTCGCTTTTCATAAGTCATCTATCGATGATTTACAACTACCGAAGTAAATTTCTATATAAACATTAAGTTTTCCTTCTCTTTTTGAATCGTGAAATGCATTCGTCTGTGATTAAAATGATTTATGCCTAACAGTGTAATAACTCCAAGTAGTGAAATAATAATAGTGTAAATAATTTCTTCTCTTTTTCTTTACGATTGAGAAACTCATAAGAGAAGTTTTATATTTCTTTGTGACTGAATAAAACTGTGTTTAGGATAAGGGTAATGGGTGAATTACCTGATATTATCATAACAATCTCAGATAAACGTTTACTGGAGCTTGTGCAATTGATATTAAGCATTCCCACTCCTGCTCCCGAGAAAGAAATCAGTGCTTTTCGTCCAGCTGAGGTATGCTGTATTATAATTTCGGTTAGAATTTCAGTGTGTATGTTCAAACACTATGTGAACTATTTATTTTTGTAGTTTGAGAAGGCAAGGATCAGAGATCTAGCAATGATGCATGCAATTATGGAGGCCAGTGAAATCTCTGAAGATGAACATCTAAAAGTAAAGAAGAATGACATAGAGAAACAGGAAGAGAAAAAGATTGACATGCAACAAATTCAACTGGAAGTCAATCTTACATTGAAGCAGGTTAGCTATTCTTTTTCTAACTTGATTTTCAAAACTTTTGATATATGAAGTTGCTGGTTTCTTTTGCCGATATTCTTTGGTTAGTAATTAGAGATTTAATAGAAATTGCAATTTATTATACGAAGTTGAAAAAACCGAAGATTTTTCATTCCTTCAAATCTTGTTTTTACAGGTCCAAATTGTCATTGGCACTCCGGATGCAGTATTTTTGTCCATTCAGATTAAATCTTTGGGTTGTGGTTTGCAGATGCGTACATTTGACATGGTTGCAATGGCTTATTTAGGTGATTTAACAGTTGAACAGCCGCAATATAAAAGTTTGATTCCCGAGCGTAATACGTTATTTGTTATTGATAACACTTATAACAATGATCAAAATTTGCTTCAGTTCAAGTATGTACAGGTTAGCGTTTCCCATATTTTACACGTTCTGTGAGGGTATTAGCTGCAATTGTTCCCATCTAATTACAGTGGCGTTGAATGATGGTTAATGGTTAAGAGGAAGTCATATAGAGCATTTTTTTCGTAAACAATGAAATTTTCATTAATGAACATTAATCAGTTTATATCTTTACAGCTAAAATTAAATCATTTACACGTAAGCACTTTTAGGCAAACAAGGAAAGTCCATTTTTCGCAACTGATTATAATTCTATGGAACAGGCAATCAATATTTCTTTCAAAACAATGATTATATCACTTCACCAGGTGTACTTATTTTTATTATAGTAGTCTTAGATTCGGGAATATAATCATATTTTTTGGTAATTAGGATTGCAAAGAAATATGTGTGATTAGTGTTGTTAAGCAGAGTTGTTAAAGAATTTAAAAAAATTAATTCCTAAAATTAAAGGTAATTACAGTTACATTTAAGGATGCCATGATTAGTCTGAAAAAATATTTTGAAACACTTCAAGAAAAGATTGCTGAATTGCAAAATCGAGACAAACCGGCACAAGATCATGATGAAGCTGACGCCGGAGTAACTATCAGTGATGTTCCATTACTTCACGAGAAGAAAATGCTAGTTGCTCGGTCTTCAACTCAGCAAAGGTTGGACTCAACTATTTCTCTTTCTTACTCTTATTAACTTACTGATATTTTGGAACACTTACTAATGTTTTGGAGCATTTGATGATGTGTTCATAAAATGAAAGCATGCTGATAACATTGAAGAAAGGGGATAGTTTTATAGCAAGAAAAGAAAATTCTGGTATCACTGATGTCATTTCTTAATTGTTAATTGAGGGATCACTTTTAATAAAAATTATAAGCAAAAAAAGACATATGAATTACTGGAAATAATATTTTGCAGCTTGGCCAGATTTTCTGCTTCTGAATCATTAGGATTAAATCATGCAAGGCGTGAACGAGAGTTGGCACAGACACGAAATGATTTTGTCGTGAAATTGCATATAAATGCTGTTTTTGATTCTTTGTCGGTCTATGTCGGTTCAACAAAATGCTTAGATACGGCCCTAAGCATCACTGGTGTGAGAGTCGCTATAACAATGCGTATGGTTTGTTTTAGAATTCATTTAAAAAAAACTTCATGGTTTGATTGACATTTAGGATAATATTTACATTTTGTTCGACAAAAACGTTAAGCATTTTTTGATGACGGATGAGATTTACTTCTAGCTTTTACTATATGCACTAAGTTTTTTACATATATATAATCCTGGACTAATTATTGAAAAATGTAGAGAACAATGGAGATGGAAGGTGGAGTCAAAACAGTAACAATGGAAGACCGAACTGGAACAACAATTCACAAACATTTACTCACACTTTGTGAAGAAGACAGAGAGATGTTATCATTTGCTTTTAAACAGTACAATCGTACTGATGCTGAGAAGAAGCATATGCAACCTTCTGATCTCGATTTTTTCATTAAAGGCAGTTTTGCCCGTATTCGTTTCGTGCTTCTCTTCCTTTGGCTTGAGAGAATGAAGGTAAGTTATCTTTCCTAGTTTGAATAAAGTTCTGCAGATCCTATAAACTACATTTTTCGAAGTGTAACACCATTGTGATGCCTTGTTTTGCTTCGAAGGCATTTTTGTTATATGTTATTTTTCGGCTTTGATTCGGGATTTAATAGAAAATAATCCCTAAAAATTTATCTTATGTTTTTTTTTATCGTTTTTGATACCTTTGTATTAATTCATTATGTTAACTTTCAGCGTTTTGCTGTTCCATTTCAAGCTGAAGCAGCACAAGTTGCAGCGCAAGCGCAATCATATGCATCTGAAAAGGCATCACAGGCTGCACAAAAGATTAAACATCTTATGGAAGAATCACCTTTGAGGATTGGTTTGGATATTGAACTTGAGGCACCGACAATTTTGGTACCAAAGAACTCTACGTCGTTGAACGCCCTCTTCATTGATTTCGGTGCGTTTATGTTCAATTATATGTTCTGAAGGTTATGATAAAATTCACTGTAAGTTGTGAAAATGTGATCATAGCGTTTTTAATGTAATCTGTGGGAGCATACGTTAGACGTTAAAAAACTTCATTTGAACAGGAAAATGCTGAAATTGAAGGGCTTTTCTGTAGACATGTTCTTAAACAGAAGTTTTTTAGGCAGGCTTACTGCTGTCAATTCAGTCTCAGCAGCGCAACATGAGCAGAGTGCAATTATTGATTCGATGCAAGTCAACTTAACTGACTTCTGCTTTGGCATGTAGGTTTGCATTTTTTTTTTCTACTGCTTAAAAAGTATCGTAGAGCGTTTTCATTTGGGATAAGGAGCTTTTGGTGCAGAGAGAGGGAAAATAAAGAAAGGTAAAGAACTAACAGAGAATAAGATTTTTAGATAAAATTTTCAAGTCCCGGAAAGCTGCTGCCGAAATCCTATACTTAGTATTCTGAAGTATTAGAGTTGCAGCTTTTGTTTCCTTTCGGTAATTGATGAAGCCCTTTCAGTAAATAAAGTTTCAGCTCACTTCTTTCGGAAAAAGATGCAGAAGTGTTATCCACGTGTCAGATTTTAAAGCCAATCACATTTTCACTATTAATTTATCGGAATTTGTCTTTTGAATGGTACAAAACAGCTCCACAAATGCTTGTTGACGCTCACTTACCCATTATTGAGGTAATGATTTTTTTTCTAAATAGGAACCAGTGTCTAAATTATTCATGTCTTTTGTCTCTTTTAAACTTTTTTTCTTTAGATTTTTTATTGATAATTATACATCAAAATAAATGTTGCTGGTAATCTTGGTTCTTAAACGTTTTCGGTGTTCTTGACAAAATTTCTGTGAACTTATCCAAATAAAAAATTGACCCTACCAGTTTTTTACGAAATGATAGTTTTCTTTTAATTTACGGCAAAGAACATGTATCTTATATGTTATGTTGTTCTGTTGAATGAATGCACAATGTTTTATATAATGTAAAAAGCAATTATTTTTTTTTTTGTAAAAAACAGTCTTTTTATAGTCCTAAATTGTAGATAGGCATGACAGAGGAAGATTATGCGACAATACTGAAGACACTTAGTGGCAACTTGGCAGAGGGAAGCGAGTTATCATCGGCGTCATCATTATCTGTGAATTCTTCAATTCGACGAAAAACTCTTGAGAGGAGAAGTCAGGAGTCTAACGAAAAAGCTGCATCAGAATGTAATGGGAGACCACTGAGTGATTCCAAAGCTAAATCTTTTGTTTTCTGTTTCAAACTGGACGAAATTTCTGCACTCTTATATCGTGGTTCCTCAGATTTGGTCTGTATTTACAGATGATTTTTCATTTTAACATAGTGTAATTCTTTTTCAGAAAAATGAAGATTTGTTAATTATTTTGAATGAAGATTCTTTTGCTAATAATTTGTTTGGCAAGTTCACTCTATTGTTGGTTTTCCTTCATTAAGATATCTCTGCTGTTTTGCTTGATAAGCACTGGAAAATACGTTTAGTGAATAAAACTGTATATATTCATTTTTGTTGTATCAGAATCTAGTGATAATTATCATTATTTAGGAGAACTCAAAAGGTGAAATCGCTCGAAAGACTACCGCTGGTTTTGCATCTGTGAAATTAAAAAAAATTAGATTAAGTGGCTCGAGAGCGGAGAATGGTGAACTGGATATCGTTGTTAGTCTGGAAGTATTTGTTATGGAGGATGAAAGAAGCGAAAAAACCAAAATACGACGATTATTAGATAAAAAGGTGAATTAACTTTTGTAGTGGTTGTAATCCATGATCTACAGGTTGTAGTCCATGATCGAGATTTTTAAACATATACTTTTTGTAGTATTGCTCTTGATTTTAAAAAGAAATAAAAATTATTAAATTGAAACAGGCATATTTCTAAAACTATTTGCTTTTTTATTGTTTATCATTTCTTTCTTTTTATTTTTCGATAATCGGGAATAAGCAAATTCTTTAAGAGATTTCGAAAATATTTCAATATATCGTTTTGATTATTTACAGCCTGATAGAAGTGGAAAAATCCACAATGAATTTGTTGCTGCTCGTTACCAGACTAGTGCAGCAGGAGATAAAATTAGTTACTTTCTTTTCTATTTATCATCTTGCTTAATTTGATATGTATATCAGATTTCTAAAGAACTGACCGACAAGCTGTTCCAGTATTTTTTGTTCTACCTGAACACTTTATAAAATACGCGGATAAGAGAAGCGTCTTCAGAGTAATTTCTGTCAGTAATTTGTAGTGAAATAAACTAGTTGAAAAGCTTTCATATTTTTTTACTTTGTCTTATTGTCTTCAATATTAAATAAATCTGATATTTTGCAGTTGCCTTCTCATCATCGGCTTTCTTCCTACGACTTTGTCCAGAATTTCTAGGAGCACTGATGAATTTTTTTACGGTGAAAAAAGCACAGGAGGAGTTAGTAAGAGAGGTTGAAAAAGTGAATATTCCAAATATTGCGCAAAATAAGGAAAAAGTAGAAACAGTTCCACCAAGAGGTTAGTTTGCACGGAAAAAATTAGTTTGGAAAGCTTTAGTAGGCTTTTTTTGATAAGTTTAAGTAGTTTCGTTGTTATAAAATTGTCAGACCTACTTCAAATACTCTTTGCATAAAACTTCAAATGTTGTTTAGAAAACCATTCGCTATATATTTAAAATAAAAGTTGAGAGTTTTGACTAATTGTTTACAGGCACAGTGACAATGAACTGTACAATGCATGAAGCAGAAATTATTCTGATAGATGATGCTGTCAGTCCTGAGAATTCCCAAGCGCTAGTTCTGTCGTTTAACGTCGATCTTAAGGCAAAGCCGGTAAAATAATACTTTTTCGTGTTTCATGATTAAGTTGAAATCATGCGCATTCTTGTCCTCTGTTCTTGGGAAAGAATACTTGTAGTTTGAAGTTGACTGAGTCAACTAGTACAAATATTATAACGTTGTTTAAACTTGAAGTAGAGGTGAAAATTTGTATCTTCTATTTTTTTTATGTGGTATATAAAAGATTTAGATTTTATTTGTAGGATGGTGAGAAGCAGGTTATGATTGGTGGCATTAAAAATTTGCAGATTATAAGCACTTATTATTTGGAGTCGAAATGTGACCAAACTCCTTATCAGGTAGTTGAGAAACTTTATCAAATCGAGACTGAAATAGAAATTCATGCTTTTAAAATGATATTTTGCCCTTTTTAGCTCGCTTTGTAATAGTTTGAATTGTGCTTGACTATGCTTGACAAAAGCAAAGCTATCTTTTTTATGTTTCCTAACATTTCAAGCAACATTTCAGGTATTAAAGCGCACTGATATCGATGTTCACTTAACAACGGAACAAAAAACATTGTCTGAAAATTTTGTAGTACATATTGGACAATTATATCTAAAAGTATCTCCTGCAATAATCCGTTTGCTAAGTGCTGTTTTTTCGGCTTTTTTATCAGCAGCTAATGTTAAGGTAAGGAAACATTGAACATTTTTTCTTAAAATATTTGTACTAATTATAATCTTAATATCTGATTATCAGCAGAATACAAAGCAAATAATAAATGAGTGGGATGATAGATAGTATGTAAGCATATGTCCTCTTCTTTTGAAGTAAAGATTCTATAGGAAGATTCGCTTACTACGCGGAAGACAGTGCTTAAAAAGTACCCAAATTATTGGGAAAAACGTAGAATCGATAGGAACAAGCATTGGTGGTTCAACGTAGTGGAGGAACAACAAGAAGATTTTGAGTACGCAGTGGATATTGCCGCTTTTATCAGTCATGAACAACAGGTAGTTTTGATAACTGCAATTTTCTCAGGGAACTCTAAAAATGTATGCAAATAATAAATAATTTTGAACAAAATTTTCTGTGATATTTGCTCCTAATGTATGAGAGAAAATTTAATAATCAGAATGAAAGGAGATAAGAGTGAGGAAGAGACAGCAAAATGAGAAGACTATGTATTAATAACCTGTCCAAATTATTGTAGGAATCATTGATTTCTTCAGTGTTATTTTGCCTATTTTAAATTTCTTCGTTTTTAATAATATTTGTGATGTGTAGGGAACTATTATAATGGATTCGCTTATCATCACTTTGGAAGCCGGTATGGGTAATAGAACGGTACCAGTAGTACTTTTGGAAAGTTCGACAGTGATCGCTTTATCACATTGGAGTACATTGTTGGCTATTGATGCTGACGTGCAATTCCAAGTAATTTTGTCATTTAATCAATTTAATCTATTCCTTATCGCAAAATTTGCCTGATTTTTACGCAAACTTGCATTTGAAACATTACATTTTTTTTGAAAAAAAAAACAAAAAGTTAATAAAAATTTTTATTCTTTTTAGTTTTCATTCCATTAATTTTTGCAGTGAATGGACATATTTAATTTGCATTTTAGATTTCATATTACAATGAAACGTTTTGCGTGTGGGAGCCAATAGTCGAACCGGTAGAAGTAGGCGATAATGTCTGGAGGAGCTGGGCTTTAAAAGCTGAGGTAAGAAATCATAAATTTTACTTGTTGTTACTATTATTTTATGTCTTGGCTTATTTTTTAACCATCATTTTCTATATTATTCAAAACAGTGTATTATCTTCTGTTCATTGAGAGCATGATACGGCATCCTTAAAAGTTGAAAAGAAGTTGCTTGGAATTTGTAGAAATATGGGATGAGTTTACACAGAAATATTGCTTCCATGCGGAACAAAAATCTTAGCTATATTTCAGAATATTTGTGATATAAAAAAGTAAGTGATATTAAGCTTATAATGTATCAGGGAGAAGAGCGTATTATAAAATAACATAATCTTTGCAGTTGCGAACTCATAATGGAGATGAGCTGTCAGTAAATGGTGCACCATCATTACCACATAAAACAATTAGTGTGAAAGCATCAGAACTGCTTAACATAACAATAACAAAATCGCTGATTTTGTTATCTTATCATCTCATGGATTCTTTTGAGAAAGCTGCGAAACTGATTTCACCGCCTGTAGGACGAACTTTCCCAGGCGATAGTAAGTATTTGGTGTTCAACAATGCTGGCATTTCGATCAAAATTGGTAACACTGAAACAATGATTGTAAGTAATATCGGAATTTATATTTACTTACTATCGGAATTTTTCACTTATGTACCTTTCATGTAATTTCTATATCTTTCTTTACTTATTTATTTATTTTTTTCTGATCTTTATTTTTTTTTTTTTAATTTTATGTATTTATTTCCTAATTTATCGAATTTTTTTACAGTGGACATTGATATTGAATATAAATAAGAAAATACATTTGTGTTCTTTCTATGGGAGATATTTCTAATTTATTTCGGTTGTTTCGTTTTTTACTCTTTTAGCTCAAAATAGTTTTTAGATCAATGTTGATGGGCTACCGGTTGACGCAATGCCAGGCACTTTCGTCGACTTAAGTGTACCTGTTGATCCTAATGAAAAGATAGGCCTTACACAGAGTCAAAGTACAAAAAAAGCAGAGCTATGCCTCATTTTTGATGAAATGGATGCAGAAAGACATGTAAGTTTTTCCTGCGGTTTATCTTATTCGTCTTCAGCATCACCGGATTACCATTATCATGTTTACGAGATAGTTTTATATATTCAACATTTTTTAATTTTTGGAATATAGGTAAATATAATGAGATCTGAATCGAGAACTTTTGAACTCCCAATGAAAAGTAATGATGGAAAGCAATGGAAGGTGGTTGTAGAAATAAAAGTGGAAAATATGCGACGACTTATTTACCTCCATTCTACAGTGCAAGTATGAGTTTACCAAACTTATAAAACATTTAGTTATCGTATAACACGAAATGTTCTAAAATGTCAGTTGTAACCCAAGTTAGATTTTCTTAGCGGACTCAAAAAACATGTCCTTTTTGCTATATACATTTTATTTAGGTTATGACGATTGTATATTTCTTTCTGTTTCTAAGGAAATTGAAAACCAACTTTCTAATAATCATGGTATATGTTTCTGACTGCAGTTTGTGAATCATCTCGATATACCTTTTGAAATTCATTCAATGCGTGATGGAAGACTTGATTTCTGTGGTATCGCAGAAACGGATAGTGAACCACTTGATATTGCTCTTCCATTATTGTATACAGCCACTGGAGAATTGTTTATCAAACCTCAAGATGATGCGTTGGTTTTTCTGTGTTTCTTTAATTTTTTTCTTGAGATTACTGTTTGCTGAGAATCTTTATTATTTCAGTTATGAGATGAGCAATGAATCAGTTTGCTGGAATAAGTTTGAAGACAAGGCGCGATACATAGTACGGTGCGATCTGTCAGAAGACATGAAACAGGGCTTGTTTGTAGCTCTGATTGTTGAAGAAATACCATTGAAAGCAGAAAGAAGCAGAGATTTAGACGATATAAGTTATATAGTGCACATCTTTTCACCTCTCACCCTGCATAATTTCTTACCTATTGCTCTACGACTCACTTCTCCGGTAAGCTATGTTGAATCAGTCTAATTTTCGATGTATATTAATTGTCGATTGCAATAGAAAGACATCCCGAACGTACGCTCCTTATCAAAACAAATGTTTTCCATCTACAAAAAATACTTGTTACCTGAATTAGTTCGTTTAAGGAATGTTTGGAAAGAAAATTAAATAGCTAAATAATGATCGAAATTAACACTTAGTCGATTTTAGATACAGAAAGAGCTGTTTGGTGGTGAAGAAGTTTCATTAAACGTCATACCTGGGCAGAACCTCAATTTTGAAGTACCTTTAATATTGATCATTTCTTTGTGTGTCTAAGTATTCGGCTGACAAGTTTTTTAATAAGTGGCTAAACTAACTGCAGTATTTACTAGGTGGATTATCGTGGAGATCTTTATGTAACAGAGATGCTTTTCCCTGTGGAGCACCAGGATTTAATGGTCATTACTCTTACATCCGGTGAAAAATTTCTGGTAAGTATAATTTTATTAGCCGTAGGTGGCTCCTTTCAGAATATTTAAAGGTACAAAAAGTTATAGTGGATTAATTTTAATTTGATAAATGCAAGTTAAAAAATAATTTGTTATATTATAGAATCTTGGTGTTCACTGGACAGTCGCTCATCGTAAACTTGATGCTGAAGTGTACGCACCCTATTGGTTCATTAATAATACTGGAAGAACTGTGAAATTTACGGTAGTGTTTTTTATACTTTGCACCATTTCCATTTCGCTTTTAGCTATTTTACAGAAAGCATAAAAAGCTAGGGTTTACTAAAACCAAGTTATCCGCTTCCATATTTGAAGCGTTTTTTATAACGAACTTGGTTACTGAAGATACATATTTGCTTCTTTTTTGTTTCTTATTGCAATTTTATTAGTGAGACAATTAATCCTATTTAGGAAAGCAGTGAAGGTATAATTGAAAAAACTACTAAATGCGTACCATGTCAGAAGAGTGGAATGGAAGGACAGGTACGACAATTTATTCCTTTTTCTGCACTAGCATCTCATTCCGTATAGAATTTATATAAATATGTGACGTTCTGTGTTTTAATTTTAATTGCATAATAGGAACTATTCAGAAAACACTGAATTGTCAGTTGCGAGTTTTAATTGATAATTTCATTACTTTTTCAGCAGAACCTAGTATTTAGAATATGACTTGATTAATAAGAATTATTTCCGAGTTCATTTTTATAGTAGGAAATAATTTTATTTGTAATCTCATCTTCTTTCATTAGACTGAGCAATAAATGTGAATGTGAGAAAATTGGAAGTGATTAGGACTTTTTCGTTCATCTTGTAAATATTCATAATTTTTTGTTTTTATAGCTTAATTCATATTATGGGAAATTATGCACACTTCTTGTATCGACCTATATTTATTTTTGCAGTAGTTTTTTCGTGAATTCAATATTTTGATTTAAACACTGTTAGGACTGCGCTGATGAGATCATTTTGAAACTTATTTGTATTTGAAATCTCGATTAACCTTTACCCAACTAGATCGGCTGTGAAATTTTTAATTATCAACAATGTAATGAGCTATCGATCTGTCGTAGACGTGTAACTTTCCTTTCAGCTTATTGTGCTTATCTATGTTTTAGTATTCTGATGCGATAATGCAGGAAGCGTTCAGCGAGCCGGCTTTGCTTCCACTGGATGCCAAGGATTTCTTATCCAAAAAAAAGGTGACCATTCTTGTAATGTTCGGGAGGTGTTCGTTCTGTCAGTAATAACATAATATTTAAATGCAGATATTGAATGTTTTAAGACTCAGATGGCTGATCTCCGGAAGCAAGCAGGAAGCCTCCTGATATGCCATTTTGAGTTATTTTTTAACATGAGAATGATTTTTCTCTAAACATGTCCATAGGACGAATTATTCTTAGAAATACGACTGTTCATTCAATTTAATTTGCTCCTATTATTCGTTACAGTCACATTTAATAAGATGTGTCTTACTCGAAACTCTTATTTGTTGTTTTAATACAGAAGTTGGACGTAATTTGTCAATATCTTTTTGTTTATTGAATTTTAATTTTCTAGGTAAAATCAAAATTCTAGGCAAGGTTATCACTGTTCGGGAACTATTGGACAAATGAATTTCCACTCGATGCGGTTGGAAATGCGGGACGTATTAGTTGTAAGGATGAAAGCAGTAGTGAGCAAAGTATTTCATTGCAAATAAGTATGTGTCAGTCGGGTTTGACAAGGGTAATCACATTCTTACCTTTCTATCTGCTTCACAATCATAGCCGGTTTCCTTTTGAAATAAGAGAATTTGGAACGCAGAACTGGATTTTGGTTACGTCTCAAGCAGTAAGTTTATTTTTTCATGATAAAATTTGAAATATTTCCATAGAACACAGATTCTTATTGCTTTTCTGTGGATATACATTCACTTTATACATTCATTTCTATCAGACTTAATTAATGTATTGCTTTTGATTGTAGGGTCAGTTTTGGTTTATATATTTATTTTGTCATAACCTCTCTCCGTTTCTGGGATTGATTTTATCTCTGCTTCAAAATCGAAAAAATTTGAGGATTTTTTTTTACAGTGTATCGGTTTTTGGCCATCTCAAAAAGAAAGTCGGAAATATGTTGTTGCGAGATATGGTGGTACAGTCGAGGAGTCAATACTATTTCCGATCACTGAAAGTTTTGAAGGATTCTGTAAGATCGACAATGATGTAAATTTATTTCTTCGCAAGTTAAGGAAAGGCATCCTGAGTGGTGTATTCGAGTTTGACTTTAGTATATGTTTCTCATAAATTTATAATAATAAAGACATTCATTAGTATTATTAACTACATTTCTACGTGGAAGAATATATTTTATGTCTTTTTACCTCTACCAATATTAAGTTATAGTATCTTGGTGTATATGTAACTATAACAATCTGCGAATCGTCTTCCATTATCAAACTTGAATCATTTGAACCGGGTATGGCTCCCGCTATCATAATGAATGCTACGAAAAAATCGGTGGATTTTGGTCAGAAAGGTTACGATTTTTTCCTTCTTTTCCATTTTTATCTTTGTCTTAACAGTTTCATATTAATATTTTCACCGTTTTTTCCACTCAAAAATTCGAATTCGAATTTGTAGGAACTCAGTCAAAGAAGACACTCGGTCCATGGGAAAGCTGTGCATTTACATGGACAGATGTGATTCATGATCGTGAACTGGAATGGAAAAGTGGTGATGCAAGCCATTCGGATGATTTAATCCGGAATACATTTGAAGATTACCGACCATCTAATTCAGATTGTACTCGTTATTACTGGGTTTGTTTAAAAACCTCTCCACTAAAATTTAAGTGAAAATTTTCTATTTCTTTCGCTTTCATCTATCTTTTCTTTTCTATGTGTGGGAAAAAAAACCATAGTATTTTAGATAAAATAAAAAATCTAAAGAAATAAAAGAAATGGGACAATTTTCTAGACTGAATACAGAAACTTTTTTGTGTCACTTCAAGTATTTTGCTGATTGGAACCAATTCTTGTATATATGTTTCCACTATCTCCAATTTCCTCTTTTGATACAACGGTTTTGCTTTTTTTTTTTTTATGGACTTAAAAGTTTGTGAACCACATTTTTGTATAGGTGTCATTTTTGAATGGACGCCAACGTGTATATCTGTTCACGGATGATCTGGCAGTAATGACTACTGCACACGAAGCTTATGAAATTGAACTTCCTACTTTTTCTGTTGAAATATCTCTGCAAGGTATTGGCATTTCCATAGTGGACAATTTTAAAACTGAAGAAATCGCATATTTGTGCATTGCATCATCAGCTATTATTTGGGAGCAATTCGTTAAAACTCGATACAAGTTTGTTTCTTCTAAGAATTCTTGAAAATTTGGAGGATTAGCACCTAAGTTGTGCAGCCTTGTTTTCTTACCATACATTTTGTTTATACTGAAAATTGTATTGCTCAAATGAATATAAGTTTGCAATACTGCCAATTTGTTTCATGTGTTTTTAGATTTTGCTTCTTAAATCATTCAAATTTCTTGGTGCAGATGTCGCAATAATAATTACATAACAAATTACGAATTTTTAAGAAAGCGATCATTTCATGTTAAGCGCTAAGGAACATTTAGTTAAATAATCAAACAAATCGTTTTGTTGGTAATGCTTCAGTCGACTACATTAATAAATAAGCAAAATGCAGAACATATAAAAACATAGTTATTACTTGTACTTTTAATACTCAGTTTGAAAGATATTTGTTTGTTCTGAAAGTTTTTGAAAATCCTTGGTACGATCACCACGTATTTCTAGACCATTCACAATTAAACAGATGGAAATAATCGAGCACGCTTATCAGATATGGCTTCCAGGCCGTTCAGAAGAAACAGTAATGGTGGACAAGTTGGAATTTGATTTCATGCATATGAAATTAAAAAAACAAAAAGATTGGGTATTCTTTCATGCATTCCTAGATATAAGCAATTTAATTTGAATATAAAAAAAAATGTAAAATTTCTTTTGATGTCTTTATTTAACATCGAAGGCTTTTCAGGCTGACATAAGGCGACAATTCCAAATTGGACTTTGGATGCAGTATAGGCAAACTCCGCACCAATTACAGTTTCATGTGAAGGTACACTTGCATTCTTTCTTGTGTTTTTCGTTTTAGTTTTTTTATCCCTATGTTTTATATAATTTTTAACAAATAAACATCATGATATTTTAATGATCAGAAACCACTATTTCAATGTAATTTTGTCAGATATCCCAACAAGTTGAGGAACAGAAACCTATTGAGTTTCGGGAGAAGAATAAACTTCTTGTATTTGCGTTATCCTTCGTGTTATAAATTTGCTCCTTATTAACGTCCTGTAATCCTGAATCTTACACAATTCAAAAAAAGAATGTGTTTTGAAGTATTTCCAAATTTTATTATTTTCTATTGTTTACTTATTATTTATTTGCTTATTAATGTTTAGCTTAATCATCTACAAATCGATAATCAGTTACCAGCATGTATATTTCCTTGCATACTCTCAATCGTACCACCACCAAGATCTGTCGTTCAAGAAAATGGTAATGGAAATAATTCCTACACTTTCAAAAACTGTTAATGTAGATGATTTTTATTTTTATAAGATCTAATGTAGAAAAGCTATTCTGCAGACTCTTATTTTGATTATGATTATGGAGATAAAAGAAAATGGGATAATTTGATTATTTTACTGATTTTACTGATAACCTACATTAATAGAGTAGATTTTTTTTGGAGATTTAATAGATTTGATTTTTTTCCAAGGAATTTTCAGCTCCAAAATCTTTCTGCGAATTGAGCTACATACGACGAGAATCAGAACACAGTAGGATTGCTCAAATAAAATATCTTCATCTTTTGGTGCAGGAGTTCGCAGTGCAAGTTGACCAAGGCTTTATGAACGCAATGCTGGAATTGATATCTTCTCAAGTTGATAGTAAACCATATACGGTTAGAGTCTTTTTTTCTTTTTGGAAGGCATAAGAGTACTTCTTGCTTTATTTTGCTACCATAATTCTATATACACAAAAGAAGTGTCAAATGTTTTTGTTGAACTTGTACCTTTTGTTCATGTGCCTGATTGTGCTTTCTTGGATTCTCCATAAAGAATATTTTATTTCTTAAAGTCTGGTCACATTGGAAATTTATGTAGTGTGTAAATAAACTTTACTGTAGTGTAGAATGCAGAATAATATTTGCAAACTGAAATAGAATAAAGCGGTTTATTGATTTTTTTGAATTGTTTCATTGCAGAAGGAAGCTTTTGTAAGAGATTTTGAAATGACGAAAAATCAGTTGGAAGTTATTGCTGGAATGACAACAGCTTCTCAACAGGCAGCATATTATGAAAATTTGCATATCTCGCCACTCATGGTATACACAATTTTTTCACGTATTTTAAGATATTTTGTTATATTTTAATAATTCAAAAAAGTTCCACTATAAAATTTGATTGTAAAGCGCAGAAGTGAGTTAATTATTTCAGGAAGAAAACTGAAGAACTTGTGACTTTATTATTTCAGATAATAGCAATTAATGTAATGTTTGCAGATACATTTGTCATTTTCACAAGGTGGTAATTCTGGTTGTAAGCAACTAAAGAGTAAAGCTTTGAAATCAAAAGAAGCCGTTCAACTTCCAGTCCAATCTGAATTTATCAATGTCTTCTTGAAGAGCGTTGGTGTGACAGTAACGGAGATTCAAGATGTTGTTTTCAAGTAGGCATTTTTTCAAATTTTTGATTTTTTATGAAGTGTCGAATCTCTTATTGAATTGTCTTTTTTTTATATGCATATTTCGAATATTTATTCTAGTTATTATGAACATTGACTTTAATGCATGGAGTAGAGACTTGTAACAAGAACTTTGACAATTATTAGCACTTCCACTTGATGGAAGAATCTAGGATTCTACGATGAAGGTGGAATGGGATTCATTTCAAGATAAAATAAAAATTATCCAGATGTAAAAATTATCATCAATCTTCTTAAGGATGGGACAAATTGAAAAGCTACAATCGTTTGATTGATATTTCATGTTATATTATTCCTGACAAATAAAATTTGTGGTGCTTAGGGATTCGAATTTTCAGCAATTTTTTTTTTTTTTTTTTATAGACTGGCGTTTTTTGAGCGGAAATATGCTTTCTATACAGCCTCTCAATTGAAAGGTGAAATAACAGGGCATTATATGTCGCAAATCATTAAACAGCTTTATGTGCTTGTTCTGGGTCTCGATATTCTGGGAAATCCGTTTGGACTTGTTCGCGATCTTTCATCTGGAGTGCAAGATTTCTTTTATCAACCGTTCCAGGTTATCTTATCTTTGTATTCTTATGTCCCAAGAATTGTAATGTAGATTTCAGTCATGAGATTCTTGCATTTATTTTTGTGGTAGAAATTTTGTTTTACAAAAACTTTTTGATGAACAAATGGGGAGCTCTATTTGCTGATATCACTTAACCCTTTTTTTAAAAAAAAAATAATTTAAAAAGTTACCCAATGAAGGCAATAAAGTGTGCCTGTTTACGCCGAAGAAAGTAGGATTCTACATTGGTAAAAAGGGAATTCACTTCAAGAAATCAGTGTGATCACTGATTGTTTTGTTTTAAGGTTTTTGAAAGTGTTGCTAAATGTTAAATTTTGTGTTAACTATAAGAATATTAAAAAAAAAAAAAAAAAAGGAAATCATAATTCACACGTTGGAAAAAACGCTTTAGGGAGCTGTTAAAGGACCAGAAGAGTTTGCTGAAGGAGTCGCTTTGGGTGTTAAAGGTCTTGTTGGTGCAACAGTTGGCGGTGGAGCTGGAGCATTCTCAAGAATTGCTGGTACTCTAGGAAAAGTATATTTCTTTTTTTTTAAATCTATTTTCGTGAAAATTTTGGCATTGGAAGTGTTCTGATTGGATTGGTAGTTCAGGATTTATAGTCAGTAATGTCTAATATTCTGAACAAGTGCAAGACTGTAGGTTTATGAGTAAATTTGAAAACACTATCTTTCAAAATACCATATTTAAAGTTATCAAACAGAGTTCCTGTAGTAAATTTTCATATGTGAGATTATGGTTTTGAAACAAAAGAACGAACTACATTTTTATTTCCATAAAAAATACAATTTCTAGGGTGTAGCAGCATTAACTCTTGATGAAGAATACCAACGCAAGCGGCAGCTGATGATGAACCGCCGTCCAAGGACATTCGGTGAGGGTGTAGCTCGCGGTGCTAAAGGTGTTGGACAAGGTTTATATGATGGCATCGCTGGTGTTGTTTTCAAACCACTTGCAGGTCTGTTTTATTCTTGTGCATTGCAATGCGATGATGGTTTTAATTCCTTATTCATGTTTGTTTCGATTGGAGCGAAGTCCATTCCCAAAAATTTATTTGCATGAAAACATATCGAATAGTTCAGAAGTTGTGTTATTTGATATTTTCAATTAGCAGATCAGTTGTTTCACAGTTAATTTTAGGCGCTCGAAGTGGAGGAGCTGGTGGTTTTGCGAAAGGACTTAGTCTCGGCTTAGTTGGTATAGTTACGCGCCCTCTATCTGGAGCTGTTGATTTTGCTAGTAGTACTTTAGATGCTGTGAGATCGTTAGTTTTTTTATGGAATTGTTTTCTAATGCTGTCTTTTAAAATGAATTGCCTGCCTGTCAACTCTTTTCATGCAGTGCTCTAGTTTCTAGTTAAATTTGTCGTCAGTAAATATCGTTGGAATATGAGTACTGATGATCAAATCACTAGAAATTCGGTATCTTTTACTGCGTTTGCGCCATTTTTTATAGGTTTTTTTGTTAGTACGTTCTTTGAACTGAAGGATACAACATTAAGAAATGTTATAAATATGTACGGTTGATGTATTAAAATTTAGAATTTTAGTGCGACGGTTGGAACTGATGAAACGAAGCCATTGCGTCCATCACGGGTTATATTTTCAGACAACATCGTAAGACCATACAGCCAGAAGATGGCTATCGGAGCTCAAATATTTCGTGTAAGCTTAGGATGAAGTTTCTTTGCTCTGAATTCCATTTTCATTATTGTAATTAAATACCTAAATAAAAGACTGCTTTTCCTTGATGATAGTATGTAGACCTTCCTAATCGGTGTTAATTTAAAACTTGTTTATAACGAACATGAAAATGATGTGTGTCAACTCAACCATATTTCCATGCGATATATTTAAGCGAATAATCCCTCATTTTTATTGTTCACACCGTGTTTTTTATTTAGTTAAGTTTGTTTTACGATAGAAAAGTAGTGAGCAGAAGAGCAGTGAATAGTTGAGCAATATATAGCAATTTAGTTTTTTGGAGAGTGATTTTGCCGTAATAAAGTGCCATAAATTGTCAACAATAAATGTTGAATGTTCAGGAAGCTGATAATGGTTCCGTGGCCGACACTGATTACTTCTTGGCACATGCAGCAATTTCTGAGAAGAGCCTATTTATTATCACAGATAGGTTGGGATTTCAAGTTGTTTGGTTAACTAAGTTCATTTTTTATCATTTCCAAAAAATATGATTCTGGGAATTAATAGAGTTTGAATGCTAGCTGCAGTTTTTGGAGTGTTAAGTGATGTGCCTTTCACTACAATCAGAAATTTTTTAGACCTAGAATGAAGCATTGAGCTATTGGACAATCATCAAGGAAATTATAATTTTGGATGAGTGATTTTTGGTTTGGTACAGTTAAATCGGTTTTTACATTAATTATATAAGATGATTGCAGGCGTGCAATGAATGTAAGAAAAAGTGATATAGTTGGTTCCTGGAATATTGAATGGCAAATTTTATACACAGAAATGAATAGACCTACACTTTCGGGTAAAACGATCCTAATTGATTTACGAAAGAAGCAGAAAGGTTTCCTCAAATTAAGCACGTTAGGTGGAAGAGTGGTCGAATTAATAGAGCAAGCGTCTGCATCGGTTAGTATTTATTCTCTTTTAAGTTGGAATTTCTATTAATTATATAGAACGTCTTTGTTCATGAATCTTTTGTAGAAACTTCAGAGGAAAGAAAAAATAGAAGGTAAAATAAAAAATATCTTGGTAAATGGACAAAACCATCTAGAATTGTAATACCAACTGAATACTGAGTGCACTTTTCATTTGACCTTGTTGAATTAGTTAAAGAATCCTGAAATACTAACAGGATTCTTTTTTTACTTGCTGCAGTAGCAATATGGTCTCAGTTTTTTTTTCTTGTTCTCTGTAAGAACTAATCTATTAAGTAAATTTTACACAACTTCTTGTTTTACTGATGCTACTTTCAGGAAATATACAACAAATTACTGGAAGCTTATGAAATTGAAATTGGTGCTAATTAAAGAATGTGTTCCACTTACATGTTTGTCCTTAAATGTTTTCTATCATATATCTCGTTGCAGAAATTGTAAACGCCTATATTTCACAGTCTGTGCTATGGAAACAATATTATATCGAAGATATAATTTTAATTTAATAATTGCTCTTGTTTATTTGTATATCATTTCTTGATATATCTACAGCGAATTGCTTGATTCCATATTCTGTCTAATCATATTTTTGAGAGAGTGAGGGATTGAAACAATACCTTTATTAAATAAGCAAAACGTCTTTCGTTCTTGGCAATATTTATATGTATAATTCTAAATGGTGTATTGATCCTTTTTTCTTTCAGTCCATTCGTTCTTTTGCTCTTCTACAGTGTCTGATGCGATCCACTCTGAGTCTTACTGCATTATCATCTTTGATAGTAAAACTTTACTGAGATGAAATTGAGGTATTGAGGTACTAAATTTAATAGGGATAGGGAGGAATAAAATTCTAGCTCAAATGGAGCAGCATGCATTTTGATTTGCAGGATTGAATGAACAGCAAATTTATAATAATTAATATGAAATTATAGTTTACTGAGATTGTAGGAATAGAGTATTTCAACACTCGTCCATGTTACCTCAGATTGTCATGTTCTGTCGAGTTTCAAATGAGCAAATATGCTAAGTTATTACCAAGCGAATCATCCATCTACTGATTTGAAATTTGAGTTTTGAAGTATTTTATGTCAAGATTGTGATTTTTTTTTTCAGAAAAACTTTATCTGCTTCATATCTTATTCCTTTTTTCTGTGGTTCGGAAAGTTTCAAACCATTATGGTTACTGCAGCTACTCTGCTTTTTATAAAAGTTTAAATCTTTGTCCACTCGCCTATTTGTTATTCACTTTGCTCTCCACGCAGACGCTGTGATCCAACTGTTAAATTGTTGCATCGACATCCGCTTTTATGCTCTCAAGATTCATTCGCTGTGTTTAGTAATAGTTTAAAAGTAATCTGCTCCATAAACTTTTGCTTATTTGGCTGTTTTCAGCTACGATTTAATAGGTGGTGCGCGGCATTTTAGGTAATGCTGGGATTAGTTTAAAAACTTTTCATGGTCGTCTAGTGCAGTTTATTTATTAAGTTTAACCAATTGCAAGGTCACCGAAAGGAGAATTGAGAGGGGGCTGCAAGCATATGTAAGTTTTCATAAACATCGGTTTTAACAGAGAGTTCAGGGTGGAATTTTTTGCAAACATTTTTGAGAATCAACTGATAAATTTCTAAATTTTTTTCAGGAGTTAACACGAACTTGAATCAAAGCTCAGGATATCACCTCCATTGTAATGTTTTCTCATACTATTCTAGAATTGCTGAAATGTATTAGAAGTTATAAAATCCAAACACCAAGTATTTTTTCTTGTTTTAGAAAAAAACATCTTTGCGGTTTTTTGTAAAAAGGCATTATTGGAGTCGGTGATCATCTATTTGATGTCTTATTAATTGGCCTCGGAATTCCTCCAATTGAAAAGCGGATGGGGAAATATATCTGACCATTAGTTGATGATCACAGATTTCGTGCTTGAATGAAATGGTTTCTGATAAATCATTGATAACGTGAATCCATGCCTTTGCTAACACTTGATTGGAATGGATGCTTGACTGAGGTGCTGTTTTAGATTGACGTTGAATCACACCTTGGAATGATTGGTTTGCTGTACTTTTTTCTTCGATTACAGTTTTTGAAGTGCATGCATTATAATTTTTCACCTTAAATTTTCAGGCAATACATGAAGAATTCGGCTTTCCAGAAATACAGCTTGAGGCATTCGAATTATCCATTCATCTGATGTAGATATGATGAGAAGACTTGCATCTCGTAATTTCTAAACCGAGAGAGAATTCTCTTCTTATCTGCTTCATTTTTTAGATAATTAACCGAGATAACCCTAAATGATAAGGTAGATTTATATACACATTACGCATTTTATTTTTCGTTTGATAAAATCTTAACTGTTATTAGATAACTCTGTACGTAATAAGCTTAAGGATAATCCGATTATTATACTCCATGATACTGATATCTCATAAGGGGAAGATTGTTACAGTAAATGTTCTCGTGCTGTGTCACCAAGTAATCTTCCTGCATTGATTACCTGGAAATGGTTTCATTTCTCAGTAAAATAATGATTCATTGTGATTTCTTATATATCGTCAAAGAAAAAATAGGGAAATCATCAATTTGAATAGTACAAAAAAGTGCTCCATCAGCAGGACTATCATTATGTCACCTTTTCCATATTTACATTGTGATGTCTGTTGCCGCTGCATCTCTCCGATGCGGTTCTTGATACACATCATCGTACTTTTTTCTACTACATCGTCCTGTGTGCATTTGGTTTTGTGGCGGATTTTGTTCCTGGTACAAAAATCGAAGCAAGTTGCAGTACTTTTGACTGCCTATTGACAGGTTGTATATGAGGATACCTTAAATTTTGTTAGTAGCAGACTGAACTAAAAGTATGCTGTAACAAAGGTTTCACATTATGCTTTATTTATGCTTAACTGGTTCGGAATTCAGTGCTAGACTCGCTTTAAATTCCTTTTGGAAAAATTGAATTCTTATGAACAGATGAAAAATGTGTCAATTATGAAATATCCTTTAACCTTTTAGATCAGGTCCATCTAAAACTTGACTTATTTTGTTGTCTTGTGGAAACTATCGCACTTAAAGCATTTGTTATTACAGTATGACTGTCACCAGTATTTTGGATCTCATGGATCTGTTTTGTAGAAGTTATGTCACACTTTTCAATGTTCATCGTCATTACGTCATACCACTACTCTCGAAAATAATGTCCATTGCAGTAAGCATTCAACCAGTATCACCGTAATGACACCTCCAGCAACATCGTCATCACTGCCATTTCGCCGCAGTCTTACCGCAACTTCTCGGTTTTTCCAACCTGTTTCCATTCATAATCAAAGTCGATAATTAAATAGTGTGCTATGTCATTTTCACATCGAAAATCATGCTTATACCTCGCATATATATATAAGTTTCACGTGACATAATCCCTTTCCACAAACCAACAAATGGTAAAGATGGATGAGCGAATTGGTTGATGTGCTGATGCTGCTGTTACTTCTCGTCTGTGGGTATCACATATTTATTTGTTCCCCTTTTCACAGTCGACATTCTTTATCTCTGTGTCGACGACCATTGCAACATGCACTTGTCGTTCGAGGCGTCTACAATCGATTCAAAAATATCTGAGCGAAGCGCAGCGCGCTCTCGTCCTCTCCTGGGTGTGTAGTGTTCGTCGAACACATCCATTCTTTTTTTCAGCTTTTCTTGATTCAGTCCTTGTATTTCGGCCTAGTAGTACCATAAATGAAACCAATGAGATTTTTATTGTAGACAAGATGAGATGGAGAAAAGCGTACGCATATCGAAGACCAAGTGCAACTTCGTTTTATAATAATTAACGAGTTACAAACTAGGAAAAAAAGCTGTATGAGATGTTCAGATAATGAAATATAGGTTTAGTGCAATAAACTTCCAGGTAAGCGAACTTATAAAAGCCATAAATAGCATCTCAAGGACATGAGCATTCCACCCGATCTATAAGTTAAAGATGGATTTGGTTGTTAACAAACATTTCTATTATCATCACCCCTTCCGGATAACATTTTCAACACTCAGCAATCGTTGTTAACCAGTCCCTGTCATAATTATTTGTAAGGATTTATTTACGGTTTCGTCGGCTTGTTTCATTGACTGGTTTCCAGTCTTCGGCATATGTTTATCATTTTTTGTGTGGGAAATGAAGGGTGGCATTTTGGTATCCGTCATATGTGTACGGCCGTGAAAGTATAGTGTTGCAAAGGATTTATTGTGGTGTTTCCGACAAGTTGGGTGGTGATTTTAGATATGAGATGGGATATGTTTTTCTGGTAGCAGTACTGATTCCTAAATGGTTTTTCCATCGTAATATAAGAAATCAAATTGCCTATTGTTTTTTTGTTATTATTATCGTTAATTACTAAGTATTACCTATTGTTATACTAGTTAGTTCATTTACTATTGTTGTTATTATTATCATTGTTATTACTTATTATTATTGATTACTATTATCATTGTTATTATGTATTATTATTAATTATTAATTGTCGTAATCACAAGGTGAAAGCAGTCAAATAGCGCACTTCTCACTGGTCAAAGTGAATTTCTACTTTGGGCAAGGAATCATCGGCTGATGTCATCCCATATCCATTCGTAAGATTATTTGTAATCTTTAATCGGTGAATAATAGAGTTTTTTGACTCATATGGTTTTCAAACATTGAAGATATTTAATTTCTGTGCTATTTCTCTAACATGTTTTCAAGTGGTAGTTTGTTAGGAATATAGTTCCACCAATGTTCTTTGAACTCTATCAGATTTCTTTTTCAATTACTTAGGCGTTTGAGCTGTTTCATCAGATCTGAGCTTATGCTTAATTCACGTGTATATATATATGTTTGTATATATATGTTTATATCATCCCTAACTTATCACACTGACGTCGCACTATTTTTATTTTAGTGTGATGTTTGCCTGTCTGTCCTGCCTTCCCTTCTCGTCATTTTGCTTTCTGCCCCTCTTGTGAGCTCTCTTTCTATTTTTGCCTCTCATTTATATTTTGTTACGTAGATCACTTCGTGATTTTCAAATATCACTGTGCATTTTATTCCCGTAGTGTTTGAGCAACCTGTTTTAGATTATATTTGCAGCGATTTGCCAGGAAATTTTTCATTGTGATAGTTCACTTTTCAGTACAAGTTTCGGGAAACTTCTCTCTACTTTGCTTTCCTTTCTTGTTGAGAATAGTTGTTTAGCGCTAGAAATGCTTTGTGTTTATAATGGATCAGTGGTTTATCAATTAAAATGCTTTTGTTGCGTTATTACCAGTTGAAATCCTCAGTGCGATCTCTTTGCTATGTACTGCAAAAAATAAGGTACTGACATTTGACATTTTCTTCTTGATCATTTTGTTCTCCATTATTTTCAACTTATGTACATCATCGGAACTAAATTCTCCAACTATTGCAAGCTAAGAATATGTTGGTGTAATTAGCAGTGCGATTTGTCTCCTCTGTCGTTATTGTAAGCAATTCCAAAAATCCCCACAATATCTTTTAGGTTGTGAATGTTCTGGTTATATATGCAATCATCAGTAGGCTGACAAAAATGCCTTCACAAAATGGGGTTGCAGATGAACGCACAAAGCTTTTCCCATTAAATATATCCAGTAAGTACAACTTTTTGTTCATATTAGAGAAAAGATTGCATTCTTTTTTATGGGATTTGATCGCATATGCGATTTTCGCTATCAAGCATTTCCACGTTATATAAGCTTGATCCAGATGTATTCTCTCTCTTTCTGCATCCCTTTCGCAATTTAGTATGGGAAACTGAAGGTAGAAATCACAGAAAATTGTTAGAGTGCATATAAAAATGGGCAAACTCACATATATATTCATTGTTCTTCCTGAGTGTCTGTTCTTTCCATATGTTACAGTCATATCAGCAAAGCTGCATGGTGTTAGTGGTTTATTTAATAAGCCACCAGACGTCTATGTAGAAGTGATTGCTGATTCTATCACTTCGAGAAAAACTGCTGTCCGAAAAAAGACAAATGCACCACAATGGGATGAACAAATACAGGTAAGCTGATATAAGAATTACGTAAACATTCAAGACGTCTTTTGCAGTTATATGCCAGGAATATGTTGCATTATATTTGCAAGGGGGCTTACGTTCACTCGTTATTCTATTTGCTCGATGAACTATCTATAAAAAGAATAATATGTTTCTTTGAGAAACGGTTTAAACAATCGCGGTTAATAATGAAGAAAGGTTTCGAACTATTCTTCTAGAATGATTAGATTTAGCATATTTAGACATCTTGTTACTTTTTGCAGAATACTGTCACTTAAAGACAACATATTTACATTTCTTGACTGCTTTGGCAAAACATTCTTCCTACTTCACATATGTGAACTCGATTTTTAATTTTTGGAAAAAGTGATCTGGATTCTAATTATTTGATGTACTTTGTACTTTTGACATATTCTGGAAGGCAACATACTAACCATAAGTCAGAGTAATACAGTTGAATTCACTTTTTTCAAACATGAATTTTTATGCCTAATGCTCAGATTCAAATTCATGAATCATCAGTTCTTGAATTTCGTGTGTTTGGAAAATCAAAATTGTTCGAGGATTCACTGATTGGTCACAAAATATTGAAAATGTCCCATGCAATCAAGAAGGAATCAGATAATGGAAAATGTAAGCATGCGGTGACGTTTCTTAGATTCCTGATTTCAGTTTTTTATTTGGTTTTTATATATATTTTCAATTGCTTATTAAACTTTCATATTTCTGTTATATAATAAAAATATGCCACATTCATTTTCTGAATTCTTCAGATTTTAAATTCGTGTTTATCTTAATGCATTATGTTTTTCCGGTCTGATAGTCGCTTTATATTGGATTTTGACTTAGAAATTCCCTGCATCTTAGGGCTTCCATTCAGATATTTCAGGAAAAGTAAGACTTGTAGAAATATTGAATTTCTACTTACCTAACTGAACTGGATGAATGAATGTGTGAGATAAGATTAATAAACATCAGATGCAGGGAAAAGCTATCAAAATACAATCAAGCATCCTTCAGTATATAAGTGCTGTTTTGAATGAATTTTACAAGTTAGAACATGACCAATATTCCCAGTATTTTATGATTAGTAAGCACTCATGACACAATCTTAGATCTTATGCGTTTATCTCTGATTATTTTAAAAGAAAAGTGGCCTTTTTATCGACAATTAAAATTATGTTTTTTTTTATGGTTTGTGGGATCATCCTTTTTGTAACAGTATCAATAATTTTTTTTAGTCGACAATACAAAAATGACGCTGCACCTTTCTTCACCGAAAGATATGGCAAGAATAGGCGAACTGAAGATTTTGGTATCTGGTATCGTTATACGTCCCAAGAAAAAAAGTGTAGGTAAGTACGATTTAATTATCAATACTTTCAGTTGAAAATTGAGGTTTCATATGAAGTAATAGTGAAAGTATGGTTATGTAATTTTTTTTTTTTTTGTTCTGCATTGAAATAAAAATCGCGGTTTTCTGAACAACTATTTTTCCAGCTTCTACTTCTTGATCAGTATCTGCTTTTGAAATGGCATGTTGAACATGAATGACATGTTATTTGATATTCTTCCTTTATAGAGTCTAAACTATACCTTTGCTCTCTTTAAAATGCAACATTTATTTAGCAAATGCTACAGTCAGCTCCTATAATTAACATACATGCAATCGTGTTTTGATGTCATTTAGTGATGCAATGGATCAGAATGATTGTAAGCAGGGGACTTTTTATTCATTTATTACACTAACCCCTTTTGTCGTTTTCATAACACGGAATGGTGCTATGGTGTTTGATTTGAAGTATGAAGATTTCGGAGGCTTTCCGTATAGTTCTGTAAACAAATGGCGAAGTTCTTCAATTTATCTCTTGCAAAAATAATTACAACTTGTAAATGCCGATGTTTGGCTGTGAAATTCGATTCAGTTTTAACTATCAGCAGGAGCAACCTTTTTGCTTGGGGATGGTAAAAGTTTTAGCGTTAAAATATTCGCTCTTTTCAATTTTGATTATGAAGTTAATAAATTAAAACAAATTGCACATTTTCAGTTGGAGCTATAACAGCTTTTAAAATAAAAAAGAGGTTGTTTTGCATAATGAACAATAAAAAATCTTAAGCGTTAATCGTCTTTAGTTTTGTAGCTATCAGAAAACTTTACCTCATATATAGAATCCGTTTTTTTGGATTTCCTTCTTCTAAAACTGTCATTCCAGTTATATCGTGTTTTACTAATTCTTCCGTCACTGAATCAAATTTTTTACAGTGCATTTTCGCTTCTCTATCGATTGCTGCAGTTTCTTACTCATCAACTTAGCAGATGGTTTATTCATGCTTGTTCTTTAAATTTAATATTTCTCCTTGTTAATCCGCTGGACTTGAAAAAGAAAAAGTAAAATTTGTAAACTTGCCTATTTTGTATTTTAAGATCTTTTTACGTGATATAAAGTAATTGTAAAAAAGACATGGAAAAATATACCAAGTTCTCAAGTACATATTATTAATTGCATAATCCCGTTCATCATATTTCTTATATATCGAAACATTTTGTACAATTCTCGCATTTTAAACATAAATGGACACCGGTATAAAGTTTTTTTTGTTCCTCTTTCTAATTAAATTACGTAAATTTTTGAATTGTAATGCGATAGCGTTACCGTATGTTGCCTATCTTTATTTTTTTTGTTTAACATGGTTGCGATGATTGTGGTTTACAGCGATTGCAATAAATAACGAATAACTTTTCATTATTTGAATATGTGGTTACGATCGCTTGTTATTAAGACAATAATCTGGTCCTATTCCCTCATCAAATCTCATCAGATCAGCTGAAATAACCCTTTTGGCATACGTATGGTATTTCATTAACATTCTCTCATTCGGAAAGCTTGCAAACAGTACTAATAGATAAGTAAATATATATGTGGCTTACATCCTTCCTATTTTACATATTTGTTGTACTCGAAGCAACCAACTGAAGTTTATGATTATCGCTCTTCTTTATACCCATTTCAGCATATCTCATTATCTGCATAATGTTTTGAGAATATTACGTGTTATTCAGTTAAAATATCATCACTGGATTAGTTAATTAATTGTGGGTTTTTGGATCTTTTTTGTTATTACTGGATCGGGAGACATTATTTCCTCAGTTCACAGAAAAAGCTTGTATATCAGCTTGAAATTTTTGTGATGTACTATCCATTAACATATATCTTGAATATTGTCTTGCCTTCAAAAACTTGAATATCTGGGATTTTTTCTTCAATTTTTAGATTATTTTTTTAACTTCGTACTTCTTTATAAACTGTATTTAATTTGTTATCAAAATTCTTAAAAATCTATTATTCTATTTTAAATCTTTGTTTACACGAATAATTGTAAAATTCATAATGTTTTAGACAGTATACAGCTTATAGGAGGCAGTCATATTGTGGAAGGTCACGTTGGTGAGGCATCCACTTCTTGTCCAAATAATATGACGAATGGCGCTCTTGTTACTACTACAGTCAGCAATACTGCAACAACGAATAATGCTAATCGCAAGAATAACCCTGGTAATTTTCATGCGGACGCTGTTTTTCAGTAGTCTTCATTAGGTTCTCAAAATTGTTTTGTGGTTATTTTGTGTTTTAAAGCTTACAAATGGCGTTACATTATTGTAGGTAAAAGTAGAGACACTATGCTTTCGCAAACTCATGCTGGTTCAACTATAACTGAAGAACGTTTACCGGAAGGATGGGAATTACGTTACGATGCTTACGGGCGAAAATATTATGTAGATCATACAACAAAGAGTACAACATGGGAACGTCCAAGCACAACGCCACTACCATCTGGGCAAGTTATTATTTCGGTGAAGCTTATAAATGCTCATTTTTTTATTATTAAACCTGGCATTTCGTTGCCTCATACTCTGATATGAGTTGCTATTCTAAGTGTTTTTGGTCGTCATAGCCTCTTGTAATACCATAATACAAAGGCAAATATTTCTAAAATGTAGTGTTTGCACATGGTTTTAGGTCCTAACATTTTACAGATGGGAGATGCGGCGTGACCCTCGAGGTCGTGTATATTACGTAGACCATAACACAAGGACAACCACGTGGCAAAGACCTACAGCCGATATGCTAGAGGCACACGAATTATGGCAGTCTAATAGGGATCAGGCAATGCATCAGTGGGAGCAAAGATACTTGCTACAGGTGTCTGCTGAACTTTAGTACTCTTCGCTTCATTTTTGTAGTAACTGCATATATCCAGTTTTATTTGTAAATTCTGGCTTTCAGCATTATTTTTTAAAACTTATCATGTTATTAGATTTTTCATATTGTGTAAGTCGATTGTGATTGAGAACAGAGTTAAGGAAGAATGAAGTAGTGGCAGTAAGGAATGTCATAGAAAGCAGAATTTCTCAAGGATATGAACAAACAATAATAATTAACCGTAGTCAATAGCTGTGCTTTCTGTGTCTATGGTTAGATTGTCTTTTCAGAACTTGGTTTTAGTTAGAACTTGTGTACCGCCAGTTTTATTTTATATATTTTGTTTCCCAGGATGAACTGAGTATAGCAGAAGTGTATATACTATTTAAAAATTAGAACATATTCTTGGTAACTCAGTTTATATAACTTTTGCCCAAAAATAATATTGTTTTAGTCAAATGCAATGATATCAAACGATGACCCGTTGGGTCCATTACCAAATGGCTGGGAGAAGCGTGCTGATCCAAACACTGGACGTATATATTTTGTTAACCATGTTAATAAAACAACACAATGGGAAGACCCTCGCACGCAAGGGTATGTTCAAGTTTATCTTTTGGTATTTGGTAGTTCTTTTTAAAAAATGGATGAAGAAGGGAGTAAGGTAAGGATGGTTACTATTAGATGGCGTGTAAGAAATGAGGGTATTAGCATTCTGCTTTATTTAAATCTAGTGTTTATTATATTTTTGTAAATTTAAATTATCTTGAAATGAACTATAAATATACGAACAATTGATTATATTTATAATGGTCATCATATTGGAAAGCTTTATGGATTTTCCGGTGCAGCTGAAATATTCTTGAAAGTTTATATAGAGATAATTTTTATCTCATTTTGCTATAAAATGAATTTATAGCGTATCAGATGAGCCGCTACCAGACGGTTGGGAAATGAGATTTACGGAACAAGGAGTACCTTTTTTTATTGATCATAATACGAAGTCAACCACTTACAATGATCCTCGTACTGGAAAGCCTGTAGGACCTTTAGGTGCAAACGGATTGCCGATGAGTTTCGAAAGGACATTTAGATGGAAAATAGCCCAATTTCGGTATTTGTGTCTGGTACGTTATTTTTTAATATATATACAAGAATGTTAATATAAATGATTTTGTCTTTGGAATCGATACTTGAACTTTAATATTTATTGTTTGAAAGGCCAGAACAGAAAAGTGAGAATGAAAGTGAAAGGGTTCTGAAAAAGAGTTCAGTCCATAGTTTTGCAGTCTCTCCTCTATCAAATTCAGTTATCAATTTTTTTTCAGTCGAACAGTATCCCAAATCACGTGAAAATTGCTGTCTCTCGCAACAATTTGTTTGAGGATTCATATCAAGAGGTTCTTGACATTTAACATAGTTGCATTTTGCTGTAATGAAGGTAGTAAACGCAACATCATCTGAAGGCATGGAGATGTGTAATGTATGTAATTAAATTTTAGATAATGAGAAAGAATCCGGTGGATCTTCGTAGACGCCTTTACATACAGTTCCGTGGTGAAGAAGGTCTCGATTATGGTGGTGTTGCTAGTTATGTTTTATTTTTAGTGAAAGCCAATATATTTTGGACAGTACATTTCATTTTATTTATTTAGAGGATAAATATGCTTTTCGGCGTTTCGAAGAAGGGATTTAATTTCAGCATTTTTTTCAAAATTTATAATTCGCCATTTGCTTGTACATTATTCTCATGTCGTTTTAAGGCGATACAGAAACTTGATGATCTTTGTGACATTTCAGGGAATGGTTCTTTTTATTATCACATGAAGTACTCAATCCCATGTACTGTTTATTTATGTACGCTGGAGCAAATAATTATAGCTTGCAAATCAATCCTGCCTCATTTATTAATCCTGATCATTTGAAATATTTTGAGTGTATTGGGCGATTTATTGCCATGGTATTTTCTTTTTAAATTCTTATATTCTTTGTTACCTTGTATCTTTTATAACTTTCAACAAGTTTCTATGTGTTATGGTTGTGGTATATTGATTTGTTTGTTTGCCGCTATCCAACTGAGATCTTAATTGCTCAACAAATAAGGAGAGATATCTTGTATCTTTTCTGCAAAGTGAAATGAATCCTATTTTGCTTATTTAAATTTCAGGCTCTTTTTCATGGAAAATTTATCTACAGTGGATTTACGATGCCTTTTTATAAAAAAATGCTCAGAAAGAAGTTCACACTGAAGGATTTGGAAAGCGTTGACGCTGAATTTTATAACAGCTTAATGTGGATCAAGGAAAACAATGTGGATGAATGTGATATGGAGCTCTATTTTGTTGCTGACTACGAGTTATTGGGCGAAATACGAACTCATGAATTGAAGGATGGTGGTGCAGAATTGGTAACGTTTGTTTATATCTAATTTGTTACTTTATGGTAAGCAAGAGTTGGGAATTGCTCGTTGTTACGGGATGCAAACGAAATTTGATGATCTTGAAGTCCAGCAGAGTGATTGGTTATATATATATATATATATGGTGCTGTGGGATTTTTTTCCCAGAAAGGCTTTGTTTTCCTTTGAAATTCGTCGCTTCTTGACCTCAGTTTTGGTATGATCGTCTTTCATATTAATGCATAAGTTATGAGCTATATGTTTTTGTGGTGTTAGTGATTTCTTTTTACGATAGTAGGGAAGGTAGTGATTGTTCATTTTTCTGACTGCGTTTAATGTTTTTGCAGACACTACGAGTATTTGTTTCACTTTTTCCTGATGTGATTAACCACTACTAATGCATGTTATCAAAGTTACTATTAATCTTATAGAAAGTTTGCGAGGAAAACAAGGAAGAATATATTGAATTATTAATGGAATGGCGGTTCAACCGTGGTATTGAACAACAAACACGAGCTTTTTTTACCGGTTTTAATTCTGTTTTTCCACTCGAATGGTTGCAGTATTTTGATGAGCGTGAGCTGGAACTACTGCTCTGTGGAATGCAAGATGTCGATGTTGATGACTGGCAAAGAAATACTGTTTACAGACATTATGCACCGCAAAGTAAACAGGTAAATCCTAATAAATTCTGTCTGAAATTTACTGTTTAGGAAATGTGTTAGAATATTTTCTGATCAAATAGGTTTGGTGATGAGATGCAAAAGTTAATTGATTGTCCTCCCATTTTTCTATTTCATTGTCAACAGTAAGGTTTTGGGGGATTATTAAATGTAATGGAAATTATTCGGTATCGTTGCTTGTACTGAAACTTCTTTTTCTGTAACGGAAGATAATGTGTAGTGATTTGTAATGATAAAATCTATGAGATTAATTCATGTTGGACATTATTTCTCATTTCTGTTTGGTCAGTTTCATTTCGTCAGAATATGTGGAGATGAGATGATAAGTAAGATGAATGCAGTGATGTGCGGTATTCTATGTTGGTTTTATTTCTGCTCATATGAAATGTTATTTTTAATGTGCGATAAATTTAGGTCATATGGTTTTGGCAATTTGTCCGTTCACTAGATCAGGTGAAGCGCTCGCGCCTTCTGCAATTTGTTACGGGGACTTGTCGAGTACCCGTTGGTGGTTTTTCCGAGCTAATTGGTTCAACAGGTCCGCAGCTATTCTGCATTGAACGAGTTGGCAAAGAGAACTGGTTGCCACGTTCGCACACTTGTTTCAATAGACTTGATCTGCCGCCGTATAGGTCCTATGAACAGCTGGCTGAGAAATTAAGTAGAGCTATTGATGAAACTGAAGGATTCGGGAATGAATGAAGCTGTGAATACATAGTGTACTATATATTTTCTTTAGGGTGCTATAATTTTTTCGGACTTCGTTCCTTGCAGAAATTTACAGTCCTGTTATTTCGACTTTAACATTCCATAAAGTTTTACTAGTTTAAGTTTAATTGTAAAAACTTTACCCGGTCCTTTTCAGTCTTTATGGTCCCTATAAGCACTTTTTTCCCTGTGCATTACATCACTATTAATGATTTCAATTTATCAATTTATATGTCTTTGGAACTGTCTTTATCACTTTAGTGATTGACGTTGCGGTGGTTTTACATCAAAATCTTTTACTTGCTCTGGGAAAAGTTTCAGTATTCCATTTTCCGATTAAAATGGGTATTTCAAAGTGGGACGACTTTATGTACAATAAATGCATTGAAGCTTCATAGGTTCTTAAATTTCCAGTCGTAAATTTGCCACTGTGTGGATTTATTCATTTGACACATATGCGTTGTGATGTTCCTTGTTATTACATATGTGAACTAGAAAAGCATACGGTACTACCATTATGTTTAATGCAGATATCAGGTTCTTTATAGTAATTGTTTTCGAAATTACAAAATACCATTTAGTAGTGACAGAAATGTCTGCGACATTTCTCATGAGACATGCTTCAAACTAATAATACCATATTTTCAATTTTTCTGTGAACAGGTTGAATCTGTGATATCATTTTTTTTTCCGTTGTGATATATTAGTTATTATTTCATACATGTTCGTGGACCAAATACCAATACAATTATTTATTATTACTATTATTATTACTAATTACTATTTTTAATTGCTCTCGTTGAGTACAGTACTACTACTACTGCTGGTATTTGTTCATTAAAATTAAAATATGTGCAAGGGTCATTTTCAGTAGCGTTAGTTTTCCCCACATATTTTTTTAATTATAAGATTATGAGGATTTAAAGACCTTCACATTTTATGTATGACAGGACACAATTTTACATATTTCAACCAGTTTTCTGCGCTATCTGAAATGTAGATTTACCTTACCGTATTTAGTCTTAAATAAATATGACACTATTGGAGAGTCCGTGAACACTGTTGCACCTTCAGTCTTTTGAGGTCTGCTTTTGATAGTCGTTTACACAGTAGCATATAAAGCGATGATTCTACTTTTCAAGAAAAAAAGGAATGAAGAGAATATTTTATAAAATATTAGGTTCTTTAAACGGCACTGGTAGTTAGTCGATTCAGACAATGTGGTGCTTAGACAACAATCTCGACTTTTACAGTAGCGGTCTTGAGTTAGCAGAAACAGATGGGAGCTTGCGGGCTCCAGATAAAGCGAACGGGCGAGCCCGGCATATTCCGTGAAGCCTAAGGCTCAGACATTAATAAATTTCGTTCTATTCTCATTTGTTACAATGGTAATAGTCGTGAAGAGAGAACAGTACTTAGCTATATGGCCGTATTAAGCACAAAAACATGAACAGTAAAGTGACAAATGTATGGAATTCAGTATAAACAGGAAATCGTCATAAGCAAAAGCAGAAAGCACGAGGTAAGGCATGGCGATATAGCGGACTTTGAAACGAAGTAAATGTTGAGAAAATGATTGAAAGGGTTTTCAAAGGCATATTTGTCTACTAACTGGATATAGAAACGAGAACGGAGTTAACGTGCCGCTTTATGTTAACAGGACTACTATTTCTCATCTACGCTCATTATACCATTTTTCAAATTAAAAAAAAAAAAAATGAAAGGCTTAGGTATCAATTATACTACTTGGTATAAATTGTACAAACTAAACGAACAAGGGCATTTCTCAAAATAAATATATTGTCATGAATTCTTAACTCTTTGTAGAAAATATACAGTTCTGAACATTCAACAAACGTCTCCAAACTGTTGTGAAACATACAGCTATCAAGTTTTAAACAATAAGTGGTTGATTTGAGAGTTGAATCACGTCTCGTTCTGACGGCAAAGCTGAGCATGGTAACAACCACAATATCATTGGTCCTAGAAATTAAAACAAATTGAAACTGATCTATATACCAAACAGTATTCGTTCAAAATGTGTATATGAGGTTTTCTCTCTTATTTCACAGTTAATTCTTAACATATTTGTAATAACGAAAGATGTCGCTTAATTTACCCGGGGAAGAAGTAATGCGAGATAAGAAAGAAGGACTAATATAATATCCTTATTCTCTTTTTAAAATCTGCTTACCGCTGCCGCACACCTCCCGCACTAGAATTACTTTTGAGCGTGATAGAGCCACTCGATTGTGGAAACCCTTGCGTTGAACTGCTTCTACAGCCGTCTCATCGTTCAGAAGTGCTTGTATCTAAATGAGATATTAGTAGCTCTCTAGATATTATATCACAATAATAGCATAAAAATGAAATTTCAAGAATGCTGTCTAGTATTTCTTGTTTAAAATGACAACTCCTTTCTTGTTAAATTACCTGATCACAAGAAACCGCCAAAACGAACAAACCAAATAGAGCGCTTTCGATAGAGAGGAAAACGGTATGCAATCTAAAAGTAAATAATAGTAAGTAGAATCCTGGTTTAAATTCTTGTAAACACTAACATTTTCGCATGATGTACACTTTGTCCATATGGTCCTTTCATACCGGTAATGCCGTATTCATCGTGGTATACCCAAGCCGTCACTATTAAACTGAAAAAAAAAAAAAAAAAACTAAATATGGTATTTCAAAAGAAAAGATTAGATATTTGAAAAAAATGTAGGTTTGAATGTGTTAAAATTTAATAATGTGAAAGAGTAGAAATATAGAAAGAAGGGTAATATTCGCGAAAAATAAAATCAGTTTCCCATTTTTTGGCGATTGCATAACTTATAAGTTTCACAACGACAGCCATAAAAGTAAGTACAAATGTTCATCAGTTAGGTATTCTATTGAGAATTTCAATAAAATGCATAATCGCAGTGCTAAAAAAATGTTGGAAAAACATACCTGAGCGCATATCCTGAAGATAGGCCAACATACAACAGAAACTGAAGGAAATATTTTTGGTTGTACTCGCCGATGCAATTATTAACCCAGGGACCTTAAAATATTGAAGATCTAATAAGTACTAGAAAGATGTGACTAACATTTTCAATGAACTTCATGTCTTCTTTATTTCATTCATCCCACTAATTCAAATCAAAAAATTCGCACATTGCTCTCAAGAAATTCTCACAAACATCTTGTTCGATGCAAAAGTAATCTTTTCTCATCTTGAAAATCTCTTTCTACCGGATCTTGGCTTTAATATCAAAATTCAAAAGTAAGACCTAAACTATTTCACTCGTCACACAATTCTTCTCATTAATTTTCAAATTTATTGTGAACGACACAAAATATGCGCAGGATGGACTACAAAGAAGATAATCTGTTTACTAAGAGGAGAAAATAGCATGTTGCAAGACCGCGACGAAAATAGTTCTGCTACTATTGAAAAACGTTCTACTTTCAATGACAGGATAATTCGAAAGAAAACAGTACTTAATTTTTATGCAGAATCAAAATAAAAACTACTGATAACTATGAACAAATACTAACAGTGATGATCCATTTTTCGAATGCAGCGTCGGCAGATACGACAATGATGTGCTCGCGGTGGTCTATAAGACTCGCATCGAGTGCAAATTGTCCAATCCTTTCCCTCAAAAATTATTAAATTTCATTACGATTTCATAAATCACCACAAAAAATCCACTAGGCTAATTTCATATAGTGTCATTTTTACCTTATCTACAATCGATTATTTGTATATAAAGCTTAAATAATTCACGAAGATCACATTTAAATCTGATCGAGGCGTAGAATAGATAATTCTATCATGGGATAAGAAGCAGTTAAGTAAAAGTGAGCTAACCACAAATTTATTTTCTTCTATCACTTCCACATCGGTATCTGTACTATTGGATTCACTATCAGAAAGCGATTTAGGAAAACGATTCCTATTACAATGTAACAATCTGAAAAAACATCAAAAAATAAATATGAAAACATATAAGACGACTTATAACTCCATACCTGAATCAGCATTTAAATTCTGCAGTCTGTACAAAAATTTTACTTGAACAACTGAAAAACAGTATGAACTAAGAGTGAAAATTATAAATCAGAGCATATAAACAAATATTACATTCTCATTTAGTGAGTATGCACAATACACTCATTTGGTAGTGACCCGTTATCATAAGACACATGAGTTGTCCAATTTGGAAAATTGAGAACGCGACTACGTTTAGTTTTAGATTTCAATTTCGTGTAGCACTTTTAACTTATCACTTGCTAAAGTAAATAAAACTAAAAACCTAAAAACAAGTAATGCGTGAACAAATCATTAGAAAGTAATTATAAATTAACGCACCCACTCCGACTAATCGGCACAATCCCTGGATCCGTAATCATTGCTCGCAAATGAGATGCAAATGCAAAAAACAACACTGTATTAAACATAACTGCATGCAGCGCACCCCATAAACTGTAACTGACAATGAGCGATATTACAAATTATTGTTTCGTAAATTCTTTTCAATCATATTTTACAAATATATATATATATATATATATATAGAGAGAGAGAGAGAGAGAGAGAATGTTTTGCTTTATGTAAGGCTTAATGGAAGTCTTCGCAAGCACAGGTTAATAATAATAATATTAATAATAATAATATTAATAATGATAATATTAATAATGATAATAATAATAATATTAATAATAATAATATTAATAATAATAATATTAACACATACACACAAACAACATAGTGTCCTAAAATGTACATTACAGTTATGAAATAGTGATGCCGAACGCCCGTAAATGTGTCATTCTTTTTAAAATTATAGTAACGCTAATGAGGCATGAAAATACTAACAGAAATGCAGAGATGGAAATTTTTTTATGGACTACCATTGCTGAAAAGATCGGAATGAATTGATGCACACCTTTGCATGAAGGTAGGTGCAATGAGCCATACGATGACTACATAATCGGCATAAATCATTGCTAAATAAGTGAGCAAAGCGCAGAAGATTCCGCACAAATCACGACGGAATATCATTCCTCATTAACAATCACTACATCGGAAGTCAACACTGCCAACCTTAAAATGGAAATAAAAAACAAAACTAAACACAGAGAAGAAAGAAGAAACACAAATCCGTATTAACTAAACCTGATCTGACTCAATTGCATCACGAATAACATTCTTCACGTCTGTCCGAGACACATAGTTTCACTCCGCGCACTTGCTAAGTCGACGGAAAAGGTCATAGCTAAGTGCTACAAGGGACGCTTTTCAGCGGCTGGTTCGTGCTACAGAAGAAGGTGAGGACGGTGCTTTGACACTCTGTGTGTTTTAGCGAGAAACCTCATAATTATTATGTGGCTCACTACAGTACTATTATTATTATTATTAATATTATTATTATTATTATTATTATTAATATTAATATTATTATTATTATTATTGTTATTATTATTGTTATTGTTATTATTGTTATTATTATTACTAATTATTACTATTATTATTTTTATTAATTATTAATCATTAATGTAAGATAAAATGTAAAATATGCAAATAACTGTAAACAAAGGGAAGAGCCGGGAAGCAAACTGGTAATTGAAATAAATTTCTGAACAATTTTGTTATTTAAAATGAAGTGATATCGACTAGGTTAAGTGTAACACGACATGATTCATTTATAAAACTGGAAGTGGAAACTTGTAACCTTACAAAATGTTAAAGATTATCGTTCAAATTTTACAATCAGCCATTGCTGCAAGTAATAAAAATGGTAGATATCAATGTTTTTTTACTACTTTTTCTAATATTGGAGAAGAGGAAAAGACTGTCAATTATGTTCAGTACATTCTTTCCTTTTGTGACAACGAAATTAATTTAGCAAATCAGACCAAATTGTAAACCTTTCCTCTACATTTGTTATCATCACCTTATATGTCAATGATAAGTGAATCGACACAAATCACTCGGTTTTAGCAGTAGTAATCCTGATTTGTCATTTATAAAGAAGTGCTACACTTTGTAACAAATCACTTTTTTGTTATATTCAACTAAATTGCTTGACAGTTATTAGTTCATTATTAGAAGTGATTAAACAAAAAAAATTGTTTAATTGATTTAATTTGTCTTTAATTCAAACTGAGCTGACAAATGTGGTCATACAACCATTTTATACGAAACTTGAGACGAAGTCATATTATCCAATCTCAAAATCAATTTTTATATATTGTTTTATTAAAATTAATTGGTACTTCTGCAAATGGATAAACAAAGAAAAGTGCCATTTATCGGTGTATAACTTACAATTTGAAATAGATTAGCAAATCAACCTTATTTTTGGGAATGTTCAATAATTGTAATGAACCATTAAATTAATGCTTAAATGCTGCTCAATATATATATACATATATGTGCGTGGATCATAGTATCAAATCAACAGTAATCAAGAAATGAGCTTATGAACCTGTAGCAGTGCGTACAGTCTTTTGTGTATTTATAGGCATATTTAAAAAGCACTGTTTTTTAAATCAGAATATGGAGTCAAAGATATAATTCCTGTTATTCTTCTCTTTCTCTCTTTCACCTCCTATTACCTTTCTATCACTCTCGTTTTGCAAGAATTCATTTTTAATTCAATCATCATTTTTAATCCAATTAATTCATTTTTAATTCAATCACTGTCTCTCATACAGCATCATTATTTGACCAAGGTTGTTGGGCTTCATCTTTTCTGAATTATAGACTCGAGATTTGATAGAAATCTTCAAAAGAAACTGAAATAAGGTAAGATAAAGGTTATGCACACAATTCTTTCTATTTTCTAATATTTACATCATTTTCATAGCAAATAACAATCACTTCCGGCATTGTTCACCTATTATTATTATTGCATTTGAAGATCTGGAAAAGCTACATCTTTATGCCAAAAATATTGATCTCTCCAAGTATCACTCTTATCTTGTTGAAGAACCAGATCTTAAGCCATGATCTAAATAAGTCAAACATTCTTTATTTTTGAAAAGATAAAATATCTATTCATCAATTTTATTTACTATTATTTCTTACTTCTACAGTTTAATAATCCAAAATTTAACTGGGAATGGTTCCAATATTTGTTCAGATTTGACTTTTAATTGAAAATACAAATTAAATAATCAAACTTTGATTAGTTTTTACAATAAGTTTAAAATGAGGATTAACTCTGAGAAAGAAATTGTCGAAAAGACCAATGAAGATGAAAACTTGATGTGTGGATATGTTTGTAGTTCCTTATCACTCTTTTGTCGATAGTGAGTGACAGTCATCGACCTTTTAAATAAGGCATACTGCAAATACAAGCCGCTTTACTTTTCCGACTGAAATCTAATGCATGCATCACATAACTCTGATTTTTTAAATAAGAAATCTTTTGATTTATTTGTTATTGTGCATAATCCCTGAAATTTGAAGGGTGAAGTGAAAGTAAAATTTTGTCTACAGAAGTTCCTACGCTTAGCTCATTATTTCATGATAGTGAACTTGTTTAGGAAATATTCAATCTCAACAATCTCATCTTCTATCCATTCAAAAATTAAGCCGGGAACTTCCTAACAGTACTTTTATGCGCCCATCGATCCTAATTAAAATATCGATTTATATATTTATATACCTGAATAATTTACAACGGGTAAATCGACACTTATCCTCGACAGTAAACCAACTTGAAATTAATAATTAATTTCACTTTATTCATCCTACTCATTAATTTGATAATGAATACACCAGAGTACTCAAATGTAAACTATCGTTAATAGTTAATTTAATTTGCTTGATCTTATGATCTTGGAATTATTGGTTTTTTCCAATAGCTTTCAACATAGTTTCATTGTTGAACGGATGCTGTCACTGGCTTTCATGTTAAACAGAAAAAGTGGAAAAGGAGGATGAATAATAATTTTTACTTAGCTAAATCCAATTTTCAAAAGGTATTTCTACGACATAGTTGTCTTCCTCTCATTTGAAGGTTTTGTTGGCTAATTAGATCAGCTTTCTCTCAGAATTTAGATTCTTCCCAATTTCTCTAGGTTTCAATTAAATCGCCAACAATCCTGAGCCAAAAATTGAGTTTTCTCTAAGGCTTTTTTCCACGATAGTTAATCACGTGGTAGAAGTAATTTTAAAATAATATCACGATTTTGGTCTCGGAAACATTATTTATCATTTAAATATCGACTAAAACTCTACTAATACTAGAAAACCAAAAACAATTTACCCTCACACTATTATACGCGATTGTCATTTTAACAGCAAGTTGTGCTTATTAATCATAATCAGGGTGAGAGAAAAACTCCGCAGTGTTAGGGAACTATGTACAAAGCTGATTATGACAATTGTCAAAATGTTTTCAATGTAGTGACAACTTTAGCTCTTACAGTAAATTTACATTAAATGGGAACAATATAAATGTTTTGAAGTGTAAATTGCTTCAAAATTATATTCTATAACAGCTCTACTTTACCTCCATCTTTTATTACTTTCCACTTCTTTGTTTATATTTGCATTCCCAATTCTTCCACGCTTCTATTAACTACTTATTTCTTCTTATAGCTGTAACGCTACATCTGAAAGTTAATAGGTATGAGTCACATCATTCCATAGCATATTTATCAACATCTTACTGATATAAGCATTATTCTTTTTACTCTACAATTGTTCATTTTTTGTTTCATTTCCCTTTTAGTTTATTGTGTGCAAATTATTTTTTTTAAACTCTAGTGTGAACGGTTTGTTTTAGGTTAACAAATTACTCTTTGTCGAGAACATTTAATAACGTAATGAATTGATAATTTTTGGAAATGCATCAGTTTATCCAGTTTGAAGGGTGCAATAGGACTTCCTCGCTTCTTTTAGCAAATGACATTTGCCGTGGCCGGTTTTGAATAAGAGGGTTGATTTCATGTAAATTATTTAAACCATTCATTAAGGGTGAAACGAACAATACGTAATTCAATTATAAAAATGTATTCAGCAGAAACCTTCGAAATCTTTATAGCATTGAATTTTATCGAAAGTTAAATATCGTATTTGATCATTTTTCCACTCTAAATTTTTCGAAATCGTGTCTCGATCAATCTGGGACTATATTATTTGCATTATTGTTGATATGTGCCTAAATGACGGGTTAAAAGGAAAAAGTCGCAGACTTGCCGACATATTTATCAAATATGAATAAAGGTAACTGGGCTAGCAATACAGCAATATAAATATCGAACTATTTGTGCTAAGTTAGTAAAGCAATACTGGATTGAAATTATTACGCAAAGTTGAACCGATGCTTTGCTACGTCATTCGTGTTTGCTAAGCTGTTTATATTGCTGGAGATCCATTACTGTGTAACAGATGGATAAGCACATAATTTAAGAAAGATAAAGCGAGTTCTCCTGCATTTCAAGGATTGAAGTTTACTGTTAGTTTGATGACATTTGAGGATTATAAAATGTATGCAACAAATCTGAATAGAAATAGAAAGGTAATGGAGAGAAACATGGAGCAGGAAAGGATTTCATTCATTCTATAATTTTCTTTGAAGATTTTTCAAATATAAGCATAATTAAAACTAGTTGAACAATAAGGTAAGAAAAGAAGAAATGAGTGACAAATTGCTGAGAAAATTTCATGAATGTTGGAAAAAGGTAAATGTATGGGTTCGAGAAAAATATTTGGTTCGAATATGTGTTTTTTTAATGTCTCAAATGAAAGATACTAGAAAGAGAAGCAATATGTAATCAGTGAGTAATTTTATTCTCGAAAAAAATATATATCAGCTACAACATTTTGTATAAATCTAATGTCTTCAAATGTCGCTGCTCATTTCAGCATCATCACTCAACTGCAAAAAGCTGTCGCATATTCATCTTGTCATGCTAAGGTAGTGTCGTCTCCTATCTCATTTAGGTGGACCATTTCTATTTGTGCTTTTGCAAGGGATGATTTATCTATTGCAAAAAAAAAAAAAAGATTTTATGGAATTATACCTCTACACTCTAAGAAGCTCATAGTATTTAGTTCTTAGGAATAGAAAAAGAGAGAAAAAAGAAGAGGAAAATTAATTGGTGAGTAACCTATTACTAGGAAAGGAAAATTCAGTAGGTTTATAAGTCTTTTTAGCAAAATCATTTTTAACACTTTCCGTGAATCGGTTTCCCAACCTTCCCTTGACAATTGGCTTGGGAGTGAATGATTAGTTTATTGATAACCTTCCGTCTCTCACTTTCAGGTGAATCGTATTTTTTATTGTATCAGTGGCTTGTGTTCAGAATACTGTTTCAACTGTCTGAAAAGTTGAAACTTTCCAAAGGAAGAAACTTATATGACTAACTCAGGTTCAGATTAATTTTTAAAACGACAAAAAGGTTTTGACTGTATATATAGATAGATATACAATGGTTTAGGAGATTGTCCTAAAGCCGTAACATATATGTGTGATGCTCGAGGAAAGTGTCTTATTATCACTACTATAGCTGACAGCTTACTTAGATTTCCTTTAATTTCTCTATTTATCAATTCCGCTAAAGTTATCACTGTGTAATTATGGTAATATTTTCGATATTTACATACCATCACGAGGTTCTTGGAAGTATAAGTGAAAGAGTCAAAGATATGTTATTTCTTACTGCCTTTTTGTCATCTGTTAGAGTGCTGTTGAGCTCTTCTACTTGTAACTCTTATTATCTCAAATGCAGCTTGGACATAAATCAGCATGTGGTTAACATATGCTTCTGAAATATGCAAAATTTGTAGTCCTTACTCAAACTTATGTAAATGTGTAAGCAAATTGCATGCTGTGTGGGATTAAAAATGAATTATCAAATTTCACTTGAATTTCTTGTAAATTTTAATCTAAAAATTGTAACTAAAAGATCAGTCGCAAACTCCAGAGTATATTTGATTAAGCATACAATTAAATTTGCGTTAACATATATCAACTTAATTAATGAACTGAAGAAAAACATTAAGTGTTTCAGGCCAGTCATTTAGAAAACAAAGAAGTTGCATATCTGCGAGTTGTATGTCAGATAACTACTTCCATCCTCTATAAGTTAAAGTTGTTCTTAGAGATTTCGTTTCATAAAGGAAGGAAAAAATGGTGGATTCTTGCTTTCAAAGATAAGTTAATTTCTTAATCTCAAAGATAAAACCCGAGCACTTTGAAATAATTATAATGCCCACTTGATGAATTTGAAAGTCCTTGCTTTCATTTGCGAAATCTAATCTGCTTGAATAACATATTGTGTTGTTTTTAATCCAGTGGTAATTAACATTATTACCTACTTTTCAGAAAAGAAAAGAAATTCTAAAAAGAAAGCAAATTACATATTCAATAAAGGGAAATGAATGCAGTTCAATTGAACAAAGCCTAGTCCCTCGTCTTAGAGTAAGTTTTCTTAGTTTTATGCTTCCTTGTGCAATTTCAAGACAGATGCACAACACACTAAGCACAATTTCCATCTCTGTTAAAAGAAAGCCGCTTTCCGCTTTCTTTCGCATTGATCTACAATAGATTTCAATGCGATATTTGCAGATGAAAATTCATTGATCTACACTACAACGAGGGCCTTAGAAATCTAATTCATGAGAAGCAATAAGACGAACATTGTTTGTAGACAGGTCACATCCAGGAAGTTGAAATTCTTCGATTTCTATCACAGTTCATATTTTTAACACAGTGCTTATTCTCCAATACAGCTGTCCTAAGAGGCATTACTTCTCAGATGCATAGAGCTTGGACATCTGTCAGGTATCAATCACTTTATGTCCCGCTATTTTGCCTTCGCTTTGCAGTTAGTCATAAACTAATGAAATCAATTTTCACTTTTTTAATGCGAAACTGCCAACTACCTTCTTTAGTGACAGTTAAGATGGCGGTGAAAATTGTCCCAATATCTATTGATTTTGCGCATTAGTAGAAATCTCGAAAAGTTCTAATCACAAATAAATCTCAAAACTTTTACACTAATTCTCATTCGTAAATATCAGTCGTTAATCAGTGCTTGATTAAATTTTTGTCAGTATCGATGTCGGTCATTTGTGACATATCATACAGATCATATCCGATTCAACTATTAATTAGGAACGCCAGAAAGCATACAGATTAGATGTTAATAGTGCGTTATTATCATGGAACTTACAACTCTTGGGAAAGCTTGAATTTTGAATTTTCTGAATCATTACCGTAAATTTAATTGATAAAAGTTCAAGCAGATATCCGTGATCGTATTTTTAAAATTTTAAAATTTTGTATCAATTTTCAATTGTTTAATGATTTTCTAAAAGCAAACCTTAGGATATATATTTGTAGCCAAATTAGGCTGTGTATACATTTGCAGCCAAATCAAAGAGAACTTTAGAAAATAATTTATGCTTTATAGAATTTTGTCCTAATATTTGTTAAGTTGACAAGTAATATATTTATTTAAAATTAGTTAGGACAAACTTCCAACTGTACGACGATTCTGTTAAAAAAACACAAAATGGTTTTTCAAGTTTATGGATTGCTTTCTGAATTATGCAAAAAATTCAACTGAGATTAGAACAAAAATTATTACTTAACTTGTGTTGGCCTAGGGGAATTGAACTCACTTTGTGGTTGGTGCAGTTTTCTTTTTTTATTTTGACTGCAAAAGTTAGTACGCAATCGCTAACTGCTATCGCCACCTTACAGCAACCATTTACTAATTTTCGGCCATATGAAGCTTTTTCAGTTCCGTTTCTTCCGTTTTCATAAGAGTAAGCCAAAGAATGTTTGTGAACATAGAGACAGCCTAGGCTGGTTCGAAATTATTGGCTATGCGTCGTCATCCATCGATTTTCCCCGCCCTCCTTACTTTTTCGCGTCAAATAACTATAAATTATTAAGCAATTGTAAAGGAGCATCTCTTGTTGCTTATATGTAAGTATCTTCCACCACTCACAATTTTCATCCTGTGACACTCTCCGTTTAAATGCCTTTACATTTTCCCAACTCTCAATGTACCTATTGATTGTCACCAATCCATGTCTCTTCCTCATCTGCTTTACTTCATCGAGAGACTTTTTGAATCAAACGAATTTCTCACTGAAAAAATAAGAAGAGAGTAGGTTGTTCAGTAGCGATTGCTCCCTATTGAATATGTTTTTGCAGATCATGAAACTTAGTTAAAAGATTCCATAGGACTACTTTTCTTCTCTCCCTAAGGCTTTTACTCGAGACCCTTCTATCCAGTCATCTTTCTCTTTTTTTGTTTCAAATTTCACATCATTTTTATTTTTCTATCACTTGCGGAAAACCATGATATTACACATAGATGAAAAGCGCCTATTCTTTATGAAGTAATTTTTTGTCCTTTATGAAATGGAATAAATTTTTAGACTAATGAAAGTATAGACATGTATTTGATAACTACTATTGAACAAAACTACACGCTTACTGCTTAAATGTTAACTGAAATAGCATTTAGAAATATACACAGAATTGCTTTAAACTTCTTGAACTTAAAGCTCGCTAAACTATTAATGCTAAAGTGTAGTTATTAACAATGAAAATTTTTATTTTTAACTGAAAATTATTTTTTTTTTAATGAAAATAAAAAAAATTTTTAACTAGGAAATTAGGAACAAAAGGAAGCAAATTCAGGATTCGTCTGAATTAGATTTGAGATTCTGTTGATTAAGAATCTAATATTCGTAATATTCTAATCAGGAATAGGTGTCATTTGAACCTAGTAATGAATTTGCAATATCGAAACAATGAGTTGCAGACTTTCTTCCATCTGTTTCGAATTTGTAGCAATTCTGCAATTGGTAATTAGCTGTACAGAAGCTCAACTCAGTGCTTTTATGAATGATCCTCTGAGTTTCTTCAATTTCTATTTTGAGAAATAAGGAATATGGTGGACTCTTTAAATTTGGTTTCCCTTTTTCCTTCAGCCATATTTCTTTACAAACATGTATAAATTTCAATTTCGTTTCGTGTCAGCTGTTCCATTTTTGTTAGCTAACAGCTTTATGTTTGTTGCAGATCACTGACACAGTTGTCATGTGTCGAAATTGAATTTGTAGTTCTGGAACTATGATATGTATCTACTTACTTCTGCTTACTTCTTGTCTTATTAAGCAAACTTCAACTTACCACATTTGTTACACGACTCTTTCACTTCAGTTAAAATTCAATAACACCACTTTGAATTATGAATTTTTGATTATAGAAACGGGAACTAACAGTTATATGATTTTGAAATCGATTCAGAATCAACTTAGAAGAGAGTGGAAGATAATTTTGTAATTCAGATGTTCTGATATTTCAGAAGAATGACGAAAAAAAATTAGTATTATCGTCATGCACTCTAGAATGACAGTTATAGCGGATCATCTCATGCAAATAGTGAAATAAAACTTTTTAGACAAGAAAAAATTAAAATAAAATAAAAATTGATTTCTGAAAAAAGAAGTGCATTGCAAACAGAACTGAAGTTATAAGAGTGAAGAAATCTTTGGTTCCTATTTTGCTATGTATTAAGTCTGTTCATTTACTTTGCTACATAATGGGATGACTCACATTTTGTTGACAATTTGAAAATATTCATGATATTAGTACACGGAAGTAATTATGGTACTCCAATTCACTAATAACTATCATCTATCTGGATACGCGATATCTAAACGCTTTAGAATCGAATTGTGACGAGTTCCTAATTTTCTGTATTTCATGACTTTCTCGTGATTTCGTTTTCTTTATGAAACATTGAACGTATATGTTTTCATTCAAGATTGCACTTGTGGTATTGAGATTTAAGAGCTTTATTTTTAAGTATTATGTATGTGCCAGTTACACTGAAGTCTTGAACTAATATTTAAGAAAGGAATTTGGCGTTTAAAAAAGACCTGTAAGAATAGAAGGTGATTCTTCCACTAATGATTTCTATGATTTCTGATAAGTTCTTTCTATATTTAAATCATTTCATTTGCTCATTGTTAGGCAAATTTTTTACGCACTATTTTGTGAAGAATATGAAATAATAAAGAAGAGGAGAAGAAAGTTCAGAAATTGGACATTTGATTTCCAAATGCTAAACATAACTGCTACCATTGTGTGAAATCCACTGACTTCATCGCCAGACTTTTGCTCACTTCTCATTAGTACATAATGTGTAATAATTCTCTTTCTCCACCTTACCGTTTGAAAAATTAGAAAGTAGTAAGGAGGTGTTTGACAAGCTGATGGTTTAAAAAAAAGCTCTAATCGTTAGGGTAATCACTTTCAAGTGTATAAAAATTAGCTCTCGACTTCGAAAAATTTATTTTATTATAGCTCATTTTTGTTTCTGAACAATAATCGTTTATAAAACAGCTACCTCTTTTTGGTTTTAGATTTTTCGGGTATTTTTTAGATCTTTGCAAATTTCACAATTCATTTAATAACCTTAGTTTTTATTCCTGGAAAGAGAAGTATTAAAATTAAGAAAAAACATTTTGACGACTGCTATAGCTAAATAAATTGGTCAGGAAATATTCTCTCACTGAGAGCAACAATTTCAAATGCGAGTATTCTAATCCCATTTGCTTGATAAGCATAATATTGAATTGAACTCTCGATATGTGAAGAGCGTACGTTGCTTTATAAACGTATACTTTTCCTCATAAAGCAATTATAAATCTTAACTACCTCTCATCGATCACGTGATCTTCTTATAAATATGCAACTTTCAAGCATAAGTGCAAAGTTCCAGTGAAGAAAGTTGATTTTTTTTTTTTTTTTTTCTTACCGTTAGTCTCCATAATTCACTGCTTCAGGTCAAATACTAGTATACAAGTGACAATTATTTCAACTCCATTTAATTTTCTAAGATTGTTGTCTCATTGGCATATAAATAGACTACTTTAATTCTAATTCCTATCTTTTCATCTGCTTATTTATTAAAAACAAATTAATTAATGAATTAATGAATAAAACTGTACGACATTATTTAATATTGGACTTCAACTTTTTAATCTTCATAATAACAGTATTTTCAGAACCTATTTTCATAGCTGAAATGATATTGGTAAACAATAATCTGTCAGGAGATAAGATAATGAAATCTGGCGAAACTTTTATTGGAATTACGAGACTTATCTAGCATCAACTATAGATTAAATCATTATGACAAAGCTTGCAGGACAAGATATGAAACTTTGGACGTTGAGCAGTAAAGTATAATGCCTTTTCCACGTGCTAATGATAGTAGAACAGAACTATAATGCAGCATTTGTGATGACTTTGATATTATCTGAGTTATGATAAAAATTACATCATAGAGAATAACAAGAAGATCAACTTTTTGAATGAAGCATTCCTACAGTTCTTTGGAAATAAATTAATTTTCTACTTACATCATTTCATTACATTTTGATAAAATCTGGGAATTCTTGCGTTATGCATTAAGCTTCCTGCTAATCATATGTTCATTTTTGAGAAAATGATTAAACAGGAAGTGCTTTTTCCGGATGATGATATAAGAACATGACATTAGTAACTGTTCACTGAGTTTTATATCTCGTTTTCATTAGTACGATATGATAAAATCTAATGATCTTAACATTTTTGTACTACTGAACCACAATTAAACTACCATTTGAAAAAGGGGAAATCCAAATTACTTTCACGCTACAAATATGGAAAAGTAAGAAGCAAACGAGGAATAACAAATGCAGTTTTTCCGCCATCTGATCATTGATCTACTATAAAGTTTCTAGACTAATGGCAAATTGCATCTATTCACTTGGTCATCTCATTATATCTCATCATCAACTTGTTTTAAAATGGAAGAAATAGAGAGCACACCAATTAGTTTGATTATATTTGATAAGCTTGAATTCTACTCATTACCCATACATAGCCCTTCTTTACATGAACATACATAACTTTCTTTTTAGTTCTGCTCGTAGGAATTTCAACCAGTGATCTATGTTTTTTAAATGAATTTTTGAATGCATCGCAGTCTGTATACTTAACTCCTGTCATACTAATGGAAATACTTGAAATGAAAAACGGATATCGTTGGTCAAGTCTTTTTTGATTTATAATTAGCAATTCAGTCGACAAATATAGACATCATGCACAAACTGATGCAGTAATGAGTTACAGGTATGCCCAGTGTTTGCATGTGCTCAAGCCGCACATTTCAATCACCTTCCAACTCCTGTATTTTTCTCTCGGGAATAATAGAACTACTGCAGCTATGATCGTACATAGAACATCCGGAATCAGTTGTGAAAACCGTACGACATCCAATGCATTCTTTTGCTAACTAAAGTACATCACTGCTGAGTAAGCTAACGTGAAGAGACACAGGGTGGAAGTGTTTAACATATGCGTCTTCTTCCAGTCAGTTTGCGTGGAACATTCTCTACATCGGCCGAAGGAAAGGAACGAGTTCGTTGGAGGAGGTGGCCGGCCTCAACCAGCTACGTCTTCTCCAGCATTTACACATAGTGGCGGTGGGCTGTGAGCCAACAATAAGCTCGACTTCATAGCACCTTCCAAACCGGCTTACTTCACCGGAGGGAGAGTCGTCCGTGGAACCGGCCCCCCACTCTCCTGTTTCCGTCCGTCCGTCCACACAGCAGCAGTAGCACCACCACTCTGCATTCTCCTTCACGATATCATTGCCAGCTATCTGCTATCTGTTAGACAGCTCTGCAAATCATTTCATTTTTCATCATAAGTAGTTCCTTTCACATCCCAGTGAATGTGGCGGGAGGGGAGAATAGCGTATACACACATACATATTCTCCAGTGCTAAATTTTCATTCTCGTCCTAATGATTTTCATGTGTAACGGCGATAGCAACGGAAGGGAGGGAAATAGAGTAGAGTAATACCGCAGGGTAGGGTAGGAGAGGGAAGAGTAGGGTAGGACAACGGAGCAGCCATTGTGGTGGTCCCTTGATATTGCTGACAGATAGACAACTGCTCAAACATGCGACAGCAATTTTCTACAACAGCAGCAGTAGTAGTTGCATTGAACCCCCCCTATCCTTTCACTTCTAATATTAGATCAGTTGAGGGGCAGACGATAAGCAGTGGGATAGGGATAAGGTATTATCATGTGGTGAAAGGAGGTGAAGAGAAGATGGGGTGGGAGAAGGTTGGGAAGGTACTGATAACGATAATAATGATGATGATAATGATGATAAGAATGATGGTGGTGAAGTAGATGGATGTGGTAATAGGAATAAGCATTGGTTTTCCAGGTGAAGAGATCGATCACCTCTGCTTCTTGGCTATTTTCATATTTTAGCTGTACTTTTCAATCCGGTTTTTGATTTCTTAAAAAGAGTAAGTCCCTCTTCCCCCTTCCTATCCTGAAAGGCTGCTCTGTAAAGCTGTCACATTATCTGCTCATCCATTCATCAGCAACAAAGTTCTTAAATTACCATCTCATACCTCTCAGGGGTCAATGTTGTCCATACGTCGGTATGTTCACTTTTTTTATTGACCTCTTCATGAAAACATCCAATGGTTCTCCATTTTAGTTGATCCGTAAAACAGGAATATAATCCAAGCAAGTGCTATACTATCAACCATATAACTCATCTTCATTATTTTATTAACATCTTTTTTCTCTTTCCTTTCCGGTTGGCCACTGATTCATTCCAATACCACTTTCGTTAATTGGATATCATATTGTAATTGGCATTTCTTATTTTACAGATTATTTGGTTTCTGTGGTAGCATTGGTAACAAATCCTTAAAAACTTTATGTTTTACTGGGAGACTATGCCAAGATAACACTGAAATCAAAATAGCAGATCAAACAGCGGAGAATGTGGGTTGGTTTGATGAGCCGTTTTCAAAAGATATATCTGCGGCCATGCTGGCTTTGGCTGATAAAAAACTGCTTGTTTTTGCAGAGCAAACGAAGGGTTTGCTACCTCACTTTCACACTGTTGACCTTACGACAGGCAATGCTAGGATATCATCCAATTTTAACTTAATATAATTACTGGAATTACTAATATAATTACTTCAACTCGCGAATATTTCTTGACTAGTCGCTGATAACTAACAAGCAGGTATATTGCGGACGACATCTTTTATTTTATAGTCAGCTGTTCATGTTAGGTTCCTTTTCCATTTCTGTTTGGATGGTTAGATATATATGTATATGTTTGTATATATGTAAGGTGTGCGCACACACTTAGTATATAAATACTTATGTATGAATTGTTTGGCGCTTATGGACGGGAAAAAGAGTTGATAAGGAAAGTGAGGTCTTGAACGATTGGTTGCTTAGCTGCGCTGATAACAACCTTTGTAGAAGCATCGTCATTTTCTCGTCATTTATAAATGGTTTATAAAATTTATATTTCAAATAATTGATAACAAATTATCTTTGATTTAAGCTTCTTCCAGCATTCCGTATTCCTATCTTTTGTGAACTATATATGTACATTCTACAAAATATGTTCTCTATTAAGCTATCGTGGAAGATTTCAACCCTTGGCATTTGTCGTTGGTGTTTTAGTATCGTTTTAGCTTTCATTGTTTTTCTCTTCCGTAAAACTATTTTGAAGACGTGTAAATCCAATTTTTGGACTTAGAAACACATTAAGCAAAGGGAGTGACTATACTCCAAAGTAGAGGAGACCAAACCAATAAAACATGTTTTGTTGCCTCATTCAAATGACAACGGTTTTCATGAAAGTGGTAGTTACATATTGAAACTGATAACGGTGCTTTCGCACTTGGGTATACATTAAGGCTGTTGAGTATCCTAAGAGTTCAAAGGTATTCGCTAGAAATTTAGGTTCAAATTGAATTGAACTTTAGAACTTTGAAGCACAGATATTATGCTTATATTTTAATTCAGCCAAATATGCTTAAAATTTCTGTAAACTTGTCGTAAACATATTCGAATTTAACTTTGTCCATCATTAGAAAATTTTCTGTCCCACTCATATGAAATTTTTGGAAATACTCTGTTAGGAAATGTGAACGTAAGGTGAGAACTAAAAGAAGGAATTTATGCTTAGACGCAACTTAATGGCGAATAAAAGTTTTGTTCGAAGCTTCAACTTCGGTTGAGAGTTTTCATTTACAGAGTACTGTTAAATCGTTATCATCATGCTAGAAATTATTTCTCCTGCAAATTTCGACTTTAAAGAATTTTCATCCCTTATCCAGCTTGAAAAATTTAAATGCTAGGAAGAACTTTAAATTTCTGTTGAACGTATTATGTAGCAACTGCTAAAAGATGAGGGTTGTTCAGAAGCAGCATTCATACTGCACTTTAGCCTAACTGCTATTTATTAAGATATTAAGATAATGAACTTCTTCAAACGTGCGGTATTTATTTTAAAGTTATGGGCAAGTGGTATAGAGAGCTTTGGCTTCAACAAGCAAAAAGGACGAGCGGAACCGGAAGTGGAGTAGTTTTGGGATACCGATATTTTGTTTTTAGAAAGGGAGGAGTACAAAAGACAGTAAAATCTTATTCTAATAAAATAAAATGAATTCGTAAAATAAACAGTAAGGGTCAAAAGTAGAGGAACACATTCTATTATAAAACTTATGTAACAGTGGTGCTTTTCAGTGATAAATTTCGAGACGTAAAATGAATTTCGTTATTCTGTGACAAACAATCTATAGTTGATTGGTGTGACATTATTATTTGAAATTTGTAGTGATATATTTCTCGTGTCATCTGTTATATCTGGATTATCCAAATTGTTTAGAAGTGGAGGAGGAGCCTATAAATGAAGCGAACCTAACACGTGAACACCTGATGGCATGCACGGATTTTTTCCAAATTATTTCAGCGTCGATCTATATGTCACGAAAATGTTTATCCATCTACCCAAGGAGACGTTGTATATCATAAATCTTTTGTATTTTTTGTGATGGACAATAGCTATTTCCAGTCTTCTTGTTTAATTTCTTTTTTATGTCTTGAAGTAGATCTGGATGACATTTTGGCTTGTCATTCATTCTGTTGGTCGAACTGTTCACTTAAACTCGACCTTTGAAGGTCGTTTCTTATTGGTTCGTGTGAGAATGTGAATGTGTTGACTATTTTTAATAGTCAGTTTGATAGCAATCTCTTCTCTCTTCCAAATAAATGAGTTCGTTCAGCTGACTAAGTAGTGCTCGAATTACTGGAACATTTGAATGGATGAGTATAAACGCTGAAATACTCAGCTGAAAGTTGTAGTGCATGTCATGCTTTGAATATGGTAACGATGGTAGTCTCTTTTAACTGTGCTCTTTTACTGTTTCTCGTAATGCCATATGAGATATAAAAAAAAAGACATAAGGAGAAAAGCCGGAACCTTTCTCGGTTTGCTAAATGATATCAGTAAATTATGCTGGAGAAACTCGAAGATAACACATCCGTTTTTTAAAAGCTCATCTTGGTTATATCAGTGTGGTATTATCTGACGCTACTACACTGATATAATCCGTCGAAAAATGATGTAGTCGATCAAATTGAAACGATGCCACGCTTACCTGTCGCGGTAGCGGCACACTTTCCTTCTGTTTGATTTTCATTGCAAAAGTTTGACAGGAAAAAAGAGAAACAGGCTTTTAGGGTCTGCAGCTGCTGTAGCAATGAGTAAGTTTGCAACAGCCAGTTAGTCTCGGTGATGTTTTTATTTTCAGGTGACATATATTTTGCACTTTTGTTTTGTCCTCTGTAATATACTTTATGGTTTTGTTCTATATCACTGTTTTCTTGTCATGTTTGGGTTAATTTTCTTAGCAAAACCATTCCTTTTGGTGGATTCTCTGCATCTCCCTGTGATATCTGCGCCGAAAAATCCAGTGAAATGTGTAGTGTCAGTATTCCTCAAAAAATTTCTTCGCGACCAACAAAGCTCATCAACATTTCGCTGGTAAGAGCAGTTCTGGTTTTCTGTGTTAGTTTCTCAGATTTACCTTATTTCTATGTTTTTAACATTCTTTTATGAGAAGCGAACGAGTTTTTACAACTCGATTGGTTCACTAAGTTTCATATCTTCAGTGAATATTAACACATACAAAAATGGCATTTGCTACTTTTCATGTGTTCTTACTTAATCACTTTATAGTCTCAAATATGTTCATGACATCGCATTTTTACAAGTGGATTGACATTAGGGCTATTTCTATTGAATAAAGGGACATATAGTTTTCGCGACTGGAAAAGATCGCGCTCTGTAAACAAGTCTATGTAATTTTAGGGTCCGGTAGTCACAAATGTTCCTTGGTTAATTTTTACTACCAAGGTTTAAATAATCAGGCCATTTCAGAGTGTTCTTATATACTTCTGGTGTGATTGAGATCCAAATGGCCTTGGGTAGACCTATTTTATGCTTTGGGTAATTGCAGAGTCTTCTTATTTGACGTGTTTTCATTAAAATGATCAATGCAATGTGAACTTTTGAGGTCTTTTAACTTAGCTACTTTGTATATAACTCTGTATCCATCTTTTTTGTGGTAGACTTTCAGCAAAAAATGACAATTGGCAGTGCTGTTTCTCTATTGTTTGTTCGAAGTAATAGGATAGTAGCATGAATTTAGACTGGGCTACATCCCTTATCTGTCTTTCAATGGCTAAGGATTAGTGGAAAGAGAACTTCGGAGAGGAAATACACAGCTAATGCTCATGCAGCTGTCCCAAGATTACCCATGCATACAATCACGTGATTGGATAGAATTGGATGAGATGACGATTCTCGTAAATTCCTCAGCCCTGTATTTTGTCTATGCTCCCCTTGGCAATTTTGTTTCTATTCCTTTGTATTCTATTCATTTCATTGAATATAACCACATCCGTTAATACATGTCAAATGAGTGTCATTTGATTGTAACATTAAACTTACTACTTGGTCTGGGATGGCAACAAATCCGCCGTGGAATTATTTCTGTTACTACTTTTTTAACTTTAAAATTATATTGAATGACTTTCTCCTCGGCTGTTATTTTAGATTTAATTATCTTCTGTCTGGACGGTGATACTCTAATCGATGGTGTTTTTTAATCCGCGTAAATTGTTCATAAATCTTTCACTAGAAAATATAAGGAAGTTGACAGTTCAAGGAAAAGTAGAGGAAGAACAAAATAAGTCTAAAACAGTCTTTCATGTATTTTTCGACGTGCAGGGCAGAGCAGATCTGGCTTGCTAGTTTCTAGCGGCACAATTATTTAGTCACCAAATATAACATGAAATGACTCACAGCTAGAACAACGCTAGTCCCTAATCTTTCCAGCAATAAAATGTTCTTGTTGGCGATTTCTCGAAACTTCTGTGTGTAGAAAATGACATAAGGCAGTACCCAGTACCCAACATATACTACTGGGCAAAGTAAAGTGGCACTGGATCGACGTCATCTGCATCAGTATTGGAGCATGAAGTATTTGCAACTCCATTCATTATGAGAATCAATTTTTATGCCCTTAAATGCTAGCAGCTATTGTGATATCGAACTAAAAATCGATGGAATAAAATGTGGAAATATGTGTTAATTCATAATAGCACTTTGGAATTGATAGTGTTGGTAGTTGGTAGTGCTTTGATAATGCTAGTGGTTAGTGATTTAAGTGATAACTGATGTCGGAATTATAAAGCTGTTAAGCTGTCAGCAAAGTGACACCTTTTCCAATGAAGTGCTACCTTTTTCATTTCATTTGCTTCGTTGAATAGTTGCTACTATAAGATAGTAAAGAAGTGAAGTCTCTTTGACGTTGGAAACGTGAAGCGAATAATTTGCTTATCCATTTTCAATTGCGCTTGTTGTAGTTTTTCAGCTTTTTGTAAAAATTAGGGAATTTTGGACTACAGAACTATAGCCATTTAAATGTTCATACACATGACCACTTGGAGGAAAGTTAAATTCATAATTAAATAAATTTTAGTTAATTACTGATGTTAACATCCTCTCGCAAATACCAAGCTGTGACTTTAGCTGCAGAATTTCAGTTATCGTATGTTTCAAATAATTTCTGAATATATTTCAGCAAAGCGGAACAGTCTTGACTTAATGCTTCCATCTTAGATTATCGCATGAAGTTAGAAACCAATTCTCTGATTAAATTAACTCGTCTAAATCTAAGAGTAATTTATAACTGGCGTATGAGACGTGCTGTTGTTGGCTTAATTGATGTAGGAGAGATGTCACTCTGTTTCCAACACTCTTTTTGAAGATGACTTCGTCATTTAAGTGTATACTTTTGCGACAGAACCATCATTTCGCATCGAGCTGTACTTTTCGTTCCCTTGGTGATGTGATTTGATTCTCAGCAGATTTAGTTTTCATTGTCGCTGCTTTCCACTGATACCTGTCTCCCATACACTCTTGTGGATTGTGGATCAACTTAAGCCCTGAAAATATAATCTCTGCTAGCACATGTCATTGTTATTCCTCACCCATATCACCTCGATCAGTGTTCCAAGGGACGTTATAAGTGCACTGTTATAATTGAATAAATTGAGCCATTCTGCCCAATTTCTAGAAAGATTTGGTTAGTGACTATAATTTCTATATAACGTGTTAAAACCGGTTAGGTCATCTCCGCGCGATATTTCGAATTTCTGGCTTTCATGCTTTTGATGGGCGAAGCGCTAGAGAGCAGGGTGAGAAGAGCTTAGGTGTGGCGCTCTTGTAGTTAGTCGATTATATCCTCCACTACACACAAAACGAGTCGCATAGCTTTATTCATCAAAAATTTGATGAATAAAGCTGTGTTGAATATTGTGAAAAAATGAGGTTATATAAATCATGGAAACCTGGTTTAGGGGAATAGCAGTGAATCATAAACTTTTTATTTCTCGTAACCGCTGTAGTCACAACAATTCTGTGTTATATGCAATCCTTCGACTTCACTTTTTACTTCTCTGAGCTAGTTTTTTTAAGTTCCTGTACCAAGTTATATTGGATTATTGTCGAGTATGGTTCCTCTCAATCTTCTAGTTTTTGCAATACGTACTTTTCCATAGAGGTTCGTCCGTCTTTTTCGCTGCATTTCGCAAACGCACTGTTTTACGCTTTATATATTTGGTATTTCTATTTTGAAGGACACTGCGGACGAAAATACGAAAAGAATCTGCACTTTCTGCTAAGGACCTATCATGAAATAGCACTGCGTTTCCGAGAAGTAGGGAAGTCCGTCGGAAGGAAGGTGTTGCCAGTTGGCCATTAACGAATATTTCCCAATTATTTTTGGTTGTCGATGCGATTGTAATGAAAAACCGGTTGTTATAGTGGGGATATATTACTGTTCCTGCTTCACTTTCGCTCTTTTCTTCAGCTAATAATATATGTTATGTATGATAATATAACATATAAATCAGACAAGACAAGTAACTACTTAAGATCGTTACAGTGCTGGGCACTTTTGCTTACTCGTTGATAGGCTCTTTCAATATATATATATATATATATATATATATATATTTCTTTTTTTTTACATACGTAATTTATATATTTTAGATGGAACACAAAACATGAACGCATAATATTTTTAATGTTTCAGAAATACTTTTAAAAAAACCCTATTTGAAAGTTGGGTGAAAGTACAAGTGCTCTATTAATTTTGTAATAGACGACAAACACTGCATTAGCTGTGTACAATAAAGTAATCCTGTACGCAACTAGACTCCTGTTTTACATTCATATTCATGCTTGTGTCAGATAGAATCACTAAAGGGAAGTGAAATGTATTATTGTGATTTGAATGCCATTCATCATTAAGCCAACATCTTAATTGAAACTGGTCTCTTTTTTTCATTTTCTTTATAGGTCAAATTTCGTTTCATAGAGATTATTTGTATTTGTAGCGATATGCTCTTCAGTTTCAGTATTTCATCATTGCATTTCTGATGAAAATGAAGTTCGACAATAGGTGGTGAGTGAAAGTTGCAAACGTTGTCTTAACAATTTAGCCATTAACCGAATGAGATGGCTTGTTATCCAATGTGCACTCTAATCTCGAGTCTCGAATCTGGAATATGGAGTAAAAGGTTGCACTACTGAAGTAAGGGGGGCATTTATTTTGAGGATGGAATGAGGAGTTGGTGCTCTGCTTCAAGGAAGAGGCTAGTGGAAGGAAGGGCATGATGTCAAGGAATGGTCGGTCTGGCTTACATCGTTCACATACACACACACACACACATATATATATATATATATATTCTACACGTGATCTCACTGAGTCGTTTCCATTTAAATTGAACAATTTCAAAGAGAGGTGTACATGCCTATGTGAGTGAGTGAATGACTGAGTGAGTCAGCTGATGGGAAGGAGGCGAGGAGGGCATTGCTTGTTAGCTGCATTCTGCCATTCTCTGCTATTTCTGACTAGTGGCTGGCTCATTCGTCGTTACCTGTCATCGTCGACACTATCGTCACCATCAAGACATCGTCAACTCGAATCTGATCGGCTTCAGACCGGTTCTTATTCCCTTCCCTTCCCTTCCATCACAGTAGCGTACATATGTTTGTTTGTCCGTACCGATTCTCAGGTAACTTTCCACAAAAATTTCTAAGCGGTGGTGCACTCTGCAGTCGTTATGCTTTGGATTACTACTATTTCCTTTCCTTCATTACTCATTACTCATTACCTCTCTTTCCATCTCATTCTTTCCCAAAGAATTTTTCAGACTAGAATCCAACAATGAGGAAAATGCTTGCAGTGTTTTCTCGTCACCAAGTTATTTGGAAACATTTGCGCTTTCCAATATCTAACGCACTAGTACAAGGAATTTTTTCAAAATGGAAATTTGGTACATGCCGTTAACTTTATTGCTTACTTTCATCGTTCATCGAGAACAGCATTAACTGATTTATTTTTTTAGATTTGTTTCTATTTCTTTTATTTGTTTTTCGTTGAAAATAGGTTACATCCAAGTGAACTCGTAATGCAAATTTCTCATCTAAGAAGTGCTACTGGAACGTACAAAGAGACCGATGTTAATAAAGCCGGAATTAGGAAATCAAATTAGGAAAATTCCAACTGCAGTTTAGCATTTGCACAATTTCTAGCCATTTATTTCGTATGCTTATGGCAGTTCATATACATGATAACTACTACATCCTTCGTATAACAAGCCTTTAGTTGCAGTTCATTTATATGCAACAGGAAATTGTCATTGTTGGTTTTCAGTTTTTCCATATACATCATTGAAATTTCAGAAATCAGGCCGCTCATCCTAATATAATTTAGTCATACCTCGAAGTTCACTGTACACTTTATTAAATTGATTAGATCATAATATGAAACAATTGATGGCTAAAGGGTAACTGTTTTTTTCTTTTTTTTGTTGTGATATGAGATTTTTTCATAGGACAATTGGATAGAAGCAAAAATCTTGTTAATAATTAAGGACTTAGCCAAATGATATGTTGACTTAATCGGTTATTCTGAATATCCTTTACAAGGATATCAGACGAGATTATCTGTGATTGCTTTCATGACTTTGAATTTTACGACAGCATGCATTATCCATCCTTTTTTTTTTGTAATATGGATTGTCATGTGGCAGTGCCATTGAAAATTTCCTGGAATGTTTTTATTTTAGAATAGCCTCAAAAAATTAGGGAACTACTTTTCATCAATTATTTCGATTCCAGCACTGACTTTATCATTTTTTTTTTTTGCATGAATCATCACTTAGAGAGCCAGCATGTAACCTTCCACGTCCAATATTTTGGGCCTCAACTTTTTGATGCGAATGAAATTAAGGAATTTTGAACCTGTTAATTTTATATTGTTGAAGTAGTTTTTATTGTAATTTAAATTAAAGTTTAGTCCTTAACTTGGAAACTAGAGATCAATCATTTATAACTGAAATCTGGAGTAAGTTCGAAGTATGACTGCTTGGTATGGCTAGATTTGTTGATGCTTTTACTTGTATTAATTTATAGTTTTTTTGACTCGTTACGTTTCATTTCGTTCCTTCATGTTTCACAGTTCGAATTCTTCAGACTAAGCCTTAATTTCTTAATTTCATAACAGATTAAAGGCGCTGTGGCTACCTACAATTTCGTGCTGTAATTGGTCGATTATTTTTCCTTTTTTAAACATATCGAAGGGAATATTCAGATACCTTGTGTGTACTGTATTTCCTTGTGTTTCCCCTGCTGCCCGGATTTCACACTTTGTCGCTTCACGCTTGATTGCTGATCGGGTTGTGCTTTGGGCGGAAGAGAATGTTATCAGCATCTTCTGGTAATTGTGGTACTTCTGTGACAGTTACTAAAACTGCTGAAGACGCTATTACTCTTGGTGATTGCTATGTGGTAGCGTCGGATGTCATCCCAACAACAAGCTGTGGACGATTTGATGGTGATGATAACACTGGTGACAAAGATGGAGGGAGCAATGGTGGTGGGATTTGCGATGCTAAAAATGGTATCATACCTATGGATTCTATCCCATCATCATCTTCATCAACATCGTCATCATCTGGACTGGGGCCAGTTGGAGTCATACCAGTCGAAGCAGCTAATGCCGCTGGTAAAGAAGAGCTGGGGCCGGTTTCCAGGGATCGCTGTAATACTTGGCCAATGCGACGACCACAACTTGACATTAATGCCCAAACCAGTCCACTAATTCATGAACAAATTCCGGAAGAGGAAGCTGAGTAAGTTCATTATTATCATCACCTTCATAATTTTTTTACTACCTTTTCCTATTCCTATACTCTTGATTTCCATTATTTTTTTTCCTTACCCTGTGCGCAAGAAAACAGTTTCCTTTGGTAACCACTAATTAGTAATTTCAGTATTATTTTTGTTATCGGTATTGTTATTAGTATTGCAAACTAGTACTGTTCGTTATGATCGCTGTTATTATTTTTGCTACTACTGCTATTAATACTAGCTATTCATCATACTAATATCATTATCATTGTGAAGTGAATTAAGATGAAGTGCTTTTTTTTACATTTTTTTTTAGAACTTTTTTTTTCTGGAAATTAATTCCTTAAATTTTTTAATTTGTTTTTGCTTATTACCTCTCTTTGTTTTGTTATCAAATTATTTAGATACAAACTATTTACACATTAATAATTATTGCAATGTCGTAATTAGATTAATTGAATTTCACCAAATTTATGAGTAGTCACGCTTATGGTCACTAATTTTCACTTTTTTTTTCTCTATAGAATTTTCTCTCTAGATTTCGAAGAGTAAATTCGCTTTTTCATTAATGGCATTAAAGTAGAGGTATACATTATAGTAGTTATTGACGAGTGTGTAGATCGGTCGGCTCTTGTGATAACTGTTCAAGCTCTTTTAATATCAGGAACAAAAAATTAGTTGTGATATCTCTATTCATTTTCATCATTATAATGAGTTTTTTTATAGCTATGTTGAGATTTTTGTCTATCTCATTCACACGTTTAAATCTATTTTACTTTGCTATATATATATTGTAGGTAAATTGTTTGAGGCATACCTTCTTTTTAATAAAACTTAGCTAGTTTTGAGTAGTTTATTTCTACATTTTATGATTACCAGTTGATGGCATTACTTGCATTTTCTACAGCACATATTTTCAGTCGACTGTGTACTGTATATATTGTGCGGGAAAGTCATATTCGGCATGATAGCTGATATAATTTTATGCTCTCTATTGTTCTGTTCATATCGATTTTGCTTCATTCTGTTTTACAACAAGTAGGTTCCCATCAAATGGCATGAATTAAACACCATGTTTGACAGGTCCTTTTTTCATCAATCCTTTTCGACTGTTATGCTATCTTGACAGTGGTTATCAGAACTGTTATCTGTGCTTTTTGTATTGTGTGCATCGTCCTATCAAGCAATGATTACATTTATATGGTGTATACATACTTTTGTGATACACTAATGATTTATTATGAGTCTTTTCCAATTCAGTTTTTGTTTAATTCATTCTTTTGCTTGTGCTGAAATTTATTTCTTTTAAAGTATGAATATTACTCGAATCCTCTATTTCTTACACCGAACTACTAGGTCAAGCACAGTCGTAGTAGTAAGGCAATTCTTATATTTTTTGAGATAAATCTCTGGAAGACGGTGTAAAGTTAGTAACATAAAAAATAAATCAAATTTAACAGTGAATTACCAAAGTTGATGCTCACAGCATAAAATGAAAAATACTTTGGAAATAATTAACTGAGCACAATCTTAATGAAAGATTATATATGGAAAATGAAAAAGAATGAAATATGGGAAAATAAGAATAATAGTGATGTTCAGTGAAGTGATATCTCCCGTTTCGTTCTTTATTTCTTCCTCTTTATCATGTTTTAATTCATCTTCTGAAAAATTATCTTAGGTATCAGTTTTTTTTTTTTTAATTTCAGAGATAATTATTGGATATTTTGTCTTTGTATGATGAAGCTTTTGTTTAATAAATAACACATAGTTAGTTTAGCTAATGAAGTCATTCACTCTCAGTCGCTTCTTGTTTCAGATCTCCGAATCATGTGCGTTAGTTATAATACTTATCTGAGTACTATGTTATGCTTATTAGTTATCAAACTATGAGAGATTTTGTTATAAGAAATTCCAATACTTCACTTTTTTTTAGACTGTGCCAAATATTGTATCGCTTTATGAGTTACAAAAAAAAAATCGAGACCGGTGTACTACTTTTATATCTTCTTCATTTTGGATGGGCTATTTGAAATGGATTTAATTTTGATTAAAGCTCTATCAGTCAGTGAATTTCGTGTAGTGATCTGTAAAGGGAAAAAAGTAGGACTACCTCATCTTTACTCAGATTGCATTTCTGTCAAATACAGCACAGTTCATTTGTTCATGTGGATGTTTGTTTCTGTATTAGACAGTATGTAACTCAAGAACAGTGTCATGAAATGGTGTTGGTCGAAGATAACGGTAAAGTATCGAGGGAAATAGGGACGGAACGGTGGAGGAAGAAGGATCGGGTGGGAACGTTTTCTCAATAGTCTGACTTGGTATGTTCAAATTTCACTTTTTTCAGACAATGCCAGATGTTGTATCGTTTCATGAGTCACAAAAAAGTTTCCCGCTGTGCTACATTGTACGCTTTAGTACAGTAGAAAGATATAAATCCCTCACTTCATATTACAATCAATCACATATCCATCGACACCTACGTAGTACTAAACATTAGACAAAATGAACTACGATGTAGTTGACAGAAATGCAATATCGATAAGGTTGTGGGTGTTCCTTATTTTGCCATACAAAACTCATAAAATATTGGTATCAAAGCTGTAATTAAATCCATTAGGCAAAATTATATCTATTCTAAGTATATCTCATCGAATAACAAAAAATGGAGAAATATGAAATGATCAGTTGTTTTATATTTGGCAGGAAGACTGCAAATGAGCAAGTGTACAATGATAATTTTCTTTTTGTAACATTTCTTATTCCAGTATTCTTCAGTTTCCCTTGTTTCCCCTCCTTTCGTTTTCCACTGTTTTACAGTTACCGTTAGTTTTTTCATTAAGCCACATATGTTGGTTAAGGATAAGAAGTATTCGAATAAAAAAGTGTTTTCAGGCAATAAGTTCTCTTTTCCAATTTGTTTTTCAGTGTGATGAAATGGAAAGATACTTTAGTGTAACAAGGTGGACTATATCACTTCTTATTTCAATGAAACGGGGAGCTGTGTTTGCACTTACAAATTTCAATGTTTTTATATGAGCAATATGGGTCGATGGTGCTACATATATGGAAGTTTCTTTTCGCTCTAGTTTGAAAACCATATGCATAGCCTACTTCCGGTTTCAAACAAAAACATAAGATGTAACATATCAAATTCAAAAGAATCGGGTGATATCGATGTAGAAAACTCAGTTTTGTAACTGCCTATTATGGTTTATTTGATATCTTTACATTTTTGCCTTTCGTATTTTATATTTCTTGGTGTACTCATTGCGGTATCTCGTATTTTCTGCTTTTTTGCAGATCACTTTTTTTCGTTTTGAATTTTCGGTTTTGCTTTTTATTGTTGTGATTTTCTTTAAAACTTCATTGGTGATTGCAAGGATGGAGCTTTTCACGTCAATTGTGGACTGCTTTTCATCTTTATCTTACTTTTTCATTTCTATTAGTGTTCCGTTATCGTATTGTACCTTTTTTTTTTTTTATTTTGAGTAAAGGAATCCATATCGATCAGAATTTTTATATTTTTCCTAGTTTTTATATGTGTTCATTAGGTCTGGTAGTCGGAAGGAATAAGTAAGAAACTGGATAATTTTACTAATCGTTAAATTCTGATAGCTTTATGTACAGTTTGACGGTTTTCTGTTGTATACAAATATGGTTTTATGTAGAACTGCATGATTAATTATTTGATGTGCAAGCTTTCATAAGCGATGAATTCTGGTATTGTAGCATCGCTCCAGTTAATTATTTCCTTTAGATCTCATCCTAAGTTTTGTATCATCACAGTCTTAAATGATATTTAAAATGAGAACTCTGCAATCAACATGAACTGCATTGTTTCTGATAAACATAGTGTTTTTTGGACAGTAACAACTATTTTTTTTTTTTTTTTTGTACAAAGCTGAACGCCCTGTTTTCATATTGTTTTATTTTAGGATATGCTTTCAATTACAAATTTGAAAATTTGCAGCTTGTGTGATAGCGTAGAGAAATTGAGCAATGGTCGGTTGGGTTCAACAGCTGCGCTAATGGGTTCGCCGGAAAGTGGCTCCTTCTCACCGGGGTAATTCAGTTTTTTTTTTCCAAAAAAAAATAAATTCATTATTATGTAGGACATCATAAAACACCATGAATAAAATGTAATCATTTTCGTGTTCTTGTCTAAAGCTATCCTTCATTCCTGTGTTGAAAATAAGCTTAAATTATAGGATTTCATCACCAGTGCCATGTGGAGCAAACTCAGCTGGTCCTATCGGAGCATCCGGCACTCCATCCGATGCATCCGACTCGAGTGTTGCTACATCTAATAAGAAATCGACGACACGCCGAAATGCCTGGGGTAATATGTCGTATGCCGATCTCATCACACAGGCTATCGTTAGTTCACCTGAAAAGCGGCTAACTCTTTCTCAAGGTAATGGACTGGGCTTATTTCATTATTATAAGGCATATGCCTGTAAAGCTGTGTATTAATTACTGTGTTGTCACTGTTGTTGGATGGATATTGAAGCTCACTCAATTATGATGTATTTTTCAATTTTCTTATTTCGTTTCTCTGAGTTATCCCCTTTACAGTGTATGAATGGATGGTGCAGAATGTTCCGTACTTCAGAGATAAAGGCGATTCCAATAGTTCTGCCGGTTGGAAGGTTTGTCTTTGGTCATTATTTTTCTTTTTATGTTGCAGTTTACAATAGATTTCTTAAATTCTTTAATGTCGTTTCAAGATGATAAGAACATTTGGGAGTACACTTTCAAAAATGCTGATATATAATCTTGAAATTAGTCGTTCTGCGAGTATATAACATTGGTATATATACATATATATATATTTTTTTTTTTCGATGACTCGAAAAGTGAGATCTCATGTTTTAAATCAGTATTTCTGCTTACTCTTTCCTTTATCTGAAATTGCTTTTTGATTCCGAAACTGAAACTCGTTCAACCTTTAGCCTGTCGAAATTCATTTCCCATGGTTTGACGTTTAATCGATGATTTTTGATGTTTTATGGACGGACATGTAGCAGAAAATAACTAACATTAAATGCCTCCCTCCTCTCCACCATCATAACAACTGAAGTGATTGTGTCTCTCACATCAGCTCGTCCCCTATTGAGGGAATGAGAAAAGGAGAAGATGGGAGAGATGCGACATGAGAAATAGATTGGTATTGGTTTTCGTTTCGAACTTCAGGCTTTTTCGTAACAGAAATATCGAACAGAGAGGACCGGATATGCCATGGGGACGATTAACGATTAAGGAGTTTATTTTAGTGCACTTTTACTTACAATCTATTAGAATAAGCACATTTACACAGCTGAATGAAAGGATGGAATTATTGGTTGAAATAAGGTCATATCGATGTTGTTATTGATTCCATTTTTACAGAAACGTTATAGTTTAGCTAGGCCAAAATGTGGATCATAACTTTCAGAAGTAACTTCTTGTTGTATTAAATAGTTGCATCTTTGAAACGGTTCATCAGTTTGATGTATACTTTGAAGTAGAGATGGGATGTATTTCGGTACTGCTATTAATCAAATTGTTACAAAAATTATTACTAATCTGAGTGACACAGCAAGCTGCTACTACTTTGTGCAGTCATCACCTGAGAAAACGATGAGAAAAAACGGAGTCATAGAACCCGATCCAGTCCTTTGATATTTTAACATATACGAGGGGACACAAATGCAATTTTCGTTGGAACTGATTTTATTTATTATCAATAATACCAGCCCAGGAAGTAATAACAAGCTTGGAAAAATGTGACTACGGAATATTGCTAATGATTGTGAAAAGTTTCGAAATTTAATAAGGAAAGAGAAAGAAGAGATGTTTCTGAAAATTAGGAGAACAAATCTTGAAATCGTTTCGTTTTCAAATGCAAACAGAAAATGTAACTGACTTCTTTGAAACTAATAGGAGTAAGTATGCGTTCTTCGAATTATTGGTTATTCAGTGGGACGAAAGCTTTGGATGACCTCTGACAACCCTTCCCTTTACCTCCTCCAGCAATCGATAAGATGTTGCAACGATTTGCCGTTATCTTTAATGCTTGCAGCTTGTTTTCCTTTCTTTGATGTTTTCAGATAAACTTCATTGGTTCATCTGAACTGCGTCCTGCTTTTCTTTTTAATCAAAAATTAAGAACTGAACATAGTGACTGATTACAATGCAGAAAAAATTCTGATATTAAATTAAGTTTGGTAAAGCTTTAGAGGGCGATGAAGTGCTGAAAATGTACCTCCACTGTCATTGTTTTCAGTATTAACTTTAATTACACATGCAAGTGTGATCACAGACGGATTTGACTTAATCAGATTTGGCATACTATAGGATTCGTGTGTTCTGTAGACTGCTAGAAATTTTCTAATGGCCTAGGTGTTAATAGGGCCAAAGAAGTAATGATTGATTGACCATTCTCTAGCAGTGTAATTCCTCAACTGTTGCAGTTCGACGACTGTGTTTACAAGTTCCAAGCGATATAAATGAACAGACTTCTTTGAATACCTTTCAAAAGTTCATTTGTCCCTCTCTATCATTCATATTCATTCATTATTCGCTCTCCATTTAGTGCCTTAATATCACCAACATACCTTTACAAGGTCTAATTTTTCCTCACTCCCCCTTCATCATTTCTTTCGCTTTTTTGGATATTTGCCTCTGTCTTCTTCTCTGAACTCTTCGCCAATGAATATCACAAAATTGTTTTTCCTCTTTTGCTCCATTTCTCTCCGCTGTTTTGCTAGTTGGACATACGAAGAAGAGAGGCTGCTCTAGTGAGAATTGGAGGGAGGTCTATCGGACATAAGAAGAAGGGTCAACGGACCAGGACTCGACCAAAGGGTAGAAGAGTTGCTGTACATCACCGAGTGACCAGCGGATCGTCCCGCTGGGCATACCCTTATTCATCAGCAGCATCTCGACCAGAACGCTAACCGTTATCGAGCGGCCGAAGGTCACTCTACCTATCGGTGCACTTTCTCCATCATACATTCTAAATTTTCGCTTTTTATTGATGTGGTCTGTGATGGATTCCGTTCTCCTTTCGGATTTCGGATTTCGCTGAAATAATCGTTCCTTTTATCATTTATATTCTAGCAGTGGACATTGCTGCCATACGAACGACAACTTATTTTGCTGCTGGCAACTTCTGTTATTATTACTGTGATAAGCATCACGTCTAAAAACAAAACTTTCTATACTGTTTCCTTTTATTGTATAGGCTTCTCGGGATTACTTCGTTTATAATTTGTCTTCGAAGGAAGTGCAATGGAAGCAAGAGATTCAGAGTTGAACCTGGATGATTACGCTGAATTTGAACGACGTGGGCGCTCATATACTTGGCCCGAACGTCAGCTAATTCATCTTGAATTGGGTACCGTTACGATTGGGGCGACAGATCCAGGCCTGTCATCAGAAGGATATACATCCGATCTGCTGTCCCATGAATCTAGCACAAATATCAGTACTACATCTAGCATAAGTTTAACTGAGGCATTAAAATCGAATCTTAGCTTGATTCCAGAACGGAACTGCACCCAAGCGTTAGAAACAACCTCAAAAATAGGCTTGAGCAGAGGAAAACAAAATACCGTCTTGTACTCGAAGAAAGTTCCATTCCGGACACAGAGTGACATGCGGCTTTCAGTCAGTGAGATGGACAACATGAAACCGAATGCTGCAGCATCTTATCCAAGTTTATCCCATTTTTCAGATGCTTTGCCAACTCTATTACTATCATCGTCAGCACAAACTCAGTCTCAATTAGTATCACATTCCAACCTTAGCGCCAATCAAAACAATGTTCCATCAAATGGTTGCGCACAATCCTCCGTTTTAAAGTTGGCTTCAGCAGCAGCGGACACATCAGGATTGATCACTCTGACTAGTTCAGGTGAAAACCTGTCAGACAGTCCGATCTCCTCACCAACACATCTCATTATTGATGGTTCAGTCCAAAATTTAACTATGGCGTCTGTTGATCTACAAGCAGTACCCAACTCAGGTTCACAATTAGCGGACAACCATCGCATGGCTATCATTAAGTCTTTGACATCTTCAGATGCTCTCAGCAGTACTGCTTGTTCATCATCTAATACCTCAAGGAGCTGTACTAAGGGATTAACACCTACTGTCGCAGATTTGGATGTTACCCTGCCGTACTTCTGTGCACGTACAAATACTGTCGATGAGTTGGTTGAGAATGATCCGGAAAATCCTGAAGAGCAAAGGCCGGTTAAGAGAAAACGGGTCCGGAAAAGATTGAATGGTCTTATTAGTATAAAGAAACCAAATCCTTGGGGTGCGGAGAGTTACTCAGACTTGATCGCTAAAGCGTTGAAGAGTACTTTTGATGGTCGAATGAGACTGAACGAAATTTACAACTGGTTCGCTTCCAATGTACCATATTTTGGTAATCGTACAAGTCAGGAGCAATCAGCAGGGTGGAAGGTAGAGCTTTCTTTAATTTCAAGTCTTTTAGTTTGATAGTGTTAAAGTCTGTCTTGTTATTTGATTGCGGTTGTCATGATTTCTGTTATTCAGTGTTTTCTGAATTCATAATTCCTATCCAATTTGTTGCTATTTCCTAATTTTTTTTTTGAAGACTTTTTTATCCTAGAAATCTTCATGTAAAAAATCTGGTTGTTGAGCTATAGAAATAGCAATGATATCTTACCCATCGTTCTCTTTGTTTAGTATGTAGTGAGCGAGGCCTTCGAATGAAAAATTTAATTTACACAGCTTATTTACATTTCTGCGTCGTAATCTCACTTGTTTTTTTATAAGAAAAATTTGAAAGTAATGTCCAACAATTTTGTGTTTTACAGCTCTATGTTTCAAATGGCAAATAATTCAAATTTTCATAATAAAAGAGTGAAGTATCAATGATATTTATCATGGTCTTTTCAGAATTCAATTCGGCATAACCTTTCATTACATAGTCGGTTTATGCGGATACAAAATGAAGGTGCTGGAAAGAGTTCTTGGTGGGTGATCAATCCAGATGCGAAACCAGGTAGGAACCCGCGAAGGCAGCGATCTGCAACATTGGAGACAACTACAAAAGTATGCTTTATAGTTTTCACTTTTATTAAGCTAATTTTTTTTTTTTCTTTTCTTTTGGGTGGGTGGGAGAAAGGAGGATGGGAAGAACTTCTTTGTCAGTTCAGTCTTATGGGTGGAAAAGTGTGACATAATGTTGCCTTATGTGTAGTGATGAATTGTGTAGGCTTTTTACATCCTGTAGACACATGTGTTTGATTGTTTATAGGAATTTTCTATTCGGCAAATTTAGGCTTTCACTTGGTACAAGTGACAAAAGTTAGATTTTTCATGACGACGAATATAATATGCATTAACGATAGGAAAAAAGGAAAGAAATAGAAAAAGCAGTCTTTTGTGCTAATCTTTTGTGAGAACTTGATACATCAACAATACAGTGTTCGAAATGAATAAAACAAAGTATTCCGCAGTGAGGGATTTTCACTAATTTCTCGTTAATCGCCACATCTAATTAAATTTTATCGTAAAAAATTGTTCTTCAGCAGTGATATTTAACAGATATCGAACGAGATTGTTTTAATTTAAAGTTTTGTCCCTAAAATTTGGTGATAACTATTGTTGCTTCAAATTTGATTTTTGCAAATTATAACAAATCCGCAGTTAAGGTAGCGATGGACAAGAAACGACGAGGTGCACGTAAGAAGGTGATGGAAATGCGCGCAGGTGCTGGAGGTGGTACTTTACATAGCGCTGGTAGTTCGATTGTTGGTTCGCAGGTAGCGTTAGTTATCGAAATTATGGAAACTTACATTTATTAATTTTAAGAAAGAGATGTGGAATTTGCATGCAACAGTTTTGCGACTACGCTTCTTAGCTAAAAAATATTCTAACAGAGCTGGAGAAATTCTTTACCGTGACAGAAATTTCAAAAGTTGTGAAGAAATGATATCTTGCTTTTTCAGACGTCGGTACTGAGCCGTGAGTTATATACTGGTGAAGAAGATTCATCGAATTTTGAACCTTTCCGGTTAATATTATCACCTTCACTTTTCATTCTTTGAATACATTCTTTGGATTTTTTCTAACAAAATGTTTATATTTCTCTATTTTATCCTCTCTTTGGGAGGATGTGCTAACTTTTGGACGCGGAAGAATATCGTTAAAGTTTCACCATCTTTAAATATTGCCATTTATCAATGCAGATTTTGTCTTTCGGGAAAAAGATGTTGATGGTAAAACTTGAATCATTTCAGTTCTCGTACTCAGTCGAATCTTTCATTGTCCGGTTCATCATCACGAGTATCGCCATCGATGATAGAGAATTACGAGAATTTCGATAGTTTTGATTTTCCGCCTTTTGTGGAGGCTGCTAGTGCCATGCCTCACGATATCCTGGACCGCACTAATGAAGTAATTTTAATGCATAGTTTTTTGTATTTGCTTGACTATTTTTGTCACAGTTTCATATATTATTCACAAAATTGCAAGGACAGTGAAACCTTAAATACCAGCATATGTTGAGCCAACACAGAGATAAAATAGTCGTAGTTATTCGATTTTATCATTTTGCAGATGAATTTAAATCAGAGCGATAGTCCCGCATTTCACAGGCCTATGGCTAATCCAATGCTGAATGGTACCAGTGCACCAACTTCCTCCAACCTAATCGCACACATTAAAACTGAGCCGTCATCCAGCAGGGTATTACATTTTTTCTTCTGGGTGAATAAGTTCATAGCAATGGACATTAGTAATTTTTTTTTGCTTTCATACTTTTCTGTCTCTCCGCTTTACGTATTTCTTTAGTTCAATACATAGTAAATTCTGTATTAATACAGAATTGTTCATTCTGACGTAAGCTATTTTAGACCGAAAATAGTGTTCAACCACCACCATCTTACCATGAACTGGATGTTGTACGGGGTGTTCAAAACATCCAGAATCCGTTGTTGCGAACACATCTTATACAAAATAGGATACCGAATCAACAAGGGTAGGTGATTTCCGTCAACTAGATTAGATTTATTTTTTCAAGAGTTCCTTTGAATATATTCTTTCTATATTCATGGGTTTTACATTATTACAAATCATATAATAACTAGAATTATTCTGCCGAAAAACACTGAAATTAAAAGAAAACCGAAATTTTGATATTTTTCGACATTTATTAGTTTTCAGCTTTGAGAAGGAATAAAGTGGTACTTGGTAACTATGTTAAACTAATCTGAAATAAACTGGTTCATTGTCTTCGAATTAGTTGTTCTTTTAGGGTACCATACAACGGTAGCTACTCGTCCGGAAGCGGTAGTGTCGCCTCATCAAATTGGATGCACTCAAATGTGGTCCCTGTCAGTGTTCATCCTTCAATAAGCTGTGCTGCACAGCAGTCATTCAGTGGTAACACAGCAGCTTTACCCATGGATTTGGAAAACCTGGCACTTCCTGATCAACCGCTGATGGAAGTGGAAAACATGGAAGCAGTCATTCGTCATGAATTGTCTCAATCTGCTGGTAGTCAGCTTAGTTTCGACAATATTTAGGTTTTCAGATGGGAATAGATGAGATTCTATGGTTTTGTCACCACTTTGCCGCAGTTACTTGCGTTCTCGAATAGTGTTCATTTCCCTGTCGTAATTCTGAAATATAAGTTGAAGAGACTTGGAAAGTGTCGTTTTTGATTCTTGTACTTAGCTCAATCGATACGACCAGTATAAAAAATTCAAAAAATTAATTCTTATTCTGTCATAAGCCTCGTGCATTTGGTCCAAATTGTTCAGAAATGTAATTCATGATTATTAAGCTTTAAATCAGGATGTATATTTACAGTGTCTGGTTACTCCTTATTTTAATGGCTTTTCTTCATTGAAATCTTGTATTTGAATCACAGATGTTGTTGAAAAGTATCAACTTGATGGAACCAACTTTCTTTTTTGATGAGAAAGTGAACACTAGAATGAAACGTAGGTTTTTTTTATTAATAGGAGGGACGAAAGATCCTTTATTTACTCATCTTTTCCTCTTTGTTTACTCATATAAAACGGGTGATGAGCTGCACAACGTGAATACATATTTTAGTAACGTGCATGCATACTTTAGTTGCTAAAAGGAATGTTTGCTATTCTTCTTGGAAAGGTTGAATGCTGTCACAGCAAAGAGCAATAGAACCATGGTGATAAGACGTTTTACGAACATTTCTGAATGTCATCATGGTTTTTCTTCTTTCATGTTCGCGCATCTGCACTGCAACAGGTTTTTGCAATTAACTGCACATTGCAGCAATGTGCACAGAAAAGAAAATGGTACATTGTAGTCATTATTGTGTTGTTTTTGGGGACTCTTATCCTGTTTTCAGTTCATTTCGCGCATTGCAAATACCTCAATTTTGACCTTTTTTCTCATGGGATCATTTCTTAGTACACAATGTGAAGCGATATCATGTTTTTTGTTTGTATAGATTAGAAATTGAATTTTCCTGGCACAGAAGCAAGATTTCGATTGTACTAATGTAATCTGCATAGTTACATCAAGCGATTCTTTCAAAGACCGTAAATATTTTACTTTTTTGATTTCACTTAAACATGGATTTTTTTTAAGCCCATCTCTTCAATCGTTTGTCCTAAGGAAGATTGGTCGAAGATTCCCTCTGTATGTACTTCGTGGCCGTTCATGTTCTGAAAATTTTTTCTTCTGAAAATTTATATGGTGCCAGAAGAATTTTTTTTCTTTCAAATAATGTGCAAAATTTAGGAAAACTCGTTACATGTAAAAAGAAGGAATTTAATAATTCACTTGCCAGATTTATTTTAATGTCCATTACACATAGAACATGCTGTTCATTTCGTGTTTCAATCATTCTTTAAAAAGTTCACATGCCAGGGAACTGTCGTTGCGAATTCATTCTCAAGATCAGAGTATAGCTCTAACTCTAGAACTAAGTTTATATGTGTGGTATAAGATTTGCTGTGAAAGCTTGTTCTTCAGTGCTCTTCTAATTGCATTTTTATGATTATTTTCATGGCTCTTGGGTTATTTGAAGAAAGTACTAAGAGCAGTCGAAGGTAGTAACGTCATTAGCAGTTCTTAGATGAAAATTGTAGAATCTGGACTGTGATAATCTACAAAAGTGATAATGAAGATAATTCTGAGATTACTTCGTGATGACTCTTTCCTGAGGCAGTGCTATTACGGATCTTTCCTACACAATTTTTTTAGAAACTCGTTAAGCTATTTTTATATTTCCTTGACATTGTGTTATAAAAATACTCTACCTCGTAATTTGTTTTCTCTGTCGATTAGTTTTAGAAATAATCGTTTTCTGTAATAGACAAGAGGTGAATAACTTCATTTTTTTTTTTCAGTTTGCTTTTGCTTGTACTGTGTTCATTTTTGACGTCGTTCATGCTCTACCTGGTACTACCTGCTCTGAGGTTTTTTCTTAATTGTTTGTTATTGATGCTGCAATTCAGGAAAATTCTGGCTTCTTGAACGAATGGGAGGTTTAATTACTTCCTCGAAAATAGAAATATGAGGAAGTGAAAAAGAAAAACAATGACGTCGGTTTTTGAATGGAAAGTTTCAATGAAAAGAGGGCACCGTAGTAAAATTTTATTTCCTGGTTTGATATGATTCAACATTCTGCGGTTGATGTGCTTATCAACTGAGAAGACACAGCTCTTACAACAGGATTTTTAAATGTTTCTTCTTTATGCTGCAACTTCCAGCTATTTTTTTTTAATAGGAATTCGAATGCGGGAATTTTTCATTTTATATTTTCTTTTAATTTTTTCTTAGCTTTGGCTTTTTTCATGAGTTCCTCGCTTTTCCATTTTTTGCCTGCTGGATTCATTGCCGCGATACGGAATATGTGCATATTTGTTGTTAAGATGTTTTGTTTTGTATGTTTTTTCTGAATTTTACCACTTTCATAGGTTTGGAGACCGATGCGAAATAGCTACTGAAAAAAAATGCATGTGAAAGATAAGGATAAACGCATTAGGATTATCCCGCCCTTCAGTTCATTGCTTTTGATTTTGGAACTTTGATGTAAGTTATATGCAGATAGTAGTTAGCGCAATCGTGTCAGTCGTAAAGCAGAGTTAGACCACTGTCTAATTCTCTCTATTTGCAAAAATTCCTTTCTTGAGCACTTTTTAGCCATTGTTCATTTGAAACATAAAGTGTTCTTCATAAACATTTTTTGCGAGGGAAAATCTGTAATTTTTATGGTCAGTTGTTCTTTTGATGATTCTTCTAGTTTTCACCATATGTACGTCTATTTTAATTTTGCTTCTCTTCAAAATGTTTAATAAAATGGTTGAAAAAGTGTAGCTTGGCAGTTTTCATAACATCTCGAATTAGTATTCAGCCATCGAAACTGCTTGGCTTTCTATTGCATTTCTCATACCTGCTAGACATTTCTATACTTGGTAAGTTAGGATTTGAAGAAATCATTTGTGATAGCTGAGTCACATTTCGTTAGAAGAAATTGTAATTTTAATAGACACTGGTTAATAAATAACACAAGCGTAAAGATAGATAGGAATATTCGTCCCTACTCAAACTGATCACATTCCATCTAACCATTCGGAATATTCTTAGTACATAAGGATTATTTTTTTTAGGATCTGTTAAACATATGATTGCTTAATGTAAAAATTTTCCATAGTCGACTAATAAATGACCACTTACTGAGATAAATTGATCACTGAAATTGTACAACTCTATTTCAGAAGTGTTTTCTTCGCAAGCATCTTTATTTAAAGTTTTGTGTTCCCTGCAAGAGGGTTTCGCTCAAGATTGTGTTGGTTTAGATCATTTAGCCGGAGACCATACGAAATGGAATAGATGAAAACTTTATTTCTTGCCATGAAACATTTTCCAAACAAACTAAGTTTTGAAGAACTGTTCGAGAATTCACTGGCAGACATGTTATCATGAATGAAAAGACAGTGGATGCTGATTTTTCGAATAAAGCAGAAGCTTGGTCTTTCATCTTTATTGAATTAAAATGTCTTCCGAGTTGTGCTGTCAGTGTGGATTCTGCCGTTAGCCACAGACGTCAACTAATGTGTTTGTTATTCTAAAACAGAGTTGTCAGTAAAAATACAAAATGGTTAATCTTTTTTGGAGTGTCGCCTTATAGTTAGCATTTCGATATGGATGGATTCCCGTTGATAACGCAAAATTAAAAGTTTTGCACTGATGTTGTTGTGAAGTAATAGATAAGAAACTGAAGTGCAGTTTTCTTGATAATTTAATGAAAAAAGAACTTCAACTTATCAATTTGAAGGTCTCAATTATTTCCTTTATATACTGATGCTGTGTGTTTCCACTGGAGAAGCGGAAGTTTTGATAGCTGTCTTCAGGAAGTAAATTATCTACCTCTCAGTCCTCAATGAGATGTAATGTTTGTTATCTGATGGAAAATGTCGAACAAATGAGCCAAGCAAGCAGCTACAACATTCTACCATCATCTCGAGCAAATCGTACAGTCAACCTCGCCGCCATACTGTCCTAACCCCGCCACTACTAGAGTCAGATGAGTAAGCAACCAATCCTGCTGCTGAACATTGTTTGTGTCTTAGAATGGGAGGTAGCGTTTTTGGCATTTAGCCAGCGGAAGGCCAAACAACGCAGTCAGGTAGATGAAGAGATTTGTGTTCGGAGGCGGAAAGTGGAAGAAGTGAGATGGTCAGGGATGATAGGTGAGGACACATGACTAGTTGTAATGTCGCGTTTATCTTTTGTTTGGTATAAGAATGAGGATGAGACATTTTTGCAGGAAGATGTCGCTATCCAGTGACATTTCAAAACAACCACAGATCAAGATTGGTCACTATGTGTTAAATCAGACACTTGGTGTTGGCACTTTTGGGAAAGTCAAGGGTTACTTTTGTCTTCATTTTTATCACCTAATTGGAACAGTTTCTTGTCATAAATCACTCGCCAGTTCATCTTTCTATTGCAATTAAGTAAATTGACTTCTCATAATTGCATAATTAAATCTTTTTAAACTTTATAAATTAAAGTAGGAACTCATGAAGGCACGGGTTACAAAGTGGCTGTGAAAATTCTGAATCGACAAAAGATTAAAACATTGGATGTTGTTGGCAAAATACGTCGTGAAATCCAAAATTTGTCGCTTTTTCGACATCCACATATCATTCGTTTGTAGGTTTCTTTCTTCATTATCTCCTATTTCACCATATTTTCGGTTGCACTGGATTTGCTTATTTCTTCCTTCTATTTTATGTATTTGGTTACTTATTTGTATATATCTTTCTGTTCATATCTCTGTTATTGTTTTAATTGGATGAAGGAACTTATATTATTAAAGGCTAGCCAATGTTGTACAATTAATTTATTTTTCCTTCTATCGTTATCAATTAACTGTATATAATTCAGGTATCAAGTAATAAGCACACCCACAGATATTTTTATGATAATGGAATATGTTGCGGGTGGTGAACTTTTCGATTATATCGTCAAACATGGAAGAGTTTGTTTTTACTTTAATATTGCATGTGATTTGCTTCATAAGTAGTTTCTAAAATTTCTTTTTTACTTTCTGTGCTCAAAAGTGAAAAATAAAATTTCTATGCTGGACAAAAATATGTCCTTTGTAGAACTTTCTAGAACTACGATGTCTTGCTGTTTATATCTTGCTGCAACAAATAGACTAACAAAATCTGCCATTTTTCAGCTAAAGACTCCAGAAGCACGTCGTTTTTTCCAGCAGATAATTTCGGGTGTGGATTACTGTCATCGTCACATGGTTGTACATAGGGATTTAAAGCCAGAGAACTTACTTTTGGATGATAAAAATAATGTAAAGATAGCAGATTTTGGTAAGCTCCATATTTTTATATGAAAAGACCATATAAAAATATGGTCTTTTCATGAATATGGTTTCCTTAGAGAATAACTTCTGATTGTAGTTTTAATTTTTTACATTATTTTTCAGGTTTATCGAACATAATGACAGATGGGGATTTTTTGCGAACAAGTTGCGGCAGTCCGAATTACGCAGCACCTGAAGTAATTTCAGGGAAGTAAGCTGTACAGTTGTTTTCTTTTTAGTGAAGTTTCATGAAAATTTACATTGTGATTTTTGTACTAGTAGTATTACTTTCTAGATTATACGCAGGTCCCGAAGTAGACGTGTGGTCTTGTGGTGTTATCTTATATGCTCTTCTCTGTGGTACTTTACCTTTTGATGATGAACATGTGCCATCCTTGTTTAGGAAAATTAAAGGTATTTTACTCTGTTTTCCATCAATGCTTCCAATTAATTTTGACTAGTTATTTTACATTTCTGAAAAGTATGGTTTGGTTCTGGCTTAATAATGTAGATATAGATATGGATATAGATAAATTAGATAGATTGATTTATTGGTACAGATGGATTGATTTGATGGCTTTTGAGAGTAATTTAGTTTTCAGGTTTCGTCCACCGAAAATTCCAGAGGTTCCTATATAATGATATAATGAGTTTTTTTAGCTGGCATATTTCCAATTCCTGATCATTTGGAGAAGCAAGTGGTCAATTTGTTATTACATATGCTGCAAGTTGATCCAATGAAAAGAGCTACAATTAAAGATGTTATGTGAGCTTTTTAGTGTTTTCTAATTTTATGACTTTGTCATCATGCCTTATTTTTTATCTATGTCAGATTTTTAGACAGCACGACTGGTTTCAAAAAGATCTGCCAGCTTATTTGTTTCCACCGATCAATGAAAGTGAGGCTTCTATTGTCGATATAGAAGCAGTAAAGGAGGTCACTAGGGTGTGTATTTATTAACATTTATTTTTAGTGAAATACGCATTTATTTGCAATGATTTTGTTCATGTAATTAAGTTTCCTCTGTTTTTGAATCCAGTTTTTAAGTTTTTTAAAGATGAGAGGGTAGACAAAGTTGCAGGCAGCATCAGTCAGCCAAATTATTTTTCTTATAGCGATATGGTGTACTGGAAGAGGATGTAACGAATGCCCTGTTGGGTGATGATCCACACCATCATTTGAGTATTGCTTATAACCTGATTGTTGACAACAAGCGTATTGCCGATGAAAGTAAGCTAATATTTTCCAATTTCTTGTTACGTACTTTTCTATCTTTCTTTCTTATTTTTACTGTCATTACACAAGTGGCATGAAAATTTATGGCACGCTCAATTTGGGAAGACCATTCATATTTGTTTTGCTGATGCTTAAAATTAGTGCTTAAAAGCTATCATTTCTTTTTCACTGAAACATTTTTATCCACTGGTTTAATTAGTTTATCCGCAAGAATTTGTGATAATTTATCGAGATCACAGTTGTCCTACCTTTAATTTCATGATGTTTAGGTAACTGTATTCATAATTTAAGTTCTTTTTGTTTTGTCTTGCTGATGCTTAAAATTAGTTTCTTGTAATACTTCAACTTCAGTCAATTTCTTAAAAAACTGAACTAAATACTTTTAACAGTTCTATATCTTGGATGAATTAATGCAGTTTATGATCCGTATGGCTGCATATAAAGTTTCTGTTTATTTAAGATTTCAGAAAGTCTTTAAAAGGATTAAAATATCAACACTTTAATACTTGCTCCAACACTAGGAAAATAATGTCATTTAGCTGCAAAGCTATCAATTGAGGAATTTTATCAAGTCACGCCAATAGGGAAATTCCAAACGGCGGATATGTTTCACAGACATCCAGAACGAATATCAGGTATGTTTTTCTTTAAGACATCAGAGTTTTTGATGTTTTTAAAAATCTTATGAGGTTCTACTAATTTTTTTGCGTCGCGATATTTTGGAAAATCGTAGTTTAGGATCAAATAAAATTACTCCATATTTGGAGAATATTGGTGGTAGTGGTGATTCGATGTCCAACAGTCAACATAGGTCGCAGTCGTCTTCTAATGTAGCAGCTTCTCAGAAATCTCCTCATGTAAGACGAGCTAAATGGCATCTTGGAATAAGAAGTCAGAGTCGACCAGGTAACTTTTGTCTCGTGGATTTTTTTTTCTATTTTAGGATGGGATTTTAGAGAATGGCTGCTTTCGGCAAAAAACTTTTGGTATATTTTTACAGAAGACATAATGTATGAGGTGTTTAAAGCGATGAAATCGCTTGGTTTCGAGTGGAAGATATTTAATCCTTATCATGTTGTTGTCCGAAAGAAACCTGAATGCTCAACTCATGAGCCTGTGAGTGTATCTTTTTTTTCCATTATTGTTCATTGTACATTTTATTGTGACATTTTATCTGAATGACAGATATAGCACTGTCAAACTTTAGCCCAAGATGAGCCTTCAACTGTACCAAGTGGACCAGAAAAGCTACCTCCTTGATTTCAAAAGCCTTGTTGATGAAGACACAGGTATGAATGTCTTGGAACTTTTCATATATTAAGTCAAAGTAATTTATTTTTACCCTTGGATTTATTAGCCTTTTATGTATTTTTTGGATGGGAATTCTTTGGAAGATTTTTTGATAATCACTATACTTTTATAATTGGCAACATTATGGGTGATTTAAAGGCAGTGCAAGTTCTTCGCGTCATGCATCAGTTTCAATGCCTGTGAAGCCTTCATTAAGAACTGGCCGTGCTCAGTCATTGCCAGTTCCAATGGAAGTAAGTTTTCGTATGACATTTTATCCAGACGAGTATTAATCTCGAGCTTCTTTTGGAAACGATTGTCCAAAAATTATCAATTTTAGGTTGATCATTCACCTCTCCCTTCACCAGTAGTCATTAAGCAGTCACAAACGATGCAGTTCTTTGAAATGTGCGCTTCATTAATTGGTACGCTAGCGCGTTGAAATATTTTGCTACTCCAGAAATTTAGTTCACTAAACTTAATAAAAAAATTTCAAGTGTCGAATACTTTCATTAATGGTGCAAAATATATTCCTTTCTCTTCAAATCTGTGTGTCTTTGAAGCATTACATAATTTTGTTCCTAACTTTTATGTTAGGAAATTAGTAATTGACAAATTAGGATTGTTTATAGGTTTTGTTTTATTCTGAAGGTATCAGGTAAGGACTTGTAATCTAAACATCAGGCTATGGACGATTGTTTTTCAATGGATGATGGGAAAACTTTTAAAATTTTTTGTTTCTGTGAAAAGTATACCGGATACAAGCATTCTTTTTCTTTTTTTTGAAAGAGAGAGAGAAAGGGCTTTAATGCAGCGTATTGGTGTTTTTCATTCTTTCTGTCAAAATGACCTGGAGGAAGTCAAAATACATGACCTTCTCCAGGTACTTTTTTGCTTCTTGGAAGAAGAGAATTTTTGAATAGCTTTAAAATTCGCGTATACTCTGAGAAATTCATTAGTCATCAGCACTGCTTTTTAAATTGTCAGATGTTGTACAGATGTTGTTTCAGCTTCATGATGATGCATGTGATCATTTTAGTGTTTCTATTGTTTATCAATATATATTTGCTAAATAAATATTCTGTTATGTTAGATGCTTTGCAGGTTTTTTACGGAGTAATTTTATCAAAATAACAAATCATTTATTCAGTGTTTAGTGATCATCGATGTTCTTTTTTTAGGGGATTATCTAATTAAATGAGACTTCTTATTTAATAGTCTTAAAGTTTTTTCAAAATTTATCCAGCTTCGTGCTGATTGTGCAGTGTGTGTTTTCAGAATATCTTGGGCCAAAGTATTGGAAATGCTGTCGTTTAGTTTTCACTGAATTCAATTATGTTTGCGTCATCGATAAACAAAGCAGCGTTAGTGTCTCGAAAAATAATGCCTTTGTTTCAGTAAAACAATATATCTTTTTGTCTGGCGACGTATCTGTCTTATGTGTGAGTTGGTGGAGTATTCGTTTCGATAAGCAGCGTTTTCTGGTTGTGAGTCTTTAAAATGTATATTTGTTTGTACATTTCTGCAAATATTTCTATTTATTTACTGAGAATTTTTTCTGAAGGGTGATTTTTTTTGGGAGTGGGGATTTTGTTTTACTGAATTATCAACATTTGTTTGAGACACTGACATTATTTTGTTTCTTGGTGACGCAAAGACAAATGCTTAGTCGAAAGCTAGTTTTTGTTGCATATCATTTCGAATGCAGATAATTTGTTCGTTAAGATCATTAAGCATGTCGGTGCTTTAAACGGATGTAAATTCCGCTTTTTTTAACTCTGGAGTAAGCGGAGATTAAGATGAAGGTTGTTTGGATCTGTTCCATGTTCTAGTAGTGTTACTGCTTTTTGGAGAGTGTCATACTATTTTGTAAACTGTCGACAGATCAAGTTTGAAAAATAAGGGAAATTTACCTCGAGAGGAACCTATTAAGAATTAATAGAGCTGCGATGCATCATAAGTCGATGATGGTATGAGGTTATGTGAAGTGTCAAAAAGGAAAGTGCTGTTTCTATCAGTGTGAGGAAAAAAGTAAAAAATAAGTTGTTACTTATAATCATTATTAATGAAAGACATACTGGCATAAGAAATAGATCGTTTCCCTACTAATTCCGTAGTAGCTGAATAAATAAATTTCATGATCTTTATCGATAGTTATATGAGTGATATTATAAATTTTATTAGTCTCATTACACTTATCATTAGAATGCCGATGCAAGTCCTTTCGCTTGTTTGTAAGTGATATCATTGTACAAAGAATAAACTAGTCACTGACAAAAGCAATAAATGAATTAAATATCTGTGTTGTATCTTTACTGGCATGCCTAAAAAATGAAGAAATAAGAAAAAATAATTTCTGAAAAAGACTGGACTTCGAATGGCTACAAAATTTGAAGCCAATATGTTGTATTGCATGATTCTCTTCATTGAATTCATTATCGGAACACATAATGACTGACATAAAATAAGGGACGAATACATTTCCGTTATTTAAGTGTTTGGAGTCCTTGGCATCCAATATGTGGCGTTAAAGTTCTATAATAAGAATGATAACTTTACCTAGTGATAACAATAAAAGGGTCTAGGACTGTTAGTACTCATTGGAAATCAATATTGATTGTCCTCCGGTCTGACTTGTTACATGATAACTTCCTTCAATGATTGATGAAAAAAACGAAAGAAGTGATCACTGAAGTATAACAACCCTAGCAATTGTTGTGAATTAGTCATTTTACAACTTGGCGTTTTTTTCTCACTGCTTTTCAATGGTTTCTAGCAATTTCTAGCTTGTCAAGATCTTACAAATGAGTTACTACTATTTATGAGATTGCTAGTTCCATGAATAATTTTCTTTTTTGGCTATCCTTCATTACAATGCATATTTTAATTTTATAAATATACTTATGTATTTGAACTAATTTACTGAAACTGCTGAATACTTTGTCAGAAATACCTCTAATCCACTATTCAAAATCACCACCTTAAGAGACTTCGCAGTTCTACTGATTATCAAAGCTTTTGTAGGAAATAATTAAACCTGTAATGCAAAGGTAATTCCAATTTATTTCTTCAATCCAATATAATCATAATGATCAGCTAAATGTCGTAACCAAACTATTTCAAAATTTTCTTGCTGAATTTAATAGTTCCGAAAATTTGTATGTGCCAAAATGTGTCAGAATTTGATAAAATATTCTGCAATTATATGAAGAAATGAAAAGATTTCACTGCTCTTAATTTATTTAACTTCTATTTGCAGTGATTATCCAGATGCAAGGAGTTACATTGTTTATAGGCTTCACTGTAAATTTAAATCTTTTGAAATATTAATATTTGGGTTTTATGGAATAGCCAACTCGATACTTTACATCAAACAAAGCAATTAAACAGTATGGAAGTATATGGCTTTATTGAATCAGTCAGGAAAAGTGTCATGAAGAAAGTAATGGATGGTCGAAGTACTTGCAGTAGAGCTGAAAGGTAAAACTTAACATTCAAGCCATGATGATAACTTAAAAAATTTCTTTGCAATTAAGTTTTTTTGCATCACAGTTGGATGTATCTGTTCATTTCTTCATCAACACTTATCAGGAAAAAGCTTATCTTCATCCCAATCTTCAGTCTATCAAACAACTTTCAATCTCCTGTTCCTTAAAAATTTATAAATTCAAGTAAACAGTGGGAAATGAAAAACGCCTTATAAGTAACTATGCAAAAAAAGAAATAGAAAATAACAGTATTCAATTTCAACCACTTTCGTCTTAACTATATTTGGTTTTCCATGTTTTATTGTCACTGTTTATGCAATTTTATTGTATTCATGCTAATATTATGAACGATACGATTAGCTCGAATAATCAATATGAAATCGTAAATACATTTTTTCCTGCTTTTTTGTTTCTCCAAGTAATCTAAGCAGTGTAGTAATTATAACGTATTACATACACAATCGATCTATTTAAATTTTCCTTGAAGTAGTCCTCGATATGCAGTTGATAGTATGCTTCGATAAAGATGCTTGTGTTTGGATAGGTATAAGGGAAAAAGGGAAGCTTCAGTCCAGAAAATTTCTTCTGACACAGATATGTTCATCTCATTTTTAAAATTTGATTTGAAGATATGACAATAACAATAAGTTGTCAATCTTCTACTCAGTTCTCAAATGTTCTTTAAATGAACATTCGATGAAGTCTTCGTTTGATTATAGCTTACAAATCCTTTCAGTTATATTTGCTATTATGTTGCCATCTTCTTAATCACTTTTATTCTTATAATATCAGTCTCTCGGAATACAAAAAAATCAGAAATTTCCAGGTTATATTAATAATTATCGTTTATCTACGCTTAAACAAATTACTTCATTTCGTTTCCTCTGCAAATCTACATTTAAGATAACCTAATTTAAATCGGCCCAGTTTATCACTGCAAGCTTGTTCTTTGTTTCGTTATTCCGAATTTCACAAGTTTTTTATTTACAAAGCAAATTATCACTACCTTATTTTTCGGTTTGTTTTAAAATATTTTATGTTTATTTGTATAATTACTTCAATTCGCATAATAGTTTTCCTTTGATATAAGTAAGCACAGCAAAATGAAATAAAAAAGTCAGAAGTGTAATCGAATTAAATTTACATAAAAGTTAAAATTTAAAAACCCGAGCACAATTATTCACAAAAACATAAAAAGTAAAAGAAATACGCGTATGAACAAATCGGATAAACCAATGTGCACAACAACACCTCAATCAAGTCACACATAAAATTCACATATACTCTGCAATTTGAATATGACTGAGTTAAATATGATTTAGACATTAAATACTTGTTACCTCATTGCAGCAAGTTAGAAGCAATTTTAAAATATTTCAGAAGTGGTTATTCGGCGTTCTATTTCGTTATTTCAAAAAAAAAGAAAAAATCGAATTGAATGAGTGACAACAAATGGTAGTAAGAAAACAACGACTTTTATATCAAATATCAATGATAAATATTAAATCACATAACCCTGTCCAACAGCAACAAATTTTGAATATTGGAGGTGTCAAATTATGAAGAAATGAATACATCAAACTGTATATAGCACTCATAAGAAGTCAACTACTGAAGAAGAGAAAATGTATAAATTGTGAAAATGTTCCTTGTATTCATCTCCTTAAGAAATAACAAGCTTTTAATGAGGAATGAAATGAATTTTTAATTTGCATTTAGTTTGAACAATGAAGATGTGCCTTCAAGAGTGTACTTTGAAAGTATAAAACGAGAAGTAACTGAAGTGTAGGAACTTTCCACTTTGCACATCTGGAATTTAATACCAAGTTTAGTGAATCATGAATCATTATATCTTTGTTACGAAAAAATGCTAAAGGTCTACCAGACGAGACATGAATCGGAGATAAGAACAAATTAAACTGCTAGCATAATCTGCTGAAAAAGATGGTCTTTGTGGATCGTCAAGTATTTTGTAAGAAATTAATTGAATGAAGAAGGTTGGTAAAACAAATCATATGAAAATTAGTGGAAATTTAAACTAAAAATTCGGAAACTATTTGAACCAAAAAGCGTACACAGACTTGTATACAATCATCGACAGCATTTACGAATCCATCATTATCCTAATAAAATCACTGATTATGCACATCTACGAAATTCTTCTTATAAATAGATTTGGTGATAACACAAAGCAACAACAAAGCAAAGGAAAAAAGAAAAACAAAATCATGGCAATCATGGCAGGCATAGCAGTAAATGAATTTTTAAAGATTCCTCTCAGTAAATTGCTAAAAGCAGGCCATAAAAAAATCTAAATAAAAGCATCAATATCCTCGGTTACGACCACTCAGAAAATTTAAAAGGATGTCCAAATTGGGATCGATCGAAAGTAATTTTTATCTATGAAAAAAAGATGTAATTCAATATGGTTTAGAGGTTGGATAAAATAATTCAGAAAAGGAAATAAATTCAGAAAGAAATTTATTCAATTCAGTAGAAGATGAATCTTCTAATTATCATTCAGCAGTTTGTTCAACCTTTATAACCGAACTGTGGATTTGATTATTGTATGGGTTTACTAATGCCAATACCGAATTATTCACCAGATCTAATTGGCATTGTATTTCTGCTAAGCATTGACCTGCTGAAGATGTTGATCCATCCGACGGCTGTTGCAACTGCTGCACTGTTGGATCTACCGAATCACGACCCGTATCATCTATATTAGTACAATTAGTTGATGCAATTGGTAACGCCGCTGATATAGGTGATTCTGGATCTGGTTTGGGACAAAAATTATTTGGATTCGTCAACGTTTGCACAAGCGTTGTCTGTTGCTGATGCGCAAACGATGAGAAAAGGCTTGTTTCGATTTCAATTGGACTGTTTCCTGGTCGGACAGCTGGGACGGATATAGGAACGGAGGTAGCTATCGATGCAACGATTCGGTCGTCCAGACCTATTCGATCTGTCTCCATTGGTGTATTTGATATACTAGCTGTTGGTGATGGTGATGAAATAGCATCAGGTGAGCTCTGAAAATATACTTCCTTCAAGGGAAAAAGATTTCTATGAACTCAAGTTCGACTCTTTGCTAGTAAACATCGCTATCAAAAAGTAAATTCGTGCGGAAATGAAATTCATTCCTTTATAACTTTTTCCTCAAAATTTCACCTATTTTTCTCTTTTTCCATAATAAAACGACGTTAAAACAATAACTTTAGAACACAAAAAAATATACAAGATTAGCTTACGACTTGTGACAGATTCGCATTATTAGCCTCATTACACTCATCATTAGAACGCCGACGCAACTCCTTTCGCTTGTTGGCAAACCAGTTTGCAACAACTTGTGGTGATACTACTTCCTTTGGCATCAATCCAACCCCTACAGATAGTATCTTTCAAGCCTGAATTCGAATAACTTATCTACAAAGCAATTAGTCAAATGTGAAAAATGTGTAAAATAACATAACACTAACAATGATTTTTTTAACATACCTTTCTTATCTATCTGTAATGCCTGATTACAGGCAGTAGCAATCTCGATTCGACGATTTAAATCTGGAAATGGTGTTTGAGCAAAGAAACCCTCTAAAATTCTGATTAAAATCGGGCGAAAAACATATCGTTCACGACGTTGCGGAATCAATTCACCATCACCATTTGTCTCCAAACGAGTGGATGGATCGGCAAGGAAAGAAGCTGAAAAAGGATTTTTTCAAGTTTTTTGAATCTTGCTAATTGCAATTGCAGACTAAAAAGGTTAGTGGATTTTATATTAAACTCGACTTACAAAGTTTCTCTGGATGCCGCCTACAATTCAGATACCATGAATATATATTTTTTCGACAACGTAGCGACAATTCACGATGATTACCATTGAGCAGTTTTGAAATGTATGGCTGTGAAACTCCTGAATTTTGGAAAGTAATTATTAAGTAATATTATTAGAAAAAAAAAAAAACTAAGGTATAAGGATCAATGTTGGATCAAGTACTGTTTTTAATTAAAATTAACATGGAAGGTGACTTAATGGAACTTTACACGTTTGATAGTTCCACCGAAAGCAATATTACTGAAAATCTGTGTAAGCTAACCCGTCATCATAGCAACTGTAGTCTGCCTAAGTGAAAATTGTGTGATAAACTTTTTCATATCCAGTATGCACGCTTCTTCGCCCTGCTGCATAAATTCATCCAATTCACTAGGGTCATCTAAAGTTGTAATTTCACGCATCGGTGTCCTTTGCGAACGGATTGGTCGACAGTTAGAAGGCGAAGAACCTTCGAAATTATACTGTCCGAGAATGCAAGCAGGAGGTATCGGAGCTGTAGCAGTAGCTACCGCTGATGTTGCCGCATCGTTTGCACTGGTGGATGTCGTGCCACTCGCAGTTGTTGAAAGAGGTAAAGAATTCTGGACAGTACATCGGTCTGGTGACGTAGTTGGCAGAGACGGAGAAGATGATGCATTTATAGTAACAGGTACTGGAGCCTAGAAAAGTTAATGAGATCAAGTACCAAAGAATATCAGCAACTGAAGACTCAAGCACGTTGAAAATAGGAAGGTTTATATATTGTAATCCGGAGACTACTGCTACCAAATATCTTTGAATTCAATTTTTTTTATCCATTCCGTCCACTACAATATCACTGTTCGTACATTACAAGAAAGGAACTTCTATTCGCTGTTCCCTTCCTGATACTACCAAGTGGAAAAATTAAGGGAAAAGAAGAACAGTCGAAATAAAAATCGTCCTTCGACATAGTAAATCTGAAAGTACATTTTCGACAAGAAATGTTTCAGCAGTTGATATCAAGATTGATTATATGAAGGAAGAAAGTAATTAATTCACATCAAATGCAGGTGTCACTGACCACGATCGAGAAGACAAGAAGCGTGTATGGGATGATGAGAAGGAAAGGAGGAAGATGAAGAGCAAAAGAAATTATCTTCGTGATAAGTAAAGAAAGAATTGCATACTCAAAAAAGCCTCTTCCTTTTCTCCCAACATGTTTTTAACAGTGAGTTTGTGACAAAATACGTAAATGTGTAAGATTTGATAAACTTTTACTGTGCTATCACAAATCCAAACGAGAAAATAACAGTTTAGAAAAGAAAAAGATCAATTAGAGCAATTTCTTCAGCCTCTGACTCTACGGCTTCAAGCTAAAAATCAGTAATAATTTTGTTATAAGTCTAACTTAGCTTAATGAAAAACGTTGATGACTGAACAGTCACACTGGACTGGAAATGTTACTCTCTGACATCCAATATCTGTGCTATCAATTCTAATACATGATGACTATCGCTCATCAGCATAAAGAATTTAGCTAGATAATCCTTTTAATTTCTATGAAAAGCAAGAAAAATCCATCTATCATTTTTGCAACAGGAAAAAATGATAAAAGTGGAAATCAGATAAACAGAATACTGAAACAAAGAAATGGTCAAACTGAGAGATTGGAAATCAGTGACAACAATGCAAAAGCAATCATTAACTTTATTAATAAGATATAAAAACTGAGACAAGCATTCTTAAAATTGTTTCCTCTATCGTAGAAAGCGTTTTTAGTACTTCTTCATATTTTAGAAAGATTTGTATTCATTGTTGTTTTTATATTGACTTCACTCATAATCATTTAAATTTTGGAGTCATTTTTGCCCGAAAATAAATTAGTTTGGTTAAATTTATTTTATGAACTAAATTAATCTTAAATAATTGAGAACATAAGTTAAAGAAAGAAGCCACTTCTTGCAGAATTATTTTTTAATAATTTCATCGATATTCTTCAACTGAAGTGAATAGAGAATTCTAGTGGAGTAAATACGTTTTTGTAAAATGTCGAATTCTTGAAAAATAAATGAATAAAGTGTAAATTTAACAAAGAAAAATTCTCTTTTCAAAAATGAGAAGTGTACTTTTTGTTTTGAATGATTCTGATGATTTGATATTAAAAGAAAGGGATTAAAAGAAAGGAAGTCTTCAAAATGGATTAGATACACTAAGGTGGAAGAAAGGTAGATCGATTTTTTATTATGAAAATTAAGCAAAACGGTAACAAAAAAAGCTGCACATGAGTATCATTGTGTTCCACAACTTTCTTCATTAACCTTATATTTTATTGCTAATCCAAAAATGAATCTATCGCCAGAATCTGAAGAGGTAGTAGAATCAGTCTGCAGCATTGTTAGACGAGATCAAAATATCTTTTAGATACTTATTAATGCAATTAATTTATTGAATAAAATACCTAAAGTAAGCAGTTGGTCATCCTTCTTTGCAAATTTCATATATTAAGTGAAAAAGAAAAATTAACGAAGGAAAAAGAAGTTGTAGAAATGATAGTGATAAAGAATGGATTTATCCTGTTCTATCTTCCTTAAGATGAAATATTAAACTACCTAGATATGATGATCATTAAAACTAGGAATTAAAAACAATGGAGAGGAAAAAATGAAAAACAATAAAAGGGACGAAAATAATAGATGGAAAAAGTTAGCTTTTATCACCACTTGTCAAGAGATACAGAATCAGCAACACGTAGTGAGAGCTGGTTATTGCTGTTATATGGTAATTAAAAATCGAGTTTAATTTTTTATCTGAGTTCTTTTTTTCATTTTTAATCTTCTGCAAAAACTATTCATTTTGTTCATAAAGGCTAATGTCGAAACAACTCACACTTGAAACTCTAAATTATAGTTTGCTAAGAGGATCAGATAAATAATTTGATTTTTCTTGTTAGAATGAATTACATCAGCATCTCCTTAAAAAGAAGAAAAACCTGATTTCTGAGATGTTGCAACAAGATCGGACTGCTTAATTCGAAAGTATTGGCACCATCATCGAACTGGAACATCTTTGTGGCCGGTGCAATGAGAGCTGCCAAAGCTGCTGTCTGAATTCGGGCTGCATCCAAATCTGCTTCTATTTGTTCTAGTGCTCTAAATGCCTGCAAACTTATCTTCATTAATATGATCATCTAAGATGTTAAAATTGTGTAGACTAACTGACCGTTGAAAAGCATTTCCCAGTTTAATTGATTACTAGAGAACTCTGATTGTACACTTAATAAAAGTAATTTTGTATAAGAAATACTTTTGATAGAAATGAAACAAAGAGTGATTTCAGATCAGAAAGCACAGTGAACATAAAGCACATATAAAAACCGCGATTGGAAAGGAAAGGAAATAATTTGGAAATCAAAATCTTAGAAGCGTTCAAATATACCTTAAAGGTCATTCTAACTCAGTTCAGACAAGATATCAACCACTTCCAAACGCCTTCAGCAAATTTCTGATCATCTTTGCTTATCATATGAAATACTGCTTAAAGTCTTTACTTTACGCAATAGAATACTTGTTAAAAGCAAACACGTAATACAGTTATATTCAATACAAGTTCAAAGTTACTGGGAACATATAAGTGAACGACAGGTGTTTTAAGCTCAGCTAGTTAATTGTCAACTCAGAATAAACGACCCTAAATAATTTCAGCAGTTTGAAAAGTAACAGCAGCCTTATTTCTATTTCTTAACTCTTATCAAATCAATTTACTATAAACTGCTTTATTCAATAGTTTTTAATTTAATGTCATTTTCTGCTCATAAATTCACTCATTTTTGTTTCTGCAACAAACTATTCATTCTTCATTTATTGATCTTGCAAAGCAATAAAACAAGGCTTACACACTCACTTGGTTCTAATACCAATCAGTTCAGATATTTTTCATATCAGTCCTTGACATCCACTCAAATCTTTGCTTTTCCCTCCCTTTACCAGTAATAAATCAAAATTCATTTCCCCCATAATTTTCATTATTTTTAGGATAAGAATGAATACGTCAATAAAAAAGGAAATGCATGGTTAGATCCGTGTTATCGTATTGACAAGCAAGAAGATACTGATACCCTTCACTCTCCTTATCAGTGAATTGTGATCTTATCTTAATCATTGCTGCTTTATCCCTTCCATATATGTTAGATTTTGTGCAATAAAGTATGAGATACATCTAAATTATGAGAAAGTTCATTAATTTCTAAAGAGTTCCTGTAATATATTGATAAAATATGCACATATTTGTTCAAAATATATGTGCATGTAACTGGAAAAGAAGCTGCATCCTTTCTCTTTTCTTTTTGAAGTATTTGAAGGTATAAGTGGTTAACAGGTATGCCCAGCAAGATTACAATTTAACAATCCTTGAAAAGTACAGTGGTGATTAATTACTGAAGTAAAATTACTGTGTAACAAACCGAAGTGATTGATTGGTATTGAGAATTTGTGCAGCGTAGAAAACAATAAGATAAAGTGAATGGAAATTATGTGGAATTGTTGTTTAAAAAATGAATCCAGCATGATCTTTAGCAATATGTTTTGTTTATCTTGAAGAAATTAAATGAGTTTAAATACTAAAACTTCTACATTTTCTGGAAAAAGTTCCAAGTCTTTAAAGCTTCTCCTACAATTTATCCTAAAATAAATTTATATATGCCTACATTTTTCCAATATATATCATAATAAAATTACTGACACAATAGAAAAATTGACAGCCTTATTTAAATAGCCGAATATCAAAGATTTTGAAAGAATAGTATTGATTTTGGATTAGGAAAAATAATGATTTCCCGTCTATGAGTTTCTGGAAAAAGTTTTAGTTTTTTGACCTTCTTGAATTACCTTGTTCAAGTGAGCGCGACAGTACGTAAGAAAGTAAAAGTTGGTGCTTTCTCATATACTGTTAAATCAAAATTTTGAAATTTGGTAATTAGAGAAGTTTGCTCCTTGAGTGTATTTCAAGTTAATTGTTTCTATTTCTAGCTTCTCCATTTTTCAGACGACGTGATAGGCTTTCTTCTATTATTATTAAAGCAAATTAACAATTTTGGATAGCACAGCTAAGTAATTTTGTTGTAAGCACTCAAAAAACAGGCTCACGATATATTTTCCCAGAAGTTTGGCGGCTTTCACTGACTCTTCTGCTTTTTTTCATCGATGCTCCGAAAGACTGGGACTGAAAGGTTGGTTGCAACATATGAATTCAGAGAGGCAATTGTTATTAAGCAGTTTTTAGTTTTCCAGTCAAAAATTATTATGAAGCTAGTAGCACAAAGCAGAAAGATATTGGGGTGAAGATTGAAACAGTAACACTTAAAGATGTTGGTGATATTGAATTTGTACCACTCGATATTTGAAAACGTTGATAGTCGTTATCGAATATATTGAGGGTGATTTGGGATTAAGAACCGAACATTCCCGATAGATACAGCGCGTTATTATTTTCTGTCCAGTACGGTATAGTTCTCGATGGTAGCGCTACATTTATAGCTAATAGAACTGGTTGAAAAACAAATTTCTATCACAAGAAATAATATGAAGTCTAAAAGATTTGAGAAAAAGTTTACCTCAAGAACAGCTTCAGGTGTAATACCCGTTAAGCGCAGTCGTCTGATTAGTTCTAGCTGCTCCACCGTAAACAGATTCATCTCGTCCTACCAGTTCTAGAAAGCACGTTTTAAAAAAAGAAATATTTTGATGATAGCCGTAGAAGACGCAACTGTTTACCACAAACCGTAATCGTATTGACTAAATTTACATAAAAATAATATTACATGTATTAAGTTGGTAAGAAATACCTAAAAATTGGCATTTCCAGATAAGGTGACCAGATGAATTTAAGCCAAAAGTTGAGTGTTTGATGAACACTCTTATTTTTCAACGAAATTTGTATGGCCTCTACCTCGGTTATTTGAGTAATTGAAGAAAGAAAGAGTGGGACAGTAGTCCAATTGCTTTTGTTAAGTGGAGAAGGGGCGGAGAGGTCGTTTGGACTATCATTTCTGCTACTCATCTCTAACTGCATTATAATAAATGCAGTCAGTATCACATCACAAAACATGAAGTGACCTTTGATTTTCTAAAAAAAAAAAAAAAAGGCTTGTCTAAAAAGGCTTATCAGTATTACTGAAACTTCTGGTTATTTCAAGATTTTATAAAGAATGTTGAGTGAAATGCAATATTCAAAATATCGGATTTTCAGTAATCGAAGTCAAAACTGCAGCGCTCTTAACTGAGAATGAGGATGAATCCCAAATATAGTTTTGAAAATTAATAAGTTATTCTTTTGCATTTTACATGAAGACGTATAACATAATGGTTTAAGAGAATGTGGAGAGAAATTTTCAAGGATTTTTTTACCGACTAAAACTGTGAAGATAATCTGGAAAGGGAAAGAAATAGATGGTATATAGAAGAAGGTAAAATTTTTGAATTTTACAACTTATAAGTTTTCTATATAAAAAATTTATAAGTTTCCTATACATATAAAATCTACGCAATTCCGGACCATCTCTGCAGGTGTAATACCAAAGGGAAATGAATTTTATAAGCGATAAAAATGCATATTTTAATATCCATTATTTAGAAGAATGAAAGAACAATCGGTGAAAGGACGTTTGTACTTCTCCAAGCAGTGAATTAAACTGAAAAAGAGGAAGAAGCAAAAGAGATAGAAAAGAATTTCTTTTTCATTCGAGAACTTTTTTATGGAAAAAGACATGTTAACTCACATATGGTAGATAGATCAGTTATTTCAAATGATAGGTAAGAGAGAATGTTATGTTGCAGATACATCGTGTGGCTAACCTAACCATTAAGAAAATTAGTTATTGAAAAGCAAAAAATGTTAACTGACTAATAAGCTATTGCATATATTTCCCAACAGTAAGCACCAATTTCGTTCCAGTAGTAAGGAATGGAAACCTCAGCGATCTATCGAGTACTTTTTGTCAGTGTACAAATAATCATCCTTCGGTTAAATAACATCGCAATCAGTAGTTTATTTTGTTTATTTTCATACTTGTTTGTACTTCTTTTCCTGTAACTCTCACAAGAGGTTTTACGGAAATGAATCTGTGAATGTCTGAGAAGTGGATTAGTGATCAATTTACCAATGGGTGGTTGTTGGTAATTGTTGATATAAACACCAAAGTTTAGCTGCATGATCTAATTTAAAAATCTCCCTCCAGGAAAAGGAGAAATGAAAAAGGACATCGCAGTGTTTGAGAATTTTAATTTTAGTAGAGCAGTTTTTGCAAAATGGAAAGTACGAAAAACAAAGAAATGAATGTTCAGCTATAATCTTAAATATATCAATATCATGACATAAGTCATCTTCTGCAGATTTTATTTTCCACTAATTCGAATTTGGATTTTAAACAGGACACTGATAGATTCCTTCCTTTCTCCCTCTCTCTCCATCTCTGTCTCTCTAGGAAGGTGTGCCTATTTAGTTCGTAATCACAACCGCTGTGTAAACTGGTACTTTAATTGGATATATCTGGTAGATTCATCAAAACGACTAATTTATTATTAATATTTTCTATGCAATAATAATACATATTTGCAAGTAAAAGCAACCAGAAATAGATGAAAAAATGAAGTCCATTTTTATATAATCGCGCAATTGTGATAACCTTAAGTTATAATATATTTGTTCAACACACACACACACACACTACATACGTACGTATGTAAATGCACATCTAAATTTAAAAGATCCTGTTGAACGCATTTCTTTGAAAAGCGCTAATTTGTGACTTACTTCACACAGGACACCTATTCCATAAAAAAGTCAACAGAATTAATGATCTGAACGATTTCCAAACAGAGCCACTGGCAACAGTAAGGCGACACAGCCATGCACTTTTCGCATACCGATTGAGAGCGCTGTTGTGACACGACATGCTATGCTATCGGCATATGCATGTATACACATATACATCAAATTAAATAGATTTCTCGAAAAACGGCGGTGACACCATAAATGTTACTTGGCAGTTTCAGCCTTTTTTATGTGATAAAATTAAAAGAGATAGATGACACTCAGGTAATTTTGGGAGGGGCAGAAAAGATAGAAAGATGTTTAGTTTCTCTCTGCCTTCAATTTAGCAATGAAGTGACAGAATAATGCCCACTGACACTCTAAACTCAGCAAATAAATAGATCGTTTAACAACTCCATCTTCAGAATGTACTTGCATATTACTAATTATATTTCTGAGACTTTCGAAAAGTACAATTTGTGCTAATTACTCTAAAATGTTTAATTACTTGTTTCAGTTAACTGTCTGACATATAACCATTTACCTGACACTCACTGAAATTCATATTAATAGAATTATCATTCCTGAAATTATCCTTGTGCACTTGCTCACTGCATTTTCTATCTATACTTAATTTAATTTAATTTACCTACATACAAATGTAACTTAAGTAACAACAAAAACTGATCTATGGTTTTGATATAATTATTCCTATATTTCCTCTTTCAACCTGATTAATTTTTAAGAGTGAGTAAAACGGACACAGCATTTGGCAAATTTATTCCAACAAGAACGCGCATGAAAGAATGATTTGTTGCTTACGAGTGCCAAAATCGGTCTGAAATCATAAGGAAAAAACAGAAATAGATGAATTGTTACGTGAAGAATGCTGAAATAAAAATATAATAACAAAAGCGCAATCGGCGCAGAGCTGAAACTCAGTTCTCGTTGCACATGAAAGGACTCAACAAATGTTGGTGGGAAAGGATAAAAGACCGCTTTTTCATCCATTCCTGTGTGTCCTACGGTGAGTGATTGAAGGGGTACGGTGAATTCAGGCAAATATATAACTGCAAGTTTTGGTAAACTACCATACCCGTTCGCATGATGTAAATTGCATTTCAAAATTAAATAATATCTTTGTTTTAATCTGAGCAGACGAGTCGTTTTTAATAAATTTCAATTCACTTGCTCTCACAGTTTATCTGATTTCTAGAGCTCTAGTTGCTTAATACCCAGAATCAAATATAGGATTTCTAATAACATTATTCAAATACAATAAAATTTATCTTGGGATGAGGGTTTTCTTTGGATCTGATTTGAGTTATGGAAAACAATTAGGAAGGAAAATTTCTTTTCCATTGCTCTGACAAAATTGAAGCTAGATGTTAATAAGCTGACAAATAACCATCTCGTAAGGACACCACTATCGAAATGATCATTTTAAAATCATATCTTCTTCTATTAATCAAATGTATCAGCAAGAAAAATTTGACAATCTGTACTAAATGATGAAATTAAATGATCGAAAGATTATTACATGGATTTGTTCTGCAAATTCTGAATCACAAATTAAGATACCGGAAGTAACTGGAGCAGAACAAAGTTTCAGCACTCGAAGAATTAATTCAGAGTATATTGCAAAGAGCCTCCCTCAACTTTTAAAAGGCGTATTTCGCTTAAGAATATGGTTTATTTATTGTGTCACACTATTTCCCCTTGAAGCGTTAAATGTTCTCAGTAGATTGATATTCTAATCTATCTAGTGAATAGTAAGATTGCTGCGATACTGTAGTGATTTAATAGATATTTATTTGCTGAATCAATTTTTCTATTTGATAAATATTTGAATTTTGGTAGGCATGGTAGCATAAATCAAAGGGATATGAGAAATCAAAGCAGATGTCATAAACAATTCTTATTTTGCGAAAAAATTCATTTACAGTAATTTATTTTCACAAAATCTGCTTCATTTCAATTATGAAACTAAATCTTACGACTCAACAAACTACGTTCTTTCAATTATTAATTGCTTTTCTTTTGGTTTACCACAAGTGACTCAGCTTCTAAATACAATTAAGACCAATACTTTTTGCGATAAATCTAAAAACCAAATTGATTGTCTCCAGAGATTTTTGTTCTTGACCTCTTCTTATTTTTCGGTATCTGAATTTTTTTTTTAAAAAAAGAAACGAAATTCCCACTCCTAGGCTTGAACCTTTATCAATACTTCCATTATATTTTGCTAGATGTCCCATTACAATAAGCACCAACAGTAGTTGCTGTTTTCTTGATAGTTGCAAAAGATAATTTATAGAAGCGGGGATAGTCAGAAATTCAACAAAATTATTATTTATCAATTTCTATTTTTTAAAGGTAGCAGAAAAAAAATTGTAAATAGCAGTGCTGCCATATCTATATCTATATGTATATATAGATATAGATATGTTAGAAGAGGACTGAAAAACATCAATTGATCAAAATTATATTTATACTCAAAAACAGAAGTTGCAACAACAACGCCTCATTTGAAATGAACTTCATTTTCAGTTTTTTTGCTTCATGCATCTATGCGTAATCTTAACTCAATTCTAACTATATATAGACAGAAGATGCTGAAGAAAAACTGGCCAATGTTGTCTTGGCTAAGACCAGGCATATAAATAAAATACGACCTTACCAAATGAACGGCGCAACTGCATCGATTTTATTTATATGTAATCGTACTCTGTGCACCTTTCTTCTCCTTCTCACCTCTCTCCCTTGCAACACAGTTCTTCCCTCTCCATGTTTATATATGAAGTATGTATATTTATTTATATATATATAAATAAAGCCTTTCTGTGTGGGATGAAGTGAAGGGAAGAGAAGAGTATGTGGGATGCAGGAACCTCTGCCATTTAGTGCAACTGTACTTTGCTCCGAGAAATCATTCCTGCTAAAAGCGGGGGGTTGCTATGGTATCTTATTTAACAAATGTAATGTTTTTTGCCGAGGTCACAGCTTAAAATTTACTTAACACTTGTGTCTTCCTTCATTCCACGTTACAGGTAATAAATTTATTTTTAGTAATTAAGAGCTTCTTAAAAATGATCCACTTTTTAGACCAAATATTATTTTAAAGAATAAGGCTGTTGCAAGAAAGCAATGTCCTATTTATATAAATATTTCGGGACAGTTCAGGTAAAATTGGTTGAAAAAAGAATCAGTTATTTCGACGAAAGGAGACAAAACGAGGATTCAACTTGTGAAATATAGAATTTTCTGTGAAATAACTTTTTTCCTCTGGGACACTGCATTGCACAGAAAAAAATTTTTAAAAAGTTTAAAGCTCTCATTGAATTAAAGAGGGAACAAAATACGTCAAACAAAAACTTTTCCGCTAAAAATTTTGCGGCCTTAACGATCTACTGAAGGAGGCATTTTCCTGCCGTTCCTGTGTACTTACCCATCAAAAACAAATATTTTAGAACAAAAATTATAATTTTTTTATGGTTCGAAGCAAATTCTTCCTAATTTTTCGAAACAAACATTTCAAAAAATTCTCAAATGTCATCAAACATAGAGCTGAATAATATGTAAATTTGTTTTGTTTTAAGGAAGAGATGAAAAATCAAACTGTTCTCGAAAATTTTTCGTAAACTACTTGTAAATTTCTGAACTTATTGTGGTTGGGCTGATTCATTCTAAATGGAGATAGCAAGTTCCAAAAGCTTTTCCGGTCGATCTGCAAATTAAAATGATGTAGAGCGACAAAAATATTGGGGGTAAAAAAGAAATAGACCAGTCGTGAACTCATTCTTATCATTTCTCATCATTATCATCAGAAAGTCAGAAAGATACAAGAAAACAATAAACCCTGTGTGGGGAATTTCGTGTGAAGAAAATAATAAAAAAGAAAGAAAGAAGTGGTTGAGTTCTAGAATGCGAGATGTATGCAGGGTATCTTCTGGATAAATCTATCATTTCTCATTATATTTTAATTGACTAAACTGGCAAATCATATATTCTTCTAATTTGTAGAAAGCCACTATTAGGCAAATGACGGAGAATCAATAAAAATATTGCTTCAAAATTTGCTTTTGCCCGCCTTCAGCGCCTTTTTCCGAAAGGTGATAGAAGAGTATTGTCTTTAATGCTTGTTCTACAGATTCCTTTCTATGTGTTTTCTTTTTTATGGAATTTATTCCTTTCAATGTAATTACATCTATATGCAAAGTAAGTTTTCCTGCTTGTAAAAATTATTCGGGGTTTTAATATCGAAAAACTTTACTACATTTATCGCCAAGAATGGTTTCAACTTGCCTTTTTTAGTTCCATGACATTTATATCTTGATTGCAATATTCGGCAGCTATGATAAATCGTATCGGAGAAGTTAATTAAAATTCGAGTAGTTCGTGATTTACAAATTTAAGAAAGCTGATTAAATGTCTTATGTGAAATTGCCCTTAAATTTAGGTAATTTTTAGCCAAGAAATCTTCTAACAAAAAAAAAAAAAATAAGTGCATATTTGTAATTTACATCCGCATTTCTAACTGTCAAAGTTTTCTTATATTAAGAATTGTAATTATGTCAATTACTTTTCCAGAGCAAAAAAAAACATATGATAGCATAATAATTATTAAGTTACAAAATTTTCTCATAGATTTGAATGACGCAAAATAAATTCTTTTGATTATAGTATTCGTTTCAACTTTCGTCAAAAAAGAAATATAAAAATTCATATTTCTTCTACGGTGATCATCCAAAAATGAAGACAATTTCAAAATACTGCTAGATGAAAATCAGGTTCAAAAAAGATATAAAAGTTTCTGAATGATTTGAATTAAATTGAAGTGATAAAAACAGGACTGTGAAAAGGAATAATTTATAGAATGAATAACCGAATAGAAGAGTGAACCAATGACCATGTACCGGTCCAGTTGAAGGGAATGATTGATAATATGTAGAAAGAAGAGTGAAGTAGAAGGTAACAAAATACAAACAGATCGTTCGTTTTCACAGTGAAAATGCAATGATCAGCTTATGTATTATTCCATTTGCAATTTCTTTTCCTTCTTCCTGTGCGTCTTCCGCTCTCCTCTAAGTTTCATATAAACTGTGGAATGGGAAAGTACATTTCTAGACTTAGAAAGAAGAATGAGCAGAAAATTCTCTACTCACTTACTCAAACAAATAATTGTACTGTTTAAATGATGTGATATGTGGATGAGGAGGTTTTCTTTATTTTTTGCCGCATTTCATTTAGTTGTCCCTCTTCTGTCTCCCTTTTTAACTCATATTCTTTTTTTCCGCACCTCATATGACATTGTTTTTGTGGAACCAATGAAATAATCACATTTCTTTCCTCACAATGTTTCCATCAAACAACGCGTACACCATTATGGCTTTATTAAATAACTAGTCCAGAAATTTCTTTTTTTCGTTAGCCCACAAATTCAGCAAAAACTTTAGGTGATCAATAAGTGCCAATAATTCTTGTCATTGCAATTAGCTTGCATTTGTAATCGGAAAAAACTTGAAAAACCTAAGTACTATCAGTTCAGTCTGATATACTCGTACTAATTCTTAATCACTAATCATCACTTTAATCATGCATACCTGATACAATACGAGATTGGTGTTTTTTGACATGATTTTTTTTTTTTTTTTGAGAATTTAGGAAATCAGAGTAAATGTTGAAAAAAAAATCGAAAATTGCTACAACAAAAGAGAACTAATAGAATTAATAAATGCGCACATAAGTTTTGAGAATTTAAAACGAATAGGCATACAAACATATTTTATGTAATTATGCTGCATAATTGTGTTACATATGGTCAACGGAAGGCCTGGACTGGAAAAGTCTATTTTTTAGCAGTCCACAGTGCTAGCAAAAGATGTTTTGGCGTTGCTGGCTGTCAACCACATTGACCACTCTTCTTGCGTAGCATAGCATTCAGTGTTATACTCTCGAACATTATGTCTATCTCAATTCCAACTTCAATGATACTACCACTAATTTTTTTCCCGGAAATGGATTAATGACATGAGGTCACTAAAAGTGGATAGCAGTTGTTCATCAAAGTCTTCATTGTTATCTTTTCCAAGCTATAGCATCCATTAAACAAAGCAGAAAATTAGACAATAACAAAGCTCTTAAACAGTTCATTTTTTTTTTTTAAATTTCATAGGTAAAATTATAATGAACAATCCGGTGTTTACTGAAAGAACAAAAAACGCTGGAATCAAATGCAAATCTTTTTTCAACAAAAATCAAATTTATTTAGTTTATCCGAATATTTTTGTGGTCTGACATAATCAAACAAATTCTTTTCTGGAAGAAGTTTTTGTAAGGACAAGTTGTAGGGAAGGTTATTATGTGTATGTTTGAAATGAGTGAATAAAGAAAACAGAAATATTACGATTCGTTCCTAAGCAATAATTCATACTGAAAACAAGTTTAATGTAACATATATCGCTTCGACAACATTTATTTATCAAAAAAAAAAGTTGGATTAACAAAAAATTCAATGAAAATGAATGGATAATATATTTTAAACAGATATAGAGTTTGCATAATATTTTAAACAGAAGAAATAATAAATTTCAATTGAGAAGTTCAACTTTACTCTCTTACTTTATAAGATATAGGAAAAAAGTAACGAACTTATAATTTAGACTTCATTCTTTGGCAAAGAGATTCTGAACTGATTCTGAACAAATAATTTTGTAAAAATACTCTCGAACCATCCAAACCAAATAGCTTAATGAAATAATGCAAGGTGCAACTGTTCTCAACACATTCATGCAAACTAACAAACAAAAAGTTTTCATTTTTAAGCTTGACTTTAGAAATAAATATGACACAATTTTTATTGCCATTGGCATCTAGTCGGTTTATAATTATTTATTTCTCTGATAAACAATCCGGTCTGTAACAAAAAAGGGAACTGAAATAAGTTTTTTTGTTGTTCTCATTTACAGAATAAAACATTTCATCAGGAGAATTTCAGGAGGATTTCCCACATCTTCTGATTTTACTCTTCAATTAGTCAAAATAAAGTTGTCAGTAGTACCGGTAGTGAGGAATTTTTTTTTTTGTTTTCTAAGTAATCAATTTCGTGCAACTTATAAGTTCAATGACATTTTTGAGATATAGAACTGATGATGATTGAAAATCTAGTTTTGTTACGGATAAGTTTTACATGAATATTGTACATTGCATTAGAAAGTGTTGTGAAATGAAAAGAGATTGACATCATCTTTATTGTTTCCATATACAACTTTAGAGTGGCCAATTGGAAGAAAGAGTACATACCCGTTCTTGTAAAAATACTGTTATTCCTTAATTAATAACAAATTAGAAGAGCTCTCATTAGCACTTTTTTTTTTGAAAAAAGTTGTAGAAAGATTTGTAGTAAATTGAGAACTGAAATTCATTTCAAAAAAGAAAAAGTTTCAGCTCCATATTCCTTTAATTTTCTACTGTAAATTTATTTTGTTTATTGAGATGATGAAAGTCCAGAATCAAAAAATGATTAAAATCTCTTTAAAATGTCCAATCCTTTAGAAATTTTTTCAAAAAAATTTGATTTAACCAGTTGGTTTCTCTATCCAGCCAAAAGAACCATTAATTTTAAAATTTTCTGAGCATTTTTCATTTTGCCGTAGGCCTCAAAAATTCATGTCAATTTTAATTTATCCTAAAAGTAGTAAATCAGTGAGAAATAAATTTTATTTGGAGCTGATCGTTAGCAATCATCATGACAAATACGCTAGAAACATACATATCACAAATATTTGACTATTGCTACATTTGTTAAATTGCACATAATTATTGAAAAGCTTAGTTAGATTTATGGGGGCGGGGGAGGGGGAGAGGAGAGAGGTCTTTTTATCTGCTCTCTAACCTTTCATAATTTGAAGGTATTCTATGTGCAATGCCTAATATGCACTAAGTGCATTTACACTTTGGTGAGTTGTAACTTTGAAGCAAATAATTCACGGAAATAGTTAATGAGCCAGCACTGATCGTTCTCACTTCTCACAACATATTGTCATTGCTTACCACTTAACAGCTGCAATGTTCATTGAAAAAAGATAGCCAATTTAATATTTATCAGCTAATTGAAAATTTACTGACTTTAGTGATCGTAACTTATCCTACCAAAATGTGATGATGCAAAGAACAATAGATGTCGTACAGACTTTTAGTTATACGACGATAAGGTCATTGAAAGTGCGAGAGTAAATTACGACAGAAATATTAGAATTTTGCGGAATTTAAAATGCAAATAGCATTTTATTGAAAATATAGTCTCCAGAAATATGTTTGAAAAGAGATGTTCTGAAATTTTCCGGAAGCAAATAAATAATTTATGGATTTTACAAAATATAAGACACATTATGCTGTAAAATGGATATGCAATGTTTCACTGCTCTGAAAACTGGACATTTTAATCTTCTAAAAAATATGATTAATATATTTTATATTATTACATAGAACTCAAAGTCTGAATGAATATTCGGGACACACAGATGCAGAACACATCTGCCGGATATAAAAGTTGCATTTGTGTGTGGATATGTATATATGTTGTGAACGAAAAATCATTTCGAATAGTATTGGAAAATAGATGGATGATTTGTAATGTATTAGCATTAAAACAATATATTCTCACTCTCTTTGAAAGATATTTTAAAAACATTCACTTACTCTATTTGCTTAATGTTGAACATGTCCAAAATGATGCAGTGATTCGAATATTTGACAGGCAACAATTGCAGGAAAGCCTAAAAACGATTCATGCAACGTACATAATAATCTCACATCTAATATCACTTTCGAAAATAACAGTTGAGTTGGATAAGTTATACTATTGATAATGATCTAATTTTCAAATTTTATACATATACATATAGAATACATTTAGAAATTAATATAATTCAGCAATAAAAGTCTTTTGACTAGCACTGGCCTACAAAGATTAGTCATTGCAGTAAATCTAAGGATTAGCACTGATACAATTTGCACTGGTCGAGTATACACCATTTTACACTTAAATTATTAGTTTGGGTGTTATAAGGACGTAAAAACCAGGATGAAATTATCATGATAGCGATTTTAATGATGAAAACAATACATTGGCGAGTGCTCTTTCCATTTCACTATGATAGGTTGCACAATGACGGAGCTGGCTGTTGCGGATTTTTATTTCCGCATCATTTCATAAGTGCACAATTGTCAATCACTAGTCAAGCTAACAATGTCCCAATTTGCAAGTATATTAGCAGTGAGTGAAATGGTAATTCTGATAATGATTACTATAATCGGTGATAGTATTTGCAATGACGGTTAACGGAGCTGTTAAACATTTGATTAGGATTGAATTAGTGAACTACTAAGTTTGCCTTGGTTGCATAATAATCTATATAATCATCATGATTATAGTATTAATAGCGAAATTATTAAGTTGACAAATTTTTTTCGAGCATTAATGCTTGTAGGCAAAGCATTTTCAAAATGCTTAATTAAAAGAACCTATGATTAAGTTTTGTGTAATTTTTAATTAAGAATTTTGTGAATTAATGTTTTGAAATTCATGTTGGATATTTTCAACATGAATAATGATCAATCAAATAAATTAGAATCGAATCATGGACATATGAGATGACGATTTTAATGATAATGATTTATAATCAGGAAGCAATATCGAAAAAAGTCAGGCATCAGATATTAAAAAGCTAACAAAGATCATAATCCTTACCAGCATGTAAGGAACGGAAGGGAATGTTACTGATATGATGAGAGGTTATGTTTTATTAAAGGCAAAAAGTGCAGCTTAGATAATAAAGAAATACTTTGAATTTCTTGCAGATAATAAGATAATTCTTAATAGATAGTGCACATATAATAATTATAAAAAAGGTGACAGTTAAAATCACTAAAGATAGGCTATGAGACTAACAGCTAAGTTATTTTTGAAAAACTTTTCTTTAGCAAATTGTATGTTTCGAGGTAAGTATTACTTATGAGATATATTATAGACAGAAAAAGAATAAAACTGTAAAATTTAGTCTCTTATCTCTCACTCTCAACTCTCGCTATCACTAATTCTTAATTCACTATTAACAACTAATCTCTTAACCCAGGTTATGGGTTGGTTATGAATTAAGAGATAGGTTATGGAACCTACAGAGATTATTTCATGAAAATTGAGACTCACAGATTCATCTTACCATTAACAACATCATCATTTTGCGCTCACATAAATGAGTTACTAATGTTGCTAATAGCTCGCATTGTGAACTCATCGCACATCCAAAATTATATCAGGCATAAATAAAAAGGTCTCTGCTAGGGGAAGATTAATCAAGTGAGGGCAAGGTTTGCCTGGGAATAGGGTGGGCAAGTGACGGACACTAGCAGGTTGCTTGACCAAAAGTAACAACTGGAGAGAGCGCTACTTGTGTCTGTGCAGGCGCTTCCATTTCGACGACGTCGCTAACACTATCAAAATATTTTACACAGTTCTAGTCTACAAGGACAACTGCACTTAGCTGTTCGGATGAACAAACTCACCATGGGTCTTTCCTCCTTGCATTTATGTGTATGTATATATATATGTATGTATGTTTGTGTGTATGTGTGTGTGTATGTGTGTGTGTGTGTGTGTGTGTGTGTGTGTGTGTGTGTGTGTGTGTGTGTGTGTGTGTGTGTGTGTGTGTGTGTGTGTGTGTGTGTGTGTGTGTGTGTGTGTGTATGTGTGTGTGTGTGTGTGTGTGTGTGTGTGTGTGTGTGTGTGTGTGTGTGTGTGTGTGTGTGTGTGTGTGTGTGTGTGTGTGTGTGTGTGTGTGTGTGTGTGTGTGTGTGTGTGTGTATGCTGAAGAGTTATTAGCGTTGGATCCATAAAAGACGATAGGATAGTGGGTAGATAAAGCCCAAGTCCTCAATACCTGTCTCTCATCCTTTTTTGTCACTCAAGGCACCTTGTTTAAGAAAATTAACAAGTAACAAGTGTTTAAGGAAATCTCCAAGTACTTTTCCACTAGAGTTCGTCATTCTCAAGAAAATGGGTAATAAAATAATTAGGATAAGTTAATTAGTCTTGATAGAATTATAAAGATTCTAGAAATAATTGGAGAAGTGAAGCATATCTCATATAAAACTATTTCCATGATCACCAAATTATATCAAGGATACATTTGACTTTTTAGTTGTGAAAAACTGAAAAATCTGCTTTTGTGAATAAACATTTCAGTTTAAGATTCCTATCCTACAAAGATAAATAATTATGCCTGCATGTTACTTCTAGTTATTTTATTGTGGAACTTTTATAATTTGAAATCTTCAAGACTTATCAAAGTTAAAAAAGGATCTTCTTCACCTTATTTAGAGAATTGAACAAAATTTTAACCGTGATAGTATTTATTCCACTTCAAAATTTTCATAGCATTTTAGTTTTATTAAGAAAGGAGAATTTACAAAAAAATTCTTGTCTAACTTTTTTTTCGTTAGCATCATTTCGATTTATTTACAAAGGTTAGATTTGATCTGAAAATATGAAAGGATTTGAAATGCTAAAAAATTTTAAGTACCTTTAAAAGATTGGTTTCAAAGATTGATAATTACCAGTCCAAATGGATCACTGTTTTTTTTTTGAGAGAGAGAGGACTATTATTATATATTTTTAGTGATGAAATTTACCTTCCCTATTGCAAAACAAAAATTTATTGACAGAGACAAAAATGAAAACTGATAACAAGAGATGCTCCCAGTTATTGGTTCAATACTTGGATGGAAGAATATCCTTTTCTAGAAAGGTGGACGGTTCAAATTTTCATTGAAATTAACTTCAATCACTACTGCTGTATCACTGAAAGTGCTCAATAGTTCTCATATCATCGCCACAATTTGTATCTATAAAAAGTGAAAAGTGATGCGTGTTACGCTAGGTACTGCCTACTAAAGCAAAAAAGGGTATTTGTTGACCTACCCAAACAATAGGATTATATTGCAAAGCGATAAATGGTAAATATCAGTGCGGAAAACAAGGAATGACGTTAGAGAAAGTGTAATCTAAGTGTTGAAACAGAGATTGGACAAAAATTCAGCTGAATTCCATCAAACAATCGGTATTCTATAGATCCAGATATTTCTCTGAACTCTGCATATAGCAAAATATTGAATCAAATCAAATAAGCATACTTTAATTGAATCATTTGATTTAAAGACTTATTAATGAAGTCTGAATTTCTATTATCCAAAGACTTGAAATATAATCATCTTAAAGTTTGTCAAATTAACATTTGCAATCACTCGTTCCCGAGTACCCAAATATTGACACGAAACTGCAAAGCTACTGTAGAGGTTTTTGCAGACATTACTCCCTAAATTTGTGAAAAGCTTTATCTTCTAAAAAACTAGAAAGCCATATTACAAAAGACGGAAAAATTGCTCTAAGATAATTTGATATGCCACTATTTTAAGATCTAATGTTATGACAAATCGTCATTAATAGAATCTATTATCAATTAATGTTATAAAGCCTGAAGTTTCCGAAAGTTTGAAATGTATTGATATCATTAAACAAGTTCAAATTTATAGTTAATAGAAAGCATGTTAACGTTTTGGAATATGTGATGTTATATTCAGTTACATATTTTTTATTTAAGTAACTATTGGCAAATTTTGCTTAATTATATTTAAATGGAAGGATGCTATGAAAAGCAGAGAATTTTTAGGATGTCGACAATTTCTAAGTATAAAATATTTTGCGCTGAGGCTTTCATCACAAATTCGTATTGCTCACACTTGAGGCATGCATTGCTCTATAATATAGCACAGTGTCTTTTAAGTTTTGAAAGTATTCTCAAATAAAAACTACTTCAACCATTGAAAAATTATTAGAACATTATATTATATAGTAATGCATAATTTAAATCGAACTGATACTAATTCATGAATTTTCTATGATTACTCACACTGTATTTTGCTTGCAAATGATTATTGAATTTTAATTTGAATTCTAGTTTGATATTAGTTTCATTTTCTCAGTGTTTTCGAGAAATGATACAGGAAGCATAAATTTAAGATAATGAAATGTATTTGCACTTTCAAATCTTATAATTGGCAAACAATAGAAGATTATGTTCTGCTCCAAAAAAGAAATGAAAGGTTGGTAAGGCATGAAAGAATGCCACAATAAAAAAAGTAGATGATTTATGTTTTAATTATAATTATATATTATTTATTTCTTTTTAAAACTGATTATAAATACCTCAGCGTTCTGTAAATTGAAACAAGCTAGATTCTAGACCAAATCTTGCATCTTTTTTGTAGTTCCAATAGCTTAGTGGAAGCAGTTTCCAAATGAGGTTGAATGAAGCGTAAAAATGAATTTATTATACTATTGAAAACTAAATGTCATAGCATGCAAAAAACACTTATGAAACATTTCAACAGTTTACTTTTGCAAAAGATTCAAATTCAAAGCTTTTTTGAAGAAAAAATCGTTTTGTTCTGGAAATCAAACTGGGATAATAACCAGTAAAATACAAATTCCAATGCAGTGACGAAATAAATTGTCACATACCCATGAGATTTATGCTTCAAAATTAAGCTTTTGTGATAATTATTAACGACATAATTATTTAAGCAGAGCCAAAAATAAGAAAGCCATCGCAGAAAGTTAGAAAGTAAAGTCATTACAAATGTTCACATTTTAATGCTTATGTTCTGATTTTAAATAAACGATTATTAAACATAAGTAGGATCTTTAGTCGCCCTTTGATATTTTCATTGTTTTAATAAATTATAAGTTAAACATAAAGCTTATATATACGCCACGTTGACTTTGGAAAAGCTGGACAAATGCGAAAAAAGTTTGAGATGAAAAGGGAAAAATGGAGTTTTCAAATGATAGGGTCGTAATGTTACTTTTTAGATATGAGATTAAAAATCAATGAGTGAATAAGTTTTCTGGAAGTATGATGAGAACCTCTCTCTTCTAATGACTCGACGCTGTAAACAGTGGAATACAGACTCCAACAGTGCATCTTCAAGAGAAGACGACTAAATGATTTTGTTGGAAGAAACGACCGGTTCGTTGATCAGTTCTATCGTTTATTTTTGCAGTGATGTTTTCCAGTTGGTTTGTCCGCTGTCGCCGTTGTCCTCAAAGATTTTAAACAAAACAAAAAGTATGTTTTTATCATTAGGTGTTGCTTTATATGAACTGCCATAACCGCCACCAACAATAGTGTAAGAGTCCTGCCTTCCGCCCTATCCTATCATCTTCATATGTAAGACGTACAGTACCCTTCTATCCCAGCCCTTCCCACCTCTCTCGTCTTACTCATTAACCGTATTATGCATAACATAAACTAAACCAGTACGCTGCTATATCATCATCACTATCATCATTATCATCACCTGTCCCACTCTTTTCCCTGCCTTGTCGCCATGCATTCCTATCAACCCACCAATCTATGACTTTCAACCAGTCCACTCTTCTTTATATGATGTCAGTTATCTTTCTAAATAACCAACTTTCCGAATTACTGCCGAACGTGAACCGGTCGATGTCAAAGAAGTTTGTTCCTCGCATATTGCTCGTCTGTAAGCGCAGCGAAAATTTCCTAATAAAACAGAGTTCGGTCACTTAATTAACACTTTAACACCTTAGACGCAGATATTAAATCCTTTGAATGAAAATGATAAGTTAAAATTTTTATGCTTCTTTATGAAAGAATTTAAAAAATAAAAAATTAATTCGACACAACATTTTTCCGTCCTTCCTTTCAATTTATCAGCCTGTCACCTCCCATTGGGTTTTCATAATTTATTGGTATGATCCTGAATGTAAAACTTAATATTTTCATCGCTTGCTTGTGTCATTCAACAGAGATCACTGTCTAATTGCAGTTTCGGATTCTCTCAATAAACTCGTCAGATGTTAAAATTTATTTAGTTTTGCAATAGTTAAGACAAAAAAGACGAAGAAAATTCTCAATATCGGCGCGAATAAATAACAATGAATTGAATTTATGTAGCAAAAATTAAAAACATATTTAAGATTTGAGAATAATTTACAGAATAGAAATGGGAGGAGGAATTTTTATTAGCTTTAGGAAGCATAAATTTGATTTGGTTCTCTCTTTATATTAGATAAAAAAATTTTACATGCATAATAAATAGGTAGACGTCGAAAATGTTTTAAAGTCCTGGAACTATTCATTATAATAAAGAGGATATAATTTTAGAGCATAATTTTTTTTCATGAAATCGGATAAAGTAACTTCATTCCCTCTACATAATTATAAATTTCACATACTGAGAAGTTTTTCGGATTAGTGCAAAGTGCAACTAATTGAATTACAGATGAATGATGGATAAATCCAAATTGAAACTAATTTATAACTGAGAAAGAACCAAGAAAGAAATTTCGCTGCAAAGAGATATGAGAAAAATAACAATATTAAAATGTTATTTTTAAACTGAATATTCCAAATTAAGAATTAAAAACATATTTAAGATTTGAGAATAATTTACAGAATAGAAATGAGAAAATTTTATTAGCTTCAACGGAACGAAAGGCAATAATAAGAAATGAGCAGAATTAATTTTTAGAATTAAATCAGAAATTTTTGAAGAATGAATTTATAAGACGTCTCAAGTGATTTATAAAATGGAATTTGATAAGTTTCGATAAACTCTGTTCTAGTCATCAACCGAGAAGAATCTCAAATGCTTGACATTTTAAAAGATTTTAAAGTTTGAGAGATATTATCTATGCACCATAGCAAAATCTAACCATTTGCAAAACATGCATAATACCTTTCTACCTTGGCAATATTGGCATCCTATCGTGTCACAAGATCGTTGCACAAATGTCCTCGCAAATATTATTAGTTGGTCGTGAATAGACCGTATGACTTCAAAAAAATATATATATTAATGAAATGGGCATGTGACATATGCATGAATATGGTAACTGTGAAGTGACATCCTAGTGAGAGACGAAATTATGGTCATCACACGATATGATATACACTTTCATTCTTCATTTTTTGCAGATGCAAAGACAAAAGCACTTTATTGAGCTATGGAGAAGAGATGCGCAATTAACTAAAAGAACAGAGAAATGCGCTTCTTTGTAGAAAGGTATAGAAGAAAGAGGAAAGGTGAACAGAAAATAAATTTATCCCTTTTGTGGAAATACTGGAATAATAAGCTTACAAATTAATATTCAGAGTGCAAACAATCCATTCATTTATCAAAATTTGCTTTTCAAATAATGCAGACAACTAATTACGAGTAATGTTTTCCAGTATCAACAAATCAACAGAATATTTAACATTCCAGAAATTTACTTTCTTTCGGCCAGAAAGCTATAGCACAAAAATGTTTCTTCATTTTTGATAAAAAATTTTCCTTTGGTAAGTAGAGGAAGCATTCAAGCAGAATGACCAAAATATAACTAACATTATATTTGGCCAACTATTCATATTATGTAATTTGCAGCTAAAGCATATGCTGCAAGATAAATTGAATTTCAAATGTATTTGTCACAAATAATCCAAATAAATTTACATAAATTCCAGAGGAAAGAAATTTAATGGTTGATAATTATTGTATGTTATGATAACACACATATTATTATGTGGAGATGCCATTTCTTTCTTGTATATTCTTACTTAGTAGGTCAGGCGGAAATGTTTCTTTTGTATGGCAGCTTAAATAGTTAAATAAAAGTCTTAAAGCAAGGAAATGCATTTAACAAGAGAAATTTTGGAAAGTGAGTATGGTATGATTCTAACTCTTAGAAATCACATCTCTTTCTTGACACTCATTACTCCACCGATCATCATTTCATTTCCTCCTTCCATTTATTCATCCATCCATTCACTTTTCTATGCGCAAAAGATCGGATAAAGCTTCGCAGAGACAGAAATGCCTTAAATGCAACATGAATCAAAAATGCTTTGATTATAAATGCAAAGCTCATTTAAAAGCTTTCATCTACTACAAGTGTTTGGTCTTTATCTTTTCGACTTAATAAAATATTGTTTTCATCAAATACAATAATAGAAAGCAACAAAAGTTGAGAGCAAATTCTTTGGAAAAATGAAAAAAAGGTATAAATTGGATGTGTTTGGAGGACATAGCGGTGGTATGGCTGATCACGATGCATTTGACAAATGTACACTCAATCACTCTTCTGGTCCCACTTAAAGTACATTTCCTCTTACTGCACGAAATTGTACAAGAACATCCATCCAGTTTTATAAACCAGCACTGAACGTTAGAAGTCTTGCCATCATGAAAAGAAATGTTATTAGACAAACATTACCATAATTAATAATAATTAAATAACTTCAATAATAACGTTATTTTAAACCACATGTTGTTTTGTGCAGAAATCAAGAGCTTGAAATTTATACAAAATTAGTAATTGGTTGATTCTTTTTTTGAAAATAAATTGTTAATCGTTTTACACTATCTTTTTCCTTTAACAAAATCTTGTTTATTTTTTTATCATTTATAAAATTTTAATTATAAAAAATAAATACAACATTAACAGCTTTGCGTACCTTAAAAAATCATTAAATAATTCTTCCGATACTTTCAATTATAATTTTTAATGGATTTTTTTTAAGTGTTAAGGTTGAATATTTGTTCTTAATGAAGTCTTAATGAAGAACGATCCCTTTGAAGCTAACAACGAACCTAAGGTACCTTGTGAAGAAGAACATGGAAATGTGTAAGCTTGATATTTTGATTGCTTTCCCGTAGTAGTATTATTTTCAAAGTAAACAACAAACTGCGAAGGCTGCTGTAAAAAGGTAGTTGATCAATTTGCTTATTGTACAGTTAGATAATTTCAGCTGGAGATAAACCAATATACATTAATTACAAATAAACTGATAATGGCTTTGAAATTCTAAACTGATTACTCGATCTCCAAATATCACCATATCAACCTTCTTTCTACTATCTTGTATAGCTTTTCCAACTAAGGATAGTCGAAAGTTAAGTTCATTTTTATTACTAATAGTTTAAAAAAGTGCGTTCTATCTTTCAATACAACAATTTCAGTTTTTTTTTTCAACCACTTCAAACACCAAAGAAGAATGAAGTTGTGGATGACCTTTAATCGTTTACGACTGATATTAACGGAAAGAGTTCATTATAAGAGAAAATGCCTTACTTAAAACATTGATTTCGATATTTCGATGCTATTATAAAAAGTAAGTAATGTAGAGGAACAGGTGAAAATGGAAAGAGAGAGAAAGCAAAGGTTGAGAATTCCCGCCTTCTTCCCCGATTCAAAAAGAACAATTTTTCAGTGACATAAGTTTTGTGTGTCAAATCATGAAAGCAATTGATTTGAAGAAAGTGCCCAAATACTGTTTTCTATTTTCATTATCACACAGAATTGAAATAACTGATGATATCAGGCACGTACCATGACGTAAGGTTAATGAGAGATAATTGGTTAGACTTGTTCTCATGCAACAACATTCTTTTTTTATTTGTGGAACAGCTTCATTTTGGAAATTTAAGTTAATTCCTATGCATAACTGTGTTTTTCCATGCTCATTCCACTTTTTAGTTTGACTGCAAAAACAAAAAAAAAAAAGTGAAAAAAAGTTGAAAGCGGAATTACTTTTTTCTTCAATGAATGAATGTACTGGTGATAATTTTATTCATTGAAAGCGGATTAATTTTTTCATTTATTTTTGTTAAATTGATCACACACACCAAATAAATCGATGTTCAATGTGGTGCTAGTTACGGTGCTCGATTTAATTTACGCATAGTTCACCGTCTCCCTCTTTTCCACCTCCGTACGCCCACTTTCTCGCCCTTTTTGTCCATCCTCGACGTCCATGATTTAATGTTGACGGATTCATTGAATTTTGATGTTTAATAAAATGTGAGCTGAAAGCAATTTCATTGGATGACCTCAATTGTTCAGCATTCGGTAACTGAAACAGGGAAACTGTTAACCAACATTTTTTTTCAACATTTACTGAAAAAACGGTGCATGTCAATGAGATGAACTAAAGTGAGTGAATTTTCTTCAAATGTCGTTGAAAATTTGTCAAAACAAGGAAGAAGCAAGAAGAATTTATATTTCGAGTCGATTTCTCAGGGCTATTTTTCCAAATATTTGGACATTTGAAGCAATCACTGATTACTAACTATAACAATAATAGCCAAATACATAGTCAAAACAGACTAACACAGCAATGCTATTCAACTTTCAAAATCTCAAAATTTGTTTGTGTAGGAAGAATGAATGGATTGGAATGAAAGATAACGAAAGCCGTACATTTATAAACGAAGGGAGAATGAATAATAATAAGGATTGTTCAGTGTTCGCTCTTAAACAAAATGCCCACCTTCAGAGACATGTTTTTCAATAGCTTCGAACAATCAAAAATGAAACAAAAAATTCTTTTTAAACAAACTCCTCAACAATAATAAAGTAACATTTCTTATCCATTCAATAACAAAAAATTAGTGTATCGATTTCGAAAATGAAACACACATTTTGATTAGATCTTTGTATATACATATACATATATATATAAACAGTATTAGAAAAGTGTGGTGCTTTTTTATAAAACATTGAAATAATGTAAAATACTATAAAGCTCGTAAATTTACGCGCATACTGACGCATATAATAATTTAGGAAACATGTATATAACAATTGCTTACTGTTTGCTGTTTGTAGTAATGTTACCTGTTCTGTTCAGTGTATTAATGATCTGATGCATTTTAAGAGAAATGTACTTTTACTGGTTCGTTTCCATGTTTCTCTTTCTATATATAAATCGGGGCAAGAATTTGCCATAAAAGTTCAGTATCCTTGAAAATTGTGCAAATGAAGAAAATGGTGGATGAGAGCGAGAACAGTAACGAACTTTGCTAATTTCTAAGCTCATTCACACCGAATTCAATAGTATCTCAGTAATATCTAAACAGAATAGACCGAAGCAAGTGCAAAGGTTACTCTTAAAATTTGTCCCCTAAAAATGACTGATAAGGTGATTTAAATTCCCCCAATGTAATAAAAGAATTCCATCATTACTATTCTGATGAAAAGAGGTGAAGAAACAGAGCATAAGTCCAAATAAAATCAAAAAACAGAAGTATTTGGAATCCTCTTTAAACTTTTCTCGAACGATATTTGCCGCAGTGTGAAACGAAAAATTCATTTCTGTATTTTGCGACATCTGTGAATAATCACCAGAAGTATATAAATATCTGCGAGAAAGTTTATTTGTTTATGCATTAATTCATTCCTTTTTGATCGGTATAGATTTGACAGTGAGAGTGTTACGTTCATTAATTAAAACAAAATGAAAGGAAAAAAAAACATGTTGAGATGAAGTATTTCATGTAGACAAACTTTCTTTCATTCACTGACACACGGTCATACCAAAGACGGAATTTCCGGTGTTCCTGCAACGAAACATCCATGCAAGAAAACTGTAGAACATTAATTACTATCTACTAACATAAAAGCAAGAGAAAATAAATTGAATAGATGTGCCATCCCTACCAATGTCCTCAAGAATAAGTTCATCTTCTTCGCAGCTGCTGTCTATATAAAATTCAGTTTCATTCAATACTTCCTGGAATGATTATGTTCTGCACAAAGTACAAATTTATATAAAAAACAGAACATAGGTAATACATTTTTAAGATCATTCCTGAAGAATATCATTCTCTTATAAAAGAACTATAACAAAGTGAAACGAGAATATTTCGAAGTGGCCGGGAGTAAATGACATCAGATTTGACGAGAAATAAAATTGTAGAAGGATTTCGATATATCACAGATGTATGCGTATTTCACCGACTTGTAAGTTTGCGCCACATTCTAAGCATTTTTTCTTTACAGCGTAACAATCAGTGCAATATAAATTGTTGCAGTTAGGACATATTCTTGAGTTACTAAAATTGTAATATATTATTTTAATAAACGTCATCATTGTGTTCTATATTTTTGAAGTGGAAACTCTTTCTTTACATTGATTTTTTTCATATCATCTACGTTTCCCACTTTTCATTAGTACTTTTAATGGCACTCACATTAGAGAAATATTAAAATTAAATTAAAAAATCTTGAAATCAAATTAAAAATTTGCTCTAAATTGTCTAGATCCATCTTTTAAATCCATAATATATGAAAGTTTGGGGCTTTCGAAGCATTCGGTGTCCTATTTATTCTTTTTTCGTAGTTATGTTCTGTAAAACTTATTGATTTTAATTCTCTATGAGTTAACTAATCTTGCATCGGCGATACTGAGATCTGATCGAAAACATCTGACACATCTGTATTGATCAGCACCTAACACCGTCAAGCCACGATTTACAAGATTTCCCCGTCCGCTAATTTCATCTTCAACCAGCTGATCTTTAAGCTCCTTAAATGAAGTTTTTAAATCTTCAAACATTCTTTTTATGTCTGTAGAGATGAGAAGCAAACCTTTTCCTTGGCAGCTTTTATCAATTGTGTCAAAATATTTTTGCGACCTTCGAGTACTTGATTATACAACCATAAAGTGCGTGGTTTTGTTCTTTCTGGCCAATAATGTTGCGCAATCAAATGTCGACATCTTACTACATATACCTACGAAATGTCCCTATATGATTTCACTTGATTAAACTTCTTACAGTTTCCTTTTTAAATAAATGTTAGTTTTATGTCTTCGAAATCATGAAACTCCAGAGTTATAGAAGTATGCTATCCACAAGATTACAGAGGGTTTGGAAATAGGACTGAAACAGGATTAGCTCATGGCCCAAACTCATAATAACAATCACTATGAATTAATTACTTCAAATATCTCATTATAGCAAATGATTTATTAACTAATTAATTAGAGTTCTGTTACTAGGAGTTTTTGATGAGGATTTTAGGGAAAACAAAATAAAGAAATGATAGAATATTCATCTTTGATGAACTTGTTTGATAAAATGCTTAGATAAAGCATTTTATCAATTAATTTTAATAATTTTAGATGAAGGCATGTAAACGAAAAACCTTGCGTGAATTACTAATTGCTTAAGCAGTTTTTACCTGCAGAATACAAAGTAAAAAGGCAATTAAATATAAGAGCATCATTAGCCGAATCAGCTGGAAATCTGGTGGATTCGGTTCTATAAAACATTGTCTCCAGTCATTATCGCTATGTTGACTTCCTGTGATCGGATGAAATATATGAAGAATTCTTTGCAAGAGTTTTGCCAAAAAACCTTCTCCCGCAGCCTAGAAGATAAAATGATCTAAGAAACGGAGAGTACAGAACAAAGAAAAGAATGAAGACATGCTTTAAGATTGTAAAAATCAAGTCGACTGGTGCGAGTGGCGTTAGATTGCAGGAATGAGTAAGTGAAATAAAGCATTTGATAGGTGAATACATCCAACAATATTAGAAAAATTGGCATGAAACCCCCAATCAATGTAATCGAAAATGCAAATAGCATTTTCATTTTCTCCTTCGATGTCATGTGTAATGTGAATCCTTCAATATACTGCAACAAACTAGGTAATTTACAACATTTACATTTACTTTTCATTTATTTTTCAAATTACACATTTATTTTCAAATTACATATTTCTTCCTTTAGAAGTTTAGTTCTATCCTTTTGGAAATGCATTTAAATCACCCATCTCTATTATTGCAAGTATGTCTTAAGATTTCATCAATGCAGCATTTATTATGAATAAAACCTAAATTTAAATGAGAAGTGAGAATAACACAAGTGAACTAACTGTTTCTCGTTCTTTGGGTAACAGTGGAAGTAAAGAAGGTTGCCCTTGTGCTTCCCGCAGCATATCAACATTTCGAAATTCTCCTGTTATGTAGACGTTATCCACTTTCTCCTTCTGCTTATACTTTATAACGTACACTAATGCCTGATAAAATAATTGCGTACAAATCGTTTTTTTCCGGATTAAGTAAGGATCGTTGATTTTCATATGAATGTGGAATTCAAAGAAATATATGATGAGAGATGGTTACCATAAGGAAAGTTATAATGATTAAATTGGGAATAATAAAGCTAATTGTCGTAGATAAAATCTCCACAAAAACTCCGAACTGATTCAGGACTCCTTCCAGTTCTTCCCTAAATTAAGTAACAATAAGTATTAGATTTAAGTGGAACAAAGAACACTTATGTATTACACCCTTTACTTCATTTTTTCCAGTTGGAACGTTTGCGTATGATTGTCTTCAATAGTATGATTCAGCGAAATCCCAAATTCATCCCACGATTTTTTTGCCGCTCTGGCCTCTTTCTGTAAATGATTGTAAAACCTCATCGTCATATTTAGCATCTCAATTAAACTGAGAGATAAAGAGCGCAGAAATGATATCTATAATCTCACTTAAATGAACTACCTTTCCGTATCTGAATATCACAAGAAATGAGTCACTGTCATAATATTCCACTAGAACACCATAAGTGTGCTATATAATGTTTTTTCAAAAGAGAGCTCATAGACGTTTAGCAAAAAACGAATCATAAATTAAAATGTTTAAATTATGAACTGCAAGAAAACTGATATTGTAATCGTTCACAACAGAGTTCATAGCAGCTTTCATTTTATCCTTAGTAAATGTTAGAAAGCCGGACTTCAGAGATTCTTTTATTTTCTCTGGGATGTCACAAACCAGTTCACCAAATCGTGCCGCATCACAAATCTAAAGCATAAAGATTAATCCATTGAAATCAAAATCTCTCGATTTTCCATCTTACTCCGCCATTGTTTTCAAGTTAACATGCATAGAATATGTGCTTCCATTAATACGAAACAGTTTCTTTTGACACACATCTGTAATTCTTTAATACATATGTAGCCATCTTAAGAGACTGATAGCAAAAAACATTGGAAGTAAGAAAGAACGACCATTCTCATATCCTTCACAAATTTACAAACTGGTAATCCACGATACAGAGTAAGTCGATCACAATACTGAGCGCTCTCATCAAAAATTCGAAGACACTGGAAAATGCATTTCTGAAGAATGATTACATGCGGTGCTAAAATCAGTCGCTGATTTTTATCTCCCAAATTCTTCTGTCTCCTTAGGAATGATGACTACTTTGAGTAAGGCTACTTTTTATAACCTTATATCATAAATACTCACAAAGTAATAGGGACCAATGAAGAATCGCTGGCAATATTCTTTAACTGTGAGCAACTGTACCAAGTAATCCTTTGTCTGCTTACCGAACCTAAAATAAAGCCCAAGGAATTCACTGACCACAAATATAGATACGAATCACTAACTAACTTGGGAAAACTTGAGCTTACTTAACAACAATATCTTGCAACTTGCGCATGGTATTTCGAAAAATTTCAAGATGTTTTATGAAAAAACGACCTTGTTCTTTTAATCCTGATAGTGAAAGCTGAAAAGAAAACAAATTCATGTTTCTCTAAAAATCCAGTGTAGAAAAAGACAGAATCGGAAACTCAATATTCTGTTTGCAATTGTTTTTCAGAAAACACTACATACCGACGTTCTAAACAAATCAATGACAACCTTATTGGTTTGCATATTAACTTCACTAACAAGTTTGTTACCAATTTGAATCGCCGAGTCACTCACGCAAGCAGCAGATTCTGCGAGCATTTGCAAATTACGAGTTGTATTAGTTGCTGATATCTGCAGATGATAAACATCTAGAAGTAATCAGTCCATCAAGTAACATTCTGCAGTCTTAAAAATAATTCATATCAAATCATTAAAACAACGACGATCCTTGATTTTTTATCTTTTTTGAAATCAAAATATAGCAATAAAACAATGTAAGGTTTGGCAAAGAATAGAAAAACTGTTAACAGAAACTGACTTGAAATGCCCATACTATTATAAACATGAGAATAATGGAACGAAGACGGCTAGTGGTTAATTTGACTGCAGCAATCAGGATAATGGCTCGAATGGATGGGAATGGTATCATCAAACTTAATATTAACTGCACAACGATACTTACATATACTCCTAATCTATAATGAACTTTGATTAGTGAATTCTTTTGAGTTCCCTCATGAAATAAAGCGCAGTAAACACTGAAGCAAGGCAAATGATTGCATCTACAATAAGTGTAAGTGATTAGTTCATTGAAGATAAGACAAAAACTAATACCGACTGGGAAAGACGGAATACTTGAGAGCAATAGAAACGAAGAATAACAGACCAACAAATTCACAGAGAAGGAAACTAGATACAATGCGTATAAGATCGTTTTCTCTGAAAAAAGGCAATGCTAAGACGAAATTGAATTAGTCATTCACGTTAAAGATCATTAAGGTAATATCATAAGGAATCCTGAAAAAAAAACCTAGTGCCGTGAGTGAACATTCGTTCATAAGCGTTTCGGGGAGCTGGTTTCGGACTCGGATAAAATGGTGGGAAAAAGACACCACATTTCATCCAAAACTCTTTGCCTGTAAAATAAATTTTAATACATGATTCCCGAGACTTTCCAGGAATGTTAACATTATAACTTACGTTTATCGACAAGAGATTCCTCTCCGGTAACCGATCGTCGACAATTTTCTGCAATAAAATACAGCTCTTCTAACTTCTTGAGCGCTCTTTGCTTTGGCCTGCGCAATACATTTATCAACATCTTCAGAATCCTGAAACAGATGGCTGCATAATATAAGAGTAAATTTGTCACCAGAGATTATGAACATGTTTTCAAAAAATCTCTGAAAGGTGCCCAATGTGAATAAACCAACCAGAGTGAACATGCATTGGAGAATGAATTCAATTTCCTCAGAGAATCAGAAATTAAAATCTTCCAAACTGATTTGCATCTTGTGAGAAATAGAAATACTGTACTCAACACTTCCTAATCCACCATCTGGAATCGATTTGCAAATAATTCCTTGTTCAGAGACGGAACAAGTATTGAAAGAGAACTCAAATTGACGCGTACGTTAAATTCACCAATGCTATCAAATCGCACTTTGATCCTCCATGCTTTGTACAAATTTTTTCCGAATAATACTCACATAATGACAAAGTGAGAAATTGCACTGATGCAAATAAACCCTCAAACGATGGGTATTTTACTCCTCGACGAACAAATGAGGACAACGTAAATTCAGCTCTACATAATATAAGTGCACCATCACAGCAGACTGTGTTCATCAGATCATTATAAATACCAATACCTTTTGCGCTGTCTAATTAGAAGTCTAATTAGAAATGACTGCATCTATCTGAGAAATTCACCTGGATCGATGTTTAAGAAATGTGGTCTTTCATAAGTAAAAAGCCTTTATATTTCACATACTTTTTCATAGAAAATTTTTTCATAATCTCAAAGTAATAAGAGCAAAGTAGAGAATGACTAGGTTGAAGATGAGATCAACTGCAAGCATTTCGGTACGATGACCGTTCCAGCTTCTCATTTAGTGCTGTATTCCAGTGGTCATTAACAGGATTATCCAAATGATTTTCAAAATCCATGATTTCAAGGTATAATTTCGTCTGCACGGCACTAGAAACGACTGATAACACTGTTTCTTCGTTAAGTATAGTGAATCTGGAATTATTCGCACATGAAAACTCAATCATAACGTTGGATTTTTCAGCAATTACATAATATGCATAATAGAGAGAAAATCAACAATACAAAATCTGCCACGTAATATTAAGTTTCCGATTTAACTACCAAAGAAACATTTATATTTGGCTGTGAGAAAAGAAGCAATAAAAATACCTTTTTATCTTCCACAATTTGTTATCCAAAGCGTAAACCTGAATAGCAGGTTCTAACAATCCAGTACCAAGAAGGGAATTGCCGATCTGCAACACAAATTTCAGATACTACTGTAGCTTTCCGAACACTTTTCATAAGTCGTATTGAATAAATCAGTTTGTAAGGAATTAATATTTCAGAAAAGACTTTATAACTATACTAATAGACTAGTTAGTCAATGTTTAGTCGAAAATTAGTGTGAAGAAAAATCTAGCATTGTATTTTAAGGCTAATAAACATTATATTTTACAAAGGCTTACGCACGACTAAACTATAAATTGAATGTTAAGCAATAACATAGCCATCTGAACAATAATCCTATGTATAGTTATGCCATCATCCGAAAATAGAACACTTTAACACGCCGATGATTTTGCTAATTAAAGAGACCACTCCTTTTCCCATTAATTCTTTATCATAATCTTATAAAATCTTCAAAATAATAAAAAAAATCACTTGAACGAGGAAAGTGTTCGGATAATTCGAAACAATTTTTTCAGCTACTCGCACTGCATAAGGATCAAGACTGAAATGAATGTCCAAAAACTAACTCGAAAAAATATTTCCGAACAGGAAGATTGCCATTTCAGGAAAAAGGAAAAGTCCAACGTTTTGTAGAAGGAATTAACATTTACCTATTATCTGAAAGCGATTGGTTACAAAAATAGAGTCCAGCGAGAGTACGATCATCTTTGGTGCAATCATCTATACATATCAAAGCTGCTTCCAGGGCTACACTTAGAGATGCGCTTTCATGCAATACGGGTATGGCGTCAGTGCATATCACTTCATTATTCTAAAAAATCTGCTATCATACACAGTTCTAACAAGTTACGAAATCTTACCTCCTGAATGCATTAACTGATTCGTAACCACAATACCTAAATCTTTAATTTTTCTCTAATACTTCACAGCAACTACATTAAAAGACAGATTTAGGTCGTCAAATTTAAATTCATTTACTCTACTATTCATTTACAAATACTTCAAAAAGTTCCATTACCCTGTTCTCACCGATAAGGAAACCAACAACTGGCCGATGTGGATATTTATAAGCATGCAATATCATTTTTGCATAACCACGTAAAGTGAATGCTGGTGAATACATCCGTAAATATTGTATGGGATAACGTGTATGGACTCTAAATTGAACATTGAATATAACTGAATAAAGACACAATTATTCTGCATTCCCGAATAATTCATTTCATGATTAAATGTATTAGGTTTCAGATGTTATAAATTATTATAAAGAATTAGGTATTAAAAAATAGTGATTATACAAAAAAATGAGAAAATAATAACGACTAACAATGGCAATAACTAAACTATAATAAAATCAGTACAACTTAAACTTCAACAGTGACATGAGCACATAGTTGCTGCAAAAAACTTAATTGCTCAGATATCATTTCATATGAACATACGCAACACTTCTTCTTAGCAACAACTCCAGCAAGATTGCGCACCACCTTTTAGACTCAAATTACCACCCAGTTATTCAGTTCGTTAATAGAGAATATAGGCCACACCCCATATGTCCTTAATCTTTCAGTCATTAGTCTGATATATATATATATATATGAAAACATAGCTCATATGTTTATTCAGCATAGCTCATATACACAACTGAAAATTGAAAAAAAAAAAAAAAAAAAAAAAAAACTAAAGCAAACTAAAAATTAATGAAAAAAGCAAACACCAACACAGCTTTTGCTCAGAAATGTTGAACATGAGTACTCTTAAAATTTTAGAATTACTTGGCCAACTGGTACAAGTGGTATAGCACTTTTCACACTGATACATTAGGAAGAAACATAAAAACTTAATAGCAAAGAAATTATATATATTCCACAGTTTAGGCTTAAGCAGTTTGCATAGTTGGAATGTCCCATACAGTGTATTTTTTGCAATAAACTTTCCGGCCAAGTATAGAGTAATTCTCCAAAAGAAATCTTGAATACAGATAACTCCACTTTGGCACAGAATTCAATGATCAAAACTTTATCTTCCAATAAAATATATGAAAAACTTGAAAATCTGGAAATTAAATAACTTGAGTACATATAAAGCCGACCAACACAAACATAAATGTGCTGAAAGGTTTCTTGGAGTTTTCCATCTACTTCTTTCTGGAATCACAGGGGAAATGAAGTCACCAATTATATGTTATCACTGATCAAAATGTCAGAAAGTACAAGATACTTCATCTGGCCTTACTCGAAGTCCCTTAAAATATTACGGATAATATTATTGTCAAGACGAGAAGCCAATGTATGCTGACTCCGTCTCTGATGTCAAGACGAGAAGCCAATGTATGCTGACTCCGTTTCTGAAAAAAGCTATTGATGAATTATTGTACAAAAAACTGCAAAAGAATAATAAAAAAAGACTAACAATGGTAATAATTAAACTATAATAAAATCAGTACAATTTAAACTTTAACAGTAACAAGAGCACATAGTTCCTGTAAGAAACTTAATTGCTCAGATATCATTTCATATGAACATACGCAACACTTTTTCTTAGCAACAACTCTAGCAAGATTGCACACCACCTTTTAGACTCAAATTACCACCCAATTATTCAGTTCGTTAATTCACCTGCTAAGAGTTTCAATAAAACGAAAATTAACAGTCGTATTGGATTATTTATTTAATAAAGAATATAGGCCACATCCCATATGTCTTTAATCTCTCAGTCATTAGTCTGATATATATATATATATGAAAACATAGCTCATATACGCGACTGAAAATTGAAAAAAAATATTAAAGCAGACTAAAAATTAATGAAAAAAGCAAATACCAACACAGCTTTTGCTCAGAAATATTGAACATCAGTACTGTTAAAAATTTAGAATTACTGGGTTAACTGATACATGTGGTATAGCATTTTTCAAACTTGATAATGTTACATCTTCGCTTCTCTGAACTGCCGCATTCCAAATAAATATCTGTAATTTCAAATTTAAGCTGCAATTTATTGTATTGTGATGACATTCACTAAGTTAAAAAACAGTCATACAGTGTCGTAAAAACGATACATTTAAGTATTCAAATTCTAATATTTCTTGCCAGATGCATGATGGATCAATCCATCAAATATTTTTGCATTTGTAATTATCTTCAAGCCATTATGCTAATCACACAACAAAATTGTTCACATTATGTTTCCGCCGGTTTTTCGGATTGCCAGTTTAGTTCTGTATATAAACTAATTAACCTTCCCTATTAACTGTTATTCATTCTACATTTTTAGGTGGTTTTTTTTTTTTTTTTGTATTTTAGTGTTTTATAATCGTATTATATCCTTTATAATATCTATACGTTGCGCGTTGTTATAATGTTGATTTTATTTGGTTTAATTGTTTTAGACTCCCTGAGGCAAATAAAATATCTGGCAGTCAATACATTTCACGACATACAGACAAGGAACCTGTTCGGCATATAGTGCATCTGCCTCCATTTGCTGCCGTCTGAGCATTATCTCTGCAAGTTTCTCATATTTCACTTTCACTTCCGAAATTTCCATAATTGGTAACTTTTTTGGCTTCACTTCCAAAAAACCAGTATTGAACAAATTCGTTTCTCGAATCACCCTCACTAAAGGAACAATTCGTAAAAAAAAAACACTTTAAAATGCAACAGGGAGTCTAAAATACTATATGGGAGTTGAGAATATGAGTAAGAAATATGTTATATGAAATCTTGTAAACAAGGCTTATAACTCTTTGCAATCTTATTAGTCTGCAAATCTTTTATGTATTGTTTAGACGGTATCAGCTCCTCATTTAGTTGACCTCATTGTTGTGTCGCCACTAATTGTAAAATTATCCTTGAATCTACAAGGTTAACAACTTTTGCTTAACTGATGTCCTTTACGGCTTGTCAACTAGGAATTAGCCCTGCTTGTAAACAAGGTCAACAGCTCTTTACTAGACCGACTACTCTTTCGGTAGGTCAACCTCTTATTGTAAATCATATACTTTGTTTACGCATATTGCTTGCTATATAAGGAAGTCACCTTTGTAAAAAGGGCATTGTGTGGTTTTACCAAGAACCAAAAAAGTTCAACTTCAATTCTCTATCAAGTTATTGTATTATTGCTAATAATTCTGCTAATAAAGGAACTATTATATTCCTCTGTTACCCCACAATCTACATCTACATCCACGAATTGCGCCGAAATCAGCAATTTCTCCCAACTTAATAATTAAATTTTCAAATGCTCCACAACAAAGTCATGTATCCATATGAAATTTGAATTCGATATTGAAACTTCTAGAATAGAAATGATTAATACAACAAATTTAAAAAACGATCAGCCTTACTCGTCGAAAAGGATCCATTATGTCCATTTGCCTTTCGCGTAAGCATACGTATTACTTCACTTTCTGCTTGCATTTGTAATCGTTCACGTTCCACCTTATAAGTAATCTTTCGAAATAATGGAATGAAATAAGTTAAGCATGATTTTGTACTGAAAAATATTTAAAAAATGAAAATGCACAAATCAGAAACATAAGAAACACTCTTACCTGGTGATAAAAATACATGTTTCGCCTCTTTTCCTGCTGTTCAGTGTGAAGATTACGAAGCTTTATTGTCAATTTTTCCATAAACGCAAGATCAACTTTCTGAAAGCAAACCATTTGAAAAATTAGCCTTTAAAAACAAATATAAAAGAAAATTTGTGCTGTTCTGTGTCCCCCATCAACGAATACTTAAGATGAAAGTAACAGTTACAATTATTTTTAGTGAATAAAAAAGAACAAAGCTCGTAAGAACAATTTATTTTCTATAAAACTAACAGCCCATCTTACCTGCAGTTATCTTTTACTATAAGAAGCACTAAACTAATCATAACATCTTTGGAAAACAGCTCACGTCTTGAGATGATAGTAAGTCTAAATTGCTTGCGGATGTGTAATTTCCTTGTACAATCAAATAACTTTTAAAATTAGGTGGACTTTCTGGAGCAACAATCTCTTCCGTTGCGTCTTTGGCCCAGCGTTCTTCAATCTAGAACAATTCGTTTGGAGAAATGCTGTAGTACGAATGATGACAACAAAACCGAAAATTTTCACAATAAGATTCGAAATCTTACTACACAACGGAAGTCTCGAAAACCTTCATAGCTGTTCTTTTTCATCAATGACAAAGCCAATAACGCATTTTCATCTTCCTTCAGCGCAGCCAGTTCCAAATGTGAGCTTTCATCGGCTGTAATTTTTTTTTGGATTATATAGTTTATAAGACAAAATAGCAAGAATAAAATCTGCCACTAATACTAATGATATAAGTGACTCTTCTTCAAACATAGACTCAATTTTATTAAAAGATGAAAGGAAACTGATGCTGTAAGAGAAATAAACCATCAGCTCTATCGCCAGTATCATTGCTAGAAGTCTGTTCATCGGAAGTTGCCGCTGAGAGCGCGGGCATTGGCGATCCAATAGCTGCAGAATTACGTCGCCAGCTATTAGATTTTCTCTTCGCTGACGTTTCAAAGCTCACTGAAGAATGGTCACGAAGTTGTCGCCCGGATTGTCGAAGTTTGCTTCTACAAATACTTCGTCACTTTTGTTACAAACTATTGTGTCAGAAAAAGAAAAGAAAAACTGCAAAAAAAAAACCCCAATTAAAATCAGCTTCTAATCAGAAAATGGCCGATATCTGTAACGATTTGTTTGATAAAGAGCAACATTTGTTTTTTGCACTTTATCTGGAAGAAACACATGTTAAGAAAACTTAAACCTTGTAACACGTTGTATGCTTTCATCACAAGTATTGTTGACACTCTGTTCAGGGCTTTGATTTCTGCGAGTAATACTTTTGGTACTTCTTGTATTTCGTCTTATAGCATTCATCGCAACGGACGTCACATCATCCGCAGAACTTGTCAGCGCTGTGCCATCTTCGGTGGGTGTACGGGGTAGCGATATGCGAAGCGGAGGTACCTGAATGAATTCATGAAATCATAAGATTTTGACTTTACTTCGCATTCGGGAGAGACATAAGCAAAAAAGAAAACGAAAAACCTTATTTTTATTTTTAAAGAAACAAATTTGACTTAGATGAGGAGCAAAAAGAATAAGAATTTTTCCCCTATTAAAAATTTTGTCAATAATGCACCAATGCACCAAAAAAGCGTATTTCTTTTTGAAACATAAATAATTAACTTTATCGGACATCAATGCTAATTCAATCCTTTTTCTCGGACTACAGAAGCTTTCTTTTTTCACCGTAATGAAAGTAAGTATACAAAGGTATACAAATATAACATGATAATAAGAAACAGCATGATAAAAGATTATCAAAATTAGATAAAACTATATTTTAGAGAATTACCTTACGACCAACCGTTGTTCCATCAGCTTTCTCATCCGTCAAATCAGATATATTTGATGCTATATCCAAAGCTTCTCCTTTTTCTAGTATGGATATACCTTCTTGGGTAGAACCTGGTATTCACAAAATTCAAGTTTTTTAAAAAGTTGACCTAAGCTCCCTCAAAACTCTACAAAACTAAAAAAACACTGCAAATCCTTAACAATCTTTAACGTAAAATGCTGAAGCAGCCAATACCATACATAAGAATATGAAAGGAAAAATACTTGTTTCAGAAATTGCAGTTGAAGCGAAAGGGGCTACAGTAGTCGTTTCAGTTTGGTTAAATCGCTGCCTCTTCAAATTTGGCGATTCGCTCAATTCTCGTTCCATATCTCCAACAGATTCTGTCTTCTGCAACAATTTAATTACACACAAAATCTTAAACATGAGTTAGTAGTACTCTTCATTTGAATGCATCATATTAGCCTATTTTAATTTCAAAAAATTATCTAACCTCATCCAATTAATCGTAATATTTTGTATGAGTTTAACAATAAATCAAATTAATATTCTGTACATTAAAAAAACTGAATGAAATGATAATGCCAGCTCGTATGAACCAAGAATAACAGAAACACTGTGTTTATTGCTTTTGCTATTTCTATGACTTCTTTACTACCAACCAGCGAATGCTGGTCAAACTAATTGACAGCGATTTTAGCGCTCAACTAACGTTAATTAACTTAGAAAGTACGGTTCATCATTGCTTGCCAATTATAACTATCATTTCTAGCGACTAGTGTGAAAGTACGCCTGCTTTACTAGAAAGCCAAGATACAAGTCTTATCAATGGCTATGGACAGGTTAAAATCGATATTGAGAATTGCAAATTTCCCAACAACGAATAATTCCTGGCGAAGTGATTCAACAAACATGAGCAATAATACTCAATAAAAAAGCAAACCGTGGTGCGCAATCAAACATGCAACAGCTGGTTTGAAATAGCATTGTATGACGATGAATCGTTTAAAACGAATATCAAAAGGTTGATAGTTGTAACAAATGCTGAGAGAGATATTGAGGTCACCAACGGAACAATAAGGCATGTTAATCTGCTTAACTACCAGTCTTCCCCCATTCAATTTCCATTACTATCTTCACCACAATATATAACGTTTGTTCACATGTTACTTTTACTCATAATTCATATGTTAATTTTACTCACAATTCGTTAAAATCTCTCTCCTTCAACACTATCCACATTTTCAATACTTATTTAAGTGTTTTAAAACGACATAATCCCTCTCCTCTACGTATTCTTTTAACTAAGATACTGTCATCTTCAGGCTGGTTTATATGAAATATTTCGTTCGATATATCAAAAATGTGGAGAAAAAAGCACTAAAAATAATAAAAAGCTCACATTTACACCTACATCTGATTCCGGGCTACTGCGAAATTCATACACATCATCAGACTGAGATGCTTGAGCCATAGTACCACAGCCTGCAGTCACAGAGATGTCTCGTCCTCGTCTTCGACCTCTACAACAATCAAAAACGTGGTGAACCGGGTAAAAAAAATTTCTGATGACAGCAATAAAAAAAATCAATTAAGTCCAATTTCAAAACTACGCCAATGATGAGATGATAAATGAATGCAGAAGATGACAAAAACTCGTCTAATTAGTGCAACTATTAACTGCATTTTTTATTTAAAAGGATAGGAAAAAACTGCACTGAAGATTGCATGCCTTGAGTTTACAATAAAACCGGTCAAAAGGATGAATACACCTTTGTTTGCGCTTTTCATAAGTTGATTTTTGAGATGTATACTGAGGAGAGAAACGTTCGGTGTATGTATTACGTGGATGTTCAAGATTGCGAATTTCTGCTTCGTTTGATTCGTTTATTCCAAAGCAAGCATTTTCAAACGAGACATGAGATGGCGATAGATCATGATCAAATTCATATGGTGAAGAACCAGTATGCAATCCAACCCTTTTTAATGCATCATTTCTTTCTTCAGGCCACAATGAACGATGCACAGATAATGAGTGACCGCTGCAAACAATACTATTGTCAATATTTTACAAAATACTCAAATAACATTTCGATTCTAGGGCTCCAACAAACTTATTTAAAGTTAGTTAGAAATAAGATGAAATACTAACATGTCATCAAAATCATGACGAATTCCGACTCTCACTTCTTCATCCCTTAATACAACATCGTCAAAATCAGGGGACTGAAAAACAACCATTAAGCGACCATAACTTGTTGCCAAAATATTTTGATTTCAGGAAACTTTGAAACAATTTTCGTTTTTGTAACTTTAAAATAAAAATTAAGAATAGTTTTAGAAAAACAAAGAAAAGTAACAAAAATATAAAACTTTTGTGTTCTTATCGAAATCTCCTCCACTCAACAACTGACTGCGTGATCCTAAAAAACCACTGTTAAAGAGCACTTTGAAAACAAACGAAAAACCTATTCATGAATACCAGAAAAAAAATATAGTTACTCATCTTCGGGCAATAAGTAACAATATCCGAGAACATGGAAAAATGGAAGATACATTAATTCGCTAATTAAAAAAAAATCCACAGTAGCAACTAACTAGTGATGTTGACTATTTTTCTGCGAACATTAACGAACAGTTTTACAATTCAACTTAGCTGAATAGTTCTAGACAAGAAAGTATAACAAGTCAAGTTAAGCAATTCAACTTAGCTTGTACACATTCGAACTTACTGCATTACTAACACTCAACCATTCATTTTGGATGCACGGGTCTACTAACCTTGTAACTGCATTCCCAGCTCTTCACTGATTTCTCCGTCTCTCCCTCTCGAAAAAGTTTCTGCATTAGCTACAAAATCATCACTATTCGGTGATATTAAGCATTGCTTCTCTGCACTAAGCTGTATTAGATTTGCCGTAAAGACCTGGGACGAACCTTGCTGAAACTTTTATACTGTGCGACTTAGACAAATGATACGCTTATCCAGTATAACATACCTTTCGAATTATTCGATTCCAGAGCCTTCAAGTTACTCCTTATCCAGCCCTTTTATATTTTCATTTCCTAACACACATTTTCATTTTCCTAACACCATCATTCCACCCTAAGAAACAAAAACAAACCAACTACTTCTCATTATTGTTGTATCAAGATTTTGTACTTCGATTTACATACCTCTCTATACATTTCAAATATTGATGAAGTAATGTTATGACATCAAACTAGGTTTTGTGCAATAGTTCTGTGCGCATTTTCAGCTACATTAAAATTATGTTCCAACTTTCACAAATTCAATAAATGAATCTGACCACTTAAAACCGAGTAGAAATTTTAGGAAATCTCTTACTATGTGACTTGGACTAGATGGACTTAGAGAAGGTGACTCATCCACTAGACACAGTTCCGGGATGGTAGCAGCGGACAGAAGATTTCTTATTCCACTATACTCTGAGTGACAGATATCAATCGGCTTTTTCCCATCATTGTCAATACGATCACGACTTGCACCCGCGTGTAACAACAACCAAACCAACTGTAAACACATTTTTGTTACTGAAAATAAGAAAAGTGAATAGCAATTTGCAGCGAGACACGCTGTTTAAAGAAAAAGTTTTTTAATTAAAATTAAAAGTTAGGTTTTTAATTAAAAATTTTTTAATAAAATAGTTTCTAATAACTATAGAGATTAAAATTCACCTTTTCATTTCCACTCGTGACAGCATCATGTAAAGGAGTGTCATCACAATCTGACAGCGCATTAACATCTGCATCGTAGCTGAAAACTGCCGAAGCCACTCAGTTCATACTCTGATGAATTACATACAATTTTCGTAATGAAAAACTAACATACCTAAGAAGAAGTTTAGCAACTTTGAAATGCCCATGATAGCATGCTTCATGTAAGGGAGTCCAACCAGCATAATCCCGAGCATTGATAACTGCACCTTCCTCGATTAACTTCTTGCACAGTTGGTGTTCTCCCTTACGTGCTGCTACATGCAATGGTGTCTCACCACGTTCATTCTTTTTATGAACCTTCAAAATATTGCAATAAATATAAACTGATCAATTCACAACAACGGTTTAACCAATATGAATTATGCAAGACCAAATACCCTCGAAATACGCCTTCTTGATAAGCCAGGTGACCCAGTGCTTGTCTGAGGTAACTGCAAACTGAGTGAAGACGAGTCCGCCGCTACTTGCATTGGTTCTTCCATCTCAAAAAACAATAAAAAAAAACATTATAGCTGCATCCATTCACATTTACACAAAGAACAAATATTTTAGTTTTTTCTATCGAAATGTTATGGTTTCTTTCATTTTTTCATAAGATGACAAACTCCTAGAGCGAAATTAAGGTTAATACAACAGTCCTTTAAACTCACAATTTACACCTCTAAAAAAATGAACAAAGAATAAGTTAAAATTGAGATGGAATAATTTATTTCAACTTATTATAGGATTTATTATTTCACACAGCCTACGGAAATGCTATCTTAACAGTTGTATTCATAAAATAAAGAATAAAGCATAGCAAGATAGATTTCTCTATTTTTTCGAAGTGTAAGCAAAACTTAAGAAATGTAAGAATTTCTTAAAGAATTAAAAAATAATTTGTTACTGAAAATTAAAAGGCTGAAGTGGTTGAATAAAAAATTTTAGGAAGTAATTCTCCAAAAGAGGGATGATATGACATTGACTCTTTGAATTTTGGAATAATGATGTCTCCTGTTTTTACATTTATCAAATATTAATTAACAAAGTCATTCAGAAAAAGACTGATTTCTATGTAAGATCAAAATACGATCATTAGAGAGTACACATTACTAGTGACTTTTCTTATACTAGTTCATAATCTTTTCCTTTTCTCTCCGAAACATTTTCTAACGAAAGATTTCGTAGATGTTAAATACACATTACAGCAAATTCTTGAAGTCTTTTATGATGCTTCGTGATGAGGATAAAATTTTGATAAGGTTTGGAGGAAGTCAAGGAATCTGATCGGCTAGAAAAAAATCGAAAACAGAAAGAATGTGGTGATGACAACAACAGCAAAATGGAGAAGGAGATACAGAGAATGGAAGGCGGAGAAAGAAGTTAGTAGTTATGTGAGTTTGGCAACAGTTGGTATCGCAGCAACAGCTAGTCACATTAATCGAAATACAGACGAGGACACCAGTCGCACTTTCCATCGTTCAGCAAATTGGAGGGGCAATGAATTATGTCATTCCGTACAACTAGATACTGTTCAAATGAATTTGCTAATAAGGTTCATTCACAAAAGCACTCGTTTCTTACAATTTAACAGAGTTAATAAACCATTAGAGATTTTATGAGATTAATTGATTTTAATGATCAAATGAAAAAAAAAAAATTGTAATCTCTCTATAACTGTTAGCTCAATCGCTAAAAAGTTACTGGAAATACTAGGAAGAGTTCAACTGAAAGTCATCAAAATGTAAAGCATCATAATCAAATTACAGCTTACATAAACATTATCAATTTAATATCTAAAACCTGAAACGAACGAAAGTAAACATTTGCTTAGAATATAATGTTTATAAATTACAAAACAAAGCACAGTAAATCAATTTTTAATATTATTTCTTTAGATATATTTGAAGTGGTATGCCGATACTATAAAAAATTCACAATTTTTTTTTTTTGTGAAAAAATTCACAAAAATTCACAAAAAATTGTGAGTTTGTGAATTCACAATTCACAACTCACAATTTTTCAGAAATTAATGCTCGAAAATTTACCATGACAGAAATCTTTTCAAACGTTAAAGTTGCAACTTTCAAACTGATTTCTTTTTGCTATATATTAACTTTTATTAATTAGGAGCTGATGCTTTAAACTTCTAAAAGAAATGTAGCATTTTTATGATGGAAATTAATTTCACTTCAAAAATTTTTCCTTATCCTGCTGAACAACTCTTTCAGTAAACAATAATTAATAAACAAGCGAAATCTGTTTAAACTTAATTAAAGAAGAGAAATAACATAACGTCATAAATCCTACACAGAGAATTAAGTTAATTAAACCTGTTTTATGATAGCCAGTTGCTGACGTATGCTCACTGGATAAGCTGGTAACGGTGAACTGTGTGCACGCTGTAACCCGTTATTGGCAACAGATGAAGAGACCTGTGTCGATGATGTCGATGAGCCCTGCCGTTGCCTGATCCCTGATGTTCGACGCCGTCCAGAACATGAAACTAAACATGTTTGCAGAGGAAACCGAGGGTGTCAATTTGTTGTAGTTCAACGATAGAGCTCTACTGATGGAGCTCAAACTGAACCTGGTTATAGCCAATTTGGTTTTGAAAAGAGAAAGGTGTCTCCTAACAAAACTGGAAGTGAAAGCGACAACATGACCTCACACTTATGAAGATTCTATCACTTTTCTGAACACATCACAACACGGAAAAGCATGTTGTGGCAACTAAAATCAACTAGAAAACAGCGTGAGGATTCTACTGAAAACTTCAGTATTTTATATGATAATAAGAACTGCAGACAATATTATAGTTAAATTAGCACCTTGCCGTTTTTCACGCTCACTAATCAGCGAGGAAGAACCATCATCAGACAGTTCCAAATCATATAATGGAATTTGTTGGGTTTGTTGTGTTTCACCCAATCCGTCAAACATCATTCAGTTGTTCTTTCGGCATCTCGAAATCCCATCACTTCAAACTGCAAAACTTGACAAAATTACCAAGTAGGCTAGAACTATATATGTTCACCAAAAAATTAAACCTTATTTAGGATATCAATTCGTAAAACATATTACATAAATAGGTATACAATTAAATTAGTTGAACTCGAGTAAATAATATAATGTAACATGCTATTTAGCTTAATGCTTTTGAATTCTTAAAACCAAACTTGAGGAATAAAAGAATCCCATAGAATTTTCCGCTGTTTCCTATGCGAATCACTAGTATTGGGAGGTAGTACTCCACACTGGAAAAATCTCAGTGTACACTAGAAATTAATCACATGGAAGTAATAGGTATCATAGAAAACCTTTTAGGAACAGCAAAAACAATGCTTGATCAATTTATAAAAATATGACGATGTCAAAATAAAAAAAAAACATTGCATATATAAGAATGTATCAAAACGAAACTTTGAGAACAATACGAAAGCACAGGAAAAACAGACGTTAGAATGAGTAGTGCACATACAGGAGTATAAAAAAGTGTTCATCATGTGAATGTGAGAAAAAAAATCGGTTGAACAATAATAGTGAATTATGTGATAATAATTTAACATTAAGAAATGATAAAAACCCGGTAAGTCGGAACAATAACTTTAGTGAGTAATGAAATGATATAAGAAAAGCAATAGTATTTAAAATATATAATTGAACAAAAATGCATAGTTTTAAAAACAATTTTACCCTTGAAAAGAATTGTCAAAAAATTCCGCATTATGCATGATGGAGAGTTTCATGAATGGGCTTAAGTAAATAATGTCTAGAAACAATAGAAAAATCATTAGCATACATTGAATGAATGTAAGAAATTTTTGCATTACATCCTTAGACCATACATTCGCTCAGATATAAAGTATTTCAAAGATGGTGCTGGAACAAAACGATATCTAACTGTGAATGAAAAAAGTTATATGTCAGCAGATCCAACAATTAAACTAACACTCATTTTAGAAATTAGACGTGGTCTCATTCTATTGAATATTTCAGAAATACAAGCATAAACTAAGAAAGAATGAAACAGTGCAACAAGTGAACAAGATACTTGAATTTTATCCGGCTTACATAATTTCTCTAATTAAAATTTTCATTTAACTACTAAAATTGGGAGTAGTTTAAACGGTGAAACTGTAATAACAGCATAACCGACTCTTGCTCAGGATCATAAAAATTTCTGCACTCAGTTAGTGACAAAAATTATTTTGAGTCCTTCGATCTTTTAATCTACAATCTAAACGTACTGTCCATGTACATGGAATCTAGTACAAGTTGTAATTTCGAAGAAACAAGCACAACACTATAATCATTGCATATGGCAAAACTTCATTCAGTATTGTCATGTTTCCCAAAATTCTCCATCTGGGTCTTTCTGCTGTACCTTTACATTCATAAATGCAAGCTGTTAGTTTTAATTTTCATACCTATGCAAAGTCAAATAAATAAGTAAACATAGCAAATGGTTTTGAATAAATCTTGATACTATTAATTGTTGATTTCCAAGTTCTAAAGTTTAGCAAGACAACCTAATTTTGAAAAACTCTAAAACCAAAGGATTTAATATTCCTCTTTGAAAAAAATCAATCCGGCGCGTCTTTCACGTTCCTCGAGTATTCGTGAAAAGCAAAAGTTCATATACACCGCCTGCAACAAACCTTTATTAACAAACAAACCTGACAGTGACAGCGACAAAACATAGAAATGTGAGGAGAAGTTAGCGTATCTTCCTACAGATTCTCATATTATTTAACTGAAAGGTATAAAAATTCAATTATGGAAGTTATTCAGTATGGAAAAATAAATACTCACAAATTGAGTGCTTAATTTGACTGATTTTGGCTTCTTTTGTGAACGTGCATATTCAAATGCAAATGTAGCACCATTGTCAACAACTTTGTATTCCAAAATGTCAGCCCAATCGAATACAAGCACTTCTTCCTAAATGTTACCCACTGTTCAGAAGGTATTATTCGCAATTACATATATTCAAGAATAACTCCTTTATTATCCTTTCAAATTATAAAAAACAATTCACAAGGAGAAAATTTGACTAAATTTGATCAATTTTTTCAAGCCAATATTCTTAAAAAACTAAACATGAAACCAGACCTGAAGATTACCCTCGTAATCGCATGCATGTATGGTCAACTGGGAAAACTCAACTCCTAATATAATATCACCATCTTTACGACTGCCGCAACTACAGTGAGGAAAAACAATTCTATTGTAACCATCCATTGCGCGCACCATATTCAAATACTGCAAACATAACTTCTTAGACAGAGATTCAAAACAGATTGCTATCACCAATTTGATTTCAAATGTTTCAATGTTGAGTGTGTAGCATCCTTTCACAATTCAAAATTGGATAAACAAATATCTCATGCAAAATGAATGACCAAGTATAAAGGTGGCTCAACAATTAATTGTACGTGATAAAAATGACCTTATCAGCCCTTTCAATGCTTTGTAATGCCTTGAGCTGAAACATTTTTTCCTTGGCTGATACAAGGCCACCATTTACATCCGCAACTGCTTGCCAAAAACATAATTCTTTGAACACCTTATCGCTGAAAAAAATATACTATATTAATTATGAGGAGAAAAAAACAACTATGAATTCTGAATTCAATCAACGATTTCAAGAGAAATTTTTCAAAATACAATAAAGTTGAAAATTTCAAATAGCGAAAAAATGGTATTAGCAAAATACTGCTAATATGAACTGACACTCTAAGTAGAGATTCCCGTATGTGAGGACAGCACATTCATTCCAAATTCTCTTGTTATACATTAATTTAATTGCCTCGCATTTAAATCAAAGCAGAAAAAAATACCGTTCACAAAGTTCAATTTCCCTACTGATATCAAAAATCCATTTCCGAAGTAGGATGCAAGATGACGCTGCAGACGAGTAATTTTGTATATAAAGAGCATGTGGATACTCGTCATCTGCTAACTTCCGTTCTGCAACAAAAAAAAAAAAAAAGAGTTTCCCAAATTTAGCATCCTGGTTCGTAGTTTAAAAATATCTAAAGTTTTACGAACTTTTTTCTTTTCTTTCAATATCACTGAAATAACTTGCACGAAATCAGCTTTATTCAATGAAAATCTCGTCTACACCTAAAGTAATGAAATAGAATACCGAATCCACATTCAGCCATTTCAAATAGCGCGCAGCATCTACTTGTTTCTGAAGACATATTCAAACGCTTTTGCGTTGCCTATAAGAAAAAGAAATATAGACAAATTCCTGCATGAGTTTGTCTAGACATATTGCTGTGAATATATTCGCAAGTTAAATTCATCGAACCAACATTGTCAGAGTTGTGATTATTTAATTAATAAACTAGCCGATTCATGCAGATAGGAAACTTTTTATAAAGCTATAGCGATAGAACAAAAAATATAAAACATGATTTCAGTATGAATAGCACTTTTTACGAAACAGTGAATAAAAAACATAATAGGAAATTGCTGAAGAAAGAAAAATTACCATATATAATTCTATTGCAGTGCAGTGACGCTTAATATTTAATAGAAGAGAATTCCCATCCGGTAATAATATACGAATATGCACATCAGCAATGGCACACTCTGACAACGAGTCTTCCATCAAAAATTCCTAGAATATAGATAAATTCAATATAAACTATGCATACTTAACAACATCACATTTGAGTACAACTGATGTTCATTGTTTCAATTATTAGCGTTAATTTTCAGACCCAACTTAACGAAGATCCCTGCAATTCTTTTTTACATAACTTTTTTGTCAGATATTATAGCAAGAAATTTCGCACAGCTTAGTTTGCTGGATCATTTTTAGGATTTAATAAAGGAAATATTTACTTGCATAATATCTGAATCTGCTATAACTCTAATAGCACAAATTTTTTCCAAATATGACTCCAATCCTCGTCGACGAGCATCCAATTGTTGTTCCGATAATGAAAATGGCCATTTACTGGGCAATTTTGGAAAATCAAAATCAATAAATTCATGTTTGAGTAAATTGTGCAATTGAACAAATTCACTGTAACGTCGTGATCCAAGATGTCGACCAGCCATATGTACATTATAAGCAATAAAACGTTCTCCATTTGCTGTTATTGTCTGATAACTTGGAATAGTTATGGGTAATGAACGCTTTTCAGAATAATCATATCTGAAACGGAGAAACATTCCCAATCAAAAATGACCTTTCTTACAAAAAGTGAAGATATAGTTATCATTATGTTTGTAATTATCTTTTTAAAGACTACCTGCACGATGCACAAGTTTCTTCAGTCAGACCATTTTCAAAACGCTCTGCATCAACAGCATCCACAGAAATCACAACTAACGACAATTTATCACCACCATCTTTTATAAGTTCTACAACTTGTTTGTGTGTTGCTCCTTCTACATCAACGCCATTTCTGTAAAAATATTATGGGATTTAATATGAAGAACAGGAAAACAAAAATACTAAAAATATTAATATAGTAATGCAGAAACTTATGAAAATAACGTCGCTATATCATACGGAATTCAATAAAACATTAATATGGCATAAAATTACACTTGCAGAATGCGATCTCCTTTCAATAAACCAGCTTTCGCAGCTGCACCTCCACGAAGTACTGCACTTACATGTTGCAGGGGAGCATATAATTCACCGTTGATACTTCGTAACTGACCACCTTCACTGACCTGTCCTTTGACATTGAAACCAAAACCTGTAGAAAGATGAAATGAAGGAAGACTGTTCACTCTTCTCCTTTTATAGAAAAGAGTGGACAGTAATATTTAACAGTTATGAAAGAAGCAAAATGAATTAAGATTAAAACGACCTTACACCTTAAAGTGAATAAAAGAGATGAAAAAGCGAACCAATGAAGAAATATTACCAGTGTCGGATTTAACGACTGTAACAAGATGCGGTTTGGGGTTGAAGTTATGTCGCACTGGTACCATAAAACAGTCTTCACTCGAGTCACTCTCATCACCCATCATGCAATATCAACCATCTTATCAACTGACTGCTTCATTATATCAATATCTAAACACTAATCAATCCATGCCACACAAAAATCGACACATTAGCCGAGAAATCAACTTAATTTATCAACGGCTTCTCATTGACCTTCCATTTTACAGCCTATGGAAGAAGAGTATAAGGTTGAGATTTGGTCGATGTGCAAACCAATAAACCAAGCAAAAGTTAACAGGATGAGTGACATCACATGTGGTTGGATAAAGTATTAGCAATTTACAGGACGGATGTAGATTTCTTAGCTCGGTCGATTATTCATTAGCATTGTAAACATTTGTTATTCCAAATAATTGTGAAATTTGAGGATGCTTCGAAGAGGTCTCTGTGGGAAATGCGCAAAGCCACTTGTGAACGAAGCTATCTTGGCCCTTGGACAGTTATACCACGTAAACCACTTATGCTGCAACTATTGCGAAACACGGATATGCTACATCGAGGAAAGCTTCATTGTTGATAATAAAATGGCCTGCACTCGTTGCTTCTATAAACTCAGCCCCAAATGCTATAAGTGCAAAAGGTCTGTTGTCAACGAATATACCGTAAATGGTTCGTTCTTTCTACTCATCTTCCTATCATCTTTCTATAGTCTAACAACTCGGAGACATTGTGCATTGATTTAACAACCATGTTGATAATTTCTCCAGACAGTTCATCTGCAGCCATTCAACGTCCAGTATTACCTTCCGTACGATAATGGGGTTTGAGAGTTTGCTCCTTGCATCCCATCACTTCTTATCAAAACGGTTTACTTTTAAAAACTTTACTTTCCAACATTAATCTTAAGCAGATCTCTGATCTTTTTTTATAAACTTTAATTGGGCACTACAGATGGTCGCTTATATCACCTTAATTGCTTTAAATGCACTCGATGTCATCGTGTTCTGGATGTGGAATATTTCGAAGATGAAGATGGTCGTCTATTAGACAGAGACTGCCTTTGGGGGGAAGTGCTTATGGAGCTTATTATTCGTGATATTGATTACGTTGACCCTTCTAAATATTGACGGGCTTTACATGTGATGAAATACTAAAGTAATACAGTCTTTAATCATAATCGATATAAAATCTTTAAAGTAGTTTATATCTGGCCCTCATATCTTCCTGAATGATTTGCAAGTCAAAGAGGTACGAAATTCGGGACTCCCTAAACCTTTAAATGTGAACTTGACACAAAGAATTCAATTTCATTTGCACTTTTATATTCTTGAGAACATGCACAAAACGAAGTCATGTCGACAGAATGTTAATCTCTAAAACTACTTTGGCTTATTATTTTACTATCATTTCTATTCATACACCCATGTTGCTGTTGCCGAACTCCACTCACAGAGTTCTTCTGGTTTAAACCAATGAGTAATTTCACGTTCGGCTGAAGGCAAGGAATCTGAACCATGTACTATATTTCGTCCTGTTTGTATGGAGAAATCACCACGAATAGTACCTGGAATAAAATTTTTTAGTGAAACAAAGAGATACCTTGAATTCATAACCTATTTTGACATCTCCTTGATGAAACAGAGTGGTACAACTTGATGAGTTGTGCATCATCTTACTACATTGTTTTTTTCAACAGCCAAAAAGTTTTTTTAATACTAACTACTTATAGGATTATCCTCCAAGCACAACAAAAATTAACGTGAAATAATTCTAACCTGGCATTGAATTTAGAGGATTTGTCGCGCCAAGCATTTGTCGTGCCTGTTTAACTACATCAAGACCTTCCCATACCATGGCAATTACAGGTCCAGATGACATATAACCCACTAAATCGTTGAAAAACGGTTTTCCTTGCAATTCTTGGTAATGTATCTGAGACATATATTTCTATTAAAAGAGTTTCATTTTTGTTTGAATGTCTATGGCAAATAAACATGGAAATTTATTAGTCATCTCCTAACTAAGGAATTCTGAAGTTGGAAATTGTCTATTAGAACATGACAAAGATGGACTTACTTCCAAGTGTGATTTTGTGGCTTTTAGCATTTTCATAGCAACCAATTTGTATCCTCGTTGTTCGAATCGCTCAAAAATTTTTCCAATCAAACCGCGTTGTACGGCATCCGGTTTGATACATATAAATGTTCGTTCCTTTGTGTTTGACATTTGGCAGTTGTCCTTCTTTTCTCTTTCTAAAAACAATATATGAGAAATGTTTACTTTTTTTTAGCTCTCGCTTTGAAATTACATTTCGATAACGCAGATTATAACCGGTGCACTGACACTGACTTTTTTGGTAATATGATTCACCGTGAGTGACCAATCATGCTTTGTTTTAAAATGTGCAATTATTAAAAGTGTTAAAATATTTTAAAATAATAGTCAAACGAAAAAAGCGATTGCAGTTGGGAAGTTCTCTCACAATTATCGTCAGTGATTCAGTGACCAATTTCATTAATTATGAGATTCCGAATTCACCAAAATAATCCGAATGACTAATAATTAGCACGAGGGTTAATAACTAGCATCAATCGCTCTAACACACACCAATGAGATGTGCAGAAAGAATGGTGCGTTTGTGCAGAGATGAGGAACTGGAGAACTGCATAATGCTCTGTTCATATCAAATTACAAACTCACTTCAACTGCACATTTTAAGTATAAGGTGTATAAATCTCATGCTGGCGTGAGTCATCATATACTTTATTTATAGCAAATCTAATTATAGCCTGTATAGAAAATGGTCTGGAAATGAAAGTGATAAAAAAAGGGTAAGAATAACGGTAACGAACAGTTAATCAGTAAATTAGAATTCTTCATTTCATTTAAATAAAGATGGAAATTCCTACATCGGTATTTTAAGTTTCTGCAAAACAGAAGTAGGCATGAGAGAAATAAATATCATTATTCTATGAGAAAAGCGACTGAAATTACAAAGAGTTCGAAGATTTTCATCTATCCTAACATCGTTGCTAGTATAAAAACTAGTGGTAGCTTTTGACGTGAAATAAGTCTGAAGTATGTAGTTTAATGAAGTGGGAAAGTGGAAAGGAATCACTCATCACACATTCATCCTTTCGTGACAAACGAAATTACAATAAGAAAAAGTGAAAAACAAAGCAACAACAACTTAATTTTTACAGATTTCCAACTGCATTAACAAAAAATATAAGAATCACCATGAACTTTCGCATAATATAAGAATATATATAAGAATTCACCAAAAATATAAGCATCACCATGAACTTTCGCGTCCGAACTTTTATTTTATCACTTTAATAATTAAAGAGCATGCAACAATCTGTGAACCAAAAACGTCCAACAAATTTTTTGGTCATCATTTTTTCATAAAAAGACTGAAATAGCTGAAAACAAAGAAAAGCAAGCAATTATAATATCTCATATTATTGACACATGACACTAGACATAGATTATATTTCCTAATACGTGAAAGATCGGCATTAGCTCTAATTTCCTTCCGGAATTTGTTAATCATTAAATTATTGAAAAAATTTATACGTCCCTCCTAAATATTCCAGTGAAGAACAACACAACGACTTTTAAATAACTTCGAGAAAAAAGCTCGGGGATGATTTCGACCGTAGTAATAAAAGGTAGACATAAATAGAGCGGATACACTGGATTTACCTTGAATTCAAATTGTTGCGAAATAAAAAATTTCTAACATATAAAAATTACTCTGAACAAAGGATGATGTAATTTTCTTCTATTAATCTAGGGTATCTTCTTCGACGTCAGGCTTAAAAAAATCCTACAAGTGTGCGGATAGGACAATAACAAAAACAGGCATTCGAAATAGCAACAAAAAACGGAACTACTTACCTAAGGCAGAAGGATTTTGAGTGCAATAAGTGGCGAACATTGCATGATTGAAATGATGACAAGAGAACGAGCTTGAAGTCACTAGGCAACTAGAATAAGTCACCGCAATGTTTTCTCGACACTATAATTCATTCTGAAAGGTCTGCGCTCACTAACAGATACAATCCCACTGAACTGAAATTCTAAGAATATAAATTATTTCCTTAATGATTTTCTATTGTTTCTTTAATGCGAAGAATTGATTTTTTGAATAAAATTACATGACTTTGTCCTCAGAAATAGGAAAACCGTATCTTTATTGCATGTTCTGTGTCCATAATTATTAAATTGCAACATTTATATATTCCTAAATATTATCCATAAATTTCCCATTCGTCTAGCACTTAATATCTTACAGCACGTGCATTTTATTGATGACATATGAGCGTCACACAAGTTGGACACTACAAAGTTTCAAGAAATGAGCTCGTCAATTAAGTATGCCTAAAATCTATGTAGCTCGTGTTTCATAGTATATCTGGATCCGATCTTGTGAAAGAATTTATTAAAAAGGTTAGAAGTGAGTAATATTATGCAACATTACTTATTATAACAGATAGCTTACTGGCAAATCAGAGTTAAAGGAGAGGAAGGAACTTCCACACAAGCTCCTATAAACAAGTTTGCAAAATTGTTATATAGCCTAGATTAGCATCTAATAATAATAATACAAAAACACCGCAGCCTTGAGAATTTCTCATCACTTTGCGGCAGAAAGGTCAGAAGACTCGGAATTGAACAACCTGTCAGACCTCGTCACTCAGTATGACTTAAAATTAAAAAATAATATACATAACTGTGCTGCCAAATGTTGCAACTCTAAGTTTTCCTAAATCACCAAACAGTTTTTTTTTTTTCTCGTCAGTTCTTTCCTAGATCTGAATCAATGCAACAACACTCATGAGCTATGTGTATGAGCCGCCAACGATCACTAGTACCTAATCATAATTTAGGACCACCAGGCAAGATATCTTTAGCAAATATTGAGAGAGGACTGAAATTTTGATGGTAATAATGACTTGTTCGAAAATTCACTAATATACTTCCACTGTGACAACAGTTAACTAACATAAGTAAAGAGAGAAGAAAATACTATGAATATGCTGCACACCCTTCTATCACACAAAATTAATACGTTGACAAGATTGAGCATTGAACGACTCGGCGTAGAGGGACACTCTCATGAAGATTAGTAATGCTATGACTACTCCGCTGTTCAGTTAGTAAACACTCAGAGATGTGAGCACAGACCGACCTTCCACAGACCTAAACACTTCACGAACTGTCAGCTATCCTAAAGTTAAGCCTAAACTACCGTGCGGCGTAATTATCAGTAAACATTATGAAAATTCAACGATTCAACGCGTCGGAAATATGAAGAGCTGTAGGTTGACAGAAAGAAATAGACATTTATGTGATCTGCTAATCATCTCTGAATAGTGTCCTTAATGAATTTAGAGACGGCCATCTTAAATCACTTCAGGTTATTGAGATGAAGAGGAATTACCCACAACATTAGTGACATCTGTCATATTCCAATTTGCAACCATATATTTACCATATATATGGGAAATTTAATACTAGTATTCTTAATTTATACGGTGAGATAATATAAACACAAATATACATAAAATCAAATTAAAATAATATCAACAATAAAAATTATTAATGTCCTCCCTTGCTTTCCATTCTTTCAGTTCATTATTATTTCTGTGATTTTACCGCAAGAATAAATAGTCAGTGTTCGAAAGTAGTTTCTTCTTCCTGAACTTTCTGATTGTATTCATAAAAGGCAAAAAATAGTGGAATGATTGTTGAGGAAAAAGATATGATTGATATAATTTGGAAGTGTGTTGAATCAATGGAGGAAATTAGATAGGCAAATCCTTGGAAATAATGAATTTGCAATAAATGAAGACGAAATTAATTGTAAATTAAAAAGTATAAGGTATTAGAATGATAGTATCAAATTTATTGGTGAGATCCATTTCAACAAACGTTCTTCGTCGTTTTGTAATTGCGTAAGTCGGATTAATAGTGCTTATTAATGTGAAGAAAAATTAGTTTTCTTTCAGCAGCTAAGACGCTTATGTCACAGTTTTGCTAATTCTTCGTTTCATTTCCACCTGACTTGCCAGCAATGTACTGTGATGTACTGTCGTGGTGTAGCAATGGTGTTGCTGATGACTTCAGGGCATCTGAACTACTGCTCTCCTAGCATTCTAGGTTGTACATCCTAATATATTTAAATTTTAACCTTGTTTCGATCTTCAGATCACCTCCCTCGTTTCCTGTGTTCGGCTTGTTGACAATTATGATCCATGATTAAATATCGATGTCACTTCTCCATCCCATTTTGGAGATGTAATCATTTCGAGAAAGGCAATGGTAAATTTTCATCTGTTTCACGCATATTAACTTCTCAAACTTTCTATCATATTAATTCTTATTATATTGGTTTTTTTCTTCAACTTCCCATTAGTTTTCTTTTCTGTTGAAGTTAAGTACACTGTCGAATATTTTCAATTATCGACAAAAAACACTGAGCATTCAACGATTAAAAGCATAGCGTTGTAGTTCTACTTTTTGAAAGTTTCTATAGGCTTCTGCAATTGCTATTCATCGAACGAAAATTACTGCAATAATGTTTCAGTCTTTGAATTTCATAGATATACATACGAAAGTTAGAAAGTCGACTGTACTTTCTCAACATTGTTACGTATGTAACGGGTCCTCTCGAATTAAAATATTTTTATTGCTTCGGTTCAAAGCAACTCTGCTCAACTTGTCGAGCAATATTTCTTTTTTGTGTACAGCTCATTTGATATGTTGGCGGTGGAAGAAAAGGATCGAGAATATGAAAACTTCTTCATTATGATCATAGCAATAAGATATGCATATTGCTCAATGATATTTACTTATAGTTATTAAATTTGCAGGAACTAACTGGGTAGCTAATTTTTGTTTTCTTCATTTCCATTGTTTCTTTCCCTATTTCTCTCTTTCACGTCATTAGTAATAAAGCATTAAGAAAATGTCAGATTTGAGCTATTATTTTGCACTACTAGTTCTCATTAAAAGGCTTGTCATTCACACATCGATAAAGGATTCCTTTTCTCCTATAAATTGCAGTCCATTGTAATATACAAAGATAGTTAAAAAGATAATCTTGCTAAGGATATGGAAAGTGACTTTAATTTCTATGTCAAATGAAATTAAGCGAGTGAGATGAGCCATTTAAATTTTAACTTTCAGCTACATTGTTAAAGAATGTATAGGCATCTATGGCAGATGAAAGAAGGGAAAAAATCTGTAAACGTTGCATTTAATCACTCTGTCAATTTCTAAGATAGTACTCTCAGTGAATTAGGTGTGTGATTGATTTTGCTATCTGAGAAAGCAACGCTTGTGTGTCTATGCCTTCATGCATCCATCCACTGCTGCCTTTAGGTCATTGTGCAGACCTTTTTATCCAGGCCTCTACATGCAGTCTGCTTAAGGCTTGTTTTACTCCAGGCTTCCTTAGCCATAGAATGGAGAATATTCAGAGATGGAAAGGAGTCAGAAAAATCGGATTTCCTTTTCAGCATTTCCCTTTTTCATGCTCTTCTAAAGCTGTATTCAACTCTGAACGAATCGATCTTATAAAAGCATTCGAGACGTGTCCACAGATGTTATTTTTACTTCTATATGAATATGATGTGATGTTTGTACCTTCACGATGACCGTTTTATAATAGGTATGTCGATTATTCTTCTCCCTGGCGCTACCTCATAAGGCTCTCTGTAGATATCACGACCAATATATGAGACAGTGTGATATTGCTGTTCTCCTAGAATTAATTATATAATTGTCAGTTGTGCTGTATTGTTTCATAGTCTACAGTATCAGTTTTCTATATAAGATGATGATATGAGAACAACTTTGATTACCACTTTGATTCATACTTAGAAGCTCGCGATTGTCTCTCAGCATAAGCTAATAAGAATTATGAATCATTCCTCTCTCTTTCCTGTAAAGAAAACTCACTTTTAAGATTACTTATACCGAAGTCCTCCTTACTCATTCAATTTCACCTATCTATCATACACTCTTCCATCTTTTCTTCTCTTCTCCATTACGAAAAATATAAAAAATTTGATGAATTTACTTATATAAACTCCAATGAGAATATTTGAACCGTTCTCTCAAATTCAAATGCTAAACTGACTGGACGATAGGATATAACAAAACTGGCTTGTAACATATTAGCTGCCAAAGTTTCCACTTGTCTTCTCTTGGCTTCATTTTACTTCAAATTTTGTTTCATTGAATAATAATCTTAAATGAATTTAATAAGCCAGTCTGACTTTCTTGCATGCAGTTTGCCGAGTTGAAGTCCGAAGAGCAGAAAATAAAAGTAATAGTGGAATGGTTAAAATTTTTGGACAGATCATCATTAATTTATATGTCACGTACTCAGTGCAATTTTCATATCTTGCAAGAGTAAACAATTTACTAGCATATAAAATTTCTTAATGACCCACCTGTTTTGCATATTTCATCAGGCAATTCGGAATGACTCAACGCTTATTTGTTTCACTTACATCAACAGCAAGAGGAGTAACTAATTGTCAGCAAGAGTTACAATTATGGATAAAAGTATTACTCACTGTATGCTTCCTACCGCTTTGTAACGCGGTAAAATGCTTGGATTGTGTGGGTAAGGACTGCATGGGGACATTTTGCGAGGGTGACTATTGCATGCTTGGGACATATGCCCCACGATGGGGCACTGTGGAATGGGGAGAGCCACGTACTGTTAAAGGTTGCGTAAGTGGACGAATGTTGGAGAAAAATATTAGAAGTCACTGCGAGACTGCCGATGAAAATGGCCAGGTTTGGTTTCTTTTCATTTTTATTTAATTATTCATATCCTGCCAGGGATATGGAAAGTGATTTTAATTTCTGATTTTAAGAAATTAAGATGAAACATTTTTTCTTCGCTTGTTTAAATTTGTTATAAATCTGAAGAAATCTCCTTTCACAATTTCATTAAAATAATTTGGTCACTTTTTCTTTTTTAAATAATAATCTTGCAATAAAACAAAAATGCGAACAATTTTTGCAGACATTGGATAATGAATAATTAGTTTGTATTTTACATTTTAATATCATCAAAAGGAGTGGTACTGATATATAAAATGAGATTAAGATAATATTGTAAAGCCCAATAGTAAATTGTTGATAAAAACACTGGGACTTATTTTTATAGGCTAGTCCATTTTTGAAAACTTGCAATCAGCCGTTAGCAGTGTTTAGAATGTTTAGATTTAGAAAAAATTTTTCCAATTTGTAAAAAATAGATGTTGCGAACCACATAGAACAAAAATAAAATAAAGCAGAAGTTTTTGACTGTGAAATATTCAAAGCTTTTAAAGTATCTAAAGAAGATGAAGTATTATCAGGTAATTTACAGGAACCATTTACTTGCTTCTGTGACAGAGACTATTGCAACAACGACAAGGCGATCAGACGACTGGAGATCTCACCGGTAGCACTCATCACATGTGTCTGCAAGGGAGCTCATTGTCAGAGTAAAACCTGCACCGGTGAGATGTGCTCTTACGTCATCAACCATCGTACTAAAAAGTCTGAACAGGTGTCATTCTCTTTCTTCTACTAGTTTAGAATCTCGATAATGACAAAGTTTAAAACTGAAAACAAATATAAGAGACGAGTTAATTTATGTATCTTAAAATTTAGACTGAAAATTAATTTAACTTGCCTTTCATATTTTATCCGGAAAAATGAAAAATTTAATTAAAATAATATAACAGTTTGTTTGGGGAGAAACTTCGAATTATTGGTTTTTAAGGAAACTAAGCAATTTTTAAAAATTTTTATGTTCATTCCACAGAAAAGATATAAGTTCTCGAAAGTGGGTATTATATCGGAATGCTCAAGTTGTAGACAGTGTCGCGTAAAAATTCCAGCATTTGAACCAAACTTCGAAGAATATAGCCGCGGAAACATTCTTACTGTCTTTGAAAAGTGAAATTCACAGAAATGTAAAAGGTTATTTAGGGGTGTGTGAATAGCTCAGTGCCGTTAATCGAGAGGAGATCAGCAGGTTCCTGCATGATTCCACCTATTACTGGTGCTATGCATCACACGGTTTCCAAGGATCCACATGAACTACTAGCAACGGAATCATGTGTATGCATGACTGATTATTGTAATAGTGAAAAACCGGAAATTACACAACCAGAAAAAATGAAGTGCCAGACGTTCGTTACACTGGAAGCAATGGGAACGAAGGTAATAGTTTTGTAAATACTCAGAATTACTTTATTTATAAGAACTTACTTTCTTATTTAACAGTTTAAAAAAGTGATAATCGGAATAGTTTTCCATTGGGCAGCAGTTGTGTTTTTTCCATCCAACAAGTTCAAGAGTTCGGATCTCTTTAGTTTCTTCGAGGCTTCTAAGAGACATGGCCATATTATGCTTGAACATACTACCTTACTATTGTTCTTGCTAACTTCTAGTCTGATATTCAGCATATCTCTAACTTTAATGTGTTCAACCCATGAAAACAAAACGGTGAAATCATTGGTCCGAACGAGTTAAATTTCTGAATTCACTGCATTGGAAATAAAACATTTTCAGGCAATAAATTATCGTTGAAACGCCTCCATATAAGAGGTATCACTCCATTAATTAACATAGTTTCGTAGGTGTCATCACGAAATACAACGTGTATCGGTGAATTTTGTTTCAAAGCTTCTATCAAAAGTAAACTTGGCCATATGACGGAATATAGAACGATGGGTTGTGCCTCATTTCTCGACGGAGCCGAACTTGCTGAAGAAATGCAACCGACAGGTTGTGCACGATTCCAATCTGAAAAAGTGGAAGTTGAGTCTTGTTTCCAGGTAATTTACCTGTTTTATATATAGTTACTGTCAATCAACATAACACACAGGATGAGTAGTTTTGGTAACTTACTCATACTTAAAGCTTTTGCGTCTTATCAGCTTTCAGTGCCATTACTTCATAATATTCCTTGTCAACAAGTGCAATTTAGACTAACGACAGGAGAGCAATAGGAAGATCTCGAGCAAATCAGGAAATCGTTTTATCCAGAGGGAAAAGTAAAGAACCAAAATACAGGAAAATAATGAAGTAAATTTACATCAAAATTTTCTTTTTCCAAAATATAAATTGTTATTGTATGAACAAATGACATTAATTTAATATTTTAGGAAACCGCCTAGAATGGAGGTAGATTATGAAGATGACGATAAAGAAGGGGAAGAAAAAGAAGAGGACAAGGAAGAAGAGGAGAAAGAATCGAGGAAAAAACAAAAAGCTGCAAGTAAAAATGTTTTTCAAGTCTTTTCTAAGATAATTAGAATCTATTTAACGGATCCAGCATAGAAAGTTCACTTACGAAGAAGTTGATGAAACAGCCAAAATCTTTTTGTATCAATTTCAAAAACTGCTAAAATTGTTTTAGCTACAGAATATGCGGTTCTTTCCTTCCTTCTAATATTCTGCCTAATCTAAGTTTTAGCTTTTAATAATATAACAATTTTCTGACTTTACTTCCTAATATCAATTCCCAGCTGTATGGTTTCAAGGAAACGTTATTAACAATAAGAAAGGAAAGGGATCGGACAGGCATGACAAATTTTGATGGATTTTTAGCTTTATTAAACGATGATACAGTTTCCAGTGTAAAATTCGAAGTGTCTATTTCGAAGTACAGCAATATCTGGAATTTTTACATATTTGAAGCTTTAGGGTATCCAAATCCAAAAATGCAGAACGGTTTTCTTAGAAAACTGTTAGTCGATCTTATTTTGATAGAATCTAAGGAAGCGGGATAAATGCACCTGGCTTTTTCAAAAATCGGCTAATATCTAGAGAAACAAAAAGTTCTAGCAAATAGTACAGGTAAATGCTTGAACTATTTAGCACAAAGTTTTACGGTTTTCGACTTATATTTGCATAAGAATTCCCAGCTACCAAAGGACTTGGTGATTCGGATTGTAAAAGAATAACTTTTAAAAGATTTGATGACCCGGGCTGTAGAAGTAAAAGTAAAAAAATAACTGCACTTATGCTCTGACTAGAGCAAAACAAAGGGTAATTTCTGGAAAATTATGTAAAAATTTTCAAGGGCGGAGCTGAATAGTTCCCTATAAATCAATTGACTCTGTTGTGTTCTATTTACAATATTCATTGTAAATATTCGATATAATTATTCAGGTCAAGATCGGAATAAAGGAAGAGAGAACGAAGACAAGAAGGAAGAAGAAGAAGAAGAAGGAATTGAAAGTGGAAAATATGAGAAAGGAAAAAACAAAGGAAACGCACGGAATGAAGATGAGGAGGAGGAGAACGGCGACGAAGAAGTGGAGGATGAGGAGGAAGGAAAGGAGGAGGAAGAAGAAAGTGATAAACAAAATGAAAGAAAGATTAAAAATAACAAGGAGGAGGTAGAAGTGTTGTTAGATACATTTCTTTTTTTTCATTTTTCATCAATCTGATGGTTAATGTTGACGTTAATTTCATTTTCATGATGTTAGTTTAGGCTGAAAGAGAAGTGATCTAATTTGACCTGATTTACTGATCGATCAGCATTTTATTTTTATTATTCTATTTCTAATCCCCATAAAATAAGACCGTCTAAAATAAGCTCAAGAAAAGAAAATACCTCATATTCTGGCCGGTTATTTCCTTGATTAAATACCATTACATTCTTTTAATAATTCATACATTTTTAGACAACAACAACAACAATTTTCATATTCGAGAAGCCAACAGAACCACCGATTCCGGATGATTCCAATATAACGCTGATAACAGTATTCATTTTACTTATGGTACTGATAGTAATGTCTGGTGCGGTATGGAAGCTTCAATTACACAAGCGATTATTTCGCGCAAACTACGATACTGTAGCGGGTGGTTAATCTGTTCTGTTAATTCATTTCATTTTATTTAGGCTTTTCACTTGAAGTAATAAATGACACTTTTCTTGTCAAATAAAATGGTTGTAGCAAACTGATTAGGGGATGATTTTGATTCTGCTTCAATTTTTTTTTCTTTGATTTCTTAATATCCCTTTAAATCTAAACTTCTATGAACTGATAAAATGATGACATTTTCGGATGCTTATCACCACTTACGTATTATTTTTCATTTAATTGGTTTATGAAATGAAATCTTGTACTGGGGTTTATATAATCTGTCATTTGTAATACGTAGCAATAACGCTACTTCTACATATAATATGGCTATTGATGTATGAATATTCCTAAAGCAAACAACCGCATTCCCCTGCTTACGATTTTTTTTTTTTTTTACTTTTCATTTTTTAAATCAGTTGAGCCAAACTGAGAATAATATAAATGTCGACACTATTTCTTTATGTTTTGATTGAGTCGCTTTTACGGTGCTTGTTATTATGTAGTTTATATAATTGTTTATTTGGAGCAATATCGTTTAAAGTAGATTGTTTATAATAATATTTCATAAATAAATTGTCCTGAATTATCGTATTCGCCATGTCAGTTTGCAGAAAAATGAATCCGGTTCCCAATTAAAACATAGAAGATAATTTCTAGAGTTTCTTTCGATTATGTTCCATATTCTGAACTTTGTTACGTTTTCAAATCCCATATTTTGTTGAGAATTTACAGAAAAATTAGATACTGCCAACAAATTTTCTGTCAGCGAACTTTGAAATCAAACTGATAAAATAGTTTTAGTGGGTTTTGATTTTTTTTTTTTTTTGAAAGCTGATTAATATTTCGATATAAACTTTTTTGAAGTTAACATGTTAGGTTTTTTTTCTAAAATCCACTGTTGTGATTCTAAAAACAGGCTACTTGTAAGGTTTAAGTCATTTTCAATTGATATTATCAAATGACGTTTACTTCCTGAAAAATGTAATTAAAATGAACCAGTAAGTGATCTTTAACTTTAAAACCTTGTCATTTCGACGTCAAAATCTTTGTAAGACTTACTGCTTAAATTACAAAAGTGATGTTAATTACAAAATTAAAGTATTTTTAATTATTTGTCGGCAGAAAACTGAACTGAAAATTATTAAGAACTGTCAGTTATCACTGGTCAACATTTTAATGATAACCTTTTTTAAGCTCTATTGTTGTAATAACTAAAAGGATGTTACCTGTAAAATTTCAGTCATTTTCAATTGATATTGCTAAATTAATTTGCAGATATAGTAAATTTTATCACTATCATTCACAACAAAAAATGAGTTGTTATATCTGGTATGTTAATTTTAAGTGAGACAATGTTAATTTAGAATCTCACCCAATTTTACATTGTCAAATTCACTTGTGTCGCAATAACTAATTAACATCACGTATAATAAATACAATAAAATCGATAGGTTCTAAATTAATGTTTCACTCGAATCAAAACTAAAATATTCGACTTTTGCGGTCAACAAGAAATCTAAAACTGGAACGAGAAATTTCATTAAAGTAATAACAAAGAAAAAAACTTCTTACGCTGAAATCTAAGGTTGCATAATTTGCTAAGTGAAGATAAGGATTTTACTGCAGTCAAATTATTGAATTCAAATAATTAGCAAGAAATTTACTATCTGAGCCGTCAGGAACAAAAAAATATTAAGAAAGGACAATGGCTATTTCCCTACGTTAACGCAGTCACAGAGGCCAGAACCAAAACCAACATTCATCCTCCAATTTGTCTAGAAATTTTCAATTGTTAAAGGAGTATATGCATTGCTTAATACATTGAAAATTACTTCTTGTTCTACATAAATCTACTTGCAAACATTTTAAATTCTAATAGTCTCCTATTCTAATAGCCATTCTTATCAGTTGATAGGAAACTTAAGGATTTAAATGAATCGAATTAAACGAGAGAGAAGAACTAACATAGATAAATTTACTAACACTATTTACTAACAACCTGAAACATTATTAGCACAGAAAATTTGCTTTTTTTTTAATACATGAAATGAAGGACTTTTGCAAACGGTCCGTAATTGGTTGGAAAATGGTTTATAATAATTTGTAATTTGCAATAGATGGTTTATATTGGGATTTTCCTGACCCCGCTACTACTTCGTGACTCAATTAACTTCAAATCATAATTTTAATTGATTTAGCAAGGAATGTTCATATACATACGAATTTAGTGCCACACAAAAGTAACACACACACATACACACACGCATTAAACCAAGAAGAGATCATTTCATCTTTAAAAATATTGAAAATGCATAAATCATGTCACTTCATTAACATTTTATAACTTTTATCTACATCTTTTGATATCAAAACATAAGAATTGTGATCATATTCAATGAAAAGTAATAAGAAGTGTGGAGAAATTTATAAAGGCCTCTAACAAATCTGCACAGTTTGCGAGACCTTCCCAGCACTCTCATAACATAAAAAATTGGAGATGAAAAACACAAGTGAATGTCTATTATCATACAAGTAATAATAATGCAAAAACAGCAAAATAAGAAAATAGGAAATCATCAGGTAGGTAATTACTTCACAAACTGTCTTCAACTAATAACCAGCGCATCATTTACAAGCACTAAGGACATGCAGTATTGCTTGGACAGCGTATCTTACAAATGCAAAACACAGATAGAGAATTATTTCAAAACATACATTGCTTAGAGTAAGTGAAAAAAATAAATTGGAGAGTAAGGTTCTGTGGTCTTTCCCAATAAAAGCCAATACTGAGGAGAGGTAAACAGTGAGTTAATAGTAATTGTGGATAATTAACTGTCTAAAGATATATAAGAGAATCCAGAGAACCACATAATATTAAAGGAATAATGGAATTACTTAATTTTTCCGCATTTGATAAAAATCACTTGTTTCTCCGATATTCTATTCAATGCATCCCAACAGATACTCAAAAAAAAAAAAAAAGGTTGGTTGAATGCGGTGGCTAAATATATTTTCATTTGCACTACAAAAATCGAAAACCGTAGTGGAAAGTATGATAAATAAAATTCTGAACATGAAAAGCATCCGAATAAATCATAAGAGAATCAATTCTTCCATAATCTGAAAGATGCAGTAAATATAACTTGTGTACCAGAAAAATAAATTTTGGCGTTAAACAAGCACTAAAATAATAATAACTATATATAATGCTTATAGCCAACAAAAATTAAAGTGAGATGAAATTTAACTTCCTTATTTTCTTATTTAATAAGAAATATTGTTCTTCATAAACAGAAAAATTTAAAAAAAAAATAAACAGAAGAAAATTTAAACACCTTGATAAGATTGTCTAGTCCTACAAAATATCCATCTTCATGATTACCGAAAATCCATTCTCGCCTGTGGTCTACTGAGTCTATTTCCATTGGAATCGATTTGGCAAAATCAATCATCCATACATTAGCTAATGTTGCATCATACATTAATAGTAATGAACTACCAATAACCTGCAATAATACATCTCACAAAAAAGAAATTACTCGATATCGTAAATAAAATTCGGATACCCCCAATCATGGTACTGATCACGACTTTCATATCTTATTTTGAAAATATGTTTTCAAGTGCATAATGTAAAGTTAACAAAAGAAAATTTTCTTAAATACTTCATGAGTTCGGAAAAAAAGTGATTTTTGAACAGCTTCTCGTAATCTTTTCAGGCGTTGAAGAATATGATAACCCGCTGTTGATATGTGTTGTCCAAAAAACTCCACTAATGTTTTCCTGATATCTTCATGTGTTTTTATCTTCTTGAAACTTTTTTGCAAAACCCCACCTGGCATCTGAAAGATAATATATTCCTTAAAATAACCTTGCAAGTTGCAAGAAAAAAGTTTATTTTCCAGAAACTTGTGAGACATCTTATCCATACAATTTAAAAACTACAATTAAAAACTAACTTTTGCAGCCTCAATCCTGTAACCTAATGTCGCAGTAGAACTTTTCTTTTCTCGAAACTGCATGTAACGCATTTTCGTTATAGCTTTAGTAGCATGTTCTTCCTCTGTAGGCTCATAAGGATCCAATGAAACCATTTTTTCATACAAATCATTTCGTACGATTTTACTGTTAAGCTCAGATTCCAGAAAAGTTCTGGAAAAATTTAATAATGCACCTTAAGGGATCATCTTATTCAAAAGACTCAAAAGTGCAAAATGAAAAAAGAATAATTGAATAAATATATTTATAATGGTTCTCAACATTTTACCTGGTTCCCATCTTGATATCCATTATCGCTGGGTCATCAAATAGAGCTGTGAGATCTTCAATTTCGATAAAAGCTGCAACATCATATCATTTGTATAGTACACAACAAAATTTTGAAATCAGTAGTCATTTTGTAAGGATATTTGCTCTGTGTTATGAAACAACGAGTCAACTAATTGTACACTATCAAATGTCCTCCACCAAAAAAAGCTTAAATCAAATAAACCACGAAACCATGTAACGAGAAAGCCGAAACATACGAGTAAGATTCGAAATTCAATGAATAGTACGACCTCCCAAGCATTCGTTCTTGAATGCACAACATTTTTTTCTCCTAATGAAGACAGAAAAGCATAAACTTCCAAGAACTAACAATCATTTCCATATTCGACTTCTCTGTAATATCGAGGCACAAAAGCTTGCAATGCAGAATCGTTCATTAATGCACGATACGCATTACTTTCGTTGCAACCGCTGTACGATCGTTTCTTCCATAGCGTTTTATCAGTTGCCGGAATTATTGTTCCTGCAAATTTGAGGGAAGTATTCCATAAATTGGAATAGAAGAGTAACAGAAGAAGATCAGGTACCGGTAAGGTAATAGTCTGAAAGACAATACAGAGTACAGCGAGACACTACAGAATGCAATGGTACGGTAATCATCGCCCAAGGTATAAGATGGAAGGAGAGGAGCAGAGAAGAGGAATCGAACCTTCGTGTCCGGACAGCTGCACCCAATTGTTCAAGCGCTCCCTGAGCCAGCAATTCACCGGCAGTGCTGTTATTGCCATCGTATCCACCAACCCCTAAATTGAACTTTTCATCTCGAAGTTCAACCAACTAACCCTCCCCTCCCTACACCAACCACTTCATCTCCTCCTTCACCTTTCACCACCTACACTCACTCTCTTCAAATCGCAAACTGAATTCTTGCCACCTCATCCTTTCTATCTCTCTGTTACTACGCATTGCTCCACGGAATTTGTTAATCTCCGCTTTCTCTTCACAAAATGCACTATTTCTTCTAAGTGAGTCAAAGCGAAAAGTGAATTCGTCGAGACTTTCTGAATTGAATGATAGAATATTAAATATGGATAATGATGATGATGCATTTGTTTGTGGCTTGCATCTTTCGGTGGTCACTATGGTAGTGGTCACTACGGTCGAGAAAGAGTAGGTAGATGTGCAAAGGAGACAGCAAACATTTTAGTATTTGAAATATTTTTAAGAGACTCCTAGCCTTATACATTCTTTTGGTTTTCAAGATATATCCATCTATGTATAATGTATTCAGCTTTTAATATAACTATAATTTATAAATGATTAATAACTTATTTAAAACTCTTCAGTCGTAGAGATTTTTGTTGTAATGATCTCAACAATTGAGGATACTTCATTTGTTACACCATAATGCAATCTTCAATTTTAATTCTTTGCAATTCACTACTGAAGACACGATCAAAAGAAATACTAAGTGAAACAGATGATTTCTTGCTTCCTCCTAATTAAATATGCAGATGTGGGAAAAGTATGATAACTGATTGCTCTACGATAACAGGTAATTATTATTATTATTGTTATTATTTTTACTATTATTAGTTAATTAATTATTACTATCAATTACTAGTGTCAGTTATTATTGTCGATTATTATTATAAATTGTGGTAAGTACTTAGTAAAAATGAAAAAGCCATTATAGTATTAAATTTTTATCAAGAAAGCTTACCAAGGCGAATTTCTCAGTTGCACTGTTCCGCGGTTTCTTGATTGCGATAGCCATTTTATACCCATTTTTATTTATTTTTATCATCTAAACTATATAATGAGCTCTATGTTTTACAAGTTCTGAATTACTATAATCAATTAATTTATTCACTAAAGGTCGAATTTCACCCAGCAGTGGTTTAGGACTGGGACTAGTTCGAATAGGTTACTTTTGTATTGTGTATCTACTTTGGTTTCATTTCGGCATCATCACAGGTCTAAGGGAGAGCTAAAAGCATATCAGTTTTGAATGAGCACTGGAAAATTATTAAATTATCAGTTTTTTCTGGAAAAAAATTATCAGTTATCGGTCTGCGAGAAATTATCAAATATTTGTAATGCTGGTGGTATGATCCCTTTTCTTTTTCGTGCTTGGAACTATTAATTGGTTCTCTGATTCTATCCAGTTTTTGTAAATGAATTAATTTATTATCAAAATAGTTATTTATGGTAGAGGCATAGTTTATAGTTTTCATCAGAAGTACTTCCAATATTTCTATATTCTTTTTTGTTTTGAAGCTTTTAACTGAAACAGAACGATTTTATTACCAGATAAAAGAATTATGATCAGAATTTCTAGCTAATGTCCTTGTTTCATGGATAAGCGCAAACTTTTTAATGCCTTTGTTCTTTTCCCTTTTTATTATTCTCATGAAAATCTGCTTTTATTACTTCTAGTCCTAGAAAAACATACAAATTACTTAATTCAAGATATTAGAATCTCGTTCTTCAGGTTTTGCCTCAGTTAGAAAGCCATGGAATATATTTTAATGCCCATATGATAATAATAACCCTGTAATTGCTCCATTTTAATTGCTGTTAATAAAAGTCACCGAAGTGGAGTTAATCCTTCCCTCACTGTTTAAATCGATGAAGTACTTTGAAATACAAATTATGGAAATGAATATTTGAATGAATAAGAAGGATATAACCTTATAATTGCTGCTAACGGAATCTGAGACCGTTCCGACAGTATTGTTATATCCATACACTTGAACTGGATTCGTGATATGACAATCCTCCTTACCACTGCAGCTAAATGATCGGTCATCTCTATTCAGCCGTCTATTTAATAGAACGTAGCATGATTTTGTTTTGAGGTCATTCGAGAAACAACAATTTGCCTGGATTTGAGTTTTTAAGTACTTCTTCCCTAGACTGTTTTTGCTTATTATCAATTTAAATTCGTTGTAATTTCAAAAATTCCTGATCAATGAAATAAAACATTAATTCACAAGGAATTTTCAAATTTGTCCCTGATGAAAAGGTGGAAATTATTCTACCAAATTTCTAACTGAATTGAAAGAAATGCCTAAAATAACCTTTGTAATAGAATCGTGTGAGAGGTATAAATATGATACGTAATCAATGGAAGCATCATTATATCTCTTCATAACATAGTTTGCTGTCTTTTGTTTCTGTTGTTGCAATTCAAAATTTGAAGTCATTGAATCATTCAATAAATTGGTTGATGCCAAAGAATCTTTTGATATTTCTCTACATTTTGATTTCACTCTTCGAGTATTTCTAAAATGTTCATTCAAATGTTGTGAATTTGTTCTGAAACGGTATTCAATTTAAAACTCAAATCAATTGAAGCAATTTAACATTCAAATAAAATTCTGAGATCAAATTCATCTACGATGACTGCTTTTTCACTAATAAGTGTCTTTCTAATACAACAGCTCTCTCTGAACTTTTTCTTCTTAGCAGAGGTGATGGTAGTAGGTTCATAGAAATCATCGAAACTTTGTTTATTCTGATACCATAGACATCGGAAAAGTTTCGAAGTACTGCCGTTTAGTTCGCCTGCCCGGCTCTGACCACTTCCCATTTAGTCTGAAATAGTGATTCAGTTTGTAAAAACTACTAATTTATATCTTTCACACTACAGATAACATACAATTTTACCTAGGTAAAAATGAATTGTTGGAATGTTTTAAGATATCTTTGTATCAGTCAACGGTTTATGTTCATCTGCTTGGTCCTTAAATTCATATGACAGCTGCCGATTTCTTCAAGGTTTGAACTCACTAATCAAGCCTGATAGTTATTTTGAGCAGTAGACCAAGTGAGTGAAATGGTATCTTCTCTTCTGACTGAGATTCTGCAACTGTAATCACAATGTAAGTATTCCACTTTTCCAGACAGTTGTCATAGGCGCAACAAATAACTTTATTAATAATATTAAGGAGTATTTTTGTAAAAAAATAATAATTCATACATTTGAATATATTGATTTCGCGAATATTAGCGGAAAGGAGTCAGAGAACGATTTTGGCTTAACAGATTAAAAAATATTAGTGTATTTTATGTTTGAGCAACTGTCATCATAGATATCAATTGATTTTCTGGTATTTGCGTTGTTTACACTTCTATATTAAATTTTCAACAGCATATAAAATATATTCGTAGCTGACATGAACTTCAATGATTTCTCGATTCGGCATTCCTCTCTTGCACCTCTCTTGCATCACTGTAGTTTCGTTGTACAGACTGTAACAGACAAAAAAGTAATTTCTCATTTATTGAGACAGCTACAATTTTCAACAGTATGATTATCCATTTCCAGTGTGATATTCGGAAGTTTCTGTCCGGATCAGGAAACGAAGAATAGATAGTGCCGCTGCTTTGCAATTTTGTATGTTCCTTTTCAAATTGCTCATCTACACAATTAATGACACCATCATTACATTCCGATCATTGCAACCACTTCATAATTTCAAATTCAAGAGCTTGTGTGAATAATAAATAATAATACGAGTTCTACAGGAAGTTTGGGCCATCAACGCTGACTCTCTCTCAATTTACTGACTGCAAGTTAAAATGATCAAATTGAAAAAATATTTGTGAAAATAACTGTTATTGATGGGTAACATATTTGACTGACTATCCGCTTCTATTCAGTTCTACTTTGAAAAGCATTTTAAATTGAACATTGGAAGTTTGGTGGATTTATTTCCCTAAGGTCCGTCTTCTCTACTAACAAAAAAGTCTTTCATTTCTTTGTCTCAATTTCTTTTCATGCTTTCAAGGAGAAAGCTACGTTTGACCAGAGACTAATACATTTTAAAATGTCTTGATCTGATCTGATATAACTACAAAAGTTAACAATTCACTCACACATACTATCCTGGAAGAAAAAGCATTTATTAAGGTTTCCATCAATGATTAGCGACTTGCTAACAAACTAATTACACAGAACTGAACTGACAACTGATTAAGCATTTTGCATAATACTTCATTCAATTTCTGTATTGCATCCCTTATTCAAAATGCTTACTCTTAATTAAATAAATCATGCAAATTTGTTAAAGGAAGGAAACTAGGCTAAATGCATCATGACTGCTATTTTGGTTGAGCCCTAGCTAGTAATGAAGATTATACAGAAATAACCAAAAAATATTGACATTTTAAAGCAAGAAAGAAAAGAAAGTGAACTCGTTGAAAAATAAATATAACATTCTTTAAACAAATGAAAAATCATCAGCATTTTCGAAGCTGTCGTAAAACATGTACAAATTCCTTATTACAACAGTATCACTTCACTGAAGTTCTTTTTGTTATAAAAGAAGCACTTATTTAATTTTCATTTTATTTGATGTCAACACATGGGCAGTTTGAAAAACTTTTAAGATTCTTTTACTATTGGCAATGTCAGAATAAATTAATTTATAACGATAACTGAGTGAGATCAACACTGACATTATTAATCTTACAAATTCACACCATGTTCATCAACAGTTTAGGAGAATAATGATCATCTTCATAATCAGGTGTGCCTAAATATGTTTATTAATCATCTTTAATTCCTTGCTATATCATCGTTTTCGGACAGCGCCTCTTTCAGTAATCGAATTGTTGTTATCGCTGTGATGGGATGCAGATGACGAGCAACTACTTGTCGTTTGTTCCAACGTGCTCGAACTCGCCAACTTCTGTTCACGATCCGTAAATGGTTCATATAAATTGAATCTGATTAAAAACATTTTTAAATACACGTAGAAAAAAGTAAATATGCACATTATTAAGAGGAGATGTATACACTGATTCCTCTGAGCAAATAGCAAATAAAAAAATAAAAATAATTACACGAAGCCACCCTGTGTTTCAACCATTACATCACCATCATCATCACTATCCTGATCCGGAGCGACGTAGACTACTTTTAAATTTAGTTCTCCTTCCTGAAATTATGCCAACTATGGCAAAAACTGAAGAATAATCAAATAAAGAGCTAAATAACTCTTCAAAACAATATTTAATAACACTAAGTTGTAAGCGAAATTAATGATGCTCGGTGGTATTACTTTGTACCAATGTAAGTGCTTAGCTAGTGGGAAACAACGAACTTATAACACTTATATAAGAGTGTGACGAATAGACTAAAATCAGTTTTTTGAAAGTATTTCTTACTATTTAATCCATCTGAAATAACTCATCAGTAACTCTTGATCATTTCTGTTGAAAGTTAAAATTCATACAGTGCCAATGAAAGGCACATTACATGACACAGCATTAACCTATAACTTGAGTTAATTCACCAGCTGAAATGTTCGTGATAAAAGAATTCCATACGAGCTTCAAGAAGGAAAAGTATGAACAGTAAAAGTTAAAGTAAAAGAGATATACACAAGCAATAACCTCAAACCTGTTCGGAAAGTATGTGAACAGCTTCATTGTGCTTCGCAGTACGTAAATCAATACCGTTAACGGACAATATGGCATCACCAACAAACAAATTACCACATCGTTCAGCAGGTTGATTAGGATGAATCTCCGAAATCAGAATTGGCACGCCGTGTTCTTTTCCACCCTAAAACAAATCAATTCTTCTATCAAAATTCTTTAAAACCGATATGTGAAAGCTAGTTTTTTTAAAAAGATTTTTCAGAGTTTACAAAAACTCGCTTCTCATCCCAACTGTTGGCATACAAATCTAAGAAAGTCTAGGAAAGTATTGCTGGCTTCAGATAATAACAAAAGTATGCATTTGAAACATATTTCTTAAATCTTAATCTTTTATTATTTGTATTCCCCAGATAAAGTGCAAATAAGATAAAAGGTCCCCATGTGAATCCGGATAGAAAATCACCATTTAAAATAAGATGGAGTACAAATAGCACCGTAATGGATATGCCGAGACCTTCGTGTGAGTCCTTGACAAGTTTAACACTTCGTATCTGCCCCACACCTTTCTGTTTCCGTAAGCTTTTATAATCATGATGAGGTGGCGACGGCAAATGCTTCTGATGATTTCTTCGTCCTCTATAATAACTCATTCTGTTTTAAACTGTTGTTAATCAAATATATCAATGCTGAGTTTTTCTGATCTGTAATTAACATACCTGCATGCTCGAATCACAGTTTTATGGCGATGAAGATGAATTTCAGCTTCCAGCTGGTTCCATAACCGATCGTGTTCAGCACCACGCATATCTCTACCAAGTAACTGAATTTGCTGAATCCTGAAATCAATGAGAGATTGCAATTTAAAAAAAAAAAAAAAAAAAAAAAAAAAAAAAACATAGATCTGATTTCATCAAGAAATTATATATTCTTTCTTAAATGATGGCGCATATTTCCTCACTGATCGGCAAGTACTGATTTTGTTTACCAAAAAAAAAAAAAAAGAAAAAAATTCCAAACTAAAAATATTTTTAAGAAAATGAAAATAATGACAGTTTTGTTCACCAGACTGTTTAATATATGAATTATTGTCAAACCTTCCAGCAAGCTCTTTATCCAAATATTTGGCAGCAAGTCGAGCACCATAAACTTCATTTTGCATAGCCAGAATCATCTGACGATATTTCTTATTTTCTTTACGAAGAAGTTCCACTTCCGAACGAAGTTTTGCAGGAGGCCGGATTTCGGATCGAAAGGTTAGTATTTCTTGTTCCTAATTGGAAGTTGAACAGCGAAAATTAAGAAGTTACTCATAGCATAATTTTATTTCATTGTGAGTTATTATATGAGTACTGACAAAGAAATTCTTAAATTACGAATCAGCACATCAGTAGTATTGCTTACACTTTACTTTTTTTCAACAATTTAATGAATAGTGAAATTAAAATGAATAATTAAATGATCAGTATGTGATACTTTGGAATGATAAAAATATGAAATCAAAAACTTTCACCAACTTAAGTATATTGCTATTCACTATTGACTAGAACTTCATAGTGCCAACTAAGTTTTAAAGTCAATAAGAATGAATTTGTTAATTGTTTAGCCTCTCAAAAGCATTGATCAGCTAACTGTACCCTAACCGATTTCGAATGCTTTGACTACTTTATTGCTTTTGGTTGAACAAACTGAGTTTCCTGTTCACTCACAATATACTTATTCGACTATTTTAAACGATTTTATTATTTTCTATTATCTGATTACCTATCACTGGACCTTTAAATTTTCGAAAGAACAAAAACTACAACTTGAAATATGTTATGAATAATGTTTGTTACACATACCAGCTTCTTCTTGATCATATCTGATTCATGTGGAGCAGTTTTGAAATGTACTTGACAATGTAAACTATGCACCTGAAGATTTTCAAAATTGATTTTATCAATGCAAAGAACAATTTTCACTTTTTCAACAGATGGCAAAGAATTATGCTATTTGAGATTTTTCACTTAAAGTAGGACCTGAAGCATGAGTTGCTGAGATTCACGTTCAAGCTCGTAATGAGCAGATCGCGATAAGCATAAGTCATTCCTAAGTTGTACCAATTCTGCCTGCAATATCAAGTTTGATGCCACTGGTTTAAGGAAAATATATATCACGTTTTAATACAGGAGCAAAAGAAGAAGCAAATAGAGGTTACTCCGATTTTACTCAATAGAAAAAGTTTTAATCTCAACTATAAAAATGAGAAACCTCTTGGCGTATATTGCACTGAAAAATCGTTTGCGCTTTATGGACAAGTTGAGCGAATGCACTACTGAGTGCAGTCATTTTATGACGGCTTTCAAACACTAAGTCCGCCTGGAATATCAAAAATTTTCTCACAAAAAATATTGTCAAAATTACTCGAAAATCATTTAGGATGCGACAACTGAAACTTCTTAAAAGGTATCGTTTCAATTCTATGGATTTGATCTGAAAATGTAAAATGATTTGAATGTGATTTCAAATTTCAAATAAAAGGAGACAAAAACGTTTTACTTGAATATATTCATCGCATTAATATTATGTTGATTAGTTGTAGATTGAATATATCATATCATGAATTCAACAAGTAATGAATTTAGCAAATGAGGTATTTAAAGATTTTTTTATCAAAATCCAAAAGAAAAAGAGACCAATTGTTTAACGAAATTGGCAGAAAAACAATTCGACTAAAAAAAAAAGCAGATAAGAAGAGAAAACTGAATTACTTGATCGGAATCAATTTCCCCAAGTAATAAATCCAAATCAACAAATGCTTTGTCGAAATCTTTCTCCAAAGCATCCAGCCAAATTAACATTGGACCAACAACTGACCGTTCATCCAATGTCGTCATTCTGCAACTCATTTCAAATTTACATCTTCCATACAAATGCGAATAAGTTGTAAACGTTATGCGATGCTTTATATCTAAGCATTTTGAAAGCTTCAATTTTCTACTGTTAGAGTGATTATAGTAAACAATACTGAACTATTTTCTAAGGTTAAATCAAGTTCAATTTTATAGCAAACTTTCGAACTCAGAAGGCCATTCACGTGTGAAAGAAAATGCTTTAATTAAAACTTTACAATTTTATTTGTCGAATGAAGCGAAGGAAAAAGAAAATGACTAAGGTATCAAGCTATTAATATAATAAAATATGAAACTGGTAGACTGGCAAAATCTGAATTTTCATATGAATAGAAATTTGGAAGGATCAATTATATGCAAATTATTGCTCATTTCTATGAGACATTTGCATATTAATTTAATTGAACTTTTGATAAGAAAAACAGATATGTTTGAAAAATATTCCAAAAATAAAGATAAAACTGCTGACGTGGTGGATTTTGGATGGGATAATAAGGTGGTGCATTAACTTGCACTCTATTATTACTGATAAAAACAAACTTCAAAAAAAATTGGCGGAAAAGTTCTGTTCCGAATTTTGTTCAGCTTGTTATTGCCATAAGAATGAGATAGACTAACATTAAATTACAAAAGTATCTTGAAATAAAAATGGAAACAATCCGACTGAAACACAAAAGTTAATGAGCCAAAGTTTTCAAGCAGTTGAACAAAACGATTGCTAGTTAAATCTCAATTTATCATTTACCTTTCTCATTCCAAAATTCATTTACAATTGTTTGTTCATAATAGCCAATTATAGTTCTAAAAATTTGAATAATGCAGCAAAAGAAGCAAGATTCGTTTCAATAGCTATCTATTTTCATTGATATATGATTAAATTGTTAATTAAATGTTTCAGAATTATTTTATATATTCTGTTACCAAAACACTATTATTTAGTCTTCCTTTACTCACTTTTTTGTCACCACTTATCGCGACAAATTATGACAATCGAATGACAGCAGTAGTCTCTGAACTTGAATGTTTTTAAGTCTGATCATGGAAAAACTCGAATACTTCTGTTTGAAATTATTTTCCAAAGGTTGCACAAACTCTGCGCTTCAAATTTTAGCACTCATATTCTAAATAATGAAGGTTATTTTCTTGAACCATCCTTGAATCCTTGTAACTAAAAAAAAATTGAATCATCTTTAGCAATTAATTATATGAAGAAAAAAGAAGGCACAAAATACATAAATTTGATGCAATTAATGTTGGAAACATTACGAAATGGTTTCCAAGTTGAATAATATAGAAATGTTAACAAGCCTTGAAGTCCCACGAATACGGAAATTTTTTGTTGAAAATTAAGTGAAAGACAGAGGACCAAACAAGAGTTCGTTTACTTGAAAATTAAAAAAAAAAAGAAAAGAAAATTGTAGTCGTCTTATTTCCAAGAAGTTGTAGAAAAGAAATCACACTGCTTTAGTTGACTATTATTTTTCTTCTTCAAACCATTCAAAAAGACGATAATCCCTGAGGGAATGATAAAATCATTCTTTCTTTTTACATATATATATATGAGTGAAATTTATATACATACAAACATTCTCCTCTAAAATCTTACATTTTTATAAAAAGTGTCCATTGACCTTCACTTCTTCATACTTTTTGTAAAATTAATACTCAGATCACACATAAAAGATGAAGGATAAAGGCTTATCATTTCAAAGCTCTTCCATTTTCTTTCACAAATTAATACCACGCAATTTCCTCCATCTATGCTCAATAAATTTTAACCAAAGATGAATAATCACTCGGAGCCTTTCTTTCTTTATTCAAAATTTAAATTTTCATCAATTTCAAGTCACCAAATAACAAATATCTGAGCTAACATAAATTTGTTAGGCACATTTAATTTCCATTCGTAACTCTCATCAAATAAACGATGCATCTCTTATATCCCATCCCATATTTCCATCTAAAAGCGAATAAAGTTCTTTTACCGTGGATTGTTTTTCTATACAGATGAAGCGAATCATTTCTTCCATTTCCATTTTCCAGTCCTTATTAATAGGCTTTCTAACCATCAAATAGTTAATTTATAATCTTTCCCTTCTTCAGTTTAAGAAGTTTTAGAAGCATTTTGAAATATCTAGCAAAAATTTCGGATGAAACTATATAGGATTTTTGAATGAATCTTCTTTTTCGGATAAAAAATGAATCTTTGTCCAACTTCTTGCATAATTTTTTCTTCAGTCAATAATGTAAATTCTGAAATCAAAAATGAAGAATGACCATCAATATGAATGTCAGCAGAATATCAATTTATTTAACTTTGTATCTGAACTGAAATTCATTATAATTAAATTGCTAATAAAAATCATATAGTAAGATCTACATCAATTATTCAACATCGTTTAATCTCTAAGAAAATATCATTAGTCTTTGACATTCCATTAATCCTTATCTGATAACACTGACATTCTTCATCATACTACTTTGCAATATTATTTGAGATTGATTTACAAATTAATGAATTGTTTGTAGCATAACAAGTGAATAAAGGCTGAAGTAGCAGCTATTTCAAAAAATCACTAAACTTGCTGCCTACATTTTGTTCATCTTTTGAAATGAAACAGATACCAAATTAAAAAGCAATTAAGTGCTGAAGAAAAGAAACATAACATGGAGAAGTAATCCCTTCTACATCCCAACAATTTTATCAACAACAATCGATTTCGTTCCTTTCATTTTCAACAAACTTCTCCTGGGCAAGCTTTTCTTTGCATTCTATCAAAATGACAAAAGCAATGAGATGCAAAAATTAAGAAATGATTTATGTATTTGAAATGAAATTTTCGAAAATACTAATATCATCCACCTAGCCTACTTACTCTACTATTCTTTTAATGCACCCTATAATTAAACTGATTACCTAAATAAGGCTTGAACACAATTTCAATTCCCCATGGATAAGTTCAAAATGGACTTTGCTAAAAAAAATTGTTGCTGTGAATATCTCTTCATAATCTCTATCACGAGATCAAATAATGACAAGAACGAAAAAATAAACATCTCTATGAGCGTTTCCTTATCAGGTTTATCTAAATTAAAAAAGGATGAAGAACTCCTATGGAAAAAGCACAAAAAGCAATAAGTGGGTAACATCAAGGAGAAGAGCAAGTCAGGAATATTATGCAAGATTGATAAACAGTGCTAGTAGTAGGAATGGAACCGTAAGAAAGGAAAATAAACTTTCCTTTATATTATACTAAACGTCAACGTGAAAGACGAACATTACTGGAGAAACTTTGTGACATATTTTTAAGATTGAACCGAACATAATATGGAATCTAGAGACAATTCTGTTCAAACAAATTTTAGTAATGTAATCATGATGCGCACTGGTATCGGATATTAGATATTTATACCAAACAAACGTATCTTCCATCGCAGTATCGAAATCTGTCGCAAGATACGTCCAGACATGCGACTGTCATTGACACTGCCAGTTAAATCTGTCTCAGTCCAGTATCGGCGGTGTAATAACAACATTACATCCTAAGTTATCCAAATCAAAATATATCAGGAAATAGTGAGCCAGTGAAATTGTGAACATATCATTTCCAGGCGGTGTTTACTTCAAATGCATACTTTTTTGCTTCGTTCTAAATTGCATAAATTGTTTGATTACGCGAACTTTTGTTCTATATATGAAGAAGAATGATAATAGCTGCTACTAACAATCAACAAAGTCTTCAGTTCTAACAACAATGGAAGAAAGGAAAAACGGTGCAGTTAAGAAATTTATTTTAAAAGAGGGCGAAGGAGGAGCTGTTTGATACTGGTAATCCCTAAGGGTGATTGCTGCAACTGCTAAGCCTTTATCAACTCCTACTAAAAGCAGCTTTTTTTGATAATCCCATCTAATAAGCCTCTCTCCTCAATACCCTCAACACCCTTTCTTTCACCGCCCCTCACAGTTCAGCACCAAATTTCGTTATCTTCCTATCTTTTCACTCATTGCTTCTCATCATTGCAACTATTGTTTCCTGCCAAAATCAATAAATAGCATAATTAATTGAACTATGTAGCTTTTACAGTGGAAAGCCGCTCACTTTCTCTACTTTCACGGATACAGAACCTTTGTTGGAATGTCTCAACACTGCTGATGGTCTACAAAGTTAAGAGAAATTGAACGATGATACTGAAAATTTAAAAAAAAAAAAAAAACTAATACTGAGCAAATTACTCCAAATTATGCCAAACTTCCCAACCAGAAAATGAAACCTACAGCTTTGATTACAACTTCATACAAGAGTACAGGACTAGGTTGTATTCATCTGCAACTATTCGCTAGCCACAAAAAAAAAAAGAATTTGAAGCATATATCATATTTCATCATTTCATGATATGACGCATAAGAAGCTAAGAATAGAGTATTGTCAGCCATAGAAGTAATTTCTTTCTTCTTCAAAAGAGTATCTAATATACCAAAATATATAATTTATGAAAATTTCCTAGTAAATCCATAAATTTATATTTAACTTTTATCAGCGTAGCATTATCAATATTGCATTTCAATACTCTCCAGTGATCAATCTCTCCCAACGGAGAGCTTTTTCATGAACTCATAGCGCTGAGAGGAGAAATTTGATCAAAACTTTTCCCAACAAAAGTAGCTCTAACAAAAATGAACATTTTAATGGAATATAATGTATAATATGTAAAGGATTTATAGAAATATACGGAGTTGCGGTATATTTCAGATTAGATATTTGAGATGTGAAATATATCAAATAATGTAGAAAATACATTTGCAATTCAAAATGTTGTCATTTCAACAGAGAAAGGATGAGCTGCTTTCAGCATTGTCAATTGCTAATACACTATCAGCGATGATAAATGACAAAAGAATCTATAGGAAAAGCTTTCAGTCATCTAGCACGGCAGAATTCGAATCCACGTAAATTCACGTCAAAGATATTGAAATTTGCCTCCAAAACAAAAAAGAGTTTGAAATGAAAAGAGCGAATGAAAATTCAAGATTATAGCGTCGAAATAAAACATATAACATAGGAAAAGATAAAAGAAGATATTGCTTGATTGCATTTAAAATCTTTCCACAACTGAACTAAGCGAATTTGCACCTAAATCAGATCTTTTGCACTTCATATTGAGCCTACGATCATTTTAAAATAGCTATGGGATCTTCATCAGACTTTAAAATCAATCAGAGACAACCATATTTATGTTCTGCTCCTTTTTGAGGGAACTTAGCAGTTGAAAATATCAGTGCTTTTAAAATATTTAAATCACTGACGATTTCTTGTATTGTGTTCACTGGCACCTCCTTTTACATCATAAAATAGAGAGGCATCAATTTGTTTCATTTATAAATAGATTTTATCCTGAAAATCTTTAAGAAAGATCGAACCTAAATCAAATGTAAAATTTTTAGAACTTTTAATCTGCCACTAATTCCACGCTGATAAAGAGACGAGATAATTTATATATTTTTAGTGCTCCCACAAAAAATTTATCTGCAACAATTATTTATAATCAGAATTTCTGAAATTAAATTCAAGTACTGCTTCTTTGCCGTAAATTTAGCTAGTGCATTTAACCAATTTGAAAGAAAGAGATTAAGAAGAGATTAGTAAAATATCAAATAAAGTTTAACAAATTTGACAACTAACTAAAAAAATTTATAAAGTATCCGTACTTCTTTTAAATAAGCCTAAGCAATGGTAAGGAATGCATTACACAGCAGCCATTATTTTCGTAACCATACATCTTTCTGGGGAACATTTCATAGGGTGCAGCAGATAAGAGATTGAATCAGATCAGACCGAGCAGCCCAAGAAAAGCAGCCAGCAAAAAACATTGTCAATCCATCCATTGCTTCTTTCTATCATTTGCACAATCAGAATACAGAACAATGCCAATCAATCAAATATATCAATAAATCGCCTTTAAATTCTCTACAATTTTAATGTAAAAATGAAATTCTCATTCATTTCAAAGAAATTATTTAGCTTGAACATTTCTCAATTAGAATACTTCCATATTCAAATATTATTCCCACAACATTTACAGTACATATCAGTTTCACAAATTAATTTAAATAGTGTTAAGAAAACTGAAATATGAGATGAATCTCACTAAATCTATAGCAATTGTATTTTATCTTTCTACTACTATTATAATTTGCTTATATTATGTTAATCTTGATAGTGACTATTAATAAAAGTAGTAAAAATGTTCCATAACGGAGCAGAACAGATGAACTTCCATGCACAGTGCAACATCTCATACATTACATTAGATTATGTTGGCTAAAAACAACTTGTATCGAAAAGCCGAAATTAGTATAACTTGACCTAGCCTAGCATATTTAATGCTGACATATCTTTTCTACCTATTTTTGGAAGCGATTACTGAGTTGAAGGTCACCCTCGGTTCACTTTTTAAAGATTCTTTGGTGGTAACTTTAAGGAAAATGGATACCATGGAGCCAAGATCTCTCTAGCTTTCTCCCGTCCAACTTATTTCTTTCATATTGCTAGGACAATGCTTAATTTTAATTTTAAACAAAGAAACTGAAAATGAATTATTCCACTTTTCCTTTTCTATTACTAATTCTCTCTGTTGAACGGATAAGAATATCCAAGACACAAAGTTTGGTGATGAAGTGTGAACCAATTTTACATTTAATAAGTTTAATACATTTCAATGGAAGAGACAAATCAAAGCGCTGTACAACAAATTATAATAAAAATGAGGGACTTAGCTGCACTACACAACCATATATGAACCCAAATGTCAAATGGAGAACATTATACAAGCGATTAAAAACAGAATATTAACAAAGAAGTGGTATCATGCTTCAATCTTCAGCGAAATATTGCAGCAAATGTTAAATCAACAAACAAAATTAGGAATCAGAGCGCTTGGAAACATATTTTGATAATGCTAAAATGTCTGAAAATCACATTACAATGGTCTCGGAAATCTTAAGCATCATCAAATTCCACATTCAGTTTTACAGTTATAAAAGAAACTTCAGCTATAACTGGCAAGAATAAAATGGAAGTTTGAGAAATTGGAGTGGAAATAAAATTCCAACAATATTAATAATAATAGAGCAAATGGTAACAGTGACAGTTGTAATATAAGAGTGGTTACAGCATTAACTTCTGTGGGATTTTACTGACTTATACTTCTTTGATTCCTAGCAAATCTAACAGAATTCGAATTAGTCAGTATGCTAATGCCTTCACATTCCCATCTTCTTTTGAGATACACTTACCACTTTTATTTTGCTGTAACATTATAATTAACTGAAAAACATTCACTGACTATTAATAATAATAACAGCAGAGATAAAACCGATCACAAAAAGTTTAGACGAAAAAGTAAAAGCACGAAATGTTTGACCGCTTTTACAATAAAATTCGATTTTGTTTTTTGTTAAATGTTTGATTCAGATCCAAAAGAGAGCAAAATTTCTCCAATTTTATGGAAATAATTACGTTTCCACTTCAGGAATGAATTTAAGAATTCATGGAAATGAGCATTTTTTGCGAAGATCGCAGTAAACAATATTTGAGTAAAATATACAGAGCAAATAATTCTATAAATTCGTAAAACTGTAAAACGGAAGTTATAAATAAAAAGAATATAATGGCATGAAATGTTCTGACAAATGAAAGAGAATATAATTAAAAAGGATCACAGCAGGAATTAATGGATATACTCCACAATACTCACCCCTTTCAGATCACAAATCACCAAATAAAAATAAGAACACAATTTTTCATTTCTTTCTAGCTCTCTCCCAATATATTCATCGAAGTTCTAAGCCATAAGACCCACGAAAAGTTCGACAATTGCAGTCAGTTAAGAGCCTACGACTGCATACAATTTATAAAAATGACAGTGTATCTCCAAATGAATTTCAACAACAATAAATTAGTAATTAATAATAAAACAGTTTAAAAAAGTAAGAAAATAGCTGCAGTAATATGTAATAATAATAATATCGATTAAATTAGAAACTGAGCATTGAAATACGACTGACTATAATTCATTGATAATCCAGGACGACAAATTTCAAAGTATTAATAGGAAGTAGTTTTTAAAATAATTTAACTAATAGAGTGAAAAAAAAAGTTGGAAAATAATCTTCAGGAATCTCAAGAAGCCTCAAGGAGATTCTTTTCCCGACAAACGGTGTCAAAAATATCGAAAGAATGTAATAACATAAAACACTTGTTTCAGTAATAAATCAGAAAAGAAAAAAGCACTAACCTTTAGAATCAGAAATGTAGGAATCAGTAAAAATGGAGAAGAAATACTTTCCTACAGTGAAAACACAGACAACCATTGCCCAAAGCCATAGCTCGGAATACAAGCACATGAGAATACCAAAATCCTAGTGAAATGCCCATTTCCGACCAAAAATAATCTAAGTAATGAAACGTAGAAAAAAAAAAAAAAATAAAATGAAGTAATGGAGTGTCCTTCAAAATGATCCTGTATGACCACGTAGTGCACTTCCAATAATAAATACCCTTAGTACGAAAAAAAACTTCAGAAATGAAGATTTTTCTCCAAGAATGTGAAAAGCAATTCCAACCAAATACGTCACAAAAGATAAAAGTCAGGGTTTGATCCTAGAAACTTTCCAAGAAATATCAGTATTTATTTAACTACGATATGAAATTCCATATCTTATAAAATCAAATAAAAGCTCTAGGAAATCTAAAAGTGAAGTTGAATATTACACATTGGATTAACATCCTATGAAAGTTAATTTTTATGATGTTTTTAATCACAGTAGCTCAACCAAACCATATCCACTCGTTTACCAAACTCGTAAATTATCCACTATACTTATCTCTCCATTTTGGAAAAGAAGTGTTTGAGCTGGTGGAGACCAACGTGAGATTTCCCAAACAGATGTAGACTGAAATACCATTGATCTCGGAATATTTGAAATTTACATCTCCCCAAGAACAATAAATAAAAGGTATTAAAAAAATAAAAGATATTTTAACTCACTTCTCCCCACGTTTGATATTTATTAATCAGTTCTCGTAACGACTGTACAAGATCGCGGTTCGCAAATTCCACCATGTTTGAACTATGTTATAGAAAAAGACATTTTTAATTGAAAATTTACAAAAAGGAAATACTACTTTTCTTCTTTGAAAGGATTCAGAACAAGGAAAAGAAAAATGTACTTTTTTGGATCAAGAAGCTCGCAGTCCTTAATTCTTTGACAAATGACCCTGTTTAAATGTTCATCGAATAATGGCACGCCAAAAACACAGTCAAGCAATGTGTAATCAGCATATGTTTCATCGTCTCGCAAATGAACTCGTAGACTCGCAATTTTCCTACGAAATTCATAAATTTTTGATACTAGTCTCTTGGTGTCAGTCTTTCATACCTGATGCAATATGGACATTTCGGTATTACAATTATGTCCTCTACAGAACATTAGCAATTATACAATTACAACAGTAGAATATGAGAAAAAGGAAAAAAAAAAAAGACTTATTTCAACTTTTACAAATGCTTGGAAATTGATAACAAAACGAATAAAATACCCAGAAACGAGCACTAGTAACAATAATTTTCTACAAAAATCAAAGTAAGACCTTGGATCTTTGCTGACCGTTGTAGTACCACCTTTCTTATTCTTCGACTGTACTTCCCACTCAATAGTTTTCTTTTTGCACAGCAGTGTTAAATAACCACACAGCGAATTTAGCCCCAATTTTTCTCGAAGTTTCAGCACCGAAGGATGTAATGAAAAATGACCTGCAATAAAAAAACAAGAAATTTAAAAGGAAGGACCGGAAAAGAACTAATAACTAAAATGAAGACTGAACATAAAGCAAATAAGTGATAAAAAGATGATATTGTCGAGATATATTAGATAACTTGTTAGCTTTATTTGGAAAATTTTTTCAGTATTCTGATAGTATTGATGAGAAAATTACCATCTGTTAAACTGGAATCAATAAATGGGAATGGGACACTTACAATCTCTGAGTCATCAATTACAGCACTGTATTCCTGAAATAATACTTTCATACAATTTTAAATTAGGACAATTTAAATATTATTAAAACTTCAAACCACAAAAATTACTTAACATCCACATATGTTATATCATAGAAAAAAGAGAAATAAAAGCAAACAGTCCTCTTTGAATACAAAGTGAACAATGAGGAATTTTGATATTTCAAAATTATCAGTTTCTCATCCTCATTTCTCATCCTACCTACAAAATCTCGAAAGAATGGACGCACCAGATAAAATAAAGTAAGCTTAAAGTTGACTAAACTTCCAATGACTCCAACATTTTTGACCTTTTTAAATGAAAATAATGTTAATAAAGTATACTTGCACAAACACTGCATGCGTTTGAAGCATGTCATTCAATTGAATTAAACAGTTATCTGCTGGAATAATAACAGGTTCATGTGAAGCAGTAGTGATCAGTAAATGTTTGCACTGTCGCAGAGCACAAGGAATAACTGGGACACGTGAGCCTTTGGGGATATATAGCGAAACTGGTCCATCACCCAAAGTATAATACAAAAACAACCGAAACCATGATGAAACCACCTGTAACTACGACTCTTATGAGACAGTTTCTAGTAGTGCTAAAAGCATAGGAAAATTTTCAAAATTTCCTCTACTGATAAATGCTCTTTCAATTAATTCAGATCTGAATTTTGATAAGAATCAAAATCAACATACTTCTGGAATAACGGTCCCAAAATGAGGAATAGATGGCACTGATAATGGACATGCTTCCCCGTTTAACGGAGCCATTGAAACCAAACATCTTAATAGTTTTTAAATGTATGTTAAAAAAAAAAAAATTGAGGAAAGCCGGTTTATTCAACGATGAATCATTTCTCCAAAATTATTGATTAAATGAACTGGAAAACAGTTACTCCCCAAATTACATATATTTGTTCTGAATAAATGATTCTAACCTGTATGTTTTGTTGATGAGACGTAGACGTGTGGCATGATCCAACGATAACAAACTTTCACCTCTAATTAAATCCAATTCAGAAGTACTTCGAAGTGCAAGAATTGTTAATAACAATGTTTGAGCATGTTCGGAATATCTTTGTGCTTCACCTTCCACAAACAATTTCACCTGAATCAGCAACTTCACTAACAAAATTCGTCCATCATATTTTCAATGAACATATCTGCTGCTACAACCATGAGAAATGAATAAGATAATATTTCTAAGATAATAGACAAATTCAAACTAATAAAGATAACAACTCACATTCTGCAGTTCTTCCACGAAACTATCCAGTGACTCGTCGCTCAATTTTCCCACTTCAAATAAGGTTACCGCATGATTTTTTAGACTCTGAAAAAAGAAAGAAACAAAAATTTCACGGAAAGAAAAACAGCTAATAAGGCTTAAACATCACTGCAACGTTCGAATTTTCTGAAAAGCTCATAAGTATATTTCTTCATTAGAATGATTTTCACTAAACTAGCCGTTTATATTACAATTTCTTTATTTAAAAGGGAAAAAGCTAGCTTACGATTGATAAGTTCCCCATCATAAGGAAAGCAGTCAACGATGAATCGAAGAGAAATGCAATTCGTTTAATAGCTTCGTTCCCGCCACAAGGAGTGGGAGTTGTTAACGATAACGACTGAAAATATAAAATCAAAATTAAAGTGAACAGAATAACGAACTTTTAAATTTAATTTACATCCTGCATCACTGCAAAATATAGTACCGTGAACGACGCTACAAGCACATCATGATTCACCGCTAATCCATCTGTAGTGGATTCATTTTCGTCATCTTCATCTGCACCACCCGGAGAAACCAATGCAGTAGAAAAATCTGACAGATCCTCTGTGATTGCTGCAGTCGAATCATCGTCTATCCTATTAAAAGTCAGAACTTAACAGAACATAATGCAGAGAAAGTAAAAAATAAGATGTTCGTGTCTTCCAAAAGCGCGACTTGACTGACTGATGTGTTTCTAACATGGCAGCAACAAATATATGAAACTCACACGGAAATAAATATTTAAAATAAATATATAATAATGAAACAATGAATGGTAAAAAAAGTTAACATATTAACACATAAAACAACAGCAAATTAATGCAAAATAGAATAGAAGTTAATAAAAAAATAAGTGCATTATTCTACTAAAGAAAAGCGCTAACAAGTGGGAATCAACGAATGTAGTCATAGAGATATGCATGTAATTTCGCAACCAAATCACAGTAAACAAATAAATAATGGAAAGAACTTTATGACTGAGAATGAGGCCGAATTTATTAGGTGAAATACTGTCGATAACTGCTTGCAAATCATGTGCAGCACTCATTAAAAATGCTTAATAGTGCTAAATGAGTAGGCATACGATAATTAGAACAAAAGGTCATGAAAAGTTCTTATAACCTCTTATCAATGATAATTTAAACTATTTACAAAATTATATACTTACTCTGGAATGATCATATGACTTGCCCATGTTACATGCAACGCAAGATTTTCTAGTCCAGTGATACGCTTCTTCGCGAAGCCAAGTCGGCAAAAGACAGAGACAGCGTTTTTTACTAATTGTAAATCAATATTTAGAGTTTCGGATAGCTAAAATTACTGAAAGCAATAGTAATTATACAAACTGATAAGAAATCTCACCAAAAAATTTTACTAAATTTTTGCAACTACTTTCTTATGCTACATTATTTGAATGTTTAAGGCTCAAGTAAAAAATATATATATATATATATATATATATAAATATATAAACCAAAATATATATTAAATATTAAAAACCAAAATATTCAAAGTATACCTCCCGTACAGTTGTTTGCTCGTCTATGGCTACAAATATTTGATACAGCAAATTTTCAAAATAATCGCCCAGAACTCGGTTCATAACAAAACCATCCAAAGTTGGCACTGCGAAAAAAACTGATTTAAGGTATGCGGCAACTGTTACAATACTTACGGTTAAACGTATAGTCTATACTATTATAGAATGAGGAGAAAGAGATTAGGCACTTCACCACCTGAATCTTGGATTTATAATCCGGAAAGTCGGCGAGACAATTTCCTAAATATTTAAAAATACCTGAAAATATTACAGGAAAAGAAAAGGAAATAGAAAAAACAAAGGAAAAGAAAAAAACCGTTCTTACCAACACTTCAAACCATTCGTACATCTAAAAAATCTGTGCATGAAAAGTTGGACAAGATTGCATGTGATTTTTTTTTTTTTGTTTTTTATGGCATAAGACCAACACAAAAAAAAAAATACAAAAGTAGTTATTACCATAAATGTAATCGTCGTCCTTAACTGGTACCTCCAAGTAAGCTAAACCACGATTATAAAGTTTTTGCACCAACTTTGCATCAAGAGTACCAACTAATTGAGCACCTTCATCGATAAGCATATCTAACAAATCTTTCTCATCTTTGTTTAGTAACTGCAATACTTCATCGTTTTCACTAAATTAAATTTCAAAAATTTCAAATAACTGTTATGAGATAAACAGCGTTATAAAAAGCAATCAGATGATCAATCAATTATTTTATAATTTAATAGAAAGACAAAAACTGACTAAGTAAGAGAGAGACAAAAAGAATTGAATTGTTGAACCACTGGAAGAATTTGCACATAAACTCTCCACACTCAATCTACATCATTAAATAAAAAATAAAACCTTAACATCACTTTCCAAGATACTGCCGGGTGCGACCAACCACCAAGGTTCAATGTTGATAGCAACAGGTTTTTCTGGTAATAGTTCACGCAGTGATTTACTCTTTCGAAATATTTTTCGGTTACAACGGTTCTGATTCATTAACTCAATGTACTGATTTCTGCCAATCCCCAATAATCTCATCGCATCGGCGGCCGTAAAATTCGGTAATGAATCATAACTCTTTTCGGCATTCATAAGATTCTAAATATTATCTTATTATCAAAACAATATTTCGAAAAAGTTTTCCAAATTAAAGCTAGGTATCTGAAATGAAGGTCGGTAGGCGCGAGAATTCGCAACACCACAATCAAATTACTACAATGTATGTTATTAACAATTAAAAATATTTAATTTATGGAAAATTAGAAAAAGAAGCATGAGGAAATACATTTGCATACATATGGAATTATTTTTTCAAAAGTTTTACCGCTATGACGTTGATGTAATAACTAAATGGCGTCATTCGAAGTTCGCGTACAACGATATTTGAAAGATGGTACGGATAAAGCATAAGATGAGTTTCACTGTATTTTAGAAGAATATCATAATAGGTTTCCTCATTTTTCTTCACATATTTCACTAAAATATTCATAGATAAATATAGGTTAATATGAAACCAAACAGAACCGTCGTTCCATCATAATAATCAAAAATAACTGAATTGCTGAGATTATTTTGGAATCAGACATAACATTACGGAAAAAAAATAACCTGAGAAAGTTAAGAGAATTGAATAACTACAAAGTCTGAAGCATAGAGTGACCTGTGAGATTCTGGATCTCAGAAGGAACCCTGACCAATCTCATAAGCAGAAAAAGGACACACCTATGTTACCTTTATACCTTAACTGATTTTTGATTGAATATTCGAGTACAAGCTTATCATATTCTCTCTGTGAGTTGCCCAAAACAATTCGAATTTCCTGAGGCAACTTCGACCAAACAATATTTTGCCTGATGTACTGGTCGACATCCTTATCCGTCATGCAGTCTACAAAATTTAGTACATATTCTATTTCCATTCTCATTATGATAACGAGAATTGTTCAAATTTAATCATACTGAAATTAATTTATCATTTTCCAAATTATTTTGGCTACATATGGAAACTGCAAAGCAAAATTCAATAATACCCTGTCCAATACAATAGCCTCAAGCAGCGAAGTTACAAAATATACAAAATTTTATTTCCAGTAATAACTTTATAGCAAAACTTATTCGCAATAGCTCATTGAATCACAACATAATGAATAAGTAGGTAGTTATTCATAAACTCAAAACAAATTCTTATTCTCTCCTCTAATGGCTGTTCATAGTGAAATAAAGAAAATGCTACAAAAAATTAACAGATATGGAACTGATAAAAGAAACACCAGTCGCCACCTAATTACCCTACACGATCATCGATTAAGCCATAATTTTGGAAAGCACCGGGAAACATCATGAGAAATAGCTTTAAATTCAACTGTTATACTTTATACAATACATAAGAGCAAAAGAGTATTTCAAGTACTCAATTTTTCAAAAGTAATAACCGGTTCAAAACTGTGCGTTCGACGACAGTGCACAACAAAACGATCTTTTCGCCAGAACTTAGCTCTACAAAACTCTTCGGGACATTCAAACGGTTTCACTTTCAAATGCTCTCTAAATATATGTGCATCCATATTTTTCTTATCTGCATATGTCGTCCCACACTTTTTACACGCGTATGGCTTTTCACCTATAAATCAATCGACTCTCACAAAAATAAACATTTTATCCATCTGCATAACTTCTGTGCATTTGTATAAGTGGGATTTATTGAAAATTGAAACGAAATTTTGTTCAATTAAATAGCTCTTGCAATCCAGTTACAAAATTGAAAAATTCTCTTTTACCATCGAAGAAAAATCACATTGTATTTCAAATGTAGTAGAAACCATTAAACGATTAGAAAAATAATAAAGAAACCTGTATGAGCTCGAATATGCCTGACAAGATTGCTCTGCACTTTAAAAGCCTGATTGCAATATTGACACTTGTAAGGAGTTTCCAAAGTATGCATGCATCTCACATGTTTTTCAACCGCACTTTTTTCCTTTGTTCGATGATCACAGAATGGGCATTTAAACGGTTTTTCCATCATTATCTGAAACTTAAGCAGTTCAGAAATTTGATCTCATGACATATGCCTCGAACAAAACCATGTCACGACTTCAGAAAGCAAAATTTGTGAATGAAAAATGAATGCAAATAATCTACCATGTTCAAACAAAGTGCATAATGACATTACCAAACAACAAAACTGTTTTAATCATTTTGATTCACCATAATTTGTAAGGAAGATAAAAAACATTCAAAAAAAAACCTCCTGATCACCGACCAGTAAGGGTACGGTGACATCTTTAGGTGCAATAATTTCAGGCAAACCATAACCAAAACTGTCCAGCAAATGACGTTTTTTGGAAGGCGGAATATATGATACCGTCACTGCAGAGACAGTTTCAAAATTATTATTCTGTACAGCACCGTAACTTGTTGATGCTTCTTCCACGTCTAAAATCAAGATTGCTTGCTACTGTTCGCTTTCGATAATAAAGATAAGCATTTAATTAGAAATTAAACTTAACCAAATGAATATGAATTCGCTCACAGAAATTTTCTCCAAATAAGCAAATTGACCAATAATAAATCATTAAATGTGCAGTTGTATGGTAATATACTTCATTACAGCTTAAGCAACAGATCCTGGCACATTTATTAACATATTTCACGATAGAAATAGGCTTACGCGAGAGCTTTATGTCTTTTTTCAGCTGCAACATCAATCGTTTATGTCCATATGTACCACCCTTACGACCACGACTGGGTCCAGCAACAAATTTTTCATAAATACACATGTAATCGCTTGTTGCCTTCGCAACCGCCATTCCGCTTTGCTTCATGTCATCTTCTGCCAAATGTATTTCATCTAAACAAATTTTCTATATCTACCCAACATCATTAAGATTAACTTATTTTTTATAATAATATTGAGTTAAAAATTTTTTTTTATAATTTTCATTACTGCCCTCAAACAGCCGTTTACTAACCTTGGTCTGAAATCCTAATACAAATTTTTTAAACCCTTTTTTTTTTTTTTAAATTTTTTTTTTTTTTTAAATAAGAAATTTTAAACCCAATATTATTATAAAATAGAATCCTCACTAAATACCGAGATTCGATCAGACAACCACACAATTACTTCGATTGATGGATTTTCTCAAAATTCTCTAAAATATCATAAGAAAACTATACACAAAAGTCATAAAACAAACACTTCTCCAAAAACTCATTAGGTATTTAGCGCTGTAAAGATTAGTATAATTCATTTATACCTTTGTCTATATAATTAGAAGCTTCTTCCATAAGATCTTCAGCATTAGTTTCATCATTACAATCATTATCATCACCGAAGTTTGAACCGTCTAAAGCAGAAATACCAGGTTCGCCATTTCCAATCAAATTTCTATTATCATCCAAAAGGCCATAAATTGTGTTTGTTAGCATAATTTCATCACCACTATCTAAAATCCGTTTTTCTTCGATATCTCGAGTACAGCAGAAATATTAAGATACGTCTAAGTGATTAAAATTAAATATTTAGAAGCAATTTGAAATTCCAAGTTAAACGATTAACAAATGTACAGTATGTTACCAGGACAGTATGAATGATCGATTTCGGAAGCAAGTAATTCTTCATCGATAGCATCAACTAATCTGGCCACACCTAAAGTAACAGCAGCTTGCCGTAATATCTTATGACGCCTTGATGTGGTGCGAATTGATCCACTATACAAAAAATCGACTATATTTCTCAAATCCATACTAAAATAAACAAAAATTATATTTTGAAAAGTGCAGTTGTAGAAAGAGATTCAAGTCATCTAATAAAAGTGAAATGCTAATAGCAATCACATTTTCAAAATTTCAGTATATATAAATATTGTCCATATTTAAAACAAAAAATAAGCCTGTATTGATAATAAGTTTGCCATACCTACTCACACCCGTAATTTGGGGATCAATATCAACGGTGACAATGGCACTTTTCTCAGTACATGCAAGTGCATTTTCGAAATGAGTACTGAATGCACAAAGCATCAAACGATGACATCGAAGAATCACTCTATTCTAAAAATTAAAAAAAAAAAAAAAACATCAATTTTCTAAAAAATTTGGGTGCCAGAATACTACCGATGAAAAGAATTTCACTCCACACTATATAAAATTATTCCAGTGATAATTCTTTTGTTTGCTCTCTTGTTTATTATTTCAACTGGAAAAAATGAGGAACACTACAGGACAGTATTCATAAAAAAAACATCGAGAAAAATTTTTAAGTCGTAAGATATGACATTAGTGTAAAAATGTTTACCTGGCTACTCACGAAACAATCGATGAATTTTCCTTGAGTTTTGAAACGATGGACTGCTTGCAACAATTCCTGTGCATGATCTGGATTTTCTAATTCTACATTCTCATAAATCTGAGCTTCTTTACTTTCTAGCATTCTAATTAGGGAGTCACAACCAAGCGCATTTGCAACAGAAAGTGTCCTACTTTGAGATCGATTGCTACAACGTCCAGTATACATATATTTTACTAGCAATCGAAGATCATCCATGTCCACACCTTAAATGTAAATTTACCAGTGATCATTAGCTAATAAATTGTGCTCAGGCTAAAGAGTTTTTGAGAGCTATTTTATAACATATTTTACAACATGTATGTCGCTTTGAAAAACAATTATTATAAAAGAACTATTATTCCAATAATTATTATAATACGGATAAAATACCTACCTGTAATTTTTGGATCAATGTTTAGGGTTATAACAGTAGAATCTTGAACACTAGATAGAGCTGCATCTAAATGTCTGCTATAAGCAGATAGAACAAGGCGATGAGCCGATGTCACATAATCGCCGTCGTTCTGAACAATGACATCCAGAAAACGATTTGTCTAGAAAAAGAATTGAAAACAATACAGTGGTGAAACATATATGAATATATATTAAAAACAACTTCTTCAACAAGACAATTAAAATGATCTAAAATGTTCCTAAAATTTGCGCACTTCATACTATCAAAGATTTCCTAACTAAAGTAGAATTGCACATCAGTAACAGCAATTTTAAAAAATTTTTAAAGGAAAGATAAAATTCCATAAAATTAAATTGGTGAAACAAACACTGTGCAAGTGCTGCATATAGAGGAATAGCGTATCACAGTGAGACTGTATTCGTAAAAATGACGTTTCTTCCAGGCCATCCACGAGCCCCAATCTTTCCATTATCCATTAATAGTGCTTGTCTCTTGCTTAAAACATAAAACTACACAGTTACAAATTCAAATCACTTTCATACATTTGCCTAGTTCTTACATCATCGTACTCATACTCAGTGATTAACAGCGACGTTTATTGCTGTCATATGTTAAACATGGTATGAGGAGTGATGCCTCAATACGCATAACAAATTACTATATGAACATCTCACATCTCGGGATTTGTCTTTTGATTTCTTAAGACAGAAAAACAATGAATGAGACCGAATTACATACAATAATTATCATAAACAGTGTTAGAAAATATACCGGAGAACAGATATATGCAAAAGTATATGCAAAATTCAGTTGTAGCTGAAACACATCGAAATTGAATTACCATTACGTGTATGCACTTAACAGTTTAATTTCGATATGTTGTAACAAACAGCAAACAATCTGATGTTTGTCTACCCAAGGAAAACATGCCCACTTGATTAGAAGTTATGAAGCTTTTAGCTGCTGTAATTACAAATTCAGGATTCAAATTAGATTCCATTCTTCAAAAAATATCGTGATATGGATGTATGATTAAGAATTTTAAAGAATTTTTGTATGCTGATGCAAGTAATTCTTCCATCGTTCACCTCTTCAATCTCTAACAAACTTACGAAAGAAACGGTGGATCTAGCCATTGTCATTTCTTTTCACCCCAAAACTTTTTACTTTCCACAATCACAATACATTCAGCCGTGCTACAACACATAAAACATATACAGAATTAGCATAACTTCGTTTATTTTATTCCGACCACTTTACTTAATGAAAAATTGTGACTAATAAACATTAATACAACAACATGCGGAACACATATCTATTAATGAAAGAAGTATTGCAATTAGACTAGAGATATTTCTTCAGCATATTCTCAAACATTAATGTCATAACACTCACCACAAACTGACAAACTGCATTAATAAAATGTCACAAGAATTCACAATAAAAAGTTACGCCGTATTATGAAAATAGTAAGGCAACGGAAAAATATGTGAAAATGAATAATTACTTTGGATAAGATACTGCGAGCAGCACTCACTGACTGAAGTGGCAACATTGGGAGATATAAGACAGTAAAGACCCGAATAAATTCTACACAACATTTAGCTATCCTATAGCTGTTAATTGCTACTGTCTAAATACTGTTTAAAAAAAATACTTAAACATCAGAACAAATCAACAGTCGACATCAATGATTAACCAAAAGAAGATGGAAAAAACTCAAAAATGATGCACACGTTATTAAGCAGCATTATTCTGAGATCACTAAAAACTACCTGGAACAATAATTAAATTTGTGCTAAGAGAGAAAACTTGGTTGTTGCGCTGCGGAATGCAGTGAACTGAGAACAAGCGTCGGATCTGAGAATCCCTGTGATGACGACTTTTCAGCACTTGGACTCGATCTAGATGAGCTGTTGAACTGGTCAATTACCCATTCCAGTCCTTTCCGACCCTTAAAAGATCAGTTATTACTTGATTTGATTTTCTTCATTATTTTTAAAGATCATCATTTTAGAGTTAATATATGAAGTTTTCAAAATATTGAAGCATTCACCAAATTAAATCAAAAATTGTCTAAGCGACACCGCTGATAACATCGTCAAAATATTTTTTTGTCATTATTTTTTCGTATTCATTCTGTGAACTATTACCGACAAAGTTGATTCATTGCAAGGATTTCGGTATGGGTCAGTTTTGTATTCAGACTAGAAAAATAAGAAGCAAGAATGAAAGATACCAACAAATAAAACACGTGAAAACAAGTTTAGATACATAAGAATTCCAGACATTTATTCTTCCTTGCTTACAAGCTTCCTACCTACAAACAGCAGATCAATAATTGGATAACTTCAATAAAAAACTCTTCCTGTATGATCAAAAAGATGAAGAGCTTTAAAGTTGAAAGCACTCAGAGTTTAGGTATTATCCACTGAAAAAGGTTTGCAATTCATGGCAGCTATTAAATATATTTTGCATTGCCAAAAAAAGAAAGAAAAATGCATGAACTTTATAGCAAAGTGAATTACCTTTTCGGCATTCGTTTCATATATGTTTAAGAACATTTTTTCGCAGTAATCTGCGAATGCTGGCAAATCAACATTTACAGCAGCTTCTTGTTGTAATATCGTCCTATAATCATCTTAAGACTCAAATTTACTATTCATGTCGGTTACTGCTGACTAATCCTGAATCAGAAAACGAAAGAAAATGAATACTGGACAACAAAAAAGGAAAAATACCTGTCTTGATTGTAAGGATCTGGTTTATATAATAATCGTTCATCAACACGTAAAAAGCGTCCTGCATTCATCTGGGATTTTCTTTTGATTATTGAAATATATAACTTTAATATAATTTACAGTTAGAAAATGACTAGCACAATACGCGAGAGCCAATACTTGAAATTCCTTACAACCTTTCAAAATTTAAACTAAGGAAATAAAATACAAAGAAAAATGAATTTCGAACATGTTAACTGAATTCGTTATGGGAGATTGATTAGTAAAAATTGACTTGAAATCTGGACAAGCAACTTACATTCCTTGTAATTAAAGTCATCTCCTTCTTCGCCGGATTAATTTCGGTCACTTCATAAGAATATTGAGTTCCAGAAAAACCCGTCAACTACAGAGGTAAAACAATAAATTAGTAAACATGAAACTACTGACTAATCCTGAATGTAATGCAAAAATGATGAAGAATAATAGGTTGACGAATGAAGAGAAAATTAAAATTTATCTAATTCCTTATTCAACCAGCAGATCGATGAATCAAAATTAAAGGCAGAAATTTACAGGTTGAACAATTTAATAGAGGAAGGTGAAAATTAGTTAAACAAACCCTTACCTTTGTTACCCAAGCAGGTATCGGAAAATGGCTTTGGATAATACGTTCAGATTGTAATGAACCATCAACAAGTAAATGTTGTCTAAGAACATCGATCCCACTAACAGCACAGTTCATTGGATTCGGGTATTTGCGCCATGCTGCATGTGCCACAGTGTCCCAAGGATGACTATCAGAAAACATTTCCAATAACTTATGACACAAATTAACTAAAGTACTTACATAATCGTAGCATGAATGGATCAAACTACACTAATATGAGTCATTAAAACAAAAGTAAGTAAAATGGAACTACTGAAACTCACTCGAAAACGTGTTCAGAAGTCCAAAACTTCATATGTTATCACTGCTAAAAATGACAGATTCCCAACTGGGAAAAATCCAAATCTGGAATGAAGACATCAATAAATCTAACATCTAAGAATAAAGTGATCAATGACCACACAAACAATAATCAGTAATTCAGCTTTATGTAATCTACTCAAAATTCAGAAACTCTAATAATATTATGGTTTGGACACGTGATAGTAATTTCTGTCCTATTTAACTACGTGCTTCTATAAAATTTAATGAGAATTCTAACAACTACCAAACATCACAACCAGCTTAAAACTGGCATGCCTGTTGTTAGATCTGTCATCTTAGTGTCAACTAGAGTAGGGGCTTACGCGACTGGACGAACCACAAAATTCGAGAAACATGACACGCACATGTCTAAATTCACATTTTCAGGGCAGACAATATCTATTACTTGTTGTAAGAAGGTTGATCATGAGGTTGCACGTGAACTTCAGTGGTACTCCGTGGAGAAAGTAAGTGACAAACGACACGCAAGTGTGCTGTGCAAAAATGAAAGAAGCTTCAGTGACTGTAACTGTAGAGAAGATCGGATAGACATTGTTTCCATCAGGAATGTACGCTGTTAACGCTTTGTTTAGTGTCTATTTTTATATGGCTGACAATCTTAAAGAAATCCTTTTTGCTAGTAGTTGACATGATGCTGCTTCTTATTGGATTTCTCTATTGTAATGAATAGTAGATGTTAGGGACAATCTCATCATTGCTTTTTTATCTTCATAAGTTATAACAATACTGATCAAATGTTAATGAAAAATGTTTCAGATGCTCAGTAATCTCGTCACTTTTGAAATACGATATTAAGGCACTAAGGTATAGTGTGGTTTCCTTCTACTCGTGGGATCAACAATATAGAGGAATTGAAGGGTACGAGATTCAGCAAGGGATATTTTCGTTAGTGGTAGTGTGTTACGCTTGCGGAATGATATAATCCAGTTAAAAAGAAATTACTTCTCTAATGCTCTGTGGCTTTTCAGGCTAACGTTGCTATTTATACCACTAGCAAGAATTGTTATGGCACCTACAAGGAAAGACCGAAGTGGGAGAACTCTGAGACATCATTTTTCTTAGGCCTATTGGCTTTCTATTTAATTTATATCTTTCAAGACTGAAACAAGTTACATCTTGAATTCTAATATCAAAACTTCCTCGAAACATCCTAAGCAACATGATGTTTCATGGTACTGATCTGCTCCCAAGGCTAAAAATATGAGTATAAGTTAAGTCCCGAATGTTCCTGCTCATTCTTCTGCACTTTTATCATTGTTTATATCATTGGTAAAATGTTCTCATTTCTGCAACTGTTCTATCTTTTGATAATTTCTGTCATCCTTTTAATTAATTCAAAATTTCTCATTCTTTTCAATCCAAATAACATCTCATCAATGCTACTTTTCCATTTCATGATATTTACCCCGGGACTATACTGTTTATCCCATTGCACATTCAGAGATTCTATTTTAGCTGAAGCTTCATAAAATTATCGATGAACTTAACAGTAATCACATGCTATAAATATTGATAAGCGGAGTATAACATTACTGCATATTGCAATTGAAGGCCATAATGAAAAATCATTAAATCATTTTTCATTGGTCACCATTTATTAGTAATTTCTTTATACTGATTATCAATAATTACTTTCCTAATACTAGTAACTACTAATTATTACTAATAAACAAAAGATGAAATATTCGTAACATGCTGATAAATATTCGATAAGTGAGGTACAACATTACTGCAACTGGTGGTATACCTAAGCAACCGAGTGTTGAAGAACCTGCGGCGATACCGATCTACACATCTGCAATTTTTGATTTTATTTAGATTATGAAACCATTACTGTTTTTTCATTTTATGTTCACTGTTCGAAAAAGTGGAAATGTTTTTACGAAAATTATGGCGTAACGTGTAATTTAATTTAGGAAGTTACGATTTTAAGTAATACAAGAAAAGGATTCAAAACTTTTGGTTTCAAAAATGATTCTTCAACATGGATGTATTCCACCCTTTCCGGAAGTGTTTTATTAAGAATGAGGGACTTAGTGGAATCACTCTTTGTTGCTGCTAAGTGACAATCTTTTGGCTTGAAGAGTTTGAAATGTTGATCTAAAGAAATGAAAAAATCTAAATCGGACGATCAAACAAAGCTTCAAGCTTTCCGCTGAGCTTGTAAATAACTTTTTCTAACAAATTCGCTTTTAATATCATTAAAAGAAATTTGCCTTATTCAGTTGTTGTAGACTTCGAACGCTTCTTCTTGAAACCGCTTTTTCCACTTGTGCAATCGTGCAATTATCATATGAAGGGCAACCAGGTAGTAGTAACTGATGTGCTATGGTTCCATTTTTGTAGAAAAACTATAAAATGTTGGTAACTTTGATAGTGAAAGAGAATTCCCATCATCTCATTTGAGAAAAGTAAACAATAAACAAATGAGCTAATGATGCTATGGTGGTTATCAGCCTCTAACATAGGTACTTGACGTTTTGGAAATTCAAAAAAAAACTTAATATATCATCGCATTTTGGTATTGTGAAAGTAATAAAAGACTGTTCTTATTTTACTTCTGTTTGCTATTTTATTTCTTATTTTTATTTATAATATCATTCCTTTACAAACCATAATTGTATGATTGTTTAATGTCTTGTATATCTCCATTATAGCGCATGAAGCATACGGAACAAGCAGGTTATTACCAATGCCCAGAGCATACATCAAGGCTAACAACGTGCCGTCATGCTAAAACAGAAGCATTTGTCGTTTAGAATTTTATTTTAACAAACAAGAGTCTGTTGAATGATGATTAATTGATTACCTATTGCTGATCATTTATTCGATTTCGATTAATTTTCTTGTGAAATAACTGAGCGAAAAGAAAGATATCTGATGACTGAAAGAAATTAGTAGTGAATTTTAATGACAGTGATCAGATTAAAGGAGTAGAATAAAAACAAACATACGGCAGAATGAAGTTTGATTTTATGTGGAATAACCGATAATCCTAATGACACATTTCTGGCTCGATCAATCCAATCTTTCATCAATAGTCCGCCACGTAGTCGAGCTTTTTCTGCAGAATTAAATTGGGAGATACGACGAATTCTCTTCAAACTGCTTATTATACTTATTGTTGTCTCATTATTAAACTGAGGCCAGACATTGTACACCCACGATGGTTGTGTCATATTATGATCAATCTAAAAGTAAGTTTTCATAAATGTCAAACTTCCTTAATATTAGCATAATATTAGCTAATGCACACATTACATGTATCAACTAATTGTAATAGTCTAGAAATTATTCGCTTATGCAATTATTTCACTCAACTTCTCAACATTTAATAAATATTTCTTCAAAGATTTTATTGATACTTTATTTTCATGAAGAACAGACCTCTCTTTGAATATTATATAAGGAAGCAGCCTTTTTGAAATTCATCTTCTTATATCCAGTAACGTTAGCAAGGAAATCGAAGAAGCTAGCATATTGCTTACTTATATTTTTAAATAATACTTCATTCTCCTTTTCACTCTTCACATTGTACATTAGACAATTGAAACTAGTCGGTTTCAACATCTACAATCAAAATACTATTTAAATGAACAGTTGTAGAAACATTTTTTTGAATCTAAAGAAAGACGACGGTTCATTTGTCTAGGAACTGCATAAATAATATAAAACGCTCAAAAATAATGTAAAGTCTACAGCATCTGTTGTTGCCACTTGAAGTGGTAGCGGTTGCCATTGTTCATTTTGTAGCCATTCTTCTTGGCCAATCGCTGGAAAAAAGCCACGAAGCATAGCTAATCCACTAACTATTGCTCGATCCGATTTCGACGATACCAAATCAACCTGAAAAAATAAATAATTGTTCTGAGTGAAGAATAAAATTTTGTTTATTTTGTTGTGTAAAACCAACTATTCCTATCTTTTTTATAAGTACCACATTAGCATCAATTCATCGATTCATCAAAAGGAAAAATCATTTAGCTTTTTAACCCAACGAGCAGATGTCAATGTCCACATCATTTTAATTCCAAAAAAAGGAGAAAAATTTTTTTTTGATAACATTTTACATTTTGATAATTTTTCTCCAAAAAAGGAGAAAATTTTATTATTGATATCTATTATATCATTCATAGGGTATGAATAATAAAATTTTAAAAACTAATACTTTCCTCTAAATTTTGGGGAAAAAAGTGCAATATTCTAAAATCATGACTTATCATGACACTTGAAACTTGAAAACATGGCTATTCACACCTTATGATTATTTATACTTTATCTTAAAAATTGAAAGTGAAAAGACTTACATCTTCTGCATTGAAGTCTCTAATGAATGAAGTGTATCTCTGTCGAAAAAATTGCCCAAGTTCATACATCTGCATTATGCCAATCTCAAATACACTATTTTGGTTTATCCAGTGATCTTGTCTTTCTTCAAAATATGAAACTGGCGGAAAGAGTATATTTTAATGAGAAATCAGAAGGCTAAAAGATCCTCCTTAGTTCTCAGTAAATGAGATTACATGTGTTTCAAAAAAAAAAATTGACGGTAATGAAATTTGATAAAATTTCTGAGAGATTCTAACATTTGTTACTTGTCCCCATCCTCTTGGCCATGCTGTTTCATTGTATTTATCATTAGGGTAGGGTAACTGCTTTGGTGCTCTGTCACCATGTCTCCAAATCGCTTGCACATAGATAAGCTCTTTGTCGGATTCTCCTTGCGCACTTACAATTCCAATTAGAGTGGTGGCGTATTTCCAAAGCAAAATTACTCCATACACTTTCCACATATATCAGTCTCCTTTCTATCATTACAGAACAAAAAAAGGAAACGAATGAATGTGATTCATGGAATGAACAGCAATCAATCAGTAAACAGCGATAAACGCAAAAAGTTTTCAAAAGAGAGAAGTGTATGTATGTATGTATGTATGTATGTATGTATGTATGTATGTATGTATGTGTGTGTGTGTGTGTGTGTGTGTGTGTGTGTGTGTGTGTGTGTGTGTGTGTGTGTGTGTGAGTGTGTGTGTGTGTGTGTGTGTGTGTGTGTGTGTGTGTGTGTGTGTGTGTGTGTGTGTGTGTGTGTGTGTGTGTGTGTGTGTGAGTGTGTGTGTGTGTGTGTGTGTGTGTGTGTGTGTGTGTGTGTGTGTGTGTGTGTGTGTGTGTGTGTGTGTGTGTGTGTGTGTGTATGTGTGTGTGTGTGTGCTTATCTTTTGCATTGATATTAGCACTCGCTCAGAACTGTTATTCACCACTGCATTAATTTCTTTACTGATTTTAAGAATTAGAAATACAAGTGAATTCATAAGAGTAATTGTTGTTAATCTAACTGATAACATATTCTGATCCGTAAAATTTAAAAAAGTGGAGATGGAAAAGAGGAATATAAAAAAAAGATGGAAAGAAAAAATGTCAGAAGAGGCAAACAGGATCGATGTGATGTATTGCACTGCATGAGAATGAATTGGCATTACAAATCGTCGATTAAATAGACTTCAATTTAAACTGTATTATCCTTACACGCTATATTTACACGGCCTATATTCATCCACAGTTGCCCGAAAAGAATTACTTGGTCTTTAAGCTCTCTTTCATTTGGCTTTAAACAGCAAATGCAGGTAATATGTCGCGGAGTTTTAATTTTTACTATTTACTTCTACATTAATCGGAAATTAGCATCATCAGTTTTGTGTTATCAATGAAAAATTGTTGTGTAAGTAAATATTGAATAACAATGATAAAGTTAAAAAAGTCCGTCCATGAAATCTCGATTTGTTTTTCGGGTGTTTAAAGGAGTTCCATTAAAAAGATTTGCTTTATCTTTTTAATATTAATCTGCTCAATGAAGCAATGAAAAATAAACGCCACAAATTGGGTTTTGCTGATTCCATAACAAGGCAAATGTTTGCTATTAACAGTGTTAGTTGTTGGAAAAAGAGCCGAAAGTGAAGAGAAAATATATAAAATGCAATTAAGAAATATAAATACCAAAAAAGTATTTACATATCACTGAATCTTCTATAATATATAGACAAAATGTCTCCTCTCATGTAATAATAAAGATGATTGGTCAGCATCATTTCAAAATTATTTATTCATTATGATGAAATTTTTTGTTTGTAGCGAAACCTCTGCTGAAGGATCAGTGCTCTCCAGTTTTCACTTTTCTTTCTCTTTGCTACTTAAATACCACAATGTAAACAATTTCACTCCTGAAATCATTATGAACTAACAGAATTGATAACTTATCTTGTCAAACCGACAATTAAATGATAAATATAGGGATCGTTAAACAAATGACAATTTAACTGTCAGTTTTGGAAATTTATTATAGTGTTGACAGTGGCGAGAGAACACGAGAATTCTTGTTACAAAAATGCCAATTTAATGTCAATATAATGTAGAAAAAATATTATTTTTACTGTCAACTTTGATCATTTAACAATTAACTTTCAAAGTTTTATTTCATTTTCAGCATTTGCAAGTAGTGCTGTATAAAACTCATTAAAGAAAAACAATGAATGCAAAATAAAATGTGTAAGATAGGAAGGAATTTTTACAACAAAATTAATTAATTTTAAACATTTGTGATTCGGAAATTTTATTATTAGTGATGGTTATCAACGAGCTCAAATTGTTTTATGATTTTCGTTTCTTTACCATCAGACTTCTAGTCTGTCAGTAACAAAGACAAGAAAGAAAAATAAGTAAATAGTTTTAATCGTATCTACAACTTATCATTCAGTTATGAATAAGATTTATGAATACATATCTAAGAAGACTAAAGTAAATCGATGAAGTAATGAAACAGTTAATGGTATGTGAATGAAAGAAGAATTGTTACGTTGGTGAGACATACTGCCAATCATAGAAACTCAGTAATCCCAGATTAATATGTCTTAAAGTTGATTAATTTTCAATACAGTTCTACGCTATCATAAATACTCATTAATTAATTATCACCATGGTATTTCTGTCATTCACATAGCATTAATCACAGGATTTTCACTTATTTCTATTTTAGGAAACATCTAATGAAGGTGATACATTCTCTCCATTTCCACTGCTCAATTTCAAAAGAATTTTCATGCTTACTTTGCTGTCAAATTTCCACTCCAGCACCTCATTTTACGCAATCATCCATTAAACGCGAATGACTTACGAGCCGAATAATCCTCGCTTGGTTTTATGAGAAAAATGCAATTGTTAGAGATGGAAGAGAGAGGGAAAGTAAACCGGTTTCTTTTTTTCGGAATATCTCATTTGCAATGACAGATAGTGCGTATAACAAATAATACGTTAGAGCGATTGCCGATCGTTCACCTCCATTTTCATGATATGATATGGCCTTGTTACTCTTCAGCGATCGATTGGTCAGAAGCTACGAAAATCCAATTTCACTCCTTTTTACCTAATTTAGGTCGCTGTTTCCTTATTCAGAATTGGATAAATTGCTCTCAGTTTATAACAAGTCGTATGCAACCAGGCGCTAGTATTCATATCTAGTCATCAGAATGAATTAAACGAGTATGCTTTACAGAATATGTGTCACATTACTTTAACCTTTGCATCATTGTTTTTGTTCACTTGCTTAGATGCAAATTCGGTTGAAGCAATAAACGATCTGCAGGAAATTATTACAAAGGTATTCGAAAGATAATACTAATTTTCAAGTTACACAGTTATTTCCCAAAAATTGCTTAGTTTACATAATATTATTATTGAAACACAAAGTTGGTTTATATGGAATTGTAGTTTTTCCTTTGCATATTTCATTTCCTTAAATTATCAGGAAGGAGTTATTTAGAGGGTCATAAGATAATTTGATTTTCAAAAGCAAATAAATTGATCAGGAATCTATATCGAATTGTCAACTGTATTTTTTTCTTTTTGTTCTTAATACCATAGCTTAGCTCCTAAAAATCTTTTGATACAGTATATTTTAATGAATAAGTTCATAAATTCAGGATGATGATGTTCACAAATATTTGCATTTTTTGTGGTGTCCACCGAAACTTCTCGGGACAATGTGTCCAGGTAATGATTTTACTACTTTTCTACTCATAATCTAAAAATTTGCTTTTTCTTTAAAATAAAGAAGAAGAACTCAACATTTCACACTTTACTTGCATTAGTATAAGTATAGTAGAATTATGACCGCTTACTGATATATCCATGAGGATTCCTATATGTTTGTGTTTCAATAACAAAATACACAAATTACATTTAAGCAGATAGATTTTTTTGCTAATTCATAAACTATTATCGAATACAATATCAATTCTTCATCATATCAGAATTTGTTGTGGGAGATACTACAAATTCTTAGATAAAATATGTCTCATAAGTCTTCCAAGCAGTTCCAACTTCACTGTTGTTTAATGTCAAACTGTGCTATATTGTTTAACGTACGTAATTTTGATTATCGCTTAGTCAAAGTTTTGCATAAAAAACATGTAACTTTTTTTTTATTTTTTTGCAGAGAATTCATTAACTTATTACTATTATTGCTGCGGTGATAACAGAAATAGATGCTGCTATGCAACAAGAACATGGGTCATTTCAGTTTGCCTAGCGGTGCCGGTGCTCATTTTTACACTTATCCTAATCTACTTCATTAGAAAAATCGTTTGCCCTAAATCGAATCAGTATGTTGCTGGAGAAAGACAATTATAAGAATTGGGACAGCAAAGAGATACTTCTTTCTATAAGAAGAAGTAACTTAGAAACACTCATTTTTTTCTCGGATAAAGGATTTGATTTTTCCTGATAGAAAGCACATACTTATATATAGGATTTACTTATATATAGGATTCATTATTAATACTAAAAAAGAAACAAAAATTTTGAAACTAAATATAAGTTTAATTTTAGTGCAGTTTGTGTTAATTGCTACGGATCTCATCATGGTGCTTCTTTTTGCATTAACTTCTCAATAAATTATTCAACCATATTACTCCTACAACATGTTTGATTTAATTCACAACACCTAGTGCACGAATCTTCAGGGCTATTCAGATCTCATCAGTGAACTAGGTAGAACGAAATTTGAAAGTAATCGAATCCTTAAATATACTTACTTCCAGAACGATTTTCTTTTGTTATTTCAAATAAATGCCATAACGGTTTTCATTTAATATTCTTGTATATTGGTCGATTCTAGTACGAAAAACACAGGCGATTTTTATATAATTTACTGTAAAGTCAGCACTGTGACTTCGACAATGACACCAAATCTGCATTAGGATGAAGTTTGAAGTCAGTTGAAGTCATCGGTTCATTCCTATTTTAGTATTGCGAATTTCGACCTTCTCATCACTGCTACTCTTTCGGAATCTGTGGATAACTGGGTCCGACTTGTGGTATGTTTAATCGTCATGGTCGCTCGGGAATGAATGTACAGACATTGTGTTTTTCAGAAATTTTAATTTATTTGCGGTTAGACTATTAAAAATTTTTATAACTATATGTTGTAAAAAAATATAGAACTGTTAATATTTTTTTACAACAGAGTGGTATATTCGTATAAAATTTCAGTTCAGTGATAAGTATTTCATATATGAGCAATAATTTTCTGCAAAGAAATAGTAAAATCAGCCGGAAGATCTTGAAATCAAAAGAGATAACACTAAAAAGTAAAGCAAAATCACTTCAACAGTTAAGTTTCTTTTTCTCAACTCTTTTGAACAATTTCAAACTTCATCCCTCAGAAGATTATCAACTCTAATCTGAATGAAAAAAGGTCTTATGAAAACATTCAGTTTTTTAGTTCATGAATATAAATTACTTCAGAATTTGTAGTATTCAATTTCTGAATAATTAAAACTGAAAATTAAACAGCCCCATTGTTCAACTGTTCAAAATGAAAAGTTATAACGATATGAAAATTTTAATTAAGGAAATCTAATGAAACTGTGTTTCATATAGAGAAAAATGTATTAACAAGAATATGTTTGGGAAAAGCATTTGAGAAAAACATCCATTCTGTTAACGTACTAACAAGGATATGCAAAGAAAATTAGTAAATAAAATCAGTACGTGTTTGTACTTCTTGTTGCCGTTTTGGATCCAAGAACGATAAATCTGATTCCGTACAACCAGTAGAGCGTTGGCCACTGGAAGTTTCAGCTATTCGCGGTAACAATATGTTACCACCTAAATTTGCTTAAGCATATTAATTCGTAATACCCTATAACAACATATTTCCCTAAATGAGAATAGATGTGCAGAGAAGTGAAATGGATCATTTTGTTTGAAAGATATAAAACAAGCTGATCCAACTCCTTTTCTTTTGTTTGACGTTGCGTAGGATTGATTTATTCATAGTTATGAAATTACATCAAACCTGACTTCACCGAAGTACTTCCTTGAATTGGAGGTTCCAGTCGTTTCACTTCTAATATATCTTCTAATGACGAATTACCATTTGTCTTCAAGCATAAGTATATTTCATGGAAGTTTGTTTCTATCCTTTAAGTTAATCATAGCCTGCTTAATGTCATAGGCAAGTCTAAGTTAAAATACATATATCAATTTAATCTCTTCTGAATTTAATCTCTTTAGGATTTCATTCATAATCCAGCGTGATCTCTATGAGTTATAAGCTATATTACTAAGAAATTAAATTTTGTACGAAAAAATTGGATGCTACCTGAGTTGAGTCGTCGACCTTGCTGTTCTGCAATCGACTTATAGTCAGTGTATCACTGGGAGATATACCGCGTGAAGCAGGAGAATACAGTGGTCGTATCCGATGTTTTTTGACCGATGCTGGTGTAGCGGTCTGAGATGAGCTTCGCAGTGACCCGGGGTATATCTCTGCTTTAAAAACAGGCAAATGGGGCGGTGGGAGTGGAGTCCCTGTAAATTTCCCCATTATTATCATTATTTTATCCATCCATGGGAGTAATTACATTTATTTAAATCATTATTTCATTACTTTTCTCAACGCCATCTTTTCTAATAGTTTTTGAATTTGCATATCACAGTAAGAATAAAGCTGTTGTTGTTGTTGTTTTTTTTCCCCATAAGAATATGTCTATTGTAAGCTAAAAGTTTTATAATTTAGTTGTATGGAAATTTGTATGGAAAATTTACCACAATATGGAGTGCTGTAAATAGCATCTCCTGGCGATCCATAAATTCGTTCAAGCGTAGGAGTTGCAATCAATATTTTTCTAGATCCTCCCATCGTACCTGTTTGGTATATTTCATCTTCATCCTTTATACGTTTTGCACAGCAACAACAAAATCGAGCCAAGAACAAGGTTAACAATATTGCTAGGATTACGAGTACAATGATAATAGCCAAAAAGAGTCCAATAATAGGCTGAAAAATTAAAACGCTTATAAATTACCACATATTGGATGAACTGTTTTTAACATCTTTGGATTGTTTTCATGATACCATAATGACTTGCATGTAAAAATAAATAAGTGTTTAAAACATATTTTACACACCTCATTTAATTGACAGAAATGACATACCCTCTGTAAAAACTAAAGCACGAAACTATGAATAGGAAAATACAATTTATCTTATTTTTTTTTTATATAAATCCAAAAAAAATAATGAATTTCAAAAGGAAAATCTTGTCATGCCAATTTAATAGCTTATTTTTAATACATACCATCATGAAGATCAGGCTATTCTTCACTCACCACTTTTCTGGTCATTTATTTCCGCTTTCAAAATTCACATTAAACGTTGAAAATTATTAGCTTTAAGGGATGACTGACAGGTTCAATAACGAATTCGTTGAACGGGTTACCTTTTCAATTCCTCCTCTTCTTATTACTACTGGTTTACACATTAATTCTTTAGATACGTAAGAACAGGTTTTCATCTCAATTCTGAGTTGATATTCCCTTCTTTATTTGTTTTAAAGAGATTTGATTAAAAACTGGCTTTAAAGCAGTAAATTCTATAATAGAATGTGAAAAACAATTTTAGTAAACATAGCAAAAATCAAGAAATTTTTAATTTGAAAGATGCATCCCAATGTTTGCTAGTTAATTTCACTAGAATATTTTTTGTCACTATTGTAATTAAACAGCTAGCAATATTATTTTAAGATAAAATAACACAGTTATATAATTAAGTTGATATCAGTGGTGTCTGTCCTTTAATGAAGACAGTTTCATGGAGTGCTTAGTTCTATTAGATAACGTTTAATGATTGTATTTCCAGTATGAAGGAGCAATTTTGGTATCTATCTCGGGTCTAGGACTTTTTGAATAATAAATAAAAAAAATATTAGAATAAGATCTAATTTATAAGTAAATTAGTAGTTTAGAAAGTGCTCAAAGGATTATAAGAAATGAAAAATCACTATGTCGGATAAGATTAATTAAAATTTAAGATAATCTTACCGTCCAGATTTCAGCTCTTTCCGCTTTCCGTACATCGTTATAATTCGATAAAAAGTACTGCAATGCGAGAGCATCATCCGACGGCTTGTCTGAAATTATGAACTATAGAAATCAATCATATAAAGAGCTATTATCAAATGATAGTGAAGTCTTATCACATATATAGCAAAGTAGCTCTTGAGGCAACCACAAGTGTTTGCAAATATTTCTGCAAAGTTGCAGAAAAGATAGTACTTTTGCTTTCTGAAATTACCTTTGACCTAACAACAAAGTATTACTATCTGCAAACCATCTGAGCTTTCCGTTTTCTTCTCAACCCTTTTCCTCTTTCCTTTCTTGTCACTTGTCGTCAATTATTTTGTATCCGAGAAAGAATGCTAAATTATATGCGTGGACGTAAATGTGAATGTGGAGGCTTGAATAGTTATAAACATGTCGGACTAATTAATAGTGGCATATTAAATAATAGAATCTAATCAGTTGCTTCCAAAATCAATTCTTTCTTACTATTATCGTAATTGTAGTCTTGATTCGCTTAATTTAAAGCAAAATTTAAGATGCCCTGATCAAACAGATTATAACTATTGAAACTACTGAAATTACGTTAGATCCAAGTTTTAGAAAAATATTTGAAAAGCTTACTTTTGATAGCCAGGCTGTGCAGTGTTACTAGATCTTTCGTGTCCAGAAAAATATAAGAATCGCCACCGTGATATGTCACTAACTGAAAAGAATTCTTTATCTTTTGATCGGAACTAAAAAATTATTACATCGAGAAAATGCAAAAAACGATTTGCAACTGCGATCCGATAAAAAGTATAGTGATTATCCATGTAATTGTGGTAATTTAATAATATAATATGTGACTGAATTAAGTGACAATGTTAATGTTAATATTTTAAATGTTAATAGCTCAAATTATATGCTCTAAATGTTAAATGGGTCATTAGTTAGTTAAAAATTTCAAAGCAACTTTTTTTTTTCAAAAAGTCACCTGTGCTATTTTACTAACGTAGTTTAATATAAATGGCAGTAGTTTTCAAAATTTAAATTTTTTGTATATAACTGAAACTTTATAACTGAATTTATAGCTTCATATAACTGAAGCTGTAAAAAAAACATACTCGAATATTTGTTACTGCTTAACACAGAATAGGAAAATGTGATGCATAAGGAGCACATGTTGAATTACTCTTGAAAAACTAATTTTGAAATGATGGACAATTGTGACCTGCTTTTTGTCCTTTATATAGATAATAAGAAATCCATTGTCGCAATGTGCATTGCCTAACTGTGCGTCATAGAAAATCTTCTTGGCTATTTCATTTAATGGCTCATCGCTATCAGCAACTTTCGTTGAATTTGTAACGAGAAGAACACCGATATACCTAAGATATCCACTCGAAACACAGAAATTAACTTTCATAAGTTTTGGCTCAGATTTTGAATCTTCTGGACCAATATATGAAGTTAGAAGAAAAAAAAACATTGACACTTTGCAAATGATTTTTCAGCATACATTGCAACATACATGGTCGATATCAATATAACGTACTGATATAATTTGTGGGAATCGGTTTTTAAATGATTTAAAATGTTTCATTTAGACATTTGATTTGAAAAACCAAACTAAAAAAAAAATTTCTTCTATGTAACAGACCAGAACTAGGCTCAAATTTCACTGCTTGCAAAATAACATAAAGGTCAATTACATGACTTTATCTGAAAAAGAAATTTTTCATATTTTAGTTTGTTTTTTAGAATTCTATTATTTTGTCTTCTAATAGCACTGAAGGTAGTAAAATTGAAAAAGAAAGCATTGAATTCTAAAGAGATTTTAGAGAGTAACTAAAATTACGTCATTATAAATCTGATCAGAATTGATTAAATCAATTTGATTATGGCCTTCAAATCTGGAAATTTTATTGCAATGTAGGTCACAGAATCCTATAAGCCGGGAAGTTTTCATGCGTGCAAGACACAAATTCCAAAAGTAGTTAGGAGAATGCAATCGAAGTCGAATAATTTAGACACTTTCATCCCAATTATTAAAACAGATGACTTGACGCCTTTCGTTATTTCTTTTTTATAGAGCTAATATATTTATGACATAGAATCTTCCAGCTCATAGATTCCAAGTATTTTATTAAATTAGGGGATTAACAAATGAATCGTTTCTACTTTTTCATTTTAAAAAATATTTTTTGCAAATAAACTTTTCAAAAATTAAAAAAAAATTCAAATGAAACCTGTTGTTTCCATCTGGACGCTCGCATCCACTTTCGCAGTTACATTTAACCTTTCGCTGAAGGTCATTAAGCAACGAGATAATCTTCTGCTGGGTGTGAAAAGCCAGCGTATCGTCAACATCACATAACAGTGAAGCACGACTGAAACCGTCGGCCTTACAAATCGTATAATCGTCCAGAATATTGGTCGCAGTAATGTCAAATTTTAACTGCAAATTGGAATTTGTAATACTTCACCAGGTTTAATTTGACTTAGATTTTTTCACCCCTCGATTACCGTTTATTTTGTTAAAATTTATGTGCGATAATGAAAACCAGAAATATACGCCACTAACGGCAATCGTACATCAGTTCTCACAGTCATCATTTACGCATTTCTATTTCATGGGAAAAGAAATTATTATTGACAATACTCAATCAACCAAAAGTGGTGATGATATGTTGTTTATGGTAGCTTTAACTGCTCCAGTTTCATCAAACATCTCACTTTTCTGTTTCAGTTAATTCAAAAAGTTAGAAATGTTTCAAAAAAGCGCTATCTCCTACAATTACTTAGCGCAATATTTTTAAAGATCATAGATGTCTTTCTCGAGCACTTGTCTATCTTAAATTAGTCGAATTATATATTAAAAAATATAAGAGCAGAAACGATAAGTAGTGCATGTAACGTGATATTCAATTATAAATAACAATTGATTTCATGCTGCAAATATTCCTAAAAAATTGAAAGACATTATTCTCACTACTAATTTCTGAGAGAGATGACTGAATGGCACCATTTAGTTAAAACATTCAAAGTATCTGCTACTGAAATGTCTATTACTTTGAAGTTATGCCACTAAGTTTAGCTTTTTTCAGAGTCAGTTAAAATGCCTTGTTCCGGCTCGATTTAGCATACGTTACGGAAGCATCAAAGTGTGATTCTATTATTATTGCTTTATCACATATTCGAACATAACTGCAACCTATTTTAATTGAAATTTAATTTGATGTAAATGTGAATTTCTGCCAGAAGATACGATAAAAAGAGAAAAAACTCAACAGACATTCAAAAGGGTAGGCATACCAAATTCCAGCATAAAAACTCCTGGACGAGTCAACAATTTTCACAACACTAACATTCCGCAATAGATCCAAAACAATTTTTCAGGAAACAAAATTTTAGATTTAACGGAATGTTGATGATGATATGATTACAGAAAAACAGAATCATTGCAGCATGTCACTTTATTCAGCAATTTTAAATAAATATTTAATTTGTATTCTTCTTACTTCACTAAAATATTGCAGAATTCCGAGAATAACAGCAAATGCAATGCTCAGTTTTTTCTCTGACAGCTTTTTCTATACCAGAAAAGCTCTTGCTTCAAGATTGGTGAATCAAAATAAACCTAGAATCTCTGAAAAAATACTTTCGGTCCACAATTATAAGCCATATAAGGTTGAATTAGGCGAAATTCAGCAGCGAATTCAAAGATATATCCAATCATAGCAGTAATAAACGATCCTTTCTGTTATTTTAGTAATAACTTTCGGAAAAGCAAAGAAATCATATTTAGTAGTCAACAAACAATTCAAAATGTTTATTACTGTTATGATTGGATATATAAGTCAAAAAGATAAAATAAAAAGATTTAATACAGTACGCTCTCGTGAAAACATTATAGCCTCTCTGGCACCCTTTTTTTAATAAAATGTAAAGAAATTTTCAGTCCATGAAAACATGCTTTACAGAAAAGCATAAGGAAACGTAATTGAAAATTGTATTTTTAAACTCTCTTTTAATTAGTTTTAACTTTTAAAAAAAAATCAAATTTTAATTAAAATAATTAGGGTATTTACGCAAAAGTTTTCCTTTCCGAAGTTTAACTGTGGATGCTAACCGGAATGTAAAAAATTATTTATTTTAAAACGAGCTTAATTTTGACTTTTACAAATATATACGATAAAGTAGGAACCTGGAATTGAATAAGTGAAAGCAATATGTTAAAATGATATATGAAACTAACATGTAAAAGAAGTAATGTAGTGATGATGCTTAAGAAGTGCATCATGGAAATAGTAATTGCAGGGACTTGATCCTCTCACACTGGCCCAGATGATTAACTTTGTGATCGAAGTGCATGAAAGATACTGGCCGATATCAATATTTCATTATTCAAAACCATTAATAGATGTGGAAACAAGATTAAGTATGTAAGAGAATATCCAAACATAGTAGGCAGCACTTCAATAAGAAATTTTAATTTTGAGAATAAGAACGAACGGCGGTTTTTACCGCAAAGAGAAGTGAACTCGTTTCTTCCATTGCTTTCTTCTATTAGCAATTTTGTGAGATCTATAAGTAGAAGATATATATGACCATAGTAAAATTAATGATTAAATTCCTTAGTGCAATTAATTATGGTTAGAAACATATTGATTGATGTTAAGCTTGAAATGAGAATGTAAACACGATCGAACAATGCTACGGAAATCTGTTTCCTATCAGTAACATTGATATCGTTAGGAATGGAATTAAATTAGTGGACAGTAACTGATTGAAGATAAATGAATGGGTGCTATTCATGATGACATTTCATACTGTTTCAATGACTTTCATCAAATGTAAGAGCGCAAAGATGAAAGGTATTTGGATCGTCACATGTCGAAAACAAAGGAATTTAGTTGGGTGGGAAATTAGACGAAAAGTAAGAAAAATTTAAATTTATGCAAATTTTAAACATATCCATAGCCTAACTTTAATGACTGTACTTAGGATATTTACCATCACTTTGCAAAGGAAAGCCCGCAAATTTGAGATAATTTATCGCAAAGCAATTATGACAAATTAAAGAATGACGAGAGTAAAAAGGGATGGATAGAATTGATGGAAAGGTGCTAAATTCAAGAGGTATTTCATCTTCAGAATATCTTAGTGCTGTCGTTGTCGCGTGAAAAGTTGTTTCTTTATCAGACTTCTCGTTCCTTTCTTCTTCCTTGTGATACGAGCACAGCACTCCTTCGATAACCTGTTTGCTAGAGGGTGTGCAACGGTAGCTGAATGCCTGCTCTCTACTCATAACTTTCTCTTCATACTCTCGCAGTACCAACTCTCGCTACTTTCCCGGTAGATCTCAGCTTACTGGCCACGTTAAGGACATTTCGGTGTTATTATCCTATTAAAGCTTCTAATTAAGACTTTTCTTCCATTGAATCCGAAAAGTTGTACTGTACAGATATTCCTGAATAAACCCGTCCACTGTCAATTCAGAGGTACAAACAGAATTTGGGAAGTAGAGTAACTGACGGATTCATTTTTGACAATGTTAAAGGAAGAAACTTGAGATACACTATTTCAGTAGACAATGTGACTGTCACATATTAACATTTTGAAGTTCTCATCTTCCACTGCTACTATTCTTCTAACTGGCACAAAGCGGAAGTTCCCTTACGTCTGTATAAGATGTAATCAGATAATCATTATTACATCTTGCCTAACATACCGGAAAAATGAGATTGGATTACGCTCAAGTGAAATAAATAAACTAGATTTAACCAACAGAATTAATTAATCACCAGCATACGTATAAATTGAAGGATACATAAATAAAATAAATAAGTCTATTAAAGAAGTCAAAATTAATTGACCTTAAATCTAAGTAATCGTAAAATATCTGAAGATAAATACGATATCAGTTACAAAGTTTAATTCAGCATTCTTCATTTTGCTATCTATCCCTGTTAGATAAATTAGATTATTCAGTGGACAGGACTTAGTTCGTCGCAGATGTGCGATTTCCTTTCTAACTTTCCCATTCCCTCACTCCGATTTGACCAAGAAGAGACTTGCGTCATAAACAATTATTTAATTAAAACTTTCCAATCATAAACTTTTCTAGAAATTAGAAACATAAATACATAATGGATAACAGGGTCGCAAAATTGATCAAATATAAGTGAACGAAAAGCGAAAAGTTGGGATATTGAATTTATTTCATATTTGAATTTCTCAGCAAGCTTTTTTGATGCACATTCATTAAGGATACGATGGATATAATACACAGTTTATAACAAAATATACAATACGAATGTTTTTGTCACTTTCTAATCTCTCTTCATATCTGTGTCAAAATGTTATGTGTGTCGCAAGTCGCAAGTGCAGAAAACTCTGCACAACTTACGACTTGCGACAATATCACACACTTTTATACTTCTGTTGAGGTTTCACCTTTCATTGTATGAGAATTGGTATGGATGACTCATCCCAATCATTCATCCGTTTAAATTCTAATGTAATTCAATTTTCTCTCTTCAATAACTTTTTAGCATAGCATTTTATCACAGCAGAATAAGCAAATATTGTCTTAGTAATTCTCCATTCATTCCAAAAAATTAAATCATTGTGATATTAGACAATAATTATGCTTAACAATGCTAATAAGTAATCCTGAACGGATAAATAAACTTGATCAGGGATGAAGGGTTCCAAGTTTCACTTTACTCTTACGGTCTAAGCGATGAGATTTCATCTAGGACTATTGGTGGCAAGCAATATAATGTCACTTGGTAGTGAGTGATGTTATGATAAAATGTTACGATAAAGTAATTTTGAGCACAACTTTTAATTACTTTAAATAGTATTACTTATTTAAACAAATACTTGTTTAGAAGATTGATTTGGAGTTTAAAACATCTATTAACGGTGGCTCTTTTTTTTGCAAAACAGATGGCCCAGTCCTTTTTTTCTCAAAGAATAGTGTTTTAGTCAGAAACTTTTATCTAAAGTCTTCTGACAGAATTTTGCTTCATTAATTTCGCCTTATCAGTATTTCAATTTTATTTCTATCAATGTTTTAATCTCGGCAGGTATTGCAATCATCTATATGTCAGTTAAGCAACCTTTACACATGAAAAATTACTAATTTAAAGTTCATCCAGTCCATTCTGATCCTTCTGATCCTCCACTCAGATTCATATATCTGATTGAAGAAAATGCCACGAATCCAAGATTTGAATTGAGCAATAAATGAACTAATATATTAAATAGTTTTATGACCGAACTAGTTCCTATATTTTATTTTTCACAGCAATTGCTATTTTAGCAGACCAAAAAAGGGAACTTTCTTATATAATTTAAACTTGAGACGATAAGTTTCACATCAAAGCCGCGTCAAAAATCATATCAGATTTTTTACAGTAATTCGAGGTTAGTGACGTCGCTTAATGATTTGTGTGGGTTGAGAAGTGTGAATGCAGAGGTTTTGCTGCGGTAGTCACTGAGGACAAGGTTTTTCATTTTTTCTCATAACAGTTTGATATTTTAGTAGCACTTTTCAAGTGAAATCTTAATTTTAATAAAATGAAGCGGTACGGATTCTGCGCAATTGGAATAATGACAAATCCCATCCCTCAGTTGTGTTTTTTTTCTCAGCAAATCTTCGATTTCTAAAAAATAGTACATCCGTTATGTTAACTTAAGTGTCGTACTAGTCTAGCTCACTTCTCCGGTTTATGTTAAAGGTTTATACTACAGGACTTTCTAAGTGAATAACAGCATTTATGTTGTTGACTTTCATAAAAACATAAAGGCTATTTTAGATGTTTTCGCATTTCTTGATATTTTTGGAATTGTGTTTTGTAGCTGCAAGTGCATTTCAAAGTAATGATGGATTTATAACGTGTGGATCAGTTGTTAAGCTAAAGAATAACGAAGAAGGTAAGAAGAAAGATTCGATTAAATACCGCAAAAATGTTATCGTTACTATTTGACTGTAACAGTTTCCAATATTCATTATTCAGGTGTTCGTCTGCATTCACATGATATAAAATATGGATCTGGTAGTGGTCAACAATCTGTAACTGCTGTACAAGATGGCGATGACGTGAATTCTCACTGGCAAATCCTTTCCGGTGAGATTTATTATATTCTGTATATGCGTCCCGTAATTTGGATTTAATAACATCTACACAACATAATTTTTTTTCTTCATTGTTCTGGTTTAGCAATCAAAGGAACTTGCAAACGAGGAGAACCAGTGAAATGTGGCAGTAAAATACGTTTAAAACATCTGACGACTGGCTGCTATCTTCACAGCCACTTATTCTCTGCACCAATAACAAAAGAGGACCAGGTGCTTATTATATTTGCGAGCTATCTTATTAACTCATTATGTATAGAGGAATTCCGTAAAAGAGGGTATAGTAATTTATTTTTTGTTCTCTTAAAGGTCTTCATTTCTCTTTGTTTTCGAACTGATTTCACTGTGAAAATATTTAAATGAAATGATTTTAGAAGTAAAGTAATTTTTTTGAAGGAAGTGTCTTGTTTTGGGAACAATGAAAGTGATTCTGGTGATCACTGGATTGTCGTGTGTAGTAATAATGCATGGCTTACGAAGGATGCTGTAAAGCTGAAGCATGAAGATACTGGTTCGTTTTGAACATTCTCACTTTTATGTAAATGTTCGGTCCTTGAAACAAACAAAGTGAATATTCACATGGCCTCATACGTTTTTATGGAATATGTGTAATTTTATGGAATCTTTATAACATATTTTGAATTTATTCGCTGTTTAGTATATTTGCTTATTTCTTATGGATTATTGTTTCAGGCAAGTTTTTGGCAATAAGTGGTAAACAGTATGGGAGACCTATAAATGGGCAGTATGAGGTAGTAGCCATTTCTACGACAAAAAATGCGGCTTTATGGAAAACGGCTGAAGGTATTTTTATGGTAGGTTCAAACATTCCATGATGGGACGCAATTGAAGTTTTTGCGTCGATTAAATATATGGAAGACTTAAATTTCATTGTCAATGATGTGATTACCAACGACGTACGCGTAGTTTATTTAAAGTAATTGTGTACCATTATATCGGGGAGTCTAATGCTCATGTTTTGCATTATTTATTTTTTTAAAAAACTTTTAACAGTGATGAGCTAGACTTGTTGCCTTTTATGTGTGTAGGTAGTATGTTAGGCCTCACTGACGAAATTTGACAATTTATAATTTTGACATTTTAAAAAGACAAAAAAAAAAAACAGTATTCTTTTACATGATTTAACTGATTTTTTTGGAGATGCGTATTATATAGTGGGATTTACCAAATTTCTAACGTCTGTGTATTAATTTTTATCACTTTTTCTTGTTATTTCACCTACCCACAGCAATTTTAAAATATTTTTTAATAACAAATTTTATAACATCGAGAAAATTAGCTTGACACACACGAATTTTTGTAAGATAATCATTTACAAATATTCCGATAATTTATATAATTTATTTAAAAATGTTGCAGCAGCTATTCGAAATTTTGTTGTGGGTTGTGTTTTTTTAGAAATTGTTTATAATTATTACACATTTTAATAATTTTATAATGTGCAAAGATTTTTTCAGTATTTGAAAATTTTTGGGAAAATTGTTATTAGCCACAAACTGAAATGTTATTGCTAGAGGATTTGTGGTATTTCTTTTAGTTTTTCCATTTTTTTCTTAGGTTAAAGATTGTCCATATTGCATTACTTACTTTGACCTGTTAGGCGGTGGGTTGTTGACGGTGTGCTCATGCAAGTTTTATGTAATTCGTTTCATATTATCCAAATAAAATTAGCTAATAAGTTTTCACTTATCAGCTAATTTAATTTTATTTGGCATGAGAAATAATTCCTACATGAGGAAAGTCCTACATATTCCAATGCATGATTAGTTTTAATCATCCCTGTTTAAGCCACCAAGTAAATCTTTTATAGAATGTAGAACATTCTGTATATGAAACGATTCATTATCTATATTTCTTATTAATTAATTTTTCTATAGAACACAAGGTTAGTTTTTATCACGTTGTTTTCATGAATTTACGCGATATAAGCAATGAGATGTATCCAAACTGTTCTCTTGTGTCAGTGTTGCTAATATCTGAACTCTTTTATTTGTTTATTTGTATAAGGAATTGAAACGTTTTGAGCAGTTTACATTATTTATAAATTAACTTGGATTAGGAACTTGTAGAATCCAGGCATAATGAGAAATTTGAGAGATCGTTATAATAGCTAATTGTTATCACTGATTTTTGTTGTAAAATGTAATATGAGTGTTTTTGTTACGATGTGTAAATAAACTTTCTATAAATGCTGTATTTGGAAGTATAGGGTTTTGCTTTGACATACAAAATCTACTTGTCTCCGTTACTATTAATTACACCTACTATTAATTATAGAAATCGTATTTAACTCCATTAACTTCGCTTATTGGATTAATTTTTTAGAAATTCCAGAACGATGTCAACTATTAGTGCAACAGTTGCTGGTCCAAGTATTGTACAATTCGTGCAGATAGATAGCTTGGTATATTTTCTAGTATTTATTTTTAGTATCTATTTTTGTTTAGTTTGATATGTCTGTTAAAATGTATTAGGTAAGTCTCATTTTTTACTCAGGATTTCTTTGCTGTTTTCAGAATTTAAAAAATACTCACAAGCGCTACTTTATTGATATTTTACGCATACAATGAATTGTAATTAACAAGTTCATAGGTATTTCAGGTTGTCATGAAAATCGTGAAGCATGTTGACTCAGAAATGTATGCAGGCCTAAACGAAGTAGCAGGTGAAGCATGCCAAGGCTTGCTAACTGGTAATCCTTTCTTATATATTTGTTATCTGTTACTTGTAAATAATTTCTCTAATCTTGCATTCTTAATACATTAAATATTCTCTTGTTTGATATAAAATGTAAATTAAGGTTTGGTGTCAATTGACGACCGTCGCTTGGAAATCACAAATTGTTTTCCGACAGCCAGAGCTGAGCCGATGCTTGATGGTGATGAAATAGCGCAAAACAATGCTTTCTATGAGGAGCAAAAGCAGGCGGAGATGTTGGATATGCTTCGAAAATTCAGGTCCCATCTTTCTATTCAGATTTTTTGAATCCCCATGAACTCATTCACTTTAACGACACCATTTTTTGTTGCAGTAACTTAAATATTGTGTAATTCATTTGCAGAGATATGAATATCGACTACGAGCTTGTTGGATTTTATCAAGCTCATCCGTTCGGTGCTTGTTTTGCTCAGGAAACAATCGATTCTCTAATCGATTATCAAGCAAGCGTGCCAGATGGAGTTGTGCTTATTTATGGTAAAAATTAGCATCTTTATTTAGCAGTTCATTATTTGAAACTTCTACAGAAGATTTGAGTTAAAAGTAGATTAATTTCTTTAGAAGAATATTGCAGACCCTGTGAAAACTCGCCAAGGACAGCTGAGTATACGAGCTTATCGTTTATCAACAAAAGCTTTAGAAATGAGTTTAGATGGTGATTGGTCACCAGAGAGGTAAACTGCTTATGGTTGCCTAAAGTTATTATGCATTAATATTTGTATACGATATTGTGGATAAACGATTTTTATCTTCGTACTATAGATATTAAAGTACGGATAAAAAAAATCAATTTCTTGTTTTTAACGTCGGAGTTCATTTTCGTGATTTTTTCAGTACGAGAACAGCTGGTTTGACATATGAGAATATGCTTGAAGAATTACCTGTAGTCATTAAAAATAGTCATCTGGTGAATGTGATGTTAGCTGAGTTAGCTCTAGAAGGTGATTGCGCAATTCAGCGGTCATCCTCTCATCTCGAACTTGGAACTCGAAGGTTTTTTTCCTAAGAAATGATTTCTCGTCATGAAATATTAGAATTTCAACTTCTCTTCATTGTTAAATCTATTCTTTCAACTGTATGCTTATTCCACGTGTTAGTTTTTTCACAGGTCTCTGGAAAAATGTCTTCGTTCTTTGATGAGCGATGTTGATGATCTCAATAGAACAGTTATGGCGTATACGAAATACGTGGCGGACAAGCAGCGCTACGATTTAACTGTTTACAATGCTATGCAGAAAAGGGTTACTGGCTTCATATTTCTGTGTGATTTGTTTAACTGCTTGTCCAAGTAGCTTTTTTGCCATAATCTTCTGATCTGCAGTCTTTTTTTTTTTTTTTTTTTTTACAGCAAGCGGAAAATGAGCAACGAGAGGCTCGTGGTGAACCTCCACTATCATTTGATGACATAAAAAAGATGAAGCCACCCCAGTTAACAACCAAGTGTGGAATGCTGGAAAGTTTTTTGTGTTCATCGGATGCTAGAGCTCATTCCGACTATGCTGCAGAGGCTTGTTTACGCCATTTTTCTTTTTCTTCATTTTGCTTGTGTTTTTTCAAGTAGGTAAGAAAAAAGAGCAATACAAGAGATAATGTCCTCGTTTTCGTATTTCGTATTCTGTTTTATGTGGTAGTATTATTTAGAGCAGTTTGTTTCATGTTTCGTTATTTATTACTTTTTAATCATAATTACAAGATTTAAAAATTTTGTAGGTTACTAGTGAAAATATTGCAAAATTGTTTTTGGCAGAAGCAGTAGTCGATTCACATGGTTCAAGAGACCATGGTGGGGCAGCAGCATCTGTGCGATGAAGTGTAATGTGATTTTATTCCATTATCAGTTTTGATTGATCTTGAGTTATATTAATATTAATGGTGAAATGAAATTCATTAAAGTTTCAAGAAGCCTCTTTGATCTTTTCGGCAATTTCCGATTTGTTTAAACTCAGGCTTGACGTCCTCGTCCTATTAATTAATTGCCTAAATATAACTAAAAGATGTTTGCGTAATCTTCTGGCTATACTTAGGCTTGTAACCTGAAGAAAATATATTTATAACCTGAAGAGTTGCATCTGGTTCATAGCTGATTTTGTAATGGGATCTCACCCTAGTCTTTTTAACTAGACTTGCATTTGGATTCTTAACATTAGGAGCACATTTTAACCTCAACAATTTACGCCGCTCTGTTAGAGATATATTGGACTAGAATTTTTAAAATTGTTTCAAAGGTCTGTAAGATTACATCAGTGTATTTCAGAAACTTCAATTTCATATATTACAGGATTACATATGTATAGGGAAAAATATTTGTGACCGCAGTTGCTTGACAAAGATTGCCAGCCACGTTTGTTGAGTAAAAACTGGTAATCTATTTTGGTTGATTGGCTTAAGGAATTCATCATCTTGATAGGTTTTCCAAGCTTCCAGCTCTTGTCATCCGCATCCTGAAAGTGTCAAATCATATGTGTAGTATTTCGAAGTGTGGCAGTTTTCTTTTTGATCCTGAATACAGAAGTTTCTTCCGTTTATCTGAAAATGCTGTTGTGGCTTTCCAAAACTGTTACCTTTTCCATTACAACCAGCGAACAGAAAGATACTTTTGAATCACTGCTATCGAGTTCTTTGCGTGTAGCACTGATTTTCAGCAAATATCGAGTGTAAATATAAATTGTAGGTGTATATGTTATCATGCAACTTGACTTATCTTTTCTCAGCATTCTGCAAAATCCTAACTACTATTATATGCCGATATAGGAGGTAGGGTTTTTGAGCTTTGTGAAGTGGTTGACGAATATGATTTTTGCATGTGCATCATTTCAAAAGATTTTAAATTTAAAGCAGCGTTTTACGGTGTTACACTCTAAAATTTCGGCATGAAAAAGGAAAGACTGAATACTGTTTGCTGCTAATTGATGCGAGTGTTCACAATTGTATCCTAGCTTATCCCACTTTAATATAAATTTGGAAGCAATTGGTTGCAATAGCTGCTTTTGTCAGGAGTTGAATGACTTGTGCAGTGTTCAATTAAAGGGTCCTGTTTTCCTAAATTGATAAACGGAAGAGGTTAAGCTAACGTATTTAAAAAATCGATACTGCGCTCGAAATAGCCAGCAATACTTTCTGAACCAACCACCGGTTGTAATTTATCCCCATGAAGCGACTACAAATAAATTTGACAGAATCTACTCTTCTTTGCTCATCCACTTTGGCGGCTGGAATATAATACATGTTGAACATTAAATGACCGACTTGAGCTGGATCACCTGGATGAGAGGAACTGTTTGTTCTACTGACAGTATCAGACATTTCATTACTTCATCCAGGAATTTTCAAGATCATACGATGATTCTGAGATGAGAAGAGTTTTTCTGAGATTCTGAGATAAAAAATGCCTTATCTCTCCACCTTTCCAAACTTATTGGTCGAATAATGATTATATCTTCCCCAATTTTTTAAAGAAAAGTGGTATATTCATTATTCATCAATATCTATTATAAATGCTATAAAGCATTATACTCATATTTCATACCAAAATCACAAATTCTAATCTCAATTTTCTTTTAATGTTTTCAAAAGTTTTCATTACTTGTTATTGATTTAAATTAGTACAAAATGTAGGGCAGATAAAAATTCGACATTAGATATTCTCGACATTATCACCACCTGTAACCAAGTGACAGTGGTGTTGGAAGAGGGAAGAAATGAACGGTTATTAGAATATTACCCGTATTTTATACCATCCAAGCCATTCAAATAAACTATTTTCAACTTTAATTCTCATTTCAAGCAATAAAAATTTCGAGATTTGATTAGCCGTTTGAACGCATCTGTAATAAACGACACACAAACCACTTATTGTCCTCAAGCGCAATTGATCTCAACTTTTACCGCAAATCAAACCTTAAAGCTGGAGATGAATAAATAGAACCGATTTAATGGTTTTCAGCGATTTCCTGTGCAACAATCTGTACTATGAACTCTCCAACTTGAGTGATTGGTGTGTCGTTGTCAAAGTCTTCTAAATTTGGTCTTCGGATGGACAAATGTTGTGGTTGATTCAGATTGTACCGTGAATATTTGCCACCCAGGGAATGCCTTCAAATTGCTTTTCACATTTATATTACTTTCGCAAATACAATTTTTATACCATTGAGACAGTCAAGGAAGTTATGATGTGTAGATCAATGTATAAGTTTTAGGGATGTAGAATTAAATAGGATCGACTATAATGATCTTATGATATTAAATCAGATTATGATCGAGACCCAGATATCGCCTTTGATAACGATATAAATTAGATTTGAAATTAAATAACTTAAAAAATATAACTACTTATCTAAAATTTATCTGGAAATTTGATTTCCAACTTATGCATGAATTTTTTTAACTAACAGCGCGCCAAAATATTTGTGTATTTTGCCAAAATATACAAAAAATGATTTGAGGAAATTACTTTACGAATTGAGCAACTGCAGTATAGTAGCAAAAATTGAATTATATTAACCATCAAATTACTTGAACAAATTTCATTGAATTCGTCTTTTTTTCCTTACTATTCCAACCCATAACTAAAATTGTTATTAAGTTATCACTTATGGCTCATCTATATGACTTGACTATTGTCTAGTCAACTACTTTCTTGTTTTGTGTACATATATCAGATCTTTCCATATGACATTAGGTTTTGCTCAGATCATTTTCGACTTAATAAAAAAACAAGAGAAGATATCAAAGCAAGACGAAAAACACTAAATACAAACCTCAAAAGGTACTAAATGAAAGATACTAAATACAAGTCTACAAGCCTTCTTTGTACTTAAATAGTCTTCTAACAGAATTCATACTTCAGGGAACAATCTCATTTCCTTATTCTCAGACTAGTCATACGACAACAGACGTAAGAAAGAAAGTAATGAGTTTGGCGTTATGTCTAAAAGTCTAAGAGATTTGGTGTGCCCCATGTCTAAAAGCTTTGGCCAATGATAATGGCGAAAGCTGACGAATCATTTCAAATTTATACCACCACAATCCCTGCATTCAGTCACTGCCAGGTATTTTTATTAAATTATTTCTTATTATGTCATAGTTCACACATTCACGTTTTCTTCACGTGTTGTATAGTTTGCATTATTTATAATAAACATTGTTTTCAACTAACTTTGTTTGCAATACAAAGAATTGTTTACAGCATTCATGCATGTAGTACATTAATTTTGAATCATCGAAAGTCTATCAATAATATATTTCAGAAATCAACAATCCCTTCTTTTAAAAATATCAAATGTATTACATTCCTAAGCAAATTTGCTAAAAAAATATTTCATAGTCGTTCTTGATTAGAAAAGAAAGCATTAATTTCTTGAAAAGGTTTTATCTAAAGAAATTAGAATTTGAAATTCAAAACGTATACATGCTACACCATAAAATTTGCATTTCTTAATCAAAAAGATTAATTTTTGGAATTAAAAATTCATCATTAACATTTTTACCACAAGAGAGCAAAAAGTAACTCACGCGATGCATTCTTTCAGCATCTTTATTGGTGTTATTCTCAAAACAATAAACTCGTCGTTACTTTTGAATTATTACCGTTGCATTGTCATAATAACTTCAAAAGCATCTTTTCCTAATTCATAACAATTCACAATTGCTATCAACAGAAATGACCTTTTTCATAGATCTCAAGCCAGAAAGAGTCTTGTTAAATTGCAAGTTACTGTTGGCTGTATCCTTATCGTATAAGAGTTACATGAAAGATAAGATCTTTGTCTTCTATGTTTCGCCTCATTTGAAGTATTTTTGGATCTGCGAAATTGATTCGGCCGGAGAAATGCTCAGAAAAAATCAACTGAATGTTTGTTGTAGGTATTACTCGAAAGTAATCATAATTTACTTTCAAAATTTTGCCTTATGCGTTGAAGACGAGAATTACTCGGTCACCTATGTCTTACTTCTAAATAGCTTTTATGGCCACATCTATCGTAATCAGTTGTGAATTCTTCCTTGTTCCTACTTTTTTTCTGTATCTGTCATTTATTTATTTATTTATCTGTTATCAACTCTGATTACACTATTCAGTCCTTTTGTTTAATTATTTTTCTTGCATATCTTACATCTCTAATACTTTTCTCGTTGTTTTCACTGATTCCGGTATACTTTGATACAGCATTCACTAAATTACAAAGGGAAAGTAAAGAAAATTTTCTTTGACTGCGACATTTGAGCATCGAACAAATTTTATTAATCGCACTAGTAAAGAAATATAAGCAATTGATTACTTGATATTATTTTTCTACAATCAAAGTTAGAAGTGTTAAAAAAAAAATACTTGCAAACTTTCTGTCTAAAGAAAAATTTCCCCGCAAAGACCTAAAAGAAAGATTGATTAAACTCATTATATGACAGTTAGTGAATATCAAATTTCATTTGCTTCAGTCATTTTCCCTATAATTTCCACCAAAGGTGTGTCACACAAAAAAAGAAGCTAAATAAAACATTTTTCATTCATTCCGATAATATTTTCCTAATATATAGATTTGAATTTCAATAAAAACGAATGATACTAACGATAATGAGGAAGAGGGGATGAGCTAAGGATAAGAACTAGAAGATTAGACAAATGCAATAAACAAATAAGGCGGTGCGTAACTTAATCGCTACGAATATTTGTCCGGACTATTGCTAAATGAGCAAATCAGAAGTTGTCTTTTCTCAATTCAGACATTGCTATTGGTTTGTTGGAAAACCGAAAATTAATTCCGGGCTTTTGAGACAGCTAGATTTGACACTATCAGTGTCTTCTTCAGGAATATAATTCTGGTAAGCCTTTTTCTTTCCTATATGTCATCAATATCAGGCATAAACAGTATAGTATTCTTAATTTCCGAAAAAATTTCAAAAAAAAATCCATAAAATTCAAATGTAATCATAACAAAAAACCTTTCCGATCACAATTAATGTTTAGAAAGTGAATGAAATAACCACTAATCGATTTATGTACGAAAATAATACAATGTTTTTATTGATTGGGCATTATAAAATGAATAAATTGAAAAAATTCTTTTAAGTAAATTGTATATGGAGAAAATTGCAATCAATTTTACTTTATCTGACAGAGTGCTCGATATCTGACAAGATTTCCCGCTGGAAATGTTGATTTTCTTATAAGCATCAAAAAAATGAAAGAAACTATTTAAAAACGAGAAAGTAAAATTTCAAATAGCCGGAAATTTTTATTATTTCTTGATGTATTAGCAGAAAAAATAAGGCTAAAATAATTAAGTGACATAACGGTGAGTTACTAAATTACTTGAAATTAACTTGTATTAAATAATAATTGATCTAAGCTCAGATTGTGTATCACTGAATGCATAAAATGATAATTGTGGCAAATCCATTAACAATTTCAAATCGCCATAGTAACAATAAATTGATGTTTTCTGAAGCCATTAAGACATATTGTTATCACTATCACTTCAGCAAGTTTGTAATTAAGAAGCGACAAACTTTAATTCAGTGTGAATGGATTGTATTGCTGATGAAATCATAAGATTAATGCCTTGAATGTTTGGTTTCAAAAAAAAAAAAATATTGTGTCGATGTAACAAAGAGTACATTCGCTCTTTTTGTAAAATTCGCTAACTGAGAATTATTGTTTGACCAATCCAAAAATGAGATTACTCTAAATGTATTTCCAGAGTTCCGTCGTCAGATAAATTTGCCTATTACGGTCGTACATACCTACACACATCTTATCAGTTTGTTTAGGAAGCAAGAAAACAAGTAATCCTTTTAAGAGTTCATGAACCATGGACATACTACTTTTGCGATAAGTCACTGGATTATCAAACTGATCCTCATATATATTTGGAGTTTCTATGCCACTTAGAAAATGGAATTGTTAAGTTTCAGAGGTGATCGAAAGAATACTTTTACGCAATATTTAGAAATTTTGGAAGATATTTGTGCAATCCTTAAATCCAGCACTATTGAAGAATTTTTGTGGCCTTTATTGATTATTACTTAACTCACTTCTTCAAATCAGTTCTCGTGATATTTCTTCGTTGCAGTAATTGATACTTTTACTACATTCGCAAGCTGAAATTTGTTTTCAATTCATTTTTAACTTCTGTTTTAAAACAATTTTCACGCAATGTCTGTTTTTTCAGCCATTTTCTTAAAGTTTTTCATTGTAACAACGACTGTAATTTTTAAGCTCTGCGTTCTATTCTATTAACTTATCAGTGACAAATAAGCGAGACAAACTGCTTTCTTTATTATTTCTATGTTGTCATAATTTTCAATACATTATTATGATTGCATTGTTATTAAATACATTCACGCTAGCTGGACGAATGATAAACATTCATTTGCAAACAACATAAAACATCCATCTAGTACTTTTCGGGAAGTATCAATTAAGTAATTCTTGGCTTAAAGAGATTTGTGCTTTCAGCAGAAATATGTTGTCATAGTCGATTACATCGGTCAATTAATTTATCTAAAAGCATGAACTGAAGATGCCAGTAATGGTTGTAGTCATGGAGATTGACTTCACACTTAACAAATAATACTAAAATGAGTCACAGTTTTGCATCCTGTTTTTGTCCATATTTAGCCAAAAAAGTTTTGTAAAAAACATTGAAACTTTTCCTCAACCATTCTGAAAAAATTGAGACAATTTTTGTATTGATTTTCTATAAATAAATCTCAAATTAATGCATTTAAACAAGTGTGTTTCAGTCTCGAAGTATTGTTACTTTCGCTTAAAAATTCAGAAGCAATTAAATATTCAATTTGAACCGTTTTTGCACTTTTCGCCATAGGTACAAAACAGAATGCTTGGTAATTCTTACGGATTTCATAATCTGGCAATACGGAAGCACGCATGCAGGTGAATAAAGCATCTAAAACTAACTTCTTAATTTCTCACTTTAAAATTTAATGCATGTTTATTGACAGTATTACTTGAATATCATCGATTTCTAATTGTTTGCATTTCTTCTTTTGGAGGTATTTTTGACCAATTATTACTAATTATTCGAGAATACTAATTTCAGGTTGTTGAAATAAATAAAATTGCAGGCTACGATATGTGCTACATCAGCTTAATGGCGGTCAACTTTCAATGGATGATCTCAAAAAGAATCTCGAATATATGGCTTTGCTCTTAGAAACTGAGTGTATGAATGAAACCAGGTGATCTAGCCGTAGACTAATTACTGATACCTTAAATTTTTGATGTGGACTTATTTAAATTGATGGGAAACGGTGGGAGGAAGCACCTTTAGCATCATTGCTGTGTCACATAGAATAGCTATCACTACATGTTCAGATTTTAAATGACCTAACTCATACTCATTTCAGAAAGCTATTTCATTGCTTTTAATGCTACATTATACATGCTTAATCAACTTGGAAAAATCAGACCTTTCGGGTTTGGAAGCCGTAATGACTAGGTAACGAACAAAAAAAATTAGTGCAAGTTTCAAGCAAGTTAGAATAAAAGTGCCATGAACCAGAAACAGAAATTTTGAATTATTGTTAAAGGTTAAAGGTCAACATCAATGAAATGGCTATGCTTATAGAAACATTTGTATTAAAGTTTACAAAGTGTTTCCTGAGTTTTGAAAATTTAAAACTCTGAAACTCACATAATCGCTTTGTAGTGTTTATTTTTGCGCTTTGCAATTAAAACATAAAAGTTGGTTAAGCTGGGATACATATAATTTGTAGACGCATTTGTGATGAAGAGGACGATTTGGCGGATGTGAAACCAGAAGCAGTCTCCGATGAAGTGCGCAAATGGCTTGCAGCAACATTTACAAAACAATCAATGCTTTCGAAACGTGAAAAACCAAAACTTAAGTCGGTAGCTAATGCTATACTCACAGGAATTTTTTTTGACAAGTAAGCATTTCTCTCCCTCCGTTTTTATATGTTTGGAGATAATGCATTTCGGTGAAAAATGGGAATTTGTCATTATTTCCAGAATGTTCCGAAAATCGCAGGTACTGCTTATTTCAACACCACCAGAAATTGCTGCATTGATGAAGGTTTCTTGAATTTATTGCCATTTTCAGAAATCTAAGAACACGAAGATTCTCTTAGCAAAGTCTTCCAGCCATTAAATATACCTCTTTTTTTTTTGCTAATGAAGAATAAGTTAAAATAATATAATTAATAAAAAAAGCAGGGAGCACTTTCTGTAGTAATAAATTCGAACTGAAACTTCTGAACAACAAAAGTTAAATAAATTTATAAAAAAAATTAAGCAGGTATATTCTCGTAATATGTTAAAAGAGAAAACTATGTTTTTGTCAAAATTCCTCAAAAATTATGAAGCTTTAAAGTAGAATTAAGAAAAGTGAAAGAAAACTGCAGAATTTGAATAGTTGGTCATTTGATTGCTTCCGATTGAACGAAGTATCGGAAGGACATGCGCTGAAGTATGTTGGCCTAGAGCTTTTCAATCGCTATCGTTTCCTTGATCGTTATAAGGTTCCTACTTTTTTTATAATTTTAACACTTTGACACTTTGTGACTATGAATTTGAAATAAAAAGTTTGAATGATGCATTTAATGTTTTACTATTACCATTTAGAAAAGGTACTGATAATACTTCTCACATTACAGATTCCCGTGCAAATACTTGAGAATTACATTGGGGCCTTGGAAGTAGGATACAGCAAACACAACAACCCATATCATAACATTGTCCATGCTGCTGATGTGACTGCCTCTTCACATTTCATGTTGTCACAGACCGGTTTTGCTGTATGCTTTTTATTTATTCAGGATCTTAAAGTTCTGAATCGTATAAAATACTGCTCTGAAATTCTTAGGTTCATTGACACTTGAAAGCAGCAGAAAAAGTTGTGGTAATAAGTACCAAATGTAAACAGATGATAAGTTGCAGACAAGCTTGTCAGATCTAGACATATTGGCTGTTATATTTGGTGCCATGATACATGATTATCAGCACACCGGTCATACAAATAACTTCCATATACAAACCGGGTAGCTTATTCCTGCTTTATTTTTACTAATGTAATCCGACTTTTATCTGTTAATTTAGAAACATTTTAGAGTTTTGCTGCATTGATAAACTCGTCGATGTCGAAATGTCAGCTCATCTAGGCATGCATAGTTTGTGTGCTCAAAGCTTTTAATAATACACTTTAAAAAAAAAGTTGCATAAGCTTTCAAAAAATTAATTTTTTGAAAGCTTTCAATTCTTCATCAGAATTAAAAGGCTAAAAATTCTCCTTCTTATTGGTAAGAGTATTTATTAGGAAATATTAGCAAGATAATAATGAAAACAGTACTGTCTTCGAAAGAACGATCTTAATCATTCTCATTATAAAGGAATCGGTCAACATTTCACTTTCTGAACTTTTTTATAAAGACTGAAGATTCATTGTAGTTAATTAGTAGAAATCTGCATGTTGTCTATAGGTACATTAGGATACAGAGGTCAATTAACCATTTGTTCATGTCTCTCATTGAAACTTTAATCATGGTTCTTCAAATGATAAAAGTCAGTTAAATAATCTTCAAGATCTCATTATGCACTACTATACAATGATCGAAATGTTCTGGAAAACCATCATATCAGTGCATCTTTTCGTTTGCTGAAGGAAGACGACAAAAATATCATGAAAAGATTAACCAGGGAAGAATTCAGGTAATTTTCTTACCTTAGTCCACTTTCACACACTACACTTATCTCGTCTTAAAGATATAATCCATAAGTGATTGATACTTATGAAAAATTCCACTCCGCTTGGACTTTTTCAGAGAGCTACGCAATTTATTGATCGAAATCGTACTCGCAACAGATATGTCAAGTCATTTCGCACAAATTAAAACTATGAAGGCTATGTTGTCATCGCCTGAGGGGTGAGGAAAAGTCATTGACATATCAAACTAGACGATTATATACTATTCCAACTTCACACCAAACAAATCGCTTTATGAGAATCTTAATGAGATTCAAGATTTAGACTAGATCATTATGTTGTTATCTGAAATGATTCAGAAAACTGAAGAAAATGTGCAGCAGGATTTATCTAAAATTAAATCTCCCTTTTAGTATTGATAAAACTAAAGCTGTTTGTCTCATTGTACATGCTTGCGATATATCACATGCCTCAAAACCATGGGAATTGCATTCCCGATGGACTGAAGGTGTTCTCGAGGAATTCTTTCGTCAAGGGGATTTAGAAGCCAGCATGGGTCTACCGTATTCTCCTCTTTGTGACAGAAATACTGTGCACGTTGCGGATTCACAAATTGGTTAATATTTCTAAAATCTCTGCATCTTTTGTAATCTTATGAATAAACAAAAAAAGAAAAAAAAAATGGAATTGAAAAGCATTTAAGAGTATTTGTTGCTTCAAAGCTTTGATAATTTGAGGAAACGAAAAATAATAATGCTTATTCTCGATGTAATCAAACAACAATTTCATAATTCTTATTTTTTTTGAAAAATTTTATCACCATGAAATGCTTTATTCAACAGTTTCTGACAAGGGACGGGAGTACAATCAAGCCTTACTCTCTATAAGATATTAATATTTTTTAATTTCGACCTTTCTTAATCGACAGGATTTATTGATTTTATTGTTGAACCGACAATGATTATTTGTGGGGAAATGTTAACGAGAATAATTGAGCCACTGGTACCGCTTCAGTCATCAGATACCTTCCTGCCGTGCGACAATTCCGATTCGTTATTAACAAGTGCCGATGTGCCTCAGGAACATGAAACGTTTGTCTTTCTATGAAAGTTAAGATTACCATCCCACTCCACAGTTTGGAAATAGCTTTATTGTTGTTGTACAATACCGTGCTTATACAATAAGAAATGAACAGTGAATATTACTATACCAACAAACAGTGCATAGATGTTCACTAATTTCCCTTTATAACTGTCACTCGCCACTATTACTGTTGTACTAAGCCATTTGTTGGAAGTAAATTAAGTAAGTAAATGAGTAAGTGAGTGAGTAAGTATTGAGACAAACTGAATCGAAGCTTGCAATATGCAAAATGATATATTATAAATTTATTGATGTATAAGTAAGACTTGCATCGAACATATTGGCTAGCAGTAATGTTAATTGAGTAAAATTAAATTTTATCACCGATCAGAGCTTATTGATCAGAGTGTCAAGTTCGCCTAATCGTTTTTCTTTCCTTTATTAAAATCTCTGCAAAATCTGGATTTCATTATCATTTCTGCTTTATGTAGAAAGCCAATAAGTGATCTCTTTCAGTGAAAATGTAAGCAACAATGAAACGAACAGTTCATTCCGTTTCTTGCCATTAAATCAGGACGGAAAACTGGAAATACCAACTCCATGGATGGAATTCATGCATGAGAACAAGGATCGATGGAAAAAACAGGCTGCCAAAGGTTTTTCCTTAAAACTGTGAAATTGACATGAGTATGCTAGATGATAATAATTAGACCGACATAGGAATATTTCTATTTCAGAAGAAGATGAGAGAAAGAAAAATAGCGAAGAAATCGTCACCAAATGATAAAAATCACAACATTGATATTTGCATTTTGATCTCAACATTTCAAATAATATTTTGGGAGGGCACTGAATAGTTTACAGAAGTGTCATCTTTGTGGTGGTACTTTTCATTTTCTAATGACTATTTTGATTTGTAAGCAATTGCAATACAGAAGAATTCAAATTATTATAAGTTGTGCTGCAGTGTTTTTGTCGAACACATAATATAAATTAGCGCAACAAGTCAGTATGAGTGAAAAATCAAAGTTGAAATTTATCGAAATAAATGTTTGTCGATTCATCCAATTAATGATGGCGAAGTTGGTTTATTGCTAAAGTAACTTATACGAAGGGATATAAGTAAGTAATCTTAAGTATAAGAATAAAATTATTAAAGCTGTGCAATATTGTTGTTATTGATAAGTAGCATCTATCAACGATTCATTTATTGTGGTTCTCGTCGAATAGAAATGATGAAACTTTGCCTGGAAGGAAGTGCATTGCACAATGATCGGTGCGTGCACGGCGATCGATGATGCAATTTTGTGGTCGCACGATGACAATGTTCACGTGATATAGTGTTGACAGAGGCGAAAGACATGTGTACCCCAAATGAGGTGAAATAATAGAGTTACTGCGTAAGTCCTTCATTAACAGTGCAGCTGTGCGCAAAGGGTGTAGGCGAGCCAAACCTATGAAGCCTATAAAGCTGCACAGAAAATATCATAGCGATGTCTGAGTAGTCTGATGCTCTGAAACCTTTACGCTAAAGCCTAGGCTACCTCAGTTTTTTGCTTTTCCCAATCTAATTGCAACCTTTTTAGTTTGTTTCACACTTGAATGACTTTTTTTAGAAGTTTACTTATTAATAAGTTCACTGAAGAAAGTGACGACACAGTCGTGTTGCACTATCACATAATTTCGTGAAGCATTCTCATCAGTCAATGCAGTTATGGCACATTAAGCATTAGCAGCCAGTGAAGCCTATCAAACAAGTAAATCTATAAGGCTAAAGCAATGAAAGCATACACACAACAACATCTCTGGCTTATTCTACTTTCAACATTCCCTCTCGAATTTGTTTTTTGGTGCTTTTAATGCTTCATACTTTCCATTGATCAAACTGTCCACGTGAATTCATCGTGTTATTCGATGATAAAATAGCAGCGAAATTTAAAAATGTGGGAAAAACCTGTAATTATAGTCTTTCACTTCCCATTAATAAAGGTAAATCTCGCATAAAATCATTACCTTTGGCAAAGTTATCATTATTATGATCATTTTCCTCATTAATTTCTCTCGTAAATAAATTAATACTTGGAATGGTCTAAATTTTAAGTTTAACTATTATCGAGTGCCCACCTAATGTTTCTTCAATAACTCACAGCTTAACTTTTTTAATCCATTTCATTGCATCTGATATCTCGAATTATTTATGTTTTATACAGTTTTATCACCAAAGTGTTAAAAGTAATTTGCTCTTTTCATATGTCATTCATGTATCAAAAGTAAAATTTCATTTGACGTATTTTTATGAGAGTGAAACTACACATAACACCTTTTTTTTTATCAGACTTTTTTTTTATCAGATCTGCATTCAGCGTCTAAGAAGAATAACTTCGGATTTAGCAATCTGTTTGCCATATTTCAAATATTCTCTCAATCTCTTGAGAAGAGATGCTAATAAGAAAAATTCCCAATGCCACCCAAAATTTCGCAAAGTAAGTGATTTTCAGAGAAACAATGCCTTTAGAACATACTTGGAGTAACCCTGTTGCAAGTAATTTGGAATTTGAGACTTTTATTTTGGAATTAGCATTTTATCGTTCTGATTGAACATTACAATACTTTTTTCTTATTTAGAGTTAACAAATAACTTTCTTTCCGTGCAGACATTTCATATTTAGATGAAAGTTATTCTCGGCCGTCTAAGTATAGAAGTGTAAAAGCTAGTGAATACTTACAAAGTAACAGCTGATAAACGTCGCTTCAATAATTTTATCATACTGAGAACATTCCGGAAATATGCGGATGGAAATATGTCCATGGGAATTCGTTGTTGATTGTTAGTTTTGATCATAGACATATAATCAGTTTTGGATGACTTCAATTCTTGATATTTTTTAGAAATTTGGCACCTATTCCTTTTCCTTCCTTATCCAATTTTTCTCTTTTGAACTTAGTTTTCTTTTGTTAAGTTATAACATTTGCTGATAAGAGACAACTTCTTGTTTTCTTTACAAAAACACAAAAAGTAAAAAATTCATTGGAACGGACAAATTTGAAAATGAATTTTGTTTTCTAGCATTACTTTATTTTCAATATCCTTTGATTAGATTCTAATCGTTTCAGTTAGACGTAGGCCAAAGAGCAATGTGTGTTTGTCATCTGAAACTAACATATGATATTAAAAATGGATATTTTGTCAACTTTTTTTCTTGTTTTGAATGTTTTATCTTCCTTAAAATTAAACAATCATCTTAGTAGTGAAATAAAAAAAAAAATTATTTCTTGTCCTATCCTTTGTGAAATTTCAAAATCTTCCTTAAATTTATGTTCAAATGTATGCAAAAATTCAGAAACTTACAATGATTGAGTTAATTGTTCTTTTTTGATTTTACTAGTTATCATCCATCAACAATTTTTTGAATTACTATCAGGTTATTTGGACAAATAAATCGTAAGGTTACTTTGATTTTATAACAGCATCATGCGCGACTATAGTCTTTTTTAAAGAGTAAACAAAGTGAGCAACGAGATATACCGAATTATCTGGAATGACAAATATACAAAAATGACAAAATCAATGATCCTGGCTATTATTATAGTAAATAATTGAGAAATCTTGTGCTCTCATAAACAAGAAATCACATTTTAAAGAAACTTCATTTTCAATTCCATTCTTATAATCACTTATGATTATTAATGATTTGATTTGACAGTATTGAGAAATATAAAACATAGGGGAAATGATAAGACAAGCGTAAATGTCATTGATATTTACAAATAATGCACAAGATGGCAGTAAGATTATAAACTATTTCAACTTTTTGCATTTATAAATTTCTCTAGTGGCAGAGTTCATGTTATACGTAATACGTCAAACGTGGTGGGTTTGCGACAGCACTTTGTTTTCATTTCCATCTGATGGATATTGTTGATAAAAGAGAAAAAATGAGGCATTTCACTTCATTATCATAATGCATTCAGATTGTTTAGACAAGTCGACGAAATAGCTAAAATTGCATAGCATGGATGTTCCATTTCCACTGAAAATTTATTTTTTTTAACTGTACCACAGACATATTAACGAACCACTTAGAATACATTAGACCATTCCAACATAAATTAACGTTTTTATTTTATTGGAGATAATGCAAGCGGTATCATATCAGGTTAATCCGGAATATGCCAAATTATCGCAAATAGTTCCCGGTCTCTTCATATGTGGTATTAGCGAATTAAATCAACATAACATTGAAAGAAATGGAATAACGATGATCATTAATGCAACTGATGAAGTTAGTTGTACTTCGAAAAATTTTTATGAATCGGAAAATTGTAAAATACTTCGAGGCTTGTCAAATTATTTTTTAAATTTCTCAGTTGATGATCGGTGAAGAATCAACAATTATGTATCAAAAGGATGATCGAGTGGCAAAAATGCTTAGTATTTATTTGCTGTCTGATATTGGACGACCTGATATTCTTAGTACATATGTTAAATAATTAAAAAAATATTTTATAACCTCTTTAAACTTTTTCTTGAATAAATAAGCCCATTGTTCCGAATGTTGAAATTTGCTGAAGGCCATGCAGTATCATAGTATTTAAATTTTCCTTATTTTAATGTGTTTAAGTATTAAAAGCAGCAATATAATCAAGCCTTACCGATCTTTTCGCATGAAACTAACCTAAAATAATTTTGTTTTCGTTTGAAACTAACGAAGAAATTTTACACTTTCCGCTTAATTCCCTTGTTTACCACTCTTTCAGTAATCACTAAACTGTTTATTCAAACATAAGAAACAAAAGATTTTTTCCCTTTAAATAATCTCATACTTCAGTGACCAATAATTGGCGGAATGATTTGGTTATTTAACTTGAGCACTCATTTTTGAAATTTTTATGGATCGATGAAATTTATGAAATTCCTTGCAATGTGCAATTTTTATACTCTTCAGGTTCCTAATTTGAAAACGTTGGGAAACATTCTCCGTATAAAATTATGGATCAATGACACACCAGAAACTGATATTTACCTTCATCTTGAAGCTGTTAGTGATCAGGTTGAGTAGTTTTCCACTTTTTTTCTTGTGAACGTCCTTTAAAAAAAAAGAATAAAATAACAATTTTATCCTAATTCAAAAATTCCTAGCTTTAATTCGTGTGGAAAATGCATTAGCTTAATCTTTAGTAATTGAAGTACTTAATTTTTAGTGACAAAAAATAAAAAAAAGTAGTATTTTTTTTTTAAAAAGTCTAATCTTTAATAATTAAAAAAAAAAAAAAAAAAAAAAAAAAAACGAAATAAAAATTTCTAAAATGGAAAAAAAAAAATCGTACAACTATATAACTCCGTCGTTCCTTACAGCAGTAATGTCATTTTCGCAATTGTCTCTGAGTATGAATTGAGTAGATTGACTATATAACCACAGCTTGCTAACATATTCATCTATTAATAAAAAAAATTGCTTCAAATAAAGCTGATTAAGACTACAGTGAACAAATAAAAGAGTTATGGTTTGAGGGAAATATTTTAATTAATTCATTGTTCTTTTTTGAAAACCTGTATTCAAAGTTCGACGTGATCTTCTTGTTTTTACCCGAAATCTATTTTGATATCGATTAGGATATATCAGAAAGTAATCACAGTGATAGCATAACCTAAAAATTTTGCTCTCGTGATTCAACTTGTATAAGATAGTACCTCAGTAATAATACTGTCCCATAATGATTTATCTTAGTGATGATCGTTCATCAGTGTTGACAGTTTTGAATGACTTCATTTGTTTCAAAAAATCTTTGAGAAGTAAAACAGTTGCAGATAGAAACAGTTATAGTCGATGGTGGAGCAGTGCTAGTTCACTGCGTCGCGGGTGTCTCACGATCAGCCACGATTTGTCTCGCTTTTCTTACCAAATATCGATGTCGATCACTTCGTGATGCTTACTTCCTGATGGTTTCTAAAAGACCTTTGGTCAGACCTAATATCGGCTTTTGGAGACAACTGATCCAGTTTGAACAGGTAAACAATTCGAAGTCGACATTTGTAGAGTACAATCAAAAGAAGAAATTTACAACACACCAAATTTTATGAAATTTTTCAGGAAATCAAACATGCTCCAGCTTCAGTAAGAATGATATATGACGAAGCTCAGGCCGATCATTTGTTACCTGATGTCTATTTGGAGCAGACAGTCCGACCTGTGAAACCTTTGTGGATAACACTTTCAATAGCTGGTGTTTTGTCGCTCTTCCTTAGTATGCTAGCTCATTTACTTTCAACTTTTTAATTTCTTAAATCGAAGTGAAATTTCTTTCTTGAAGCTTAATTCGTGCAGATGATGCTTACATATATCAAATTAGAGCTACAGTTAGCAACAGTTTTTAGATCTTGAAATTTCTCATTCTTTTCTTGATTCATAATGAACCACAATTTGTCATCTATTCACAATATCGACAGATTAACAAATAGATTCAACATACTTTCTTTTCAACAATATTCATTTATTTATTAGTTGCGAAAGGTTTTTCAAAAAAAAATTTAACTCAAATAATGATACATTAAGGATGTTTTTACTCTTAAAATAATAAGAAAACTGTCAGTGAGTTAATATTAAGTCATAATCTAAATTTCAGGAGAATTCCATTTTAATGAAATCTGTTCTTTTTTTGATTGTAGAATATATTTTTAAGTGATAAAAATTCGACCAGTCCTGATAATTGTTTATGAAATATTCCTACGAGCATTTTATCAAAAATGAACCACCTTCCTCTCTTGGAAAATTTCAAGAGATTCCTAATTAATTAAACTGCGAATTCCATATTGTTCTCTGATGTTTCATTCTAAATATGACTTTGATATTCAAGCAAAGATAAACTCAGCAAAACTTTCCGACTGACACTTTCGTCACATCATAAAATTTCCGTACAAGAGTAAGAAGTATGCAACAACGTTTTTTTTACGGTTTAATTCAAATGTGCTTTTGTGTTATCTAACAATCGTATGCAGAAGAATCAGTTGCTTATTTAAGTTTGCATTATTTGCAAATGAAATTATCGATTAAAATGAAGACGTTGTCATTTTTCCAAAGAATTGTTCAAATTTTCTTCAAATGAATTATCGTTCATTTTTGCTACTTTATTCTTTAATCTTTGTTTCCATATGTATTCTTTCATTTTATATTATTGATACTTTTCTTGACATTCAGATGGAAAAAGTTTGTTTTCTTAGATTTCTTGTAATTCTCCTCACTTAATCAATATCATTTCTATTTCTCTTTGTCTTTTCAATTCAAATTCTCTTCGTTTCTAATTTTTTTTTCGCAATTCTTTTACTAATTGCTGCTTTTTCAATTTGGTGATATTTACTCATAATCATTTCTTTTATGGACTTATTTAACAGGTATCATTGTCTTTATCATAATTACGTAAAGAATGGTGTCAAGAAATATTTTTAGACAATCATTTTTGTCAAGCTTTTTTTTTTTTTGGAGTGAGAATAATAATGAAAATTCTTTCTTCCCTTAATTAAGAAAATCAAGCAAAAGATATTCTTACTTTGCATTAAATTATCAATTGTGTATGAGACCATCATCTTCTGTCTTTTGTCATATGAAATGCAGCTTTTCTATTAGGTTTCAGATTTTTCCCCCCTCCCTCTAATATTGTTTAAAATATTGAAAAAATGCCATTCCAATCTGTTTGACATTAAAAACTGCAAAAGCGATTTAATAAAAATAAAATTTTACTTTCTAAATCATTTTTCAACATTTGAAATGCAGTTCAGGATTTTTTGAAGTTTAGAATACATTCATGGCAGTTATCTGTTAAATGCAATAAAATTGAAACAAGAAGTTCAATTAAACAAAGAGGATACATTACATTAACAAAAAAAAAAAATGCAATCACTATTATTAAGATTAAAAAGAAATCCTTTGATTCCAATTCCAGTACTGATAAGCCTGAATATATAAATATTTTCTTGCTAAAATGAAGAAAGCTTTTAAACTTTAACTTATTATTGTCAACAACTATTGTAAGTCAAGGAATAATTAATTCATTTATCATAGATTGCATAAGATAATATTTTCGAATACCAAAAATTTTTTGATGCTTTTGTTACAAAATTTTGATATTAGTGGAAAAGCTGTATAATTTCATTGATTATCATTTTTTGTGAGACTCACAGCGAGGAGGACTAAAAATAGAGACTAGGGACTAGGCCTGCGTCAGTTATTTTTATTGCATTCTTGTTGAAGGTAAAAAATTGTTTAGAAGAAACATTCAGAACCCAGGAACTCTCCTTATACATAATTTATCTGTTATAATTTGAAGAACATCATTTACATAGAACACCTAAAGAAAAGCATACATTTCTTAGCAGTTCTTGCTGAGAGGAATATTTATCAGTTCACTTGCAGTACTGCTGTTAAGGACATTTTTGAAAAAAAAAAAAAACAAAACTTCGCTTCTCTTTGACTTCGAATCTTTCAATTTTTCTCCACTTTTCTTTCTCTGATTTCACTGCCTGAATAACAAGTATAATTGACCTTTTGAGTCTAATGATTACAATGAATCTTTTGTTATTGTTTTATTATTGGCCATTTCTATATTTAACAATGATTTCTTTTTACACTACATTTGAGCAATTTAACAAGTATTATACATTTTCTCATAGCATATACATAGCTATTTCTTCTTCTCTCTTTGTCTCAATAAAATCCGCCGAGAAAAAATTGTAAAATAGATTGAAAGAGATAGAGACAAGAGATGCATCAAACTTTCATCAGTTGTTCACATGAATTTATGATGTAATGTACTTACTGATAACTGATAATTGATAACTGACGGCTGGTTCACTCATTGACTAATTAGAACCAATAAGAGGTGGGTATGCTCCATTCCTAAGCCTTTCTATAAAATACCGAATGACGGTTAGTGCAGAGTTTATTTCGTTCTGCTGCAATGGTGAAATCTCTCAAATTCATTCCTCAATTGCGTAGTTTTTAAATATTTTTTCGCGAACAAAAGTATGTTAATTAGCTCTCTAAAAATGCCATATATTCACATTTCTTCGCCAGATTAATTTCAGGACTTATCATCCATAGTATGGTGGTCATAGATAAAAAAAACTGTCATGCTGTGCCCTTTGCATCATTCCAAATTAATCCGGTTCCAGAATATGATGAAATTACTGAACTGATCCCTCAACTGTATATTTGTGGTGCAAGCTCATTGACTTTGAATAATATGAACAAATATAATATTTCATTAATTATAAATGCCACTACTGAGGTTTGTTTTGAAATCAGTAATTTGCCTAAAAATTATTAGGGCGAAATTTTTTAATAATACATCAATTTTTTTTTAAATTTTCAAAAATGCAATTTTTCTTCCAAATTCTTGGATTCCTCAAAAGATTACAGACAACAATTTGTATTTTTCTTTGCAAATCTAGGAAATTTTGAAGGAGTATGAATGAAACTTTCATTATAGGTACCTAGTGTACGATCTCTTGGATCAATACCACGAATAAAATTATGGCTAGATGATACACCATCAACTAACATTTATCAACATTTCGATTTTATTAGCGACCAGGTGAACTTTCCTCCAACTATGGCAATGAAATTTTAGAACTGAGTAAACTATTATTATTAGTTACAAATATCAATGAAGTTTTCAAAAGTCTAGATTACAGATTGAAACAGTGATATCAAGTGGTGGTAATGTATTGGTGCACTGTATGGCCGGGGTATCGCGATCTGCTACTATTTGCCTTGCCTTTCTCACTAAATTCTGCTGCAAATCACTAAGGCAGGCCTATCAACTAATGGCTCAAAAACGGCCATTTGTCAGGCCTAATATCGGATTTTGGCGTCAACTCATCATTTACGAAGATGTATTATTGTAAAGCTGTCATTTCGAAATTATTACTAAAAAATTTATATCCAATCCATATGTGCTGAATTTTACTTAGCGCAACTCTTAGTTGTTTCCTCATGAACATTTTTAACACGAAGTTTTTAAAAAAGCTATTGAATAAAGGTTTCTTATTCATCTTTAACACTTGTAGGAAGTGAAGAATGGTGTTACATCGGTGAATTTTGTTCGAAGTAGAGAAGATCCAGAAAATGTTTTGCCGGATGTCTATCTACAAGTGAGTGGCCAGCTTTAAAAATAGCATTTTGTTCAGATTTAGTTAAATTCTTTTCGAAAATTTAAAAAAATCCAAGTATATTCAGTTGTCTATTTTTCATTACAGACGTTTGTTGAATCATGCAGAGGGTGGCGGTTTTCCAGTGATAAACAGAAATTTCAACCGATATTGGAAACGGTGTCGGAAAGCACTGAAGTACGAGCTTAAATCGCCACAGTCTTTTTCTGATAAACTTATGCACTTGGGACATCAATTTCCGCATATATCGGAAATTCAAATATTTTCAGTTCTAATTTTAGTCGATACAATGTATGACAAATCCGTTAATTCTTTTGCTTGTCTGTTTTTAGTTTTATAAATTTGTGCGAACATTGTGGCATAGGTGTGACCATCAATTCTAAGGCTTTACCAGTTGAATAAAATTGCATAGTGAACTATTTGAGATTTATAAGCAATTTTTTCACAAAAAAAAAAAAAATTATTAAAAATCAACTCGAACTCAATTTTACATCAAAAAGTTTCATGCGCACGATTAGAATTAATGAACTTGAAGCAATTATATCTATGAAAAATCATATTCCATTAAATTTACTCATAATTAAGCATCTAGTACTAGTGAATTTTGATGCAGTGTTGAATGTCATCAAATTCGTTAATATTGGCTCCACTTGGCTGACAAAAAATCATGGCGCATTTGTAAGTTAATAATTACTGTCCGCCAAAAGTTTATCCATTTTACGTACGGTAAGTTGACATAAGTTATTTTCAGATTTTTTGATAATCTATGAATAATTTAACAATAAATACGGATTTAATACTGGAAATTATAATAAGTTGTATTTATTGGTCAAATAAAAAGGACATGGAATGTTTTTTTTTTGATAAATTTAAAATGAATTTGGAAAGTGTACTGTAGAGTTAAAACTGATGAGAAAATGCAGACTTCAGCTTTTTGATAGTACTATTACTGTAGTGGAAAGAAGTGGAAAAAAAAGGAAAATGAGTCATAGAAAATAAACTGAGATGTATGGGAGAGATAAAAAAGAATAAGCGAAAAAGTGGAATACCAAAAATTAAGACAAAAAAGATAAAGGAAACAAGAACAGTTAATTTAAATTCAAACAGACAACTTAATTCTCTCATTCATTTTCATAAACCTTTATTGTTACTTTATTCATCAGTTCACTTGTAAAAAGCACGCTGAATGTCTTTTCCGACAGATAAAGTTATAATTAATTGGAGCTTAACTCATATCAAATCGCTTACAAACTAAGAGAATGAGATCAAAAAACTTAACGGAATGGTCATTTCTATGTCGCACCTTTTTATAGCATACAAGATTGTGTCCATTCTCATTTAAATGTCATATATCTAGTGAGCTAACATTTTGTGAAACATTTAGATGAACTAAAGAATTATTGATCTGCAATCTAATGCTAGTCTTTCAAAAAACGTTTGCTAATAGAATCCAAATAAAAAAATTATGGCTAGATTGCCTAACATAGTAAATCGTAGTTTGAAGATTTATTGGAAAATTTAGTTGACTCATGCAGTTATTTTTGTTCACGAACTCTATTATAAATTTATAAAAGTTTTACGAACTTTGAAAAACGAGAAAGAAAAGAAGGCTTCACTACTTTTTGGAACACAACACTTATATACACTTTGATTTGTGATATATTCTGTTTTTATTTAGTTCTGTTCATAGCAAAAAACCGGTTGTCTTCAAAATATAGCCCCTCAATCTGGAATTAAAACTGAAATGTAAAAAGGAGAAAAGTCTAGATGCCACTGTTTATAGCTATAAAATGTTTGTTACTTTTAGTCCAATAGTGCCGGAGAGAATGATTTAATGTATGTATATGAATAGTGGAAAAAAAGAAACATTTCACTTTGTTCACATCAGTTTCCTATGCAAATGATTCACAAGGTTGAAAATATTTTCCGCTGAACATCACGTGAATTTTCCCGGAAATTTTGGAGTCACATAATTGAAAAAGCGGTAAGTTGATTTATTGCTATGATTGCTAATATTCTTCTTTTTCCAGTGCTTACCCATTGGAAGTAGAATTATCGAAAAACGAAGGGAGAGGGTTAATTTCAATAAATAGTTGCTTATTGATATTAATCAATTGAGTCCATATCACAGCCGTCTGCTTCATCTTCTTCCACCACTTCAGCAAAACAACAATTTTTTTAATTTATTCTCAGAAATGTCCTACTTTACAAATAATGCTATTCCAGCTTTGCATTGTCTTTTCTGCAAACAACAAAACAATAGCATAAAGAAGTAGAAAGAGGAACAAGAAGAGAAAAAAGTGGAAAGGAAGAAAAAAGAAATGCAAAAAATAAAGTTTTTTCACAATAAGAGTCAAAAGGACTTCACGAATTTGGAAGAGATTTTTTAGCATCTGAAATGACAATTTTTATTTTTTCAAGTAATGTCATTAAGAAACACTTTTAGGCACTTCTTTCCTATCGTTGGAAATAGAATTAGTCCACTGAAAGTAGTAGAATTATCGAGAAAAGGTTAACTCTAATTGATAAAATAGTTTTTCTTTTCAACTGTAGAAAGTGTGTGCATTGCATTCTGTGTAGATATGATTAAAATATCTACGAAAGATGATGATATGACGCATTTGGGAGTACAACTGGATACAGCAAAATATTTGTTTGTTTTTAATGATATGCCTTTTGTTTCATTAAATACAAAAAATGATTATACACAAAAACATTTCCTAAAATAAGTTATTAGAAGCTTTTAATGAAATTGAATTTGTTATGCAAGTTATTTGTTTATTTGTAATGTTGTAGTGCTGAAAGGTATCACGTAATCAGAGGATTATGTATTTCAACTTGCCCAGGTAATATGATGATTTGTATATATGAATGCTAATTTATGTAATAAATCATAGTAGCATAACAATGCAATAGACTTTAGTCAATTAGAGAAAACATTTCTGTTATTTGTGTAACAATTCCATAGAAATTTAACTTTCATAGACTGAAAGAGAAAGTTGTCAAAATAGTTGGTAACGAAATAGAAATTCTGAACAGTTTCTGCTCATCCAAAGTTGGTTGAGAACTAAGGTGCTGAAAGCTTTTTTTTCCACTTCAGAGATAATAATTATTCACTGGCTTAGAGAAAAAATTATGGTGGATGATTAATCGGATCTTTTTTTAATTTATTAGGTCATCTTTCTGGTAGTGAATAAACTACGAAGTGTAAAGAACATTTCAAAGTACAGAAGATCGAAATAAGCTATAAATACTTGGATTAATATCTAATATTATCGCCGAAAGTTCTAGGAAAGTTAAATTCCTGATGTCATGGAAAATCAATCTTTTGGTTGTAAGTTACTGTGTTCTCGAAATCGGGCCTCTGCCGTTCATAATAAGGGATAAAATGAATAAAGATTCGGAATAACATTTTTCTGAAAATGTCAACCTCTGCAGCAAATGCTTTGTCACTTAAAATTAAGTAATAATTGCATTATTTCAGGCAACACTCGTTAAGGATAATCATCAGAAATTCAGAAAGTAACACAAAAACCAGCTGCATTCTTTAACATTTTTGATACATATCGTTTCAAGCAACTGACATAACTTACTGCTACACCGATTATTACAGTAATTTGTAACTTGATCAGGAAACTAGTTATAAATTAGTGAATTAATTAACCTAAGTACCAAATTAACAATCTAAAAGGTAAGAATTGAATACAGTTTACTAGGTATTCAATTAGTTGCAGTTTGCAAGGTACTTAGTAAGCAATGGAAGGCCATTACTAGCTTGCTTATGGCAAAATGTCAACATTTCTTTTCTGAACGATTAATTGATCGATTTTTTCCACTGAATTTGTTCTTGAATGAAGCACAAAGATTGCATTATTCATTGTCAGATTTAAATATTTCGTATTTTTAAAACTGAAATGAGTGGATATATGTGCAAAATTTTGACCGTTCCCGTTTTGCTTTTTTTAAAATTATCTGGAAGGAAATCCGGAAGTACCGGATGGAGAGGATAGGGCATTTTAGTGATCAAGCAAAGATATCACACCTCACAAAGCGTAGCGAGCATATGGCAAAGGATGGCGAAAGAGTCAGCAAGATGAATCGGAGAGGTTGTCAATCCTAAATATTCGCCATCGGTGCTGTGGCACCCTTCCTCTACAGAGGCTGATTGGCATTCACGTGAGTGGCATGCCTGCCGCACTCGCATGCACCTGCAGCACATGCGATGCACGTGAAACACAGTCGCAATAAAAGTTGCCTGGAAATAATAATAATAAATAACACGGGCTGATGCGTGACCAGCGCTAGTTTTTCAGCGCCTCTGATATGTGTGGATATTGCGAGGAGAGTAATATATATATAGGAGTTGCAGTCGTATATCCTACATGATCACGTCACGTCAGATATTGAGTGGCAGTACCTGAGGTGAACTTCCGACTTTACGGATGAGGACGGATCTGTGGTGTGACGTGACACTCTATCTATAATTAATTACTGCTTTTTAGGGCAGGAGTTTTTTGCATTTATGAAACATTTTCATTCTTTAACCACGAAATGAGAATGAATATCTTCAATAAAATAAGCAATGTAAAAATTCCAACTTCCAGCAGAACTCTCCGAAAAATGTCACCGGTGTCATTTAATGTGAATCCTGAATACGCGCAAATTACGGAAATTGTACGTGGCTTATTCATCTGCGGTGTTAGCTCTTTAACGGCTGAAAACATGAAAAAATATGATATTTCATTCATTGTCAATGCTACTAACGAGGTCAGTTATTTTTTTTTTTTGCTTCTGTTAATGATACTATAATTTTAGATTAAAGCGACAAATTTAGATGAGCAAACCTATTCAAAGAAATTCAGTTTTAGGTACCAAATGTGCAGTCATTAGGCAATATTCCACGAGTAAAACTGTGGCTTGAAGATACCCCACAGGCTTCTATTTATCCTTTGCTAGACCAACAAACTGACCAGGTAAAGCATTTCATCGAATATTATTTAACAGATCATATTTGATCATATTTTAATCTTTCTTATTATTACACAAATCGATAACCTTCTCTTTTCTTCTTAGCTTCTCATTTTCTCTTATAACTAATTCCGAAATTCATCAATTGACCCTACTAGTATTCCCATATTTGCAGAATATGTGGGAAGATTATTTTTTTTGTATGCTGCGTACCGCGATCTGAAATTTGGAAATAAATGAAAGACTGGGATTTCTTGTAATGTTATATGTATATATGAGTGCTAAGTAAAAATAAAGTATCTTTTTTAACACAAGATCATTCTGCTACATAAGAAATGTTAGATATGTAAAAATGAAATAAAAAGTGACAAATATGAAGGCGCTATGTACTAGAGATAAATTTCAACAATGCGAAAAACGTTGAATTCCTGTTCCATCACAAAACGTTTGTATTGATTGAAAATTGAAAAGATTTGAGTGTAGGAAAACTGGCTTTTTGAAACTAATCAATTTGGATTGAAAAGGACGGATTTCATGAATGATTTGCAGATTGAGGCGGTAATAGCAAGTGGTGGCAATGTATTGGTGCACTGTGTGGCTGGGATATCGCGATCTGCTGCTATTTGTCTAGCATTTCTTACTAAATTCCGTTGCAAATCACTTAGGCAGGCTTATCAGTTGATGGCTCAGAAACGACCAGTTGTTAAGCCAAACATTGGATTTTGGCGGCAACTTATTGCATACGAACAGGTAGTCAAATGAGCTAGACAATGTCCCAAAAATTACTTATCGCAATAATCTGATAACATTTTTTATATCATAAGGTTATCCTAGATATCACTTTCAAACTTATAAACTTTTGCAACGATTCTACAGCTAAACTACAATATATTTTCCAGGATATCAAACAAAGTGTAGGAACAATTCAGTTAATCAGAGACAAAACACATCTTGATCAAGTTATTCCAGATGTTTATTTGGATAAGGAAACTGGATTCCAAAAACTATCATTTATAGTAAGTTTTAGACTTAAAAAAGAAATAAAATTTAAGCCAGTTTTGGACTGTCCCAATTTATACAATATCGACTTGGCTGAAGACAATGTTTGGGAAAATTTGGGAAATGTTGCAATTCTTACCTGTTACATTGCGGTAAAATTTTAAAGACAGTATTTTTCATAACCTAAAATCAATTAATAAAAATCATCCATTTATAAGCGGCTCATAATACTTTATTTTAATTTTTAAGTTTTTCATTGATGGAAATATTCAACTATTGCAGAGAAATGCCGATGAATATGAAAATGGATGTAACTGTGAGAGCCGAAATCGGCGGAATTCAGGCGGCAGATTGAAATTTCAGCCAGTGTTAGAACCTGTGCTGGAATGTGTCGAAGCTACTGCATAACTGTAGTACCATTGGTTCTTTTGCCAGATTTGTACAGTCTTTTTTCTTTTATACAATAATTCATTTGGAAACATTCCATTGAAGAACTGAATTTGTAAAAAATTTTGAGGATTCCTGAATGTTTTGTCTGTGCTGCTTCACTTTATTCGCATATCAATTGTCTTTTCTTACTATCATCATTATCATTGCTGAACTCAAGAATAAGTGGAGTTCTTTCTTCCCCTCTGTCGAGAGAACTTTAATACTGTCTTGACAGTTATGAAAATGACTTAAATGTGGTAGAAAATCTTAAGAATTTGCCAAAATGTAAAAAAAGAAAGAAACTGTTTCTAACAGAAGAATATGCAATTAAGCAATCAATACACGTATCACCTTTCGTTGACTGTTTTTCAGTATCTATCTTTAATATTCCTTCGCCATTGATGTTATTTCTTTTGTTGAAAATTATTTCCGAAAATTTTCTTAAAGTGTTAAGAGTATCCTGGACTTGCTTATATTTATTTAAACAAACATAGAAGTTTTAAAATGAAGCCAATGTATTCTCGATAAGAATCGAAATTCAAGTCAGGCTAGTGAGAAATTTTATCCGTAAGCAAAAGGAATAAGTCTGATGAATAGCTTCATTTCATTGGCATGAACAGTTATTATGACCATTTGATCGTATATCGGATAATAGCGTTATTTTACACCGGAAAATGTTCTGCAACAGTCTTGCAAGCAGATCATTATGCCAGTTGTTGATTTTGCTTGGGGAATCCTACCTTAACTCCAGGATCCTTCTATAGGCTATTTGTTGCTTTACATAGTACTAGATTTAAGGTTTTTTTGCAGTGAAATTGTAGATGAAAATCAAAAATTTACATGTGGTTATTCAATAATGGATCTAAAAATTTCATTAGTCCATTGAAACTAGAAAAGAGTCTCAAAAAATTTCGGTTAGTATGCTTTAATGAAAATCGACCAACAAGCATTTCCTTTCAATGACAACATATAAACAAATCAGTAAGTCAGAAATAACAATTTCACGATTTTTAGTTAGATTTCTTCGATCAAAGCTCATCGCTTACGCAACTGCTTAAATGCCTTCGGCTTTTTTCTGTAACCTGCTCCGCTTAACTTCGATCTTACAAGTACCTAAATTTTTTTAATAATTTTAAGTTACATTAAAATCACTAATATTTAAAGAAAAGAGGATTCGTTCTTCAGAAATATTCAATAACGAAAAATACATTTCCCTCTTTAGCGCTGAATTGCATACATTCATAGCACTTTACAGTTATGACTTAGACCTAAACTCAGTTATGACTGAGTTTGGAAGTGATTTGCACAAAGCAAAATCATCTGTTTTAAAACAAACAGCCACAACTGCTCAACGTTTTTTAGATGCACGCTGCAAAGTTTCTCTCGCAGATAATGATCAAAAAGATCACTGATGGTAACGATCTAATTCAACAAAAAATGTGATAAGTGGGAATACCTTTGGTTTATTTGATATTGGCAGATCGACGAAGGGAGGAGTGGAAAAACCAAATGATTTTGAGACGGCAATAAGATCCAATGTGTTAACGTCAAATATATTTTTTAAGGAGTGTGAATCGTATGCTCTTATGTAGCATTTATAAGCTTCCTGAAAATGTGAACTTGAGCTAAAATACTTGCAAAAGCTATTGTCTTTGTCCTGTAAAAATTATGTGATGAATAATGCAGTTAAAAATAATTTGAACTGAAGTTTCTGTTTATCGAATTAACAAGACAATATGCCATATGTTAACCTTGGCCGATTTATTCAAATAATAATTGTGTTCAATAAGTTTTTCTAGCTGCATTTGTATATTCGCAATTTTACTCCATGAAAATTCATACTCATTAAGCAGAACTTTAGCATGTTTCAAATAACGAAGAAAGCCAAGCTCTTCAGGACGCAATATTAATAATGCATGACCGGTACCAGTAATACCACGTGCTGTGCGCCCAACACTGAAAAGCAAGTATGACTGGTACTACCGAAAATTTTGAACTCGTTATCGAAAAATACGTCGTTATTGAATACTTAGAAATTAGACGTGGAATTAGATAGCTGACTAAATACGGAAATACCAAATAATCGATTTGCTTTCTTTCAGGTTGAATCATTTAAATTCGAAGAAATCGAGGAAGAATGATAAGATGTACAACTTTTCTGGTATTTTTAATTCTTCATGTAGAAATATGCATGGAATTTAAAGGATGAACCGATGTATGTATTCTCGTGGTTCATCTGGTGGATCATACTGTACAATCCAATCAACCTGCGGTATGTCGAGACCACGCGCAGCAACATCTGTGCAAAGCAAAATGCCTGATTTCGCTTGGCAAAATGAAAAGAATGTGCATGTTCGTTTCTGCTGTTTCTGCTTACCCTATAAGAAAAGCGTTATTTGTGAATGCTACAAATTCTTAATTTATAAATATGATCAAAATAATAATTAGTGATCTTTGAAGATTTTTTCTTTTGTAGAGAAAGCCTTTTTGTTTTATCCAAAGTAATAAGTAAATACCAAAATGAATTACATGTATACACTGCACAGAGATGTCGATATAATTTAGCAATTCGTGATGGTACTTCACTGAATTACACGACGAAAAAAATACCATTACTTTCTTATCTCGATTCTTTTTCAAAAATGTAAAAAGGAGTAAAAATCGCTTTTCTGATGGGCAAACAACATAACCCTGCAAAAAACTTCATATCTCTTGTAGCATAAAGGCGTCATTTCAAACAACACTCTTTGTACTTAATCTTGGTATTATAAAAACAAAATATTTTAAAACCTTAATATGATAGCCTGTTATGCATCAGAAATATTCTATTTTCTAAAATGTATTAAAAAAAACCTGTTGTAGACCAGAAACTGTTGCTAATTCACTTCCATTTTTTGGATTTATTTTATTGATACCTACTTTTACAGGATCTGTATGAAGTGCGGCTTTGACGAGCTCGTCAACCTAAATTTACTTATAGTAATTAATGAGAACAATTATTGAACTTGAAATAGTTCGAATCTGGTCAAAAGCTGGAAAGTTGAAGATTGCCTGAAAAAAATTCTACAGGGACAGACATAAAATAAACGTTTACGGAACAATAAAGTAATGCTGACTTTCGGTGTTTGTGTAGCTGAGAAAAACATAGTTTGACGTTTTTTTGGTAACACTCGTAGTATCTGCTGCATCTCGATTTCAAAACCAATATCCAATATGCGATCTGCTTCATCAATAATCAAACATTTCAAGTTCTTTACCATGAAGCCATCTGTATTCTGCATATGAAATAATATTTCTACATCATATGAAAAAATTATATAATGATAAAATATATAATAAGAAAATTAGACAGCTGAACGACACTAAAAAACTTTATACCCAATTAAATTAAACCCCAAGGCAATATCAAAATAACAAAATCTTCTTATAAGTATCGTCGGGTAATTATATTACCTGTAAATGATCGAGCAAACGACCAGGTGTAGCAACAAGGAAACTAACACCTCTGGCCAATTTTTGTGCTTCTGCCTGCCGATTGGCACCACCCATGATCAAACCATGGGTTAAAGTCGGATGCTTCGCCAGAATTTCACTCAAAACTCCATACGTTTGCATGGACAGTTCCCTTGAATGTACAAGTTCATTACTTAAAAAATAAAACCATCACTTAACTGCAGAAAGAAACTTTGATGTTATACATAAATTTCGGGTTACCAATGAATACTAATAACCATCAGTTACATAAATTCATTATGACTGAAGTACACTTTACAAATATCTGTTTATAGTAAATTAAAACAACCGTGTTGGAGAGATAACAATTACTCCTGTGCCATTACGTGCTTTCCACTCAAGTTTTATAAGCAACTCAACAGCTGGAATAAGAAATGCCAATGTTTTACCACTTCCAGTTTTGGCTGATGCTATCACATCACGGCCCTGAAAATACCTTTCCAGTAAATTAGATCTAGAAAACATATTGAAACTAAGGTAGTTCTTTACACCCAAATGATCTTAATTACTGTTCTATTATGATACTAAGTGGTCACTAATGCGTCCTCCACATAGAAATAACGAGGAGCATAGAAATTTATGATTTTCTGTGAAAAAAATGTGATGTAAATCAGCAGAAACACAACTATTTGCCAACTGAAACAGTGCAGTGAACCAAATGACATCTTAGATTTGTGACATTACCTGTAGTAAAGGTTCAATACATTTTGCTTGTATTTCAGTCATTTTAGTAAAACCCATTTCAGTAATTGCGAGTAAAGTGGATTCCGATAAAATGTTTTCAAGTGATGCAAATGTGGTCGATGATAGATGTGAAACAACGTCAGAAGGTGAACTAAGCTCAGCTTCCGAATATCCAACAGGTTGTAATTTTTCCTGGAAATAACAATATTTGCACTTGGTAAATTTTCAGAACTATATACATGAACTGAGACTGAGGAAAATATTTTACACTTTAATAATTAGAATTTTTTATCGTACACAAACGTAAATGGAATGGAATAACAAATCGAAAATTAAAGCAGAAAAAATAGCACAAACTAAGATACAAATCATAACGGTACCAGCTTGACTACGAATTGAAAAGTGAGTGAAGGGTGAGGAAGAACAAATTCATGTGAATAAAATGGGTTTCTATTTCATCCATATGAACACAGCTAAAAGCTATATGGTACTAAACTTAAGAGAAACCTAGCCAACCTTTACAAGATTTGTCTTTCCGGTTTAAGCGCAAAATTAACTGCTAACGGAAAACATAACAAAAATAAGTAATTTACAAAATTGTAAACAAGTGAAATAAGACAGTTGCTGAAGTTGAAAAAGAAAAATTAACCATTCCTTCCTCTGTCGCTATTTCACTTTCACCAATTTTTGACATTTTTGGCTTTACTGCATTCTGAAGTTTCTTAATCTTACGCTTGAAAACACGTTTCTCAATATTCATCTTCCCTGAAACTTTATTAAAGTTATATGTGTGAAATAAATGGATAGCGCAACAGGAGATGACGTGAAGACGCATTAACACGATAAGCGCACCCACACAAAACAATAAAATAGATTCCCAAATGATTATCGCGAGTATCAGCAACTAAGCAAATTAAGATGTAAACGCTCCACCTAATTCAAGATTAATGAAAAAATGGAGCAATCATCAAATTAAAACTAAAACTAATGGTTAGAAAATTTGATAAGTCACGAATGATGTTAACATTTGGATATAATAAGATAAAATCAGTGTGCAAATAATTTGCATCCTTTAGCTCCCAAACCGTGAAATAATAATTCAATTAATGAAAAACATAATGAATGAGGTAATACCACTCGCCTTCCGGGTGTGGGCCTTGTACAATTTCATTAAAAATCAAAGAGTACTCCAGGAATCATATGTCTACAATAACATAAATATCAGTCTTATCCAAAGATTCGTTAACCTGCATATTAGAATAAGTGACTGCTTTAATTTCAGTTCCCTGTGGATGCCTACTGAGATCGAACGATTCACCCCAGCACCGCATCTGCACTTCGAACTTTTCACGATCGAGTTTAATCACCTTTGCAACTCTACCAATGAAGAACGGCTCTGTTGAGAAAGCAAATAGTGCTTCATCCAATAATCGAGCCATTAATGAGACCATATCGATACCACTGGCAAACAAATCAAAGGAGTACTCCGCAGACACCATTGAAATCTCAGTCATATAGCCATACATAGAGATCAATGTCTGCTCCATCGCTTCTTCCAAAGTGTCACCCCAACCATGCAACTGAACGTCTGCCGTATGGTCAAGATATTCATATTTAACTGCTGCTGTTATTGGTGCATCCGCCATTTGACAAATCGGAAAATGAAAATCTACTTATTTGCACTACTTGCGATTATACATGAAATCTTAAGTGCTTTGAAATATTATCTATCATGTCACATGGCCTGATAACTCTAAAAATAGTGATCAATTTAAGCTAAATCACTTCAATTCTCTTTAAAATAGTTTCAAATCAAAATAAAAGGTCCAACCTCAAAATCCAAACTGATCTCTAGCAAGAAATATTTATATGCAAAAAGAAACGAATAAGCATCCATAATAATAAGAATAGAAAATAATCTGTATATCAAACGTGGCTATGCAAAATAGATAAAAAATACATCGTCAATAACTGCAGAATAAGATGGTAATCGTTAATATTTACAGTACTTTACAGATATCAAGTAAAGGTGAACTGAAAAACTGACATAGAATAAAACAATGTACAACACCTACTCCTTGTGGAAAAAAGTACTAAAAAAATGAATTCGCCACTTCTAAAGAAAAATACACACAATGAAAATTGATAAGCTAAAATAATTAAATGCGTTGAGAAAAGCAAGAGTATAAGAGGTATATAAAACAGGAACTATTTCTAAAATTATGTTTGACAAAATAGAAATAATGTCGCCTCATACGAGTATTAGGCTTTTGAAGCACAAAATTATTGAAGTCATAAAACGAAAGAAGTAACAATAGTATTTAGGAAGCTACAAAATATGACACCTACTGACTATTATTCAGACGCAAAATTATACATCTACACCCCATAACTCTTCGGCTGACCGATTTTGAGCAGTATCAGCTCGAAATGCACGACATGACATGAAGAGAATGCGCTTTAGAGATTTATTATGGAAGAAGTATGCAAATGACCACATTACCAAGTCTTCACAGTACGGATCGCCGGTATATCCTGTTCGGTAACTGTAAGAACGTTATTAGATTTTTATTGGTTCTAATATTCGGTAATATAATAGAAAGATGGAAAGTAAAATGATCATTCTTCATAAAGAGATTTGTGAAATTTATTAAAACCCTACATTTAGGAAACAAAGAAAAATTTTTCGCTATCAAAACAGTTAACGTTTTCTTCTAACACTACTCTATCTAGATGCAGTTGTTCATGGTTACCTGAAAAAGTCTACCATACCAGCTACTCCATTTAAACCGTCCAGAAGGCGTCAATGACTTTATACCGTATATTTCATAAGAAATACCTGTATAATTTACAATCACTAATTTTGATGATTTGATCGACTCGTTCCCACAGTACTCTTTTAATCTCATAATAATTTGCCACTGTAGCAGAAAGTTTTGAATCTACCAAACCGGCTAACGTCTGTAAATACGACTCCATATACGATTATGCCTTTTCAGGGTAAGGACTTACAATTTTAACCAAGATTAGTGAGAAAAAAATTACTAACTGCTAATCAAAAAATGTATATAATCTCTAGCATATACAATCTCTAATGGCTTCCTTCCATACAGAACTGATATTATGAATTACTCTGCAAAAGAAATGACGACACAAAATGGTAACATATTACATACCACCTCTTTTAGAACTTCATTTCCGTAATTTCCTAGGCAAACCATGATTTCAGAAGCAACTGCATGAAAACTAACTTCAAAATTAGGAATGAGAGAAAATGCTTCGCTCTTTGTAGAAGAGAAATCATAATCTTGAAATGATGCGTTCATAACCGATCTCAATTCAAAAAGAGTTCGAGAGGAAATTGCATCTGCATATACCAAGCCATTCTGAAGTTCTACTAATAAAATGAAGACGAATAAAGTGGTAGCCTCTTTGTGAAGTCAGAAGAAATTAGAACGTAATAACTGATGCGGAGAACTATAAATCATAATAACTTACTTCTTCAATACTAATATTCAAACTGGAACAACCGGGTTCTGAAAAATGGCGTAACCGTGGATTTTGCGTCCATGATGAATTCGATGGAAACCACGGTAATTTCTCTGGTGGTGAGAGTGGTTGAGGTGCATTACTGCTATTTTGCTGACTTTTCTTCCACTGTTTCTTGTCAGATGTTATCATTTTGCAGGAATACGCTTCCAGTCTACCAAAATAAACTATTACGATCGTAAAAAGTACATGCTTTAAAATTCAAGTTTTCCTTCGAATGTCAAAGCAATGATGAGGTATTAATTCTGTTTGTCGGTATTCTATTATTCAGTAACGATGCATATACAATTACATCAACACAAGACTTATCAAAATCAAGTAAAAATAAAAATAAAGCATAACTGCTGTATTACAGTTACTTATTATTACTACTATCATTACCCTAATAACTGTCACCACTATTGTTATTTGCTATTACTATTATTATTATTGTCATTATTATCATTATTATTATTAACATTACTACAATTACTGCTATTATCAGTATTAATCGTTAATATCTTTGTTGCTATTATTATTTGACAACAATTATATGCTAAAACGAACTATTAAGCACACTACGAAGGGGACTGCTTTTGAAAATGGAAAGACTGACCTCCTTTGTCAGCCTCTCATAAATATCTTAATAACAAACCTCACATCAATACAACAATCTTTTGCATGCTCTCCAAATGTGTATGACAGCTGTTCAAGCTCTACGTTTTCCAACAACTTCATTGCAATAGTATTCTTGAAAGCAAAGTATATATCTAAATACGCTAACATTACGAGACAACCTCGTTTACAGATGATACGATACAATTAATTAGTACAACATTAAATGAGCAGTACGGCATGACGCCATCACGTGGACAACACATCCTCCATCAATTGCTGTCAACTGGCTAATGCCGTTAGCGCTTGGCATTAAGTGAGCGACTTTGAGAAAAGTTGCCAGAAAAGATGGTTTGCTTTTGGAGAAACAGGAAGAGAGAGTAATTGCTCTGAATGAGCACGAAGAAAGAAGAGGGTGAAAGCGGGCAGACAACTTGAAAAGCACTTTTTAGCGGGACAAGTTTGATTTTAAACATGTTTAAAGAATGGGCGGTCATTTGGTATCTGAAGTAGGTGAGGATTTCATCATGACCTCTCGGATAGGGTGACATTGTGACACAAGTCTCTTGGAAAGTCTGGGACTTCATTTCTTCCTAGAGGCGAAACTCTCGATAGGGAAATGCAGATGGAATCTGATGAGCTTTACAGCTGTCGTCTGGTCGTTCAGAATACATTCTTAACACCTTTATTAGTGTCCTTATCTCTCAGCAGTATTTTAGCTTGCTGCTGAAAGATTTTAGATGAATTAGAACATTCTCATTCTCAATCCTGGGAGATTTTCATACCTTCCCATTCTCATAGTCCTCCTGAATCCCGGGAGAAGTCGAAAGACACGAATTGCTTAACTCTGAGATTGAGCAATCGGGTTTGCTGAACTCTTCTGTAATTTACTGTCGAGCGATCTAGATGGTTTTTATTAAGATTACCTATTTTTAAGACGGTTATAATAAGTTGCTTACATTCAAAATCATTATTTCTCAATTGATAACATATCTGTAAATTTAATCAATGAATTCAAATAAAAAAAAACTAGTTTGAATTAATCTGATACATGATTCTGTTTTTCCTGATACTTGGAATATTCTTCCATCAGTAATTTAATTTCAGTTGGTTTACAGCAAAATGTCGTTATCTAGTGATCTGGAGGATAACAGGAAAAAGCATACTGTAAGTTAACTTTTAAGTTATGGATAGAAAGTTATTATCTTTATACAGTCTGATCAGTGAAGAGTATAGTAAAATATCTGTTGTTGGTTAATTCGATTATAAAAAACCGAGTTTTTCTAAGCTTGTTTGCTTGAACAGTTTGAATTTTGAATTTCTGCTCATTTTTTCTTTATCGATCTCTACGTAATATAATTTAGGAAAATTTAAAAAGGATATGGAACAAAGTTTATTACTTCCATTGATTTATTCTTTATCGAATAATAGCCAACACGGCTAATGAATTAGTATCAATAAATCTGAATAAACAAATGCAACAAAAGAATATAACTTGGTTTTTGCCATTGTTTTAGAAGAGGCAGAGCGCTAATAGTCCGCTAGCAGTGTTGTCTCCATCTGTTCGCCCGCAGACCACAAAATTAGTTTGTTCATTTCATTTTTGTTAAGATATGGAATAACATATAATCAGAAAAGAAAAATTGTACGTTTAGCACGTATATTAGTACCTTAAATTCTACTATTCTTTGAGGATAAACTACACTTTTATTGGAAGACAATCTCTTCATTCGGTAAATTTTTTTATTTTGTTGCTATTTACTTGCCACTCTTACAGTCTCGTTTGTCGGGAACTCCCTTGGAACGAAAGCTTGCATATATCAATCAAATTGACCCCAATATTGATGCCACTCTTCTCGAACTGTATTCTGTCGAGGTTTGCCACAAATTAATGAGATCATGCTTCAGTTTTTTTATTTACATTGAAATTTGATGCTAATTTAAGTATATATTATAGAAAGACAGAGTTCCAACAGTAATAAATCCAGATCCGAATATTGAACAATCATTGGTAGAAGACACCTTGCAGTTCGAGGAAACTACGGTTCAGTTTTTTTTCACTTTTTTCCTTGCTCTTTCGAGCGTTGTCAAAAGTCAGTTTCATTGCTTGGTTTCTTATTGATGCTTTCTCTCTGTTTTCATTTTCCATCGCAGCGATTTATTGCGATCCAAAAATATGCTTAGATCATGTAGTAAATTACTTTATTTCGAGATTTTCATATCATAACTAGAAATGAGCATTTAGAAAGAAGCAATGGGTGAACGAAGCATTGCATCAGAATGCGATGACGTCGTAAACATTACCGATGTGACATCATCGTCGGTGGCTGCTGCATTGGTCAGAGATGTCGTTACATTTTATGTTTTAGATTTAGAAGTTTTGTCACCTACCCAGTTATTTGCAGCCCAAATTCCATTTTTCTTTCTTCAATTTTTAATTTTTCTTATTTTTTTCGTTTTTCACATTTTTTTTTTTTTGTTAAGCATCATTTCTAAATTTCATCTGCATAAAAATTCGATCACCATTTTAGAAGGGAAAGCAATATTTAAAGTATTCATTTTGATTTATCGTTATGTAGCTTTTCATGCAATAATATTTTTGTTGTAAATGTGTTCAAGAGCCCTGGAATGTCTAACGAAATGAAGTCAGCAATAAAAACATATTTGAAATCCACTTCGATGTATTCTACTAGTTTACTGGAATCAAAAGCTGAACTGTTGAATGTTGTTGAAGTAAGTTTAAATTACTTTCTGTAGGATTAATTATAAAACTTCACATGAATTTTCGTTAATTTTCTTCTGTAGTTTCAGTCTTCAAGAGTTTTATAATATTTTGATAGCTGTCATATTTAGGATGTTGCTGGAGTTGGGAAGAATGATGATACCGAAGAGCTGAACATCAGTGTTTCTACACGTGCTTCTCAAGAAAAAGTTGTAGGGAACAATTCTATATATTCTGTCAAAACTGATCTATCTGTACCAGGTTCAAAACCTTCTGCCAGAACGACTGAAACCAATTCTTGCTCTGCAATTTTATGTGAGACCATAGATATGAACAATGTTATCGAAGCCCAATTTACTGAAGCAACACGTTCTCCAGTTTTGCAAGTTGAAAATGCGGAGATTATTTCTTCAGTGATACCGAAGTGTCTCACAACACAAGTAGATGAAAGAATGGCATATCCAGATAAGCTAGAAAATCTTACACTGTCGGCACGCAAAAATAGAGTTTTTGCAACTAGAAATTTGAATTTGGATAACCTATCTTCACCGCGAGAGTTGGCGAGCTATGCTGAAGAACGAGCACAAAATTATTCGTTTCTTATTAATGAAGCCTATTGTGAAACATCGATGTTCTGCGAGAATTGTTATGCTATGCGCATCGAACTAGGACTTCTTTCGGATAAGTTTGCAGCATTAACAGCTACTATTGGGGGTTTGGCTGCAGAAGGGAATATGACTTTTGTTGCCGAGCTGGAAAATTTACTGAGAGGGAAAGAGGCAGAAATTATAACACTGTCATCGAAGTTAAAGGATTTAACTCACTCAAATGTAAGAATCAGTTCCTTTAAATATTTGTTTTTCAGAATTACTGCGAATTGAAATTGTCGAAATCACGATTTTTTTTTTCCTTTTTTACAGGATCAGTTAAGCAGACAAAAGGAAATTGCTGAAAAGGATTCTGAAGATTATAGATTTTTTTTCAAGGATGAAATAAAAAAGAAGTTAGGAGAAATAGATATACTGCGGAGAAAGGTAGAAACTTTGTGGCATATTTTTTTTTAATTTCACAGAAGTGATTTAAAGCAATTATTGTGTAGGATTTTATATTTCGAAAAAACGCATGTTTCATTATAGAGCATAAAATTGCGAACTAACGAACTATTAAATATTTTTATAGTTGTACGAAGCAGAACATTTGATAGATGAGTTGAAGCAAGGGAAGCCAAAGCAGTCGACCAAGAAAAACACTTCGCAAGCTGACGTTGAATTTAATACATCTTTAGTTGAGGTAATTATTATAGTGATTTTTTTTTTTTTGATTTGTCCCAATTTTCAAACTTTTGAAGATGCCTCACACCGTAGAATTTTCTCTGTAGTCTTAATTTTATAAAGATTTCACATCGTGTGTTAAGGAAAATCAAATGGAAGTTCAGATTGAAATTATGCAACAGCAGCTCGATACAGCACATTCTTTGCATCGGGAAGCTCAACAAAGGATAGAGGAACTTGAAAGCAAACTGCAAAAGATTGTAGAGGAAAAAAGTCAGCTCTCCTTAAAACTTCAAGATTTGGAAAATGAGAACAACGATGGGATGATATCAGATGAAAACAAGCACGTCTCAATTATATCTCTGTTGGAAGCTAAAGTTGCAGAACTTGGGAATAAAATTGATGAGGCTGTTCGTACAAAAAATGATGAAACCATAAGGCAGAAATCATTTTTGTTGGAAAAGGTGACATCACTACTGGAGAAAATTAAGAGTGATGTGAAAAGCAACATATTCGCTAATAAATGGGATGCAGACGATGTAGAAATTTCTGTTACCTATTTTGAAAAAACTGTAAACATTATTTGTCAAGATATTCCTCAGTTTGAGACATTGGTCGAAACAGTAGCTCAACATGGAAAATTGGCTAGAAATGAGTTCAAGCAGGTACGTTATAATATATATAGAAGCAAAGAAAGAAAAATCACTCCAATTTTTATTTGAATCCAAAATTTTTAGTTAGAGGTGATGATGGAAAAAGTGGTAGAAGAAAAAAACAAATGGGAGATGTTATTTACAAATGAGAAATCAAAGCTTGATAGTTTGCAAGAATTGATGCTAACTCAGTTTTCTGAAAACAAGAATTGTTTCTCAAGTTTATTGCAGGTTGGTCTTGTTTGCTGCCGCTTTTCTAATCTTAGAATTTTTGTTCTTTATAGGCCTTTAAAGCCTTGTATAGTTTTGATATTTTAGGGTTTCCAAAACAAATGGGCAGATACGCTGTATTCTGTGACAGAGTTTACTAAAACAAAATCTGAAGAAAATCGAAATGGTGCTATGTTAAAAATGCTACGTCATATAGAAGACCTTCAGGAAGTAAATTTGGATATCAAATATAGTTTTATTGTATTAGTACATTCATCATGATATTGTTTATATATCGAATTTCAGAAATTGAATGATAAGTGGTCGAAGGATTCGGATGAGATGCACTCTTGTCTGAAAAAACAATATTTTATTGTAACTTCATTTCAAGCAGAAATGCAAGAAATGAGTAATAAAATAAAAATACTACATGAGTCTGTAGAGAAAGACTTTAAAAACTTAAATGTATTGCTGGATAGCTTTCAAGGTCGAGAAGCTAAACAGTTGGGACATAGTGAAAAAGAAGCAGATACTTTCAAGCAAATATGCGAACATGGTGAAGAAATAATGCAGGTTTGTTTCTTTCAGGATTTTTTGATTGTTTCATATAATTTCAAAACTCTCAAATAATGTTAAAATATTATCCCTGTTAATTTTGATACGAGTGCTCCTTTTTGTTTCTTTGAAGTCAAGCTTTGTCGATTTTAGGGTCTACAAAGGTCGGTCCAGCATTTGCAGAAAGTTGAGGAAGATATAAGGTCTCAAAACACAGCTTTGTATAAAAATTTGGATTTCGGAAGTGAAAATTTTGCTCCAGTAATTGATGTTACTGAAAATTTGACAAGGGAAAAAGATAAACTGGAAAATGAAAATGCAGCACTCAGGAGTACGATTTTGATATTGGAAAAAGAAAACATAGATTTAAAAGAGGTAATACCTTGGGATATAAATCCGTACAAGGAATATAAAAGTTATTCAGAAAAAAATTGTAGGTATTACAATGGTAATTTCAAGCACTCACTCCAATCCACTTTGACTATTCGGTCGGGATATGGAATTTGGTAGTTTCATTTTTATCTGTCTTACGCTATTAGGTTGCTCCACAACAATTAGGACAGAGGTAAAGCAATATATCACAACTGTACCATGTTTTCTGTCACACTGTCAGACAACACTAGAAATACCGGATTTCTTTGAAAATTTTTTGTAGATGAGAAAAATAACTGTACAAGAGAAAGAAGTTCAAGAGCTAGAACACAGATTAAACCTTTTGCAAAAAGAAAATGAACGATTAGGAAAAGCGTGCGATGATGCGGATGAAGAAGTCGGCGACCTTAAAGAGCAGATATTTGAACTGTTGCGTGTAAATGCCAAGCTTCAAGCTAAAATGGTTTGTTTTATCAATAAGAAAATGGAAACTTCTATTTTTAGCTTCTACCTTGCTCATTTCTTTTTGCTTTTCTACGCCGGAAGTATCACTGAGAAATAGTTTCACTTGACTTTTATAATCTTCAGCATTACTCAGAATGCTGGTAGTTTAAACTTTAAAGACTATCATTTCGAAATTTAGATGGCAATAAACGCTTCGTGAGCTAGCATTATGCTATTTGAAAATATTTTGTGAATATGGATATTATTCAAATCTAAATGCATAGTGAACAGTAAATCTCACTTTTGTCCGAACTGTTTCTGTAATCATTCCTATTTCTTTTCAAACTGTTCTCACCTTCGGTATTTTCTTTGTTTTGTCACTGTAATGTCTAATTATCTAGCATGGCGAAGATGAAGAAGCTGTAAACCGGAGAATGGGCTATATTGAACCACCAGCAATTCTTCCTGGAATTCATCTTTCAGCTCACGAAACTTCATCAGGAGTGAATTTGCCAAATGCAAAAATAGAGGATGTAACAGAAAGTCGTTTCAAATGTTGGTTATATGATTTTTTTTTTTATTAGGTGTTACTTTATGAATATAATTTAATAATGGTGTTACGAACATTATTAAATTCTTTTTTCTTTTTGTAAATCAATATTATGGACTTCATATCGTGTAAATTTGAATTTTATGCACTTTTATTTAAACTTCTATTTTAAAGTTTTGCAAGTCTATGAAATATTAAAATAATCGATTTACAGCAAAACTGGATATTAATGTTGATAACGTAGTAATGGAAGAAGCAGTAGAAGAAAGAAAGGAGATACAGAAATTAATGGAAAAAGAAAATGTGTTAGCAGAAGCTGCAAAGGCTTTAGTCAAGAGTAAATCTTCTGTAGAATCACCAAAATCGAAGATAACCCGAGATCAGTCGTGTCGCACCTCATGATTATTTTATATAAATGACATTAGCTTTTAATCTTTTATTGTTATAATGGTGCTAGCTCTTATGTTCCTTTACAAGTTAATTATAATCGAAAATTAGCCACGAATGATTAACAATTAGCTAAAACTTTCCCTGTCGAAGTTTTTCTAAATTTCATGTAAATAGACATTAGTTTTGTTTTGATTTCTTACCCTGTATTTACTTTACGATTTATGCCCTTATCTTGTTTTTCCAATTTAATGCACTTGTTTATTTTTGAGCTTATTCCCGCGCCATCTGAAAAGTTCCATATACTACAACGATATTTACCTCTGTTTCACCACTCTTCATATTGTTTTGACATGCATCCTTATTTTTTCTGATGCAGTTGTTAATATTTTCCATAGTGTCTATAATTTAGATTTTAAATAGTGGTTTATTGGTGAGTTGAATGTATTTCACTATTGTTGGCCTAAGCATATCAGCGGTATCAGTTGCAGTCTTATTACTTTCGAGATGAGAAAAGCATTCAAGAAATGAGCTAAGGTCATCAATAAACTGAGTTCAGCATGACCAGTCGTCACGACATGAATAGAAGATGAATTAGCTTATTTATACATTCTGCATTCATTCATGTATTTTATAAAATGGTAAATATTCGTGACTTTTGGTAAAGATTAGAGCTTAAAGAATTGTTTCTAAATCAGTCAACTGCGCTATTCAATAAAGTAGAACTACATATCTTGATTGTGAATCTTTTGTAGAAAAAAACTGTCGTTTATGCCAGTCAACTTTCACTGAATTTTAGCGCACCTATGACGACCGACTGCAAATGACTTTTCATCAAAATTGATTCGTCATAATTTTTTTTTTCATGATAATACAAAAGCTACTAATCAAACTGAACTTCATTTATAATCTTTCTTTAAACGCAAACCCATATACCTATAATAATAAGTATTCTTTTAGAGATTACCTGAATTTCTGATATGAAATATTTAAAGTAGAAGGTCAAAAAAGTTAAAGTTAAGAAATTGCTATACAAATATTGATTTGAAACGTGGCAAATTACATTTAGTATTATGGAAAATGGAAAAGTTAGACAAAGACATGAAAATGTAAAAAAAATACAAAATTATAAATTCGCAGCATTAAAATACGCATAGAGACGCTTTTGCGATCAAAAGGTAAAATACTTCTGGGGCCAAATGAAACCAATTTATGTTTAACATATCTATCATCTGTCATCTCTCTTTGTCGTCATTCATCGGTCATATTCGAGATGATTCTCATAGTTACACCATTCATTGCGCTTTTCACAACTTTTCATATTTCTCCAATGCAACATTTATGCACTTTTATCATATGTATGTCCTAATTTGTTTACTACCGCAACAGCATTGCTGAGCATTTCTTTTAGCAGCAGTACACTTTTCCTTTCATCGATATTGATGGATTCCAGAAACAATGAGATTTCACACACAGTTGAAGTAGTAGCGACCTGATAAATGACAAACATGGATGGTTGCTTGTGAAAGATTACATTGAGAATGTTTGTTCTTCATGGAATCATCCACTTATTCAAAGTTTGGTTTTCTAACTGGCATTATTTCTTCAAACGAAATTCGAATAAAATCAAATTAAAAAGTGGGTTGCTTGAAATCAATTAACAAATTTCTGTTTTTTTTTTAAAATAGTTAAAACCAGTGAAGCGGTGAAATATAGGTTTTTGTGGAATGAGCGTGAAGATTAGCATCAAGTGGACAAACCGAACATCGATCTCTGTAAAGTTATAAATGCACTCATGAAATAATTCAATAATGAAGCCATTTCAATTTTATTTGAATTTATTTGTTTTGTTTTGTTTTTTTTTTTTTTTGAGTTTTGAAAAAATTATTGCTCAATTATCACATCACATATCTTACAATAAAAAGTTGAAATCAAAATGGAGCATTTCATTCGTGGCTGAAATAATTTTGTTTATTACTTTCAATACGAAATGCTTCTTATGATAATAGCTAGAAAGATAGATGCCTGATTCTGATCGAATGCAATTAATCTTAAAGAAATCTAAAATTGGTAAACAAACTCATGTAATCAATTTTTCTGAATGGTTATAACATTAATTCCAGTCGAAGATTTTGATAAGATGTGATAAAGATTATGCAGACAGGAATTCGCAAGATATTTATTTTGTTAGATCAGAAATCTTTATTTTTTATTCTATGAATTGAAAAGAACTATTAGTGCGTAGAACATTTACTACTTCGTCTTGTGCAACTAACTATTAATTTTATTGCAATTTAATTTTAAAATTTCAACCATTGCAAAAAAGAAGGTCAGCTGATGGATGTTTCTTCCAAAATTTAGGCATTTTTTTACAGACAACTTCGGCTAGTACTTGTGGAATGTAACACTGATACTTCTCGGTGAATGCAATACTTTGTCTTCCACTAATCTAATGATCCAAATTATAGAAGGTTTAAATGTAAGCAAACAGAAGTTAGAAAACGCAAATAGCTTATCACAGTATTTCATAGTGCTATCATTCAGCTATATATTTTTCCCTGGTATTGATGAAAGATTATCTAATTATAACATTCTTTTGCTTTCTCAAGATTTTACCCAATTTCTTCCTAAAAGTATATGACAGCACTTCGACAAACAATCAATGTTGAACTGAAAATATTTAGTTGTAAGAATAAAAAGTAGTGGAAAAGCCGAAAACTATCCCGGAAGATTACTTTCTAAGATTTCCTGCCAGTCTAGTTATACGAGACTGTTAAAATCTGAAATTTCAATTTGTTCATTGCCTGGTTATTGCTACAACTGTCGGAAACATACAAGTGATTGATGCAAATAAATTTTAAATGAGTAAGTTTAAGTTAAAAATCTTTTTTAAGAAACCGTAATCATAAATTTGACGAATATTTTTTTTTACTTTTTTTTAATCTTTTAAAAAAAAGAGAGGGGAAGATGTAGAGAGAGAGTCAATGAATTTGTTCATAGCAGAAGTTATCATTATTGTTTCTGGGGAAAACAGAACTGTTGTCAAGAGAAATTTCAGATTTACAGAGAGAAAAAGCTTGGAATTTCTTCCTTTTCAATGGGTGAGTCTTAAGTAGATAAAATAAATTTTTCTTTGAAGTGTGCAACAATTATGAATAATCTCCCTATCACTCTGATCTTGTAATGAGATAAAATGCATTTCTTGCATAATAACCTTCCTGCATGAATCAAATTGTTGAGCGAAGTTTATTTCGTTTCACAGAAATGAATAGTCCGAAATGTACACTAAACTTTGCTGAAATCATTGAAATTGTTCATTTTTGTATTTATCACTGCATAATTGTTGCACATCAAAAAAAGCATTTAAAAAAGCTCAATCACAAACTTACAATAGCATCAGAGTTCGAATTTATGTGAGAGTGAAAAAAGATGCTCGCATCTCATTCTTCTTATTAAGTAGAAATGAAATATTTTCACTGCATTTTAGGAATTTCAAGTGAAATTTCGGAGAATAAGACAATAATATATTTATAATATTATATTTACATACTTTAAATTGTATACATATTTCCCTTAATTTTTCGACATTTATTTTAACTGAAATATCGAAGTGAAAATTTAACAAAAATCTCTTTCTATAGAGAAAAGAAAAAATTTTGAATGATGCAATCACAATGATCGTTTTTGCATTGCTGCGCAATGATCAGTTTTGATTTTTCTGGTTGTTCGACCAGAAAAGATATAATCCATAGTTTTAGTGAGATGTTACCTTTTCTTGACAATAGCTCATTCTTTCTTTATGCATAGCATCAAAGACGACGATTTGATCGAACAGATTTCCAGTTATGTGTTGTAAAGGAGGGTTTTAGTAAAAGTTGAAAGTAGTTCGGAAGCAGATTGACGTATGAAAATTTGGCTTCGGCTTAGGAAGTGACTACAATTGCTTCTGATGGCATTATAGTTAGCTTAATGAAGTATGCGGAAGGAACCAGTTATTGAGCTGTTCGATCAGTAGATTATATCATCGTATGTTCGGCATTCATTGCTCTTACATGACAAGAAGATCCGGGGTAACTCCACAATAACTATTAGTATTGTTTTCTTTTCAGCAGTTGTCCACCTTCATTCCACTGCTACTACTACTGTTATCGCGGAACAGAGGGAGCACTTATCGGCAAGCAGTGGTGATCATTTATCGGGAATGAAATGAAGGAAGCAAAGGGACGATACTGCGATACCTGATTAGTGACAGAGGTGAAAGGGAAAGGTGACATTGTCGATGGTAGCATTCTCTCAGCATCCTTACATCGAATTGATTTAAAAAAGCGAAGTTCCTGTGCCATCGCTGTTGCTGTTGTTGTTATTGCTGCTGCTGCTGTGCTGCTGTGTTGCTGTAGATGCAGATGCAGATGCTACTAAGATCCGGGATAATCATATAGCGGGTTGAAAAAAGAATGAGAAAAGATTCGGGAGGATAAAGAGAAAAGGTTGAAAAGAAGAGGTGGAAAGATGAAATTGTAAGACGGTGATTTTACTGATAGCTTCTTAACTTGCGGACGCCTAAGGGAATGAATGTGTTGTGAGAGAAGAGAGTATTGCTGCTTGCTTGATGGATGACCATCAGCATCGCGACTGACCAGGACACTGGTCGAATGTGGACATGGAAGGGGCTGAAAGAGATCAGAAACGGAACATCGTCGCACTACAAGAGGCTGGCAACAAAACGAATATGCGTCAGTAAGGTGCTCAAATGATGACCCAACGTGTTGCTTCCACTGTGGCCACTCTATCGATACCGTTACTGCTTCTGATCCAAGCTATCATGCACAGCCAACTGGTCCATTCCATTCCTATACCAAATTCACAAATCGGTAATTCTTACTCTCACTTTTATCATATCAAAATTTGAGCAGCCATCCTGCAAATTTCTATCCGCGAGGAATGTTGTCCACATCCATGTGTCACCAATGCTATTTATCTTTTCGAACAAACGAAAATTGCTTTGTTAACTTGTTAAAAGGTTCTAAATTGGCACAGAAGCGCATTCTTCAGCAGTTGTTACTTTCGTGTCGCATTAAATTCTATAGCATCTAATAGTCCAAGACATTCTCCACTGTCACCACACTTATCGAAACATGTTATATCCATTTTAAAAACTGTCCTATAAGAAGTTTCACTTTCAGTTGTGTCCACTGCAATGTTTGCAATTAAACAATCAGCTTTTCCACATTCTTATAGCTGAAAATAAACTTCTGGCTTCGGAAGTGCTTTATGAGCAAAACTTTTCCACCGTTATACTTGGTTTTTTTTTAAAAAAATTTAGAGTCTAAAAGTTAAACAGATAATATGTCATGGAGAATTGGTCTTAAAGCTGCTTACTACTTCTATAATCGAAATTTAATCACAAAACTGTTTCACTTATTTGACACCTTATCATGAACAGCACAAAAAACAGTGCAATGATTTTATTTCGATAAGAATAGAATACTGATTGGCTTAATCGTGAAAGATTTCCTATTATATCATTTAGACCTTACTTTTAGTGACAAACAATCAGTGTTTTGATTGGCAAGTAATCAATTATTTTTAAGCATGAATGCGCTTGTAATTCAGTGCATCCCCTTTCGCCAATATAGCAATGACCAATCATTCTACACATTAAAATGAAGGACATATTACCTGTAGTGAAAGAGTTCATTAATTTAGCAGTCAAAAAGGGTTAAGAGTCTTGACCTTGCTAACCAAGCAACAGCTCACTCGACATATTATTAGCACCCTACTATCTCAATGCATCAAAATTTTCGCGTGTCCAAATTAAGTTTAAGAAAATCAATTAACTAATGAAAAGATTATTAAACAAAAAACGCGAGGTATAGAATGGAATCAACACAATGAACTTTCTTTATCTTAAATATATCTTGACTTAAATATCTTGATTTATCTTGATTTATCAAGATATTTTAAGAACAACGAAGTTTTAAAATTATAAATTTGAAAGTAAAATGTTTTATGCTGTGAAACTGAATCTCTGTATTATGTTTCTGCAATACTGTATGTGTGATTCTAAAAAAGATAACATAGTCCAAAGGAAATTCAGAGTAGCATAAAAAATTGAAGTGGTGAATTGTTTGATTTAAGGTTAATCGATTATGCCACTTTTGAATATCTGAACGGTTATGATTTAGGTAATTTTCAGATCGTTGGATCGCTCACTCTACCATAAAGTTAAAATCTTTTTCCTTTTTAAGAAAAACTCCGTTTCATATTGAGTTGTTTTGAACATTGGAAAGAGAACAGGTTTTGATAGTTGGAATTGTAATGACAATATCTTTTATGAGCACTTTTATGAGCGCAGTTTGTTCAAATCTAGCCAAATCAAAATTTATTAAGAAATTATAGTCTTCAGTCCTGAAAATAAATCTGAGTCAAAATTGGGTTGATTGTAACGATGAACATTACCGTCCTTTTTCATTTGATGTGTCAATGCACTAATTGAATGTGCTATGATCTCGTATCCAACTTTATTTTTTTGATAGTCAATTTTCTAATTATTCTTTTTGTGAAAACTGAACTGAAATTTTGCTTGCGTTAGAATTTATCTAATTTGAAAAGTGTCGATTTTTTTTTTTTTATCACATCTTTTTTTTCAAAAATTCAACAAGGCAAGCAATAATTTTTAGGGAAGGCGGAGGTGGAATGTGGCGAAGATACGATTGAAGTGGTGTTTCTGACGGAAAGCGTGTTCCAGGGTCGAATTTACGTAGTAGGACATTCAAACGACGAGCGCTGTGTATCACGCGATACTGGACGCCAGACAACATCAATCACGGTGCGGAAGGATCAGTGTGGTGTCTCTATTACGAGATCCGTTAGTTCATTTATCATTGCGTGATCACATTTACACATACCTTTCAGACTTGCTCTGTATTCAACGACATTAGCATGAAAAGACACAATGGTCACAACTATTTTAAACATGTCTAATTTATACTATCAGTGACCTTTGCACCTTCTTTTGCAATTGATTTCTGTTCTTTCACTTTTCTAAATTAAAGGCGTAGTACTGATATTATGAAGAAATTTGTAATCGGCTTTTACCACTCATTGTTAATGAATCGAAGTAAGATGAAGTGATTAGGTGCATCTATACGTAGAGGTCGAACTTTAACCTCGATAATGATGTAATGTAGTCTAGGAAGCTACCACTCTCTAGTCAAGCAAAAAAAAGTTCCAGGTTCGGGACAAATCTAGTATGTTTAACTCATTTTTCTTTGTCTCATTTTTTCAAGTCAAAACATGTATCACTGTCGGGTTGTACTATCAGTGACCCAAACCTTCTATTTTCTAAATGTAGGTGAAAGTTTTTCGAAACTGTAACCCTACAGCAATTAAAAGCGTTGATCGAGTTTGATGAATCATTTATAGCACTTTTGAAAATGTAGTGACTGGGTTAATTTGTGTTTTATTTTACCTTTCCATCAGTCATCTTTTTGTTCCCATAACGGAGATAGAAATAAGGTGAGAGGGATTATTCAACTGTTGGAGGATAAAAATTTTTTATGGAAGTTAAAAGTTTTCAAAGAGCCATCAAACTTCAAGTCACCATTATAGTATTTTTTATTACAGGAAATCAAGATTGGTTGTTACAAACTTATGATTATAGATTGGTTATTAGAAAGTGTTGGATTTTGTATTTTTTTTTCTTTTTATGAAAAAGGGGACGAGGAGAGACAGGTTGTTTTGAACAAACGATAAAAAATAATAAATGGTCAGTGCAATATCTGCGATCGCCTTACCTCTCACAATTAGAAACAGGTATATGGCGTAGGAAAAACAATCATAATTTCTTCACTGATCAAATCCATAGATAAAAATAGCCCATAATGGGACTAATAAAAGTAAGTAATGTTTATAGCCTTTTCAATTCAATTAACATATTAAGACAATTACATATTTACCTTTATCTTTTTATCATTCTACTGTTACTAATCGCTGTTTAAGAAGTGAAAATAGCACACACTTGGTAGGCAATTATGGAGTGCATCTTGCATTGTTCACTTAATTAATTCGCGTAGAGTTGGGAAATACCTAATTTCAAATTTTTTTTGAAATTGAGAGAACCAAATTTTCATTAACTGACTGCTTGGAAAGTAATTAAATTATGGCCTACACTTCGAGTTTTATGACTACTTTATGCGTTTCACTTTTTAAATTTCGAAGTGTTTTGGCTTTATTGTTTCACTTCAATTGATTGAAATTGTAGATAAAATTTATGCAATTGAACTGAATTAGAAATTAAGCCAACTAGAGCAAACTGCCAAAATTAATTGTTTATTTGGCATTTTGGATTTTTTTAATCTCAAATTTTTCTATTCAGATTTGTTACACTTTGAATTAAAAAACCTTACTTTAGCACAATAAAATGTTATTTTCTGCAGTAATTTCAAAAAATACTATCAAGTGTCTTTGAATTAGTCTTACGTATGAATAATCACAGTGTCCCATATACAAATATTAGAATCAGTGAATGTCAGTTCTAAAATACTATCATTTATTATTATGAATTGTATTACATTCATTTGATTTCTTTCAGTCTTACTATTCAACTTAATGACTCTTCACCGCACCATAATACCATATTCTGAGATCTGTGTATATCCAAAAAACATAGTTGGCATGAGTGATTCGAAGAATCCATACATTAACAATTCGATGAATTCAAATAAATGAGAAAGTTTTTTTTAAAAAACTTTTTTTTACTAAGTAAGCACAGTCATCTAATTTTTGGAAGTTAGAATCACTCTTGCTAATATTTTTTTTTTTTTGTTGAACTATGTAAGCAGAAACGAAGTCTGTAGAGGCAGCATTGACACGATATGGCAAACAACAGCCTTCGTTGATACAACTTGTTTATTTTTCATGAAATTTTATTTCGAAGACCTCATTTACGAAGACATTTTCATGGCATGTGACATGGATAAAGATGAACTTGCTGACATACCGCTGACGAATGAATTTTGTTAGTTTCTGTAAAAAACAGCGAAACAAACAAAATGTCTTGTAATCACGAAAACTAAAATTGATTGAGAATTTATGCCAGATTGAAAAAGTTTTAATTTTAAGGCAATTGGAATTGAATAAACTGGCATGTCAGCTTCTATTCAATACAATAACTAATTGCTTCTACTTTTCGTGTTTTATAATTTTAACTTTCAAATAAGAGATAGACAAGTTTTCCTGTTTGCTTTTATATTCAGATTTGCCAAAATTTGCCCAGAAATTCGATAGTGTATGACAGCTATTGAATGAAAATTTCAGCGTTTGTTTACGCCTATTTTACTAAATAATGGTTTGAAGTTATCGCAGTGTTTTCTTATTGATGGGCTTACTTAAACTGCAGTTTCGATTGCATGTAGGGTAATTCAAAAAAAAAAAAAGGAAAACTTCGAAATTTGAAACATGAATGTGTACTGAGCGTTGATAAATGATAAAAAATAATCAAAAGAGAAATTATAGAAAGTGATTGAAGAATATTGAAAAGCTAATAATTGTATAACACTGTCAAATCATGACCGAAGTTTTTGGCCAAAGAAAATGAAAGATTGATGAACAAAGAAACGGTTAAAGCAGGAAAAATAGGAAATTATTTTTAACAAGAGCGAATACATAATTTATCTATTCAAAAAATCTCATAAAAACTAAATTTCTGAGACAAACGGAAAATTAGACAAACAATCAGAGCTAACTATATAACCTTCAATACAATTCTTATTTAGTTGTCAATGAAATAACAATTATTTCATTGAGTTTTATGTGATGCATAACTGAAATTGAGCTGGATGATCTGGAAGTAGTTACTTGAGTTGTTTTATTAATCACTTATTCTCTATCTATATGAATAACTCTATCGATGCTGATATTTTTTAGGTTGACAGATACCAGAAAAACCAGTATGTAATTATTAAAAGCATTAGGAGCAAGGATCTTATAAATTTTGTTAAATTATCTTTAACAAAGGCGAAGACATAATTAACGTTTTCCATTGATTGTTCAGAAAGCCAGTTTTTTTTTTTTTTTGATTTTTTTAATTGAGCAGCCATAGGTGTTATTGTACTCATTTATCGCTATGATATCATAATAAAACAGAAGCGGTAATGAGAACACATTTTTCGTCATCTAACAAAAAAAAGATTTCTTTTTAACAACTGCTTTAGTCGAGTTAATTAATAATAAATTCATTTGCACGAACTGTATGAGAATAGTAAATGTCCGATGATTTTTGTAGATATATACAAGTTGAGTAATACCAATGTCAAAGAAAGAGAATGATCTTTCATAAGAGAATAATTTTTCAGTGCTAACCACTACTTCGTTCCTTTTAAAACGGCAAATGAAAAAAATAAAATGCAAAGATCCAAAAAGTGAGAACATTTTGCGCAAACAATTAACTGTCTTCAAAAACAAAATAATGTTTTAGTCTAAATTCTTATTTCTTTTCTAAGGTAAATTTCACCGATTGCAGACCAATCCACCAGGTATGTTTGCAAATGTGAAAGTGATGATCTCATTTCATGAAGAATTTATCACGAAAGTTGATAGGGTTAGTTCATTATTCATTTGATTTTAAAAATTTGCAAATGGAATAAAATAGACTGGTACTATAAATTTCTTGGTTAATCGAAGACCTCACTATTTTATTTTTCTGAGGAACAAAATTTGTTTTAAATTCAGTTTCACCATTTATTGTTCGAAATTACTTTGTGTTCTGGCAAATTATGAAACAAAAATATTGTCTATTAGTGGAATAGACTGCTCGACATAAATATCATCAAGCATTTCACTTTTAGGGCTATGAAATTAGCTGTTTCTACATGGAAGCAGATAAAACGGTAACATATCCATTGACAGTATCAATGAAATCGTTGGAACCGTTCACAGAACTGGCAGAAATGCCACGATGTCATTACGAAGTAGTGGATCCGATTTCCATGGAACCATTGTCGGTAGTTTCTGTTGGCAGCAAATTGCTTCATAAATGGAAATGTGATTCCACTTCTACGAGTAAGATATTTTCTGAGCACGTAAATTAATTAGCAACAGCTTATGTGCTGATAGGATAAGAATGATATTATTTCGGGAAGATTCAACTTCAATAAGGAATCCACGGTAAAGGTTAGGTATTGATTGTTTTTGTTCAAAAACAATCAATACCTAACTGATATGCTAACAATACACGATAATTAATTATCCAATTAAGCTAAACAGAGAAAACAAAGAAATAGATAAAAAGAAATGATTCTACGGATCAACTCGTTCGCATATTTCATACGATTGGCAATATTTTCAACACTCTCAAACTTCAAATTCGTCATTTTTTTTTTTGCTTCCGAAATTACTAATAGAACAATCCGCGTCTCGCCTTTTAATTTAAATCTAGCTTTCTTATTATATTCATTTCAATCAAAGTTAAATTTCTATTGCTACCACAAATTCAAATCTCAGACCTATGGTGTATGACAGTTCATTCATGCTTTGTTGAAGATGGATCTGGCACGCAATTTGTTATTCTCAATGAAGATGGGTAAGTTTTGCGTCCTCCACTTCAACATTTTGCTTTAAAATTTTTGTGTAAAAAGCATTTCATAAGTCTATGACGTCGGAATTAAAATAACAGATGTACAGATAGGAGTTATAGTTATTTTGAAAATAGCTCTATAAATATTATGGTAATTTAATAGGAGTAGAGAAATTAAAGAAATAATTTCATTTTGCTAGACTGCATCTGCGATATTTGCCATAATCAAATTTCGTTTTAGATGCGCAATCGATCGATACCTGTTGGATAATCTAGAATATGGCCCGAATGAATTAGAAGCGCAAAAAGAAGCACATGCTTTCAAATTTGCAGATAAAGTGGTAGTGAACTTCCAGTGCTCAGTCAGATTGGATATTCGGGATGGCGAGTGTCCAGTAAGTTATATTCGAATAGTACGAAAAAATTATTTGTTTTACAGAGTGTAAGCAACAAATTTGGTTTTTTGCAAAGCTCTTAGAATCATAAGTTTATATGCTCATACCCATCTTATATTGTAGGATTCCTACCATCTCTAAACTTCTCAAACTTTGTTTAAAAAATCAATTAAATGGACAACATTGTTCACTTAATCCTTTTTCTTAAATTCTATTCCCACCTCTTAACTATTTTGTGTTCTCTTGTTTGTTAGGGAAATGAATATATGTTTTATGATGTTCAGAAGCCACGATGTCGAGACTTGAGCAATCAAAAAAAAGCAGTAAGACGACGAGCATTGCCGGATCTACCGCTAGCCTTGAACTTAACTGACCGTATGGCTGAAGTAGACGTCCGTTCCCAACAGCTCGACGTACTGGACACTCAGCTAGGTAGATGTCCTCCTCTCATTTTTAAAGTTTAAAGTTAAATTCTTCCGCCTTTCCTCTCATAATAATATATAATTCAGATTTCGGCGTTTCACCCAATAACCCTCGAATAGCCGCACAGATTCGTCGACTGCAAAGGCCGCAAGGTGACTGTATCAGTATGACATCAGCAGTCCTAGGTGTTTCATTTTGCGCATCGGTGATACTTGTGTTAGTGGTTCATATCGTATATCTTTACAGAAGGATACAACTTAAACGATAGTAGAATGAAGTTAGACGGAACACGAAATTAATGTAAGCGATGCGATTCTTACTTGTGCTTTTCCGTTGGTTCCCATTCTTTTTTATAAAACGTACATCCGGGTAAAGTTTGTACTTCTATTTCTGGGAATGAAGTTCAAATTTTTATTCTTAGAAATTCATCATCTCTTCATTCCCAGAATTTTTGTAGCAGATACCCGTGTTTCTGCTGCATTTCCTTAAAAAATAATTTTCGTGAAATTACCCTTTATTGCGCAAAATGGCAATGCAATTTGAGAGACTTCACTTTTGCTTATAATCAAAAATTCATTTCCTACATACGGGCTATTGAGAACTTATTAGTAGTGCCGATTATTTGTGATGGAAGCGGACGTGATTTGAGTTCAGGCAGTTAGTTTTTCTTCATTTTTCTTGAAATGTTAGAGAAATCACTTTTTTATATATTACTTGAGACAAAAGGAAGGGTTTTATCTTTAACAAAGCTCGGCTTTCACTTAACTCTATGATATCAAGTCCCTCCTGATCAAACTCTTTTCAATTGATTCAGCATATGCTTTGTTGGGTGAATGGATAATAATTGAAATTATCGTACAAATGAAGCTTTTTTGTGACACTATTGCTGATTGACATCGGTAGTGAAATTCTAAAAGAAACTGAACACAACATTTTTTTCAGTTCCCAATTCTTTTCATAGAGCTAAAATAATCATTGCTTTCCATTATTGGTAAATCTCATACCTCTCTTCTTAAGAATCATCTTTGAATGAATCACCGCATAGAGGGGATGACTCAGTCAAATTTTTCATGGAACTATTGCTAATATTATTGAGAATAGTATAGGTCATTTGATTGCAACTAATCAGTTGATCAAATCAATCGACTGATGACCATCCTTTTCTATGCGAGCCATTCCTCAAAATCAAATTTTGCTTCTGCTAATAATTCAGCGACAATACGTTGTTGCTATATATTGTACATTATTGTTTATTCGTTCATTCATGTATTTGTGAATTTGTACCTTCTTTTGACATAATTTCCAATTTTGTTAATTATTAAATTGAAATTTTTGTTCATAAAATATTGCTTAATTTTTGTTTATCATTTCGAAAAGTTTGTACTGTATTATTTGTGCGTGCTTCACTACCTGATAAAAAATTTTCAGAATTCTACTGAAGATAGGGAGAGGAACATATAAAATTGAATAGTAATTAATGAGACTGAAATTGAAGATTAAATATGCTAAAAATGAGGAGAAAATTTTAAGGCGATAACAATTTAACATAGTTTGAAACAATTATAACTTCATGGTGAATAATACCAATCTCTGGTTCATCTCTAGACATACCTTCTCGATGTTAGATTGTAACTGATTGCGAATCGTTTCGTCACATTTGAGAAGTAAACATTCATCGTTCTGAAGTCGTTTAATTAAAGATCTTAGGCGACCAAAATAATTTCTGTATTCATTATTATTACTATATTGTATTCTTATTATCAATAAAAATTTCGACTTGTGTCTAACTGAATAACTCTCCCCAGAAATAACAACAACTCCTTCACAATTCACAACCACTAACTACAAGTAGTGGTATTTGTTATAAATTAATTGTTGGCGTGAGGGTGTTTTGAATTGGTTCCTCCTTTATTTCACCTTGTTTTAGGCATTTAAGGATTAACTCTGAATCATTTTTATAAATAATTAGAGTTATAACAGTTTCCTTACCTTCGTTTATTAGGTTTAAAATACCTTTTTCATCATCGATTATTTTGGTCTGTTTCTTTTTTTCTTGTTTCTTTGATGATAAACTTATTGAATATGCTCGATCCATTTTGCATTAGCAGTTTCGAGAGTGCTAATATAGTTGCAAACATCCCGGCTCGTGGCACCAAATATGTTGTACACTGTATTTTTTTTTTTGTGGACAGAGTTATTTGGTTAGGCACAATCGAAACTTTTATGGTGAATTAATAGATAGGATTTATTCAGGGGTCTTTCATGATGTCAAAGGATTGACTTTTTATAAATTCTTTGTTTCTTCAGATCAACTTCGCTAAGAATTGTCTTGGCCTAACTACTTACAATATTTTCTATTTCTCCTTTTGTGGATATAATCCGTCTAGAATATACTCTTTATTTTTTATGATAATTTCAATACTGGACTGTTGGAGATTTTTACGAAATGTACTTTGGCAAAAATTTTTTTAGTAAAAAGTTCCTATTACCAGGTCCAGCAAATTTCACTTTCTCTTGTGCAATCTCTTGTATATTTAATCGACTTGTTGATTTCTTTGATATACAGTTTTCTTGGGCACCACTATCGGACAAAAAAGATTGATCTTACTTACTCCATACAATATCCAAATGGATCATTCCGACCTCTTTACAAAGGAACAAAGCTTCCCTATCATTTCGTGTTCATTGTTTTGTTATTGTGCTTGATGATTGTCTTTGTCGAATTTATCCTTTCTTTGATTGTTTCCGAAATTTTTTTATATTTGACATAGAGCTCAGCTATATTTTGCAGTGGAAGTACATCCGTTTTCTCCCATTTCAAATGGTTGTTGTTTGTTCTGCTTGTAAACATTTCATACAAGCATCAATTTCATTGAATTGCTGTATATACACTTAGTTACTTAGTGTACCAATGGTCCTTATTATTACAAAAGGCGCAAAATTTAGTTTTGTTAATCTTTTTTGGTTTTGCGTTCACATTATGTACTGCTAGTATCGTTATGACTAAAGTTGAGGTTTCTTCTGTAATATTGTGGATTAATCTTAAATTATTCTTTGTTTTTTATCACAATTTTGAAAGATTGGCTCCTTGCGACTTCATTTCCTAAAATCAGGAATTCACTGGGAATTGGAATTGTCTTAGCTTGGCTACTCATCATACCTCTTGTTCTTCTTTTTGTTGGTATATTTTTTTCCGGAATCCAAGCTAGCAGTTTATTTTTAATAATAATTTCCATACTGTATTGTTCAAGATTTTCATTCTTTCTCGAGCTGTTGAAATATTCTTTTAACTTTCCATTCTTGTCATCTTGATGGAATGTAACTCACTTTGATAATGTGAGACTGTCCAAACTTTTCAATAAACTTTTCGTATGACATCATAATTTTCTGGAGTTTTATTATAACTTTTGTGAGATTATAACTAATAGCCAACAAGCAATTAAATAATTCAGTCTTTGTATATCTGATACGTTCTGTAAATGTGACTGCAGTTTTGAAATTACTCCAGAATCCTCTCCACAATTCTGGTTTCCACTAACGGTTGTGCAAAATTAAAAAGAAGATAAACAAATTTTTTTTTTTTTGATTCTTGCTAATAAATTAATTTCTTTTTCTTTGATTTGGATTATCAATTCAGAGTTATTTTTGTACATGAAATAATAAATAATGAGATATTTTTGTTAAGATAAAAAATTCTAATACTCGTTTAATTTAATTAATGTCTGCAACGAATTGAAAAGGCTTCTGTAAATGATTGATGTATAAAAATTATCGATGAAATAGTTTTTAATAGTCCTCCCACTTTTTCTAAACATAAGCAAATCTGACAACATATAGTAGTATTAGTTAATTGCCATTACATACACAAGTGAAAAGCGCTATTGTCCATTAAGTCGAGGAAACAACTTTATAAGGCAAGAAAAGTTAAGGATCTTGTTTATATGTTAAATGACAAGGATATTTCAAGTCGAAAACAAAATCAATAATTCGAGTATCTCATTTTGAACTGTGTCATGCTTTTTTGTTGGCTTTTAACACAAATAATGAACTTTGTTTTTCGAACTTTGTATGTTTGCATGCATTCAAATTAGCATCACTTCTCTTCCATATTATACCTTGTAATGCTTAAAAGATAGAAAATGAAAATTTAAAAAATTGAAAATATTCTATAAATGAAAAGATTTATTGAAATATTCCAGTGCATAGAACAAAAATTAACATTTTTGCTTTATGATTTATTTTCTTGCATAAATCATTCTAATTAATAAACAGCACATTCAATTGGATTAATTAACTTTGCTAAATTTAACTAACATAATGCAAAAAAGTATAAAAATGGCAAATTTTAGTGGAATATTTTAGGAAATTGTTATTATTTTTCTTTTTTTTAGGAACAGAAATATTTCAGAATATTTCGTTCTAATTAATCCATTAATGACATTATTATTTCTTTCGGTACAATTGGATAACTTGCTGCACTTGCTATGCCGCACATATTCTTTTTATTTCTTGCTAACCGGAAATAACCGTTCTCACCCCAATCTTTACCCCAGCTAAAATATGAATCGTAATTAGCAATTAGTAATTAATGATTTATATAGTCTTTAATAATGATTACTTTTTTACTTACATAAAGTTTCTACTTATTTAAGATTTTCCCTTGCAAACTTTAATTATTCCAACTTTTTTTAAAATAGAAGCAATTGAGGATTGTAATCATCCGAACTTCATTTTTAAGAAGCATTGAATTTGAGAATACTCCATTTATGAAGGACTAATTTCATACCTATTTTTAACAATCCAATAATCGAGATTTTTTCCTCGTACTTCTTCAGTTCCGTAACCTACCACTAGAACACCATGATCTAATTCTTCGGATGAGCAATTAGCACGTGTGAAAATACCTAAATTCTTTGCTATCTAATGAAAAGATCTTTGCTATGAGTAACATGAAACTTTGATATGAAAGGAATATGTCTCGAAAAATGGTAGCAAAATTTATTGTAAATTTGATTGTAATTAACCTTCGTCATATAAGCTTAAATATCTCGCATTAATTGCAACTGATATTGGTCCAATATTTGCTACTGCTTCTTGAAGCTGCATTTCGTCACCTTCCGGCAAGTCAACTTTACCGCTATCAGTTGACAGTCGAGTTCGATTTGAGTAACGACATGGACCTTCTTTTGCTTCATATGGATATGATGATTCCGAATCGATTCCACCATTTTCTTTTATATAATCAAATGCCTACAATAAATTCTAATAAATTTGAATTATTTTGTTGACACTTAATTAAATGAGCAATTAGTTAGAATTTTTCTTTTTGTGTGTTTGTTGTATCTTTTAATTTTTGATATTGCTTTGCTTTATTTATTCTCATACATTAATCAAGTAATCATGATCTTAAAATTTTTATAATATTTGAATTCTAAATATATATTATTCTTGTTACTATTGCTTGTTATTATTATTATTATTATTTTCACTACTATTTCTACTGTTAGTTCACTAACTAAAAAGTTAAATTAATTTATTATCACATATTATTTAGTTTTTTTTTTTCTTTGAGCAATTAGTTAAATTTTTTGAATTATCAAAATTCAATTCATAAAAATTAAAACAATCAAAGATTAGGTACATACATAATCCATAAGCCCTCCATTGCATCCGGCATTACCGTAATTATAGCTACAATCCAATAAATTTTGCTCAGAAAGTGAAACCAAACGACCTGTTCGTCGATAATGTTGTCCTTCCAGTGCTCCTGTAGAGCTGAATGCCCAACAACTTCCACATGCACCCTATAAATCTTTTAAAATACTTTGAAACATAAGACGTATCCGTCTAAAATATGCTTTAATATTACATTTTTTGTTTGTTTGTTTGTTTGTTTTTTTTTTAAAATAACTAGATTATTTCTTCAAACAAAGAATTTCGATGGAAAACCTGATCTTTCACTGGTGTTACAGCACCTTTAGTACGCCAATCAACTTTTTCCGGTAGTCGATGATAAGCTGACATTATCATCACATTTTTTTTTCCAAATAATAATTGTTTTTTCTCATATCGATAACCGTTCACTTTTTTTGTTTCTTCAGGTAACTTAAAATTTATTTGCTGACTAATTTATAAAATATTTTCTCACAGAATTTCATTCTTGAAAGAAGAAGAAGAAGAAAAAAAAAAGCATTGCATAAATTTACAAATTGTAGAACATAAAATAGAAAAATAATTGATTAATATGGTTAGAAGTTAAAAAGTAAAAAGTAAAAAAAAAAATGGAAATATTATAAATTTTTTCAATTATTTTTGATCTCATTAACAAAATAGAATGAATTATTATTAGTTTCTTCAACAATTGATTTTGCTGATTTTTGCGTTGATTTTTTGCATATAATCAGATTAAATAGCAAGTCTATAATTGAAGAAAACTTTACAAACAGTACTTGAAATTGTATTATTATGATTAAAATTATATTAATTAATTCTTTCTTTTTTGCTTTTTCTAGATGTATTTCGTTTTGCATATTTAAGTAGTACTTGTGAATGGAAGATTTTTCATACAGTAAGAATAAAATTAGATTAATTAAGAATTAAAAAAGAATTATAGCAGATAACCATATCGGCGAACTTATTGATTCCCATTTTGTATGTTTCTTCACCACGTTCGTAACGTTCGTTATGTTGGCGAATTTTTTCAACATTTTGGAGAAATGTTGTATATCGACGATATTCAAAGTTTGACTTACTATTAGGTTTATCTTCAAAAAAAAAAAAAATAATAATAATTAATATAACTTTTCTAACTTTCAAATAACTTTCAAAAAAATGATTAATAAATTGTTTTATCACAATATTTTTGTAACCTTAAAATTATTTCAATTTTATTACTTTATTATAATTATTAAAAAATTATTTCAATTTTATTACTTTATTATAATTATAAAACGATATGATATAATAATGAGAGAATAAATTAATTATAAATCAATTTTGTTTTTTTTTTTTTTTTTTTGAATAAATCAATGATAATAATTAATAAATTGTTTTATCACAATATTTTGTAATCTTAAACTTATTACAATCTTATTATTTTATCATGATTATTATGAGCAAAAAATATAAAATTTTAAAGTTAAAAAATTCTTAACTTCAATCAATTTCATTAAATTAGTGAATGATTTTGCTGTTAAAAATATTTCATTTCACTTTCCTAAATAATTTTAATTAGTTGTACTTATATTGAGCATTGTTAAGTAAATTAATTGTATAGTCTTCTATTAAATATGCCAAATCGTAATGATACTTTTTGAAAAACGTAATTTGTATTTCAATTTTTTTTTTTTAGCAGAATTTTATAAACTTACTGAAATATTGCTTGTATAGTGCATAAGCTTCGTGTTTCTTAATTTGATCAATTTCAATTTTTTGATCGGTTATAACATCAGTGCTAAAAGAAGATATTAAAAAAAAAAAAAACAAATAAATTAATTTATTGTTCATGCATGAGAAATTAATTAATAGGAAATAATATTATTTAACATTTCATTTATGTGCTAAGAGAAGATATAAAAAAAAGAGATAATTAACTAGCACTAATAATTAATTAACAGTTAGTTTTAAATCTATGACGGAGACATTTATGAATTTAAAAAAATATCAAATCAAATAAATCTACAGCTTATTCAAATGATAAAATTTGTCTCTTTGTATTTCTAATCTCATTTCCATTTCTAATGAAATGAAGTAAGAAAATATAATATACCGTATTTCCGGTTTAATAATTGCCGGAATAGCAGCAATGGAAAAAAATGTGGTAACAGAGAGAATAGAAAGAGAATATTTCATCGTAACAATAAACAAAAGCTAATACTAATTTTCCAGCACTTTATTATCATTTAAATGCTATCAGTAAGTAGTAATATTAGCAAATATGTCTACTTAATTTTCTCGAAAAATTATTATTTGGAGAAAAGATTATAAAATAATAAATAATTTAATATCAATGATAAATAATTCATATCGCTTCACAAACATATTAATTTCTCTTTTTTTTTTTTTTGCTAATAAGAATATTTCCTAATTTTCTTTTTTATACAAATTTTCATTTTTTCGTTGACATTTTTCAACAAAGAAATAAATGATTTTTGTTTTTTTATAATTTAACTTTTTCCTGATATTAGCAAAATGCATAATAGTTTATCGAATGCTATTTGGTGCATAAAATTAATGTATGCAAAATTGTTTTCATTAATCAAATGAAAATAAAAAACAAATTTCATTCATATTTTTTTTTTTTTTTTTTTTTTTGGTAGATTATTTTAAAATTAATCTTTAGTTATACTTAACAAACATAATTATTATTGTATGGTTCTTAGAATGTTTAAATAGGAAATAAAATATTATAAATAAAAATTATTGCACAAATTTTATATGAATATTATATTTAAAAAAAAAATAATACTTTTGTGATTTCAACATAACAATTAATAAAACTTTTTGTTTAATAAACATTAATTCTAAAATATTGTCAAGGAATTATAAATGCTATGTTTATTTAATTCTCCTAAAAATTCTAATGAAAAATTATCAGATAAAACAGAACTTTCTTCTTCTTTCTTTTTTTTTTCACTGATAAATAATTTGCTCATTTGTTTAACTTTCTAGCGAACATTTCAATTTTTCAGATAAGATGTCTCTCTTATGATAATAATTACAATTTTTTTACTTTTCAATATTCTAAATGAGAATATTTTTTAATAAGTAAAATGGTGGTGCCACTCATTATGGTAATACAAATTAATATTTCACATATTAATTAGCAAATGACAAAATGAATAACAACAAAAGTCTGTTTTAATATCCAATAAAATAAATAAGTAAATAAATAAATTCTTATTATATTTTTTTCGAAAATTCTTTCATTTTAATTAATTAACTAACTACGTAATAATTAATGATCAGATAGTCACTACAAAATTTCCCAGAATTCTACCATAATTTACAATTTAAAAATTTTTAGTAATTGATGACTATTTTTGATAATTTATTATATGCATAAACAAAAAGATATTATTAACAAACAGAAAATGAAAGATTGAATATCAAATTTTGGTATATATTAATTTTTTTTTTCATCCATATAGTTTAAAGCAGATGAAAATTTTAATTCTAAAATCTTGTTAATCATCTTAAATATTGGTAAATAAATACTTTACTTAATTTATTTTGGAAAAAAGCAAATAAATTTTATGGATATTTAAAGAAATATATTTACACTTATTATTATTTATAATTATTTACCAACAATAATTTATTATTATTATCTGCTAAAATTTCTACCGGAATATATTAATAGAAAAAAAAAATTAAAATAACTTCCAAAAGATTAATAGAAATTAAAAATTAATATATTAATAGAAATTAAAAAATAACTTCCAAAAGGTCAGAAAGTGAAATTGACCCTTGCTATTTCTTTCATATTGTTACAAGAAATTATCAAACATAGCATAGCTTTAATCCTTTTCAAAGTTTTGGCTAATTTTTTCTTCATTAGATTAAAAATTTAAAGTAGGTAATATTATCATTGAATTTGTGCATTTATTAATTCTGATCATTTGAATTAATTGTATTGATAAATGGAATAATAATTTTTTTTTCTGTTAATTTTTCTGTTTTCCTGTAAATTTCTGTTAATATAACATTTTAAAGGTTTTGTTGGGTAGTTTAATTAAATTTATTTTATAATTAATATATTCCAATGTTTAACATTATCGATACAATTTTTATTAATACTTAATTTAATTAAATAATCAGATTTTAATTTTATAGATACTATTTAAATACTTAATTTAATTAAATAATCAAATTTTTGCTATTCAGATTTTAATAATTCATTGCCTTACTCAGTAATGATAATATCATATCATCAACTATTAGAAATAATATTATTCTGAATGGATGCACACTTTAAACTATTTTCACATCAGATTTTAAAAATGTACTTTTGATCTTTTTTAAATCCTTTTATTTCAAATTTTATTTTAAATTGATAGTTCATTAGTTAGTTCAATCTAAAATTTTTATTTTCAGTTTAGAAGTGTTATCATTATTCTTTTCAATAAACAAACCACAAATTATGGAAATTTTCCGGTAAAACTGGAACGATTCATAATTCTTATAATTCCATTTTTTCGATTTGCAATGCAAAAATTGAAACATAAATAATTGAATTAAACTATAAACATTGAAAAATCATTTTAATGTTACTTGGAAATATTTTCCAGACGGCAATAAATCAATCATTTTGATAAAAGTGTTAATCGTTTGAGTATTATCATCCATTCATAGAAATAAATCAAAGAGTCTGATAAAAAGAAAAACTTTTGCCTACATAAGGATATTATTTTGTTGATGAAAATAATTGCATTCCTCAGTTTTTTCTAATATTATACAATAATTTCAATCAGTGATAATGTTTAATTCATTAAAAAAATAAATTCATTAAAAAAATTCATTAAGAAAATAAATTCATTAAAAAAATAAATTCATTAAAATTTAATTCATTAAAATAAAGACTGGACTCAAACCTAATTTAAATAATTTACAAACTACTTAAATCAAACTTTAATTCACGATATTTTTTAAGAGAAATGGATAGATCTATTTCAGAATAACAAAAGATGTTTCCGTTTTTTTTTTCTTTTTAATTGTAATCAATAATAATTGCTGAATTAATGATCAAAACATTTATCAATGCTTATCATTTGTACAGTAATATTATCAGTGATAATCTAATATAAGTATTAATTAATTTGATTAATTAATATATGTGGTTTTTTGTGAGCAGCATTACGATAAAATAATGCTGTAATTTCTTGTTTACAATGATTTTGTAAGTATTTTTGCAAACATTGTAATATTTTCCTATTAATTAAAGTTATTAAATTTCTTTTTCTTCTTAATTTGACAAAATGATAGCAAAAATTTCTGATTAGATAAATGAAGATTATTTTAATACGAACTGCTCTGTAAGTAATATAAAAAAGATAACAAAACAATTGACATTAGTATAAATAGTGGAATATTCTCTTAAAATTTATAAATGGAATTAAAAAAACAGAAAAGGAATAATAAAGTAAAAATCATTTTATTCGATATAATATATACATATGGAATAAAATCAGAAATCAGAATTAATAAATTACATTTTATTTCAATATAATTTAAGCTTAATCGAAGTGAATTAAATGGATTTAATACAAAGCTAATCAAAAATTAACATTGAAAAAGTTGAAAAAAAATTGTGCAATCACTAGATTAATTAATTTCTACATGTAAATTTCATTGATACTTAATTATTGACTAGCTTTTCATGATCAAAAGAAGGAATAAGAATTAAATTTTATCGGTGTATTAATAAAAACTTTTAAGAAATAAAATATATGTTTGTAATATTTAACACTAATAGTAGCAATAATACATATTTATTAAAAAAAAAAAAAACATTTAATTTGAATTTAATTATGATTCACGTGTGAAGAAAAATGAGATTTAAATTATAATTAATTAAATAACATTTTGCTTCAGTATAATTTAGACATGATCAGTGTGCATTAGATAGATTTATACGAAATTGATTAGAAATTAATCAACTAAGATTGAAATCTACAGTGAATTTTATCAAAGTTTGGGTATTGAAATTTAAATCATAATTAATCAGCATCGATACTCAACTGAAAATTTATATTTTATTTTCTGTTGAAGACAGATTATCAAATATTATGTGCAGTAGAAGTGAATGAAAAGCATATGACAAATAATTATTAACTAAAAAAATGATATGGAATCATTTCCACATGTCACTTCAATAATTTGTACCTGAAAAATTTTTTTAAATTTGAAAAAAAATACTTAAAAAAAAAAAAAAAAACTTTTGAAAGCATTTTTGAAAATTTTTTAAGAACATATTACCAAAGATATTTCTTCTCTTTTATATCATATAGATTTACTTTGTTAAAAAATAATGAAAGAAATAAACAAGTATAATAATTTGTAATTTTAAATTATTAAAATATCTATTACTAAATTAGCAAACATAAAAAAAGAAAAAAAACAACAAAAATTAATTAAGAAAAAATTGGTTCATTTATTTTTTTTTCTTTCTTGATTTATTACTAATATTTTTGTTGTAAACATAAATAATATTTGTATCAATTTTATGTTTTATATAAGAAAACAAAAAAAAAAAAGAAAAATAAACTTACTTCATCTAATAAACGTACAGCAGTAGCAGCTAACGTTCTTAAATCTGAACATTTATCCGGTCCATATCTGATCCGGAAACGTATACTCAAATAGCCGTCATTATTACTGCAATTAAAATATTTCCATTTAATTTTGCACATTTTATTCTAACTTTTATTTGTAGTTTATTTGACAGAAATTTAAGATGTGTTATCGATCGTAAAAAAAATATAAAATTTAATATAATTTTCTAAATCACTTCTACTAAATATAACTAATAAGTGAGAAATGTTTTATTTTCATGAAGGAAAGGTAGGTAATTATGCTAATTTAATTATGATACTTTTACAGATTAAATAACTATTTGTTGTTTTAACTTCGAAAATTTTTATCATTATTTTGATTTTTTTTTTTTTTTTTTCGATAATTTATTTAACCAACTATCGTTGTACTTTTTTTTTAATATTTTAACTAGTTTTTGACGTTTCAACTAGTCGAACTATTACTGTAAATGTAAAAATATTATTTATATTTCTCTTATATGCTACTATAATAATAATATAATAGTAACAATTATTATTGTTGTTATTATTACTAATTATTGTTATTGTTATTAAGTTATTAATTTATTGTTATTCATACTTTTATTCAAAAAAAAAAAAAAAAATATAATAACTTACTAAATTTGTCCACATTCCAATACACTTTCATCCGTACGTAATTGATTACGTAAAATTTGTACAATCTAAAAAAAAATGAAATTGAAAAATTGTTACACAATTATATTATAAATTTTTATTAAAGCTTTTTTAAAAAAAAAAAAATGAATTAATTCCATTAAACTATTTTGTATTTTTTTATTGCATTAAAACTGTTTAAACAAATGAAATTTTCTGATTTATATTTATCGAGAATTTTCCATCAGTATTAATCTATCCACTGAAATGATTATTTCGATAATTATATTCCAATTTTATGCATCACAAATTCCAATTATAAGTGAAATACCAATAATGAGTACTTTATTATAAATTCCTGTTATACGTTGTTGATTCTGAATTTCCGCTGCATATGGATACAAACTTTTTAATGAAATTGTAAACATATCCATTTTAGAATAACCTAAAATTTCATCAGTTGTTGTTTACTTACTTACAAATAAGTTGTTTTTTTTTTTTTTTTTACTTATAATTTTGATAAAGTTCTAAAAATTTACTTATCTTTATGCTATTTGGAAAAATTAATACATAACTTTTATTTTTCTCAGCAAAAATAAAAAACAACGAATGATAATACAATATATTTGTTCTATTATATTACTAATATTACTTTATTTTATAAAATTACTTTTCATAATGTCAGCACAATTAAATTAATAAAAAATATTTATTTGGAATAATTTTTTTGATGAAAATTGCTTCAAAAATATTTCGCGTTTTTGCATAGAAAATCTAGAAAATGCTGTAAGTTTTAATTAGTGAAGTGGCATAAAAGGTAAATTTTATCATAGAATATCAGAATTTATTGCTCTTAAGATTTTGCATAAATAAATAAATAAATAAAGATAGATGAATTTTAATAAAGTTTACTTATGTAATACCATTTGATAGATGTTTGGTTCCAGAAATATCCTGAAAAAAAAAGAAAAAGAAAAAAGAACAAAAAACAAATAAAATCTCTTATTTTTCCGTATTGAATAACATCATTAATTAATTTTATGCTAATTTTGGTAATTTATATCTAAGTTTAATAAACGAATTTGCTCATCAGTTAATGGATTTAATTCAGAAGGAAATACCAAAACAAAAACAAAACGAATAGTTAGCACTTAATTTAAAAGGATTTGGCAGTGCTATTATTCTTATCCAACAATTGGAAATGTTAGATATTGTAATTAAATTACTCTGTAAATACAATAAAATATATTTATTACTCAGATTATTACCTGTGAAACTATTATTGATATTACACGGAAGTGAGATATTAAAAGATAAAATAAATCATAGCCCAAGAGAAATGGTCAATATTTAGGTAAAACATTAGTGTCAGATAATAGAAGTAAGCTTTGATGTATCTTTTGGTGCTTTGATGTGTCTTTTGGTTTATTAATAATTAATAAAATACTTGATTAATAGAATAATTAATAGAATTAGCAAGAATGATTGATAGAAAAATGATTTAAGATTTCAAAAGAAAGTTTGATAAATCTCTTTTATCATAGTACTGAGCGAATGATAGAATTTCTAAGACATTAAATGAACACTTTTTAGTATCTGAACAATACCATTTTCATCTAATACTCAATTTAATTAATTCAATTTGCATTAAACGATCTACTAACAGCTATCTAATCACTTTTAGCAAATTGAAATTTTTACTTATCTAACAAATGAGATCGATCGATGATTATTTCATTTTTATCATCTTGTGATATGATAATGCATGCAATCTTTATACCAAATGCTTATTTAATTAATTAATCAATTAGATGATAAATTTAATTAATTGAATCAAACAATATGCATACGACAAGTGAATATCGATTATTTGATATTAAAATTACAAATTTAAATTAACCTTATTTGCTATGATGACAGAAAATAAGTGTTGTACAAAGCATACCACAAATACTAATGGCCTCATAATAGTTGAACCGTAATAGTTGGATCTAAAATAAAAATGAATTTTTTTTTTAAATTTTGTAAACTAAAATTGAACTATAAATTTATTTTGTTATATGATACTTTATTTTATTATATGATTCATAATTATTATATAATAATCATTAATTTTGCAATTAGTCGTATCTAAAAATTTCTACACAAATGGTAAAATGGATTAATTATAGTTTCATTTCATTGTATGAATGTTTATTTTTTATCCTAATATTATTGCAATTAGCTTATCAATTTAAATGAACTAAAAAATTAATTATTTTTCAGCAATTACTATTACTCTGTAAGATATATTATGAATGGTATATAAAATTAAATAATATTTTAATTATTGGTAAAAAATTATAATTGAAACTAGTTTATAAAATTGACAACTGAATGAAATGGTCTTGTATTTTATTAACAAAAATTTGACTATTAAATAATTTTACTTTGATAAATTGAAAAGAATTATTTTATTAATACCATTTATAAATATAGATAGATGAAGAATCACTGATGGAAAAAATTGCTGTCAAATTTTAATACTTTATCATTAATTAATGAAATTATTAAAATTAATTAATGAAATTAAATTTTAAAGAAAAAGAAATGTAACACATAGTTTTAAATTTATAAAGAAAAAAAGTAATGAAAAAGCGAACGTTTATTATTATTTTTTTTCTTTTTATAAAACATATATTTCTTTTCTTTCTTTCTTGAATAACATAAAATAATAACTTACATTTTTATTTCATTTCATTTTTTCTTTTTTTTTTTTTTGCTTCGGCAAATTTTTGCTTGATGAATAATTAAAAATTTCTGAACATTTGTTTAACTGTTAATTTCAAATATTTTGCTTAAAAGAAAAATTCAACCAATAATTTTTTACCTTTATAAATTCCAATAGAAAATAGTGCAAACTTACACTTTATGCTGTTGAGAATGAAAGAAAGAAAAAGTGAGTTTCGTTCATAATTATTAATTTATAATTTTTTCGTTTTGTTTAAAAAGGCATTTGAATTTCAATGATTAAAAATTGAAAAAAGGTCGATCAAAAGATCACAAAAAAAAAAAAAAAGGTTTTTTAATAAAAGATCATTTTTGTTGGGATTGTTTGATAAATGTTGTGATTTAGTAGACAATAAATTAAAATTGATCATTTTAAAGAAAGGAATAATTTGACATTCTTCATTTCTCTTACACAAAGAAATAATTTTCTACTATTTAATATGAGTGGTTGGTTAAATTAGAATAAAATATTACTGCAAACTTCGCTAATTATCGTTATTAGTAACTGAATTGATAATAATATTAAAATAATATCATCCGGTACTAAAATATAACTTACTACTATTTAATATGAGTGGTTGGTTAAATTAGAATAAAATATTACTGCAAACTTCGCTAATTATCGTTATTAGTAACTGAATTGATAATAATATTAAAATAATATCATCCGGTACTAAAATATAACTTCATCTGATGAAATTTGAATACCCTTTCTTGCTTAAAATTGCACATCATTAGATCAATTTCTGTGATATTTTTTCACTTTTACCAATGATAAATATTAAAATTCTGATTATTAAAGTTTAAATTAAGAGTTTAAAGTTAATCAATTTTTTTGTGTCAATATTATCTAGCAAATTTTTGTAAAGTACTGTTACAGTCAACAGTTACTCAATATCTGATTATCAATATGATATCACATTATAGTGATAATGTAAGCTTAGTATGACATTGACTAGCAGAAATTACATTGAAAATATAAAAATAACACTGAAAGTGCTCTTGCATATCATGTCAAGCCAACAAGGACAAAAAAATTAAACTTTTGTTTTGTAAAGTTATTTCCAATATTTATTTAAAGTTTGAAAATTCATTTTGCGCCTCAGATCACTTTACATTAACACTTAACCAAATCTATTATAAAAGATTAATTTGAATTACATTAAAAGAATAAAAAATATTCGAAATTTCCGAACAACAAATCAATGTTCCGATTTACTATCCAATTTCAAATAGATCATATGACTAAACAAGATACAAAATGGTACCCTAATCTAATCTATATCGTAAGGATGAAAACTTGTTGAATTAAAAAAGTATAACTTTTACAAATTCATGGAAAAAAGAATCGTGTTAGTTTCAATCAAAGATTTTCTCTTAATTCTTACAAAAACAAAACAAGGGAAAAAAAAAGTTTCCACTTTATTGTCAAGTTTTTTTACAATTAAAAAAAAGTAATAATCAATTATTATCAGTGGTCAAAAAGTAATGTTTGTGCGTTCTACCAACTTTGTTCTTCCTTTTTCCACTTATTTTTTTTGGAAAATAGAGCAAAAGGATTCCAGTGTCGAAGTATAAAAATAATTAATTTTTCATCTTCAACATTATAATTAATTCATTCTCTTTATTTTCAATTTTTAAGAAAATGTTTTTTAGATACTATATCAGTGAAGATTTTGTGCGCCGATTTTTCTTGCCAGACCTTCGAAATGTTATTATTCTTAAATAAAGTCATTATACTTATTACTCTTAGTAGTAAAACTTTAGAAAATATAAATTATAAAAAAATTATTTTTTAAACTAAAAATTATTTTTAAACTCACTACAAACATACATCTATTTGCTTCAAAAGCTAATAAATGTACAATTGCTCATTGTTAGGTTATTACTTTTGCTATTCCCAAAAAGTCAACACAATTAACTACCAAAATGTAACAGAGAAATTTCCCTAAGCTCAATTCAGAAAAAAAAAAATAATAAATTTACTTCCAAATAGACTACTGAATAGTTAAATCTTATTAATTCCGATCAAAATACAAACAATAATGAATTGTTGAATTCAGCATTGTTTATGAAACATTACAAATGAATTCAACATTATTTTTGCAAGTTCTTATCGACATTATCTCCAAAGATTACTTTAAAATCTGAAATTGTTCCAGTATGTTTTCAATAGCTTAATTGTGTAGTAGAGGGGCGCATTTTTTCACTTTATTTTATCAACAATCACCAAAGAAAGTTAAAAACACTGCCAAATAAATAATTGAAAAATACAAAAAAAAAAAAAAAAAAAAAAAAAAAAAAAAAAAATAGAAAACGAAATGAAGAAATGAATTTTAAAGGAATTTCAAATGGTTAAAACAATTTCAAGTTGAGAAAGTGATCAGCAAAATGAAAACTTCAACCAAAAAAAGGAAAAATTTGAATACCATATTTCCTCATAAAATCAATAATCTAACAATTTTAAAATTTACAATTAACAAGACGGAAAACAATTAAAGAACATAATAAAGTAACGCAACCACGAGGCTTTTTTATCCTCCATCTTAATGAATTCTACGCTGAACAATTGCGCTAAGATAAGGAATATGGCTGTAAGGAATTATACTAAACCAACCTGTAATGCTCCTGCTTTACGTAGATATGATATATCAAGCCAACTTTTCAAATATTACCATCCAGTTCGCGATAAGTAATTATAAGACTTAAGAGCAGATGAGTTTTTTTTCCGGAAAAATGCCAAAATTTTCAAACCGGATTCCAAAATCCTACGTATTAAGTTACAGTCGTAGGTAGACATACTTCTGAAGAAGATAGTAGACTATCAGTCGGAGATTTCTTTGAGCAGCTGATTTTTCAAAAAAAGATCGGCAAGTGAACTGAAATGTAAAAGTATTAAGCACAAATGCGCATCGGAAATTATAAGAATGTTAGAATAAAAAGAACGCGTTCAAAGCAGACTTTAATTAATGCAAAATTTGAAATTAAAAAGAATAGGAATGGAAAAAAAAAATTAAAAAGAATAGGAATGGAAAAAAAAAATATAGAAAGGAATAAATAATTCCGTGTTCTGATATACTACAAATAGTAAAAGGATAGTATGTAAACATAAACACTGAGGAATGTAATAAAGCCACAAAGAAATTATTAGAATAACAAAAATTTGATTAAATCATTTCCAAAATTTAATTTTGTTAGAAATTTGAAAAAAAGAAAATTAAATAAATAGCCTACCTGAGAGTAAGTGTGAACGAAACAATTGATGTACGTTCAATTGATATCCAATAGCAAATTATTTCAGCAAATTTTAATCTCAATGATAAAATTAAAAACTGAGAATATTGTAGATAAAGATGAGAAACTGTTGTATGTTAGAAATTCGGAAAAGCTAACATTAAACATGAAAAAATTTTTGAAAAAATTCACGAAACTTTATACTCTTCTCCTTGCTTCTTGTACCAATAAGAGAATTATATTAAATGAATGAAAGCTCATTCAACGAATTTTAAATTAAGAAAAGTATATTCTGTTTACTTCATATACACATACTCTTAGTTTTTAAATGAAAAGCAAAAAAAATACGCATAGATCTCACTACCTGTTTAAATGAAGTTGAAGAAGTGTTGTTGACAATTAATATGACAATTGAAATGTCACAATTATTCAAAATGACAAAATAACAAATATCAATTAGCAAAAAGTCTTCCAGTCTAACTTATAAAAAATTATAAAAAAAAAAAAAAGTGTTATCTAAAAAATTTCAACGCATTATGGCGCATACTAATTAAATGAATATTCAAATGGAAAAGTTTCATTATTAATTTCAAAAAGAGCTCGCAGCAATAATATCACCCCGATAGCAAGCAAATCAATTATAGCTATGGCAAGAAAAGCACGATGAAGATAAATGACGACTATTGCGCCAAATGAAATGAGACAATTACAATGAGCGCCGCACCTCTTCCGCTTAAAGGGAGAATGAATGTTTCCTATCCACTCGATATTGTATGCAGTTCTATCCATCACCAAATTCATTCATACAAATGTATTTTAATTGAGTCAATTGATTGATATATTTGTGCATAATTTATGCTTTTCCTACATTTTACTGTCATTTAAAAAAAAGAAAAAAAAATTGCTTATTTGAAATTTTAACTGCTAAATTCATTTTGTTAAAAAAAAAAAAAGAAGTTTATCCAAGTTTGAGACACGATGAGTCAGAGAAGCAGAGTTGCTCCTCTCCGTCTCTGTCGTAATCAGAAAGAAATTGTTGACAATATTTATAGTAGTAAGTGCTTCTTTTTTTTTTCCCTCTCTCTTTCTCTTTTTTTTCACTTTCAATTAGATATAATTTTTGTTTCTTTTTTTCACTTTTAATTAGATATAATTTTTGTTTCTTTTCTCCATCTAATCATTTCTATAAATATAAATGTGTTTATTTTCATTAATTAATTATATCAATCGTAGTAATCATTCAATAATTCAAAAATATTAATTTATTGTAGCAGTGAATGAATTTCAAACCGACACAATTATCATCAGTACGCTGTTTTGGTGGATATCAACAAATTTTCTCACATTACAGGTTTATTATTTGTTATTGATAAAATAGGATGATAAGTGAATGAAAGTAAAATATTGAAAGTTATTTATTAATCCTAACCATGAACTTGGTCTAAATTCGCAATTGATCCTTGTGAATTTTGTGAAATACAATTACTTTAGTTAAATTTATTGATCCTTTGATCAGCTGTACAAATTGCAATTAATCATTGGGAATTTGCATTTTATACCTAAAAATTAAAGGACGATTTCTTACCTATTTATAATATTTTGTTTAGGTATTTTATTTCTAAGCTTAAAATCAGTAGGAAAGATTAAGCCATCGGAAATTATTTGTTTCAGTAAAGAAGTGTACGATCAAATTTATTATAAGCCTCCTTTTTTCGAACCTTCATCAAACATATTCGCTTAGTTGATACTGTTGATTCAGTTTTTGCAGTAGCACGCTAAAATGTACGATGAAATTCGGTATTTACATACCAGATATAAAGCTTTGTGAAAAAGTACCGGTTCTGATGTACCTTTCAGGTAAGCCATTTTAGTAATATGCAAGGTACACATATGTATATATAATAGTTAGCTTTGTAAGTTTACAATATATCATTAGTTCTAGAGATATGCTAACTTGGAGTTAATTTTAAGTTAGAAAATTCTATTTGGATGAGGTTTAAGTTAAATAAGAGATGTTTAGTCATTTTAGATGGGATTAGAAAAAAAAATCAAAATCTTATCAGGTAAGTGTAAGTGAAAAAAGACTCTTAAAGTTAGAGATCGAAGCTTTATTTATTTTATTTTTTTTTATAAATAAAAAAGAAAAAAAATGTTCCTCTTCCTGATAAATAGTTTTGCACCAGCTTTTTAACGTCCCATCAGTTTATTTCACAGGATGTAAAGTCATTCAGGTCTTACATGTACTGAAGCAAATTTTATCGAGAAAAGTGGCTTTCAGCGTGCCGCAGCCGTGCATAAAATGATAGTTGTAAATGCAGATACCAGTCCGAGAAGCGTCGACATTCCGGGTGATTCCGATTCTTGGGATTTTGGCAAAGGTTTTTCATCATTGATTCAGTTGCAGTAACAACCAGTAGTAAATAACGGATAATCTTCAAAAAAATTTGCAATCATATTCAGTTTCCTTTCTAATTTCATGATTTTTTGAAGTCGAGTGACTGACGAAGTCAGAATTGCCTTTAAATTTAAAGCACCAAATTAGCCTATATTTTTCTAACTTTCGAATCACAATACTATATAAGCTCTGAATTTTTATAGGTGCTGGCTTTTACGTTGATGCGACGGAACCAAAATGGTGTGAACATTATCGAATGTATACATATATCACAGATGAATTGCCTAATGTAGTGCGATCAAATTTTACCGAATGTGACCCGCATCGATGGGGAATAATTGGACATAGTATGGGCGGACATGGTGCAATAGTAATTGGTCTCAGAAATCCGGAAAAATTCTTAAGTATCTCAGCATTTGCTCCTATTTGTAATCCAATGAATTGCAATTGGGGAAGAAAGGTTTGTTATTAATATGAATAATATTTTGCTTACAAGATATTGTCAATCATACGCAAACATGCAAACAATGTAATGAAATATGTTTTCTTACCATGAAAAGAACAAAGAAATCTTAAAAATCTAGACACTTCTGCTGAGTTATCAAGCTCCTAAAAATTTAGCAAAAATTGGAAAAAAAGATCTGAAAATTATTTAAAATTTTTTTACTGTATTTTACTAATCATACATAATATCAGTAAAGTTCTTTTGGATGTAATGACAATAGAGTTTTTTGTTTCCTTCTTTCCTAAATCTTTCATATTGCCGAAGACTTTCCCAGTATTTCTGTTCGGAATTTCCATGAGATATCTTTAATTCACTACTAATTATAAATGGAAAATGATGAATAATGACAATAGTTCAGTTCATTTGTATTTGGTATTATAAACTGACAGTGATAATTTTATAGGCATTCTTTGGATATCTCGGTCCGTTAGAAGAAAATTGGAAAGCTTACGATGCTGTGGAAGTAGTCAAAGCTTATAATGGAGAACCAAGAAAAATCTTAATCGATCAAGGCACAGCGGATAATTTTTTGGCGCAGGAACAATTATTACCACAAAAATTGGAAAACGTCAACAATGTTAAAGTATTCGTTAATTCATCAGTACCACACTTTTTAGATAACTGCTTCTTATTTTTGAAGAAGCTAATCACTTTATTTTAAGAAGTTAATTACATTCCTCTAAGGTTTAAAAAAAGAACATCTAATTTCGTTTTTATTTAAAGAGAAATATAGTAAGAATTAAATTACCTATAATACCAAGTCGAAAATGTATGGTAGAAAGTATGGTAGTTTAGAGTAATGTTAAACTCTGTACTTTATTTTAATATACTATGTTTTTGTTTTTTTTTTCAGGTTCAAATCGAAATGAGATATCAGGAAGGTTATGATCACTCTTACTTCTTTATTGCATCATTTATTGATGATCACTTCGCATTTCACCACAAAATCCTCTCCAAACAAAGCAGTGAATTATAATTACAAGCAGTAACTTTAGGCTTAAGAATTTCCATTATTTCCATTAAAAAATTCCATTATTGTTTCAATTACTTAAGAATTTCAATTAAAGAACCGTTACTTTGCTATAACTTTTTGCATTTATACTGAAATAGAGGAATGGTACAGTTTTAAATCTTTCTAACATCGCATGTAATCACTTTGTATTCAAATTGTATATAATTTTTGCATAATTGTAATTGGAATGAAAAATTTGTCTTGTCATTGCGTGCTCTGTCATACTACAGGACATCTAATTTTCGGTGAATGGTTTTATATTCTACTCCAGTTAAATTAATCAAAATTTTTTTCTTCGTCTGATATATTGAAAATCAAACTCTAATTAGTGTTGTTAGTGTGTTTTTTCATCATTAAGAGTAACACCAATCAACAATGATTAATACTACAATTATGCATAACCCAAGTAGCCTTAAACATTTTCATTTTCATGGAGTATATATATGGGTTGAAGTGTTGCTGAAACTCCTTCTTTTTCCACTTTATATCTACAGTTAATTGCTGAACTAATAGTAGATTCGAAATACTCGAAAAACCCAGAATTAGTAAGTTTGGGCTAGTTAGGGTTTCCCGAGCGGGATGATTGCTATTGCATAGTGACTTATTCTGCGTAGAGGCTTGGGCTGTGTTATTCGTCACGTAAGTCTACTTTTTGGTTGGGTTTTGGTGAAGACGTAATTTTGCGTTATTTGAAGATGGTGTCCTGTGAAGAGGAAGTGTTGCGAATTGGCCGAAAATTTGAACGAATGATACAAGGAACTAAGACGGTTAGTCATTTTATTGTATTTTGTTTCGAGCAAAATGAAAGTAATAAATTTTTTCAGGCTTAAGTTGATATAACTTGTTTGATGCGGGAATTTTTACTGCTATTCGGTGTTTTATGGTCGTTTGTTCTTAAGTGATTTTTTTTTCCATAAAATTTTGGCTTAGTTTGTTTTTCTGATTTGGTAGTGTAAGCTACATCTAATTGATGATATAACAGATTAGACTTTAATATGTCAGTTTTATTTGGCACTACACTGACATCCTATATGAGTGGACAGAATATTTTGGATTATAAATGGGACAGGTAGATTTCAATTTAGTGAAAACTTAAGAAGTATATATACAATTATTTAATAGGGGATATATTACACTGGAGAGAGCATATTTTTTATTACGAGAATAATACTTTTCCAATATGTCCAATATGCATCCATTAGGTAGGTAGGAAGCATGTACTGCATTATCTTATTTCTAGATGAATGATGCGATGGAATTATTGGATGCATTAGCGGCATTACCTATCGACATCAATATCCTTACTGTAAGTCTATCATCTTGCTTCTTAGTTGTCAGTTTTTTCCATATAATAATGAGGAAAGTGAAGAGGATGGAATGTAGTGATAAATGTATAATTAATGTTGATACTGGTAGTAAAAATAATTTTAGAAAACTCGTATTGGTATGACAATCAATGATTTACGCAAGAAAACCAGCGATGAACAGATTGCTAAGAGAGCTAAAGTTTTGATTAAGGTATCTATTGTTCGGTTAACTTCAGTCTTCGATTTTTTTGGATCAGCTTATTCGAATTTTGCATTTGTTAGAAGTTGTTTTTGCCGTTGTTCAATAGTGATACAAAATCATGTGAATATGGAGCAGTGGTTATCACTTTATCGCGGTTCATGTTTTTTGACGTGCTATTTATTATCACTTGTAAAAGGTTGTAAATTAAGAAAAAGTAACAGTGCAGCACTGGGTCTTCATTACTTTAACTTGGCACAAAGTCTTCCTTTTTTTTTACCCATCCTATTTTGGTTTTTTGAGTCATGGGTAAGATTTAGCTTAGTGCAATAATATATGATTAAATAGTACTGATTCTTTTTGTTTAAGAAATGTTTTGCTTTTGAAGAAGTTCCAAAATTGGAGGTATTTATAGAGGTATTATGTTTTGAAATAAAAGACTTATTGCTCGATAAACGATTAATCTGATATACTAAAAAATCAAATGACAAATGACACAGAGTGATATATAGCATAGTAAATTGGCCATTGTAATATTTTGTTATTTTTTCATTGTTTAGAAATGTCTTGGTCTTTTGTTTATCGCACACTGTTTTTTATTTAACATGTTAGATAGTTGTTTGTTCATCTCGATTATATTATAAAATTATCTTTAAGTGACTTTGTATATTTTTGCTGCCTTGACTTGCTGTTGTTTTTAACAATTTTCTCATCTTGTTATCTCTATTTTGCTTTCATTTTTTTTTTCTTTTTTTTGAATTTTGTGATATCTATCGTGATTAATTCTCAGGAATGGAAGGTTTTGTTGGCCAATAAAACGAGTAGTAGTAAGGGCGATGCGAAAGATGCTGTAACAAAGAGTAATTCATCAGCATCACTTTCTTCAACATTTAGTGAAAGCTCCAAACATTTGTCACAATCTTCTGCACCACAAAAAAATACAGCTAATTCTTCAACGCCTTCAATGGCAACCAGGAAACAGCTTCTTCCTGATGAGGTATGCGTCTAATGACCCGGAGAGTCTATAAAATTTTGAAAGCATGACGTTATAATCATTGGGCCGACGTGATAGTACGTCTTTTTGGTGTATGATTCGTTATTCTTCAAATATTGCTTCAGTATTTTGATTTTGATAAAGCGTTAAGGTCGGATTTTATGGTTTTTTCCGGCTTTGACTAATTTTTAATGTTATTTTGCAGGTCCGGAATAAGTGTGCTACGATGATTCTCGATGCTCTGCTTTCAAAGGAACTACCGGATGGAACTCTTGATCCCGAAGAATTGGCAATTAGAACTGAGAGGAAATTGTTCGAGGTAGGAAATTTTTCGACTCTTTTTGTATTTCTTGTATTAGTCTGGAGTCACCTAGTTTTTATTTCTACAATGGGAAAAAAAGAAGCTTTCCAGTGATATTCAATATGCATCATGTTTTATTAAAATGGTTTTAGTATGAATTGTGTTTTATTAAAATGTAAAGTGAAGTTTAGTTCATCAAAAATGAGATTTTAATCAAATCATAGTTAGTGACATTGAAGTCACACACGCAAATAATTATGTCGGGAGTGAAGAGATGAGATTAAGCTTTTGTCTTTTGTTTCATTTGAAGAAGGTAAAGTGTAATTATGAGCTTTTACAGCAAGCTTTTACAAAAATAATATTTTATTCAAACTATTACTGTAGTAAGATCAAGTGAGTTTGTAAATTTTTGACAGTTTTTTAAAGTGTGTAAACTCTGATAAGTTAGCCAAACATTAGAGATAAATTTGAGATGAGAAATAATTGTGTTCTATGTTTAGGTTCATCGTGGTACTTCGGAGAAGTACAGAGCAGCCTTACGAAGTCGGGTGTTCAACTTGCGTGATAAAAAGAATTTGGTTCTGCGTGAAAATGTGTTGATTGGTGCTGTAACTCCTGAAAAGTACTTGTTATTTTTTGCATAATTACTTTTTATACAAAAATAATGACAAGCTTAACCATTGAGTGAACTGAAAGCTAAGCTCATATTTCTTTTAATATATCACATAAGTCTTTTTGCCTAACTTTACCCTAATTAACTACAGCTAATGTAAAATAATGTTTCGTATTGGTAAATTGAAGATTTTTTTCCCAAACAAATTTTTGGTACTTTTTTATAAGATTTATGAATTTATTTCTGCTTCAGTTCTTAATGTCCGGCGGAGTTTTAGTTTATTATTAATCACCATTAACAATGTTTATGAGAAAAAATTGTATGTTTTGTTTTTTGGGTAAACATAGCTTGGCGACTCCATTAAAAATTTCTGGGATAAAGGTGTTGATGGTAATGAATTAGGATTTTTATATTACAACTTCGATCAAATTATTGCAGTATTTAGGCAGATGCTTTTAAGCATCTATTCGTAATAATTTGTTAAGCATACTGAATCCGTCACCAGGAAAATAACACCGACAGTTTGGTCTCTGTTCTGCTGTTGCTAATGAACTGGAGCAGGAAAGGCAGTAAGAAAAGGAGAGGAGTGGAGGGAATAGATTGTGTATGAAGAGTATCTAACAGAATTTTAAGCTAGATCAGTTGTCGAAAATTGATATGTGCGGCAATAGCATTTTTAAAATAACATTTTTGACAAAAAAATAACATTTATGAAATTATCAGCTGTAAAATGACATGACTTGTTACGGAAGAACAAATTATTGTGAAATTATTGTCAGTGACATGACTGATGAAGAAATCCTTGTAGTTACAATAAAAATTTATTTTGAAATCAACAGACTGGTTATTTCAATAATTTGATATTTTGTAGGAATTTTGTTTCCAAAAGATTTTTCCAACTATATTATCTATATTATTAGTGGCTTTTTATCCTTACTTCAGTTTATAGATTGGAAATACAAGCTGAAAAAATTCTTCTTTGCTAGGAATAGTTGCAACCGATTTTGTAATTATCATTATTCTTAGCAAAAAGAAAGTTTAAAAGTTGTGTTTACACTTCTCATCTTTTTTTTTTTTTCTTTTTTGCACTTCTCATTATCAGTTCCTGTGAAGAACGTAGAAAGCGGCTGTATTTCGGATGGATATTAGTGAGAAGATAAACAGTCATACAAATTTGGGTTTTATGTGATTTGAAAAGACTTTTTTCTATCAAATGCAATAACTGGTACACATAAGGATATGAGTTGTTTATTTATCAGCATGTCTTCTTTACACGTAGTCTCTTTAATTTTGTACTTTCTCTAAAACCTGTTACATTCATACCTGTTTTATATCTTGTTTGAGAATGTTAGAGGAGATATTTTTAAAACTGAGTTTTTGCCGTAAAACAATGTATTATTTATCACACTTTTCATACAGATTAATAGTAATTAGCTTTCTGCATTTTATGAGTTTTTTTTTTTTTTTTTTTATTGTAGATTCGCAGTAATGACAGCTGATGAAATGGCATCGGATGAAATGAAAGCACAACGAGAGAAATTTACCAAACAGGTTTGAATAGTTGAAGTAGTTTTTGAGGTTTTTTTCTTTTTTTTTTCTCTCTATCTCTCTCGAATATTGTGATACGGAGTGTTTCGTCATGATTTATGTGACTGATATGGTATGACAACAATTGAATATTGTCTAAAGCATGATGAGAAAAAAAGAAAGAACGTTATTGGTTAATTTGTTATGTGTAGCAGTAGCCAATCGGCAAACCTGGAATTTTCTCTTCTATGTAATGTAATTTAGTGCAGCAATACAAATATTACATTACTACGTCACATAGTTTCTAATGAATTTCATTACTTGCAAACAACATTACTGCTGCAAATGAATTTATTCCATAAATCGCGAAAATTTTGTCAAGAAATTAAAATGCTAAATATTTATTGATAAAATTTTCAGGCAATTGAAGAATATCAGATGGCAGTTCAGGAGGGAACTCCTTCTGATATGTTTAAATGTGGGAAATGTGGGAAGAAAAATTGCACCTATACACAAGTGCAGACACGTAGTGCAGATGAACCTATGACGACGTTCGTTTTTTGTCGCGAATGCGGCAATAGATGGAAGTTTTGTTAGGTTGGAGTAGTGGGAACGCTATAGATAATGTATTCATAATTTGAATACTTCTTTGTATAGGAATTTATTCTAATATTTTTGTTTATCAAAGTGCGATTTCTATATAATTTTTAAAGTCTAGTTTTGTTGACACTAAGGCTTATTTTTGATGCATGATTTAGAGATTTAAGCTTTTCCCATAAATTATATTAATCTTTCTACACTAAAGTCATATATGATTATCGTACACAGAATTACAGTATACATTGAATTTCCTTTAATGATTTCTAAGATTTCGAAGTTTTTTTTGGGTGCTATAATTTGACGCTACTTCATTATGTTGATGAATTAATTATTACTGATTTGGTTATCTAGGTTCTCTTTCAGTACATTTTCAGAATATCTTCTGAGAATTAGAATTTGTTGAAAGCAATCAGTAAATTGCTAACTTTTTTTTCCAGTAATTCATTGATCCGTTTTACAGTGACCTTATGATTCGTCCGAAAAATTTGAATAAGCTGCATACATGATCGCTGATGATCTTTTCTTTGAGTTTTTAACATTATAGTTCGTATTTTTGACGGTTTTGTGTTTATTCTGAAGTAGGAAACAGCGTCAAATCCACTTGTTTTGAAAATGTCAAGGTTTATTTTAATAAAAAATTAATTGATTTGTTGTAACAGTACTAGATGAATTATTTCTGAAATCATCATTGTCTTGTCGTGATGGTTTTATTGTTTGTTCTGATAACGGAGATAGTATTTCTTAGAGAGTAAGGAGTTTTCATTTATTCGTATAGCAGATTTTTATTTGTTCAAATAATAAGGAGATTTCGTGAAATGGTTATATCTTATTCTTATTGTTGTGCTCAGTTACATTCTGTTTGTTTTGCGGTGCGAAGCATGCCTGCATTATAATATGTAATTTTAATAAGAGGTTATATTCATGCTATGAGTTGTTCTGTTTTACTAATAATTAAAGTTTCAATATTATTATTGCAGTAACATGGAATATGAATTATATATAATAAGTAGTTTTCTCTTTCTTATCAAAATTCAATTTCAGGATATCATTAGTGATGGAAATAATAGTTTCCTTCAGACTTTTTTTTATTATTCCGATTCAAATAATCATTTTATCGGTTTTAAAAATATTTCAGCACATCTCTCACAATATTCTTTCTCTTTTATAATCTCATAGGAAATGTCGTATTGAAAGAAACGTTCAATTATCAGAAGGGATTAAGTGATAGCATTTTTGAAAATGCAAGCAGTGCTTATTTCCAAACATTGTTTATAAACTACTGATTTAAAAATTGATGCAGAGTAAAATGAATATTTCACCCATTGGTAATTTATTTTTCATTTTTTGATCATAATTAATATCATTAATAAATTATAAAATAAATTAACTTCAATAAAATATAATGTTTACATAAGTGAACTTTTTTTCTTCATCAACTGGATAAGAAAAAATATGGAAAAGAAAAAGTTTTAAAAATGAATTTAATAAGTTAAATTTGCCAATAGTAAAATAAATGTATGATAATACATAATTAATTTCTTTACCTAAATTAATACCTAAGTACCTAAACTGAAACTTTCTTCATTACATGTATTATTATTATTATTCTGCAAGTAAGTTTGTAATAAACAATATTTAATTAATAAGAACGGAAGAGGTAAGGTAATGATAGCAAATGCAAAATGAAATTAATGGTGGATGAATATATATTAATTAATTTAATATATAAACAGTTTAAAATTTTATTTAACTGGTTGAAATGAAATAAATTAAGTGAAATACAATATTACCTATCATTGAATAAAAAAAAGAAATTTCATCCTTTTTTCACAAAAAAAAGAGAAAAAAAATGTTATCAATCAAATTTAATTAAAAATGAAAATAAAATCAAATTTCTATAAAAAAAAAAAAAAAAAAAGAAAATATTTGTATAAAAATAATTAATTTTGTTTATTTCTGACTAATCTTTCTTTTACTTTCTATTCTTGATAAATAATATTTATTTATTTTTTTATCATTTCATTTATTTTTATTACGGAATAACCTTTAATTTTCTTTTCCTTAGTCTAATTTTTTTTTCCTATTATTTATTGTCATTAATAAGTTTTTATCAGTTAGCTAAGAATTTATTCTTATTTAATTACTTAAAAAATTTAATCTTATTTTTTAATTATGTCAATTATTTATTGATTCATTAATTCTGGCCAAACCTATTAATTACGATCTTTTTCATCTTTTTTTATCATTTTTTTTCTGTGTACTTAATTTAATTTAATAATAGCTTAACATTTATGCATTAAAAATAGTTGTATCCATCATCATTTCTAATAATTTGATTTTATTTCAAATTTTAAGAATAAAATTTCGACCATTTATTGTTGATTCAAAACATTTTGCAAAATTTCTAAGAAATTTGTATTTCATAAATGAATGTATTATTCATAATTTAGGCTAATAATAATAATAATAAATAAAAGTAAAAGTAATTATTTACAATTTATAAAAATACTACAATTTAATTTCGTTCTTTTCTTTCTTTTTTCCTCAATTATTAGATCAAATAAAATGAAATTTAATTGTAAAATTTTTTTTTTTTAATAAAAATATTAAAAAATAACTTTTACATTTTCTTTTTTTCTCTTTCTTTTCTCTCTCTTTAATGAAAGCAATTTCATCTTTAAATATTTTTTATTTCTTAAAGAGAGAAAATAGTGTATTTACAAAAAAAAAAAAAAAAATAAATTTTGTCCTCTTTATTTGCTGATTAATTTCAATTAATGTAATTAATTTCATTGGAAGGAAAAAAAAACTGTGTAATAAATTTCATAAATTTTTACTTAATTATTAATTTGCTGTAATTTCTACTAATTAATAACTGTCAATTTTCACTAATTTTTTTTTTTTTTTTTTTTGACTTTCTAAATTCTTAAATGGATAGTTCCTCTTCTTTCATTTGTTAAGTATAACTTTTTAAGTATAATAATAGTAAGTATTATTAAATAAATCAAAAAAAAGAAACAAAAAATTCATATCAATTTAAAAATAAATTTAATTTACTATACTCTAGAAAAGGCATAAAGCATATTAGCGCACCTTATATTTCTTAGAAAAATTTTAATTTCATAAAAGATAAATTCTTATCAATTTTAAAATGAACTAAATATATTGAAGATTAAGATGTATTATGATTTAATTTTGGAAAAAGATAAATTGAAAAGGTAAAACCAGTTTTTCAATCATTAAAATTTCATTATTCATTTCTTTTCTTCCTTCTTATCATTCCCTTTTCTCTTTCTTCTCTTCTTTTCCCTCCCTCCCTTCCTCTCTCTCTCTCTCTCTCTCTCTTCTTTGCTCATTCTTTTCATAGTTTAAATTTCATTTTTGTTTAAAATACACTTTCTATCATTGTATTACATATATTTATTTATTTAAAGTGACAGTAATTTTTTTGACATTTTTTTGTTAATTAAATTTTTTTTTTCTTTTTTTTTAAACTGTTACACTAATTTTATTTAAAATTTTATCGCTTTCTTCTTTTTTTTCTTTCTTTTTTTTTATAATTGATATTAAATTTATCAGTGAATTGTAAACAATATAAAAGAGAAATGAAAAGAAGAAAGAGAAAAGAGATATGAATAGATGGTCATTTATTTGTTCTAATCATCATTCAACTAAATTCAATCAAATTTTCTTTCTATTTTATTTGCATTCTTTTTTCCTGAAACAGATTGATAATTAATTAATTTATTTAAGTATAGTAACAAAAAAAAAAAAAATAAAATAAAATAAAACTAATACCAATTTTATTTTATTTTCTTCTTCTTTCATTTTTTCTTAATTATTCTCTTTGTTTTTTACAACAAAAAAAACTTTATTTTTTAAATTTATCATTGTAATTTAATTTTTTTTCACACTTTTAATAGTTTTTGGTATAACTTTTTTGTCTTTTTCTTTTTTCACACTTCGAATGCATTAAATTTTAATTAAATTGTAAATTTAATTTGAATTAATTGTTATTATTAAAATTTAGCACCTTTTTTGACTTTTTTTTTCGTCAGTTTCTTGCTTTATTAACCAATGGTATTATCATATAATTAAATTTGATATAATATATTTTAATTTATATTTTTATTAATAATTATAATAATATATTTAATATAATTACCGTATTCGAAAATATAATCCTATATGTAAACCATATACAGTGGAAAATCATAATTAAAGTGAGTTTATAATTTTTTTTTTCAAAGTTATTAATGAGTCTATAAAGTTAAACTATAAAAATTTATAATAATTAAAGAACAAAAAATAGAAGCAAAAAGTTGGTATAATTAAAGTTGATATAAAAAAAGTTGGTATAATTAAAAAAGTTGAGCTAAGAATGAGGAATTCAAATGGAAATTATAATTAGTAAAAACTGAAATTAGAAATAACAAAAAGAAAATTATGGTTTTAAATTAAAATTTAATTGTTGAAATTTTAAAATTCAATAGTATATACTTTTTGCCTACTATTTTTATAAAGCGATACAAGATTTTTTATAAAATTGTTTCATTTTGTTGTAGTGCAATCATATTTTATTTAAATTGTTCGATAATTAAATGTTAGATAATAATTAATGTTAGTAATTAATAATAATTAATGTTGATTAATGTTAATAAAATAATTCATTCACTCAAACTTTTAGAAATTTCATTTTAAAAATTTTGTTTTTTGCAAAGCAGAAAAAAAAAAATTAAACTCAAAAATTAAACCTTAATTTTTTTTTACTTATTCCTTCCACACATTTTTTTTCCTCTCGATTCTCATTTATTAATAAAAAGTAGAAAAACAAGAGAAAATTGTCAATAATAATTTAAAATGAGTAAAAAAGAACTGTTCTCGAAATTTTTTAAATTCTGAAAATAATTACTTATTATTATTATTATTATTATCAATTATATATAATAACATAATAAATTTATTGTAAATATTCATATTTACAATAAATCATAAATTTTTTCATTCATACAAGCATTTCTACTGTTAATTTTCAACTGAAAATTTAAACGAATATTTGATTGATTAATTTTAAATCATTTATAAAATATGGCTAATATAATCTCATATGAGATTAATTCGATTTCTTATTTATCGCACAATTTTTGAACATTAAACATTTAAAATTGTGATTAGTAATTATAATGATGATAAATGCAATTAGTTGTAATTAAATTAAAAATATTGTGAATGGGATTAATCATATTTGTTGAATATAGTTTAGGGATTCTATCAACTAGATTCCATCAAAACATTTTGAATAATTAATTTAATTAATTAGTAAAAATTCGTTTTATGTATAAAGATGATATGAAACTTACAAAAAGTAATGTTTCACTTTTTTTTTTTCTGAAATTTCTAAGCATTCTGATAGCAATTAAATGATAAAAAATTGTTAAATAATTTGAAATTTGAAATAGTGAATGGCTATTAACTATTAAAAAATATTTTTAATAGTTAATGAAAGGAAATGAAAATAATTTTAAAATGATCAATTGATTATGAGAAAAAATCTCAGAAAAAAAAAACTTTTTATCATAAGATGTAAGTAATTGATTAATTTATTTAATTATAAGTGATAATTAGGTAAAAAAGTACAGTAATTAGTCTACATATATTATTGTGCTATAAATTTAATGTGATGCTTATTTCATTTATAATTTTATTATAATTACCATTAATTATCCATAATTTTTTTTGTAACTGATTGCTAAATTATTTTATTAAAGTGTTAACATTTTGATTGGAATTATTAGTAGCAAAATTGGAAAAATTGAGAAATGAAATAAAAAATAAAAGATATATTTAAATTTTTCTAAAAAGAAAATATTTAATTTTTTTTTAAAAAAATAAGAAAGGAAAATTGTTCTTTATTAAAAAAGAAAAGTGAAAGTTAATATAGAACTATTAAGATTAATTGAAATGGAAGTGATAATGCGTGAAAAGAACGATAAAATTTAACAAATTAGCGCGTGTCATTAATTATATAATCAATAACTAAGGATAGAACATTGATAATAAAAGCAGCAATGATAATGACAACAATAACAATGATAATAATAAATAATAATAATAGTAATAGCAATAACACTAATATTGATAACAATAGGTAATAATAAACGATAATCACTATTATTATTATTGTTGTTGCTTAAATTAGCATTCATTCAGAAAAAATTCAAGCATCAATAAATTTCAAATTTGTTATTACTACTAATTCCAGCTGCCATCTAATCAAACAGATTTAAAAAATCTTCGTTAAACATTATTATTTATTGTTTATTATTATTTCACATACATTCAATTTTAATTTGTATAATCTGATCGTTGGTTCGTACATTTTTTAATATTTTATTGTATTACTACAAATAACAATAATAATATTTCTCATTTACCTTCTTATGAATTATTTGAATATTTCATCAAACAATGATTTATAATTGTTTTATGAAATTTGAACTTTGGAAAAGTAATTATTTTATTCTTTTAGTATTATTGTTATTATTGTTTATTACTTTTATTATTGTTATTTTCACTTTTATTATTATCATTGTTATTTTTACTTTAATTGCCATCGTATTATTATTGTCATTATTATTATTTTATTATTCATTACTACTGTAAGTAATAATTATCAAGAAGCATATTGCTAGGAGAAATTAGCTCACTAATAACAAGAAATAAGCTAATTAATGGAATTAATTTTAATATGATAGAAAAAAGAAATTACAGTATGAAATAATTCAATGAATTAAAGATAGCTGATGAAGATTGTTGAATTTGAAAATGAAATGAAGATGATTAAAATTATTTAACTGATAAGTGAATGTTATTCAGAATATTAGCAAATGGTCGAGTGAAGAACGATTAATGGATTCAATTAAAAAAGATGAAAACAGTGGTTGAAATGATATAAAATGATGGAATCTGTAATGGTAAGTATTAATTTAATCCAGAAAAAAAAAATTGTATATAAATGATTTATATGGTTGAAATGAGTTATATAAAAATTTTCAATTAAAACAAACAATAATTAATTCTAACACCAAGTTTGGAATTAGACAAAGTTTATAGAAACATAATATATTTTAGATTAAAAATAAATGAAGAATAATCAGAAATTATTAATTTACTTTGTGACAATCTTGACTTTGTGAATTGAATTAGAATAAAAATAAAGGATAGAAATGAATGATATGTTGTAAAGTATTCGATATGTCATAAATTGTAGAAGGTTATGAATAATTAAATTGTAGAAAGGTATAAATAATAAATAAAATTAAGCCATAGAACATGAAAAAATCAAATATTATAAATTTCAATTCCAAAATATTTCAATAAATCAATTACAGTTATGTTGCGCACTGTACAGACACACACGTACACGCATACATACAATCACATACACACATACACAATTACACAGACATACACGCACGCACAAACACGTAAATATGCGTGTGCAAAATAGTATACATATGGTAATGAAGCTTTTTGCTTTTTCTTTTTAATTACAAAAAAATTTTACATTTAATTTTTATACTATTAGTTTTGAATTTAAAAATTTAAAAAATCAAATTATCAATTTAAAAAGCAAAATCAAAATTAGAAGTAATGGAAGTTAGCATTACTGTGTATCTTCAATAATTTTGGAATGAAATTAATTTATATTAAATACTTTAAATATAGCATTTAAAATAATGTGAAAAATGGTAGGTTTTTTTGGTAAATTGATACTTAGTAGCTGATGATTTGTTTCATTGGTACAACTGATTCATAATTGATTATATTAATTATTGATAGTTGAAAGATTAGTTATCAGCAATTGATAGATTGAATGAAAATGGATTGGATTTTACTGAAAATTGAAACAGAGAAAAAAATGTATAGAATTCGAAGTTTAAAAGTGATCAGTAATATAAATTATTAAAAAAAATAATATTACAAAAACTGTCAGAATATTGCTAAACTTTAACAAGTACTGTAGCTTGTCAGACATAGTACTGTAAACAAACTTCAACAAGTACTGTAGTTTGTCAGAAATGCTATTGTATCCAAACTTCAACAAGTACTGTAGTTTGTCGGAAATGCTATTGTATCCAAACTTCAACAAGTACTGTAGTTTGTCAGAAATGCTACTGTAACCAAACTTCAACAAATACTGCAGTTTTTCAAAAATGCTATTGTAGCCAAACTTCAACAATTACTCTAATTTGTAAATGGTACTGTAACCGACCGTGGTGGATACTGTAATTGAATAACAATATTACTGGGCAGGATATGTGATATAAATATAATGAATGAATTAAAGAAGGGAAAAAGATAGAAAGTCTTTAGGAAAAAAACTGGAAAAAAGAGTTCAAATTGCAATGTATCATGATTTAAATGGATAGATGACGATTTGCTTTATATAAAAATTATAATACATAAAAGAAACAATATAAAAATATAACCATATAACAATATGAAAATTGTAATAGGAATAGTAATTAATAATAATATCGAGTAATAATAGCGGTAATAATAATAATGATAATGATAATAATAGTAATAATAATAATAATAATAATAATAATATCAATGCTCTTTTTGATTATTAATTACATTTCTTTTTGTTTGTTTTTAATTGTATTAATCAGATTTTGTTTACATTATGCATAAAATTATTTAATTGTTCAACTGTATTCAATTAAATTAATTTATTATTCAAAAATGAAATGCCACTCATACAGTTTCATTCATTTGCTTTTCCTATTTCTCTCTGTCTATTTAATACACTCTCTCTCTTTTTATCCCATCTATTGAATGAAATTTTTAGAGAAAAATGTTTTTTTTTTTGAATTGTAAAATAAATTGTTTTAATATGTAATTTACAACTAATAGTTTCTGTATTATCTTCACCGATTTGTAATTTATAATTAACCTTGAAATTTTAAATTACTTTTTATACTTTGTGGTTAAATTTTTAATTAATTTTTATAATATAAAACGATTATTGCTGCCAAAATTTTTAATTTACGTCAAATTTAAATTTAATTTTTTAATTTTCAATTTTTTAATAATATTTTATTTGAATATATCAAATGTTTTATCAATTTTAATTTCAATTATTCAAATTTTCAGTTAATTTTTGTCCTCTTTGTTGGCTGTTTTGGTTTAAATGTGAAATATTTGGATAGTGATGTGCAATTACAACCGTTATCATCAACAATAAATCATTTTAAGAATACTCAATCACCAAGATTCGATGCAGTGAAGTATTGTTTTAGTTTTTTTTTAAACTTTTTTTTTGATTTTATCTTTGATAACGATTTAATGATTGATAGTAATTGATAAAACAGATTGTATGCTTTTTAGCATTTTTTTTTTTTAAAATTTAATATTTTTAAGAATTGATATTTAATCCTTAAATGCAATTAAAAGGTCCAAAAAAATAAATAAATAAGTCTGTTGAATGATAATTGAAATTATCCATAGAATTATATTTGGAATGATTTGAAAGAAATAATATTTGAGAATCAGTTTTAATTATAATAATTATATAAATATCAATGAATTTTTTTGTGATTATTTTCATGAATAAATATTTAAATATTTTTATGCATATCATTTTATTTTCTCATTTCTCTTAATCTTTCTTCTTTTTCCACTTATTTTTATCAGTTTTGCTCATTTTAACTTTTTTATTTTTTTTTAGTTAATTTTTTTTTTCCTTCAAAAATTTAACTTAATTTCAATATTTCGCTCTTTATTTTGAATAATCCCTAATTTTAAATAATAATCTTTAATTTTAAGGATAAATTAGCAGAAAAAAATTTACTAAAAACCGAACTATGTGAATGATTCGTTATAATTCAAGAAAAATGTCTACAAAATAAAAAAATGAAATGCAATAAAGGAATTTAAAAAAAAAAAAGAAAAGAAAAAGAAAGGATGGAAAAAAGAATCGAATATATCAACGAATGATATTATTATAATCATTTTAATCAACAAATTATCACAAAATTATCATCTAAATTAGACGATTATACTATCAAAATACCATTGTATTAAATTTGTAAACACAGAAAAGTATTAAACAACTTCAATTAATTTAATTAAACTTTTTATTGCGTGAGTATTATCAAAATCTATGGATGAATGTTTTTGATGATTATTTTGGCTAAATTTTATTTTCAAAATAAAATTAAAACAAAAAAAAAAAAAAAAAAAAGAAAAAGAAAAATTAAAAAGAAAATAACTAATATATTCTATTTTACAGCAGTATCGATGATAACGATATCAATTCACAATTATTCAATGGTATTCGTGGCTTACCTGGTCTAGAATTTCAAATTAAACCTAAGGCTTTTTCATATGCTAATCTTCTGGCTGCTTCAATTATTGATGAAGAAATTCGACGAATTCAATTATTACCAATAAAGCAATGTTTTCAACAAGTAAATTTCTCTTAAATCACTCCAATAACACTCACTTTTTTTTCTTCTTACATTTAAAATATTTTTTGAAAAAACAAAAAAACAAAAAAAAGTAAAAGAATCTTTTTTTTTCTTTCAAAACAAAAAATTTAATTTCAGTTTAATGGTTGTATTGCAATTTCAAATTTTATCATTTCACGATATCGATGTCCTCAATTGGTGACATTTCATCCGGCACCACCAAATCGTCTTATTTTCACCATTCGAAATTTCGATCTTGAGTAAGTATTGTAAAGGTAATCGATGCTATTTTAAAACAAATTCCAATTTTTAAAATTATAATCCAAAAAATTTTTAATTTTTATATGAAACGATGATACCTTTGGATTCTTAGGAAAACAAAAATTCCATATAGCAATTAGTTATACAAAAATTAAAAAAACAGAATAAATGAAGGAGTTATCGAAAATTTACATTAATATTTTTAATAATGCAATGAATTTGTTTTTTTAAATGTTTTAATTTTTTTTTCAATAAAAAAATTATTAAAATAATCATTTTAACATTAAAAAAAAAAAACGGAAAGGAAAATAATAAATTGAGATTTCAGGATAAAAGGAGATATTAATGGTGAAATTAAAGTAATATTACCTATTAAACTCAATAGTACTGTATACACACGTTTTCATCAGGTCAAAATTATTAGTTTTATTAATTACCATATTACCTCCAAAAAAAAAAAAAAAAATTCAATAAGTTAATTAATTAATTATACAATTTTAGATAAAAGATTATTTGATATCTAAGCATAAGAGTATACTATTAGTTATATTAAGTTTATTAATATTTTTATTTCATTATTAATTTATTATATATTTAATATATATTAATTTACTAGTTTACTATATTTAATTATTAAAAAATTATATTAAAGATTTTTTTAATGATGATATTTTCAAATGAATAATATTTACAAATAATATATGCTGCATTTTTTCTTTTAAAAAAAATTTTTTTTTACTAAATTTCTAATAAATGTACAATTTTTTCTTTTTTGCCACAAAATTGATAATTAATTAAATTTGAATATAAATTTTAATAGATTTCAACCACTGTTCAATTAACTATTCATCGTAAATTAAATGGATCTCCATATGTTCGTAGTATTGGTTGCTATGTAAATGCTGGTTTTAGCGATGTTATTTTACAAAATGGTGGCATTTTGGAAGATATTTTCAATTCCAATTTTCGGGTATGTTAATAAATTTACCTTAAATAAGTAAGTAATTAAATAAGTAAAAAATAAGTAAGTAAGTATGCTTACAACAATTAAAATATCATTTTTTATTATTTAAATAATTACAGGGAATAGATATTACAGGAAAATTTCAGGACTTCATCATTTTAAAAATCCTTTTCAAATATATTCAGATTGAAATATAATGTGCATAAAAACTTGAAATCAGATTTTTTATTTTGATTTAAAATTAATTTCTTAATTTTTGAAATTTTAGCAAAACATAATTATTGTTAAAGAAGTATGAAAAAAAAAAAAAAAAAAAAAGGAAATATTGATATTTTAGTGTTTTATATTTGACTTAATTATATTAAATGTATTTAATTTAGTTATATTGAAATTTTATATTTGATTTCATTTAGACTTCAACGTTTTTTTGCCATTTTTTTACACGTAACTGACGTAATTTAATTTATCACACGTAAAAAAACTCTTTTTCTTCTTTACTGATACTAAATATTAGTCATTCATTTGAAATATTATTTGATCGAATAACTATAACTAACGGTGTGCATTTTTTTTTTTACTTAAAAACTTTACTTTTACCTTTTTTTTTTTACTTAAAAAAATATTGAAATATAAAGTGAAATATGAATTTATTCATTTATATCTTTCATTGACTAATTTAATTTAAACAAAACCATAATACTCCTTTTTTCCTAAAATTGTATAATTAATTAATCAATTAATTAATTACTTTATTGAATTTTCTTTTTCTTTTTTTTTTTTTTTTTTTTTTGTAGGGTAGTACGGTAAAGCAAATTCGAAAGCAATTACCAATTAGAGTTTGTCAAATGATACGGAATATTGTTAAAAAAAAGATCAATATACCACTTCAAAAAGCATCAAAAGTAATTCCACTTAGTGAAATGATCAAATTTGCAATTAATAATATTAAAATATCAAATTTACCAAAACATGTAAGTTTTAATTTTTAATTTAATTTCTTTTTAAATAATTTTGACGTGAAAATTATTATGCATATCAAATAAAATTCAAAATTTTAATGAATATTTTGTAGAATTTATGATTATAATTAGGAATGAAAAATGTATGAGAAGAAGGAAAAAAAAAAGGCTAACATTAAGTTTTGAAATATTTTTTTTTTTTTTAATATTTAATAATTAATTCCAATTATGCAACGAAATTAATTCGATTTAATATTAAGTATAAATTACTATTATTTTTAATAAAATTATTATTTTTAAATTAGCAGTAATGCATAAAAAATCTGTGTATAAACATATTTTGTATAATTTTTTCAATGCATTGCCATACAATCTATTTAAAAGTTTTATTTTTTGCTGTTAGCAGAGAATTTTATTTTAGTACTTCAAAAAATTTAATTTAGAGAATTTATATTTATTTAATCAAAATTAAATTATATCAATTATAAAAGTTGTATATTTTAGTAAATGAAAAATTTTCTCTGAATTTTACGGAAAATTTTTTAAGTTTTTAACAAAGAATTTTTTATTGAATTGCAATTAATTTATATTAATTATAATTAAATGATTAATTTTTTTAGTGTTATATGGAAATGTGTAAAAAAAAGATGCAAACTGATAGAAGTACTACTCATTTTTCTACTTCAAAAAAAAAATTGAACTTATCACTTATCAGTGTATCCGACACTCATCATATAACTACAAAAAATGATAATACAGTAAGTAATCAAAAATTATATCTAATGTAAATGATATAAGTGATAAACAAATACTATTAAATACGTTTTTATTAATTAAATGATTTGTTTAATGATAACAAAATTTTTATGGCATAAATTATGGAATAAAACCATTTGAAATTTGAAATTAATATAATAATATTAATGAAATAAATAAGTATAGCAAAAAGTTTTTTTCTTTTTTAAATGTTCATTTTAAATATGAAAAAGTTTGATAAGAATACATTTTTAAAAATGCAAGAATTAATTAAATAATTTTAACAAAAAAGCAAAAAATTAATTTAATAAGCTAATTTTGAAGTTTTTTTTTTTTTTTAAAAAAAAGCAACAGAATGATTTAAAAAAAAAAAAAAAAAAAAAACATAGAAAAGAAATTCTCGAATAAATTGTTAATTAATTAATTATAAGTAATGAATAATAATATAGTAATTATAATTCTACAATATGAATAATATAAGTGTAATATGTCAACAATTTATCAGTTATCATTGATAATACTGCAGCGTTTCACGTTATCACCAATTTCACTGACGACGTCACATATAAGCGTACGTGAAGGAACAAATGCTTCAACTATTTTAGATCCTTGCAGAGATTGTTACGCTAATAAGAAATCAACTATATTTAAAGGTTTAATTCCTTCAGACAAATGTATTTATAAAGTAAGTTTTTTTTTCTTTAAAAAATTCATTTTTTTAAAAAAAGTTGAAATTTAACCTTTATATATAACACTTTTTTACTAATTAAATCTTTTTTTTTTGCTATTACATTAAAAATTTTTTTATAAAATTTTTTAAAAAATAATATTTTGGAATATTTTTGCATGCATATGATTTTTTTTATCAAAAAATTTTGATAAAAAAAAAATAATTTTATCTAGTTTTTCCTTTTTTTTTTTTTTTCAATTGTTAAAATAGAATTATTTTTTAAAATTTTTTCAATTTTTAAACTTAAATTTTATTATTAAAAATATTGTCCATATTTTTTTTCCAAATTTTGTTATTAAAAAAAATATTATTAAGTGCTATTTTATAAGTTTTTTTTTTTTGTTATTAGATTAAAAATATTTTTTGAGTGATTAATTAGAAATATTAAATAGAATTTTATTAATTTTTTAGGATTTACCTAACATTGTGTTAAATCTACATATAATAAAGGTGCTAGCAACACCTGATTACTTTCAACTTGGCTTACGGGCGGTATTTGCACCTGAAGAAGAAATAATTCAAATGCCATTTCATCCATTTCCAATGCATTTTCCGCAAAATTTTAATAATGAAAATGAAAATGAACGAATGTTGGATGTATTAATTAGCGATTACACTATTAATTCACTTCTCTATCATATGCATAAGTTATTATTAAATTTTAGCAAATTATTTTAATGTTTAATTTTAAATTTAAATAAAAACAAAAAAAATTTTCGAAAAAAAAGCAAACAATTTTTTTCACTCTTTTTTTTCTAACATTTAAAATTTATTTTAAATGTCTTGCAAAAAGGTAAAAATTTATGTGAAAAAAAAAATGATGAAAATATTGCTAAAATTAATTTTAAAATAATTTTTTTTTCATTTGTAAAAGAAAAAGAAAAAAAAAAATATTTGTATTAACAATGGCAAAGATTGAAATTATTTTAGCGAAAATAATTGAATGATTAAAAAAAAAAAAATTAAATTAGACAATAAATTTTAGAAATGATTTTATTATGTTTCGTGTTGGACCTGAAATACCTGAATTAAGTGAATTACTTAAAACGACATGTACTGATGAGGATTATGATGATTTTGGTGACTTTGATATTGAGGTAATATTATTTTGTTTATTTAATTTATTAATTTTGTTTAATTTAAAGTTTTACAAATAAATTAAAATTTATTATACACAGAAAAAAGGAAAAAAAAAACGAAAATCACTTACTTTTTTAGTTTTATTAGTTTATAATAAATTTTTCATCAATAACTGATTGTATTATTTTTATTTATTATATTCCTAAATGAAATAATTGATTTTAAAAATTTTATTTAATACATTTAGTATTAGATTCTTTTGCATAAAAATAAATATTATAAAATATTTATTTGATAACTTTTCTTTTTTTCTTTTTTAATTTAATTAATTTTTCAAAAATGATTAAATATTTGATTTGTTCAGGATGACGAAGAATTAGATGATGAAAAAAATTCAACAGTAATATTGGCAAAATTAAGAAGACGTCGAAAACGAAGTGTTGTCAATAGTGATAATGATAATAGTGATAATAATCAAGAAAGCAATGATAATGACGGAGATATTTTTGGTGATTTAGGTGTATGTCTAGGTGATATTATGCCAGCTATTCGAGAAAAATATCCAAGAAAATTAATTTATGTTAAGATTTATTCTAAACGTGCACCATTTGTGATATTATTAGCTAAAGATAATGGTTAGTTGGTTATTATATAATAATTTAATTAAGAAAAATTATCAAAATGCGAGAATAAATTTGATTTATATTTTTTGATTTATAATTTGATTTATATTTTAGCATAATTAAATAATACACAAATATAAGTAATGTAAGCATATTTGATAATATAATAGAAATAATATATAATTAAATATAATATAAAATTAAATAATGTATAACAATTAATGCAAACATAATTAATAACATAATGTAAATAATTAAATAATATATAAAATTATTGGTGTGAGCATAATTAATAATATAATATAACATAAATATAAAATATAATATATAGTATAATTAATATAAACATAATAACATAAATAATATATAATTGAATAATTATAATCGAGTAATAGTAATATATAAGTAAAATAAATTGAATAATAAATAATGAATAATAAGTAATATAATTGAATAATGAATAATTAAACATAACATATAATTGAATACTATATAAAAATTAATACAAACATAATAATATAATGTAAATAATATGGATAGTACATAATTAAACGATTAAACATAATATTTAATTAAATGATATGTAAGATAATTAATACAGACATAACTATGCAAATATAATTAATTAATATAATTTCATATAATTTTCCTCTTTTTTCCGTTATCATTCTGTTATCAGAATTATCATTAATGTTAAGATTAATTAATCTTTTTTCATTTTTATAGGTACAGCACGAGTAAATCTGGAACTTGAAGCTGCATTGTATATTAATGATAGCGGTGAAAAAGTTGGCACAATGCTTATCAGTAGTGTTATTGATGGAAATATTCAACTATCAGCTAATCGAGTTAACGTTTTGATAAAAATTCAATCGCTAAAATTGATTGATAAAGAGGAAACTCTTGGCTTACCACCGGATGCATTAGATAATTTAGCTAATTTATCAAAAGATATCATTGCTCAAGTTAGTTTAATTCAATATAATATCCTATTTTTTTTTTTTTGATAAAATAAAAGTAAATTATTAATATATAAATGTACTGATGATATAATGATAACTACAAGGATATCACTGATAAAGTGCAAATGCTTTTGATAATGTGTTAAATAATATAAAATAATATTTATATTATGATAGTATATATATTGGTAGGATAAACAGAGCAATTCATTGATAACATTTAAATATTTTAATAGTTTAAAATTATGTTAAAGAGTACAATTTTTTCATAATTCATTTTGAATTTGAGTTATTTTATTTTTGATTTTTTTTTTTTGCTATAAGTAAATTATGTAAAAAATTTTTTTTATTGTAATTAAAATAACTTTTCATTTTTGTTCTTATTTTGATTATGATTAGCATTTATTTTAAATTTATCAGTTTTAAAAAAATGATTTTTAAAATAGAAAAATTCTTTATAAATTATTGTTTAACTAATTGATACACTTTAAAAATGCTGAATTAATACTTAAAAAATTTCAAAATTACAAAAAAATAAATAAATAATATTTGAGCAAAAATTTGCATAAAAATTTGATTTAATTTTTCAGACAGTTAGCAATGAGTTATCAAATGGACTTACTATTGAATTAGCAACGGAGAAACTACCATATAATTTAGTAAAACCAAAATTTTCAATCATTGATCATGCAATTCATTTATCAACTGATTTTAATATACTTTCAAGTATAATTGGCACTAACAAATTGTCAACAAATTGTCGACGTTTTTAAAATTTTAAATCATTTTTTTTATTTCATGTAATTTTCAATTCTTTACTAAATAAAATATAATTAATGTTCGATATTAATTGATTTAATTAATCTATATATATTCTTATGTAAATTTTCATACAAAAAAAAAAAAATTGATGTGTTGATTTGCGTTTTTTTTTTTTTTGTTTGGTGTTAAACTGATAAAAGATATGATAAGAGATATAAAAGATATTTGTTTTTCTCTTCAAATTCATTTATTTCAATAGAAATCCAAAAAGCAGCAGAAATCATTTAATGAAATACTTATATTAATTGAAACTATACTTATGAAATGCAAAAAATTCATCGAAGTAAGTATGGCATTTGAGTTTTTTTACTTTTTTTTGCAGAAATTTAATCAGTTTTTTTTAATAAATTTAACTTTTTTTGGGGAAATTTAATCAATAAAATGGTTTTTTAATTTAGTGAAAAATGATTTAATGAAAATGACAAAACATTGAAATGGAAATGGAAGTGATATTTGCAGCATTTGCTAATTTTTTCGTGCATTAATAATTGGGTAGAATTTCACAAAAAATGAAAATAAAAAGTTAAAGGTAAATAGAAGAAGGTAAAAGAGTTAAAAGAGGTAAAATGCTAATTAAGGTAATTGATAAAAACGAATAATTAAGGTAATTGATAAAAACGAATAATTAAGGTAATTGATAAAAACGAATAATTAAGATAATTGATAAAAACGAATAATTAAGGTAATTGATAAAAACGAATAATTAAGATAATTGATAAAAACGAATAATTAAGGTAATTGATAAAAACTACTAATTAAGATAATTGATAAAAACGACTAATTACTAAAAAAAAAAGGATAAATGGATTTGATAAGGAAAAGTTTATGGTAATGAAAATTTTATGCTGGTATAAACAAATAATAACGGAAAATTACATATATTTATTAACAACTTGCAATTAAATTTAGTAATTAATTTCAAAATTTACAATTAAATTTCAGCAAATATTTGATAATACTAAATTTGAAAGAAAAAAACAATGAAATTAAAAGAAAAAACAATATAACTATTTTGTGATTTAATCATAAAAGAAAAGAAATTGATTGAAAGAAAAATTTTGAAATTTTAATTTTTTGCAAAAATTAGTTTTCGATTAAAACAATAGAATAAAATCAAGTTTGAATGTTATTAAATTTATAATATAAAATAGTTTAAGTTTGATTTCATAGAAAATGAAAAGTTTAAGCTGATTATTTTACAAATATTTTGCAGATTATTATTAAAATTTGAATTTTCATTTTTCTCTCTTTTCCTTCTTATTGTTTACATTTAAAAATGTTTTACTAAGAAAAAATTCTTTTGTTTTTTTCATCGAAATTAAAATTAAAATAAGTAAAAAATAATATTTTAATCTAAAACAGAAAAAAAACAAAAAAAAAAAACGATAACATAAAAAAATTTATTTGAATTTCATTCAATTTATAATAAATAAATTTGTTGTATTTCAATAAAAAATTCGTATTTGTGCATCGAAACTTTTTGAAAAAAAAAAAAAAAATTTGAAAAGAATTGTAAATGAGACAATAATTTCATTTTCGTAATGATAAATATAAAATTAAACTAAATTCAATAATTCTTTAATTAATCAAATGTAAATAATTCTAATCAAAAAAAAAAAAAATTAATCAGATGTCAATTTAATAGGAAAGATAATTAATTTGTTTATTATAACGATTGTACTCACAAGTAATACCAATAATAATAATAATAATAATAATAATAATAATAATAATAATATAATTAGAAAATTAAATCTAAGTAAAAAGATTAAAGTAAAATGAAAAATTAACTTTGACAATTATTAGCAATATAGTATTGCAATTTTCTGCTTTCTCATCAAAAAAATAGAAATTTTTGCTTTAGAAATTTCATAAATTTTATTTTGAAAAAATTCAATTAATTAGTTTGATTTAAGAAAAAAAAAAGATTTATTCTTAATTTATTTGATTAAATTAATGATAAATTTAGAAATTTATCATTAATTCATAAAGCCTTGTAGCATTCAAGTAAATCAGTTAAATGATCAATCGATCAAATCATAAACATTCAGCAAATAAACATCAAAAAGCATTAAAAAGTTAAAAAATTCAAAAAAAAAGATAAGAAGAAATGGAATGATTTTATTTGAATTAAAATCATACATTTAAATTAAAAATTTTTTTATTAATATTTAAGATTTAAAACTTTTGAAATTTAAAAATTAAAACTTTGTTTTCTTTTTTGATTACAATTTTAGTTGTAATCAGAATTGTATTATTTACTATTTTTTTTTTTTTCAAAAATTTTATCGTCCATTGCAATTTTTTTTTTTTAATTTATTTTTCTTTCAAGTTTTTATTCAGTGATAATAAATGATTGAATCAATTTAATTTTATAAATTTTTATTAATAAATTTGTCGTCTTTTCCTTTTTTCTTTTTTCTTTTTGTTTTTGTTTTTGATCACAACAATATATTATTTATGAGAAATGGCAAACTATAAGTAAAACTTGAAAAGCTTATAAAAAAATATAAAATACTTATAAAATAAAAATGAAAAAAAAAAAAATTATTTGGTAATATCTTTTGAGATTTTCGGTTTTCTTTTGTCTTTCTTTCTTTTAAATTTAATATAACTTTGTTTAAAGTTATTTTTTTTCGCATAATTTAATCTAAGCATTACCCAAGGAAAAAAGGAAAACAATAAAAGTCTGAAAAAAAAAATTCGGGTAATTGCAAGTAAAGAACTTAAAAAATTTTCTTCATAATTTCTTAAATATAAATTTTTACAAGAAATATCAATGCTTTTCGATTAATTCTTTATCATATCTATTCATTCGATTAGAGCTTACCCGAAAAACTTACCCGAGATTTCATTTTGTATTGATTTCTTATTTATTTACTTCTTGCTTGTCTTTGATAATGAATTAATTTAAAAAACAAGCAAATAGCCTCAAAAAAGAAAGAAAAAGTTAATTTCTTTCTTTACTTTTTTTTTTCAAATAATTTCAATTCTTTTTTTATTAATAAATTATTTTTTTCAATTTCAAAAAAAAAATTTTTTTTTTTTAAATTTAACAAAAACGACATGAACGAATGCATTGTTGTTGCATATAAGTTTGAGCTGTTAAACAAACATTTGGATTAATTCGAATCCAATTCATACACCACGGTGAAATATCTGTGCATATTCCTGAAAAATAATTTTTTTTTTTTTTTAAAAAAAAAAACGGAAAAATTTTAAAAATTTATTAAATTATGATAGTAAAAAAAAAAAAAAAAGTATTTGCTAACAATGTTAGCTAACAAATAATTTAATTAATCAATCTTATGAGAAATTATCACTCCAATATAATAAAATTAAATTTCACATTTTGTTTTAATAAAAAAAAAAACGAAATTACCAACTATTATTAATTTTAATGAAATACAATAAAAAAGCAAAAAAAAAAAAAAAAAAAAAATGAATGAATAAAGAAAATTGATTTGAAAACAACGAAAAGTAAACAAAAGTTTAAATTTGAAAAGCAAGAAAGGAAAACGAATAAATGAAATTTTTAAAATATTAGCAAAAAAAAAAAAAAAAAAAATAAAAAAAAATAAAATTTAAAAATAGAAAAAAAAAGAGAAAACGAAAAAGCGTACTATTTTGAAATTGTTGTGAAAATTTACGTCGAATAATGCTATGTCTTTGTTGTAAATTCTCCAAATGATAATTATAATTGATTGGTCGCAATGATTGTGATTTCATTTGTGGTGGCGCTGTTGTCATAAATTTTCTTGAATATTGAAGCGGAAAATGAAATGTTGAAATACGTTTTATAGCTTTTGTTTCATTATAATTTAATTTAAGTGGTATATCTACTGGTCGTACTTCTGAAAAAAAATAATTGTAATTATTATTTTACTTTTTTTTAAAAATTATTGTAATTAAATTCTTTATTATTATTATTATTAAATTACTATTCCAGTTTTTTATACAAATAAATGAAATGAATTTGTTAAAATATTTGATTTAAATGCTATATTTATTGGTGGTACTTTTGAGAATAATATTTATAATTATTATTTTAAATCTTTTTAAAATTATTATTTTACATTTATTATTGAGTTATTATTTTAGTTTTTCTTTTCTTTTTTTTTTTTTTCACAAATAAAATATAAAATAAATTTAGTATTTTTTCTCTTTCGTTTTTTTTTTTTTGAAAATTTTAACAATTTTATATTTATTTTATTTTTGAATAAATTATTTAAAAAAATAATAATTGATAAACTTTTTGATCGCATAACTGCATCAATAACAACTCGTACACCAGCCCATGTCTCACGACCAGTTGGTATTAATTGTCGACGATCCAAGAGAAATCCATCAAAATCTAAATTTCAATTTTTTTTTTTTTTTTGTAGTTTAAAATTTTTTTTATTTATTTCAAATAATTTTTTATAATTTATTATATTTAAGTGATTTTTATAATTTAAGTATTTAAATGATTTAAGTGATTTTAGTGATTTTTATAATTTAAGTATTTAAATGATTTAAGTATATTTAAGTGATTTTAGTGATTTAAGTGATTTTTATAATTTAAGTATTTAAATGATTTAAGTATATCTAAGTGATTTTAATTGATTATATTTATTAAGTTTGAAAATTTTTCTTCGAATATTTCAATTAGAATTTTCCAATCAACATATTCCCAATGATATACTTAATTAAATATCAATTAATTAATTAACTAACCATTTTCACCTGGCCTTAATTCAAGCAAATATACAAATTTCACGCCAGCTTTTGATTTAGCCCAATCATCTGAACCACCTGATGATGGATCTAAAAAAAAATTGAATTTAATATTATTTCCCTTTTTTTCTTTTTTTCATTCTTTTTTTTTTTGAATTATTTGTTATTCAAAAAAAAAAAAACTACAATTAAAATTCATTTTTTTCATAAAAATACTTTTTTCCACTTTTTTTATTGGGAAAAATTAATCAAAATAAATTAAATTAAAAATAATAAAAAAATAAATAAATTAAAAAATAGTATACATAATATATCAGCTCCAGTACCAAGTCGAAATTTTGTTCCATAAACATTTTCAACTGCTTTCACCGCTTGTTTTCCAACTTTTTCCTAAATTATATCCTTTTTTTTTTCTATTTCAATTTTATCTAATTCATATTATTTAATTTATCTAAGATAAAATTTATTAATGGAAAATAAATTATTTTTACTTCTATTTCCTATTTTAATTTATTAAAATAAAAGTCTAAATCAAAAAAAAGAAAAAAAAAGACAAATTTGTTTTATTTTTCTTTTAACTCATTATCATTAAATCTATTCATATTTCATACTAAATAAAATATTAATTAATCTTAATTAAATAATTAATTAATTAAATATGATTAATTAATTCTTACAAGATCTTTCACATCATTTGGAAATGATCGGCGCTGATGACCGTATGGATAAATCCACATTTGACTATATGTGTGCAAAGTGATAAATGCATCAATTTTACCAAACATTTCCGCTGATAATAATTTATCACGTATTGCTCTAATTAATTAATTAATTAGTTAAACATAATCATTTTACTAATTAGCAAAATTATACGACAAATAAAAGGTATGCAAAAATTTAGCTGAAAGAAATTATTTTATTATTATGATTAATAAACTAATTTTTTTTTTAATATTTTTTTTAATAAATTTTATTTAAATTTTTGTTTTTAAAAAATAATAAATTGCAAAATATTTTATTATGTAATTATTTACAAATTTACATAAAAAAAAGGAATATTTTGATTGTCAATTTTTATTTACTACAAAGTTTATTTAAAATTTATTAAAAATTTTTTTTGTTTTTTTTGATTTCATTTTTTGCCAAACATATGATAACATTTATCATAATTATCACATTCCATTCTTGCTAATTACTTTCCTTTTTTTTGTTTTTTTTTTTTTTGTTTTGAAAATGTTCAAAAATAAATAAATAAATGTTTGCAAGTGAACAAATAGATTAGATTAACAGGTAGATAATTAATTTTACATTCTTAGGTAATAAAAATTGTTGGAATTTTCATGAAAAAGAAAAAAAATGAGTTAAAATTAAATTTGCAAAAAAAAAAAAAAAAAAAAAAAAAAAAATTTGTAGCTAAATTATTTACTAAATATTGTAAAATTTTAGTATTTTATTTTTTTTTTTTGAAAAATTACTAATAGAAAATTAAAGCATATGACAATGCTTAATAGTGATTAATAATCATATTGAAATTATTTTATTAATTATTTCATTAATTTAGTAATTAATTTTTTAGGTAAATTATTTCATATGATAATGATAACCTTGTTTCAGGTTCACTAAATGGTGCATTACCATGATAAATTTCAGAACAAATATGTGAACTTGATCCAGTTTCTGTAATTTAAAAGAAAAAAAAAATTAAATTAATTTAAAAGTAAAAATAAAAAAGAAATTTTATTTATAATTTTTTCATTTAATAAATCGACAATTTTACAATTATAATTTTATTTTACAATTCTCATAAATCTTTGTTAAAAGAGAGAAAATAAAAAAAATTTGCTTTTTTTTTTGACTAAAACTTAAGATTTTTTATCAAAAAAAAAAAAAAAAAAATTGCATTTATTAATTGTAAGCATTTTTTTGATTAAAAAAAAAAATTTAATATTTTAAAAAGTAATTATATTTTAAAAAGTATTTTACTATATTTTACAAAGTATTAAAATTTAATGTTTTAAAAAGATTAAAATTACCAATTTGTTTTCGTTTATTGTCGTTTTTTCAATTTTAATAGAAATATTTACTTTTTATTTTATTAAGAATTAATTAATTTCTTTTAAAAAAAAAGTTCAAAAAAAAAAAATAATAAATTTAAATTCTTAAACAAACCTCCCCAATAAAAATCAAAATTTCGATTTAAATCCACTCCATTACAACAACGTTCACGATACCAACGATCTTTAAAACATACTTTTTTACCACGATTTTTACGCCAAAATCTTGCCTTAAAAAAAAAAAAAAATTTAATTTACTGATTCGTATTAATTTTTTAATAAAAATAATTATTCGAATCGAAAATAATTTGCATATGTAAAATAACTAAATGCATCAAATTGAATTGCATTAATTTCTAATAATAATAATAATAAACAAATTATTGATCTAATCAATTTATTTTATATTTTTTCATTTTATTTCTTTTTTTTTTTTTTTTCACATAATGCAAAATTAAATAAAATCTAAAAAATCGTAAAGGCTTTTTTTTGCCTTTATATTAAAATAATTAATAATAAGTTAGTATCATTCTTGATACTACTACATATTACTTATCAATCTTAATCATGATATTACTGCATATTACTTATCAATCCTAATCATGATATTACTACATATTACTTATCAATCTTAATCATGATAGTACCACATATTATAACTTATTAATCGGTGATATTACTATGTATCATTACTTATTATTACTAATTAATCAGTGATATTGCAACATATCATTACTTATTATTATCAATACTTATTAATCAATGATAATACCACATAATACTACCTACTGATCAATGGTATTGCTATATATAATTACTTATTAATCAATGATAATACTAGATATTATTACTAATTAATCAGTGATATTGCAACATATCATTACTTATTATTATCAATACTTATTAATCAATGATAATACCACATAATATTACCTAATAATCAATGATATTACTATATATAATTACTTATTAATCATTTTTTTCAAAAAAAAAATTCAAAGAAAATAAGTTATAAAATTTTGATATATATTTTGAATACATGTGGTGTAAGATCGGATCTCGAATATTCATAACCATCCGGATTGACAACCGGTACAATGTAGAAATTAAGCGTATCAATGTATGATGTAATTTGTGAATCAATGCCATATTGTGAGATTAACTGAAATTTTTAATGTAATAATTATTTCTTCGCTTTTTTTGTTAAAAAAAAAAATATTTTAAAACTGTAAATAATATTTATAACGAACCAAATTAACAACTGGTAATTAATATTATCATTACTTATTGGTAATATTATTACTATTCATTACTTATTAGTGATATTATTATTATTATTATAATTAATGATTTTAAATTAAATCATTTACTATTTCATTTTATATAATGATTCAAATTTTTTTTTTTTTTTTTAAAATCAACTTATCTATATGCCATCAACAATTGTAAAAAAATTTTTTTTCCTTTGTAAATTTTATTATTTACTGAAGTAAAAAAAAAAAAATTCAGTAATAAAATGAAAATAGAATTTAAGAAAATAAAATTTTGAAATTTTATTATTTCTATTTTTTTTTTTTTTCACTTCAAACTAACAATTTTTTCTTCTTATCTTTTCTAATTAACAATTAACAACATTTTATTCATTTTTTTTTTCTAATTTAATTTTTTAACTTTTTTTTTTTTTTTAAAGTGAAATATTAGTGGTATAATAACCTGATCAATGAAATATAATGCTGTATGAATGGAGGCCCATTCTCGAGCATGTATTCCAGCATCAATCCAAATAATTCGTTTATTAATCTTATCAATTGGATTTCCAATCTTTAAAAAAAAAAAAAAATTTAATTCCAAAAAAAACTTTTGTAAACATTTGAATAATATCAAAATTAATTTTGCAAAAAACAATTTTAATAAAACTATCAATAATTAATAATGATTAATAGGAAAAAAGAAAAGAGTGAAAAAAAAAAGGAAATTAATTAAACATTTATCACTTATCAAAAATTTAAAGTAAATTTTAAATATTTAGAAAAAAAAAAAGAAAAAAGCAAAAAAGAAAAATTTTTATTACAAACTTTAATGCCTTTAATATTTCGTCCCTCAAATGTTTGTCCAATTGTAAATACTTTTGCAATATTTGAATAAAAATGTTCAATTTCATTAAGCCATGAAATGATTGTATCATACGAGTGATAATCACCAAACTTATATTTTGCTTTATTTCTAATTAAATTAGCATCTTTTGAACGTTTCATAAATGATTCCATAATTGAATTAAATGCTGTCACTGTCGCATAATTTTGTCCATCACTCTTCCTTGGTTGTCCTTCTCGTTCATAGATCAATCTGATAAATACTGATAATATTTTAAAATTATTTCTGATTAAAAAATTATCAATTAATTTAAAATTATTTCTTCATCATGCAAAAAATTTCATTTATTAACAATAATATTATTTCAATTTTAAAATTATTATTAAACTAACAAAAAAAAAAATTAAATTAGATGATATGTATATTTGATGTAATATGCAAATATTTTTATTAATTTTTGATAAAAAAATTATTTCTGAATTAATGCATAAATTTAAATTATTGGCAATAATTTTGATTTAAATTTAAAATTACTGTTAAAAGAAATTGCAAATTTAAATTAAATAAAAAATGTTAGAAAATTATTTAAATTATTTACATTTTATCGTACTCACTTCTCAACATCATTGATGATAATTTTAAAAGTGATATTATTTTGTTTAAAAAAATTTGCTAATGAATGAATCACTGATGATTGCAACATAATATCAACTGCTTGTCCAATACCTGTTGGTGCACGCCAAAAATTTAACTAAAAAAAAAGAAAAATAAAACAAATTTAATTTAAAAAAAAAAGTGAAAAAAATTAAAAATAGCAAAAAAATATTTTATTAAATTAAAAAAGTTAATAATTTAAAATTCACATTTTTTTTTTTTTTTTTATCAGAAAACATTAATTATTAGTTATTCATTTAGCATTAAAACAATATATTTGCTATTGTGATATCAAATTTAACAAATATTTACATTATTTTATTGTCACAAATATTAATTATTTTGGCTAATGCATAGTAAATTCAAAATATTTTAAAGTATAAAATATTTAAATAATCCATCAATTTAATTTTAATTTTGAAAATTAGAGCATTGAAAGTTAACAAATTATTACTTTTTGGTAAGAATTATTTGTAAATGATAGCAACAATAAACATATTAGATAAATGTGAATCTTAATTTCAATTTAAAATTCATTCAAATTCAAATTGGAAATGCTAATTTTTTTTAAAAAATTTAAATTTATTATATTTAAAAAAAATTTAATTTCATAAATAACTTCGATTATACTTTTCAATTTTTCGTCTTTTTTAAATTTCATTTTTAATTACATTTTAAATTCGTACAAAAATTTCAATCATACAAAAAAAAAAAAAAAAAAGTTTATATTGCGATAGATCAGTTTGTTTCGTTTCACATTCATTTAAAATAAGTTCATCGAACCAAAAAATTAATTTTACTTTTTTTTTTTCTTGTTTTTAGTTCTTTTATACAAATTCAAAAAATATTATTCTATTTCCCTCCCCAAAAAAAAAGTTGAAAAAGAAAAAAAAAAAAAAAACTAAAATTAGATGAAATAATAATTTAACAGTTAAAATGATAAAATTTAATTTATTATCATCAAAAGTACAATTTCAGCTTTTTTATCAATTTTTAAATAACGACGAAAAGTTAAAAATTGCAGTAATTTTGTCAATCTTTTGTTTTCATAATAATTTTTTTTTACTTTTTTCCTTTTTTTTTTTTTTGAATTTTGACACTAAGAAATTTACTTTTTGGGTTGGATAAATAATTTAAGTCAAAAAAAAAAGTAAAATTTATTTTAATTTGCTTTTTTTTAATCTTAAAACTATTTTACAAATGTTTAATACAACGTATTTTGTATAGTTATTTCGAATTTCCGGATATTTTACAATGATTTTTAACAGAATGAATTAATTTTATGCAATTTTAATTATTATTATTATTTCTAAAAGAAAAAATATTGGAGAAATAATATAAACAATAATCATTAATGCAAGCGTACATTTACAATTTTAATTAAATTAAATTAAATTTGTTGTCAGAAAAAAGAAAAAAGCGACTAGCTTATTTAGCTTAACTGATGAATGAATATTTTTGAAGTTAGCTTCAATTTTTTTTTTTTTTATATTTTTTTAATCTTTTTTTTTTTTTTTTTAATTTCAAAGATTAACTTTCAAACAAAAAAAAGATATTTGCAATATAATTAATATACAAATAAGATGAAAAATTTTATAAAAATTTAAAATAAAAATCGAAAATGAAATTTTATTAGTGCTGAAGCAATAATATACATTGTTGATGAGATTTTAAAAGTAATTAAACAATTAGAAATAAACAAATAAACAAATAAATGAATGAACCTGTGATTCCATTGATTGGTAGAATAATTCATTAATAATTGCTAATTGATTCTTATATTCTGGTACAATTCGTATAACTTTATACTTTCTAAAATAAATTTAAAATTTGAAATATTTGTTTGGCAAAATTTTTGAGCATTTAAAAAAAAATAGAAAATTTTTGTAAAAAAAAAGTAAATTTTACTTATTTTTGTTTCATCTTTGCAAATTTATTTTATCATATCTCTAATACATTTTTATTATCATTTTTTAAAATTATTGTCATTATTAAAGCATTTTATGGTATTAAACTTAATTACGCAGAATATTACGATAATTATACGATTGTAAAATAATAAAATTTTTACGTATAATACAAGTACACGTACGTGTGTTATCGTCTCTTACAGCTCATTATAGCTGTTGGTTGTTGATTGTATATGACATTAACGGTTGCTGTATATTAAATTTTATGCTATATAAATATATATATTTTTCTAAGTAACATGTTACGTATCATATTTTATAATAACAACGATAATAGTAATAATAATAACGATAATAATAATATAAAAATCTACCTCTCATATTTAGTAATAATAATGATGATAATAATAATAATGATGACGATAATGACATAAATAATAACATAAAAATTTACGTCTCATATTTTATAATGATAACGATAGCGATAATAATAATGATAGTAATATAAGAATTTACCTGTCACATTTTATAATAATGACGATGATAATAATAATAATACAAAAATTTACGTGTCATATTTTCCAATAATGACGATACTGATAAAAAGAATGATAATAATAATGAAAATAAAAATAATAACGATAAGAATAATAATAGTAATAATTATAAATAATAGTAACAATAATAATGATAATAATAATAATACGAAATAGCTTACTGACTATCTGATAAACTGCCTCTGATAAGCGTCGATGTGTTTGATAAGAGAAGAAAAAGCACAGAAATGCTTATTCGCATTAAATATCGTCCAACCATCTTACTTACTTCAATCGTTATCGTTTTTTTTTCGCTTCAGTTTATGCTAATCGCACTACTTTCTGCAATTACTAATTTCATTTGCGCCGAATAATTACTTTTTAATATGAAAAAGAAAATATTAAAATAATTATGATAAAATTACAAAATTTAAAAAAAAAAAAATGGAAAAATTGAATTAAATAATTTGAGAAATAATTTATCAAATTTTTATAACAATAATAAATAATAAAAATTAACAGAAAATAATTTTTTTTTTTTTTATTTACGATAATATTTAACAAAATAAAATTTAAATTTTAGAGCAAAAAGTGATTTTTTAATTAAAACAATAAAAAATAGAATGATGTAGAAAATGCATAAATGTAAATAGTCTAAACTAGTTAAATGAAAAGATTTGAATGAAATAGAATTTCTCCCGGGCAATTTGTCGGGTAGTGAAAGGAGAAGAAAAAAAAAAAAAAAACAAAACAAACAAACAAACAAACCAGTTTCATATTTTATTTTATTTTTTTTTGATAAGAAAAGGAGAAGGAAAAGGCTAATAAGGGAAATAATTGAAACTTTCAGAATAACCTGTTATTATTTTTATAAATTTAAGATAGCAATGAAATAACATCAAATTTATGTTAATTGCAATTTTCTTTTTCTTTTTAACTTATATAATTTAATTAAAATATTAGTAAGTAAACGATTAATTTCTAATGAATTATCAATTTATTACAGTGAAAAAAATTTTTTTTAAAATAAATAAATAAGCAAAAATATTTGTCAATTTTTTGTCCAAATTTTTTTTTTTTTTTATTTTTTAAGAAATTTGAGAAAGAGCTAACAGCGGAAAAAGTGGGAAAAGTAAATAAAAAGCGGAAATGAATGAATAAAATAGAAAAAGGGAAATAAATGTAATATTTAAATTAAAATTTGCTTTTTTTAATTAATGGTAGGAAAATTTTGAATGAAAGTTTGAAAAAAAAAATTCAATTGATATTAAAAAATAAAAAAAATAACTTAAAAATAATTTGAAAAAAAAATTAAATAAATCATCTAATAACATTATAAATTTATTAAACAAATTTTTTCTATAACTAATTAACTAATTACTATCCTTAATTAACATTGCTACAATATTTGATAGAATTTATTTCTATATTATAAGAATACATTTATTACAAAGTAGAAAATGCATCAATTTTAGTATTCTGTAAATTTTTATTAAGAAAAATCAAAAGTAATAAAGTGTTAGAAAAAAAAAATTTTGAAAGAAAAATAAAGAGAAAAAAATGGTAGGAAACAATTTTTATTATTACATATAATTAAATTATGCTTAATTAATTAATTTATCAAATTGTATAAATTAATATATATTAATAAGAAAATCGAAAAAAAAGTGTTAAAATGTTACAAAATTATAATTTAAGAAGAAGGGAAAAATTTTTTTTATTTTATTTCTAATCTTATTTTTCTTTTGCTATATTAAAATATTTTTTTTTTTTGATTTCCCTGAAGTAATAAGTAAATTAATTAATTAATTAATTAAAAATTAAAATAGATCATCTAATATCATTACAAATTTATTGAACAAATTTTTTTCACCAAATATTTTGTTTATTATTTTTTTCCATTTATTTTTATTGTTAAAAAGAGAAATCATTTCATTCTGATTAAATAATAAATAAATAAACAAACAAATAGGTAATATCATTACAAATGTAATGAAAAAAAAAAAAAATTTTTTTTCTAATTTTAAATATTTCATCAATTATTTTTTTCTATGGCTTTTTATTATTAAAACGTAAAAATCATTTCATTTTGATCAAGTAATGAATAAATAAACAAATATATTAAAAAAATTAATTAATTAGCTAATCAATTAATTAATTAATATAAATATATGTATACCACAAACTATTTAGTCTTTTTTTCAATATTTTAAAAAATAATTTTTATACAATTTCTTCCTTTTTTTTTAGTATGATTTATTTTCTTTTATTTTATTTTCGTCTTCACTTTTTTTCTTTTTTTTTTTTTTTGCGATTAGCATAAAAGATAAGAAAATTTAAAAAATTTTATTAAATAAAATAGAGAAATGTTAGAAAGAAGAAAATAGCTCAAGGTTAAATAGTCTTGAGGAAGGGAAAGGTAAACGTGGGCTTATTTGTTAAAATTTGAAGAAAGGTAGGTAAATTGAGGGAAATGGTAAATGATACGGAAAGGTTAAATAATATGTATGTGTGTGTATGTGTCATATGTATGTGTGTGTATGTGTCATATGTATGTGTGTGTCTGTGTCACATGTATGTGTGTGTCTGTGTCATATGTATGTATGTGTATGTGTCATATGTATGTGTGTGTATGTGTCATATGTATGTGTGTGTCTGTGTCATATGTATGTGTGTGTATGTGTCATATGTATGTATGTGTATGTGTCATATGTATGTGTGTGTATGTGTCATATGTATGTGTGTGTCTGTGTCATATGTATGTATGTGTATGTGTCATATGTATGTGTGTGTCTGTGTCATATGTATGTGTGTGTCTGTGTCTGTGTGTGTCATTTAAATGATTAAAAGAGAATTTGACCTTGATTATAAATCATCAATTGAGATAAAGATACGATAAAAAAGGGTAAACAACTCTCATTTACATTGCTTTCTTTTTTTTTTTTTTTTCATTTTTGTTTCTCTTAAAAAAAAAAAAAAAAAAAAAAAAAAAAAAATGAAAAGTTTAAAATTGAAATTCCAGAAATTTTGATTTAAATCAAAAACTTGTTCATCTTACAACTTTTTTTTTTTTCTTTTCTAATTTGAAATGTTTCCTTTTTTTTCTTTTTTTTTGAAAAAGAAAGAAGATATATTTGAATTCGTCACCTTTTCGTAAGTTTTTTTTTTTTTTGTTTTGTTTTGAAATGTTTCTTTAAAAATTAAAAAAGCGAAATATATTTCAGAATTTTTTTTTTTTTTTTCATTTCTTTTTTTAAATTGCTAAAAGATAAGATTGAAATATTATCAAAGTTAAAACTAATTTAGTATTATTTAAAAAAAAAAGGAAAAAAAGAAAAAGCATTATGCAAATGAGAAAATTCAATAAAAATTTCCTGTGGGATTTGATGTCAATTAGCTAATTGAAAATTTTTTTTGATAATAAATTTAATAATTTTAATAAAAATTTTTTTTCTAATTTAATTTTTAATTAGTTAATTAAATTTGCTCTTCTTTTTTCTTTTGTCTTTTTTTTTTTAATATTTGAAAATGTTTGGAATTAATGGAAAAAACTTTCAAATAATATTCGAATAATTAAATTCTCGTCGCAATTTGTTTATAATATAATTTCATTTTTGATTAAATTATTAAGCTAATATGCTAATTGAGTTTAAATAATTATTGAAATTATTCCAATTATAAAGCAATAATATTAAATTTTAGGTAAACTGAAAAAATATGAAAACTTTTAATTTGATTGATCTAAGCTATATCAAAAATTATGCCTTTCAGTTGGTAATTAAAAATTAAAAAATAAAAGTGAAAAAATTTGCTAATTAATTTAAATTAATTATTTTAATTATTGGTAAAATCAGCAATTTGTCTTTGCTTTCTTAATTTATACAAATTAATTTAATTATTTCAATCAATGATAAAGTACGAAGATAATTTAGCTAAATTAAATTAATATAATTTTCAAGCATAAATTACGATAATTTCAAAACTTTAATTAAAATAATTTCAATTGCATAAACGATGAATATAGCATAATTATAATTTGCATAGATTTTTTTTAAAAATAATTTTAAAATTATCAAAAAAAAAAAAAATTTTTTTGAGCAGCAATATTATCAATTGTTTATGATATCACTGAAATAACACAAATAAAATGTTTAACACAACGAAATTAATTTGTTGATTAAAAAAAAAAAAAAAAAAATTTAATCAACAAATATTCAAACATTTTAATTTGTAAAAGAGACAAACACATGTGACAATGTAAATCAAACAAAATGGATTAGTGTTAAAGTTAATTTGAATATTTCATTAATGCTATGTCAAATTAAATTTTATTTATTATTATTATTTTTTTTTTGATGACATCAGATGACATTTAAATATTACAATTGTAAAAAGTGAAAAACAGATCGAAAAAGGAAAAAAAACAATTTTTTTTGATAACAAATTTTCAAATATTTTAAACAAAAAAGTTATGAAAAAACAAAAAACTTTTATTTTTGAAATCTTTTTCTATTTTTAATTTTTATTTTTGTTTTTTTTTAATTTCAAAATTAATTTAAATGAAATAGCTATGTAATACACATTAAACCAGTTCATAAATGAGCTACTTGTATTATCTATCATTAATTGATCTTTTATTATCTTTAAATGATAAAAGGAATTTCTTCTTTTTTTTTTTTTAAATAAAAGTTAAAATCAAAAGATTTGAAAAAATTTTGTTTAAACGCAATCACACACAAAAAAAAAAGAAATAAAAGATGAAAAAAAAAAAAAAAAACAACAAAAAAAAAAATTTATTTCAAAAAAACAAAAACATTTAATTTTAAAAAAAAAAAGATGTAAAAGAAGTATGGGATAAAATTAAAAATGATAAATAAAAAATTTTATTTGAAATGGAATATAAATATTTATTTAATTTTATTGTATGCCCAATAGATATACAATAGGAATTCATTTATGATTGCATTAATTTTATTAATTTTATTTTAAAATATTACAAAAAAAAGAAAAATAACAGAAAAAAATTTTTAAAAAAAAAAATAAATTTTAACAATAACAAAGAATGCAAAAAAAAAAGAAAAAAGAAAGAAAAATGAAATTTTGGAATAATAATTTAACAAAAATAATCTTAAATTCCAAATAAATTTAATTATTAAATCGTCGAAATAAATTTAATTATTAAATTTACGTAATAATTTTAATTATTAAATCGTCGAAATAAATTTAATTATTAAATTTACGTAATAATTTTGATTATTGAACCGTCGAAATAAATTTAATTATTAAATTTACGTAATAATTTTAATAGAAGATAAATTGAATGATTTAAAATTTTTACCCTAAATGATTAGTAAATAATTAATTTAAGAGATGAATTTTATTACATTCAATAAGATTAACACAATATATAATTTTATTTAATTAATCACTCTTCCGTATTATCTAATCTTTGCAATCCGGTTTTACTAATGCTACGTACATTCATGTAAAAACCTGATCAGATCAATATTATTTAGCATTTTTAACTAAAATTACATTACAATGATTTTCTAAATAATCAAAATAAAATTAAAGTAAATTTCAGTTAATAAAAAAAAAAAAGAAAATACCGGAAAATAAGAGAAGAAAATAGAAAAAATGAATGAAATGAAAGACGAAAAAAATGAATAAAGCAAATTTTTTTTTTTTTTAATTAAATTTTAATTAGAAAGAAAATAAAAAATTAAATTAATAAATTAGAAGAAAGTTATAATAGATGAGCCATTTAAATATATAAATTTAATTTTTTTTTCTGGAATCATTTTTTAATTAATTAATTAAATAATTAATTTAAATTGCAATTAGCGCAAGAAAAAAAAATGAAAAAAAAAGCTGAAGCAATGTATTATATATTATTTGGAAAATATAAAAAAATTCGAATAAATGTTAAATAATTTGTGATATAATTAAGCAAAAATTAAAATGTCAAAATTAAGTTTAATTTGTGTTAAAATGTTTAAAATAATAATGAAAAAAAAGAGAAAATATAAAAATATATCACGAATAATTTATAAATATTTGTGGAATTTTAAAATTTCATTTAAATTATTCTCTAAATTTACTTTAATTTAGCAAAAAAAAAAAAAAAAAAGGGAGCGTTGTTATAATTATTTAATTTAATTATAATTACAAAATTAATATATTACTTATTATTTATATTTTAGAAAAGCAAAATATTTTTATTTTTAATTTTTCTTTTTTTTTTTTTGTATTACTAAAAGTATTACTTTTTTTTGTATTACTAAAAGGAATGATTCATTGTTGTATTTTTTTCTGATGAATAATGTATGTAAGATTTAACTAAATTAAAATTTTGAAAATAATTAGTGTAATATTTTTAGATTATTTAAAATTGTGAAAAATTAGTGTATTTATATTAATTTAGATAAGTAAAATTGATATATTCCAATCAAATTAAAATGATGTACTCAAACTAAATTGAATAAATAAATAAGAAAAATTAATGTATTCAAATTAAATTAGATAAATAATAAGTAAAATTGATGTATTCCAATTAAATTAAATAAATAATAATTAAATTTGATTTACTCAAATTAAATTAGATAAATAATAAGTAAAATTGATGTATTCCAATTAAATTAAATAAATAATAATTAAATTTGATTTACTCAAATTAAATTAGATAAATAATAAGTAAAACTGATATACTCAAATTAAATTAGATAAATAATAAGTAAAACTGATATACTCAAATTAAATTAGATAAATAATAAGTAAAACTGATATACTCAAATTAAATTAGATAAATAATAAGTAAAACTGATATACTCAAATTAAATTAGATAAATAATAAGTAAAACTGATATACTCAAATTAAATTTATCACAGATAAAAACACGTTTGCTAGTAACCTTTGTAATTCAAAATATGATTTAATACATTTCACAGTTGTGTATGTGTGTGTGTGCGTGCATGCGTGTATGTGTATGTGTGCATGTGTGTATGTCTAAACCTCTCTTTTGCTCTTTTTCATTCTCTCTTTTTTTCTGTTTATCATTTTTTTTTCCCTAAATTAAATTAAAATTGATAAAAAACATTGCAAAGGAAATGTGTAATGAAAGAAAAATTATGACAATTGCGCCATTACAATTGCGCAACTAAAGAATTTGTAATTTGTAAATCATTCAAAAAAAAAAAAAAACTTACATTTTCTTAATATCAGCAGTTAAACGTAAAATTTTAAAATTTCACCACTCGTAATAATTAATTTTTTTAATTAAATAAATAAAACACAAAATCTAAATTGTAAAGCTATAATTTTTTGATCATTAGAATAATTTTTAAAAATTTTTTGATTTTTTCCTTTTAATGAAATGAAAGAAAAATTGTTATTCAATTAAATATATATCATTTAAATTTTAATGCAAAATTTTTAATTTCAATATCTTTTCAAATTCTAATCCTTTTATTTTTCAATAATAATAATAATAATAATAATACTAATAATAATAATAATCCTTTTTGTTTTATTATCGAAAAGAATTAATTCATCAATTTTATTGATTTTCATAAATGACTTATCTTCTAATTACAAGTTAGAAATTAAAAAAAAAAAATTAAACTAAAACAGCAAAAAACAGACAACAAACCAACACAAAATAATAAATAAAAAAAATAATCATGGTATTTCAAACCAAAATTAAAACTAATCATAGAAAAATAAAAAAACAAATAACTAACACCTAAAGATATTAAGCACCAAATATTTTGCTAAAAAGTTTTCATTATTTCAAGTTGAAATGCTAGGCGCAAAAATGCAAATATTCGATTTATATTAATTAGAATTGATTTTTCATTAAGTTTATTTCATTAAGATAAAATTCATTTAAGACACAGAAAAAGAGAAAAGAAAAAAATTGAAATTAAAATTTAATTAGGTATACAATTGGCACAACTAAGTGTATTTCACTTTTCATTGCATTATTTTTTTTTATTTTCAAATTTAAATTTTTTCACTTCGTTGGAAATTTTTAAATGAAAAATTTTTGAATTCTTTGTTGAATTATTCAACTGTGCTAACAAAGAGTTCAAAAAATAAAAATAAAAAAAAAAAAATAATAAATTGATTACTTTAACTGTGTGAATAATTCAATTTCAAAAATTTTGTATTTCGTAGGAAAAAAAAAATTGGTCGAAAATTTTATTAATTCGATTCAATTCAATTTAGAAAAAAAAAAAAGATTTTGTAAAATTAAACAAAAAATGTATGAAATGGAATAAAATATTAAAATTTGCTTCTATCATTGGAATAAAATATTTGAAAATTTGATTTAATTCTTTTAATAATCACTACAATTAATTTTCTTCAAATTTTTTTTTTTTTAAAAATTTAATTGTAAGTTTATAAATTTTACGTAAATTATAATAAAATTAGTAAAATTTTTGCAAAGGAAAGGAAAGCAAAATTTAAAACTCTAAAAACTTACATTAATTATTATAATAAAAAAAATTAGTATTAAAAAAAAAAAAAAAATTAAAAAAATATTAAAAAAAATTTTTTGTATAATTTCTTATTTGAATGAAAATTTTTAATTAATTTTTTTTAACAAGAATTAATATTTTTAATAATAATTAATTAATATTTGTAAAATTTTAAATAATGTTTATAAAAAAAAAAAAAAAAAAAAAAAAAAAAAAAAACAAGTCAAACAATTCTATGAAAACAATTTTTATTTCAAAATTGTAAAAATTTTAAAATAAAAAATGAATAATTCATTGAAGAAGAAAAATTTGTCACAATTTCATCGTCTCTTTCTCTTTTTTTTTTTTTAAAAAAAAACAAAGTTCAATTTATTGCAACATAATTATTCATTTTTTATTAAATATACCTGTCATTTGATCATTTTTAAGTTTTATTCATTGCAATATTTTAGCTAATAAATTTTTAAAATTAATTAATTTGTTAGCGCTAATTTATTTATTATTATTTTTTTAAATTAGTTCTATTTAGTTGGTAGTTTTTTCTTAAAAAAAAAAAATAATAAACACTTAAAAAGCAAAAATTAAACTATAAAAAATATTTGAAGAAAGAAAGTTTTAAAAGTGCCTTAGAGTAATAATGTTGAAAAATAATTATTTTTAGATTATGTAAATTGTTTATTTTTTTATTTTTTATTAATTCATTTTTTTAAAAAAAAGGAAAAAAAATTTATTTTTTTTAATAAAAACAAATATTTTTTATTATTTTTTCCATTTTGCTATCATTGTTATATTATTTTATATTTGTTTATTATAATTATAAAAGTTATAATTAAAACTAATTGTTTATTATTTTTCTTTCATTTCATCTTTCAAATATTAAAAATGTTATTCGCATAGACAAAACAAAAAATTTTTTTTATTTTCTATTTTGAAAAATAAAAAACAATTTCAAAAAAAAAGGAAATTTTTTCATTTTGAAAAATATTTTAACATTACAAATAATAATACAAAATATTTCAATAATACTATATCAATATCTGAATTTAAAAAAATATTAATTATAAATATAACAATATTTTAAAAAAATATATAAATACTAAAATACATATATATATATATATATATTCAATTTATTAAAAAAAAAAAAAACTGAGAGAGAGAGAGAGAATTTGACAGAGAGAAAGAATGAAAGAAAGAGGTAGAAAAGGGTAAAATGGTACAAATGAGAAAAAAAAACATCGAATATTAATTATAAAATAAAGTATGAAAATTCTTATTAACATAAAATTTATTCATTTTTTTTTCAACAAATTTTATTTTTTAATTGTTTTATTTATTTATTTTTTTTAAAGAGAAAATGTTAATATTACTTTTAAAAAAAATTGGTTTTTTTTTATAGGAAAATGTGATTAAATTAAAATTTAGCTATAAAATTTTGTTAATTGTTTACAAAACTATTAATATTATAATTTAGTTAGTTACTTCACCACAAAACTAAAAATATTATACATTATAATTTATTATTTATTGTTATTATTATTGTAAATTATTATTATTAATTTAATTATTGTAAACTAATTAAACCAATAATAATTAATTGAATAATATTTATGCAAATTCATATTTTATATAAGGGAAAATAAGAACAAAAATATATAATATAATTAATATTTATTATTTATTTTTATTAAAGCGATTTGTTTATTAAAATATTTTCAATTTTTCGAAAATTTCGAAAAGGTGAAAAATTTTTAAATAACCCAGTTCAAATTCAAACTGTTCACTAATGCCTAAGCCTAAGCCAAAACCTAAGCCTAAGTGTAAGTCCAAGTCTAAGTCAAAACCTAAGCCTAAGCTTAAGCTTAAGCCCAAAGCCTAAGCTTTTTAATAAACTATAGATAAAAGACGGAATTAAAAATGAGAAATTAATTTTTTTTATTTTCTATCAAATATAATCTAGAAAAATATGAATTTATATGCTATATGCTTAATCAGTAATATTAGAATAATTTTGCTTTATTTATTTCAATTATTTATTAAATTTAAATTTAAACTCTAAAATTTAAAATGGACTTTTGTTATTTATTAAATTAACCATTGCTATAAATGCTTAAAAATTTGGATGAAAAAGCAAAATGGAAAGAATGAAAAATGCAAAATATGTTATTAAACCTATTTTATTCTTAGTACTAATTAATTAATTAGTTAATTAATACTTATTTATTAATTCCATTTATTTAAGTATTACTTGTTGAAGTTTTTTTTTTTTTTTTTGAATATATATTTAAAATTATTTGAAATCACTATCACAGATATGCTAGTTACGGCTTTGCTTATATTCCATAATTACTTTATCAATGACCACTTTGATACCTTCGTATGTTTCTCGACCAATTGGTATAAGCTCTCGTTTATCCAAAATGAAACCAGCATTTGCTAAAAGTTAAAAATTTTATATTTAAATCAAATTCTTTCTCTTTTTTTGAATTAAATCAAAATCTAATTAGATTATTTAAGTTAAAAATTAAATTAATTTCACACTTAGAAATAATATTCATCTTTTAGCACTAGTTTTTTATCTTTAATTCAATTTTTCAATTAAAAATTTAGTTCATTTTTCAATTATTTTAATTTAAGAACAAAAAAATAAAATAAAATGGTAAACAAACATGATTTCGATGGACGTAATTCAATTGTATATGAATATTTTACATTTGCTGATTGTTTAGCCCAATCAGATGATCCACCAGAAAATGCATCTAAAAATTTATAATTTTAATTTTTCTTTTTTAATCAATTAAATTTCAATTAATTTAATAATTTCACATCATTGTTCGTTTTTTTTTTTTTTTTTTTTTTTAAAGAAAAATAATCCATTTTAAACAGTTAATTAAATCAATTAATCTCTGTCTACCTGAAAATAACTTCCTTCTTATTTCAATAAAAATTTTTCTTCCAAAAAATTTGCAAAATTTAATTTTTCAATTTATCTATTTATTTCTTTGCAAACTATTTTATACGATTAGTAATATATTATTTTCTATTTTTAATTTTTAGCTTTAAATTTTTGTAATAATCATTTTTATATTTTATAATACACTTTAATTAATTTCAATTGCTGTATTTTACACTTTTCAATTTACAATTTATGAATTATTTCAATTATTAATGATAAAACTAAATTAAAATTTTTAAATTAAAAAAAAAAAAAAGAAAAGTAAAACCTACATATAACTTCAGGTCCAGTACCATACTGATATTCTGTTCCATATAATTTCATTAATGAATTTACACCTTCTTTTGCAACTGCTTTCTATTATTATTAGCATTAATTAATTTCTATATTTAATTAAAAATTAAGTACAATCAATTAAGCAATTTTTTTATTTCTAATTTAAAATTTTAATTTAAACATTTTAATGCTTACCAATTCATCAATATCCGATGAATACGTATTTGCTGCATGTGAATATGGATAAATCCATAGTTGTGAATATGTATGTAATGTTATATATGCTTTTATCTGTTCACGTAACGGTAATAATGCATCACGTACGGCTCTACAAAATGACGGTAATATTTAGCGTCACGTGAAAAAAAAGTAAAGTATTAAAAATTTCTGATGTCAATAAAAAATTACACAAAATTTCATTTTTTTATTCCATAATTCAATGTATTTCAGTGAAATAAATAAATAAATATTGAACAAAAAAAAGGAAATAATTTTTTTTTGCAAATTTTTTTATAAATTTTATAAATTTCATCCATTTTTTTTATAAATATTATTAAATATAGTAGAAAAATAAAACAAAAGAAAGATGGAAATGCTTAGAAAAAATTTTATCATTGTGATAATTTAATCATCAATTATTGTTTACTTATTATTTTTTCAAAATACTTTAATTAAAGTCTAATAAAATTATTTCTACAAAATAATTTTTTCCTAAAAACTTTAAAATAATTTTTTTTTATTTTTTGAACTTTAAAATTGTAAAGCAAAAAAAGAAATTAAAAAGGATTAACTGTGTTTCCGGTTCGCTAAATGCATATTTGCCACGGTAAATATTAGAACATGGCGATGAACTGGAACCGATTTCTGAAAAGTATTTCCGGTAAAGTAAAAAATTTTGTTTTATAAATAATAAACAGAATTATCGATAATTCAAAATTTTTAGAAATTTAAAAAAAGAAGCAAAAAAAAAGAAAAAAAAAAAAAAAAAAAAACAGAAAAGAAATGCTAATAAGAAATGATAAAGCATAAAGAAAATTTCAAAAATTTAGGAATGATAAAATGAATTTTAAAAAATTTGAAGGAATAATAAAAGTAAGTTACTTAAAGTAAAAAATTTTTACAATTTTTTTTTTTTGTCCTTTTAATTTATTTGAATAATTTTTTTTTATTGATATTAATAATTAAATATACTTTATACTACAAACAAACAAAATTATTCTAATTTCAATAATTTTAGTCTTATTTTGTTTTTATATTTTCGTCAACAAAAATTAAATTTAATATCTTTTTTTCTTATCAGACATTTTATTAGAGATAAAATCTACTGTTTCTTATCAAAAAAAAGAAAGTGAAGTAAATTTTGTTAATACTTTAAAAGTATTTTGAAATTTAAATAATAGCAAAATTATTAAATCGATTATTTCAAATTTATTTCTAATTCAATAGCACAAATTTTTTAACACTTTTTTTTTGATTAAAAAAAAAAAAATTATCATATATTTCTAACAATTTTTGTTATTTAATTAAATGATTAAAACAACAATTGTCAATCATTTACAAAAGGATATTTCTTGCTGTTTAAAATTTAAATCTTAAATTTGTAATAATATATAAAATTTGAAATTTGCAAGAAAAAACAAAAATAAAATTTAAATCTTAAATTTGTAATAATATATAAAATTTGAAATTTGCAAGAAAAAACAAAAATAAAAATTTAAATCTTAAATTTGTAATAATATATAAAATTTGAAATTTGCAAGAAAAAACAAAAATAAAAATTTAAATCTTAAATTTGTAATAATATATAAAATTTGAAATTTGCAAGAAAAAACAAAAATAAAAATTTAAATCTTAAATTTGTAATAATATATAAAATTTGAAATTTGCAAGAAAAAACAAAAATAAAAATTTAAATCTTAAATTTGTAATAATATATAAAATTTGAAATTTGCAAGAAAAAACAAAAATAAAAATTTAAATCTTAAATTTATAATAATATATAAAATTTGAAATTTGCAAGAAAAAACAAAAATAAAATTTAAATCTTAAATTTGTAATAATATATAAAATTTGAAATTTGCAAGAAAAAAAACAAAAATAAAAATTTAAATCTTAAATTTATAATAATATATAAAATTTGAAATTTGCAAGAAAAAAAACAAAAATAAAAATATTACCACCAAAATGAAAAGCAAAATTTCGATTTAAATCAACTCCTTTGCAATAACGTTTTTCACCATTTTCCCATTCATAATTTATTGTTGATCCGCGACTTTTGCGCCATAATCGAACCTATCAAATAACAATTAAAAACTAGAATTTATTTCTTTTATTTTTTTTTTCTTTGTTTATTTTATTTTTTTTTTTTCATTCTTTACACACAAATTTAATTTTAATTTTAAACACATCCATTTATTTTATTTTTTCTGTCATCGCATGAATTCAATCAAAAATTATTGTTTTATAAATTAAAAGACAAAAAAAAAATTTCTTTGTTTTAATAAATTTCAGAAATAATTAAAATAATTAAAAATTAAAGATAAAATTTGAAAAAAAAATTTTAAATTTTAGTAAAATTATACGATATATTTATCAAAATTATCTAATTTTTGCATTAATTCCAGTTTTTTTCTTTCTTTTTTTTTTTGCTCTTTTTTTTTTTTTTTTTGTCCATTGTGATGCAATCCGGTTGATATACAATTAAACTGTATCCGGTTGACATACAATTAAACAGATTGAATTAATCAAATTGTATTGAATTTATTTTGTTGACAAGGAAAGCAAATAAAAAACAAATAAAAAATTTAATAGTAATTATTTTTTCTCATTCCGATAATTAAATATGCAAAATTTACGGATGGATCATTTGGTTTTGTTTGTGTATATTCATAGCCATCCGGATTTAAGCATGGATAGATGTAAATATCCAACAATCTCAAATATTCTCCTATTTTTGAATTTGAATTATAATCGATAATTAACTGAAAAAAAAAAAGAAATTTGCTAATGTCAAATAGATTTTGTTATAATTTTGCATTATGAAATTTAAATTTTTTTGAAATTTTAATTTTATTCTTTGATTTAAATTTATTATTCTTTGATATATGTTTTTCTTTTTTTTTTTATTTTTAAGTCATTTATTTTTCATTTTTAATTTCTTTTTTTTTGTTTTTTTCTTAATGAAATTTTTAAATTATAAAATAAAAAAAATTGTTGCTAAAATATGGTTAATATATGATCGTAATAAGAATTGTTGATAAAATAATTATTACATATAAATTTTGGTTAATTAAGAAAACCTAAAATAGAATAATAATTATTTCTTAAAAAAGCGTAATATTAATTGTTTAAACTGAAAAATTAATTAAATTAAAAAGAAAATTTTTTTAAACAAAAAAAAAAAGGATTTAATAAAAATACTTGTTGAATTAAATACAATGCTGTATGAATAGCTACCCATTCTCTGGCATGTATACCGGCATCTAACCAAATAACCGGTTTTGAGGTAACATTTTTGGTACCAAGCTTAAAAATTATATCAATTTGAAATAAAAATAATTTTATTTATTTTAATTTTATTTCATTTTAAATTTTAAAAAATTTTAACTTTTTAATTTTTTTTTTGTTTTTCTAATATTTTTTCTTTGGTTTTCGTTTATCTTATTAAACTGACTAACCATATTATTTATTAAAAAAAAAAAAAAAAAAAATTGAAAATAAAACAAACAAACAAATAAATAAATAAGTAATTAATAAATAAATAAACAAAATTGTATTTCAAAATATAACTACAAAATTTAGTAGAGTATTATTAAAATTTATTGTTTACATAACAAGTATAATAGAAAGTAATTATCATAAACATATTTAAATTTTATTAGTTAAATTAATAGTAATAATAATAACAATAATAAAATTATAATTTTGATACAAAATTAATTATTCAATTAATAATGCAATGATATTTGAAATTTAATGCCTTCAAATTAAATTATAATAAAATTATAATTTTGATACAAAATTAATTATTCAATTAATAATGCAATGATATTTGAAATTTAATACTTTCAAATTAAATTACACCTTAACACCATAAATAATTCGTTCTTCAGCTGTTGTACCAATACTTTTAACTGTCACAATATTATCATATCGTTGCTCTAAATTTTTCAACCATCGAACGATACTATCGTAGGAATTATATTTGCCAAGAAAAATATTTGAATTTCTATTATTGTCATCCCAAAATCGTCTTTCTCTATTATTATCGAATAGCAAATTTCGTTGTCGTTTCATTTCTTTTTTATTTTTTAAATATCTAAATTAATTTATTACAACAATTATTCATAGCTATTTAATTTTCTTATTTTTTAAATATCTAAATTAATTTATTACAACAATTATTCATAGCTATTTAATATTCTTTTTTTTTAAATATCTAAATTAATTTATTACAACAATTATTCATAGCTATTTAATTTTCTTTTTTTTTTTTTAATTTCTTACTTTAAAATAGAAAAAGTAAAGTTTGAATTGGTTAAAATTCAAAGAATGCAAAACGAAAAAAAAAAATTTCTTTTTATTTGCTTTCAAACTTACTTTGTTATTTATAAAATAATAAATAATATATCACTGAAAAAAAGTGTTTAATTGATGAAATTTAAAATTTTGAAGCATAGAATAACATTTAAAACCGAAATAATTACAGAAAATTTATTAAATTATAAAAAGAAAAAATAAAATTACATAACATTGAATAATATTAGATTATAATTTGAGAAAAAAAAAATTTTTTTTCAAAAAAAAAGAACAAAAATGATAGAATTGATTTTAAATAAATTCAAAAATATATTTATGAAAATTAAATGCTTAGCTTATTATTAAATTTGATAAAATTTTTTAAAACTGATAAGCTTACTGTGCAAAATCATTGATTTCAATATGATAAGAAATTGATTTTTCATTTAATAACCGATCAAATTTTTTCATAAAACCTGGATTAATCATAACATGAATAGTTTCATTAATTCTTGTTGGTGGTTTCCAAAAATCTGCCTGAAATTTTGAGCTAAAAAAAAAAAAAAATTTTCCTACTTTTATAGTTTCTTCAATTTGAATTTCAAATATTTATTTTGCAGTTGTAAACAAACATAATAGAAAAATTTTATTAAACCATTTTTTTTTTTTATAATTACAAATTATATTATTTTTAAATGTAAAATTTTTAAAAAAATTTTCTTTTCTTTTTTTTCTTAATTGCATTTGATTACTTTTTTATTTATCATTTAAAATTTTATTTTTCACATTTATCATTTACTATTGTTTGTTTATTAGATTTTATCATTTTAAAATGAAACAAACTGTCAAATGAATAAAATATAAAAAACAAAAAAGTGAAAAAAAATTTTTATACCATTTTATCATCGTTAAGATATAATGCTGACAAAAATTGAATTTGTTCAATATTAAGAGGAGTAATTCGAAGAATAGTATAATTTCTAAATAATAAATTAAATTATTTTTAAAGTAGCAAAAGAAAAAAGAAAAAAATGGGCAAATACTAAATAAAATTAAAATTTTAAAAGAAAAAAAAATTATTTTTTCAATTTTATATCATATTATATATGATCAATAATAATTGATAGATATTAAAGTATTATTTTTGATAATTTTATTTATGATAAAAATTATCAATAAATATTATCAGTTGTAGTAATATCAATTTTCATTTATAATAAACTATGAAATATGATAAATTATGATTTTAAATTATAATTATCAAATTAGTATAATTCAATGAAACCTTTCAATTCCACCTGCGACAAAAGCGCTTTTCTCTGCCGCTACTAATATAAGAAGAATTGAAGAGAGAATTATCATAACTTTATGCATAAATATGTTTATTTATTGATGTGATAACAACAGTGATAACATCAATAGTAAATAAAAATAACTGAAAAAGAAATTTTCTTTTAGAAATTAGGCATTGATATGAAAAAGTATTGCATAATTTGATAATTAACAAAAGAAAATATATAATTAAATTTTTTTTTTTTTTTGATAATTTTGTTTTTTTTCTTTGTTTTATCAAATTATGAGAAAATTATCATTAAATCACTGATAAAATCAATTTTTTCTTTAGCATAGAATGAAAAAAAATCTTAATGAAAATATTTTTTTGCTGAAAGATAAAAATGTTAAATTTAAAATTTAAAACAATTAGTATTGTCAGTTTAATTTTTATTCCTTATTTTTTCATTAGAAAAAACAAAGTTTAAAAATATATCGCAAAAGTAATTAATTTATATTAATTCAAATTAATTATAAATTAATATTCAATTACATATGTAATTATTTGCATGCGAAATTGTTAACATTTATTGATAAAATAAAAGTAAAATTTAAACTGTTCAAAAATAAGTCAATGAAATATTAGCCATAAAGGAAAAAACAATAATATATAAATATTTGAAATCAAATATAAAAATTTTATTTTATTTTTTATTTTCATTTGTTAGAAAAAAAATTTTTTGATGCAATAATTATTTTTGTTTTACATTCATAATATAATTTTTTTGCTTTAAAAATTTCGGAAAATATTTATTTCTGAAATTGTAGTGGAACAATATAATTGAAATTGGAAAAAAAAATAGCAATTATTGAAATTAACTATTAAATTTTAATCGTGTAAAAATTTTTTTGTTAAATTCATAAAATAAAATTATCAAAAAACGAATAAAAAAGATTAAATTTTACTCCTATTTAGTTGAAATTGCATATCAATAATATTAAATAACAAATTTCAATGCTTTATTTTTCCTTTTTAAATATATCAAAAATATGATTGGAAAATATTGACATTAATAAATTCAATCTTTTAATAATTTTATTAGTAATTAAATTATATAATACTTAAATGTACTCAATTAATATATCAATTATATACATATATATGAGAAAAAATATGAAAATTTTGTGAAAAAAAAAAGAAAGAAAAAAGTAAAGAAAGAGTAATGTTTGAAATGATGTAAAGTAGATAATAAATTAGAAATAAAAATGAAAAGAATTTCGTTTTTTTTTTTTCCTTTCTTTTAAATTTGTTTTTTTTTTTTCTTCTTTCTTTTTTTGTTTCTTCATTTATTGATGAAAGAAGAAAAGATTGAATTAAAATTAATTTCCTACTGCATCACTACTTTCCAGTTCTGAATGTCATTGTTTGTTTGATAATTTCCTATCAATGCAATTTATGGATTGTTATTTCTTTATCATATCATTACTTCTATATATTCATGTATATATATTTGTTATTCTTTCGTTTCATTTCATATTACAAAGTTAAAAAAAAAAAAAAAAAATGAAAACAAAAAGGAAGAAAAAAAGAAAAATTGGAAATGAATAAGTAAAAAAAAATTATTAAATAAAATTATAATTTTTATCAATTTATAATTTTATAATTCAATTTAGCTGTAAATTTATTTTATGCAAATAATTATATCAATTATTGTTATAATTATTGATACATGATAATTTTGACAGATATTTCTATTATCATTATTAATATTATTATTAATTATAATTATCAATTATTATTATTAATTATAATTCATCAGATATTTTATGAATAATGAATTTAAATGAATTAAATTAAAGAAAAATAATTGTTCTAATTGATTTTAATTGTTTTAATCATTATTAATCATTGTTTTTCTTTTTTTTTTTTATTATTATTATAGTACTTAATAAAGTTAGCAATTTCTGTTTTATCAGTACTTTAAAAATGTTTAAAACGAGTAATTATCATTAGTGAAATTTATTATTGATAAATTAATGATTAATTTGCTTGTTTAGGAATATCGTTTTTGTTGTTTTCTGCTAATTTACTTATCTCACTAATTGTTACTTTGTATTATTTGGTGATAACAATACTCAATAGTGATGCTCAATACTAATTTATTTAATTTCAAATTTAAAAAATAAGAAAATTGTAAACAAAAAAGGAGCAAAAAATAGGAAATGATAGTATATATGATAATAAGTATAAAATCATTAATTAATTAATTATATTTATTTCACCCACTGATAATAAGCAAATTTCAGTTCGGTATAATAATTAGAAATATTACTTAATATTAGAGCAATATTTTCTTTTCTAATAATTCGAATAATATAACACAATTAAAACAATGTTTTTTTTTTTCTTCTTCGATAATATAATTGCTTATATTGTTGTAATAAAGTTATTTTTTAAAAAAAAGTTAAAAAATTAAAGAAAAAAAAAATCATTTTATGAAAATTTGTCTGTTAAATAAATTCAATTAGAAAAAGTTTAAAATTTAAATAAAAAAAAAAAAAGTTTCATTTCTGCTAAGAAAATTTGTTTGTTCAATATGTATTAAAATATGAAAATATCATTTCCAATTTCTTGCATCTCTTTCATTTACAATTTTTTTGCTTTTTAAATTTTAAAATTTAAATAAATTGATAGTTTTGATGAAATAAGCGTTATTAGATTTTGCGAAGAAAAAAAAAAAATTTATGAAATGATTGAAAAATTTTTCATTACATTATGAAAGGATTTTTGAGAGAAAATTTTGTGCAAATATTTAGAAAAATTACCGAAAAAAAGAAATACTATAGTTTGAATACAAACTTAAAATATTATAAATACTTTGTTGCTTTATCGCAACTCAAAAAAAGTAAATTAACTACTTTTGAGTTGCAATATAAAACAAGAGTCTAACAATGAAAGTTTGCAACAGATAAATTTTAAAATCTTTTTCCCAGTTCGTTACGTTTACACGTACGGCAGCGTAAGTTACGTGTCTTATGCTTATCATGAATTTTCCTTTTTCCCAATGCTGTAGGTGCAATCAATTAGTACTGCCATTGTAGCGATAAGTGTGTTGTTGAAATGATCGATAAAGAGAAGTTCACGTACGTCATTTTACGAAAGTGTTTCGCCACGTCAACTAATTCTACTTCAACGGCAGGTATTTATTGCATCTGTCGTGTATGCATTGTCATATGAAGTTTAACCAGTTTGAGAAAAAATTTGATTATTTTTAGAAAAGATTTTACTTTTTATTAAGAAGTAATTATGTTTATTCCATGATAAATAATTAGTGTTCTTCATTTCTTTACTCTCATTCTTATCAGACATAATGATGGAAAATAAAGCAAAGAAATATTTCAGTTTTTTATTATTGAATGAAAATTTTTGTCTTCAAAAAGAAAAAAAAAATGAAATTCACAATAAAATCTTTTAAATGTAATGCATAAAGTAAGAGAAGTGCAATTTAATACATTTCGAAAGAGAATACTAGAAGCAGTCTTAAATCGGATAATTTTCTTATGTATGTATCTCTCTTGCTTATTTAATGCTTATTGGGTGATTTTTTTTTTAACTTTTTAACCTTAGTCTTTTTTATGTTTTTTAAGTTTTTCGTCAGTTAGTTTGAATTTGAATCGAATAAGATATCATTCTTGTATGTATTCTATTAGCTTGATTAATAATTGTTTACATGCAGGAATTTATCCGATAAATATGGAAAAACCTGTTAATGGTTTATATGCGTGCATTAGCTATTAATTCTGCAAATGACAAATTAATTGATTGTAGTCCGGAATGATATAAACTTCTATGATGGCATCCAACTGATCACATTGAGAATGGCAAACGACTAGCACACTCAATCATTTATCATCCAAAGCTTTCTTTGCGTTCCAGCAATGTTTTCTTTGGATCATCATCAGATTTTCTCTCATACACTGCACTATTTTTGAAGTTAATTATTGCCTTATTTATGCTTTTCTGGGAATTAAGTGAGTAAACAAAACATGTTATTCTGATTATTTGATCATTTAGTCAAATTTTACTTTCGGGTTATGCATTTTTTAGGTATGTGTAGAAATTTCATGTTTACTTTTTTTTTCATCTTAATTTTATAATTTGAATATGATGCGAAAACTTTGTTTAGATTACATATATTTGGGGCAATCCAAGATATGAATGTTGCACTGAGTAGAAAAGTTTTTTGGTGTTATTAGACAATGAATGATACAATGTATGGATTAATATAAGAAATGTAATTTGATGTGATATCCCTTCCTTATATGTTCGTTTTTAAATTTAGGATTGTGGTGCAGGATGAAGCCTATTGTAATATCAGGTCCATCAGGTGGAGGTAAAAGTACCATTATTACTAGAGCAATGCAAGCATATCCGAATGCGTTTGCATTTGCTGTTTCACGTAAGCAGTCTTAACCTGCTTGTTTATATATTATTTAAGCCTATAATAAACGATACAGGGTGCAAAATTTTGTAATAAAAATTTTAGTAGGCAGATTATTATTTTCTTTTCGAATTTTTTTTTTCTTGTGCTGTTATATTAACATGGAAGAAAAAGTTATTTTAGATACGACACGAAAACCACGACCTGGAGAGATTGATGGGAAAAATTATTGGTTTATAACCGAGAAAAAATTTAACGAAATGATCAAAGATAATGAATTTCTGGAGTATGCAACTTTTGGTGGCAATATCTACGGAACATCGTATGTTTCCTTTTATTGAGGAATTTTCTTCGTCATTCTTATTAAATTGTTAGCATTTCTTTTGCTGGATAGAGCACATATGATCAGATGATAGTGTTTGTGTAATCTATTATGAGATTTCAAATGGTATCATTCAAGTTGAAAAAGATAAATGTATTTTAGGAAAAAAGCATTGGAAGATATATCGAAAGCAGGGTGTATATGCATCTTAGATGTGGAGCTACAGGGTGTCCGTACTATACACAAATGTGGATTAGATGCAAAATATATTCTGATCAGAGCGCCAAGTTTGGAAATATTGGTTGCTTATATAATTCTCTTCTGTTATCATTACTTGCTGCTGTAAAGCAACACATAGTTAAAAGAGTTACTGCTTGTCTTGATATAAATAATATCAAAATTAGTTTGATATAAGGTTTCTAGACTTATAAGACGGTAATACGTTGATGTTAAATCGGAAAAGATAGTTAACTCTGCGTTTATAAACAGATTAATTTCTGCTCTGCGTTTATAAACAGAACGGATTAAAGTAATTCTCTCATCCTAATATTCAGTGATGCACTTGGTGAGATCTTGAAACGTAGGATTTACTCTCATTTCAACTCCTTGGGCTAGTAAAAATAAAATAGCGTTATCTTAATTTTTTTCTTTGATAACTTGTTGGATTTAGGCGGAAAACGGATTTTGCATAATCTTACTGCTATGGTTTACTTCAAAATTTTGATTCTCATCTTAAAAGCAGAGGATTTGATTTGACGTGGAAAACCAATTTTACACTTTTAAAAAAATTTGATGTTAGTTTTGCTTGTTCATTTCAGGAACAGCGCTTGCGTGCTCGTGAGACAGAAACCGAAGAATCGTTGAAAAAACGCATGAAACATGCAGAAGACGATTTAAATGCTGGTCCCTATAATTTTTCTCTATTTCCTTATTTCAAAATTTGTGTGTTAACTTTGTGCAGGATTCTTCTCAAATGAAAATATCAAACAATTCATTCATATAGTGACGTTTAATCTGAGTTTGATTTGATTTTAGTGGATGCCGAGCCGACTTTATTTGATTTTGTGATAGTAAACGACGATTTCGAACGAGCCTATAATGATTTTTTAACAGCAATTAAAGAGGAGTTGAGCGAATTTATGTCTCAAAGGACGAAATAAAAGAAGTGATGAAACATTATTATTACTGTTTTTGGTTAGAAAAATGATTGAATTGATCAAGTTGATCCCCTGTTTGTGTTTATTTCTTCGTTTGTTTTACATAAGTTTCACAGTCTTCAATCTGTTTATTTATTTATTATAATAACTTATTATGAAGTCGTTTAGCATATTTTTGTTTTAAATCATGTACCACATAGTAACATGGTATATTTTCCACTTTTTTTGTTTTAAGTCACATATTGTAGTGTTTCGGATAGATATGCATTATATATCGATGCTAGATAAAAATTAGTTGCTTGTATTATTCCTTTTAAAGTTAGCAGAAGTCAATAAAATTCGAAGCAGTTCTGTCCATTGTTGTGATGTTTGAAGAGATTCATACTTTTTTTTTCCTTTTGTTTGACAAGATTTGCATGTTCCAACTAATGAAGTGATATATCAGGAAATCATTTGCAGTTCTTGAGATATCAAAAATTCGGAAAAGTACTGAGCATTTTGAATAGAATATTTTTGAATATTTTGAATAATGAAGTTGAGGGAGCAGAAGGATTGTTATGGAATGAGAAGTGGTAAGAGAAGAAGTGATAAATAGAATAAATTAAAATGTTAATAAAATTTATTAACAATTTGATATGTGGAACTTGCGGCAGAATGCATATCTTATTTGTAGGGACTCTATATTGTTTACTGTTTATCAATCCTTTGACCTGATTTAGAACTTGTACAAGCATTATCCTCAAATAATATCCGGGAGGAAATTTCGGTATAAGCTCAATTAACAGTTCATCAACTTTATTTTTACTTTTCCAGATATTGCTTAGCGAATTGAGATTAGATGGGTGGTGCGGATGACGAGACTTATTTCAATTTTTAAAAGAATCAATTTGGAAATTTACTATGGCGACGAATTTTTCGCGCTTACCACCTTTACCATCATTGAAAAGCTTCCTTTATGCCTATCAATTACAAGCCAAAAAAATTCTTTCACAAAATTATTTAATGGATATGAATTTAACACGGAAGGTTCGATTGTTCTTTCATTTTGTATTATGAAGCGAAAAATGGAATTCATTAAAGAAAGAGGAATAATTAAATTTGAACTTTTTTTCGTATGAATGAGTGCCTGATTTATTATGTTTATTATTGCAGACACAAAGCGAAAAAAGAAACCTTTCTGAAGAAATAAAATCTTGAAAAATTTTTAAAATATTATTGTTCGTAATATGTATTAAGCAGTATATTAGGTTGGAAAATGCGCTTAATTTTTTAAAAAGTTGATTAGCTGATTTTCATCGATGAAAGAGTAAATCAGCATAAGAAACTGATGAGAAGGATTGATATGGTAACATTTTGTTTTTTTTGTTTTTTTTTCCCTCTCTTTCTCTTTAATTCCGTTTCTTTTATTGTTACAGATAGTAAGGCAAGCGGAAATGAAAAAAGGCGACTATGTAGTCGAGATTGGACCTGGCCCAGGATCGATCACTCGTGCTATTTTAGAAATGGATTGTCGACGACTTGATGTCATCGAAATCGACCATCGATTCGTTCCACCACTTGAAGTAAATTTTGTGATTGTATTATGTTAAATGACAATTGGTAATTAATGGAGGCTTTAGAATTGTTTGGAAGTCAAAGTGAAGTAATGAAAGTAAGCAAATGCTGGTGCAATATTCGAATATGTAGAGCTTATATGTGTAAAAAATACTTGAAAATGATTGTAAAGCTAATCAGGGAGAAATAAGAGAAAAGTTATAGATGGAAGTAGTACCTAGAACCGGAAAATTATAAGAGAAGTATATGCTTATGCTCAATTAATGTTGTACAGGTGCTAAAGGAAGCAAGCGAAGAACGTATGTTCATTCATCGAGCTGATATTTTAAAAACAAATATTGAACAAATTTGGTCTCAAGCTGGTTTGGAGCGTGTTGCTTGGGAGGAGGATAGACTTCCGACGGCGCATATTATTGGCAACCTTCCTTTCAATATTGCTTCTCCACTTATTATAAAGTTCGTTTCTAACTTTTATCTGTGAAAGCATAGAAACTACCATACGTGAAGTATGCATGAAGATTTAAGAAATTATTTATTTTACAAAATTAATTATTGAAAATGATCTTTGTTCTTCATCTATTTGTTTCATAAAATCATTCTTTTTTTTGCAGATTCCTTCGTGAAATGTTATATCGCCAAGGACCATGGTCATTTGGTCGTGTCCCATTGCTGCTAACGTTTCAGATGGAAGTAGCTGAACGTCTCTGTTCCCCAATTGATTCTCCATTTCGAGCTAGAATTTCAATCATGTCTGCATTTGTAACCGAACCAAAATTGCTTTTTCAAATACCAGGTATTAAAATTTTGTAAACAATTCTGTCAATATTCAAATTTATCAAAACCTCAGATAATCGAGAGTCTGTCTTATTTTTCTTTGCCGTTGTTTTCACTCATATATTACATCCATATTTAATATTTATACGGTGATTTAAAATAGGAAGATGCTTTGTTCCATCTCCTAAAGTTAATGTCGGTGTGGTACGTTTTGTTCCAAGACAGGACCCATTGATTAAAACATCCTTTGAGGTAAACTCTTGTTTCTTTTTTCAAATTCCAAGATTCAATTTTTCTTCCTTGTATTTTTATGCATGTTGATAAGAACAGTTTCTTGTATAATTATTACATCGAAGGTATTATTTATTGTCGTAGTGATGGCAACACTTGTTGGTGTTGTTATATGTTATATAAATATTCCAGAATATATGTTATATATATATAGTTTACTTGATATGAAGCTGAAGGCTGTGGTACTTGTGTAACATTTCAGGTAGTAGAAAAAGTTTGCCGACGTATTTTTAACTACAGGCAAAAATATGTTATCAAGGGTGTTCGAAGTCTTTATCCTAAAGAATTAGCCAAACATTTGGCCGATGATTTGTTGAAACGATGTAGAATTGATCCTACAACTACTGCAATATGTCTTGGAGTAGAGCAGTTTGCTGACATTTGCTATGTTTATGAGGAACACTGCCGAAAGTACTTTTTAAAGTCTCTTTTACAGTAATATGATACAGTGCTAACGTTGTAATACTGTCTTCTTCGCATCTTCTAATTCAACGCTGTAGTTTAATTGATCGATGAAATGTGACACGTATGTCTCGTATCTTAGTTTAACTAGCTAATAATTTCTATATTGTAGCATAATTTTTAATTCTTATCAATTTTTTAAAATTATATATATATAATTTATCTTACTTGTTTCAGATATCCTGGTGTATTTCTATATGAACATTCAAATCAAAATCGTACTCTGGAAGAACTTGCACGACTTCCAAATGCTATACCACCACCAAATCCTTTTGATAAAGAATTTCCATCAGAAGGTGTGAAATTGTCAGATGCTTTAGCATTATTTGGTGAGTAGCAATGTGAGAAAAGGAAAAAGCTATGACTAGCAAAGCGAATTACTAAAATATGCTATGATTTTGAATTCATGAATTAATTTGGTATGTGTATAAATTTATTACGAGTTATTTGTGCTATATATTATCTATGAATGTGTTATTTCTCCGGTAATGCGAATTATTATTTGTATAAATCGATAAACAGTATAACTTTTAAATCGTCTTTAAATATCATAAACTATTTTTTTTTTCTTTTTTTTTGGAGGTTTTTATGCCCATTTAAATGCAGTATTTATCATTTTTGAAGCATTTCATTTCATTTGGAGTTATCAAGGGAAGAGTCTATAAATTTGCTGAATTTAATTTGACGTTACAATGATTAACTCTCAATAGTTAATGTAATAATGTAATCGGTATTTTCTTGAATAACTTTGGAATTTCAACTATTTCTTAGGGTTTAATTAGTTGATTATTTTGTATTTAAATTGAATTGATTGTCAAACTATCCGAATTCGATTTTCGATTATTTAAGGTGTTTTGCTGTATTGCTTCATTGCTTTAAAAAGTCACAGATTGCTATGTCGACTTTGACACCAATGAAACTTAACGAGCAGGTTGCATTATTTGATTCATTACAATTAAATTATTTAGACAAACTGCTATTCTTAGCTATGCTTTTGCAATTTTTTATGTCGTATTTGTCGCCGCAATTCCAACCATTGTTTGTTTTTTGCACAAAATTTGAAGATTTTCAATCACAACTTATTTTTCTTTCGGCTTACTTCAAGTCATAATTTCTAATTTAATTAATAAGTCATTTATTTCAGATCGTTTCTATGCGAAAATCTGTTGAAAAAGCTCGTGTTTGGTTATGTCGACGATTGATCAGACAAAAGAAATTGCTTCAAAAGTCGAAAGTTGAAAAAAAAACTCGTAAAGTCGATCGAATCATCAGTGAAATTGATCGTTGCAAAGTATTTTCTATTTGTTATTTAATATAATGTTCAAAATACGATTTTTATCAAGATTTTCAGGTAGCAGTTCATACCACAGATTAATTTTACGTGATTCTTTCAGAAAGTATGTCGAGATGATGTGTCAAAGTTTGCATTAATTAATCTTAAAACACTTAATGATTTATTGAAAAAGGTTATTCCTTGTATTTATTTATCAATTTATTCAAAAAGTTTCCTGTATTTTGTTTATTTGAATGAGAACAGTCGTAACTCTCAGTTGTTCTTCTGTTAATATAGCTATCAATAAATCAATTTATGTATTATCATTAACTAAAAGACGTTAATATGCAGTAGTTGATACGAAATATACTCAATATATTCTAGGTCTATTATTTATCGAGATTGTATTAGCATTTCATCAGTAATGTTTACATTTCAATTAGCTTGTCAAGAAGTAGTTGTAAAAAGTTTGAAGGAATTTCGTATCGAATTTCATGCGTTAAACTTGTTATTTATGTTACTGATATTAACTTATAGATTGATTTTTAATTTTAGACTAAAATATCCGTTGATGAACGAGTTTTATATAAGTTAGCTTGTCAAGAAATAGTTATAAAAAGTGTGAAGGAATTTCGTATCAAATATCCAAATTGGCAACATGAAGTATCATTCCTGTTACAACGACTTGGTTTGCAATATAAATCTAAGAAAGATGCAAAAAAATATGTGCTACAACAAAATGAAACTAAAGAAATGGCCGAAACTTCCATAGGAAAAGTAAATTTATTGCTTTAATCTTTTATCATTAATTATAAAAGTCAAATTTCAGAACTTAGTACCCCTTTTTTTGAAAAAAAATTCGTTTTCATGAACGGTAGTATTATTTAAATAATTAATTACAATATGTGATAAAGTGTTTTTTAGTCATAGAATTGTTTTTTTTTAGGTTACTTTTTCTCCATAATTTGGTATTTTCATGACGATTTTATGATCAGCATATCATCACCTGTCGTATGATATATATCATTTTTAGATACCTGAGTGTTCGCAAGATTTGAAAATGATTGTTAAGAAGGAAATAAGGAAAGCTGTGAAAAAGGAAGAAAATTTTGAGAAAAAAAAGAAGAAATTGAAAGATAAGACGAAATCTGATGAATCTGAAGAGATATCTATTCCAGTGCTCAAACTACCAAAATTGGAACTTCCGAAACCAGTGATTGCAAAGGGACAGGTAAGTTGTTCAGAAAGTTGTTCTTATTTCTATTGAATTTAAAAGCATTAGAAATTAATAAAGTCAATAAAGGATTTCGTGTTGGAAGCAATATAATTGGAATGCATTTAGAATGAGTGTTAGGAGTGAAGAATCGATAAGTTGGATAGATTTAGCTGGCAAATTAGTCTTTTTTCCTATATAATTCCGGGTAATAATTACTGGATATCATCATTTTACTGATTACAAATTTCAGTTGATGTTTAAGAATACATTTCACTTCTCACATTTACATTTCATAATAATCCTTTGTTTTATTTAGGCTATCATCAAACAGTTAAGTTTAGATGGTAATCAGGATGATGATTTTGCATCAATTAGCGCATCAGATGGAAGCAAAGGTTGGGATTCATTTTTTTTATTCTATAGGTTTTGTAAACTTGTAAAAATATATGATGAACTTCAGATATTGTGCTACAAGGAAATGTAGATGACAATGTAAATGGTACGAATGATGAAGCTAGTAGGAGCACTCCGCCAGTAAAAACAAAGGATATTCGAAAACGAAAAAAAGATTTTGAGTGCGATCGAAGCGAGAAACGAGAGGATACTTTGAGACAGAATAATAATTCTGAACCTGTATCGTCTTTAAAAAGTTCGATTAAATGATTTATATGATATTATAAGTTTAAAATTTATTATATGAACGAAAATATAGATCGAATAGATTGATTTAATTATTATTTTCACACTTTAAATTTATACAGTGTTATTGTTGTTGAAGTAGAATTGAAGCTAGCATGAGAAAGGAAAGTTTATGCTTAGCGATATTGTTTGAGATCCACAAGATTTCTATTTTGATTCTCACTCTTTTCACTTTAAATTGAAAGTTTTAGAAGTTTTAGGAAAGAATACGAAACTGTTGGAAAACCAGAATTTACATCCATCATGGATTGCTAAAAAACGCGAACATGAAGCTTTAAAGAAATTAAAGGAGTCATGCAAAGCGAAGAAAATAGTCTTCGGTGATGATTGAAATATTTTTAAGAAATAACTTCATTGTATTTCCTGGGTTTGTTGCTTTTGGTAATCTATTCAAAACTTTTGATGCTATTCTCTTTGATAAACTAACATATCTCTGATGAGTGGAGCATTTATTACTAGATTAAGTAATATATATGTTAATTAGGATCATATACTATCAATAATGCTATTACCTAGGTATTTTCTCTTTGTTATATCGAAAAAAAGATTTGATAAATTTGCAGAAATTGCCCAATTTTTTTTTCTATTTTTATTGCTGCTTATTTCACATTTTATTTTTCTTTCCCAAATATTAATTCTTTGCAGTTTCTAGTTCTATTTTATTTTTTTTATCCTTTCAATAAATAGGTGAAAGTGAGTGGAAAAATTGGAAAATAAGATTTCTTTCAGTACCACTTCCTTCTGCTCTAAAGTTGATGTGTTTATAATGCTATTTGATTTCTGGAAGAATTAATTTCACACAAATAAAATGCACAGTGTTCGGGATTAAAGGAATTCCTGGGTAATTTTTCAAACAACTCAAATTAATTTTTATTAAAAACGCAGATATATCATCTGTGGATCATTATGATATAATATAAAGTTGCTTAAACAGTTTACATGCGATACCTTTTCAAATTTTCGAATGTGATATCTTTTCAAGTTGAAACATGTATTATAGTTATGGTATCTTTTGAAACTAATTAAATTATATTTTTCACTCTTTCATACCATAACGTTTTGCAAAATCCAACTGCCAGGAATAATAAGACGGATGGTAATAAAGAGGAAAAGACAAAATTTACTTTAAATTTAAAATTGGTACAATAGTTCTTTTTTTTTTTTTTCATTGCATAATTTGCATATTTTATTCTAAGTGCGATTCGGATGGTTTAGTTTTGCTGGGATCTAATCTGTTTCTATGGATTAAATTCAGAATTTTAGCTCAGTAAAGCTAAGCTAAACTTAATTGCTTAGCTATGAAACGAAATTTAATAAAGTATGCTTGCGTTTCTTTTGTGTGCAATTTATTTTTTAAAGGGAAAAAAATCAGAAACAATTTCATTTATAAAATATGCGAAAAAAAAAAGAAACGAAATCAACTCTTATCAAATTTAGTTGGATTAAATTTAATCTAATTTAAATTGCTGTCTCTGATTTATCAATTAATTAATTATTAATGTCTATGCCAATTACACAAAAACATCAATTAATGGAATATATTAGTTTAAATATTGAAAGAATTTTTCTCATTTTGATTACTGAATTATTATTTATAAAATTAATTAGCTAAGTGAAAAATTCAACAATTTTAAATTAAATTTTTCTCAGGAAAAAAAAAATCACGAATTAACGATAGAAGAAAGGAAAATGGACATATAAATTGTAGAGATTTTTACACCAACTTTTTTAATTTAATGACACTAATTTTTGAATAATTTATATTTGATTTATTTAAAAAAAATTTTTTTTTTTCATTTTTACAGTTCTTTTTTTATTTTTAAAATTGAAAATATATTGAAGGATGAAAAGTTTAGCAATAAAATTAATAGTGGCATTTATGCATATTGCAATATTATTACTCAATATTTTTATTTTTGTTAGCATCAATTGTTACCGATTTTTTTTATCTTTCCATTTGTGACATTTAATGACAATCATATGTGACATTTAATGTTGACATATTGCATAAATTATGTATATTCAAGAAAAAAGACACAACTATTAAAAATTGAGCAAATATATTATCAAATTTGATCTTTACTTTCTTCACTTTAACACCAATCATTTTCTAATTCTTCAATTTTATATTCAATTTTAAATTCGCACTGAATTAATTATATCGCGTAATTCGGATGTTCTATAAATCTTATCAATATCCTGAAATGTTTTTTTTTTCTTTTTTCTTTTATTAATTCTGAAATACTCATTAATTTTCAAAAAATATTCATAAATTAAATATTACCTGAAATCTAATATTAAAATAACATAATACATAGATAATTAGAACAAAATAAAATGAAAGTTAATAAATAATACAAAAATTGACAGGCTGATTATTCATTGTAAAAAGATTAAAATTAATTTAAAAATTAAAAATTCAATTTAATAAATGAACTCATTATCATACTATGATAGTGATAATAAAATTTAATTATTTCTAATTAAAAAAAAAAAAAAAAAAAAAAGAAAAAAGCAATAAAAGACGAACTCTTAATTCGCTAATCCAAATTTTCTTGCTTTCTTTTCGTCGTCTCTTAGCTTTCTTATCATTCTTATCAGTTATTGCTCTTTTATCACGCCCTGATGCAGCAAAGCGTGCCTCAAACTATAATGATTTATTGCTATATTTATTAAAATAATAAAGTTAATTTAAAAAATTTTTTTATTTTAGTTTTATTTTGTAAGAAATTCTATACCAATGAATATTACAGCTAAGTTACTAATCAGTAATTACAAGGATTAAAGTTGTTTTTTTAAATTAATTAAGCTGCTAATTAGTGTTGATAATTTCTCGTAAAAGTTTTTACATATAGTAATAGTAATAATAATATTAATAGTAATAATAATGATAATAATAGTAATGACAATAATAATAATAATAATAAATAGAATAGAAGAAATTTGGATAAATTATGCGATCAATTATGAATGATTAAACTTGCTTACTTGTTCAAAGCTATTTTCTTTATCATAACCAAGTAAAATATCAATATCAAATGGTTTTCGAATGTAACGATTACGTCGATGTATGCAATTCTGTCGATGTATTTTAAGCTATAATTTGAAAAAAAAAATAATAATTCATTAAAATTTATTTAATAAAAAAAAAAAATTAATTTTAAAATTTCTGTGTTTTCTTACTATTATATAATTAAATTTCAAAAATACTTTGCAAATTTAACATTTAGCATATGATTTGTTAATCAAATTATCATAAATCAAATTATAATTACAAATTATTAAATTAAAATTATAGTAATAATTTGCATATATTTCAAATGCATAATTAAACATCACCTCTTCATCATTTATTTCATTTTCATTAGCAAAATTCATCAATTCCTGTGTTTTATTTCTAGTACCATATTTTCGAATTTCTCGATTTTCAGTACTTCCTAATATCTGAAATATATTTAACAATTCTTAATTTAATTATTTATTTTAATTCTTTTTTTTTTGCATTTGAGAAGGGAAATAATAAAAATTGAAAAGATCGATTCATTTAAAAATTAATGTTCTTCATTGCATCCTAAATTACTTTAGAAATTTATTGTATTTCAACAAATGAAATTAATTTAATTCAAAAAAATTTAAATAACAAAAAAAAAAAAAATTTTTCAGTTTATATCTTATATTAACCTTTCTTTCTTTTGACATCGTAGAATCCAGTTTTGCATTTGATGTGGAATTATCACAAGCATTTGACGATGATATGATAACACAATTGTTCATTGTTGATAATTGATGCTTTGTGGTTGTTATACCTGCGGTAGCAATAATTTTTATAAATTTTAATTGATAATTACTAAAAAGCTTAATTGTAAAGTTTTATATTTGAAAAATTAAAAAAAATTTTTTTTTTTTTAGTTTTTAATGAAATAAAATAAAATTTTTGTTTAATTTTTTTTTTCAAACCATTTTCAGGTGTATTTTCTTCTGTTGTTTCAACATTTTTCTTTATCATCATCTTCATTTGTGCATCCGATGAGGAATTTTTTCCTGAAAAATTCAAATAATTAATTAATTAAATAATTTTAGCGTAATTAACTGAAGAAAGCCTTTCTTAACAAATTTTAGTAATAATAATAACAGTAATAATGATAATAGTAATAATTTGAAACTTTGATTAAAACTTTGATGACAGTAAAAACTTAGATGACAAATAACTAATTAATTAAATAATTTTAAAGTAATTAAGTGAAGAAAGCCTTTGCTAACAAATATTAGCAATAATAATAACAATAATAATAATAATGATAATAATAATAATAATAATAATAATAATAAAAATAATAATAATGATAATAATAATTTGAAACTTTGATGACAATAGTTGACACTCTGTGACAATTACTGCGTTCATTGTTAAAAATTTTTGCATTTTTTCTTCATTTACGTATTTTTTTCAACATTATTTGAGGTTATTTTATTTGCGTTAAAATAATTATAATATTTTTTCTAAAATTTTGTTAAAATTTTATCGTTTTGTTAAATTAATGGATTACTTTATTTATTATTCTCATTTTTCTATTATTTTAAAGGAAAAAAAGACAGAAGAACTGATACTTTTGCATCTTTATAGTTATACCTTATATCATTCAAACACATTTCAATTTTTTTGTTTTGATTAGCTTCTGATTAACTTTTTAATTTTGATTAATTTCTTTGACTAGTTTAAGTTTTAGCTTTTATTTTTTGATTCACAAGTTCAAGAAAAAAAAAAATTAAAATTTTTAATTTTATCGGATATTCTATTGAAAAATAAGTAAGAATTAAAATATTAAAGTAATACTTTTTAATCAATAAATTAGCAATAAAAATCAAATCAGCAATGCTAATCATTAAATTAGCTAAGTGCTTTCAAGAGTTTTCAATTGAATTAATATTCATTTTTCAACTAAATTTTACAAAAGTTTACAATTCAATATCAAATTTTCATGATTTAATGTAATTTAATAAAATAAATTGTGTAAAATTTTTTAAATTAAAAAGCTAATAAATTAAAATTTATCGCAAGCAAAATAAAAATGAAAAAAAAAAAAACAACCTGAATTTATCGTTTTACATTTTGTAGCAAAATTTGGCAGATTATTTGCCATTTCAACTTGTTGTGATGATCTTAATCGTCGTACTGTCTTTTTTGGTTCATTTACTGTTTGCGCCTGGAAAATTGCGCATTTTAATTAGTATAAAATTTTATCTTATTGCAAGATTTAAAGATTATTTAAATAAATAAATTAATTTGTTATGAATAGAATTTTCATTTTGTTCTTTTTTTTTGAATTTGAATTTGAAATAATTTACCATAATTGAATCATTTTGTATTTTTTCCATTTTTGTTTCTTTTTCACGATGCAATTTTTCTTCTTGTTTTTTCAATTCTTTTTGATGTTCAATTATTCGATTCTCTTTCCATTTTTGAAAATCATCACCTATTTTTCTAAAATTATGTCTAATTTTATCCTCTTTTTGGTAATTTAATTAATGGCAAATAGAAATTTTAAATGTAAAATTTCTATTATCTTTTTAACTTTTCAAAAATTACATAACAAATTACTGTTGTATTATTATTGTATTTTTTTGCTAAAAATCATAATTAAAATTTCAATATTATTATTATTATTAATATTATTATTATCATCTTAACAATAAATGTTTTAGAGATGATTAAATATTATAATTTCTTTTCTTTTGAATCTAAATTTTGCATTTTTCATCATAGACAAATAATTTTAAATACAAAATTTTTTTTTTTTTTTAAATAGAAGAGAAATTTAAAAATTGATATATGCTTAGAATTGAAATTCTTGAAGCAGTGATAGTAATACAAATGCAGAAAAAAAATTTGAATAATTAATTTGAAATAAATGTTATTTTTTATTGAGGAATAAAAAATTAAAATTTAAAATGTAACCCAAATGTTTGATCTGCTTCAGTTAGTAATTGCTGATGTTTATGTTCAAGAATTGCTCGTCTTGCATCATCAGCTACCATTGCAATACCTTTTTTTAATTCAGTAAATTGTGAACTTAACATTTTACTACCTGTTTTCATTTTCAAACGAATTTCTTCAATCTAAAATACGATTAAAATTATTATCAATTATATAAAAGCTAATTTAAATTTGAAATTTAATAATTTATCATTTCTGATCCTATTATATTGATAGATTTAGAATTATCAAACATAAATTACTAACAATAATTTATTTATAATTGCAATTCAAATTTAATGCAAAGTAAATTTCTAATTAGCAAATTTGAATTCAAACATTTTTTTTTTTTGCAATTACTTACTTGTTTATCAAAATTATCATTTATAATTGGTTTGATAATTGGTGCATAAATACGTTTTGGTCTTTCTTCATCTTTCTTTGCTAACATTTGTGAACGTTTATATCTAAAATTAGATTTTAATTTTTTAAAATTAAAAAAAAAAATAGAATAGAAGGGAGGACGGAAAGAAGAAAATAGTAGAAATAAAATTTTACTTTGATATTCAAAAACGTCATATTCAAATTTACTTCAATTCATTTTAGATTTAAATTACTTTAAAAATTATACTAAACTGCATTGTTTTAAAATTTTGTACTAAAATTTACAAATAAAATATAAAAATTTATGAATGAAACTAACGTATATGCATCTGATTTACTTTCTTGTGAATTGAATTTTGCACTTAATGCATTAACAATTCCAAATCTTCTAGCATTTTGTTTTGATTTTTCCTAAAAAATTAAATTTTAAAATTTTTATATTAAATTAAAATTTAAATCTTTACATTTAAAAAAAAAAACAAATTAAAATTATAAAAAATTGATTCAAATACATTTTAAAAAAATGTAATTATATTATTTTTAGTTTTAGTAAAAAACCAAAAAAAAAAAACATTTTTTTTTGAAATTAGAATAATATTTTTTTTTTTTAATGAATAAAAATTACTTTTATTACATACTTAATTTAATTCAATTTTCTCACTTTTTTTTTCACTTTTGAAATTATTTAAACAAATATAAAATGCTTTTAAGAAAACACTCCTAAACTTTTTGTTTATTTTTCTAATGTGAATTATATTTTTTTTAAAATATTATGCAAATTTATATGTAAATAAACAACCTGTTGTAATGCATTAGCTTTTATTGCATCATCTTTAGCCATATTAATAACTGATTTTCGAAGTAATGATTTATCCTCCTAAAATTTCTTTCCTTTTTTTTTTAAAAAAAATTTCAATTATTATTTTAATTTTTTTTTAAAAAAATCCATTCTGTAACAAAATTCAAAAAAAAAAAAAAAAAAAAACAGACTTCAACCATAACTTTTTCTTTTACTTACTTTTTGGCCTGAATTTGATGAAACAGTTGAGAGTGCAGATGTTGGCCTAGAAGATCCAGTACTGGCTGTTTTATTTGTACAATTTGTTGGTGTATCGGTATGTGATTTTGTTGTTGTATCATTTATTGTTAATCTTTAAGAAAAAAAAAAATTTTTTTTTTTTGAAGTTATATAATTTTAAAATAAACAAACATTTGATTTAATTCATATTTTATCTTTTTTTACTTTATTGTTTTTTATTTTTACTTTTATTTTATCTTTTTTCATTTTTCTATTTTATATTTTAAATAACTTACATTTCTTTATCAAAATGAATTTGTGTTTGTTGTATTTTTGCAGTTTCAAATTTTGGTGATAAAATGATTGCTTTCTTAGCCCAATCAGTGCATGGCTTTCGTTCAATAAATGTTCGAGCACTATCAGTAGGATAATTCTCGATTGTTGGCCAAACATATGTTGGCACTACTTCAATTTGATTAATTCCCTGTTTAGAAAAAAAAAATAAATAAATGATAAAATTATTTAAAAAAAAAAAAAAAATTAAAAAAAAAAGAAATTTAAAAGAAAAAATTTTCCTTGCATAAAAATGATAAAGTTATGATTGTATTAAAATAAAAAATAAAAAGAATTGAAAAAACAAACATTTCACACTAACTTTTTCATTTTTATTTTCCTCAACAATTATATTAATTTGTTCAGGCATTTGAATTTTCAATTCATTAATTTCAATTATTTCAATATTTTCCTCAATTGGTATCACATGTTGTGGTGTCATTTTTCGAATTGCTATTTCAGTTGCACCTTCAGCTATTTGCTCCATCGCTTCATCTTTACCAATTTTTTTGATCTAAATTTTTAAAAAATAAAACAGAGAAAAAAAAAGGAAAAAAAAAAAGGAAAAATCTATTATGCAATTTAAATTTTCATATAAAATGAAATAAAAAATGAATAAAAAAATATTTCAGTAATAAAAAATTATAATTTTGTAAACTTTTACAGTCATAATATCTAATTACATCCTTTTTTCTTTTTCGAATTATTTTTATAAATTCCATTTTTATTTATAAAAGGAATATATTTCATATTTAGCTAAAAAATAAATAAAATAAGTAAGCAAATATATGTTTGATTACTAAAGAAATTATATGCAAACGAAAATATTATTCAATGTATAAAAATACATAAAAAAGTAGAATCCTCTGCTAATATTAAAATATTTGCTTAAAAAAAAATGCTTATTTTTTAATTTAGACATTCAATTTTTTTTTTTTTAAAAATAAAAGCTTACAGAAAATTTCGATGCTTTTTCAGCATTTTGTTGCAAATCAATTTCTTGTGCATACGTTATTTCACGACGTTTTTCCGGTGGTTTATTTTGTTCCATTTCAATCTCTTTTACATTTGATAATATTTCCACTGGTACCAAAAACTAAATTTTTAAATTTTAAAAAATAATTTTTGCCTTCTTTTTCTTTTATTTTTTTGAAATTCTTTTAATTTACTATGAAATAGTAGAGATATTCTGAGCAATTGTGCTTTATCAAGCATAAAATATTATTTTTCATATAACTAAAAATTAAATATAATCGTTAAATAATTATTTCAGTTCAATTTAGCGATCGCTATTAAATCATTAGACTATTAAACAAAAAATTTGAATACTTTTTTTTTTGTTTCAAAATAATTCAGTGGATAGAAAAAAAATTTTTGTAAAAATTAGCTTTTTAAACTATCGTTTCTGATTGATTACTTCATCTTAATCTTGTATAAAAGAAATTAAATTAACATAATTAGCTCTACAAGTTCATATCATTTCTAAAAATTTTATTACTATTAAATTAGCATAATTAGCTCTACAAGTTCATATCATTTCTAAAAATTTTATAACTATCTTTAATTGTAGTAATTCCATCTTCAAAAATGAAAAAGATAAAACTTTTATAAATTTAAAGAGCAATTTACAATTACTTAATTCTATGAAATCATTTTGTAAGAAAAAAAAAGGAAAAAAAAAACAATTGGAATAGTTTAAATAAAATCTCTTTCTTATCTTTTTCTTCTTCTCTCATAATTTTTACTGATTTACCGATTGATCGAATATTTCGTCGCAGATTTCGTCAATTTCAATATTATCATCTTCTTGCATTGATGCAGATACCAGAGGTGGAATTGAAATTGATGAAATCTACAAACAAAAAAAAAAAAAAAAGAAACTTTTTAAAATAAAATTTAAAAAATTAAAGTGGAAAATTTTTTTCAACGAAACATTTTCAAATACATAAATAAAAAAATATATTAAAAAATTATGCAAAAATATTAAAAATTACAACAAAATATTAATGAAATACTTTGAATAATTTATTTAATTCTAGAAATAATGTAATATAATGAAAAATTTTGTTATTAATTTTTTAAAATATTTCTTTACTAATAATATATTTTTCAAAAATTAAAAACTACTACATTTCTTTTAAATCACTAATTGCTGTTTTTTTTCTTTTTTAAAATTATTTCAAATTTTTGCATAAATTTAAATTGTATTATCATATACTTACGCTATCAATTGCAGCAGATTCTAATGGTTCAATTGAAATATTTTCAGTTATACACAAATCTTCCGATGTATCATCATCTAGTTCCTCTTCATCATCCGTATATTCAGTAGTATCATTATCATTATCATTATCATTATCATCACTATTATCATCGTCATCAACATCATCATCATCATTTTCATCGCTTCTACATAATTCTTCTTCATACTGTAAGTTAAGTTATACTGTAATTAGAGGCTTTTTTTCACAGTTTAAGTAAAAAATGTGCTTTTTTACCTTTTTTTTGTACAACTTCATTATACATTGGCATATGCCATCACACTGAGTTAAAAATTTATTTTTCTTCCTTATTTAGGCAAAAAAAGAAATCATTTTTGTATATTTCTTCTCCATCATACTGTAAATCATACGGTAGTTCGAGCTTTTTTAAGCATTAAATTTTTAGCATCATTTTAGAGGAAAAAAAAAAAAAAACATAAAGATGAATTTTAAAATACATTAGCAGAAAATGGAATATAATTTGAACCTCCGAATCATCGTAAAATTCACTAGATGACAATGAATCGTCTTCATTTGTCTCCTTTAATGCTGCTTTTTGAACAAGTTTTAGTGTAAAACCAACATCAATATTATCTCGATACTGTATATCATCATACTGTAAGTAAGAAAATTAGAAATTACAAAAAAAAAAACTTTTTTTTTTTTAATTTCATAAATTTTGTTGCATTTTTTATTAATTGCTTACGTCATCGATAGGTGAAGAAATCGGACTGAAATAAACACCAAAACCTGACGATGTTGGACGATAATCATCATTTTCCAAATCATCTCTATTTCTTGAATGACGTTCTAAAGTTTTACCAATATATTTTCCAATGATATCAAACCATTATAAAATTAAGATTTAAATTTAATTTTTCATTTAGATAATTTAAGCCAAAGAGTTTTTTTTTTTAACTTGGATAACTGAAGTCAAACTAATAAAATTGTTATTTTATTTAAACAAAACTTTTGATTTTTAAAATTTATTTTACGAATTCAATTTTCAAACAATTTATTTCTAAATTTTTTGCAAATTTTGCTAAAATGATGTGAATCATTTCACCTTCAGAGTTAAAATCATCAATATCTTCATAATCTGATAACGATTCCACCGATTCTTCCTGTGTTGAATCCCAATCATCCGTGCCATCATAGCTAACTGATGTTGTTAGCACTGGTGCTGGTACTGCCATAATTTCCGAAACACGTCCTCGATTATCATTATTTCTGTATTAAAACAAAACACCAACTAATTAATTATTTAATTAATTAATTAAGGATGAAAAAAAAATTTAATGTTTTTTTTGTTCTTTTTCATTTTGCTTTTTATTTTTTTTTTTTTTATCCATGCAGTATTATGTTTCGAAAATTGAAAGTAAACCTAATAGAAACTAACCTTGTTGGTACTTCAACAATAAATTCTTCGTTAAAATCATTTTCATAGTATGGAATTGGTGAAATAAAACGTTTTCGACTTTCCGATAATGAAACTGGATAAAGATCACCTAGAAAAGAAGTACGATTAAAGGCATAAATTATATCATTTTTTCTAGCACAAAATAAAACATAAATAAAATTAATAATGTCAGTTTTTTAAATTCATTATTGAATATTTTACTGTCTCTTAAAAAATCTTAATTATAGTTAAAAATTTATATTTAATTAAATTTTTAATTATTACAATGTTTTTTTCTTCATGCGAAATAATTTGCTGGAAATGACAAAATTTTAATGCTTTAAATGCATTATCATATTTTTTGTTTAAGATAATTTAATAGTTTTGAATTTGTAAGACTTTTTTCACTTTTTCTTTTAAAAAGATTTCAAAAAAAAAAAAAAAATTTATATTTACTGCAAATGCAAATAAGAAATTTCAGTTAGCTCAAAATGCAATACACTTTTTTTATTTGAATAATAGCCTTAAACATTATTTTTCTAATGTTCACATTTCTAAAAAAAAAAATTCCTCTTTTTTTCTAATTTATTACTTTTTTTAATAAAAAAATTAAATTACAATTTTTTTTTTTTGTTTAAAATTATGTGATATTTTTTTAAAAAATTCGTTTTTTCTTTTAATACTCTAAGAAATTCGATTAAACTTTTTTATGCATCAGTTGAAATGATAATATTTGCTATATAATATTTAGATTTCATTTGAATGTGAAAGTATTTTAAGGTTAATTTTTTTCGATTTAATGCTTTTAGATTTGACTGAAAATTTTTTATTTTAAAGTTAATTTTTTATTTTAGTAATCGAAATTTAATTGTAAAATGTGAGCTTTTTTTGAAGCTAATTTTTCCTTCAATACTTACTTAATTGGATTGAAAGAAAACGGAAACTTTTTTTTTTGGGGGGGATCCTATTTGCTATAGCTACTCACCATTAAATTATCAAAAAAATACGATCTGTGTTGGCTGAATTCATCATTTAGGGCATTAGAAAGCAACCTCTTGGCTTTCCTTCCGTTTTGCTAGCATCCGGTTGCAATTCGATTGTTTCCGAAACGGACACATCATTTTCAATATTATCCTTTTGCGCATTCAATATTATTACATTTCCTATAAATTATTTATATTTTTTTTTTTTATTTAATTTTACAAATTATTTATTAAACAATGAAAGAATAGGTTAAATTTTATAAAATTTATTAAACAATATTTTTATTGAAATAATATATTGTTTTTTTTTTTTAATAAGTAATTATTTTTAGTAATAAATGTAAAATCTGTATTTGAAAATTTTCAAAAAGTGAAAATCTATTAAAGCTTCGTTACCATCATCACTATCGTCATTATCATCATCATCATCAGCAGCATCACTGTCATCATTATCATCATCATCATCAGCAGCATCACTGTCATCATTATCATCATCACTATCATCACCGTCGTCATCGTCATCATTATCATCATTAATATCATTGTTTTTCATGATACCAAAATTGATATTATCATCAAATGTAAATTCCGTGGTAAGATGATTTGGTGAATTTTGTGCTGATGGTTGTGTAATAAGCAATAATGGCGGCTTTCGATTAATTATATTTTGCTAAAATAAAAAGTTAATAATAAATTAAAAGTTAGTATCAAAACTATGTTTTGAATAAAAAATAGAAAATGAATAATTAAATAATAAATTTATTTGCATATACTATGAATAACAATTATAGTTGGATTAAATGGAATGATTTAATTAATTTGCCTTTTTTTTTTTCAAATTCATCTCAAAAAAATTAAACCTAGAAAGTATCAGTAATCAAAAAGATATGTAGTAAATTCTATACCAGAATAATTGATTAATTTAACGAAATTTCTAACAATTTTAGTAATTAAAATTATGAATAAAATTGAGGATAAGGTCGAACAATAGAAATTTGTCGCTGATTTATTTTTAATTTCTTAAATTTGTTATGACTAGCGTTTTTCTTTCCATTTAAATTTACGAATAGATTCATTACTTTGTTTTCGACTTCCTTTTTTTCCTCTTTTGCTTTTTCTTCTTCCTCCTTCTCCTTTTCTCTCTCTCCCCCTTCTTCCTCCTCTTCTTCTAATTGTTCGTCATCCATTTCATTTTCCGGTTCAAGAATTGTTCCGGTTTTCTTCATACTTTGAATCTAATAAAAAAAAAAAAAAAAAAAAAAAAAAAAACATATTTAATTGTTGAACTCTTTGAATGAAATTTAATTTCAAATTACTGTATTCAAATTTCAATTATTTTATATTCACTACTGATATATAAAAATTATCTCTGTATATGTAAGAAAAATCATGATTAACTGAATATAACGATAAAATCATTATCCATACGGAATCAATGTTTTACATATTTCCGTACAGAATTATTACATACTGCAAAATTGTACATTTGCGCATCAATTTGGAATTGAAATTGTTACTCGAATTGTACAATTGTTACTGATAAAATGAATAGTACTTTGATAATTAATAAAAAAGTTTGATAATTAATAAAATTTGTTTATTTTTTAAAAAAAAGAAAAAAAAAATAAATGATTACATTGTTATCAGCCATATATTGTTGATCACTAACACATTCTAATCTTTGATCATCTAAAATTAATTTTATTATTTTAAAAAAAAGCAAATATCTTTCAAGAAAATTTGAAGTGAATAAAAAAAAAATACAAATTCTGGCTAAAATTATAATACTAATTAATAAATTGCATTTAATTCTATTTGATGAAAGAAACATTTTTTTTTTGAAAAAAGAAATGAAATTATAAATTCTGATGTGATGGATGCAATATTTTGATATTTTAAATCGATTAATAATACTTTTAAATTAATAATGTAAATTAATAATAAAAAAATTGGATCATTAATTACGATTAATAATATTAATTGAAGTAAAGAAGAATTAATAAAAAAAAATTAAATTAAAAAACAAAAAATAAAAATAAAAAATTATAATTTCTAATAATTGAAATTTTTTTCTTTCAAATTTTCATTGCTAACAAATTAAATGCAACGATTTCTTTGTTTTTGTTGAATTTTAAAATGTCTAATTGAATATCAGAAGATCGTAGCAATTAAACGACTATTTAAAATTTATTTGTTTTTGTCTAAATGTCAATTTAAAAATAAATTTGATGAAGCAAAATTGTAAAATTTGAGTAATTTAATATCATTTTTATAAATATAAAAACAGATAATCAATGACGGATAAATTTTAAAACTTTTTTTAAAAAATTTAAACTTTTAAAAAAAATCAAAAAATAAAAATTCATAAATGATAATAACAAATCAAATAAATAAATTGCTGGAAAATAGACGAAGATAATTTCTAATTTCAACCCTCGATTTTGTCTAATTTTGTTTTTTCTTTTAAATAATAAAATAAATTATGTAAAAATTTTTGAAATTTCCAATAAATAAATTAAAATTCAAAGAGTTTCTTTTTAAAATATGAAAATAATAGTAGCTAAAAAAAGTTATTTATATCGAAAGATTATTTCCACTGAAATTTGTTCATAAGTTCAAATGAAAAAATTTTTGAAAAAATCTTGAATTATTTAAATTTACATATGCCAGGCAAGAGCAGAAATTTTTTTTTTTTAATGATTTAACGAGAGAAAATTTTTGATAATTTAATAACTGTAAATTGTTATGCTAAATCTCAAATTATCAAATTGGAAATATTTTTCAGAGCAGTTTTTATCAGTGATTATCATTTATTAATATCAATGATAATTTCACTGTATTTGAAATTATTTGTTTAATTTCAGTGCAAAATCTTAAGCATTTAAATGATAGAGCAAAGGAGAAAAAAACAAAGAAAAAGTTTTTTATAAAATAAAAAAAATTTTTTTTGATAACTATTTTTATTCATTTTAATTAAAAAAAAAAAAAAAAAAAAAACAAAATTCAAAACAGCAAAAAGAAATTTTTTTTGCTTTTATTTCTTATATTTACATTTTATTGTTTATGATTGAATCATTTAAATGGAAGGAATAAATTTAAAACAAAATGATAATTTCATTTTATATCATTTAATAGTCCAAATGATCATTAATTAATAAAATAATAAATTTTTGCATAAAATTTTTAAACGAAGTAATTGTGATTTAAAAAAAAAAAGCAAAACGGAAAAGTCTGAGCAATTAATCTGAATCATTTTCTATTTATTTATTCAAATCGTACCATCAAACTTTTTTAATTCACTCCTCTCTCTCTCTCTCTCTTTTATCCTCTTTCCCTATTTATTACCCTCTCTCTCTCCCTCTCATTTCATTTAAAATTTTTTTTTTTGAAAAGGTAATAATAAACAAAATAAAATTTTAAATCAATATTTTCATTACTTAAAATATTTCGCCTTTTTTTTTCGCTTCAAAATTTTTATTTTATTTTCATACCTTTTTAAGTCTTTCAATTTTTCTTTTAAACTTTCTCACACGTTTACACGTACGCATTCACGCACGCAGAAAAATACACACATAACAAATACGTATGGAAAATAAGTACGCCTACATACAGTGATTTATGCGAAAAAAAAAAAAAACAAAGTTTCAGTTTACTAAGCAAACTTAAAGCATTAAATTTTTACAGTGTCTTAATTTTAGTATTGATCAAGAAAAAAAAAAAAGAAAACCGGAATTACCGGAAAATAATTTGATCGTTGAGAAATTGTAATATGTTTTAAACGATAAAATGTTATAATAATGGTGAAAAAAAAATAATTAAATTAAATTAATTTAATTTAATTTACCTAATCCTTTAAATAATGGTAATTCCACAATTTCCGTAACATCGTTGTCACATTTCAATTCCTGAAATTGCTTTTTAGTAAAATTTACAATTATTACTAATTGTATTTGAGTTAAAATTTAAACTAATAATGAATTATGTCGATTAATTAATTAAATTAATTTGTAATCAGTTTGCCTCTGATCTTTGTATTTAATTTTGTATTCATTTTATATTTGGCACCGTTATTAAATATCGATACTTGAATCGTTTGTTTGTTTTTTTTATAAATTAATTATAATAACATTATCATGATTATTACCATTATTAATTAGCAAATAGCTGTAATAATAATAATAATAAAATGACAATAACAACAATAATAATTTATAATATTATAATTTTAATGATAACAATAACTATAAATAATAGTAGTAACAATAATATTATTAATAATAATAATAATAGTAATAGAAATACAATTTAGCAAATAATTAAATACATATTAGAAATGAAATTGACAGAGAGAAATTTACGGTTTCATTCGATTTAATGACAAAATTTTCATTATTGATTGGAACTGTTGAAATTTCTGCATCATTTTGATTAGCAATTAACGATGACGAATCTATTTGATTAGCATTTTCTACAATTATTAATTAATAATTAAATATTAAGTATTACTTTTTATATTTAAAAAAAAAAAAAAACAAATATAAGAAAGAAAAAGTAAATTTGAAAATTTTACAGCACATATAAATGAGAAAAAATAAATAAAAAAGTACAAGAAAAAAGAAATTTATTTTTTTTTTTCAAATTTAAAATTTTCTTTTCAAACTGAAATAAGAAAACAAAATTTTTTTTTTCTTCAACAATTTATTCAAACTTTGCAAAAAAAAAAGGAAAAAGAATTATTATTCAAACCTTTTAGTATTGGAATAGAATTTGAAGCATTTTCCATCGATATTATTTCATTTTCATTCGAACAAACTACTTTTTTCAATTTATTATCCTTAAATTTTCATACAAATTCAACAACAAAAGAAAAAATTGATAATAAAAATGAATCAATTTTATCGAAATTTTTAATTCAGTTTAATTTTTTTTTTTTTTTAAAAATTTTTTTTTTGAAAAAAGAAAATGTTTGTTTTTTTTTAATTCCTTCTTTTTTTTTTTGAGGAAAAGATATATTTATAAAAAAGTTAATTTTATAAATTTTTGCAATTTAATTTTTTTAAATTTTGATAAATTGAAGAATATTTCAATGAGTATACCTCTGATACGTCTTGCTCATTAAGTTTAGCAATGCCACGCAAAATATCTTTTAATTCAAAAATTTCATTAGCTGAAAATTTCTCGTCACCTTCGTCATCATTAGCAGCTCTAGCAGTTTCATTTTTATTTTCGCTATATGACGCATATTTTGTTCCATCGGAAAAAATAAAAAAAATTGAAAAATGAAATAAAAGAAATATGTGAAAGTTTTCATTTCGTTATTAATTATAAATAAGTAATAAATAAGTAAATAAATTAGAAAATATAGTATCATTTATTTATTTATTTATGCATTGATTTATTTGCTTGTTTGTTTACCTATTTATATATTTACTTATTTACTTACTTATTGATACATTTATTTATTTATTCATTTATTTGTTTACTTACTTATTTATTTATTTACTTGTTTATATATTTATTTATTTATTTGCTTACTTATTTATGTATTTATTTATAATAACAACATTGTCTTACAAAATTATTTCATTTATTTTATCACAAATGATAAAAAATATAATTGATAACAATTTTGATAATCAAAATATATTACTATTATCACAAAATTTTTGTATAAAATGAAAAGGCCAAAAAAAAATTTTAATTATTAAAAAAATTTAATTTAACTTACAAAATTTACTATCATTTATTAAATGATTATTTGATATTTCGTGATCTTTTGGATATCGATTGTAAAATTTCTCCAATCGTTGCTTGACATTATCATCTGATTGAGAATGTTCCTTCAGAAAAAAAAAAGCACAAATAAATATTTAAATTTAATTTTTAACAAAATTTTTAAAACAGTTGAATTAATAAGAAATATGAAAGAAGTAATTGTAAAATTGCATGAATTAAATTTTGAAGATACTAATTTGCTATATTTAATTTTTAAATTAATACAAAAAAAATTTTGAATGTATGAAAAGGTATAAAAATGTTAATTTTTATTTAATACAAAAATAAAGTAAATATTATATGTAGTTTTCTTTTTTTTTTTTTGTTTAATTTTTAATTTTTTATAATTTTAATTTATAATAAACTAATATTTTCAAAATTCATTTAATTTTAAAATTCTTTTTCATTTCATGTAAAAATAATAATCAAAATCATATCACTTTATCAGTGATAACAAAATTTTTTCCTATTAAAAAAATTTTTATTAAGTATTGATAAATCCATTTTAAATATTTTATATATAATATGAATAACTTATATAATTTAATAAATAAAAATTCATTCAAAAATTCTTATCTGTAATTTAAATGAAATTGTTAAAAAATTTTTAATAAATGCATTTGATGACAAATTATCACTACAATATTTTTTAAATTGATAAAATATTCATAAATTTTTTATATTAATTTTTGTTCTAATAATAGCAAATTAATTGTTTTTGTGTAAGAAAAATAAATTTTTAAATTTATAAAATAATTTTCATTTTTTTTTTTTGATTTCTAAATTTTCTTCTACTACAGTTAATGATGAATACTTTAACTTATTTCTTTAAAAAATATATAATTTTTTTATACTAATATATAATTTATAGAATTTTTATAATATATTTTATTTTAATTTTTATTTTTTAATTTTATAATTTGTAAATTATAATATATAATTTATATAATTTTTTTTAATACTAATTTTGTTACTTTACATTTACTTAATTTATACTATATGTATTACTTATACTATATTACATTTCTTATACAATTTATACTTATATTTTATTATATTTGATGATAGCCTTAACTCATTTTAAAGAAGAAAAAATATATTTATCAAAAAATTTTTTTTTAAAGTAAAAAAATGCAAAAAATAAATAAATAAATAAATAAGTGGAAAATTTAAGAAAATTATTTACTCTATCGGTAGAAAAACGTAACGTTGATTTGTATTCTCGATTTAATGCATAATTTCGCTCTCGTCCAATATAACTTGGAGTTTGCGAACGATTATTACGTGGCAACGTTCCGTACGATGATGACGCATAACCGGACGTGGAATAGTGACTTGGCGTATAACTAATAATAATAAATGAAAGAAATTAAATTAAATTAAATTAAATAATATTATATTATATTTGCAAATGAATGATTATAATAATTTAGTTTTGAATGTTTAAATTTTAATTGAATTTGCTTTGAACAATATTTAGTATTATATTTTATAATTTTTTTTTATAGTAATTATCTAACATTTAAATGAATTTAAATGTTTTAAATTAAAATGAGCAGATGTTTGTAAAAATTTTTACAATAAAGATTGAATTTGCTTGCAAAAATATTGCTAACAATGTCATTTTAATGATAATTTTGAAAAAAAAATTTATCATTATTGGTCTATTTGCAAGCAATTTTATCATTTTAACAAATCTAATTAGCATAATTTATTAATTTAATGTAATATTTTAATACAATACTTTATATATAATATTTATTATTTTTTTTAAGATAAAATTGATTAAATAATTTAATAATCGAAAAAAAATCTTAATTCTCTTTTTAATCTTTTCTTGATTCTTGAATTAATTCTTTTTTTTTTTATAAAATTATATTATTATTTATAACAAAAACATAAAATACATTTATATATTCTTCAAAAAAACAAAACAAAAAAAAGAAATTTAAATTAACAAAAATTTTGAAAAAAAAAAAAAAAAAAAGGAAAACTAACGATGTTCGTCTTTCATATACTGAATTATAATCATTATCATAACGGCGTAATGATGATGATACACCTCCGATATCATTTAATTTTGTTCCTAAAAAAGTTTAAAAAGTTATATTTAGGCACAATGAGTAGACAATTAATTATTTGAGTGTGAATAATTAATTAATTAATTAGCAAAAAAATTAGTCATAGAAGATTGAAAATAAACAAAAGTATAAGACATAAACAATTAATTATAATTAATTGAAATAATTATTTAATAAAAAAAAAAATGAAAAATTGTTTTCAATTAATTATATCTTAAAAAATTTGAAAAAGTTAAAAAGAAAAAATTGTCAATTTCATTTTCATAATTTTATTAGAGTTTGCTAATTAAATGGTTAATTAATTACAATTCTAGATTTAATTTTTTTCTTTATGAATTAATTTTAAAAATAAAAATGTAAAAATAAAATTTAAAATGATTGTAAATTCTCTGATATTATAAATAAGCTAAATTTTTCGTTACCTTTTTTTTATTTTTACTTTTTTCTTTTTTTGATTGAAATCACAAGTAATTGTTTAATTATTTTGTCAATTTTTCCCTTTCTTTTTTTCTTTTCTTCTCTTTCCCTCTCTCTCTCTCTCTTTCTCTCAAAGGTAAATTTTATTTTAAAATTGAAGAGAAATTATTTGATACCTGAACCATAACTTGTGCTCCGTTTTGGAGTAAATGTATTTGAAGTGAAATTATTATATGTTCGATGATTCATTGATGATAAACGATCAATGCTTCCATATCTATAAAATGATTATATTCAATTCAAATTAATTAATTACTTTATTTTAATTTCTTTCTTAATTATCCATTTTAAGTAATAATTTATTAATTTTCATTTTTAATTCATTTCTTGCAGTTTTTTTTTCTTTAATATAATATTTCATTTTATTCTAATTTTCTTTTTTCTTTTTTCAGAAATAAAAAAAGAAATTAATTACAGAAACTAAAAAAATATTATACTCATTTTAATTCAGTTATATTTAATTAAATAAATCAACAAAAAATTAATATTAATTTTCATTTCTTATTTGTATTTCATTTCTTTTCATTTTATTTTGTTTCGAAAAAAAAAAAAACAATAAACAATAAACAAAAATGTAGAAAAAAAGAAAATGCATACATAAATCAAATTAGTATTATTGAAATTTTCACAAAAAATTTTTTTTAATTTTTGAAATTAAAAAGTTTTTAAACTTTTTTGTTTTATTTTTTATTATACTCAATTTTATTGCTATTATTAAAATTTATCTCAAATATTCTATTTTCATTTTTCTTTTATGAAATTTTATAATTTAAAATTAGCAAAAGTTCTAAATCTTTTTTTTTTGTTTTTTTCTAAAAATATTTTAAAATGTTTTTCCGTTTGGAAAAGTTATTTAAAGTAAAAATTTTTAATTCATTTTTGTATTTCAAAGTTTATTATTGCTGCTAAAGTTAGTAAAATTTGTTAAATTTTAAAACAAATTTCGATAATGATGAAAAATAAAAATAAAAACAATAAACTTTTTTTTTTTTTGCTAAAAATATTAAATTTATTAAGTGAAGAAAATTCCATAAAATCTTAATTCGTTTTTTTCTTTTTTTTTTTTTTTCAGTTAACACATTGTAAAATTATATATATTAATTATTACTCAAAAATTTTAAATTCACTTTCTTTTTTAAATATATTTTCTCAAATTAATAATCAAAATAATAATTTTTACACGTACGTGAAACGTATAAATCCTTTTTTTTTCAGGAATAAAAAAGCGTTTTTACGATTATTTTTGTAAAAAATTAAAAAATAAAAAAATTTTTACAATTTTTTTTGAAAAAATATTGAAAAAAAAAAACGCATTTAATTATTTAACTAATATTTTAATCAATTTCTTAATTTTAAAATGATAAATAATTCATTACTGTAATCAATTAACCAACAAAAAAAAAAAAAAAGAAAATGATTAAAACAAGTGATAACGTATGAAAATGGAATGATCAAAATATTGTTGATAATTAATTTAATTAATTAATAACATTTTTCGTAATTATCAAATATATTTTTTCTAATTTTTAATCAAACAAAGAAAATAAATAATCAAAATAAATAAATAAATAACCTATTCGATAATCCAATATTACTTTTCGGATGTGTTACATCTTGATGATAACTGGATGATAATGATGAGTACTGTTGACGATAAGAATTCATCGTGGAAAATTTTCGAGAATATGATAGGGATGATAATGCTGATAATGATGATAACGATGATGATGTTCGCTGTAAGCGATATGATTCGGCGCTATTGGAACGTTTATGATAGCGCCCGGATAATTTAGGATAATTTGGTGGTATATGCTGAAATATACAGATTTAAAAAAAAAAAAAAAAAATCACTTTTGAAATTTAATTATTATTATATATATGTAAATTTTATTATTTTAGTTCGTATTATTAGAAATATTTTAAATTTGCAATTAATTACTCATAAAATTTTATAATTTTTTAAGTTATAATACACCTTTTTTTTTAAATTAAATAATGCAATGACATTTTAAATAAGTAAGCAATTTAAAAAAGTAATATTTTTAGTATTTGAATAATTAGAAGATAATTACTTAATGATAAAAAATGATTGAAAATTTCGATTTGAAAAAATTGATTTCATTTAATTTAATCTAATTTATTTTATCATTTGCGGTAATTTTTCACAGTTAAATTGCTAAAAAATTTTTTGATTTATACAATTTAGAAATTTTGAAAATTGATTTTTTTAAAAATATTTACTAATCACTGAATTAAACTAAAAAATAATTTTTTTTTAAAAAAAAAGAAAAAGAAAAGCCAATTAATGCATTAAATATTTCAATAACACAAAATTAAATTTTAAAGTTTAGAATTTTATCATTTTTATAAAAATTTTCTATTTAAGCACAAATAAAAATTAACATAAATTAATAAAAAAAAGAATTTTTTTTTAATTTGAAATTTTATTTATTTCATAAAAATTTCCATTTAATTAAGCAATAAAATTATTCAAAACTGATAAAGAAACAACGAAAATTTTTGCAAAATTTATTTTTTTTTCGAAATAAAACAAAATCTAAAAACTAAATTAACAAAACTGATAACAAATATATTATCATTTTGATTAGCTATAACAACTGATAAACGATCTAAATGCTAATTTATACATGAAATGATTTGTAAAATAAGCGAAACTATCTGATATTATTATCACTTTTATAACAACGAGCAAAATGATGCTAAGCTGATATCACTGATAAGACTGTCTTGTTTTTATTTACATTTTACATTTCATTTCATCTGATTAATGATAACAACTGATTCGTACAATGTTAAATTGAAATAGAAGAAATGTTAATAGTGATAATGATAATAGTTATAACAATGCAAATTTCGCATTCACATTAATATTATTAATATTACTATTATTATCAGTGCTATTATCACTATCATTTTTGCTATATAAATTATTGATTATTGATATGATTAGTTTGATAAAAAAGAATGATTAAAATTTGTAATAACGAAGTAATATGAAGCAGTTAAAATTTCTTCACGAATGATTTAAATGATTGAACTAACTGCTAACCAACTGTTTGCTCATTTCAAATTTAAACCGAATAAACTAAGCAACAGCTGACTATCATTATTATCATTATCATTGTTATCATTATCATTATCATTATCATTATCATTAAATATAAAAGAAATAAATAGATAAAATAGTGATAGCAATTTTTTTTTTTGAAAAAAAGAAAAGAAATAATGAAAATGATAGAATTGCAAAAGATTTATTAAAAAAAGAAATAACTTTCGTTATTTTTTTTGCAAAATAAATTAATATTTCATTAATAATATTAATTTTAATATTTAATAATTATAATATTTTGTTATTATAATGTTTGATATTAAAATTTTACATCGAGTTTAAAATTTAGAATATTTTCTTGCAAATATTTTAATGGAATTGATAATGACTAGATAATATATTTTATATAATTTAAATTTTAAAATAAATTAATTTTGAAAATTTTTGCATATTTTTATGACACATTTGCAGTTTAATTTTTTTTTCTTTTTTGATATAATTATATTTGCAATAAATAAATTTTTTGTGGAAAAAATAATAGTAAAAATTCACAAATATTAAATAAATTTTTCTTTTTTTTTTTGAAAAAAAAAAATAGTAGTAAAAAAAAAAGTAAAAAATAAAATGAAATAAATAACAAAACATTGAAAGGAAGCAGTTAATGCATCCTTCCTTCACACAATCATTTTTCATACTTTTCATTTTTACTAAATTTAAAATTCAATTTACGAAATTTAAAAAAAAAAAAAACAGATATACTTAATAGTTATTTTATCATATAAATATGATATAAATATGATAAAATAAGGTGAATAATACATCATTGACAGTAAAAAGTATTATTTTTTTAATTAGTAAGGAATTGATAAAAAAATGAGAATGTAAAAATTATTAAACAAAAAATATTGTTTATATAATTAGTAAACAATTTATAAAAAAATGAGAATGTAAAAAATAGTAAACAAAAAATGTTGTTTATTTAATTGGTTAACAATTTATAAAAAGATGAAAATGTAAAAAAAGTAAACAAAAAAAAAAAAAAAAAAATTCTTTATGATAAATAATATTATTTTTTTTCTTTTCTTTTCAATTTTTTATTTTTAATTTTCTTGTTTTTTCAATTAGTTTCTTTAATTTAAAAAAAAATTTGCATCATTTTTTTTTTTTTCATTCTATCAACCAATTTTGTTTGCAAATCTTTCAGTTTGATTTTATCGAATTTGGTTTTATCGTTTCCTTTTTCTATATTGGTGAAAATAAAATTTTTAAATTTTCATTTTCTTATCGTGAAATTTAAATTTTTTCAATTTTTCATTTTTTGTATTTTCGTTCAAAATATTTTCGAATATTTTTTTGTTTTTCGTTAATTTTTCAAGACGAGCTTATTTTTGCTATAAATTCTTTTTAAGTTTAAAAAAACTTTTCAAAAAAAAAAAAAAAAAAAAATACATTTTGTATTATTTTTAATTGAAAATTTTTATTTAAATTAAATTTGCTTCTTTCAAGGAAAAATAAGCAATGCAAATTTTTCATTTTAAATTATTTATTTTTTTTTTTTTAATTTGCATATATCAACAAATATGATTTTTTCTTTTCTTTTTTTGTCAAAGTTTCATCTAAAATTCTTTTATTTGATTTTTGTTGAAAATTTTGAAAAATTGAAATAATTGGAAATTTTCATTTTTTTTTTTTAAAATGCGAAAAAATTTTTTAATATTTATTAACTTCTGCTAAATGTTATCATTTTTTTAAATATATTTTATTTTATATTTTTAACTTTTACTAGTATTAATGTTTCTGATTTAAAAAATTATTATATAATTCATGGAAATTTATGCAAATTTCAAAAAACTAACTAAAATTTTAAAAAATTTTCAGATCCAAAAAAAAAAAAATTTCGTTTTTTTTTTATAAATCAGTAATTACATGTATATAAATTTAAAAAAATGTATTAAAAATACAATTTGTTAATAATAAAAAGAATGTATTTAAAAAATTTATTCTAAAAATAAATTAAAAAATATAATTTTTAATAGAATTTCGATTTTGTGTTTGTTTCTTGAATTATTGTTTTCTTTTTTTCGTTTTATATTTTATGTTTATTAATTATAAATATGCAATTAATGCTAATAAAAATAAATATAAGAAAATAAAATAATTAAAGTTATAAAAATAAAAACTTATTAAAAAATTATTTTACAAATTCAATTTTTAGTTTCAATTTCAAATGTGTAATTAAATATTATTTATCTAAAACCAATGTAATATGAGCTAGAAAAGAAATAATATTATTAATAATAACAAAATATGTAATGCAATACTGAAATATGTAATATAACGACATCGTAATATTCAATACTAATTTTTATTTTAATAAAATATTTGAAATAAATTAAACAAAAGTTAATGAAATTTCATTTCAAAAGATTTTGCAGTAATTATTAATGGTAAATAAATATTTTCAATTTCCATTTTTTGTTTTTTGTTTTCTTGCAAAAATTGTAATAAATGCTTATCTAACATACAATATCAACTAATAGTAGTAATTTTAAACTTAATTAAATAATGAAATACCTAAAAATCATAATTGTCCAATAATTAATATCACTTAGCAGTTTATCATTTCATATTGGAAATGTTTGAGAAACAAAAAATATGTGCTGATTGATAAAATATATTCAAATATGAAGAAAAAATAAAAAAATATATGTATATATATTAGATTTAACTTCAGAAAAAGCATTAATTATTGAAATTAAGTACTCAAGTACAAACCGTATTTGGAATTAAGTATTCAACTACTACCTGTATTGAAATTAAGTATTCAAGTAAAAACCGTATTGAAATTAAGTATTCAAGTACAAACCGTATTTGGAATTAAGTATTCAAGTACAACCTGTATTTGGGATTAAGTATCCAAGTACAAACCGTATTTGGAATTAAGCATTCAAGTACAACCTGTATTGAAATTAAGTATTCAAGTACAAACCGTATTTGGGATTAAATATCCAAGTACAAACCGTATTTGGGATTAAGTATTCAAGTACAACCTGTATTGAAATTAAGTATTCAAGTACAAACCGTATTTGGGATTAAATATCCAAGTACAAACCGTATTTGGGATTAAATATTCAAGTACAACCTGTATTTGGGATTAAGTATCCAAGTACAAACCGTATTTGGAATTAAGTATTCAAGTACAACCTGTTTTGAAATAAGTATTCAAGTAAAAACCATATTGAAATTAAGTATTCAAGTACAAACCGTATTTGGAATTAAGTATTCAAGTGAAAACCGTATTGAAATTAAGTATTCAAGTACAAACCGTATATTGATTCAAATAAGTTGACATTTTTGTTGTTCGCTCAATCGAATTGCCTTCTTTTCTTTTCTTTTTTTTTGTATTATTAAAATAAGTAAATGAATAAATCAATCGATTAATCGATTAATCGTAATGTATCCAAACGAATGAATGAAGTGCTAAAACTATAATTAAATTATCCGAAATGATTTACAAATGAAATAAACATTTTACTGCATTAATTAATAACATGTGAAAACGAATTAAATTAAATAAAATTTATTTTAAAAAGAAATAAAAAATTTTAATCCTTTCATTGTTTGTTTTTTTTTTCATCTAATTTCTGAAATGAATTTTTGACTGTACAAAAATTAATAATTTTTTTAATATATTTTATATTTTTTAAAATACATTTTTAATTTAAAATATTTGTTATCTGAAATTTTTTTAAATTTAAAAATATTGTTGAAGATTAAAATAACTAAAAAGTTATTTTCTTTGTTTTTTATTTTTCTTTGCTTCAATCATTTCAAATTTTTTTTTTCTAGTTTTATAAATTATTATAATATTATTCAGATAAACTAATTTTTTTTTCAATTGCATATTAATTATTTTATTAATTTATTATACTTTTTTAAACCGATTAATTAATTAATTGTATGAATGAATATTTATTTCTTTTGCTTATTTAAAATCTAATACTTTTGCGAAAGAAATTTTTGAGTTTTTATAAATTAATATAATAAATATTATTAAATATAATAAATATTAGTTAATTGACTAAAAAAGTTTTTCATGTCTTTCTTTAATTCAATTTTTAATTCATTTGAATTAAAAATATGCTTACTTTTTGGTATAACAGCAAATGTTATCTGATAAATATAATTTAACTTAATTAAAATTATCAATTTATGCTTCCATTATTAGCATTTCAGAAAGAAATTATCAAACCAAATAATCATAAAATGCATTGCAAAATTTTCTTTTTATAATTTTACAAAAGTTGTATAAACTGTAAAAATTAATAAAAACAACAAAAGAAAAGAACAAAAATGATAACTTTGATAGTAAATATTATTAAATATTTTATTAAAAATTAAGTATAAAACAAAATGATAATTTACGTGAAACATTAAACGCCAAACGTTTTAATTAAACGTCAAACGTATAATGCATTTAAAAAATAAAACAAAAAGAGGGGAAAAAAGCATTGAATCATCAGTCAGTAATCATATATTTATTTCCAATATTCTCAAAAGTTTAAAAAAAAAAAAATGGCAAAAAAATTTTAGATAAATATTAAAAATGAAATTTGATAAAAAAAAATGAAAGATAAAATAAAATGGAACGTATAAATTTGCTATAAATATTTCAATTTAATAATTAATTATGTATGATAAATAATTAAATAGTTTATTGGTAGAAATAATTAATTACTAATAAACAAAATAGTAAACAAAAAAAAAAATACAAAATATTGATGACAAAATAATAGTAAAATAAAAAATAAAAAACATATAAACACACATACACGTAAATTTCAATTAATATAAGTGTACGGACGTGTATGAGTATGTGTACGTGGATTTACGTATGTATGTAAGTGTATACATTTACAGTATGTATGTGCGTACGTGTATGTTAAAAAAGCATTATTATTAAAGAAATTACGGCGGAAAAAAAAGGAAATTAAAAGCTCAGATGACGAATTCAACCAAATGACACATACGTGTATGTATGTGCGTATATATAAATAAGCGTGTATGTATATGCATGTATGTATGTATGCATGTATGTATGTATGTATGTATGTATGCATGTATGTATGTATGTATGTGTAGTCACATATGTTTCTATTTGAAAAACAAAGCTAAAATGTGAGAAATGATAAATTTGATGGGAAATATGAGGAATTCGACGAATTGGAAAAGAGAAAATGAAATTGGTAGAAACTTTCTGTTTGCAAACAATTTTTGATGAATGAATTTCAATCAGTCATAAAGTAAAGTAAAGAAAAGTTAATATCATCTATTACACATATTGCTTAAGTAATATTAAGTAAAAATATAATTTCAAATAAAAAAAAATAAATAAATAAACTTTAAAAAATTGGAATTTAAGAAATGGGAAAAAAAAAAAGAAATCGATTAATCGATTAAATTAATGCATAAGTGAAAAAGAGAAATGATAATATTTTGTTTCTTTTTTCTTTTTTTTTTTTCCTTTTCGTTTTTTTTTTTTTAACAAATGCTGAAATTTTCATTTTTTTTTTCTTGTGGAAAATCATATTTTATTTTTTGTTTTCTTATTTAATTTATCATTGTGATAAAATTTGTTATCAAAAAAATTTATCACTTCATTTTTTATTGTGCATGATTATGTAATCAATAATAAATTTAATTTTAATGATTGAAAATTTAATTTTAATTAATAAAGCTGAAATTTGTATCAAGTTTAGCAGAAGTTTGAAACAAATAATGAGAGAGAGAAAAAAGAATAAAACTAAAAGCTAACCATATCATTAATCATTAAAAAAATTAATATAATAATTATTCGTAATGTTATTCAAGTATTAATTAAATTTTTATCAATTATTATCATTTTGTGAATTAAAATATAATAATTATTGAAATGATTGAAAATAAAATATATTCTATGTTAATTAATTTATAATAATTATTTCATTTTGTATTAAATATGAAATTGTTTCATTGTGAAACAAAAAAAAGTTTAATAATAAAATGCAAAAAAACAGAAAAAAAAAAAAAACGGAAAGAATTTCATTGTGAAAAAGAAAATAAAAAAAAAAATTCAACAATTGAAGTTTTTCATTAATCTTTTCAATAGATATTGTTGTAATATTTTTCGTTTTTCTCAGTTTACAATAAATCATTTAACATTGAAACAAAAAAAAGAAAAAAAATTCGTGCAAAGTTGGAAAATTTTTAAAGAAAATTTTGTTTAATTTTTAAAATTTTTAAACAAAAATGCATCTTTCATTAAGTGAGACAAATTATTTTGATATTATTTAAACAATTTCAAATGTAATTTATCATTACTTTATCATATTATTATATATTAATTTATCATATCTTATATATTTTCAACAAAAAAAAAAAAAAAATAAATAAGTTTTGAGTTAATTTAATATTTAATTAACTGTTTAAGTCAATTTAATTTGTAATTTATGTCATTTTTTTAAATAATAGTTTGTAATTTTTATTTAAATGAATTTAATTTAAATTTATGTATATTACATACATACAAAAACTCAACATACACACATACACATGCATAAATTTAATATATTACAAACAAAATAATAATATATTTTGTATATACGTGTCATCACACGTACCTGTCAGCAAATATTTACCCACTATATCCACGCGGATACGTCGAATCACACGCATATATCCACGCACATAAGCGTACGCACGGTTTTATCGTCCTCTCCCACACGTAGCATTCTATGCGTATGTTCATGCCACTCTACATTCGTCCACGCACGCCTATCTTCTCGCCTCCACCCACACACACCTGCTCACGTATATTTGATACACACACGCACGCACACACACACACGCACACACACATACACACACGTACCTATGTATGTGCACATTAAATTAGTGATAAGATACAGTCATTATTGTTTACAGTAATACAGAAACAATAAGCGAAATATGCTAATTGAGCTAAATGCATTGATTGCTAAACTTTTAAGTAAATAATTTTAAATTAAATTTATTTACAAGAATTACTGTAAAATGAAATAAAAAAATCTATTTGAAATTTTAAAATGAATGCAAGGAAAACGAATAAAATTGGCGCATTGCTTAGCTTAGCTTAGCTTAGCATTTCAAATGATGAAATCATTTTAAACATTTTTTTAAAAACAATTGATCGTTGACCGAAACAAAGAAACTAAAAATTGAAAAAATTACAAAAAAAAAAAAAATTTAAATTGTTTTCTCATATGCAACATAATAATTCTTTTCTCTTCATTTTTTTTTTCTCTCTCTCTCTCTCTTTCTTTCTCTTTTCATTTATTTAATTATTTCAAAATTCCAACAATGAATTAATAATTTGTTAAAAATTAAACTTTTCCATTAAATATTAAAATTTTAAAATTTGCTATTAAAAATATGAAGATTAGGAAGGAAAATGTTAACATTATTAAGATTTATGTTTTTAAAAATTATACTTTTTTTTGATATTTTATTATCAAAATAGAGAAATTAATATTTTTCATCATTTTTTTTTTAAAAAAAATTAATTTATTAATTGATGATTAAAGTGAAACATATATATTTGATATTAATATTTATTGTAAAATTATAGTTTAAATGAAGTGTTAAATTTGGCTCAAGGAAAAAGATATGGAAAAAATTGTGATAAAAGATAAATGGAATAGTTTCCAATTTTTACGGTTCATTTATTTGTGGGTAAATTTATGGGAAAAAAAAGACAAATAAAAATGAAAGTGTTTTAAGGGAAAAGATTGAACGTAAATGGCTTTCTATAAAATTTATTTTCCTAAATGGTTTATTTATAAATTTACTTTTAAAAGCAAAAAAAAAAAAGTAATAAGTAAATATTAACTTGTAAAATGCATTTATTATACAAAAAAAAAAAAAAAAAAAACAAATAAATTTCTTTGTAAATTGAAAAAATTAATATGTTTACTAATAAATTTATTAAAAATTGTTATTATTGCAATATAATTTTACTTTTTTTTTTCTCAGGAATTTATAATATGCAAATCTAATTGGCCAATTTCAACAAAAAAAAAAGTAATAATAAAATGCATTTAATTGTTATTATAATATTATTTCAATCATAATTATTTTGCAAAATTTTCTTTTTCTTGAAAAAAATTGAAAAAAAAAATATAAAAATTATATTAGAATATATTGTTACTTTTTTTTTTTAAATTGTGCAAACTAAAATTTTAAAAAAGTCAAAATCAATGAATTATTTCATGATAATTTAAATAAAATTTGTGATGTTAATTTAGAAGCAGATTTGATATTTCCAAATGCAAATTTAAATATAAATTTAAATTTCATCCATCATTCGTATAATATTAAATTATAATATATTGTAATATAAATACAATAATAATAGAAAGAAGAACTGATGTGACGAAATTTTTTTATGAAAAATAATTTTTTTTCTCAAAATTCTGAAGCAAAATAACTATTATATTACCATTGCTTTATTATTATTATTACTATTATTATTATTATTGTTGTTGTTACCATTATTATTATTATTGCTTTTGTTATTATTATTATTATTATTATTATCATTATTATTATTATTATTATTATTGTTATTATTATTGTTACCATTATTATTATTATTATTAAATTATTATTATTATTATTATTATTATTATTATTGTGATGCATTATTGCTACCATTATTCTATTGCTATCATTTTATTACCGTTATTATTATTATTATCATTATTATATACCATTAATGCTATTATCATCATTATTAGCAGTAATAATAGTAGCACTGGCAGTATTGCATTTATTGTTAAACGATTTTTGAAAAATGTTGGCTAATGGATGAAGGAAAAAGAAAAATTTTTTTTTTTTTTAATTCTAATGTTAAATTTTAATTTAAAACTTAATTTCGTTTTTTTTTTTTTTAAATTTTTATCAGTGTTGTAATTTTTAAATTTCTTTCATATTATATTGTTCTTTCTTTTTAATTTTCTATTACATACATGCTGAAATGATAGATGGAAATCTTCAAATTTGATTATAAAATTCCATTTGAAATTATTATCACAAAAAAATTCATAAATTTTATCACTTCTTTTTAAACTTAAATTTATATAATTAAAAATGAAATTAGTGAATAATAAAATGCATTCTTGATAAATAATATATTTTTCAATATGCTTTTTAGTTTTCTTTTTTTTTTTCCTATTTTTTTTTTTTTTTTTAAACTAACTTAAATAAATGCTAAAGTATGCATAAAAATTGAATGCAATATTACCGGAAATGTTCGTTGGCTAAAAAACGGAATAGAAAATTGTCGTTTTCCTTTCAATATTTTTGCTTATTATTATAGCATTTATATTAAAGTATGAATATATTTTCATAATATTTCATTCATTTTATTATAAAATAAGCTCAAAAATGCCAAAATATAATTTTAAATAATTTTCTAAAAAAAAAAAAATTTCATCCAACTTTTTTTTTTAATTTTTCATTTTTACTATCACTTTTAGTTGTCTTTTTTTTAAACAATATTTTCATTTACATGACATATGATAAAAAGAATTTATGCAAAAATCAACTGATATGATAAATATTTAGTTGAGTTTATCATATTTAATTATGATCGTTTATTATTTTATGATTGCCAAAGTTATCACTGTTATCACTAAATGTCAAATTAACTATTAATTATCATTTTGTTGTTGTTATAGAAATGATAGTAATAATAGTTATTATTATTATTGTCTTATTATTTCATCGTTATCAAATTTATTATCATTTACGCTTTGTTTTTTATTTTTATCAACATGATTATAATCATTTAATATCATTATCACTATGCAATAATCATATTTAGATTGATTTTATCTTTTTAAGCAATATTTTATAATTTTTTTCTTTTTTGCAATTTTAAAATTTGTGTTTTAGTTTGAATTACCTGCAGTTCAATTTTTGTGAATTTTTGTTTAATTCAAATTTTTACGAATAAATGAAATGGGACGATTTGGTGTAAGTTTAATTTTAATTGTTAATAAAATTTTCTTTTCTTTTCTTTTCATTCCCATTTTACTTTTCGATGTTTAATTAATTATATAAACATTCTCTAATTAATTAAGAAAAGATATTTTCTTGTCAGATATTTTCAAATTAAAAATTTCATTTATAATTATAATATTTTCAAATTTTTTAGTATTTCATGTTATATGAAAATAATATCTGAAATTAAATATCTAAAGAAGGAATAAATAAAAGAAAAGAGAAGCTAATTAATTGACTAATAAACTTAATATACTAATAAATTCTAATTATTGTTAATCATAATCAGAAATAAAAATAATAAATTAAAACAGTTTTATGTTTCAATAGAAATATTATTTTATTTTATATTAGATTAATTTTTCTTAATATTACAAAAAAAAAAAAATTAGACACAAAAATTAACGATTATTAGATAAAAATTGAAATATTAGATTAATTTTAATATTTGATATTATTAGATTAGTGAATTAATAAATTGAAAACTTGTTAAAATATAATACATTAATTTTTATTAGTTATATGTTATAATAAAAAAATTATTATTTTGTCATATGATTTATTTTTTTAATATTAGATTAATTTAAATTTAGATCAAAATTTAAATAATAATTTTTCTATTAGATAATATTAGAATTTATAAAACTAAAAAAAAATAACTTATCAAAATAATGCATGTGATGATAAATTTTTTTTTTTTAAAAAAAAAGTTTTATCTTATCTATAAATGATAATTTTGCTAATTGGTTAATTAATTATAATTAATTTTAGCGTGAAGTAATATCAGTACACGTTGGACAAGCAGGTGTACAAATTGGAAATGCTTGTTGGGAATTATATTGCTTAGAACATGGTATCCAACCAAATGGTATGATGGCAGGTGATCAAGCAATTGATCACGAGGATATTTCATATAATACTTTTTTTGCTGAAACTATTTATGGTACTAATTTTTTTTTTTGTGAGTAATAATTATTTAAGAAATATTTTTTTAATTATTGATTAATACAAATATGGAATAAAAAGAAAAAATGAATTATTGAACTGATAAACAACAAAAAAAAAAAAAAAAATTATTAAATGATAATTTGATAAAGAAAAATTTAATATTTTCAGCATTTTAAAGTTTAATTATTTAATATATGATAGTATTAAATTGACAATTTTTTATGTATCTATTAATTTATGATATGATAGTATTCAGTTAAGAATTAATTTTGTTTTATAAATTTAACCACAATATATGATTAACCATAATTTATTAAAATAAATGTTTAATCAATTTAAATATTATTTAAAAATTCCCATTTTTTTTTTGTAATTAATCATTTTTTAATATAAGAGTTGCTAAAAAAAAAGAGAGAAAAAAGAATTCAAATTTTATAAGCAAAATTTTTTGAATAGTATTATTTTAAGTTAAATATGAAAAAAAAAGAAAAATTTAATTTTTTTTTTTAGGTAAACATGTTCCACGAACAATTTTTATTGACTTAGAACCAACTGTTGTAGGTAAATTTTTAAATTTATAATTTAATACTTTTATTTGTTTTTTTTTTAAAAAAAATTTTTGCTTTTAATAAAGACTTTTTCAATTTTTTTAAAATTGGAAATGATATATTTCAAGAAATGGTAAAAAAACAAATTTCTTGTTGTTCAATAAAAATAAAAAAAAAAATAGAAAAAGGAATTTAATTATTAGATGAAATACGAACCGGAACTTACCGATCGTTATTTCATCCGGAACAACTTATATCCGGAAAGGAAGATGCAGCAAATAATTACGCCCGCGGTCATTATACTATTGGAAAAGAAATTATTGATGTTTGCATTGATCGTATAAGACGTAAGTAAATATTTTATTAAAAAAATATTCATTTAATTTCATTAATTAAAAAAACAAAAAATGATTGAAAAGCATAAAACATAGACTTATTGATTTTTTGCCTTCAAATTTTAAGTCTGATTTAAAAAAAAAATTGCTAAAAGATTGAAATTAAAGAAGAAATGCTCATCGATTTTCTTTTTTTTAAAGTTTTTTTTTATTAAATAAACACTGCCAAAGTTTTCATTTTTTTTTTTTTTTTTTTTTTGGAAAAAAGTAATGTAAATAAAAATATTAACCGTAAAGTAAAATTTAAAATTATAGTACTATGTACTATGAAGTTCTTTCTTTTTTTTTTTTTCAGTTTTTAAAAAACGACAGAAAAAAAAAAATTTAAAAATTCATTTAGGTATGAGCGATATGTGCAATGGTTTACAAGGATTTTTAATTTTTCATTCATTTGGTGGTGGTACTGGAAGTGGTTTTACAGCATTACTTATGGAACGTTTATCAGTTGATTATGGCAAAAAATCAAAACTTGAATTTAGCATTTATCCTGGTTTATATTTCATTTAATTAATAAGAAAAATAAACAATAAAATGGAATGAAAAATAAAATTAAAATATTTCAATATATTTAATTAAGCGAAAAATTTTTTAATTTAATAACATTTAATATTTATTATCCTTATTATCATTATTATTATTGTTTACTATTATTTGTTTATTATTTTTAATAACTTTATTAAAAATTGCTATTACTACTTTTATAAATAAAATTATTATTATTATTAAAGCTCCAAGGATTAGCACAGCAGTTGTTGAGCCATATAATTCCGTTTTAACAACTCATACAACCTTAGAACATTCCGATTGCTCATTTATGGTTGATAATGAAGCAATTTATGAAATTTGCCGAAAAAATCTTTCTATAACAAGGTAAATGTAAAAATTATATTAGAAATATAAAAATTATATAATTTAAATTAATAAATTACCAAAAGTTAAAAATGAGAATAAAAAATGGAAAGATGAAAAATTTTTCATTAACTTAATCACTTTTTCTTAGTAATTTAATTATATATATGTATTTGTTACTCATTACAATTAATTTTATTATTAGCATTTCTGAAATGGAAGCGAAAAAAAAAATTAAATGAAAATAAATGTTTAATTATCTTTTACTTATTTTTTAATTTCTGATTCAACACTTTTTTGTGCTTTTAAATTTCCTTTTTGTTTTGTTTCAAATTGTTTATTTTCAATTTCGACCAACGTATACAAATCTTAATCGTTTAATTGCGCAAATTGTCTCATCGATAACAGCATCATTGCGATTTGATGGAGCATTAAATGTTGATTTAACTGAATTTCAAACAAATTTAGTACCATATCCAAGGATTCATTTTCCGCTTGCAACATATGCTCCAATTATTTCCAGGTAATACTAAAATTCAATTCCTTTTTTTTTTTTTTTTAATTTAACTTATCAGAAACAGATAATTTTATCGATAAATAAATTTTATAAATTGAATAAGCTGACATGCAAAAAAGAAAAGAAATTAACTAAATAAAATAATTAAATTTTAATAATATTTTATGATATAGTAAGAAAGATACAGCCAGGAAGTGAATTTTGTGAAATATATAATTGTACTGAAATTGTAGACAATCCTGATTTTTTAAAACTATTATTATTATCATGAAAGATTATTTTTTCACGTAATATTAGTAATTTTTACAACTATAATCATTTATTGCTATTATTATTTCTTAACACCATTTGTATAAGCAAATTTAGAATTTTTTTCTTACTGCCCCGTTTCCTTGTGAAACAAAGTAGGTTTCTTTTCTTGATGGTTCAATTCATTGACTGGTAGAATCTCGAATCTGTATTGGTTCCGTTCTGTGTACGTATGCTATCTTCGTGAAATATTTCATTATTCAAACCCCAAACTTGGGTAATTAACCCACAGATTAACATTTAAAATTATACAACATTACAATAATGAATTGATACATAACACACAAATGTAACCTAATTAAAAAACATTTAAAGATATAAGCAAGCTAGACACCTCGCAACCGAGCCATACCAAACAAAGAACTACAATGAATGGCTTTGTAAGGAAGAAAATTGGGAGGGACTTATGGGTGTTAAGGTTACGAAGTGGATTAAAATCACTTAAAAAATAGTCTTTGTTCATTACGTTATAGCTTCGCCATTGTGGCGATACCATTATTCATTATTAATATTATTATTACTATTATTATTAGTTATTTAAAACTTATTTTTCATATAATAATATAAACGATTATTCATATTTTCGTTTTTATTGTTTTATTATTACTGTTACTATTATTATTATTGTTACCATCATTATTACTGCTATTATTATTATTGTTATCATCATCATTTTTATTATTATAACTATTACCATTATTACTAATATTTTATTTACACTTTTATAGTAAGTCTTACTTTTTACTTAAAATAATTTTTGTTTTATGGTAATAATATTCTCATTGATATTATTTATGCATAATAATACTCATTCACAAGTAAATTTCAAATTTTTGCTAAATGAAACATTAAAATTTTAGTGAGCGTGCATTTCATGAGCAGTTAACAGTACCTGAAATAACACGGCAATGTTTTGAACCTGGTAATCAAATGGTTAAATGTGATCCAAGACAAGGAAAATTTATGGCATGCTGTTTACTTTTTAGAGGTGATGTGGTACCTAAAGTAAGCTAATTATTATTTTCAGTTTAGATTTCATATATTTAAATACTATCTTTTCCTCATATATTAAAAAATTTGAAAATAACATTTGATAAGTAAATAAAAGATAAAAATTGATAATTTAAATATTTATCGTTTTTACTCTCATTTTTTTTATTTTTATTTAAAGGATGTTAACGTGGCTATAGCAGCAATAAAAACAAAACGTTCAATTCAATTTGTTGATTGGTAATATATTTTCTGTTTTTTTTTTGGTTCAAAACCTTTTTTTTAATTTAATCATCCTAATTTTTATTTCAATATAAGTGATTAATTAAAAATGAAATGTTAATTTTAACTTTTTTGTTTGATCAATTATAATTTATTATTAAAATGGAATTTTTTTTTTTTTTGCATTCCTAAATTTTAGATAGATTTAAGGTGTCCAACAGGTTTCAAAGTTGGTATTAACTATCAACCACCTACAGTTATACCTGGCGGTGATTTAGCAAAACTTCAACGAGCTGTTTGTATGTTAGCTAATACAACATCAATTGCTGAAGCCTGGGCTAGGCTTGATTATAAATTTGATTTGATGTATGCAAAACGAGCATTTGTTCATTGGTAATTTTAATTTTATTTTTTTTCTTTTTTTCAAAGTTGTTATAATAAATTGTAAAAAAAAATTCAAATTTTAACATTTTTTAAATTATTTTTCAATTTTAGTCTTTTAATTTTTCATAAATTAAATTTTTTTTTTCATTTTGAGGCACAAAATGAATTTCTCAATTTTCGTGCAATAACGTAAAATTTTTTTTAATTAATTTCCTCTTCAAACTTTTTTCAAATATTGTTGAAATTATTAAATTCCTTTTTTCTTTTGCTACTATTATTCATTGGAATTTTTTTTTTTTTATTTAAAAGAATTTACTGAAATTTTTTTTTGTCGTTCTGTTATTATTTTAATTTAATCTTTTTTTTTGGAATTAAAATGTTATTTAAATTTAAATTTGATATGATTAAATTTAAATTGAAATTTTTTCATAAGGTATGTTGGCGAAGGAATGGAGGAAGGTGAATTTGCAGAAGCACGCGAGGATTTAGCAGCATTGGAAAAAGATTATGAAGAAGTAGCTCTGGATAGTTTTGATGATTACTAATTTAATTATTGAAAAATAATTATTAATTAAGTTATGAAAAAAATTATCGATTGAATTAAAAAAGAGAAAAAAAAAATTTTTTTATTCAAATATTATGATTTTAAGTGGTTTTTTTTTTCATTTTTATTCCTTAACATGCATTAAATTTTTAAAACTTTAATTATCAAAAACTTTTTATTATTTTCAAAATATATTTACATATTTTTTTTTTCGCATTTTTGTTTATAAAATATATTTATACTAAATAATTACACAAAATTATGAATGGAATGTAGTATCTTTGTTTAAATTAAAATATAATTTGAATTTTGTTTTGTGATAATTAACACAAAGTATATTAACATTTTTTTAAATAAAAAATAAATTTTTTTGTAACTGAAATAGTTTCTTATCATTTTTTCACTCTAAAGTTATCACTTCGCATTTCTTATTCAAAAGTTACAAAATTCATTTCAAATTTTTTTCGAAATTTATAAGTGTTGCTTTATAATCATTGTATTTTTCATTTTTTTTTTTACATTTGTAATTCACTATTTTAAAAGTTTTAAAACCCTTTTTGAAAAATACAAATTAACTTTTAATTTAAGTTAATTTTTACTCGAATGATTATAATATTTTAGCTATGCATCTTTTTTTTTTTTTTTGGGTTCTCTAAACAATTTAAATCAGATTGCAAAGAAAAAAAAGCATTAATACTATGAAAATTTAATTTTTTTTTTATTTAATTTAAATGTATCAAATTTAAGTTAAATATTTATAAAATGAAAAAGAGAAGGAAGAATGGAAGAAAACGGAGTGAATTTTGATTGAAAATGAGCAAAATTTTTTTTTTTTTTGTTTTTTGTTTCTATTTGATATATCAATTCACTAATACTAAAATCAATATTGAAACAATCGATTAATTAATTTTAAATCAATGAAAAATATTAAATATACAAAGTTATTATAATTTTTTATTTTACATATGTTCTTTAATCCATACAATACTAAAGTGATGATACAAATAAATTTCTATTTTAATTGTTTACACACACATGCACACACACACAAACATGCATACAAGTACGTACATACACAAGTATGCATACACATGCACACACACACACACACAAACATGCATACAAGTACGTACATACACAAGTATGCATACACATACACACACACACACACACAAACATGCATACAAGTACGTACATACACAAGTATGCATACACATACACACACACACACACACAAACATGCATACAAGTACGTACATACACAAGTATGCATACACATACACACATACATACATACACGTGCATAACTATACACACTCAACTTCAAAACACTAATTGAATTCATCTTATAAACAAACTTTTTTCTTCTTTCGTTTTTTTTTTTTGGTCCTTTTCTGTCATGTTTGCAATTTTTGTCGGATGACAGAAGAAAATGTGACAGTATAGCGACAGCTTATCATGTCAACTTCGTCTTCCATCTATTCCTGTCCCGTTCCCACTCCTCTTCTTTCCTTCTCCTTTTCGTCGCTTCACCGCCACTTTACTTCTTATTTTTTTTTCTTTTTTTTTTTGAAATTCATTCATATATTTATGTATGATATTAATTTTGTAAATGATATTATTTGTTTTTATTTTATTTGATTTATTTCAAACTTTTTTCCACTTAAAAAAATTGAAATTTTGTCAGAATATATGTGTGTTGTTCTTCTTTGTTTTTTTTTTTTTTTTTTTTTGTTTATATTTTTGTTTGTTATCTTAGCATATATTTCAATTCAATTAGTTTAAAATTTAAAACAGAATTTTACCAAAATTTTTAGATGTCAAGATGTTATTAAAATGTAAACTTTGTACTTATATTATTATAATGTGTAAAATTTTTAAGAATATTAAAAAAAAAAGATACTTTATCAATATATATGAGAATGATCTAATATTCAAAGCTATTTTATCACTACACGTCAATATCTCAAGCTATTTTATCACTACACGTCAATATCTTAAACTATTTTATCATTACACGCAAGATTGATGCAATATCTATGATTTTTTTTATCATTGCACGTAAAATATCATCATATTTAACACTGTTTTATCATAATAATTTTTTATCATAACAGAATGATATGATATTTAACAGCTTTATCATAACACGTGAGCACGTAAGAGTGAAACGATATCAAAAATTGTTTTATCATAACACGTAAGAATGACTTAATATTTAAGATCAGAAAAAAAGAAAAAAAAAAACACGTTTTCATTATTTATACGTGAATATCATTTTGTTTGTATTAAAATTAATTTGTTTAAATAAAAGTACGAAATGACTAATACAAATTATACCAGTATTTTATATTTCGTCATAATAATAATAAAAAAATAAAAAAATTTCAAAACAGGAATTTGCATTATTATTTCATTTCTTAATTTTACTTATCGCCCTCAAATAAATTTCTATATTTAGCTTATCAAATTTTTAACCTTCTCAATTTGGTTATTTTAATTCATTAATTTTAATTTAATATTCAATTAATATAATTTATTCCTATTTAATGTCATGTTCTCGCTTTTTTTTTTTAAAGTTTATCAAAATATTTTGCAAATTTTACCAATTTAACATTTTTTGGATTATTTATTTTCTTTTTAATTCAAGCTAAAAAATATTTATTAAAATTATCTGAGATAAATATTCATTAAAAGTTGAAGAAAAATATTTATTGAAATTAAAAAAAAATATGTATATTACAGCAAATCTGATGCAAAACCAATATGATTAATATCATTATGACTTTTAATGTTCATTTGTTAATAATATGCTTTCCTTATCATTTTCTTCTCTTATCATCTTATCAATTTTTTTTTTTCGGCATTGCTTTTTTACGTTACTTTGTTGTTCGATTAAAAAATATTCAACAAGAGAGTGCATTCTTCTTTTTTTTGGATGGAAAAAAAATTTTTATGATTATTACTTGAGCTTATCAGTTTCAAAATTTACAGACAAAAGTTTCTAATGATAATAATAATAAAATGATTTTGAAATGACTGTAATAAAAGTAATTTTTTTAGTTGCAAAAAAAGAAAAAAATTAAAAAAGTAATGTTCGAAACGAATAATATGCAAAAACAATTTAAATTATTAATTAGAATTTTAAGAAAATAAAATAAATAAAAAAATTGGTAAGAATAAAAATATTAATTAATTAATAATAACGACAATTTATAGTATGTGACAATGATATAAGCAATGTGTAACAATAATTTTGAAAAAACAATCCAATTAATTAAAAAAAAAAACTTTTTTTCCCTTTTGTTCTTTCTTTTAAAAATGCAACAGTTAAATGTTTTATTTTACAATTAATGCTAAAATAATTTTTTTTTTCAAACGAGAAAAAATAAAAAAAATTCATTCCTATTATCAATTTTTTGTTTTTGAAAAAAGAAAAATTTGCTTGAATTTAATAAAATGTAATTGCGTTTTTATTCTCACAATTCAAACATTTCTATAATTTATTAGTTAAAATTTGCTAATCCTTTTTGATTTCTTTTATAATTTAAAAACGAAATTTTGAATTAGAAGAAAATTTTTTTAACAAATCAAATAATGCTTTAATAATATTCTTAATATTTCCTTTTTTCATCATCTTTTATTTTTGTTTTTAAATTTGGTACTAAAGAAAAAAAACTTTTCTTATTTATCTTTTTTTTTTAAGATATATTAAATATATTTTGCATATTTTGTTAGTTTACTTTTTATTTTTAGTTATTTAAACTTTTTTTTTTTTTTTTTAACTTTTGAATGAAATTTTTTTTTTCTCTCTGAGCTGAATAACATATTTATCAAAGAAACTTATTCACAGTGTATTCATCGTATTTGTTTGATTTATTATAAGTAACGTTGATGCAAGTTTACTTAGCATTTAAATCATATTATAATCTTTGGCCAATTGATTTTTTAAACATTATTTTTTTTAAAATTTAAAAACAAAAATAAATTATTTTTTCAAGATTTGATAGAGCTTTCTAATAGCAAATAGTTATTGGTATAATTTTAATAAATTGATGAAACAAATTTAGCATTTAAATAAATGTTACTAAATTAAATTGTTTGAAAGCATTAAAAATAATTTGGCACAAATTTTACTTCTAATTAAAAGTTGCTTTTTACTAAAAAAAAATCGCGAATTCTATCAAATTTATAGATTTGATTTCAAATTTTAAAGATAAATTATTTATTTTCATCATCTTTTATAATAGATAATACTTATGAAACGATTTTTTTCTTTTTTAATCTAAAAAATTTTTTTAACAAACCAAGAAAAAAAATTGGCAAAATATTTTTCGGTTTATAAAATTTTAAAAGACTTTATAATGAATTGAGAGCATTTATTTATGATACAAAATAAAAAAACGAAAATTCTTTCTTCCGGTTTATTTATTTTCTTTTCAGTATATTTTTATCAAAAATAAGAAAAGCTAATAAAAAATAAATAAATCAAAAAAAGTTTTTCCACTAAGATTTTAAAAATAATTTCAAATAAATTAAAGCAAAAAGAAAAGATAAAATGAAAAAAAAAAAATCATACAACAATATTTTCATTTTCCTTTTAGAATATTTTTAGTAAATAAGAAAAACTAAGAAAAAAACGAAAAAAAAAAGAAATTTTTCTATTGAAATTTTAAAGGTTTTTTTCTTTTTTTTTTTTTTTGAAATGAACTAAAAACATTCTTTATGACATAAAAAACGAAAGAAAAAAAAAGTAAATAAGCAAATAATAATATTATTATTTGAACTTTTTGTCATTTCCGTTCTTTTTAATTTTTTTTCTTCCCTTTTTTTTTAACTTTTACAAATAAACTAAAAAAATAATTTACTAATTTTGTCAAGAAAATTGTTAAAATTGAAAAAAGTTGAAAAATTATTTTCTTTAATTGTTTTAAAATCAAATTTTGTTTACATATTCAATTTTTTACTAAAATCTTTTTTCTTTTTTCAATTATTTATTTGCTTAATTATAAAATTCTAAATAAAAAAAAAATATTTAAATTTACCAAATATTTTTTTCTACTTTTCTTTTTTTTCTAACTTCTTCTCCCTCCCTCTTTCTCTTGCTCTTCATCCTTCTCTCTCTCTCTCTTTGAATATTACAAATTCAATAGCGAAATTCAAAAAAAAGTCATAATTTTCATTTTTCAAAGAAAATATGAATATCGTTTGTTTAAACAATGTACTATTTGTTTACATTTCCATATTTTATACTATATAAAAGACCATTTATAATATAAAATGTGTGTATGTGTATGTATGCGTGTGTGTATGTATTTGCATGTGTGTGCGTGTATGTCTACGTGTACGTGTGCATGTATGTTTGTCTCTGCGCATGTTTGCGTAAGTGTGTGTCTGTTTCTGCATATGTGTTCGTGTGTATATTTTACGTATATTTCTATATGTATCTACGTATATGTGACGTGTATACGTGTGCTTGTATGTGTTGTACGTATGTAGCTGAGCGTATGTTTTTTTGCACTTGTTAGTACGTGTGCGTGTTTGTGTGTGTATGTGTTCACGGATAAAAACGTGTATGTCTCTCTATACGTGTATGCACACATATATAGTTTATGTGTGTATGTGTTCACGTATAAAAACGTGTATGTCCCATGTATGTGTGTATGTCCCTCTACACGTGTATGCACACATATACACCTTTTTATAACCGTCTGCGAATAAATTTTGTTTTCATTCTAAAATTTTTTCCGAAATATTTTGCTTTTTTCTTTTGAAAGAGCTTAAAAGAATTATTTGCTTGAATTCTCTCTTTTTTTCTCTTTTATTTTCTTCATTTAATTTTTTAGCATTTTTTTCTTGTAGCATTTATTTGATATTTGCTTCTTTTACATGCATGCATATGTGTGCATGTGTGTGTGTGTGTGTGTGTGTTTGTGTCGGTATGGTATGTATATATGTGTGTGTGCATGTGTGCATGTGTATGTGTATGCGTGTGCGTGCGTGTCTGTATAGTATGTATATGTGTCTATATATATATGTGTGTGTGTGTGTGCATGTCTGTATGTGCATGTATGCGTGTACATGTGTGTATGTGTGTGTGTGTATGTACACTTATCTAATTGCATTTAATTTTTGATTTCTTAAAAATTGCATATAAAATTGATTACCTTTTTCATATAAATCTCAAAAAACAGCGAAATTCAAATTTGTAATATTATTTTAAATTATAAATTAGCAAATATAATTTATAATTTAAAATTTTTATTTAAAAAAAATACCAAAAAAGCATTAAGCAAAATGATCTTTTCATAAGAAATTAATAAATATTAGTAATATCAAAATAATTAATTCAAAAAATTTTTTTCTGCAAAATTATATATTTTAACAAAAAAAGAAAAAACGAAATCCAATTCATTTTTAATTTATTGAGTTAATAAATTTAATGTTTATCATTTCAGTATGTCAATGAATGAAATTAAGAGTTTTTTTTTTTTTTTTCTGGATTAAATTTCATTCATTTTAACACCTAAATGTTTTAATTTTTTACTTCCTTTTGAATTGAATTTTAGTAATTTTAATACCTGATTTTTTTTTTTAATTAATTTTATCTTAATTAACCTTAATTTGTATGAATAATTTCTTCGCCTAGCAATAATTTAATTAATTCGAAAAATTTTGATTCTTTTCCATTTTTCATTTCTTTTTTTTTGTTAATTTTTTTTTTGAAAAAAATTTTAATATTTTTGTTTTCTTCAAATTTTTCATTTTTTAAAATATATCTCCAAATTAATCTAATATTTTCATTATTTCATTCATCTCTATCATCTATCGATCTCTTCATTAATTATTTAATTTAATTTTTTTTTTTTTTTAATGAAACAAATTAAAATTAATCCATTTTGTTTTTTTTCAGAAATTATTAAAAAGTAATCATAAATTCAAAAATTTAATTTCAATTTTCTACTGTAATTCAAATAAATTCGTAAAAAAAAAACGATAAAAAGGCAAATTTTCCATCCTATTTGTTTGATAAATTAAATTAAATGCACAACAAAAATTTGGAAAGTTTAATTAATTTAACACATTTATCATACATAAAAATAATTTTAATTAATAAATTAAATGATAATTTTAATGATTGAAAAAACTTAATTAATATAACTTTCTTTTGCCATAAATTAAATAATTTTAATTAAAAAATTAAGCAATATTTGTAGTGATCAAAAAGTCTAATCAATATCAGTTGATCATTCTTATCTAATCTAACTTTTTAATTTAAATCATTCATTTTTAATTCATTACATCTATTATCAAATAATAATAGAGAAAAAATTATTAATTAATCAATTATTGTTTGTTTTACTAAAAATAAAATATTTATTACTTCAATTAATCTTTTTGCTTTTTCAAAGAAAAAAGGAAACGAAAAAATTTTGCTTAAATCTTTTTATTTAAAATTTAATAAAATAATTATTTATAATTAAATGAAATAAGGAGCAATGTTTTTAGTAATATTTAAATTTTATTTCTATTTCATTTAAAATATATATTATGTATATTTTGATAATATAAAATTGGCAAAAATTATTAGTATTTCATTTAAATGTTTTTAGTATTTTTTGTTTTCGATTTTTGTTTTTAAAAATGAAAAAGAAAAATATTAAATTTGATTTTTTGTTAATTGTTTAAATAGAAAACAGCATGAAAATATGAAATTATTATCGAAATTACATTTGTGCAAATTATTATAGCAAAAAAAAAAAAAAAAATTGGAAATGAAATTTTGAAAATGTAAAAAAATTTGGCAAATTTTTCTTCTTATATTTACTTTTTTTTTTACTTTTATCATTAAAATTTTTTTTTTTTAAAAAAAAAATTAACTTTTTATCATTGAATTTCATATTACCAACAAAATATATATGCTTCTCTTGTTTATAGCATAAAAAAAATTTTAAAAACTTTTAAAAAATGGAATATAACATTTATACGTTTCAAATTTTAAAAAATAGTTAAAAATTGGAATTGATAAAAATAAACAATTTAAGCATCATTTAATATTAATTTAATTTAATAAGCTAATGATAAACTTTAATCAGATAAGCTAAAATCATAATTTATAATTAAATAATTATTCAATGACTAATAAATATTTAAGTAACAATTATAAATAATAGTATCTAAAGTTAATTTAATTGTTTCATTTTAAATTAATTTACCATCATCTATTATTTCTTTTTTTAAATAATTTTGTTTGTTAGATACTTTTTCACCGTTGTATAATTTTTAGTTTTGCATTTTTCATTTTTGTATTCTGATTTTAACCTTTCGAGGAAAAACTTTAAATTTGCAATCGAAGAAAAAAACTTTAAATTTTTGTTTGGTACAATTTTTTTTGGAAAGTTTTTTAATGATTATTTAAGTTCAATTCATTAATTCACACTGCAAACGAATTTTACACAAATATTTTTTGTAGAAAATAATAAATAATAAGAAAAAAATTAAAATAAAATTAAATTTGCATATTGTTTCAATTTAAAGAAACATTATTATTAAGTTAAAAAAAAAATATATGATATTAGTATCCAATAAAATTAATTTCTAATTCCATTTAAAAAAAAAAAATATTAAATATTTTAGAAAAAGTTTTAATAAAATATATCATTATTAAAAGATATTATGTTTTTATTTATTTTTCTTTATTTACTAAATATTTAGAAATAACCTTGTTTACACTTTTTACCTTTATCATAGTTAATTATTAATTTATTTTATATTTCAAATAAAAAATTTGCTAATTTTTTTTTCTTTTTTTTTATTTTTTAAATTTTTGAATACATTTGTTTTTATTTTTATTATTGTTTATTAGCTTTCTTAAAAAGTCTCTTTACTTTTTTTCTTTTCTTTTAAAAATTTTCAATTTCTAAAATATATTTTTTTTTGAAATGAATGAATAAATTTGCATCGAAATTGCAAATATATATATTTCACAGTTTGAAATTTATCAAAAAGTATAAAAGTAATTAATTTCTATCAAATCAATTTTATGCTTGAAATAATCAAAATAAGCAAATAAAATAAGTTTTGGATGCAATGCAAAATAAGCGAAAATAATTTGTGAAATTAATTATTTGGTTTAACAAAATTTTAACTTTTCAAAATTTGAATTGTTTAATGTGCTAAATTACATTAAACTAAAATTGTAATACATTAAAATTTCATGAAAATACTAATTAATTTTAATTCAAATATTTGTCTGAACATTGCATAATCAGAAAATTAGTTAACACTCGGAGAAAAGATCGTTTTTTCCGGATTTATTTAACACTTAAGCATCGGACAAACCGGAAAATTAGTTAACACATAAAAAGCATTAATAGCCAATAATATATTATTATTGTTATTGCTATTATTATTGTTATTGTCATTATTATTACTATTGCTATTATTATTATTATTATTATTATTATCATTATCATTATTATTATTATTATTATTATTATTATTATTATTATTATTATTATTATTATTATTATTATTATTATTGTTATTATTATCGTTATTGTTATTTTATTATTATTATTATTGTCATTATTTTTGTTATTATTATTATTATTGTTATCATCATCATCATTACTATTATTGTTATTATTATTACAATTGTTATTATTATCATTATTATTATTACTACTAATATTATTATCATTATGATAGATTATGATTATACTAAAATTTATATTTCATTACGGTTAATTTTGAAATGTTTGCACAGTAAGCTTAGGATTTCATTCGTTTTGATAAAATTTTATTCCAATATTAAAATTTTAAACTTCCTTCTATTTAATTCAAAAATTCATTGCAAATTTAAATGATTGAAATGTGTTAAATATAACATTCCCTTTTATTACCGAAAAAAAAAAAAAACAAAAACAAACAAACAAACAAACTTTTGATATCTAATGAAAGGACTATTAGTTTGTTATTTTTTTTTTATTTAAAAATTTTTAATCATTTATTCATTTTTACTTATTTCTTCCTTCTTTGTTTTATTTTCTTCGTTTTTCTCTTAAAAAAAAAAATTAGAAACAGAGTTGAAGAAAGAAAAATTTTTTTAAATGTTTTAAAAAATTACATTCAAACTGTTTTTTATCAAAAAAAAATAATAATAATAATTTCTTTTCTTAATTTTTTTTCCTTTTTTTTTTTTTTTTTCAAATATTTTGTTTAAAAAAATTGTTAATGCAAAAGCAAAAACACGTCATTTTAACACTTCTTGAAAGAAAGAAAAAAAAAATTAGAAGATAAGAACAAAAAAAAAAAAGAAAAATCATTGCATTTCAAAGTATTAAATTATTGCTTATACATTAATTTTTTCATAGAATAAACACTTTTCTTTCTTTTTTTGATTAAAAATAAATTTATTTTTTCATTCATTTTCTTCCACTTCAAAATATAATATAAAAAAAATTTTTTGAAAGATAAGTTTTTAAAAAAATTTTGCAAAAAATTTTTCATTTTTACTTTTTTCAATGCTTTTAACCATCTGTAAATGCTGCATTTCATTTTATAATAAATAATAATAATGATAATAAAAAATAATAATTATTATTATTATTTAAATTTTGATAATAATTTTGATTACTTAAATTGCTTCTATTCATTAAATGATTTTTGATGTATTTATTTAATGTGAAAATGTTTTAAAAAAAAAAAAAAAAAAAAAAATGAAATGAAATGAAAAATAATTATTGTTAGAAGGAAATGTCAGCTGCATGCCTAAAGATAAGAAACTAAAAAAAAGAAAGAAAAGAAATAAATAAACTAAGTTCTAAAATAAAATGATGAGCAGATAAGTAATGATGCAATTTTTTAAATGAAATGATATTTTTCTTAATTTTTTTTTTTAAATAATATTTCATGGCAGTTAATTCTAGATTAAATAATAGAAAAAACAAAAAATTTAATTGCCTGCTAGCTATTGAAAACATTTAAGTTTGATGATGTGAAATTGAATTCAAAAATTTGTTAATCTTTTAAATTTTGCTAGAATTTCATAGTAGCATAAGGTTTAGTTTAATAGATGAAATTATTTATAAAATTTTTGAAATTTCTTTTGACAACCATTTTCCTTTCTTTTTTGTTTTTCTGTAAAATACTTTTGTATACTTTTAAAAATATTTTTTGAGTACACTAAGTAATGTAAAAAAATAAGTAAATAAGAATTAACTAAGATTTTTTTTTCATTTTGTTTATAATATAATCGATTTAGCTTTTCGTTTTTTTTTTTTGTTTTTTTTTTCAGTACATTTCTGTAATAGAATTTAAATAATTTCAAATTAACATTTTTTTTTTGTTTGTTTTTTCATTTTTTTTCTTTTTTTTTTGTTTACATTTTTATTTGGTATAATATTTTGATTTAATCATTTCTTTCTTCTTTTTGTTCAATTTTTTTCACACAAATACTAATATTATATTATTGATTAAATTTTTTGATTAATTAAATTTGTTAATATTACGTCAACTTTTCTTTTTTTTTTTGAATTTTTTGATTAATACATTAATGCAAACGAAATTAAAATTAATTTTTTAACTTTTTTTTTTTTTTTTTTTTAGGAATTCATCATCAAAATATACACATTAAATTCTATCAAAATTATTTTTCAAAAATTTATTTGAAAAACAAAAAAAGGAAAATTCTGATTCATTTCTTGCTTATTCTTATAGTATTAACTAATATTGTTTAACAATTTTTTTTTTTTAGATTTAGTCCTTTCGTATATTTTTAAGTAACATTTTGATATTTTCTTTTCATTTGTTCATTTTCCTTTTCCATTTTTCTTTTTTTCTGATATATATATTTAATCAATTTTTCTATTTTATTTCAGGCGAAAAAAAAAAATTTGCTTTTCACCTAATTTTTGTTTACTATTGAAATTTGAATCAAAAAAAGTAAACAAAAAAAAAAAAAAAAAGGAGAAAAAGGTTTGAAAAGAAAAAAAAAAAAACGAAGTAAGTATTTTGGGTGATATTGTGAATGAACTTACGTGGACGACGTGGACGTGACGTTTCATTATTCAGTTCAGAAATTACACCTGGCTAATGTTTTACGCTTCATACAGCTATACTGCTATCGCTGATCTCAATTACATATTTTTTTGAATGGTAAGAAAATTTACAACTATTTTTTCATATAATAATATTTATCAAATTAATTTTTTCTTTTCTTTTTTTTTTTTTTTGAATTTTTTTAAATATTTAAAATAATTAGAAATAACAAAAAAAGGTCACAGAAAATATACTTTACTTCCATACTGACCAATGGTCATTTGCTAATGAGGTCAAAGCATCATCCATCCTCCGTTAAGTTATGTCGTTGACCTTAGCATTGTTTATGTATGTAATAAACATATACATACCCATTTTTTTTTATGTCATATATAAAAATATTACTGATTGAATTCCATTCATAATTATCATCATCTCTCCCTTTCTCTCTCTCTCCCTCTCTCTCTCTCTCTTTTATTCTTCCTTTCATATATATTTTTTCTCTTTTCTTTGTTTTTTTTTTTTTTTTGAATCAAAAATTTTTTAATTCATTTTTTGTTTTTCTTCAAACTTTTTAAAATATCATTTTCTATCGTTTTTTTTCCCTTAAATTTTATTAACAATTTGTCAATTCTTTTTCATTTAAACAAATATTTTTTTTTATCTTTCATTTTTTTTTTTTTTGTTTATTTACAATTTTGTTTTTTTTCTTCTCTTTGTAATTATATTTTTTTTTTTTTTTTTGTTTTCAAATATTTTAAAATGTTTAAAAAAAAATAAAATAATAATTTGTTTTAATAAATGAATTAATAACACATATTTTTAGTTTAGAAAATTAAAATAAATTACTCTCATCGTTTAATCTCGATTAATTGAAAAAAAAAAAGAAAGAAAAGAACGAATGCATAAATATTTTATGAATCAAACTGTAAAAATGTTTTATTTTCAAATGAGCCATAAATCAATGAATTTAATAAATTGGTCTGATAGGGTTGATTTTTCATCAACTTTTACTTTCTTTTTTCCTTTCCTTTTTTTTTTTTTTTCTTGCATTTTTCAATTTTAGTTTTCCTTTTTTTCCACCTAAGAAATGATTAATTATATAATATTATTAAAATCTTAGTTTAAATTATATATTTTTTTTTTTATTTAAATCATAATTAATTATGAACTAATTCATTAAATTATTAAATGTTAGACATTAATTTTAATAATAATTTTCTTTTTGATTATAGTTTAATTTCAGTTAGAGGGTAAAATTTTTATTTTAAAATACAATTTTTAAATTTTAAACAATAAAATTTAAATGTTTCATTAAAAAAAAGAAAAAAAAAAAAGGGAAAAAAAAGAAATTTCAAGCACAATTCTATTTTGTGCATTAATGTTGTATATATATACATATCCCTTTTCTTGTTTTATTGCTAAATTTGCTTTATTTTTCAAATTCAATTTTTTCTTTTTAACTTTTTTTTATTTCTTTTTTAGATATCGGTTTAAAAAAAAAAAAAAAAAAGTGAATTAAAAGAAAAATTAATATGTTCACAAAAGAATACTTAAAACCATGGACTGGAAATCAAAGGTCAAATCCATCTGGTTAGTTTAATTTTGTAATTGTTGAATAATAATTTCCAATTTATAAAATAATAAAAAATTTTTCAACTAACAAATCTTTCAAAACATTTATTAACATTGTTTCATTTTTTTGTGATATTTTAAATTGTATCTTTTTACTTACTTTAAATCCTTTTTTTTTTTTTTTTTTACCTGGAATTATTAAAAGTATTTACTACTTGAAACTTATATATGAAATATTTTATTTTGAATTTAATTTTATATATTAATGATAATTTAATAATTTATAAAAATTAAATTTTCTTCATTTTCTTCTCAAATTTATCGCTGTTTTTAATTCCTTTGCTAACAGTTCAAAAGAAAAAAAAAAACAACAAAAGGTAGCAACAAATTACTATTATAGCATTAAAAAAAAAAAAAGAAAAATAAAATAAAATAAAAAATAATCAAAAATTTTCATCGATATATTCCATTACAATTTCTAATATATTACTTAAGTTAAAATTTTGATTATTTCAGTAATTATAGATAGCGGAGTTCAACGTCATGACCCTTCCACGGATACGTTATACGTTAATGCTAGTAAACAAACGAAGCTTGATCCTGATAAAGCAGTCAAAGATTTAGAATTAAGGTAAACAATAATAATAAATTGAATCTATTTTAAATATCACTTAAATGTTTATCTATTGTTTTATTAAAATTATTACTATTTCAATTATATATTATCTATTTTATATGTTAATTATTCAAATATATATCACTGCTAAGTGATTAATTAATTAAATATAATTATGAATTAAATATAAGTGTAGGATTTAAATAACAAATTTTAATTCCAATTGTACATATTATATTGTTGTACCAATTAATATTATATATCAAATAAAGTACAAAAAAAAAAAAAAAAATGATTTTACTTATTAATATAAACATAATTAGTTTACTAATCACATACCTATGACTACATTTGTCATAGAATCAAAATTGTTTTAAATAAATTTAAGTAACTTTTAAATAGTCAAAAATGCTTTCATTATAAAACGATGGAATAAGTATGGAATACATCTAAAAAATGATTTTAGTGTTATAAAAAATTTTAAATTTATAACTAACATAAACAATACAAAAATTAGACATAATCAAAATAATATAAAATTTAAATAATATTTAATTAATGATTTAAATAAATGATTAATAATTTAAAGTAATATACAAATTAGTGGTATAAATTACACATTAATTTTTTTTTTTTTTTTTTTAGAATAGTAAAAACTCGAGAGCGAGCAGCTGGAAATGGTAATGCGACATCTGGCGGTCATCGTCATCGTCATCGAAATTCTGAAAATGGTTTGTGCATTTTGCTTGCTGTTTGCAACTAATAATATCATTAACTTAATTGTTGGACCTAAATTAAACCTTAAGTTTTTTTTTTTTTTTTAAGTTTAATTTTAAACTGATTAAAGTTTCATTACAAACAACAGTTAATCTTTCCAGAACTTCTCCTCCTACCATACTTGATTAACTCACTATCTCATTGTCTCAACATTAATAATATTAGTAAAATATTGATAATATATAATATAATTATTTACATATGGGATATTGTAAGTACAAATTTAAAATTTGGAATTAAATATAAATTTAAAATTAAAAGCTTCTCTGTCAATTTTGGAATAAAAGAAAAAGAGCAATGCAGTTTAACTTATGTATCATTGCATAATTGTCACTATCATTATTACTATTGTTATTATTATTATTATATTTATCATTATTTTTGTTATTATTGTTATTATTATTATATTTATCCATTATTATTATTATTATTATTATTATTATTGTCATTATTTTTTGTTATTACTGTTATTAACATCATCATCATTTACTGTAACGGCACACTACAAAAATCATATTTATCGTATACCATCATTTACCGTAATCCGACCGGGAATACTGTACCCTTCAAAACTAACAATTTCTGCACATAGACAGTTGAAATTTTCAGTATTTTAAATTTAGCAAAACTGTTACTGAAAAATGTTACGTGAATAAAATAGATGTACATTTTTGATTCCACTTCTTCACCTATTTATTTCATATCAATGAATCATCTATTTATTATAATTGTACAATCAAATACATAACTGAAAATAAAACAACATTCATAACAATCCGTTTAAAATTTTGAACATTTAATTAATAATATTAGATAGCACTAACTGATATAAACAAAAAAATCATTTAATTAATAATACTTTCTTCCATTAGCATAAAATGAAAAAAGAAAAATAAAAGATTGAGTTGATTTAATCATACAAATTAGCATATACATATGTGTGTGTCTATGAAGTATTATAAGCATTTTTTGTTTTTTTGATAATTAAATATTTATTTAATTATTTCTGATCTAAAAAGTAATCAATAAATCAATATTTTCATGTGAAAGTGAAAAGAAAAAAAAAAATGAACGTTGTCGCAGAATGACACAACTTTTCCTTTTTTTTTTTCAGTTTTAAATGCACCCATTTCTCTCATATGAAATGATATCATCACTTTTAGATACGAGAAAGAGAGAGAGAGAGGGACAGAGAGGGAGAGAGAGGGAGAGAGAGGGACAGAGAGGGAGAGAGAGAGAATGAAACAAGAAAAATTGTGGGAGGTCTAATAATCATCAAATTTAACATCAATAAATACACACATACATACATACATACATACATACATGCACACATACATACTACATACATACATACATATACAAACATACATACTACATACATACATACATACACTATATACACACTGAAAGGCTCATTTATTTACAAGTATTGCGCTTCTGAGATTAGCTAAATCTTATCAAAATATGTTAAAATTGTTATTCTCGAAAGTTTCACTCACGTGATTGAAAGGATCTTTTTTCTTCCTTATTTCAAATTTTAATCATAATTTGTCTTAAAAATTGTATATTTTAGCCGAAATTTATTCCATACTTCAAATTCATTCCTTTCATTCATTAAATTTTAGCTAAATTACTTTTTTTCTTCTTTTTTAATTTATAGAATTCAAAATTTGAATGCTTTAGATTATCAATAATTTCTGTTAGACAAATTTAAATTTCTTGCATAAGTGTATCCACTTTATACGAATGCATGTATGCATGCATGCATGTTAATGTTTTTCATGTTATGCATGTGGCTTATATATAATTGTCTAAATGACTACATGATTTGTTTGTTTACTCATTTATTTTATTTGTTTATTTGCTTATTTATTTACTTGCTTGTTTGTTTATTTTGTGTTTTTTCTTATTTTTGTATAAATATAACTATATATATATATATATTTTGATTTGAAAAAAAAAAAAACCATCCTAATCTTCAAATATTCTATCATTAAAACTTATCTTTGTTGCACTTTTTTTTTCTGTATTCCATCTTAATCAATGTTACCTATATTAATAATAATAAATAGTATGCAACAAAGAAAAAAAAAACTAAAAATAATTATTGTTATCTTTTCTTCAGCAAATGTGATAATAATAATAGGCAAAATGTATGTAATATATTAAAAATTCTTATCATTTATTACTATTATCACTAAATTGTTATCATTACTTTATTGTATAGAGTGATAGTAATATATGCAGGTGAAGTAGTAAACGAGTGATAAGCAATAATGCATGACACTAGTTGCTAATTCATTAAAATTCACTACTGTTAAGAATTTGGCCAAGATGACATCAATACTGCGACATATGCGCAATTTAAAATGCACATTCAAATATGGTTGGAGCCGTGGAATATTAAATGTAATTTAAGTACAATTGCTAGGGACGATGCATTACGTTAGATTGGCTACAGATGACATTGATACTGTGACATATGCGCAATTTAAAACGTATCCTATAGCTATACCTATTACGACTACAATAAGTACAACAAATATCACAAATGTAACAACAACAACAACAACAACAACAACAACAACAACAACAACAACAACAACAATAGCTATAACAACAGCAACGAATGAATTTATCGGTAATATCATCAAATGATATAATTAATTATCCATTCATTTCATCGTATTTGTTTCTTACATTAATTTTTTTATTTTAATCATCTCTCTACATTTTTTTATATATTTTGTATAAATAAAAATATATTTTATTTTGTTGTGGCATATTCGTTCATTACTGTTATTCTAGGTTATGTATATTCAATTGAATGAGTTTTTTCTTTTTTTTTTTTTTTTTATTTATTTATAAATTTAATCTATATTCATAAATTTTTATTTCATAAATTCAAAAGGAAAAAAAAAATTACAAATAAAGATTGAACATACATATATATATAATGCATGCAGCTTTTTTTCAATTTTGCATGCAACATTTTTATATATATATGATTTTTATTTTACTATTCATCCATATATATATACATATATACTTATTTATCGTTTATAATTTTATGAGAAAAGAAAAAAAGAGGTCGAAATTCCGAGATGAAATATTATGAATATTTAATTAGAAAATTGATGAATGATTTTGACACATAATAATAGAAACATTTGAAAAAAAAAAAGGAAATATTGAAAATGCATTAAAAAATATCACAAAAACTTATGCATGCAACACTTTTTTTTTCAATTTTTCTCTTTTTTTCTTTTTTTTTTACTATTTTTTTTTTTTTGAATTAAATATTTATTGCTATTGGAAATTAAAAAAGATGAAATGTTTCTTTCAAATTTCATTCACGAATTGCATTTATTTTCCCAACAAATTTATATCCAAATTTTGACAGTTATTGATTTTCTGACAGAATTTTAATGAATGACACTTTAAAAAAAAGCGCACAATGAAAGTTCTCTAAAATCTTTCATGATAAAACAAATTAATTGTTATTATTTATTACTATTAATTAAATTTATCATAATTTCAATTTCAAGGATTGTTTTGTTTGTGCAAATAATTTTCTTGCATTCATCGTATGAGTTTCATTAACAAGTAGACAATACTTAAAATACTCAAAATTATTTTCTTTCTTTAATTAATAGAACTATTGAAGAATTTTTAGTCACTTTAATAAATGTTATTGAAACTTTTTGTAAGAAAATAGATTTTGATAATGAATTTATTTATTTTGTTTTTTTATAATTTTTTTTTAAAAAATTTTTAGAACCACTTCGTAATGATAGCAAATTGAAACCAATCGTAAAAATGAAAAAAGAATCCGGAAACGGTGCACGTCACGTTCATTGCAATGATTGGCGTGAAATGTTAGCTTTGGTTAATGCGTCAAACAAAATATCTGCTAATAATTACGCAGCGCAAACAGATAAGGTAGAAATTGTCAATGATCACTTTACTACTTTGCATAAAGAAATATAAAAGTAGAAATAACCTAAAATTAGAAAATTATAAGCATACGATGAAGCACTGATATTTAAACATATTTTTTATAGGAAATGCATAAAATTGTTATCATTGTTATAATATTAATTAATTTATTTATTTAAACGACATTTTGGAAGTTCCTTTTATAGTTAAGCAATAGATTTCTTAACACTTACTGACTCTTTTATTGGTTTTCTTGTGAGACTGTGAAGTATGAGTTTGAAGAACTAAATTAGGATAAGATTGTTTGGAGAAAATATTTAGATTATTTATTTGGATGTATTAGGATTTCAACCATTTTATAAATAAAACTTATTTTTTCATGTCATTTTTAATAAAGTATATGTGAAGAAAATAAATGACTAATGTCACTTAAACAAGTGACGTAATAAAGATTGATTTATGAAACTGATCAATTAAATTAATCTTTTTCAACAAAAAAATTTCAGGATGCATCACCGAAGTGTTTTACGTCAGGACCACCAGATGTATGTGCAACACCAACTTCATTAACTAGCACAATACATTTGAGAACAAGGGCTACTAGTTCAACTGTAAGTTTATTATCACTTTTTATGGTTGTATTTTTTAGCTGGTTAAAATTTGAAATTATTTGATATGTTGGTTATATTGACAATTTTACCTGAGATGGTATAATAAGAATTCTAATGTAATTGAAAAACTATTTTTTTTTTTACATTAATATCTATTTTCTTTCATTTGCAGTCATTGTTGCAAAATAATTGGGTGGAACAAACATTCAAAAAACGTGAATGCATTCAGTTTATACCAAGTAATCGATATCCTGAAAAGTAAGAATACTTTAGGAAGACTGAATGACTTTTTTTTTTTTTTAATATTATAATTCATATAATAATGAAATGAATATTTTAGATGTTGTTGTGGAAGATTGAAACGGATTCATATCTCAAGTCGACAGTGCTCAACATCTTGGGATATTCCATCAGCTGAAAGAGTTCAAAATGTAGGACGAAGTGATGAAGAAGCCGAACCAGAGATGACTGGTGGTGAAAGTGAGGTTGGACAATCAGTAAGTATAACAACTTTTGCTAAAATATTATTTCCAATATTTCATATCTTTAATTCAGATTATCTATTTTGAAACAAATTTCTATCAAATAGTGTTGTTGAAATTCGAACATTTTTTTTTTTGTATTTTATGGTCTTTTTTTCCTTAGTTTTTAAAAAAGTTCTTTTTTTCTCTCTCTCTCTTCCTTCTTTGTTTTAGAAACAACCTACTACTAAGACTACTGAAAAGTGGTCGATAAGGAAGCATACAGCTCTATTTCCAACCGATGCTTATGGTACAATTGAATTTCAAGGTTGGTACATGATTACTTATAAAATATATTGTTTGCTATCTGACTGTTTAGATCCGATATTTCAGGTGGACCAATTGGTAGACCATTATTATTTTGCTATTGACAATAGTTTTTGTTTTTAATGAAATTAGTATTTCAGTTATAAAAATCATAAAAAATTTATAAGTTATAAAATTTGTTTTATGGATATAGCATCATTGCATGGTTCTTTTGCGATAAGCGAAAATCATTTCTCTACTATCATTTCAGTAATTTAAATGAGAATGATTTTGATGGATTCTTTTTCATTCTTTCAAGTTATGTTAAGTTCATTACAATATTTCAGGTGCACCTCATCCATATAAGGCTCAGTATTTGAGGTTAACAGTTGAGTCAAATCCTGCTGATATTATGGATTTATTCGAATCAGTTTGGAATGTTCCTGCTCCAAAATTAATTATAACAGTTCATGGAGGCATGACTGATTTTGAGTGAGATATTATAGACGTTTAAATTTTTTTTTTTTTTGATTTAACATAATTTTGTGACATCACATCTAAGACTTTTTACTGAGAAAGTTTTTGATGCTCATAATGGCCCGAACACTGAGTAATAGTGATTGTATAGATGAAATGAGTATGAAATGGTAGAGTGAGCAATATTTTCAGGATTTGACAAAATTCGAAGTATTTTTTATTCCAGTTTTTCAGCTTACAACCAAAATTAGCACGAGTATTTCGTAAAGGTTTATTAAAAGCAGCGAAGACTACAGGTGCATGGATTATTACTGCAGGTAAATGATTTTATCAATCTCTTTTGAATTATATAAAAGTTTAAACTTTAACAATCGGTAATTTGAGCTGAAAATTTTCAATAAATGAATTCAATTTTCTAGTAATGAAGGCAATTTAGGCATCAACGCTGGTGTAGTTCGTCAAGTTGCAGCTGCAATTGATGGTTCAGGTAGCGTTTCACGGGTTCGTTCCAAAATAGTCACCATTGGTATTGCTCCATGGGGTTTATTAAAGAAGAGAGACAATCTTTTGGGACAAGTAAGTTTCGAATTTAAATTTGGACTTAATTCTTTAAATCTGAAATTTTCATCTATCAAATTATTGGTCATTTTTGTTACACTTTTTTTGATATAACTGTCTTTATAACATTTCATTTCAGGATGCAGTCGTCCCATATCATCCACATTCCTTCTCTCCTAAAGGTCGATTTGCTGTATTGAATAATAGGCATTCATATTTTCTGCTTGTTGATAATGGTACTATAGGACGGTATGTTTTCAACAAATCCAGCCAGTTCTTACTTTATGTACAATTTCATTTTTCTAATAACACTAAAATTAAATTGCATAATTTGCGGTCTCTTTTTATGTGTTACTTGTTAATTTTTTCTTTCGATCTTAATTTTTTTGTACTAATGATACTGGTAATTATTACGATAATTCGTAGAATGTTTCTGCATCATTTAGTTATGGAGCTGATGTAATACTGAGGAAAAGACTAGAATCATATATTTCTGAAAAACGAACACTTGGTAATGGAACACGAAGTGTTCCGGTTGTTTGTGTTGTCTTAGAAGGTGGAACTTGTACAATTAAAGCAGTTTACGATTGCGTATGCACGTAAGTGTACTTTCTTTAATTGGTTAGTTTGGTGACTCTTATCTATTACTGATTACTTATATACTTAATTTATATCGATGTATATTATTAAACAAAAAGAAAATTGCTATAATGTTAATTCAGTTTTATTATGAAATTTATGATTTCATTTTTATTTTACATGACATTAATTTTATCCATTGAGCTACTGATGTCGTAAGGCTTCCGTCAATGATTAATTTTCAATTTTGTACATCTTGAAATTGTTGAACCAGAAGGTGTACTAGCTTTAATCACTTGAGTACTAAGTGCTCTTGCAAATAAGTGGCATAAAATAAGAGATTTAAACGATTTATTTTTAATATTTATAGGTCACCACGAGTTCCAGTCGTTGTCTGTGATGGAAGTGGTCGAGCAGCTGATTTGTTAGCGTTTGCGCATCAATATGTACAGGAAGATGGGTAATTTTTTTTTTTTTTGTAAATTTTCAAATCAAATCACTAACACTGTTTTCGTTTGGTTACTTGCAAAGTTTATATCCGTTATGTCAACACTTCGGACATCATTACCTACTATCTCTTCTGTAATATAGACATCCTAAAAAATTTTTTATAATATTAAATGAAAAGGCGGATTATGTTCATATACTAATTAGTTGCTATTAATAATTCAAATACATTTAGCTTTAGTTGATCATTTAGAGTTTGTTAAGTTTCCTAGAAAATATTTATATTTTGTTGTCACTTAATCTATAGAGCTGTTCACTTTCTTTTTTCTTTTTTTCCGATGTTCTAATTTTAGACAGTTACCTGAACGTGTCAAACCTCAGTTATTCAGTTTAGTGCAATTTGTATTTGGTTATGATGATGATGCAGCAGAAAAGCTTCTAGAACAATTGATGATGTGTGTTCGTCAAAGGCATTTGGTCTTTTTTTTATTTGAAATAATTTTAAAATTTAAATTTTGTTCGCAAAGGAAGAAATTTTTTAACAAGATTAAAGGATATTGTAATTTTGTTAAGGTATGCCGAGATAAGAGATCTTATCAAACAAAGTTTCTTATGTATTATAATGAGATAAAAAACTTCAACTCTTTATACGCCTTTCTTAATTCGGTTTGTTCTTTATGGACCTCTTTAAAAAAGTTAAAATGACTTGTTACTGATAGAAGAGATATATAGCAATTATTCGAAAGTTCTTCTTAAAAAAAAAAAAAAATTTTTAGCATTTTAAAAATTTTGTATTGCAGATAACAGTTTTCCGTTTGGGTGAAGATCAAAAACAAGATGTTGACCATGCAATATTGACGGCTTTATTGAAAGAGCAGAATTTATCAGCACCAGATCAGCTTGCATTAGCATTAGCTTGGAATCGTGTTGATATAGCACGATCAGATATATTTGTGTTAGGACAGGTTTAGTATTTAATTTTCTGAATATATGCAATAAACATTAAAATTCATTTTCACGAACAAACATTTTAAAAAATTTCATATTACAAATAACACTTTTTTTGTTTGTATGAATTATCATTAAATGAAAAATGGTATGCTTTTGAAATCATATAATATTAGCATTAAAAGTATTAGAAATAAAAATTAGAATGATAAATATTAAGTTTAAAATTTTTTTAGGATTGGCCAAAAACAGCCCTCCATAATGCGATGATGGAAGCTTTAATAAATGATCGAGTTGATTTTGTTCGTTTATTGCTTGAAAATGGCGTGAGTATGGGTAACTTTTTAACCATTGGTCGACTAGAAGAGTTATATAATACGGTAAGGGAAAATTCCTTATTCTTACAATAGCAGCTGATATATATATATATATTTTTTGTTTGATTATTCTTATCAAACAGTATAAATTGATTTATTCAGATTAGATATTTGTTAGAATATATCTCAGTGATTAAGACTTTTAGAAATGAAACTATTAAATTATGAATTTGTAGAGGTTAAATTTGTGAGAAACAAACAGGTGTTAATTTATCATTCGCTTACTGCCTCATAATTTGCAATAGACTACTTTCTCTTTTCTAATTCCAGAAAAGTCCATAAATCAGCTTTTTCTTTTTATACTATTCACATAATTTCATACAATTGAATTCATCATCAATTAATAGGCTTAGAAATGGAATGATATATTTTTTTTACATGATGTAATGGATTAAATTATTATTAAATTTTAATATCATTCAGTATTTTAAGACATAAGCAATTTTAGGATAAAGGACCGCCTAATACACTTTTCTACGTAGTACGTGATGTGGTTAAAATTCGTGACGGATATCGTTATCGGCTACCTCACATTGGTCTTGCAATTGAAAAACTTATGGGTTATGCTTATAAATCATCGTATACAACAGAACCATTCCGTTCTAAATATCTTCTTTATAGGAATAAATTAAAGGTATATAGTTATTAATTTTTGGAATGCAAAGCTAATAATAGCTAGCATACATTCCTGGCTACCTTTATTTTTTATTACTATTTTTTTTTTTTTTTTTTCATATGTTTGATTTTTAGCACAATTAGTTTTAAAAATTATCCTTCATTTTCACTATGTTTAAAATTTATAAAAGTTTCCAATTTTATTTCTCTTTTTTCTTTTTTTTTTTTTTTTAAGAAACTTCGGAAACAAAATCAAGATAGTATGCGAGATTCCTTCATATCTGATGGATTTGTTACACCATTGGCAAATCCGGATAATCTTGTTACGGATTCTGTTTTGGCTGCATATTCTGGAAATCGTGCACTAAGTCATCATATATTATGGCGCTCAAGGCGAGATGTATGTTTTTAGCATATATAATTCTAAATTTTCAAAGTTATTAGTTCCGTTTTATTTTACTTTAACAATAAACTTCGGTGATGAAATGATTGGAAGAATGTAAATTTCCAGAATCCAGCAAGTAATTTTGGAATAATGGCACCACCGAAACCGGTTGCCGTGCAAGAAACAGTTATTGATATCGAAAATGGTAAGAATCAGTTGTAATTATGTAATATTGTGGATAGCATTTCGGAATTTTGTAGTACTTCTTTTTCTTACCTTTACCATTTGTAAAATTTGATAATTTCATCTTAGAACTGTAATAAAATTATTAATTGTGTAATATTGTACATAGCATTTCGGAGTTTTGTGGTATTTCTTCTCTTTTTTAACCATTTGTACATTTGACAAATTTAATTTAATGAATTGTGATAAAATTGTTGATGGCTTTATATTTTCAGAATCTTTATGTTCGGATACGGAAAAAGATGTGGATGATTTCAAATATCCATTTAATGAACTTCTTGTTTGGGCTGTTTTAACCAAACGACAAGAAATGGCATTATGTATGTGGCAACATGGTGAAGAAGCTATGGCAAAGGTTCATTTTATTTGTTATATGTTAGATTAAATTTAAGAATTTGGTCTGATTTGTCTTCTTGTTAATTGAAAACTAGCATTTATATCATTTTAAAACGGCATTTTTTTTTACAATTGGTATTTCAAAAAGCTCTATGAAATTTCTATTTTTTTTCTTGATTTTGTGGTATTTACAATTATTTCTAAGAATTGTTTCGAGAAAATTGTGTATATCTAAACTTAACTTCATTATTGGTTAAAAAATATAAGTAAAAAAATATATGTATGTAAGCATGTGAGTAAAACTGTAAAATAATAGAATTTCTGTGGAGTTTTACAGGCATTGGTAGCATGTCGATTGTACAAGAGCTTAGCAAAAGAAGCTGCAGAAGATTATTTAGAAGTTGAAATTTGTGAAGAATTAAAGAATCATGCAGAGTGAGTTTTTATGTTGATTAATTTATGTTTCAAATTTTTTGTTTTGATTTTTGTGCTGAAATTCGGTTCTACTAAATATATTTATATCGTGAATACATGTAGCTATTGAAAATTTTCATGTGCAATTGTGCTAGTAATTAGAATGTTAAACAGTAATGTTTGAGTTTCAAATATATTTGAGTAACATTTATTATAAAATGTATTTTTTCAAAAAAAAAGAAAGAAGAAAAAGTGCTTATTATTCAGTACTAACTCACTGGGTTAAATGACTATATAATGTTGAACTAGATAAATTAAATATTTCTTATATTTTCATTCTTAGGATTTATTCAAGTCCAAATAAAATCTTATCACTTTAATATAATAAACATTAATTTTTTTTTTTTTTTTTTTCAAAGGGATTTTCGTAAACTTTCGTTATCACTACTGGAACATTGCTACAACCACGATGATGCACGAACACTTCAGTTACTTACTTATGAATTAATCAGTTGGGGGAATGAAACTTGTCTTTCGCTTGCTGTAATGGTCAATAATAAACAATTTTTAGCTCATCCATGGTAAAAGTTTGCTATTATTTTTTTCAAATTTTTATTGTTGTAAAATGACAAATACATATTGTTAATAATTTAACCAAAAAAAAAAAAATAATAATTAATATATTATATTTTGATGAGATCAGTTTGATGCGTGCATATTTTTATTAATAGACCAAATTACCAAACGAACGTTTAAAGTGATGCATTCAATTAGATTGATAATATTTTTCTTTTTTTTTATTAACTTTTCTGATATATTTCAGCTGTCAAATTCTATTAGCTGATTTGTGGCATGGTGGTCTAAGAATGCGTAGGTAAGAAATTATTTTGTTCTCTTTTTTTTTTTTTTTTTCGTTTTTTTTTAATTCTTTTTTTAAGAAAAATTTCAACATTGTTTTAAACAGTTACATGATTTATTTTCGATAGCATTTTATTTTTCTTTATATTTTATTTTAAAACCACTAGATGAAGTCTTTTTTCTTTTTTTAAGTTTTCATCTTTCTTTTTTTTTTCTTTTTTTCTTTTGCTTTATTTTGTTCATTGGTAGAAAATTTTATCGGAAATTTTCAGTCATTCCAATCTGAAAGTATTATTTGGTCTCTTTTGTCCATTAACGATATTCTTGTTGGAATTCAAATCACGCGAAGAATTATTGCTGCAACCGCAAACTGCAGCAGAGCATGAAAATGATCTCAATGATAGCTCCAGTTCTAGTTCCAGTTCTGGAACTGATTCATCATCAGATTCGGATTTCAGTTCGGATGATGAATTTCAGGATGTATGAATTTTTTTTATCTTTTAATAAGCAAAATTACATAATTCGAAAATGATTGAGTATTGAGTTTTGTAAGAAGACTTTTTCTTCAGTAAGATTTGTTAATTTATAACTCTTTTTTTTTATAATAATTTAATTTCTGAAATACATTAGACGATTGTTTTTTGAATTTGTTTAGCGGAACATGCAAATATTTCAAAAAACAATTTATCATTTTGTTTTTAGAATGAACAAGATGGAGAAAGGCGAAGAAATTCAGCAGAAAGTACACAGTCAATGAATTTAGCTGGGGTAATTTTTAACTTATTGTAATTGAAATATGTGTAAAAGTCAATGGAATCATACAACTTTAGATTGGTAGTTTGTTTAGTTGAAAGTAAATAAATAATGATTAAAATATATTTAATTGCTTTAAAGATAAAGATCGATTCATATTGGAAAAAAAACGCTATATTTGTCTTTGTTTAAAATTTGTTTAACGCTTTTGATTGCTTTAGATGATATTTGATTACTGATTTGGAAGTGATACAGGTGATATTAACTTACATATGCACAACTATATTAATTTGCATATCACAAATATATGTTGTAATGAAAAGTACTTATGAAAACGTGTAGGATATTTAAAATGGTATTATTTTCAAACAAGTTTTATCAATTTTTTTTTAAAGCTATTCCAGGGTAGACGAAAACGTACTCGACCTCATCTTAAAGATGGTAGTTCGATGTCAAATGGTGGAAATATAACGTCACCACATGAAATTATCGAAATTTCAAATGTCAACAGCATATTAGCTGTAACTAATGGTGCAGGTTGATTATTTCATTATATTGTTTTTTAATTTACTTAATTTTAATGATTAATCTAATTATGGACAGGAATAGGTTTAATATTGGGCGGATTTTTTTTGTTTTAAATAAACATACATTAAGTGATATTTAAAAATACTTTACCTTAAGCCATATGTAATTTAAAAAATATATTGTTTAGTTAAACCTGTTTTAAGAGGAAAAAATTACTGCTATTATTATATTGATCATTCATTAACATATTCTCTATTTACATTTAAATTTGTGTAATTTAAAAATACATTCATGTTTTAATTTTGTATGAAATCAATTTATAACATATATAATATATGTATCTTGTCATTTTTTGTTCATTTCATTTTTATTTTCTTCAAAATTTAGTACTAATATTTAATTTTTTTTTTGGTATTAAAATTAGGTGCAACTTTTTTTTTTAGGAACTGTATTCAATTCTCCTAGAAATCATGCTCGAAGCAGATCAATAACATCAATCCAAAGTCGAATCAGTCAGCAGCAACAAGCTGGAATTACACCACGTAAAACTCCGCCAAAGCAAATTTCCACAAGTAAAAGTAATTTTGATGCATACCTATTATTTTTAAGTAAGCCTAACTTATGTCTTTTCAATTACAATTTTTTTAAATTAATAGAAGAAACCATTTCTAGATTGTCAAATGTCTAAATTCATTCTTGAATGTTAAAATTACTATTTTAAAATGTTTGAGATATTACATTAATTATTTTTTTAATACTCAGAAGTAAATTGTTTATATCATATATGGAAATTATTCGAAATTTTAGAAGAACGTATAACTCATCGAGAAACTTGCTCATCATTAACAAATTGTGTTTGTGGAATAATGAAAGGTAAAAATTTGCAACGTAAATTTGATTCATCCGATCATGGCAACAAGTCTGCACCTCCATCACTTTCTAAAATGGTTACAATAGCTGGGCAAACTGTTCCTCATATGGTCAGCATTTGATTTTTTTTTTCCCTGTTAAAAAAAATTTTTATTTGTGTTCAGAATTGTAACTGTTAAAATTACTTTTTAAAGTGTTTTTAAATGTTCATAGACTATTTTAAAATTCAGCTTATTATACATTTCATTAAAGTAAATCCATCATTAAATTTGACTTAGGTGGTAAATGATGGTATATAATTCAGTATGTAAAGTTTATTTCTCATATTAATTGAAACTTTTGATTGAATGTATAGCAGAAATTTAGCATAACTAACAATTAGTCATAATATGAACAAAAAAAAAAAAAGTAGCAAAGAAAAAAGACGATATTAAAATATGAAATAAACATTTGAAAGGTTGGAAATGAAGTAGTATTTGTGCTTATGCAAAGTGGTGAATATAATCATTCTTAAAAGTTTAATTTAAATTTTTAAAGTTTTTTTTTTACAATTCAATTTAAAGCAGTTATATTGAAATTTCATTTTTTTTTAGAGGCCGATCAAATTTCGCCGAAAGATGTACGAATTTTATGTCGCTCCAATTACAACATTTTGGGCATGGGCGATTACTTTTTGTGTATTCTTATGTTGCTTTGCTTATACATTACTGGTTAGAACATTAATTAGGCCAACATGGCTGGAATGGCTTGTTTTTGCATATGTTACTGTATTTGGTTTAGAGCATTTGCGTAAGGTAACTTTTTGTTTGATAGTTATTGATGTAATTTCAAATTTCATAAAATTAAATTTTTTTTTTTTGACAGAATTATTATTAGATTTATGATATTTTAGAAACAATCCATATTTTAATTTAGTTAATTAAATTAGCGTGCAACATCTATAACATTTTTTATGTTTAATTCGTCCAATCATTTCTTCTTTAAAAATTAAAAGTAAGTGAAATTGAAAGTTCAAAATCGCATGGATTTCTTGGATTTTGTTTGGCATTTAATGATTAAATGGTCAGATAATAATGATTTCTTTTAAATTATCATAATTTTTGTTCGATTATATGCTTCAACTATTATTGAGCTATTATTACTTATAGGAAGTGAAAAATTTTTTTTTTGTTTATGAAAAGAAATTTTTTCTTTTTTTTTTTGTGCGTGTTTTGTTAATAGTTTTTGTTTCAGTTTATTATGTCCGAACCAGAATCATTTGCTCAAAAGGCTAAATATTTTTTCAATAATACATGGAATTTATTAGCAACTTTAGCCGTTGCAACATATTTGATTGGATTTGGATTACGCCTGGATGTAAAACATAAATCAGTAAGGTTAGCATCAATTGATAATTTTAAACGATGAAATTATCTTTAGTTTTTCTTTTTTTTTAAAGTTTTTTTAAAGAATTTTTCAAAATTTAGCAAATGATTTTTTTTTTCTTTTTAAATATTTATTCATATTTAGAGCAATTGGAAGGGTAGTGTTAGCGTGTAATTCGATGCTTTGGTCTATTAAATTGTTAGATTTTATAAGTGTTCATCCTCGTATGGGACCTTATATTACTATGGCTGGAAAAATGGTATAATTTATCATTGATAATTCATTTAAAATTATTTTTTGTTTAATTTTTATTTTATTTCATCTTTTCTAATCAAAATTTTTTATCACTACCAAATATGCAAATGATAATATTTAATATTTATTCTAATTTTTGAGTGAAATTACTACATATGGCTGAAATTAACTTTTAAATTTTTTTTAGATTCAAAATATGCTATATATCATTGTACTATTATTTGTTTCAATGTTAGCATTCGGTTTGGCTCGACAGTCAATTACTTATCCCAATGAAAGTTGGCATTGGCTTCTTTTACGAAATATCTTTTATAAGCCATATTTTATGCTTTATGGAGAAGTATATGCTGGAGAAATTGATACATGTGGAGATGGAGGTTTCTTTTTTTTCTTTCAAAATTTATTCGAAATTTTATTTGAATTTCACAAAATTATAAAGCTCTTTATGTTAAGATTGTTTATTTTATTTTTTTGTTTTTGATAATTGCTTTAGTAACTTATTATTTGAAATATATGAGTCAAAGTTATCTATATCAAAGTTAATAATACTTTCAGCTTGGGATACACATATTGAGAAAGGTATTGCAATCAGTGATTTATATAATGGAACACGTTTTGGTTAGTATTTGAAATTATATAAAATTCACATCACTAATTTAATTTCTATTTAATTGTTTAAAATTAAGTATTGATTGTTTATGATTGAAAAGTGATTATTGTTTGTAGATGAGACATGTCCGCATGGTTATTGGGTACCACCATTATTGATGACAGGTTTTTTGCTCATTGCTAATATTTTACTGATGAGCATGCTTCTGGCAATTTTCAAGTTTGTTTACATTATTATTACTCATAAGTTGTTTTTGTGGAACAATAATATATTAAGTATTTTTTATTGATTAAATATGTTTTACGTAAAATAATGATTTGATTGTTTTTTAGTAACTTTATTTGGTATATGAATTTTAAATACGAATATTTAAATACTTTATTTTTTGTTTTTGTTTACAGTAACATTTTTGAAAAAACGGATCGTGTTTCAAAAGAGATTTGGCTTTTTCAACGTTATCGACAGGTAATGGAGTATGAAAGTACACCATTCCTTCCTCCTCCACTTACACCTCTCTATTATTTATGGATGATTTTTAAATGTATTAAGACTAAGAGGTAATTTTTATATTTACATCTAAGAACAGTTTTCATTTCAATTTGTTTTGTAGTTCTTTTTTGATAACGAAGATATAATTTGATAAAAAAGTAATATTATTTAGTTAAGGAAAAAATTTTATTTTTAAAGAATGTTTATGTCTTATTATTTATCTTTTTGTTTAATAAAACTATTATTATAAGCTCCATTTTTTTTTCTGTATGAGAGAGGAATTTATTATAGCAAAAATATTTGGATGATACCATACAAAATGATTTGTTATTTCAGAAATTGCACAGCAAATTCAAAACTTACGACAAAAACGAATTCGAAACTTTTTGATTTTGCATTAAGTAAGTTCGTATAGTTGTGCAACAAATTGGAAACCTATGACAAATATGCAAGAATAAATAATTCTTTTATATTAATATTGAATAAATTTGCTTTAGATACATAAAAATGTTGAAATTACTGAATTATTTCTTTTTTTTAATTTATTGATTTATAAACTTATTGCAGTTAATTTTAACATATTTATTAATGCTATTTTCAATAAATTATCTATGTATACATATAAATTTGGCTAATCGTCATAAATTTAAGCTAATATTTTTATCATTTGACAGAGAATTACTCTCAATTTGATTTTCAATTTACAGAGTTATTTTTGAATGCTGATCAAGTGGAGAAAATACATGATTTTGAAGAAGAATGTATGGGAGATTTAGCTCGTGAAAAAGACTATGAAAGGAGTACATCAACCGAAGAAAGGATTCATCGAACTGCAGATAGGTAATATTATCAATAAATTATCACTGATCTCATTAAGTTCTTCTACTTTCTTCTTTTTCTTTTTTTTTTTTTACTTGCAAAAAAAGTTGAAATTATAAGAATTGATCGTAAATATGATCGTAAACAAATTTTTTCAAAGAAACTTAGTTTTTTAATATTCTGTTAAGTCGATATGAACATTAAGATATGTCTTGATAATACTGCATTTTATTTTATTTTTCTACATTTGAAACGAGAATTGATTGAAATGTAGGATCATGAATTTCTTATACTAGGTGTCTTATATTTGTTATCTAATTTATACGATTTAAAATTAATTTTTTAATTCATAGCATTGCAGTCTGTTATTTTCATTTACTTATTGATACAATTAATTGTTATAATTATCAGTTGATTTGAAAAGCAAAAATTTAGATAACTCTTTGTGCATTTTTCTCAATAAATTATTAATTTTATAGTTTAAAATTTTATATATTTGATATGAGAATATTTAAACGAAATGAATTCTTTGTCATTTTTTTTTTAAATTTGAGATTCAAATTTTTATATTTTTTCTTGTATCTTTTAATACAAAAGAAAAAGAATTTTTCGTTTAATATTTAATAAACTGTATTTTCAAAAAATTTCTTTTGTATTTTTAAAGTTGAAACTCAAATTTTTATTTAGTATTTGATGACATTTTATAATTTGTAAAGTTTGCAGAGAAAAAGATGTTTTTATCTAAGAAATTAAAATATGCAGTTTTTTAAATTTTCACTTTTTTAAATGAAATTTTTAATTTTAAAATCATTTTCGTTAGTACTTTTGCATGTTATCATTATTTCTGATTCCTTTTAGAGCTGATCTTATACTTGTTCGATTGAATGATCTTGCAAGTAAGGAATCAATTCTGAAAACAACAGTACGTAATTTAGATCGTCGTTTGGAAATTATAGAAAGTAGACAGGTATGCTTTTTTTTTTTTTTTTTTTCATTTCATTATAAATTTAAATTTTGATAACACAACAAACAATTTTACTATAGATTATGAATATAACACAACTTTGAAATAAGCTTAAAGTGTTTTATCACAAAATCATTTTATTCAATTCATTTATCCATTCTTTATTCAAATTTTTCAAGAAAAAAAAAGAAAAACTGATTAGTTATTTAAAAAAAGAAGGAATTTTTTTCTTTTTTTTTTTATCGCTTCTATATTTTTTGTATGACAGACAAATATGATATTGTATAAATATACTAAAATATTTATTTTTCATATTTTAACAATACATCTTCTCTATCATTATTTCTATAACTCACTCAGATTAAAATGAATAATTTGATCGTTCTTTTTTTTTTGCAAAAAATAGTAATTTACATTTATTGTTAGTAAAAAAAGAAAATATTAACAAAAAAGAAAAAATTAAAAATGAAATAAAAAATTATTAATTTTTTAGCATGAAATGCTTGATTATATGCGTCAAATAGTTAACGCACAACCATATCTGATTCAAAAGGTATCAGAACCAGATAGTGGTAGTTTCTCGTTATCATCAACACAACCAAGCTCATCAACAGATGAACATAATCAGGCAAATTTATCACATACTACCGATTTAGCAGATCTTTCAAATACTGATTACTTATCAAAAAAAGAAAGAGTAAGTTTTTTTTTTTTTCTCCCTCTCTTTTTCATATCCTTTATTTCATTTTATTTTAATTTAATTTTTTGCTAAGTGATAAAGTTTATCAAATTTAACAAGAAAAAAGATTTTGAATATACTGTAGTTACAAAACATTTAGATGAAAAATAAAAAACAAAGAATGACATTATTATGTAAAGAAAAAAAAATTTTTTTCAAGTTGTATTTTTTTTGTATTTTTAAAATTTAGAGTAATTTCAAGAATGTATATGCTATAAAATGAGTGATGTAAAATTATTTGATTGTTTTTTCAAACGATGATATAATTTATGATTGTAAATTTGCATAGTGAATTTATTTTAGCTGAAAACTGAATCTTTGGGAAATTGTTATCAAAGTACAACCGAAGAAGCAGGTAATAACTTTACTGGTTATAATATATTTAGTCTTATCATTATCATTCTTATATCTTTTATCACAATTATTATCATTAGCATTACTATGCCGAGTTCATCGCAGTTGTAACCATTTTATTGTAGAATAGTTTAAACTTTCTATGCTTTCATTTCTTTTTACTTTCATGTCTCTTTTTCATCATCATGGATACGAAGATTTTTTGACATCAAATTATAAATATGATTGAATCTATCGAATTACAAAATATGATTAAAGTACTCAAAACTGTAATTATTAATTTGTTATCAATTATAGCGATTGAAAATAGGAAATGATTAGAAATTGAGTTGGTAAGAGTGAATAGAAATGATATCAATTTTCCTTTCATCTTTTTCTCATTTATTATTTCTTATTTTGATTATAGAATAACTCTTTGATTATGAAAAGTAACTCTTTGATTATGAAAAGCAACTCTTTGATTATGAAAAGTAACTCTTTTGATTATGAAAAGTAACTCTTTTGATTATGAAAAGCAACTCTTTGATTATGAAAAGTAACTCTTTTGTAGATATTTGAAGAAATAATAAATAATTTTTCTTTTTTAGCTCGCCCAGCTGCTCCAAGAAAGCGTGCTCGTACGACAACAGTAACAAGTTGTGTGGAAATTCAGGCTAGTTCACAAACTAGTGTAGAAAGGTATATGCTAAAGATGAATTCTGATTGTGAATTAAATTTTCTTATATTGTATTATTGAAATTTTCTGTGCTTTATATTAATTTTACCAAATGTATTTCATCCGAATGAAATTACTAGTATCAACTATGAAATTATTTTAACAATTAAGCTAATATATTAATAATTAGATATAAATGTTAAAAAAAAATGCTAAATTTATATTTTAAAAAAGTTTTTTTTTTTTTTTTTAATATGAAAATTTTGTGCTAAACTTGGATATTGTCTTTGGTTGAAATTCATGGATGAATATTGTACAGATATAAGTTTGAAGTACTATAGTATATTAATGAAATTCATATACCATTTATTATAAGTGATTTAAAATTTATTTGTAGTGTTGCTTCTGGTCGTTTTGGAAGTTTATTATCGCTGAATCCAGCTATATTGAGTCGTGGAAATGATAATTCTGTTATTAGAAAGAATGCATGGTAAAAAAAATTTTTTTCAAATCATTTTCTTTGCACTATTTAGCTAAAAGATTAATATCATAGATTTGTTGACAAAATTTCTATCAAAATATTTAAAACATTTTTTTTTTCTTTTTTTTTTGCAGTAATTTTTGAAAAGAATTTTTTGTTTGTATTTTATGTTTCATTTTTCTTTTTCTCTCGTTTAGTGTAACAGATGGTGTAAGGCGTGCAAGACGACATGAAGAATATACATCAATAACTGATGCAATTAATTTAGATGAATCTCAACTTAATAAGGTTTTCTTTTTTTTTTTTTATTTACGATACTTTACCTTTAAAAAAATTAGAGTTTTTCTATTTTAAACAATAAATTGTATTTTAATTAAGATTTATTACAATACGACTTTCTGATAAATATTGCATTAACATTCCGAATTATTTTAAATGAAATGTATTATTGTTTTTTTTTGAGAGATTCTTTGCGCATGTTAGATATCGTTATTTTAAATTTTATTATGTAATAAAAAATTTTACTATTTTCTTTTTTTGTTTATTTTTATAGTTTAAACTGATAGGCACATTGTTTTTTTTTTTTTTTTTTTTCTAGTAAGTAATACAGATATTGAGGGAAAATAATAATTAATAAAAATATTAGATTTGTTCAAATGATAAATAATGGATATATTTGATTATTGTAAATTGTTTATTTTGCTATCATTTTTTCCTTTTCTCTTCCTTTATTTTGATATTTTTTTTTTTCTTTTCTTCTTTTCAGAGTCATTTTTGTGATAATGATCTTTCTGAAACACGTGATGGTCATCATGTGGAAAATGATGATTTAGTTGATGATGATAATATGGAACCACCGTACAGTGGTACAGTTACACCAACAACAACCTTACGAAGAGCAAAAGAAAGTTTTTTACGTCAACAAAATGATATTTTTAAAGAATATGAGGAGGTAAGAGTTTTCTTTTCTTTGAATTAAAATATGTTTGATGAATTTAAATTTAAATATTTTCAAATTCTATTTAATAAATAAATACTTCTTCATTTTTTTTTTTATAAATCAATAAAAAACGAGTCCTTTTTTTTTGAGCTCATTGTTTGCTTATTTTATTATTTGCTATAAATATTAAAATGAGTTGTTGAAATTTGTACTATTTAAATTATTGAAATAGTTATTGTCTAATATGACTAATAAAATTTTTGTAAATATTTGAATATAGCATTTTATTTTTTAGCAAGTTATGGTTACTGGTGCTGGAGAATCAGCTCCGATCAATGAAAGTGATATTGGAGATGAAGTGCCAAGTGGTCATAGTGATATGGGAGAGGAACCGAGAATTATTCTGGGTGATGAAGAGCTGCCAGATTCTAGCAAAGTAAATTCGATATTACTTCCTCTTTATGATATGATTATATTAGTAGTAAATGATTAAGTTAATTTTAATAACTATTTTAGCCTTAAAGTTAGAATATCTTTTTTAAAAATCACTGATTGATGCAAAAAAAAAAAAAAAATGTTACATAATTTATTCGAAGGCAATACATAATTCTTATATTTATTATACTTTTTTATTTTTAATTAAAATAAAATTTTTTCAATGTTTATGTTTTAATTAATTTTTTTTCCTATTTTGTTTGATGATTTTTGACTTTTCTTTTTTTTTTTTATTATAGGAATATATTGAATTTTGCATTAAACAACATTCAGAAGATGAATCAATGTCTTCCTGTGCTGCTACTGCTACTACTACTGCTGCTACATTATCAGATCAATTAAATTCAAATATAGAAGAGCAGTCGATTCATACAATTATTGAATCGAAATCTGTTACTTTACCTTCTTCTAATAATGAGATAGAAAGTACTCGAATTGATGAATTTCATCGATAATAGAAATTGTTGTTTTTATTATTCGAGTAAACTGATAATGAAGCAAATAATTATTTCTTATTTTTGTTCGCTCACTTTATAAACTTTATTCAGGAATACCTACTGAAATGAAACTAGTCATTATTGAATTATCAATTGTATGTTTTAAAAAAGGAAATATGAATTTTTGAAATTTCAACTGAATATCTATTTAAAAATAAGAAAATTTATTTTGATTTTTTTTTTCGAACAAATTTTGAAGTATTTTGAAATTTCGAATTTTTTCAATATATTTTATTTTGATTTTGTAATTATTTATGTTTATATATGTGCCACATATATATATATTTTTTTTAATATAAACTTATCTTTTTTTGCATTCTATGTAATAATATTTTGATATGTTATCAATTGTTTTCTCTGTTTCATTTGCATTTTTTTTTCATCAGTTTTATATCACTACAATTGAATGGAGTGCATTATTATTATTATTATTATTATTATTATTATTATTTCTGCTATTATTATTTATTTCTGAATCACTTATCAAAAAATTTTTGTTCCTCACTTTTTTTTTCCCATTTTTTTCTTTTTTCAACAATATCTTATTTTAAATTATTTTAATTGTAGAATAAGTTTGAATTTTATGCAATACAATTTGATGCATTCAGATGAAAATGAAATTAATTCAAAGAATTGAGACGAAAAAACAAAAACGATCAATTTAAAATTAACGAATTGTAAAATGCTTTTATGTTTTCAAAAGTAAAAAGTACGAATAAATTAAAACTAAATAGTGAATAAATTAGATCGAAATTTATTGTATGCTAAAATTTTCTCCAATATATGATGATTATACTTGACCTATGAGGTCAATGCTTGACCTTTTATTGGTTCATTATATTTTCATTGTATTGCAATACTTTTGTTATCATTACATCACAATCATAGTGATATTGATGTGCTGTAAAGGAATTATTAAAAGTAAAAAGTTCACATTACTAAAAAAAAATATAGCAAAAGGGATATTCTATCAAATTTTAATCATTTTTTTTCACAATTATATTAAAAAATTTTTAAATACAATTATATTTCTAATTTTATTTCATCTGTTTTTTTCGTTCTTTCCTTTCGTTTTTTTCATCATTTCTCATTCTTTACTTATAATATTTTTCTATCATCTATCTATTACAAAATTTTCTTTAAAAAAAAATCTTTTTTTTAATGAATTTAATTTCTTAGCATATAAAAAGGAAAAAAAAAAGAGATTTAAAAAATGCAGTAATAATGGTAAGGAAGATATATGTATTATAAAATCAAATTTATTTCATAAAATTATTATTCTTATGGCAAATAAGATCATTAAGTTTATATATTTAATAGATGGATCAAATTATACTAAAATAATATAAATAAATGATTTTAAAACAAAAAGCTAAGTCGAAATATATATAATTTCTTTTTTTTTTGGATTTCTTTAAAATTTCTGAAAAAAAGTAAAAAAATATTGGAATGAAATTCTGAAAAAAAAAACCGAAATTTGGTTAAATTATTTTAGTATTATTTATTCTTATAGATTTATTTTCATGCATTGTTTATATTTAATGAATTGAAGAAAAAAGAAAATTAAAAAAAAAAAAACAAAGAAAAAAAAAGCACTTATAAATTAATGGAGCATTTCTCAATAAATGCATTTATCGAGAAATGATGAATTTAATGAAATGATATTTTAAAAAATTTCAATAAATCAATCTCTTCTTTCTATTTCATTCCATATTATAACTTAAAATGTTTATTAAACTAAAATTCATTACTTTTAGTTTGAAAACTTTGTAATTTTATTTTTAAAAATATTATAAAATTTTAAATTTATCAAAAATCAAATTGATGTTGAAATCACTAATATTTAATTCCTTTTTTTTTCTGATTAAATTTCTCCATTTTAAATAATTTACTTTAAATAATAATTAATTTACTTTTTTTTTTTTAAATAATAAATATAATTTCTCCATTTTTAAATACTAATTTACTGATTTTATTAATTAACCAATATTTTATAACTTAAAAATTAACTTTGCATTTGAACATTTCAATTTTATATTCCATCAAAATTTAGGCATAAGCAAAAAAAAAAAAAATTTATTTAATTAAATTTTTATATTTATACTTTTAACACTTTCAACAATAATCAATGATAACATTCTCTTCTACTATAAATAATAATAATATATAATAAATAAATGATAATTAATAATAATTGGTTCTTATACTAATTATTAATTCTAAAAAAAAAATTTTTTTTTTTTTGCGCTAATTATGATTTTTTGCTTATGGTAAGAATTTTAGTATTAAATTAAATTAGAGCAGCTTCATATTCTAGACCAAATTGTCTCAGAAAACTGATATCAATCCGGAATAAGCCTGGAAAAAAGAAAAAATAATTATCAAATAAAAAAAAAAAGAAAGAAATTTTATAATATTATAAGATTCTTCTTTTCAGTTAGTAATTATTAACTATAATATAAAATTTTTATGATTGAAATTGGAATTAAATTAAAGAAAAAAAAATAAAGTAAAATCATTAATTAAACAAATTTATTAAAAATGCTAACCATATTCACCCCAATTTCTTCCATATGAATTTACAGCAATCCAATGAAATATTCGATCACTATCATAACCCCATCCAATAATTCTCACAACATGCCAATAAACAATCCGATCCGTAAAACCATTTTCCGGATATGGTGTATAAATTCCTGATATTATGGAAGGAAAAATTCATAAACTATATAATAAATAATATTATTTTCTTTTTTTAATAAGTTTTTTCCTCTCTCTCTGCTCCACTTTACAATTAATAATATCATTATATTTCAATAATTCAAATAAGCCTAAATTAAATAAAATAATAATATCACTGTATTTTATTAAATGAAATAAAACGAAAAAAGAAATGGAAAAACAAAATTAAAAAAAAAAGTAAAAGTAAAATAATTTTAAAATTTCTCAATTTATATTTTAAAAATAAATTTAATTTATTAGCACAAAACTGAAATATGGACTAAAATTTTTATTACACAATAATTATTTTTTTAATAAATAGATGATGATAATTAAAAAAAAAAAAAAAATTGATTGTATACATTTTACCATTTTCATAATGTAAAAATTCTTCAGCAACCGGAAAAGCCATTGTCATTGGTCCAAAAAGATAAAGTTCTTTTTTTAAAATTTCTAATGTCTAAAAATAAACAAAAACTCACATTTATTATTTGTAAATGATTAAATAAGAAAAATTTTATAAAAGAATTATAAATATAAATTTCAAAAATTGCTTAGGTATTTGCAAGAATTATATCAAATTTAAATAGAACTAAAAAAAAAGATGACATATTATTAATAACAATAATAATAATAATAACAATCGTAATAATAATAATATTAATAGTAATAATAATAATAATGTTAATAATAATAACATTAATAATAATAATAATGGTAATAATAATATTAATAATAATAATATTAATAATAATAATAATAATGGTAATAATAATATTAATAATAATAATAAAATAATAATAATGAATTGTGCATTAATTTATATTATATGTGATCAATCTATCAAATTTTCAGATACAATATTAGTGTGATCATTTCAACAAACAAATTGAATGTTTTAAATTATCGATGTAATATATGAAATAAGAAAAGAATATGATAACATTAAATTTAAATCTAATAAAATAAAATACGAAGAAGAAAAGAAAAAAACACAAATTTATGATTATTTATGTTTTTTTTTTTTTTTACTTTACCTCATGAAATGATAATAATTTTTTGGTATTATTAATAAATTTAGTATTGAAATAATCCATTACTGCTGGTACAATAATATAATCATTTGCAGTAACTGATAAGACACGTGGCAACATTGTATATGCTATTGATGCTAGAAGAAAATTTTCAGTTAGCTATATTATGATTAAATTAAAAAAATTTTCTCTTCAAAAAAAAAGAAGGAGTAAATTTTTTTTATTTGAAAATTTCAAGCTATTTGAAATTTTAAAACAATTCAAAAAATTTTAAATGAGAAGAATTAAAATGATAATTGCGAAGTGATAATTCATTTTTAAATTGAAAAAAGAAAAAAAAAATTATCAATCGAATGTGACACCAAAATTGAATTAAAAAATATTGAATTCAATCTTTTTTTCCTCATCTTTTATTTTAATAAATTAAATAAAGTAAGTTTGATAGTAATTTACAGTTTAATTCTATTTTAAATATTTAAAACCCATATTAACCTCCAATAATTAAAACCTATTAACCTATTAAAGTTTCAATTTTGTTAAAAATAAAAGATTAAAATGTTATCAGAGATAAAACATTGATTATTTGAAGCAAAATTCATTGATTAATTTTAAATTGCTTTTTTTATTGACTATATGCTATATTTTATTGATTAATTCTTTTTTTTTTAAAACAATTGTACCTATAAATTTTATTAACTATTAATAAATTATGATTTTTATATGTTATTTATTGAAGAATGACTATATATGATAAAAAAAGATATGATAAAGAAATTACCGTAATGTTTATCATTGAAATAATCATTACGATGATAAATATTTTGACATTTATGATGACATCGTTGCATTTTAGCATTTTTAACAAAATCCATCAATGGACATGGTATGCCACATTTAATGTCATATGGATATGGTTGACATCCATCACGTCCACCTGTATTATATCTTTTGTTAATTTTCATTTATTCCCATATACTATTAGCTTTAATTTTAAATTTAAAAAATAAAAATTTTCAAATATTATTAAGAATATGTTTTTTTTTTTTAAAAATTTAATTAACATTATCATTAGAAGTAATACTAAAATCTATTATTATATATTAAATTTTAATTCGTTCCTTTTTTTTTTTTTCACTTTTTTCAACAAAAAAATTAAAAAAAAAAAACGAGAAGAAAAGAAATTTTTGAAATACTATTTTCATCACTATTTATTGTTATTACTATTATTTATTGTTAATTTATTGAAAATTTTTAATGAAAATAAAAATAGGTTGAAAATTTAAATTTAAATTTAAATTTAACCTGTGACAATTCCTTCATTAACCCAATAAATCATAGCTTTTAATGCATCACCACCAATGCATGTACCACAACCAATACAACAACTAATAATATCATCTGAGCTAAGTATAACTTGCACAGTACCATTCGTTGCTATGCAAATACGATCTGATGCTACACCAGCTACTGCTACAGCCTAAAAATCATTAATTAATTAATTAATTAGCTAATTAACTAATTAATAATAATCAATAATTGAAAAAAATTTTTTTTTTCTTCGCTTTCATTTATTCAAAATTTTTCGTTGATTAATATTTTTTTCATAATTAAATTATGCATTTAAAAAAAAAAAGAAAAAAACTACGCTAAAAGAATATTGCAAATGTTTAAAGAAATATTTTTTATGATAAAATTATATTTTGAAATATGCTAAAATTATATTAAAGCAATTTTCTAATTTTTTATTTTTTCTCATTTTTATTTCCTTTTTTTTTTTTCGTATTTTCTACGAACATTAATGAAATATTTATTTTGATCAGCATTTCTTAATTATTTTTAATTTTTTGATTTTAACTTTTTTTTGTTTTGATCAGATTGATTTTTTTGTTGTTTAATTATGATTATTCTTTTATTTGGCTAATTTTTATTTTCGCCTTTTTTTGTCATGAAGAAAAAAAAAAGAAAAGTAATAAAATGATAACACTTTTTTGCTGAATAATATTTTATGACTAATTAAATTAACAAAATCATCTAAAACAATCAAATTTTAAATTTGAAAATTTGAAAAAAAAATATTTGTTCGATAGTATATCTTTTATAATAATTATTTTTACAAAAATTTTTTTGCAACAATTTTATAATTAATAAATATTAAATAAATACTAACATAACATGATCCACAGCCACCCTGATTTGGTACATTATGTATTGAGGAGCATAGTGGCCATTTTCTTCGTGCATCAAATTCATCCGGAAGTTCCGAAGCCGGAAAATCATTTAATTTCCTGAAAACAAATGGAATAATATTAATTAGATCATCAAATATGTGTAATTACTTTTTATTGGTATATTAATCTAGTATTAATAACAACATATTACTATCACATTTTTTACTAAAGTATGTTTTCTTGGGCAAAAACTTTTGATGCCAAAAGTTACATACAGATCAAAGGTAATAGTAAATCAGTTGCAAATATTATTAACTAATTTTTTTTTTTATATATCGACAAAAATAGGAAGAATATTTTATTTGTTTATTTTAAATATCATTAGCAGGATTATGAGATTCTTTGCGGTATAAAATTTAAAATTTCCAAGATTATTTAACTTCATCATTATCAATGAAAATATTGTATCACTGCTTAACCTTTTGACCCAAATTTTTATAATTATTAGTATAATGATCGGCATACTTTATTGATCATTAGTAGGTATCATACATAAAGTAATAACTTTACCGACCATTAGTAGATATCACACATAAAGTAATAAGTAGTAAAACAAATAATTATGAGCATATGGTTGAATGAAATAAAAATTTTAATTTTCGAAAATTTCTTTTCAAATTTTATTTTTAATTATACCTAATATGTTGCTTCATATGATTAGATTTATGAAATTTATAAATATCATCGATTAGCTTTTTATCAATGATATTGCTTTTGTCATTTAGAGATATTTTATTGAATAAAATATCAGGTTTCTCGGATCGTATTCCAAATGGATTGTATTTAGCCTGTAATTAATTAATAAAATTTATGAAAATTTTCCTTCTTTAAGATATCATTAGCAAATTTTATAATTATGCTATATCATTTTATTAATTTATTAATATTTTTTCCTAGAAATCGGTAATGTGAAATTTTTTTTTTTTGCCGTCATTATTTACATAAATTTTTGAATTGTAATATTTGATCCATTTTTACAATTCATAACAAATTTATTCAATATTATTGTTTTCTAATTTGATTTCTTTATCATTTGACTTTTTTTTTTCTACTCAAAGCTTTTTGTTTAAAAACATTTTATCAATGAAATTTTACCTTCCATTTGAGATTTGGTGATTCGTTTACTGCTTGTACAAGTTTTTCAAAATATGTTTTTATTTCATGAGATTTTTGACAATGATCAAATTCATCTTTTCGTTGATTCTTTTGTAATACTAATAGACATGGTAATAACACTGCTAAAAATATTCTATATGATCAATAAATTTTAGAAAAAAGAATTGCAGAAAATTTAATTCTTATTTAATTCAAATTTTTATCCAAATATTATTACGGACCATTTTTAATATTGTTCCAATTAGTTAACAAACCTTCACATACTTAACTTTCTTGCATTTTGATAATTATTAATTCAATGGTTGTAGAATATTATGAATTTCCTAGTTAATATATCAAAAAACTATTTTTTTTTTTCACATTCATCAAATTAATTTTAATATTAAAGAAATGTTTCATATATTATTTACATAACTAATCGTCCTTTTTCCGTCGTTTTTTTCTTTTTTTGGTCTTACTTTATTACTAAATCACTATAAAAATTAAAGAATAGCTTAATGGAAAGTCATTAATTTAGAAACAAATTTCTCAGTTTTCCTTTAAATTTTTTCCATCACTTCATTATTAAAAGATTATTTAAAATTTTTACTTTTTCATCATTAAAAATGCGTTATTGTTACGTAATTGAAAGTTGGCAATTTTACTAGAATATGCAAAAAAAAGATGACAAATTACTTAATTTCCAACAAACTAATCTATCATTAGATTATAGAGATGATAATTAGATTCTAATTAGATTTCGCTGATGATCAAAAAGTTAATTAAAAATAGAGTAATATGTTATTTGATGAAAATTTTACAGCTATACGAATTATATAATATATTTATGCGGAGGTATACAGTAACATGTGATATAGCACAGTTACTGTAGACAATTACAGTATGGCCATAAAATGTATGTCGTAATATTCATTGCTGTTGTGATATAAATTGTGATACTGTAGTATACAGTATGACTATATGAAATATCACATTATTTAAAATATTTGGAACAATCATGGTATTTATTGCTATTGTAGTCCCCATACCGTAGCATTCAGTAGGGATATGATCGCACCATACTGTGTTGTAGGGCGTGAAGTATGATTATATCGTAGTATTCAACGCTATATGTAGTAACTATTATACTGTACCATATAGTATGATGCAATATAACACAGTATGACGTTATATGTATAAATTAATACAGTATGCAATGCAGTATGGTAATCGAATTATAATAAATACGCAAGATATTCTAAAATTTTTTTACAATTTGAAGCATTTTCACCACCATATGGCTTACTGTAGTATTTAACTTACCAATTTAATATATTTACTTTATTTTTAAATTATTGTTATTTCGTATTGTTCTCAATGTAAACTATTTTTGTAAGATATATTAAGCAATACAAACCAAAACTTATCACGGCAATAATTATAATAAAAATGCGTTTTATACAGTATTTATGAATACTTATAAATGATTGGTGCAATCCAGAAGTAACCGATTCGCACTCTTTCATAGGCAATATCTGTATATGTACACAAACACACACCTGGAAAATTTTCTTGAAATTCAAAAAAAATTTAGGTATTATGTTCAAATAATAGTTAAAAAGTTATATCATGCATTTGCACTAATTGTTACTAATTATGCATGTCAAAATTAATAAATTTCTGCAAGCAAATAAAAAAAAATTAATAAATAAATAAAAATGAAATGTATCGAATTGATTAAAACTTATCAGGGATTCTCTGATACTCCTGTGCTATATAATTCTTGTAAAACAAGCATTTGGCATAAATACTTTTCAAAAAAGATTGACTAATTAGCTATGAACATTTTAAATAGTTGGTAATTATTAATAAAAATGAAATAAAATAAAATTTCTACCGTTTTTAACTTGTTTGAATATGAAATTTTTAAGAAAGATAATAAATAACTTCATGTTTAACCAATTAATTTTAATTAACGTATGGGTTTTTAAAAATTTTCGAAAAAAAGAAAAAAAAGGTTTCCAAAAAAGCAGTATCTATAAAAGTTTAAATTTTTGAACTATTTTTTTTTTTTTTAAGAAGAAGCATTACTAAATGAAAAGTAATCATTCAGATTATTCGAAGAGATAGTGTGATATATTATCATAGTATCAATACAAATACACTCTTATCACTCATTTCAAACAGAAAAAAAAAAACGATTATCAAAAGCAATTTGTGCAGTATTTTATTCACATAATTATATCAGTAATTCAAATCATTTAACAGATAAGAAAAAATTTTATCATCAATTGATTAATAATGTAAAAATAGTCCAAATCATTAGAAGTTTCAGAAAAGAAAAAAAAATTTTTTTTCGATATGAAATAGTGAAAGAGACATTTACAAAACTAAAAAAAATGTAATTAAAAAAAAAGAAATCAATTTTTCTTTTTCGAAATTTTATCACAAGAAAAGGCATAGAAATTGAAAAGAAAAAAATTTATCAATCTTTTTTAACAAAATTAAAAAATTACATTGCCTTAATTTGAAATCAAATTTCATTTCATTAAAATTTTTCTACATCATTAATGACCACTGAAAATAAACTAATAGAAAATGATAAAAAGAAAGAATAAAAAAATAAAGAAATTAAAATTTTTAAATCACAAATTTCTGACAAATGAGCAGCTACACAATGTTGTTTGTTGCAAAATTATCATTGAAAATAACATCTGATATCATTAAGTAATTAAAGAATTGATAGATAATTTATGAAATTGCTATTAATTGTAAACTAGTAATGCTAGTGCAGTATCAGAATCTATTCATTTAGTTTAATTAATTTTAATTTTAATTAATAGCTTTTTTTTTTATCACCACTTTAATTTTTTGTTTCATATTTATCATTGAAGTCGATTAATCTGTCTAATGCTAGTAATAACAGGTAAATCATTAATTTAAGATCAGATGAAGCTACTAATTCTTCAATTTTGCAACTAGATGACACTGCCAGTATCATTATTGTCATACTATCGATATGATAAAATTCCATTTAGGACAAAAAAATAGAAAAAGTGAAAGATAATAGGAAAACATTGTAATTATAATTTCAATTACCTGACAATATTGTAATTACAATTCTAAAATAAAAGAAAAAATTAAAAAAATATAAATAATTTTACATATGAAATAATATTTTCTCATTTATTTTTTTCTTTCTTGTGGCAAAGAATTAATTATCTGTTTAATTATTAAACTTTTTTTTTTTTTTTTCATAAAATATTTTTAATGTTTGAAAACATTATGTTTAAAAAAAAGGAAAAAAAAATACAAATGATTAATAAAAAATTATTATTGTATTAAAAGCATTGCTATATATTAATAAATTTTTCGTTTCTTTTTTTTTTTAAAAGAAATTATAAATAATCAGTTGTTCGTTTATTTTGTATGATAGTAAACTAATCAATCGATAATTATTATTAAAGTATGTATTTGTGTTAAAAGTATGCTAAAATGTGTGTAACAAAAAAGAAAAATTTTTTTTTTTTAAAAATGCTAAAAATTTTCCAATGATCAGTAGTAGAATGGATTTATAAAAATTTCAGTATTTCGTTCAAAAAACAAATAAATCATTTTCTCAAATTACTTCTATTATACATTAAACAAAAACAAAATAAAATAACAACAATGATTATGAAAATAAATTGTTATCGATTCGATTTAAAGTAATGCGATGCTTATCATTTTATATCATCAATCATTTTATATCATAATCTATCATTTTATATTTATTTATATGTAATTGTCATATCAGTTAATTTCATTTTAAATTAGCATAAATATCTGTGCTCATTTAAAATTATATATATATATTCATTTTATAAATATATTGACTAATGATAAAAGTTCTTTTAATCAATGGAATAAAATTAATAATCAAAATTAATCAGCTATGAACTTTCAAAATTGTCATATCAGACACGTAATTAAAATGAAGAGCGAAAAAAAAAGAAAGAACGAAGAAGGAAGGAAAAATTTTTGATAACAATAATGATGATAATGTGATAACGTCCAAATGATGATGATGATGATAATAATAATAGTAATAATAATAATAAATCATGATTAATAATAATAATAAGTAGTAATAATAAATAATGATAATAATAAATAGTAACAATAATAATAATAGCAATAATGATAATGATAATAATAATAATTAACAACAATAATAGTGTTTAAATGGCTATTCAAAGAGCTGCTATCATAAATTAAACTATTCATTCGGTATCTATTTACAAAATAAATTCTTTATCATTATTAAATAATTTAAGCTGTTTCATTCTTTCTTTTTTTTTGATATTTATCATTGTTAAAAATTAATTTTTAGTTTATTATTATCAACAAAATCTTTAGCACATTATAAACAATTATTTAATTTTCAAAAATAAAAAAAAAAGAATTATCCTGAAATTTAAAGGGACACTTTAGGTAATACAAATAGCCAATTCGTTAAGGACGGTTTTATGGAAGTCTTGTGATGAAGGTTCAATTCCGCATCAGTGACAAATTAAAAGGATGCCAATGACGAGAAATCATGCACCACTCATATATAGCCATGCTGAAAAGTTAATACCTCTTAACCATTTCTGAGGCACATTAATGCTTTTCATGAATGCCTCTAAGATGACCTTTCACATTTGAAAAGGTCATTCAATTGTGATTTATGTACAACAAAAGAACAAGAGAAATATTATGAACTCATTGTGAAATAATAAATTGTTGTTTGGTATGATGTAACAGTGTTACTGCGAATATATTTCTAATTTGAAATAAGAAATGAAAGTTTCAATTCAATCTTCTTTGTATATTTGAGTTATCAAAATTAATCAAAGGGAAAGATTAGAAAAGAAAAAAAAAATCGTTTTATTCAGGCAGTTATATTTATACAACTTATCACAGAAGAAATGAACAAAATAGAATCATACAACGAAATTAAATGTTTCCAAAAACGAAATAAACTTGAAAGGCAATATTTCATGAAATAAGAGAAACTATTGCTCAATTACTGATTCTTTTTTGTGCAAAGTTTTGTATTAAATTTCTTCCAAAAAATATTGGAAAATTTTTGTAAAAACCGGAATAACTACAAGGAATTGCTACAAGCAGTTCCTAGTTTATACTTAATCATCTAAACGGTAGCAATAAAGCATGACAAGTAAAAAAAGAACTATCCGGATAAAAAAACGAAAAGAAATGATGTGAAAACTTATCATCACTTTTTAGCCAGCGACAGCACATCTAAATGAATGTTTCAGCTGTTGGAATCCACATCTTACGATGCTTCTAATGCTACTCTTTCACGCCTCTCTTCTAAAATTAATTTTCATTATCACAAAACAAATAATAGAAGATCATTTTAATGATCTGGAAAAAAAAAAACTGTTGAAGTCAACACTGTATAAGCATCATAGTGATGGCAAGGCAATCACTTGCAATTCCTGTATCATTGCATATTAACCTAAATCGCCTTCAATTTTATTATGATATCAGTTACAAATGGTATAATATGTGACAGAATAAAAATTGTCTTAATTGAAGAATAGATTATGTCCATGGATTAAGCAATTTTTGAGAAACTAAGATTTAAAGTAAAATGAAAGCAGAATTTCATTTTACCACTTTTCTAGCTAACTAAACGTAAGAAGCTGGTAAATTTCTTTGATCAATAGGATTTCAAATATAATTTAAGATTTTAAATGTATAACAAGCAGTCAACTGACGGCGTTTCCATATTTTCCATATATTAGAAGTTTCTCTCACTTTATTCATTGTAAACCAATTAATAGAAAGGTTTACCTATTTTGTCAGGTATTTTAGCAAACAACGACTCTGATGGGATTTCTGGAAAATCAAGCTCGCCTTCATTTTCTATTAATTTCGCAAATTCCTTTTCGACTTCTTCCAAATCATCTTCACCGAGCTTACCACTAAGCATGTTTGATATTTCCTGTACGAAGCACTTTTAAACATTTGAATTTTTGAACACATATATTTATAACTTCAATTATAACAGATAAATGAAAACATGAAAATTCTTTGAAAGTATCTCACTTACTTCTTGAAATTCCGCTGCCTCCTTTGTCTCATCCATGATTCGTTCGATATCGTCAACTGAAATCATCTGAAAGAAAAGCATTTGTACAATTTTTTTTTTTTTTTTTTTACAGACTTTATATTTATAACATCAATTATAAATCTGTATGTGCTTAAGGGAGAAAAAATCTAGGTTATTACTGCAAACTAATCAGAAGCAACATAAATTACTGGAAATTTCCAAATTTGTGATTTATAATATTCAAATTTCTAAATATTTCGAAAAAACTCAGTAAATGTACGCCATTCCCAAGCAAAACACAAACAAATTTATAAATCTAGAAGTTTTTTTTCTGCTAATTTGAAAGTTTATAAAAGTTCTAAAGCTAATACTACAATTCAATATAGAAATAATTATCCATAAATTCAAACAACATTTAGACAATTTAATTACCTGATTCATCCGTTTCAAGACTTCATTACCATGCCTCAGTTGTTCCACCACTCTCTGTTCAATGACGACAAATTCCAAATCACTTACCTTTAAGAATGGTTCCTTTTTATGGTATCACTTGGAAAATTAATGCAAACTCACTTGATTCTGAGATATTATTTGTACCTTCTATTTCTCTTACAATAATATTCTTATAACTACAATACTTAATAACCTACAATATTCTTCTATTTCTCTTATCATTATTGACAAACCTTAACAAATATTACCAAAATATTTGAAAAAAAAGTACCATTCTTTCAATTTGATCTAGCTGTTGCAACATTTTTTCAGTCATTGATTCCTGATATCTCTTCCTCTTTAAAATTAATAAGGCACGACTGAAAACCAAACTTGTAATTTTTCAGAAAATTAAGTTAGGATCAATCTATAAATTCATATTACGCTTATATGTTTTCTGATAACACAAAATATAGCTGTAACTAAGCGCGTAATGAAATTGATTTAATTCTTTAGCAGACTATAGGAGAGATATAGTCAAAGTAGTTAAAATATGATCGAGAGAAAAAAATCCATATATCTAATTCAGTTTGTAAATAAAAACATGATAGCAAAGTTAAATGCAATGGAAAAAAAGAGGAATTTTATGTATAACTGGATTAAATTTTTATAATTTATATATAAAATACGGAAAAGATGAAAAGCTTACTCTTTTTTGTTCGCTTTTATCAATTGTTTCGCCAAATCTTTCTCGCGTTCCATTTGTTTCTCATTTCTCCTTATATATTGCTTCATTTTATCTCTTTGATTTTTTAACTGCTACAAATTATCTTTCTGGTTTTAATGAAGAAAAAAAACAAACAAACTTTGCATTTATTTCATGCATGTGTAAATAAGTATTTTAAAGAACCTTAAAACAAGCTGAAATTTTTTTTTTTTTTTTCTTTCACAGATTGAACTATCACTGTTTTGAGAAACAGATAATATCTAACAGAATTGAAACAACAAAGTATTCCAAGCAAATCTTGTCAAATTTCTCTAATTTCACAAAGTTCAGCTAATATCAAAGTTTAAGTTGGTAAATAGTAAGCTGGAAGAACTAAGGCTAAAATAATAGAACTCACTGTAAAATGAATTTCATAAAAAACAAAGACGTTTTTTTTTTTTTCTTTTTTCAAGAATTTTCTTGCAAATACCAAAGTCAGCGAGCTCAGACAGAAATCATGTCCGAAAATAAAGCAATTATTTTTTTAAACATTGAGATTTTCGGAAATTTCTTTTTTTCCGAAACTTTCGGAAAAATTAAAATTCATCTAAGAGATTGAAGTTAATGAATTTTGAAAAACTAAGGAATGGAACTACCAATTTCTGCTTCTAACTCTAATAGAAAAGTACTTACATCGAGTATGAGCCTGATTTGAATAGGTAATCACACACAACTTCCAATTCTTATTTCTAGGCAAATAAAAATCTTAAAGAAAAAAAGGCTATTAACCAAAATGGCTTGGTCCTGTTGTGATACTGGTGTTAGAGCTGGCCGTTGTTTGCCGAATAAATTACCCATAATAACTTTCGATAAGTTCCAATAATCTATTTTATAAAATTTCACATATGTAACCTGAAATAATTGAAATACATAACCAAATATAAACTGATGAAAGAACTCAGACTAAAAGTGCATAAAAATCTTAAAAAAATCCATCATTTGTTTGTCAGATGTCAGATTTTATATTAATCAGAGTAAATCAATTTAAGTTAAGCATTTGTATCAGTATAACGTTTTTCATAGAAGTACCTAATATTACAATTAGAAGTTTAATCAAATTCTATCATCAAAAAAAAAAAAAAAAGTCCTTCTATTTCAATTTGATATACTAAAATCGCATAACTACACATTTTAACATTCAAAATCTCATTCACTAGAAACAGCAATATTAAAAAGGAAATTCTCATCATATACGTTTCTAGCAGTAATTTTATAGATATAATTTAATATGACTCATCACTTTTATCATTTTTTAAAAGTACAAAATAAGTTATTACGACAAATTCTATCCTATTAATGTTACATCTTTAATAATGAAAATCCTCTAATAACCCTAACTTATTTATAAAAATTAAAAAAAAAAAAAAGTTATAAAAAAAAAGAACAATCCACCTTGAGCATTTAAAATGCTGCCGAAGGCACTGTATGCCGAAGTATAATTCGCATAAAATTCGAACTACATAAGTTGAATTATCGTGTTTGCGTGGCTTACGTTTGATTAAAACGTGGATTGTGTGGGCTTAGATTGACTTACTATCAATATTTGAAATGAAGAACTTGTTGTGCAGCATTAATTCCGACTTTTTTATAGTAACGAATATCTTGATATTATAAAATAGGTCAAAATAAATAAGTGTAAGCAATAATAAATGTGCAAAAGAAATCAATGAATGATAGCAATGATGAGATTGTTGAATTTATTAGAGATTATTATCAGTACGGAAATAACAACATTTGCTTTTATTAGCTGTCACATATTCAATTATTATAAGAAATTATTATTCAGTTTCGAGTTTTATAAAAGTAACAAAATCTTTTTTGTGTGATTCTTTTCGACTTTTAATGCATCTTTTTTTTTCATTTTTTCCCTTTTTTTTGAAGCAAATGTTGGTGAGAATATAGTTCAATGCACAAAAAATTAAAAAACAAGGAACAATTTGCGAATGTTAAATTACTAAGCATGGAATGAATAACAACAATAAAATTTAAACAATAAACAAAGTTTAAACAATAAATCAGCAAAAAAAAAAACGATGAATAACTTGATAAAGTATTTTCTCAACTCTTTGTTTTTTTTTTTCCTCGTCTCTTCTTATCATTAGACGATCATTTGAAACGATCGCCATCCATCTTTCTCCTGAAATATATTTCTCAACAAACTGAATAACTCATTTTATATTTTGATACAACTTGCTAAAAAATTTGGAAATGGTTGAATGAATTGTTATGAAAAGATATTAAATGATTTTTATATACTGTCCACTACAAACAATAAAACAATAATATTGGGATAGTTTTGATAGCATTGGAAAAGTAACTGGTATCCAGTAAAAAAGTGATTTCGAAATAATGAAGACTATGCATTGCATGTTTTGATTCAATTTGAATTTAATTTTAGTCTTTCGATATTTTTCCCGTGATAACAACTCATTGTTCCAAATACTTTGCGACTGTAATAATCAAATCTATCTCAGAAATCAAATAATTTATGTTTAGTGAAGCAGAGTGTGACTGACCCATTAAATTTCGTTCTCCCAGCTGGTACTGTTCTACTTTGATAAAAATTTGTTCCAACTGATAATTTTGAATCTTCCGAGATGCTTGACTCAGCTAAAATCAAAGTTTTTTTGTTTGATCCTACCAAATTTGTAAAAAAATTGAATGCATAAACAATAATTCTTTATATTTATGTGTTTTTCTTCTAATAGATAATCAACTTGTATCATTAGAATTATCCTTATCACATGTATTTGAAGGTGTGTGACAAATTTTTGTAATTTCCAGTGTGCCGCTAATATCAATGAATGACGATGATGTCATTAATTCAATGCTTTGAATCGAATCGTTTTGCTGCTCATTATCAACTGTCTGCAATAAGCAAATAAAAATTCATTTACAATGAAAATTTCCTTTCAACTGAAAGAAAAATTTCTCAAAAATCAAAACGAAAAGAAAAAAATTAAGTAAAATAAGTTACTTGAATTTGAGAAAACTCATCGCTACATGCTGAGAATGATCGTAAAATTTTAGTTGGTGAAGAGCAGATAGTGGTATCACGAGAAACTGGGTTGCTAAATTGATTGGTATCAGCTTGCATCAGGGATTTCATTTCGGTTACACTTTTCATGAAAATCGAATGAACTGATGTTGTAATCCTAAATAAATTGGTTTCTAAGTAAGATTTCTCAATAAACCAATGCAACCAGAAAAAAAAAAAAGAAAAAACATAAAAAACATACATGTGCTTTTCACAATCAAATCTACCAGTCAACAATGGTTCAACTTCTCTCGGAAAGTGGAATAGACCTTCATCAGCAATAAAACCTTGTGGTTCATAATTTGAAGGTGTCCCTGAAAAAAAAAAAAAATGTCAGTTAGATTGGTAATGAAGATTCACAGTTGTTTTCTATATCTTTGTATAACTGAGTATAAGTTAAATTTATATTTTTTATAAATCCATATCCAGACAATAAGTTCATCAACCTAATGAAAGCTTCGCTAACTTACTGAAGTATTGAGAGACAGTAATTTCTTAACTGCTTCAGTTACTATTAAATCATCATAGCAATGATAGCATATAAAATGTATAAATTTACAACAACATATAAAAAAACTTATCCCAAAAAAATGTTACTTTCATCATAGTAAGTAAGCTTAAAAATAGTGCAAATGTTCTGTGGTAATGGATCCATCATATTTTCATATGCAGTGACACGACGAATCAAATGAAAAAATTGTTTGCGCGCTTGTGTAATTCCTGTATATTTAATAGCAGCGACTTTCTCACCTTTTGTGCTATAAAAAAAAAATTGAAAATTGTTATAATTTTTAAAAACTTCCTATTAAAACAAATATTAAAATTGTATGTTAATAAAATTATTGACATGCAGCTTTTATAATTGTATAATGCAAATTGCATATAGCAAATTTTTTTATTTACAAGTTAATCTATCAGTAGTTCAAAACTAAATCTATTCGATTTAGAAGATATCACTTCCCTTGTAAGGATCATTTCTGCTTGATCAGAATCATAAAAAAATGACATCCGGTGAATTTCCAAAGCTTCATATTCATCTTCTCTGTCACGATCAGCAACCATTATGATGAAGTCACGTAACTAGAAATTTCAATAAAAATTTTGATTTCATTTGCAGAATAAGATTCATTTCCATTCATTGAATCTTTTTACTTCTTTTTCATTTAAATTATAATTTTGTTGGTGGTTCAAAAGATACAGCTAAACAAATGGTTAGATAACTTTTAACAACAACTATCAAATTTAATAAAAAAAAGAATTGAAGTGTTAAACTGAAATTTTCAGTTTTTAATTTTTTAATTAGATTTTAGATTACAATGATTCAATCCTTTGAATATATATTGCTAAATTTCAATTAGTATATTTTTCAATTCGTAAAATAAGAAAAAAGCAACCAAGTTTGTATTTTGTTAGTTATAACAGCATCATTTAAAAATACAAGTGCAATAGGAAGAAATTATGACTAATGAGATTTTTCGAATTTAAAAAAAAAAAGAAAGAATTTAGAATTTAATCAAATTTTTTGAACTTAAAAAAAATTTACATATGCAAATTCAATCGCTTCCATAACACCTTTAAGACCATGAACAATATCTTTGCCTTCAGCTTCAGCTCGAATAACATAAAACTTCCATTCTAAAAATTCCCGTTAACTGTTTAATAACAAACCAATAATGAATATAACTGAGAGATTATATTACAAATACAGTCACATTTATATTAATCCACTGAATTCCAAATCTAATCAATTTTTTTTTTTGCTGAGTGAAACAAAAAAAAGTAAACATCCTTTTTTTGTATGAAAAAAAAAAAAAAAAAAAAAATGATTTCTTCCAAATCTTTCTTCCTTATTTAAAAAAGAATTCATTAAAATGCATTTTTTGCTTTATCACTAAATGACTAATAAGATGATATATCTTAAGTATTATGCATATTCAAATGATCATCAGCATTGTATTTATCATTTATTGCTAACAACTGCTAACATTCGTATTATCATTTATGTTATTATCAATAGTATATTTAATACTTATTAGCATTAGACACTGCTTTTTATTTGCTATTGAATTTAATTAAAAATTTAAATCTTTATTCTATTATTGAAAGATAATGTTGTGAATAATATTTGAATTTCAAATGTTCTTATCTTTCAATAAACAAACTGAAAAAAAAATTTACATACTTTCAATTTGACGTTTCTTGAAGCATTTTACAGGAAGTAAACCTCTGGTATAAAGGATATGTGATGCAGTAATGAATACCATACGTTGTAGAAATGATCGTGATTTTTCGCCAACCGGTTCATCCGGAAATGTTGCTTCCCACTAAAATAATTTGTACTTTTTCCGGATCTATATTTCTAGAAATACTACATTGATGTAGTAGTCATGATAAAAAAAAAAATTAACTGTTTAAACTCACTCACTGTAAATTCAGCTAACGATATATAAATTAATTTAAGGAAAGCTTTCTTTTATATTTATTGCTGATAATTATAACTTGTTAAGAAAAATAACTTACATTTAAGCCTTTTCTCGACCGTTTTTTTTGTATTATTTCCATTTGATCGCACCAGAAATCCTGAAATATAAATTATAAAAGCTGAAATATAAAAGCAGGAAAAAAGACATAGCGAAAATAAAATCAAAAGTGTTACATAACAAAATATCCTAAAATACAAATTATCTTTTTTTTTATAATTTTTATAACGCTATCTTCGAGTAACTTCATTTTTTCTGCCATTTTATAATTTAATAATCAATAATATAATAATTTCATCTTGAAATTGTTAATTGATATTAATCGACAATCTAAAAACTAATTGCTAATCTAGAACTGTAAATCTGCTATTAACATTTATCATTTTAAACAAGAATTGTCAGTACTTTAAAGTCAAACAAATCATCAATTAAAATAAAATAATAGTTCTAAATATAAAAATAAATTATATTTAACACAATTTATGATTAACAATGCAATCGAGTATTTAATTTCACTCATCGATCAAATTTCGATCAAATAATTTTAATCAAATTTATTAAACTTAAAATTTGAATGTTAACTTCATAATAAAACAACTTTAAATGAAAATTTACAAATCGGGAAAGTTTATGAAATTTAATAATTATATTTTAAGAATTACATCTCTATTTTAATAGCTAAATTTCATGCAAACAATTCACTTCTGCCTTTATATACCGCACACAGATCCATTCCAAATTAACTTTTATATTTTGCACGTAGCATTACTGTTTCAAATGAGAAATTGCACGCATGCATTTTTAGATTTTTTTTTTTTGCATTTTTTTTTTTAAATTCCTTAGTAATACCTTTTAAAATTCAACTATTTCAATAATGAAGGTTTGTTGTTATTATTATGGTGGAACTGATTAATATCATTTAATCAGTTATGAAATTCAAATTTCAATTTAGAAATTTTTAAATTGCTGAGGAATTTTCAAAGATAATATGTTTTAATCACACTTTAAATTCGAATTTAAATTTAAGTTCAAATTCGGAATTTTTTAAATACCTTAGAAGTTTAAATCCACGTTCAATTCGAAAAGAAATTTTTTCTTTCAGCAATTTTTTTAATTTTAGCAATTTCCAAACGATTCCTACTGCTAGCTTATCAGTTGAAATTATATGTAATCAATATAATTTGAAATTAAAATTACAAGTCATAAGCTGTGCTAAATTTTATAATTTAAATGGATCAAGTTAGAATTTAAATTATATAATATGATTTTTGCATTATAAATTAAATCAAATTTTTTGTGCTCAAAAAAATTTACTGTTTAAATTTCAAATTAGCAAACATTCGTAAATTTTTTGATTCAATATTATTCATTAAAATTTATTAGTTAAATTTAGTTTCAAAATGCAAAATTAAATGAAACATAGCATTTTCCATTTCATATTTAATCCAAATTCAGCATCAATTAAAATTAAATTTATAAATTTTATCGAAATAAAACTTAAATGCATGCATAAAACTTATTTAAATGACATATTATTAAAAAGCACAAATATGAATTTAAACGATTAAAGTGATAAAAAGTGATAAATTTCCTTTTCATCCAATAAAAATGAAAAATATTTTTTATTAATTAATTTATATCATTCGTATCATAATAATATTTTATGTGAGCAATTTTCATTCATATCATTTTCCAGCTTAATCCAAAGCTTATCGATAATTTGACGTGTTATATGATAACCATTAATACGATCTAATATACAACCCATTTGATAAGTCTAAAAAAACAAAATTAAAAATATTTATTTGATATAGTGTAAAGATTTGTAACAAAATAAAATAATCAATTCAAAAAAAAAAAAAGTAAATTTTAATTTATGATTAAATATAAATTTCAATGTTATGTATGTATGTACTGGTAAATATTATTATAATATCTATATATAATTTTAAAAATTTTAATCAAATATATTAGTTCAATTTTTGTAAATAATGAAATAATTCGTTTTTGCTAAAAAAAAATATGAAAAAAAGTAAGGAAAGAGAGGGAGAGAGAAAGTAGAAGAAGAGTAAAAAATTATTGGTATAGCAGTAAAAATGATTAAAAAAAAAAAAAGAGAAAAGAAAGAAAACAAAAATATAGTTAAAATTATAAAATGAAAATTTTTAATTTTCATTTAATTAACCTGTTCAGCAATAATTAAATTAATATAAATATATTGCCAGTGATTGATTACAGCACCTGGTCGTTGTTGTCGAATTTTTTCAATTATTGCCTGAAATAATTTTTTTGTTTAAGTTTGTTTTACCTCTTTTATCAAAAAAAAAAAAAATGAAAAATTTTTTAAAAACTGCAAAAATAATAATTCTTTAAATAATTATACAAAAATAAAGATAAATTTTTATTTTTATAAACTAGCAAAATAAAAAATAAAAACTATATTAGTTAATAATATTTAAATTACATTAAAGTTTACTGGATATAATAATTTAATTAAGAATAAAATGAATGTGGCTAAAATGATTTATTTATTTCTTTAAAAAAAAAAAAAAAAATTTAAAAAAAAAGCGTTAATTTTAATATTTATATTTCTAATTAGCTTTTTTTTTCAATATATTATTTCCTTTATTTATTTATATATGCTAATTTACTTGTTTGTTTGTTAATTTAAATTATACAAATTATTGCAATGAAATCATTTGAAGGATTTAATATATTTAATTTAATTGTTAGAATTGCAAAAATTAACACAAATAATTTTGATTAATTTTTTTTTTTTTTTTATTAATTTCAAATTCTATTTTGCGACTAATTTATTTCATTTACCTTAACATTTACAGTTTGTAAATTTCTAAGTTGATGCATAGCAAAATCTAATGCAAGAAGAACACCTGTACGACCACGACCTGCATGACAATGTATTAATGTTTTATTATCGCTTACCTGTAAATTTATAAGACAAAAAATACTATTTATTAAATGTATTAAATTTAAAATTAAACATGAAAAATATTATTTATCAATTTGTATTAAATTTAAATTTAAACAGAGATGATACTAATGTTTAGTTAAAATATTCTAGTAATTAGAATAAAAAAAAAATCTTTTTCTAATTAATTTAATGAACCAAATTAAGAAAAACATTTTCTTATTTTTCTTAATTAAAAAAAAAGAAAAATTTCTTTCTTTCTTAGTTTTAAAAATTCATTTTTCATTAATTAATATTTTATGTTGTCTATAAATTATAATAACTATTTTTTAATTGAAATATTTATCTAACATATTATCACTACTTTATATTTTATATACTTTAATTACAAGTATAAATAAAATAAAAAATAGAAATAACAATTCTTACTACAACTAAAGTAATTATATTTTAGTAAAAAAAAAAAATATTGCTTTGTTTAACAAATTTTTATATCTCCCAATTAAAAGTAAAACAAAAAATAAAAAATTCTTACTACTAAAACTAAATTTACTTAAAATCAGTAATCATTTATCATTATTATTTAATAATAAAGTGAAATGAAACAATAAAATTGCAGTTAATTAATCTAATGCTAATTATTTAATTAATGATAATTAAAAGAAAAGAAATGATAAATATTGTTTACCATTAAAAATAATTTCAATAATGTATTAGCAGCTTTAGCCAAGGTATTTTCTCTTCCCCAAGGTAATGGCAAACGTCCATCTGGCCAACGATAATAACATATATGTGTAAGATATCGATCATTTTCATCATTTTTTTGTTTACAATTTTGTATACAAAGTTGTGTTAATCGATAAACACATTCTTTAGTATTAGTTGCATAATGTTTACAATCTGCCTAATATTATTATATAAATTAATATCTAATTATTTTAAATTTAAAGTTTCTTTTTAAAGTTTTTTTTTTACTAAAATTTTAAAAAAGCGTTATTAATTTGATTATATATATATGAAATTTAATAAATTTTATTAATTACAATAAAAGTTTAATTCATTTTATTATGATTATTAATTAATATATAATATTATTAATACAATAAAAGTTTAATTCATTTTAATCTGATTATTAATATTTCTTCTATTAATATTTATTTCACATTGTTCATAAGTTTTTTCTGTTGTTTTCTTTATATAAATTTATTTCAATCTTATATTATAATCATTTATATTTATTTTAATCTTATATTTTAATCATTTATATTTATTTTAATCCTCCAAACTTATTTAAAAATTTTTTATATTCAATTTTATCCCTTATCATTTGCACATATTTCATTTTTTAACAATACCATTATCCGGAATTTATCAATCGTATGCAACTTACCATCATAAAACTATTAATGCAAGTTATTTTAAATGGCATATAATTATATGTTTTGCCATTGATAATAGGCCAATATTGAATTGTTTCATATTTTTTCTGATATGAATCCGGATAAAGGCATTCCTCATACGGAAAATTCAATGATATTATAGTTTTTACATTTTCCTAAATACTAGTAATATACAAAAAAATTTTATAAAATTGCTTATTAGAAAAAATTTTTAATTATAGTGTAAAATTTTTTAATTTAATAAATTTTTAAGAAATTAAAAATTATGTTTTCTAGTTTTTCAAAATTTTAAAAACTTCATGTAAAATAATTTAATTATTAGGTTTAATAATAATTTAATTATTATTAAAATAATTTTTTTTTATTACTTTTCTTCTTTCTTTTTTAAATTTATGAAATTTTCAATTTTAAATAAAAATTATATTTGTAAATTACTTATTAATTTTACCTGCCAAACAAGTGTCCAAAAATCATAAACTGTACCACAATTAGGCCCCGCACATGCGACATATATTTTGCCATCTTCACGTATAACACGTTGCGCATTTACCTGTAAAAAGAAATAATCCTAAATTATTTTAGAAATATTTGCTCAATTTTTAAAAATATTACTAAAAATTTATATCGAATGCAAATTTCCTTTTTAATCTTTTTTTTTTTTTTTTTTTTTTTTGAAAATTTTAATCTATTTTTTCTCATTTTATAAATTAGTTAGAAATTTTTGAACATTGCATCAAAAAAAAAAAATTTTTTTTCTTTTCACTTAAAAATATTTACTAACTAAATAACAATAAGAAAAATTTTCTTTCAAACATATTTGTTTATATTAATTTCTATCATATTCAAATTAAACATTTAAAATATAATCAAATATAACTTTAAATTTGCTTAAATAAAGTTATTATACACATAAACTTTTCTCTTTTTCTATTAATAAATAAATTTAATTCTTTTTTTTAAAAAATTTTTTTTTTTTTAGTATTCTATAAATTCTAATAAAGAGAAAAAATAAACACATTTAGGTGAATTTTTAAATATTTTCTCTTTTTTTCTTTAAAATTGTTTTTAATCATTTTACTTATGTATAATCTATAAATGATAATTTATTCATTGTTTATTAATTAATTTAAATGTATTTTTTTTACAGTTAAGCTAAATTTTAATATAAACATTTCTCTTTTTTTTTAATTGTTTATTATCTAACAAAAGTAAATAATTTATTAATTAATAATAGCACAATTATTTGTGTTATATTTCAGCATTTTTTAATTAATGCTAAAACGATGAAATTATTGTTTAATTATATTTGCAAAAATTTATTTAATAAATTATTCATTTAATTAATTTAAAAAAAATAATATAAAAAAAAAATATATATATATATATATATAATATTAACATTACATTTAATGTGCGTGGAATACAACCATCGATTGAATGTTGAATATATTTAAAAGCATTTTGATTAGTATGTTGATTTGATAAGAGCCAATTATTTGTGATATATTTTAACAATCGAAATTCATCGCATAATGATTGATAAATATTTGTTATTGTTAAATGTTTTGAAAACCAATAATAATCCATCTGTTTTTAATTTCAATTATAATCAACAATAAATTATTTATTTGCTAAGTTTTATTTTAATTGTATTTATAGAAAATAAATAAAAAAATTAAAAAAAAAAAAAGAGATAAGTAAAAATGAACAATTAGGCAAATTGCATTTATAACATATTGAAAATTATTTTCAATTTAATCATTATGTATTATAGGAATAAAAGAAAAAAAAAAATATTTAAATAAATGAATTATTAGTACAATCCCTACTATAGTAATTTATTTAGTTTTATAAAACTACGGATAGGTAAATTTATAAATTTGAATTATTAAACAAATAAATAATTGACTGGACAATCATTTCTCATATGAATATATTATCACCTTCATATCTTTGTGAATGATTGAATTTGCTTTTCTCCTTTTTATTCCATTTGATTCAGTTTTATTTTCAATCATATTTTCACAATTATTTGCTAAAGAATACAACGAATGATTTATGTTATTTAGAAATTTCAAAAATTCAAACAATGTTATAAATTGCTAAAACTTATCATAACTTGAAATAATATTTAATCATAAATTTCTTCTCTTCCGTTTTCCTCCTTTTTTGTTTTTTTTTTTTTTTCGGAAAAAATAACGTACAAAATTCAATAAGCCGATCGTATGGACTGAATCATTCGTGAATAACTTCATCCACATTAAGCTATCCAAATATTTTATATTTGTAGCGATCCTATCACGTAAATATGTAAATTTCATACAATTATTAATTCATTCATTTATTTTCCGGATCACAATGAATCGTATGGAACCTTGACTTTATCGATCCGATCACACAAATATGCAAATTTCAGATAATTATTAAATCACTCACTTATTTTTGGAACCACAATGAACCATATTAAACCTTTAATTATGTCCACATCTAATATTAAAATTCAAAGAGATAATTTGTTGCTTTAATTATATTGAGATTACAATAGTATTACGTAACTTGAAGTATTCTAATATTTACTATGCTATCGCGAAAAAAAAAAAACAAAAACAAAAACAAAATCACTCGCTCTATTGACTTTCTATCAATCTTTTACTAAACCGATACACTCAAAAACTTTATTTAACAGTAGAATTGCAAAACGACTAAAATTATGCATGAAATTTTACTAACTTTAAGAAAACATAGAAGAATATGAAATTTCTATTTATTTTATGAAATGAACACAATACTTAATATACAATGAAAGTCTGATTATAAAAATTAGACCATTCTGGTAGGAATATCTGACAAGAATAGAATAGTTTTTGAAGTCACGTTTTCAAAACACTGGTTTATTATTTTTTTTTTTTTTTCTTGGAAAAGCTAAATAATGATTTAGAATGAGATTAGTCACAAAAAAAAAGCTCATATACAAATCAGATTAAATCAAAAATAACCATAATTTTATTAAAAAAGCTTTCCGATCAAATCAAAACATTACTGTTACTTTACTAATTGACTGCTGTTGAAGAAAAAAAAAAAAAAAAAAATGGACTAAATTAGACAAAGTCTGTTCTGGACAGATACGAGAGATCAACATGAACCAATCTTATGCAACATAATCTAATGGTCGGTTAAATCCACCTTTCCTGTTCATATACTGCCGATATCGTCGTGGTTTATTAATTGATACTACACCATCAACATTACCTGGCACCTGGAATTATCCATATAAATTGAATTAATTGGTACATTGAAAAGACTTTCAATTTTCATTTCAACATAATTCCCACTTATTTAGTACGACTGATAGCAACATTATATTTATATAAAAAAATTTGATGAACTGTCATCAAAAGACAAATAGATACCTTTTTATTCTTAGTTGTATCAAAACCTGCAAAACCCATTAATTTAAGCATGTCTTTGTCGAGTCCTTTCAAAGAATCAACACCAACTGAAAAAAGCAATAAAAACAAAAAGATAAGAAAAATTCTCTCAAATAAAAAAAAAAATCATTGCTAACTCAATCAGTAAGGGAACTTCCTGTGGTGATAACCTGGTACTTAATAACGCAGAATCCTTTTCCGTTAAGTATGTCATATGTGACATATGTGATGTATGTAACAACACCATCAAGTAAACCGACCAACTAGATGATCGAATTTTTTTTTTTCTTATTTTTTCCTAATGATTGTTATCCAAAAATAGTCCAATCGAACATAATATTTTCTAGTTGATAAATATTTACCATCTTTCGTTTGTTTTTCCTTTTCTCGATCCCTAAAACAAAAGTAACGCAAGTTTCCCAGAATTTTTTAAAAATTTATTTTAACCATTTTTCCATCTCAATAACTTACGATAGCAAATAAGTGAATGCTCATTTTGCATATCAAAAAGTGATTCCTATTATTCAAAAAATATGGTATAATGTAGCGAATGGACGATGAAAAAGAAATTCAAACCAAAAACTATATTTGACCTTTTACTATATATTGATAAAACCAAAGAGATGTTAATTTCACAAAGTTTATAAAGATTCGTCAAAATCACCTTCGTGATCTCTCCTCATTACCATATCGCCTTCTTTCATCCACTCGTTCACGGCTTCTACTTCGACTTCGTCTACGATCTACGGGGCTTCGTGATCGACGGCGTTCCTAAAAATGAAATTTGATAATTAAAGTTTTTTGATCGAACGAACTGCAATTTAACGTTAAAAACTATAAAATAAACACCTGAAACTATTTTTCTCGAATAAACTCCAATAGTTATGAAAGCGATAAAAAACTTACAAAACAAATAATTAAATTCTAAAACTTGCATACTTGGCTACGACGACGTGAACGATCTTTATCAACAATTCGAGTCCGACCAGCAGAACGTGATCGTGACCTACGTCGTCTTTCACGTTCTCTTTCTGCAAAAAAGTACGAGTTTTACTGAAAATTATGCAAATTAAATGCACAAATTTAAAATGCCATAAAACTATGCTAAAGCTAATCAATTAAACTGTACTGAAGTAAAAATTACGACGAATGATATCATTTCAATCAGTAATCTTAACTTTTGTCAAGTTAGAATTAATAAGAACTACAGTGCCAAACATTTATTGATTATTTAATAATAGCAGGAAAATTATTATTTAGGTAGAGAGGCATTATTAATTGAATGACACAAACATAACAATTTCAATAATCTTCTTCAAAATGTTTTTCTTCTAAAAGAAAAAGATAGAGAGAGAAATAAAAAAAAGAAAAAGAAAGACTGACAATTAACATTTACATAAATTCAAAGCAAATGTTTCCTCCATGATAAGTCATATCAATGGAAATTTATCAATATCATTTGCTAATAAATTTAAATATTTCAAATAAATTAAAACACTTACCTCTGCTTCTGCTTCGTTCTCGTACCATTTTAGCTATTATACTTTGATATCTTAGATGATTAATTCAATGAAAGAAATAAACAAAACGCAAACACAAACATAAACAACGATGGCATTTGATCGAATTGTCAAACAAATAGGATGAGAATTTTGCATAAAGCGAATCTTTCTAAGACATATTTCATCTAAAGAAGCTAAATTTGTGAATGATAAACTGATAATTATGATAATCAATTGATATGAGAACAGAAGGGTTAGGTTAGATGGTGATGTAATTAAAGGGATAATAAACTGAATGAAATATTATTAATGTGAAGTAATATACGTTTGTTTTTTTGTCTTTTTTTTTGCGCTTAGATTTACTTGTTAAAGTTATTTGTTGAGAAAAAATGAATTTGTTAGGAGATTACAAAATAACTTCAAAAAAATTACATAATTTGTATTAGCTATGACTTCATTAAGCATTTATTTTGCATTATAGCTTTTATAATGTAACTTTTAAAATTTAGAACGCATTACAACTGTATCTTTTTTTATTGTGGGAAAGTCAGTTAATGAACATTAATACATTAGTTCATTAGTTTGCTAGTTTTTTTTTTTTTTTTTAATTTTAAGTGTGCATAAATTAGAACTGTTCCTTTTTAGAAGAAAAGTTTGCTAAAAAGTTATAAAAGTTTCTAGAACTGAAATACATTTAATATGACTGATGTTTGCTGTACCAATAATATTCTGAAAAAAAGTTAAATCGTGGGGAAATAATGGGTTGCGTAACAAAACGACGAAATACAGGGACAAGTCGGCGTAATGTAAGTATACGCATAAAGTGTCATTTTCTAGTTGGCTTTTCTTTTTCATATATATTTTTCATCATATTATTACTCAATATGTTAGAATCAGCAAAGTGGAGTATTAACCTGTCAGAAACATTCTTGATAGTGATTTATTCCAACAAAATAGTTCTGAACTTATTTTATAAGCTTATATAAAAAATGGATATCTCATATGCATAATTTGGAGTCGTACTATTGATGTTCCATAGCAACTGGTTGACAAGTCTCAAGATAATTTCTTATTTCGAAATGAAAATTGCATTAGCAAAAATTGAAACAAATCTTTTTTTTCTGTTTCACTTGTAGCAAATAATATGAGCTTTTCAAAATACGTTTAGTTTGAACTTTTTTAATTTTTCTATGAAAAAACTCAATATTACTTGCTAATTTTATTCCCCAATCTATATATGTATTGTTTTAACTATAAGTAATAATTATATTCATGTCAATAAGTAAATAAAGTCCAAAAACTTGATCTGTTTACCAAATTACAAATATTTTTTTCATGCATCAGGTTTCAAATGAATGTGAAATACCTGATGAAATCGATTTTGATACAGCATGGAAAGTTTATATGCTCAACAAATCTGCGTGCCTTCTTCATTATGTTCCTAATCCAAAGTAAGGCCTTTAATTCATTTACCTTCTTTGTTTCAATTCATTTACTTCTCGTATAATGGTGTAAATGACAATTTTGTTTTCTTAAAACATTATAGAACCAAAAACTGTCGTGATAATCCATATTGTTTGGGACGTTTGGGCTTGGAAAAATGGGACAAATTATTAAGTTGTATCAAAAATGAAAATAAGACGAACACCGATTTGGATCGACGTGATATTGCGAGGATACCTTGTGGTTTAGTGAACCTCGGAAATTCATGTTATGTGAACAGTTTTCTGCAGGTATGTGAGACTAACTTATGGTTAAAGGGAGTGGAAAAAATCTAGAGATTATTGTTGAGATTTAGTATTTGTAGGTAAATATAATTTTTTATTGGAAATCTGAGAAGAGAAATTAGAAGAAAGTTCATATGTTGTTATGATATCAGTTCTTCACAATTTTCTCAAATTTTTAGATATTTTTCAATGACCCTGTTTTCCGCAAATGCATTTATGACTGGCGACCAGTTGCTAATTTTGTCAAACCAGAAGGAGAAAAAATAAATATTGAGGAGCTGATGCACTGCATACAAAAATTATTTATAACTTTGCAAATTACACCTTATGTGAGTTTTTGAATTTTATTCCACTGCCAACTTTCATCGAAGTTGATTCGAAGCTTGATTTGCTGTTTTGAGACTTTCATTAATTTTGCTGGAAAATGTATATAACATTCAATTTGAAGATACTAATATTTAGATCCGGGATTTTTTTTTAATAATTATGAAACTGTATACCGTTTTTTATACGTCATTCTCCCATACAAAAATTATGTCGTAAATTTTATTTTTTCATATTATTTTTAGGAAGATACCAGTGCTGAAGGATTGGTTAAGCTGTTGCAACTGGATGGCAATCAACATGATGCTTTAGAGTTTCAAATACTTTTCTTTGGTAAACTTGAAAAACTGCTCAGCTATCATGTTCAATGGCATGGAGTACGCGAAACTATTCTCAAAAGGTTTCAGGTATAAACTTAAAAATCATAATTTTTTCAGTTTAATGACAGAATCTGTATTATATTTTTTGAAGAGTTATGGAAGATCAAAAATTTTTCAAGCTGTCTTACAGGGAGCTATAACGCAAACAATTTCTTGCAAATGTGGACGCCGCAGTGTTACGGAGTTACCATTCAATCCATTTTATTTAAGTATTGAAAAAGCTAGATCGTTATCAAAGGCATTGGAATATTATTTTCTTCCAGAAGAGTAAATTCATCCGTTTTGTTCTGGTTTTTAAAATTTAATCGTTGTGAAATATCCTATTATTCAGCATAACTTTTGAGGTAGTAGTAGTGTAAATGTTTACTATACACAATAGCTTATAGTTCTTCCTAAAGAAATTTAAGACATGTAATTTTGACAACTAGTGGCATGATGTAAATAGTTTAATTTATTCATATTTTATGATTGATGTTAGCAACTTTTATTTGCTTTCTCACCTTTCTTAAGCTTCAGGTTGTTTCATCTTGCTCTGACATTAGTAATGATGTGGTTCATATTAGAAAAATGCAAAAAAAAAATTGAAAATATCTTATACCTAATATGATGTTTATGGTTAATTGATCTTACAAGAGTTTGGAAAGAGAAAGGAAAGAGAGGAGCTTAAATCAATTATTGAGAAAGGTGAAAATAAATTCATTATTTTAGGTAGCTCTTAATTAAAATACATGGCTTTTTCAGATTACCTGACTACAAATGTAGCGAATGCGGACAAACTGGTTCTGCACAAAATCGTCTTGCCATTAAGGAGCCTCCACCTGTGCTAACAATACAACTTAATCGATTTACATATGATGCGTAAGTTTTATTTTTCTTTTTTTATCCGTCTTTTTTAAAGTAAGAAGTTATTTTTAAGTAAGACACTAAATTCATTCATTAAACAGATCCAGAATTTTTGCTTTTTTGAGCGATTTTGGTTAAAAAAGTTCAAATTTTTAAAAATTATAGTGTGGGACACAAAAAGAAGATTCACTCACCGTTACAGTACCCAAGAGTTTTACAACTCGGTGATGTAAAGTATGACATTTGTGCTGTGATGATACATGAAGGCCCTAATGCTGATTGTGGACATTACTACGATCTAATAAAGCATCCAGGCACTAGGCAATGGTTCACATATAATGATGAGGTACTGTTTTGAATAGTTCATTTTACCATGTTATGGAACGATGGCAAAAATGATTAAAGTATGTTTCAAAATAGGTTAACATGCAGTTACTGAAAGGTTAGATGATGTATTAATCCTATTTTGTAAATAAGGTTAGATGTAAGATGATATCCAAGGTTAGATAATGTATTAATTATTGACTACAACTTTAATTGCTAATGTAAATAAGTTTTAATGAATTAAGAAATATACAGAAGCAATGAACGAAATGTTTAGGTTGTAAAACCATCTGCTACTCCCGGTGTAAGTGTTGAAAAAGAACGGACATCAAAAGTTACTGCCGATATGAAAGGTTGCTACGCTTTAGTTTATCGTCAAGAAAATGAAGAGAATTCAGCTATTCCTGCTGTTCCGGAAGATTTATTAGGTGATATCGCCAACAAGGTATGAAAAAAATTTTTAAGCTTGTTCATTTTTTTCTTTTTTTTAGCATTTTGTTTGTGAATAATTTCCATTGACTTGGTGACTAAAATTAAATTTATATTATTCGTTATTGGTGTGTCCTCTAAGTTCTGAAGAAATTTTTTTCTCTTTTGATCTACGATGATAACAGATCTCTTTATCCATGAATTAGGATAGAAATATATATTTTGAATTTACAGCTAGAAGAAGAATTCATTGCTCAAACCAGTGCAACCACAGAAATGACTCTGAGACTTAAAAATACTGTCGAAGATTATCACAAACGTCTTACGGATACATTCGATAAATTGCAGGTCTTGTAATTTTACTCAAGATTCTTTCTCCCCCTTTTTTTGACTTCATTCAGAAAGAAGCAAATATTGAGGGAATCTACGAAGGGTATAATGACAAAAAATATAGAAGGGGAAATTATTGGCATTGTTAGCAGTTTATAAGTGGTATTTTTTGAGTGATTTCAGTTCAAAATATTATTCAGGATTAATTTTAGGTAAAGAAAAGCGAAAAAATGTTGAAGAATCCAGATGACATTGTATTTATACCCACTGAATTATTCAGTACTGTTTTATCTTATGAATTCAGCAAGATGGTGGAAAATAATGATGAGGTAAAGAATTCCAAAATACTTTATATTTTTTTTTACGCGCCTAGTTTAGCCAGAAATAATTTTCCTTGTCTAAACTGTGCATAAGAAATGTCACATGTAATTATTTTATTTGTTCTTTTGATAGATTTAGCCCATAGTTCTTAAATCATTCGTGGATGTTACTTTGGTAGTTGTAACTATACTGCAGAACATTACGATGATCTTAGTTAGACTGCTTGTAAAGTGACATGTAAGAAATTTATCGTATTTTTTTGTCGCATATTTTTTGAATATGAAATGATGTGTACTTTACTTTAGGTTTTCAAAAATGTTGCAAATAACACTAGAAGTGCTGCGGTCATCAAATCATTGAATTGTAAAAATACGCATGAGGTTGTGACATTTTTAAAAATCAAAGTTTTATGATAGTTTTTATTGTATTAAAAAGTATTTGCATTTTCATGATATCTATTAGACAAGAATTCTCTTGCATATCATATATTTATCTTAATCTTTTTTTCTCAAGCCTTAATCTTTTTGTGAATGGTCATGAAGTTTTTTTGTGTTGTTTTAGAGTGGATCGAAATCATCATTCTCGTTGTGTATACATAATCGTGTATCACTTGGCAGTGTAAGAAGTGGCGCAATAAAAGCTGTAATGAAAAGCGCAGCAAGAAATTTTTTGACATCTTATGGTGTCGAATTTGTTGATTTAAAAACTGGGTTTGTACTTTGATAAATTTGATAAGGTTCTTAAAAAAAAAAAAAAAACTCAAATATATGAGAGTTTTTTCGAACTGCTATCTAAAAATTTTTAAGGTCAGATATTTGCTTGGAATGCGTAGAAGCACTCAAGGCACGCAATGAATTTGTCAGGAAAGTTCAACTAAAAGAAAAGCTAGTAAAGCAATTGTTACGAGAGAAATCAAAAAGGTACAGTTTATATTGTGATTACTTTCTCTATAAGAAAAGAAAAAAACTGATTGGTTTTGGATAAATGCGCTTATTTAGTGATGCTTATATTTTATAGATTACAACTAAAGAGAGATAACATAGGAGAATAGACTACATAGTGGACTATACGTCTCGAAAGCATTATTTTAAAAGTTCGCATTATTTTTTGCAGATAATTTGTGATAATAAACCATTTGTTCAGACTTTTTTGCGATTCATTACTATTGATTGGTTTGATTTATTTCTAAATGAAAAAAAAAAAAATTAGGGAATTTTGCAGGTATTATCATTCGGAAAATTGCTTTTGGGTATCAGTACGTTGTTTGTCGCAATATCGACAATTAGCTTTACGTGCGCATGAACAGTCCATAAAATCGTACGCAGAAATTACAGAATTAAATTATTTTTGGCAATGTAAACGATTTGGAAAGGTTAGATATTGTTGGTTGAAGTACTTAATGATTTTGCTGAAGATGTGAAACGTTCCGAAGTTCATGCAAAATATTACAGCAGGAATCAGTGACAGATTGTGATCCTTCAACATCTGAAGTTTCACAAAGGCTTTTATTGGAAACTGGATCTGGAAAAGCAGTTGATGAGTTTGGCTTGCCAGATGTAATATTTTTTTCTAGTTTTTCATAAGTTCTCCATATTATATGCAAACTTTCTACTTTCACTTCAACTTAATGTTCCTTTCTATTGATAAATGTGGCAAGAATATGCGAATGAGATCACGAAGAGTATTAATATGAGATTATTGCTTGACAAATTTTGTTACTTTAGGATTTTGGTCCGGTAACCTTCTCAAATAATGGTGGTGATTCTTCGGAAGCTGCAATTAATGGTAGCTCTATTGAGGTATTTTGTTTAAATTTGATGAATAATTCTAGTGCTCTTTAATTCTTTTGTACCAAATAATGGTTTTATTGAACCCTAAATGCTTTATCTATTCGTATGAAACCAAAAAAAAAAGTTTTTCAGTTACCAGGAATAACCCAGTCCAGTATTTCAGATAATTTCTTTATCGGTTTTTTATTTTTATTTTATTTTTTTTTACAGGGAAATTCATCTGCAACTGGTGATACATCAGAGCAAAATACTTTTGTTGATGGGAAACAGGGTAGTCGAAAACGGGCAGTTCTGTATTGCAAAGATCAGGTACTCATTTTCTACCATACAGTGAATCTACCCGGGGATTTACGTTTTCAGTTAACTGAATGATGTTGAATGTTGTGCTCCATCTATTTTTTTCTGAATCGTTGTTGTTTAGGTGATTTGCATCCTCATTGGGTATTGTGCATCATTGTTGCTAGGATTTAATTCTGGTTTCTAACAAAGCATAAAGCATTCAAAAATGGATTGATCTAGAATAGTGTGAAATTTTCTGTTTTATTTACCAAATCAATAGTCGGCAGTTCTTAAAGGCCTAAGAAATAAAAAAAAAATGAGCACTGAACAAGTTGCTTGGAATTCAATCGGCAATTGCATAGTAATATTTTTATCAGTTTTTTTGCAATCGTTTTAGGTTGTTGGCTCTGTTATGGAAAAATGTACTGATGGTTATCAAATTTCAATAGTGGATAACTTGGATTCGTCTAAAAAACAAAAATGTAAGTGACTGAATATTTAATTTAATCATGATCTGTTGAACTCTGCTTACATCATTTAAAGTTTCCTTCAATTTTCAGTTTTTTTTTTTTTTTAGTAATTGAAATCATATAGGTTCTCTCATTATTGATATTCATTACTTGTTATAACTTCAAAAATTGTATGTTTGATTTAATTTTCGTTAGAGCCAGAAAATCGGTTCCATCTTTTTTTCTTTGGAATCTTAATACTTTAATATTACTGACACTTTATACGGTATATGCATTCAGTGAAAATTTGTTTTTAGTGTTTGATAGTGATACTTATTCAACAACTCGACAGACAAGGTCTTCATCTGAATCACCACCGGATATTGCCGAAGTGCCAGATATGGTCTCTACTGCTATTGGAAAAAATGAATGTGATGAAGATGTTAATGAAACACAAGTTGAACAATCAACTGATACGAATGAGATTTGTAGTGATGTATGCTTCTTGATATGTTCTTAAATTGATGAATTATTTAAGTTTTGTTTTCCTTTCCATTAAGGAAGATTTTAAGCTTACCGAAAGCATAGTCACACGTTACTAAACGTTTACATGTTACTAAACGAAAATGTCATGTGGCGAATTCGTGACAAGGTTAATTAGAAAAGACATTAAAAGCGATCTGATCATAACTGTTAACTAACTATTATTAGAAAGATAAATTTTCCCTCATTAACATCTATTATTATTATTATTACATTCTATCAATAGTCCGAGGTAAATATGTGATATTTTCAATATACACATTGTAACGAATTCAAATCCAACTTATTGATTTCTGCTTTCTTTGCGCAATTCTAACACTAATAAATTGCTAGGTAAGAAAAGAAAATAATCTGATCATAATCAATTTTCTGTTATTTCTGTTATTGCAGAATTTAGTCGCAGCTACTTTTGATGAATTTGACCCATCACATTCGGGGAAAGAATCAAGTGAACAGCAAAGTTCGACTATCGATGATAATACACAAGGATTATCAGAGAGCAATATTCAACCTAGAGATACACTTCAGGAAGATGTGGATTGCACTCAAAGTGAAGAAGATGAAGAAGAAGAAGAAAGTTTGGTGGTTTTCAATGGTGACCTACGATGTGAACATGGTTTGTGTTTTTTTATTTGTTATATGAATAAATTATGTTGCTGCATTGAAAGGAAGAATTTCGCTTTTAATATCCAAAAGAGATACATTTAGTAGAAGAAATATTACTAAAAAATAACTTTGCACAATTGTATAATAGGATTAATTTTTCTCATAAATTTACAGCATATCATTTTTGATAATGTTATATTAGTGGAATAAATGAACGAAGTTTGCCTTTGCAAGTAGATGTTTATGAAAAAAATGAAAAATACTTTAAACATTTTCGGAAAAGATGTACAACTCATTTAATAGCTTAGAAAGGATTCATTAGAAAGGATTCATTTATTTATTTATTTATGTATCTTTTCTAGGACTTCTGGATTACGAATGCTGGATGACAAATGAACGACGCATTGTTGTTGATGAAAATGAGTGGAAGGAGTTAACTGTTGGAATTTTTGAACCGGACCATTTGTGGTGTGTTAGTGTTGATGAATTTCCTTGTTCCATTTGTAAATCAGGTTATTTGGTAAGTGATTGTCTTAATTGTGGATTTAATATGATACTGTATTAAAACATTAATTCATTCATTATGATATGTTTAGATTAATCCTTAAATCTCGAAAAAGAAGCTATCTTTAGTTAATTTACTTTGATTTAAAACAAAGTTGGGGGCCTGTTAAGAATTTTAGGCCATTTCGAGAATTATGCCTGTAACAGATGATATATAAAATCATTACAAAAATCCTTAAAAATTAGAATTTTTCGGAGAACTTCTTTTGATTAATAGAAAATCAGTTTTTTTTTTTTTTTTTTGAATCCTTTTTGTTGATTGTTTTTTCTCTTTTTGTAATTTATCAAACATTAGTTTTTTTTTTTTTTTTTTTGTTGTAATTTGTCAACAACAAAAGATATTTCCTTTGCCCGTGTTTTCAGTACAAAAAAGATGATTGGGAGGAAACCTTACGGCGTATGAAGGAAATACGTTTGGCTATCGGTGAATTGATTCGTACAGCTGTTCGAAGGACAATAACGGTGAAGTCACCGACTCCTCAAATTTACCAACGTGTTATTTGTCGAAATTTTTTGAAAAATCTGATTTCAGCATTCAAGTAAGTATTCTAATAGGCCATTCCTATAACAGAAATTTAAAATGCGTTTCTTTTGTGAGACGAAAAATAAAGCAGTAAATGGGAGGACAAACATTGAACAATTCATTTTGAATTTTGCTTAAATTTAAGGTAATTTAAATATATTGTTTAATATCTACATAAAATTACTTATTTGTTATTTAGAAGCCGTGTACGAAATCCAACTATTCCAACCATTTGTCAAGACTGTATGCTTTGTTCACTACACAAAAAACCATGTGTTTTAATTGATAATACCGAGGGTTTGGTATGTTCCAATTTCCACTTTTAAAAAAGGCGGAATAAATTTAGGCAAAAAGTAAAATTTTTTAATTATTTCTGTTTACGAATATAGTTCTTATTTAATACCATTTTTTTTTAACGGCTGAACAAATCGAATGAAATGATTCGATTGAAAAAAGCTGATCTTAAGTGTCATTCAGTTACATGGTGTTTTATCGTGTTAAATACTACATGATGCACATCACTGAATGAGAAAACTGCTTTATAAATCTTGAAAATCATTTAAAACATTGTTCTTTCAGGCTGTTCCACTTACTTTAGAAGAATGGCAAAAAATTCTAGCAGCTATGCAAATCAGTGATGATGATGTTATGCTCATTTGCCTTGATAACAAAGGTTATTTCTTTTGCTTTTTGAAAGTAAACATGAAATAAATTTCAAATATATAATAAAGTATTATTGACTGTATCTATTATTATATGTATACTTTGTATCGCTAAAACAATTTTTTTTATTATTGTTGATAATTTTGCTGGATAATCTAAATATGTGTATAATGTACGATCTATCTCTGTTGTGTTCTCAGTAATTGATAGTTCACTTGAAAATTAATGAGTTTTAATGAACTAGTCGCAGAGTAGTGAAGAATGAAACCGGAGAAAAGTAAAAAGATGTAATGCGTTATGTAATAACTCAATTGTAACAAAAGGATTTTTTATTTTGCTATTACTCATTACTTTCTACTTTTCTGCTTATATCGGCTAGCAAAATTTTTTGGTTTACTTAAATATTTCCATTTAATATATATGTATAATATTTAGGAGTATGTGAAATGTTCTGTGATGAATGTTTTCGGCAGCAACAACTTCAAGTTGAACATCAACGTTTTGTTTACGAAAATGGCGCTGAAATTTATGTGAAACTTGTGAGTTACTTATTTTTCTCCATTTGTAAAATTTGTAACATTTTTGTTGCAATTTGCTAACTGATCCTGTGGTTTTATGATTAAGAACACTTGAATATTATATTAATTCTCTTCACATTTGATTCCTTCATATGTGCATCAATTATATGTCACAATAATTCTAAAAATCACTGTTATTTTGTTTATCGAAATTTTTCTTTTTCACAGAAAAGTGATAAGAATGATGAACCAATAAAAACAGCAAACGGTGATTTGATAGCACCCTTTAATGCTACTCCATCATTGATTCGTCCGGAACGGCATGCAACAACAAGGCGTGCAGTCGCGAAATGTTCCATGGTTTTCAAAGTAATTTAATGTTTATATACGAAATCGTCACTTTTTTGCTTATTTCACGAAATCATCACACTTACAGTAATTTTAACAATATTTTTATTATTTCTTTCCAAAGAGATTAGATTTTATTTTTGTTTTTCTGTTAATCTGTTAGAGTAAGCTGACACCTTCACTGATTTTATGACAGTTTGATTGTAGAATGTATTGTAGAATATAGTATGCTTAACTAATTGTTCTGTCATAATTTGTTTTCTCAATTCAGAATTTCCCTTGCTACTCTTTCCTTTCATTTCTTGGTGATATTTCATTTCTTAATATCCTGTCATTAACGAATTAGTCATTGCTAAAGTCCTCAATAATATTTACTTGTAGATGACGTCTCTGAATACAATTCATCAGTTGAAAATAAAAATATATCAAAAAACGGGTCAACTACCAAACGATCAACTTATTTATATGAAAGAAAGGCTTCTCAACGATTCGGTTTGATGATTATATTTTAAAATAGAGTGCTGTAAACTTTAGTATTAAAAATAATTAGACTTTTTTTTATTACATCCTTACTCTTCTTTTCATTCATTTTGCTTTGTAATTTTCTATAATAAGAAAAACATTGGAAGCTCAAATCATTTTTTTTTTTTTTTTTTTGTCTCGACTTTAGGACTTTTTTTTTACTTATTATTTTAGTATGATTTGCAGGATACTTTAGAAGAAGCTCGAGTTGATCCACAAGAGCTTATTGAAACACCATTAACATTGATTGTACAACAACCTACCGAAATCCCAACAGAACCACGACAATTGGAACGTGGTTTTGCTGATACCGCTTTGTCGCATTCTTAGTCTTAGTCATGATGATATAAAATATTCTTAGTTGATGATATAAAACCAAACTGTTCTGTATATCTACAATGGTATTTTCATTCTAATTAATATAATATTTACATAGTTTACATAAGAATAATCTGTTTTATTTGTATGAGATTTATTTGTATGAAAAAATCTTCAGATTAAAAAGTTCCTGATTTATTTTATGTGATACTGGTAGCCATTATCGTTTCCTGCAATCTTCACTTGTTAAATTTATCATGCTTTTAAAAGAAGCATAAAAAATTTTCCAACTTTTTGGTTTTATGATTACCTTAACTTTCTTTCTCCTTGTTCCTTTTGTTACTTATATTTAAATTATTGTACACAGTAATAATTAGCTAATGAGTGTCAAAGTTTTGTAAATAACAAAAGAGAGAGATGTATTTCTGTGCAACTTTATTTACATAATTGAGGCTTTCTCTTGATATCTTCCGCCATTTTTATTTAGCGTAATAGTATGCATCCTATTTTAGGCACTGATTTATACTGTTTTAGTTGCATAGTACTTTGCTTAGAATACAGTGATATGTTTTTTTTTTTTTTTTTTTTAGAATAATTTAACATATAAAATATCTTTGATTTTTCAGAAATTACAGGATGAGTTATGAATTTGCAAAGAACTGTGGAATTGGCTATTGTCAAATATCTTGTGGTAATGTAATATTATGTAAATCAGAAATTGAAAGAATTAGATTTATGATTAGGAATCAAATTTTTTCATTCGATTCATTAGGTTGTCAGTAGGTAAGAGCATTTCTCAAAGTTATGGGAGCATTTTCTATTTATGCTTAAAATAATTATAATTATATTATAGCTATATTTGCTTCCAATATAGTGATACAATTCATCTTGGTAAGATATATTTTGACTATAAAACAACAGTCTTTACAATTTTTTTTTTTCCTTTCTTTTTCCTCTCCAGAATTATGTGATATCTGTCGTGCATCTGCGCATGCTTATTTTATTTTTATACTGTAATATAAGTACGACATCACGTGAATCATTTCAACTTAGATGTAATAAATTAGCATCTGCATTTGTTATATGGTAGAATTGAAGAATACATTTTATATAATTCAAAAAATTACAATTATAGAAAATAGATGTAAGACAAGTTCGAGACAAATTTTTAGTCCAAATTCTCAAATTATGCTAATGTTTACATTAATTTACAATACTTTCACTTTTCCTTTTCGAGTGATCTAAAGTAATATTTTTCATTCTTATTTGCATCGTTGTTAGTGAAGTTCTTCTTCTTAAACCGGTATTGTTTAATTTAATCACTGTTACTTTTCATATTTATATTCACACACTTGAGTTGCATGGATAATTATTGTTCAGTGCTTTGATCTTTCTTTCATCGCTTCAAATTTGTAAATAATTATAATATAGTGAATAAATTTTGTAATTGATTGTTCTGATGTGAAATATTCCGATGAATTAATTCCATTATATAAAGTTATTTCCCGGTATCTATTATAACTACTTGGAAATCAGAAATCTACTCGATGGGTGGGTTAAGAAGTGTTAATATACTGAAATTGTAAAAGTGCTCAAAATTATTGTCCTTCTCACAAAGGATGAAATAACGAAGCTTTTCTGATAGAAAATTCTATTCATTTTGCAATTGTATTTGCAATTAAATCAGCAAATATTTATGTGAAATGAGTCTTAGATTAAAAATTTTGAGTTACTAATTCTTCGTTATTAATAATTATGATTTGTAATTTTGAAGTGATTAAATGTACTGAGCTTTCAGAGATAAGAAATTATGCATCGATATCGTGTCTACGTAGCGTTTACATTAGTAAAACGTTTCAAATCAACGAAAGAAAATATCGATACTACCTATTATATACCTCCTAAAACATTTCGCCCCGCATATTTTCATCCGTTAAAACCATTCGAACGTAAACCGCCAGATCCATTTCCACCATTTCCAGTAAGTGATAATTTTATTTATCAATGCATGAAATGTAATGTATTCGATTTATGTTATGAATTTTTTAATTAACAAATGAAGTAATATTTCAAAGAAATAAGCATTTCAGTGTTTTATTCAATTTCACTCAATTTTTTTTTAAAATATTTTTCCCTTCTTATAGAATGAAGGTGATGCAAGTGGCATGGGACCACGTTTGTATGATTATCAGGTAATGAGCGAACTTGTACGTAGTTTACCTAGTGCTTCGGAACGGATTGATTTTGTTAATCCATATGAACGTGAATTTACGAAACGTGAGAAACGTTTTCATCGGTACGTAATTCATTCATTTCTTTGTTTTTCTTGGCAATAAATTGTTCTGTGGAGTTTTTTTTTTTTTTTTTTTTCTACTAATGTATTTTATTGAAGAAATACATGGAAAATATAAGAAGCATCACTTCTGTGCTTCACTTTTTTTAATAAATCAGTTTATTATGTCATCTGGGAGTTTTTTTTTTTGGCATTTACTTATATTTTAGGCCATGGCAGGCGCAGTTATTGAAAACACGAAAAGCATGGAGGATACAGTCGTTTCCGAATTATTATGATCCGTTAAATTTTTATCAGTATATCACAAAAACAAGATGTATAGAAGGATTAAACCAATGGTATGATGAATCTATTCCAATGCTTACTGAAGATTTCGAGGTAATTTCAAATTTTTATTGCCAAACGCTTTGTTGCAGATGTTTCGATTTCTTACGACTTTTTTTATACTTTAATTTTTTTTTCAATTTTTCAGAATCGTTTAAGCGAAATGTTGAAATTACATTTGGAATCGTCGAATGTTGATAGCGAACAAGAAAGAACTACGAGAATTTTGAGAAGCTTACTGGATTTGTTGCTTGAAAATATGATTCAAAGCGGCATGTATTCTTGTCTAGCACAACAGAGGGTTTATTTTTATTTCATAAATTGTAATTAATTCAAAAGCATTAGATAAAGTATATTTAGAATAATGAAATTTCTAGAATTTCGTTTTTATTTTTTCCAGTTATATTAATGATCAGAATTTGGCAAAATAAACAGTTCAAGTGAATATTAACTATTCAATGTTGTACGAAATATGCATATTTGTTCGAAGCTTTTATTTGTCTTAGATATCTCATGCGCCACGATGTGAATCATTCTGGATTCGTTGTGGATTTGATGCTCTTTACGAAAATGTTAATACACAACGACATCGAGGTGATAACAGGTAGAAAAAATGAATTTTACTGCTATGAGCTGATTTTTTTTGGAACAAAAATGAGTGAAAAATGAGAGGAAATTTTGAGTAATTCATTTTAAAATCATAAATTTCAATGTCAGAATTTTGAAATAATCAATTGAAATTTTAAATATTGAAAATTTGAAGAGCAAAGCTTGGTGAATTGGCTTTCGTCATGAGGGATTCATTTTCAACGCAGTTACGAACGAAACATCCATTGAAACCTGTAAATTTTGAAATCAATCAAACATAGTTAGCCAAAAAGAATATGGAACGAAATTTGCTCAAATGAGATGAAAGTCTTGACACACGATGAATTACTTATTATTTAAACTTAGTTTTACCGAAAATCCGAAATTTGGACATTGTTATTTGATTGATTAGCTATTGATCGACTACTGATATATCGCACAATTGATTACTCTAGTTATTATTGTGCCTTTCAGTTGATGTCATTTTGGGATAAGGAAGTTGTGGAGCCATTGTTTGATCCTTCATTTAATATTAAAGATGAATTAATATATTCTCCTGCTATGTTTGGGATGATGGCTGATGCAGATCCATTATGGCAGTGTCCAGGATATGAACCAGATTGTGGTAAGATTTTCGAATTTCAATCAATTTTATACTTGGAATTTTATTCCTATAACTTAATTTTTCAATTTTTTTCTTTTCGTAATTTCTTTATCTTTTCAGATCATTATAGAATTGCTTCCAATTGCAGTAATACCTAAAAATTTCATTATTCGTAATTTTTTTCAGTGTTACCATTCAAAATTACTCGTTGCTGTTGTTATTTCAAAAGAAAATCCAATGTTTTTTTTTCGAAAATATGCTGCAATATTACCTAAAAATTTCATTATTCATAAATTATTTTTTGATTTTCTAAAAATTTCGATGTTCAGGTGAAGAATACAAATATGGTCAGATAGGATTTAAACAATTTAATGATTTGGATATTCATTGTAAAAGATGGAAAGTGAAGGGCGAGGAAGAGGAAATAGTTCGCAATGAATGCCTTCGAGCTTCTGCTGTTGTATCGCTCTTTTCTTGGCTAAATGCTCAAGCTCATGCATTGGGTGTGCATTTCAATTTAAATATTATTTTTTGTTTCATTATGCAATTGTTTAACTAACATTTTCAACTATTCTTTATAATATATTGGCATAATTTAAATAATTATAACTTACGAGTAAGCTTTGCTAAAAATTTTCATTGAAAGGCATTGAAATTTTTATTAAAAATGCCAGAAAATTTTTTTGAATCACATTAACAAGTCGATGTTGATGTTCAATGACTGCATATCAATGATGAAAATAGTATATCAAAATGATAAAATTCAAAAATAACAATTTGGGATTATGATTTACTTTTTCAGGTTTCACTCAATACAACGATATCGAATATCCTTTTGTATCGCAGTTAGTGTTATCTAATGGAAAGCAATTCTTCTTTGCTATAGCTCAACTGAACACTTTACTTATTAACGTGGATATTGAGGTATGTTTTTCAATATATTTGTTTAGCTACACAAACTAGATAGTGTTTGCTTCAGTTAATTATCTTTCGTGAAGAAAAAAGTAAATTAAAATGTTTTTATCCAAATTAAAGTTTTCTTTTTTTTGACCTATCTGATTTTTTTTTTTTTTTTTGAAATTTATTAGAATAAAAAATGTTCAACTTGCTTTTCTTTTTTATAGGGAATAATAAATAAACGTTCAAATTTATGCTACGTCGAAGGACCACTAAATCTGTATGATCGATATGATTGCGATAAAGGTATATTTGAATTTGGTAAAAAGAATGACACTGATGCAGAATCAGTAAACAATTTTAATCCACATGTGATTGGTCGATTGATGCAAATGCTTGTGAAGGATATGCCTGTAAACAAAGAGATGACATATGATTCAATGAAAATGTCAAAGTATATTCCTGTAACATTTGATAATATTCCATAGTATATTATTTGATGAAACAATCTGTCAAATATAATATTGAAATTTATTAGAAAGCAATCTTTAAATTGTTATTATTACTTAATGTTGAAGAATTTTGAGATTGTTACTGTTATGTGATATTTTCAATAATATTCTAAAAACGTTTTCATCATTCATTCATTCCAAATTTCATGAAATTTCAATGTAATGTTTTGGATCATCCATTACACAGATCTATAAATAATCATTTTTTTCTATGAAAAATAATAAACCTAAAAAAAAAGTCACTTTGTGATTTATTGTTTTACATATATAGTAAATAGGCATAAATATCTAAGAATTAACATCTACACTTAAATAGATCAAATACCGGTGAATTCTGGAGTTTAGTGGAATAATCATATGAGAAAATCATTCTTATTAATTTTATATATCATTCTTTGCTAGTTTGTGCTCTCTAATCAATATTGTAATTTATAATAGTTCTGTAATATTTTCAAACTAAACTATTATATACACAGTATTCCATCTTGCAATTTCTTTCCTAAGTACTTCCCGGTGAAACTGGTAAGAAAATCATTGTTAGTTTAACATATCAAAATAGCTTTAAAATAAGATCAAAATTGGTGTTCCATTTTATTTTCTATTCATTTGATCATTCTAGCAACTAATCTTGAAGAAGTCAGAAAGTTTCATATTCCTCTTATTTAAGACTGAAAATGTTGTTCCGATTTTGATCGTAATGTTATGTAAACGAAAAATTATATTTTTAACATTTTCCAATTACTTACCTAAATAAAATTCATTGGTCATATTGTACTAGTTAGTAGTATCAGCTTGTTTGTAAAAGGGTAGTAGGGAGACAAGCCCTCTGCTACAGTTTTTTTTTTAACAGAAGTTTTATGACATTTAAATAATCTCATGACAGAATAATGATATGTAATTCCATGATTTTTTGACGTCGGATTCTACTAAGACTTGTAGAATCTAGCAGTAAGAGAATTATGTTTTTCAACAAATTGCATAAGAAACTTTCTGTTGTTTTTCATATTTTCATGTATTGTTATTTCAGTATAAAAAGTTGTTGAGCTTACAACAATGACATTTTCATGATATTTAATGCATGAATGGTAAGATCACATTGTGATAGCCTTATATGTCGCAGTTTACATACGTAAAGAATTTGGAAATACTTTTGCCTCATCAATAATCTCACGTGCCAGATTGTAAAGATACGAAAGTCATTCATTAATGCAAAAATAAAAAAAGATGATTTTAATCCTTATTTGATTCAGTAGGATCTATCATTTGTAGAAGGCAGAATATGAGTAGTATTTTAGACATAATGTGTACATTGCGATTTGAGTGTGTTGAAGAGACAAATCAATTACTTTTTAATATGCGGACATAAAAAATCATTACAAAATACTGAAAACTTTAAAAAAAAAAATCATTCCCAATGCATGCTGACATCACAATTCAGTCAGTCATCATTTCCTAACACACCATAGATTTATTTTGTCGACTGATTATCTTTATCTTCTTTCTGGAAATGTTAAAATATAATTCTATATTTCTGCTAGTATTACTTCCGAACCAGAAGGCTGTATGATTGTTAGGAAAAATTTACCTTTTCTTTTGCTGCGGCAGCACTGTTCACCGCATCACGAACTTCTTGCGAATTTGGATCTACGCCTGGTAGATCCGCCAAAAGTTGACGAAGTAATTCAGGATCACTCATTAATTGTCCAAGTTGATCATCTTCAGTCTATAAAAATGGGAAAATATAATATGCCAAACTAATACAATATTAAGTAATGTTTTCATAACTACAAAAACTTAACTGATTTTATCGCAGGATATAATTTCTAGCATAATTTTGTTATGTTAACCTCATATATAATTGAATATAATATGCAAATTAAAACTTATTGTACTTCATTCGATTATCTAAATAATTTGCTGTGGAATTTGAAAATCTTTCTTTTAAATTGAAATATAAATTTCATACAGGAATATGGCAAAAAAGATTGAATCTTTTTCAAATTCAAAATTCATATATCCTTCTATAGTTAGTTCCAAAAATTTTAAGGTAATATGAAGAACTATAAGCATTCTGAAAAAAAAAAAAAAAGGAAGCTACCATAGTGGCATCCTGTGTAGACGCTGAATCGTCAACTTCCATCTGCTCGGTAGTACCGCTCTGATTTACTTTCGGTGGAGCAGCAGTAGCAGTTTCCATTGCAGACATTTCAGTTGTCGTTGTCGATTGACCAGTTGTGATGGTATTTTGGGAAGGTGTCTGTAGTGTGGCGGAACTAGCAGCACCTGTACCTTCCTGCATTGACATACGCAATGCCCATTCCAACTGCTGTTCTTCGGTCATCGCTCCAGGATCCATTGTCATAATGTCATCTTAATTTAACAAACAAAATTTACATACATTTTCGAAAAAGTATTTCAAATCTGCATCAAAAATTTGTAACAACTGTTTGTTATTTGTTGAAATTTAAATTAGATGAACAATTTTTTCGTGTATATGTTAAAGCTAAAATTACTTACTTCCAGCAGTATTTGCTGGTTGTAATTCACCATCATCTGTACCGCCACCTCTTTGTCGTTGTCGTTGTTCCTCCAATGAGACACGAAGTGCCTTAAATTATGAAACTTTTTAAATTAAAAAGGAAAAAAGGATCCGAATGCTTCCACCGCTTCTTCATAGGCTTTTAGAATTTGACATCAGTAGAGTATGCTACCATAATTATTTGATAATCCAATTTTTTATACACTAATAAAAAATGCAAATTATAACCAGTGCTAAATCAGGATCATCTTCAGGATCAATCCCGAACTCAAATCCACCTCCACCTGAAGCTACTACTGGTGCAGCAGTACCATCCTCACCGCGACATATTGGTGAAGAGACTAATGCTTCCGTAAGCGATGAGCTAGCCGGAACAACTACCAAATTCGAACCACTACCTTCTCTAAATGAGATCGAAAGAAAATAACAAATATAAAAATACGAAAGTGGTGAGTGCTATATAACTAGAATGTTTTAAAGGCTATAATTCTTAGTTCAACAATTGAGAGATAACAATCCTACATTTAAATAAGAGTTACACAAGTTCATTAGCTTGTTTTGCCAAAATTCAACCACAATAGATTAAACAATGTTTATCAGTTTGCTTCTATCAGTGTATTGCTTAGAACTCATTCAGCTTATTTAAGCTACTTATTAGAAAACAAATTTCTTATTGTCACTTACTTTCCATTTAACGTTTCGATAAACTGTCCCATAATTTCACTATCGGTTGAATCCGCTTCACCAAAACATATAACATCTACTTGGACTTTCTCTTTTTTTAACTTCTTCGCAAGCTTTGTAAGCTGGAATTTCTTATAAGCTTTTTTTTTTTTAACTCAATGTCAGCCTATATTCTTCGCTATATGTGAATCATGATGAAAAATGAAACGATAAGTAGGGTGAATCAGTGGTACCATGAAGATTTTGCATAAAAATACAACAGCAAATGACAATTTAAAAAAGAAAAAAAGAAGAATTGAGAATGATAGGACAAAGAGAGAAAAGAATAATAAACGAACTTCAGCAGAATTCAAATGATCAATTGGGCTACCAACAAAGACAACAATCCGCATTTTGTGATTTCTATTTTGACGATGTTTTAACGCCAAGTGTGCCACTTTGATTGCATTGATAAAATTTGATGCACCCTGCAGAAAAAAGGTTTTTGTCATGGCATTTAATTTTATGGTTTCTAGGAAGTAAAATTCTTTGCTATATTAATAGAACAATATATACGAATTAATAATTTGCTTATATAAAAAGGGGCAATGTCCGTCAAAAAAGTCCATATTTGTCAAAGTTGCTCACAAAAGTTTCATAATAGTGTTATCTATACTAATTTCAATTACAAATACTTTCTCCAAACATTTTACACCACTACTTACCTTTGGTTCCACTTGATGAAGTTTCATAAATAGTTTTCCGTTTTCCTGGGTTAAAGTTGTCAGCACTTCCACGGTACTGTAATTACACATTTTTTATATTTATTCATCAACTTATTTATTGACAAATTAAAGTAAAGAGTCAAATGATTGATTTTTTTTTTTCGAAAGATAATCCACCAGTCGAAAATACAGTTTTGACATCTAAAAGATTTAATTCTTCTAGATGTGTTTCATTCAGTAATTTGAATATGGCTTTTAGCAAAGTAACCAATGTGAAAAAAAAAAAAAAAAAAAAAATAGCAGGAAAAAAGATAGAGCTTAAGATGCGTTAAATCAAAATTTTCACTTATATATTCTTTTAGAGTTAATACTGCAATATCATATAACAAGATCTTATTTGGTGATATCTTAAGAAATAATTTATTTCCGAATGATACTTCTGATAATAAGAACTTATTTCTTAGATGAAATTAGCTGCCATAGGAAGACCTTTTTTTTTATTAAAACTATTCTTTAAATAGTAAAATTAAAGATAAGCCTAGCAATCACCAAAAAACATACTCAGCCATCGCAATCAAACCAACAGCATTTTCCGGATTAGCACGAAGTTTACACTGCAACACCAAATTCACAGCATCTTGTTGACATTGCAAACGAGTTGGTGCGAAATCACCATTTCGCATCCACTCGGAATTATCAACGCTGAAAATATCACGTGACGTGTATCATACGTACGCTTCAATAACGTGTTGCAACATAAACATACGAATATCATGCAATATTTATTTTCTAAAATACAAAGCAACACTTACAATGACTATATCAGCATGCAGAAGTTTTACGCCAAAAAAAAGTGGTTTCTAAAATCAGTGTTATTCGGACAAAGTATGGCGCTATAAATTATTCTCTCCAACAAGTTACATAAGATATAAAAGCCCCTTTTCTTCCTACATTATCATAAAGCAATCCTTTCTTGTGTATATTACCATAAATCAATTTTTATGTATGCCAGCTTATGATAGTTTGATAGTTTGAAAACATGCAATTTCTTTTTTGAATTGTTTAAATATCTTGGAAAATGATTGAAGTATTGTTGGGTAACTAATTATACTATTAGGTATTAGGTAATTAAACTTCCATTTTTTTTAGAAGATATAAAAGCATTACAAAGGTCAAAAAAAAAAAAAAAAAATAGTGCAAAGAAAAGCCTTTAACCTACCAAATCATCGTACTTTCCTGAACCATTGTGTCGTGTTGTCAGATATACTTGAAAACCAATACCAGTCAATTAACTGGAATAATTAGCAAGATTTTTTATACATACAGTAAAATTAGTTGATTTAATCATCATCAATTTCTCGCATAATTAACGATAAATTATAGAATAAAACCTTTTCCATTTTATATTTTCATAAAGCAACTCTCAAGTATTTTAGCTCATTTTGATAATTTGAAATGCTACAATTTTTCTTTCAATCATCTAAATTTCTTGCAGAATTCATCAGAAATATTTTGTTAGGTAGCAAATGAATTAAAACTGCCAGTCCTCTTGGTATATATATATATATACGCGAGGAAAGTGAATGTTGATGAAAATTAATGCGATAGTGATAATAAACACAAAAATTCAAATAAACGAAATGCTTGGAGTAAAAGATACATGTTTCAACCGGAATTTTCTCATAAGTTAGCTTATCATTAATCATACATTACGTGTGTTCATATACAGGAGAGTCTAACTTGTGATTGCGCCAGAAAATATGAATAAATAATGAGGTGTATGAGTGGAATATCAGTAATTAATGGTTTAGTAATTCTTACATATCAGTAATTTTCACATTCACTAACAACTTAAATTATATCAATATATTAACATATATACTAATTATATCAATACAAAATTTAACATATTCAAATAATGTATATTAACAGTTTACGTGCGTCAGGAACTTAGCCGTAAATACGTTTCAACCAGAATGTAAACTTCAGTACTAAAAACTCCTCCCGTGATACAAGCTAGGTTTGAATAACGTTTCACAGTGGGTATTATATGAATGGACTGAAAATTATTACATAGCGAGATGATAGATATTTGGTCGTTTAAAGTTGTCAAGAGATTTCTGTTTGCTTGGTGAGAGTTTCGTTGGTGGACTGATTTAGGTGTTTTCTTGGTGTTTTATATTTTCATTAATTAAGTTAATTAAATCAGGCCTTTTTTTTTTCCACGTTATCCTAATTAGTTATGCGATGTATTACTGCTGAGAACACTAAGTCTGATGATATTAATATGTGCCTATTTGTACAATCGATTTTTTTTTTTTTTTTTTTCAGCTGTTGCCTTATCATTCAGTTTTGCTTCATCTGTAATTAGAGATGTGAAACGAAACAAATATTATGAAGTTCTGTGTTAGATATTATGATAACAAATTAGCAAGTATTAGATATGACAGTATGGTTTTATTGCTTGAGATGGAACATGTAATAAATATAATTTGGGGAAAATTTTATCCAGAATGTAATATATAACATCTTCGTTGCATTCAATTAGCAGAAGGAATTAACGTTGAAGTTTCAATCTGCATGAAATAGCATATTTTGAATGTTTTAGTTTATATAAAATGTTAATAGTAATGTTTTGATATGCAGTTGAATTAAAATTGCTAATTGTTATATTGCAGCGTTGCAAGGTAATAAAGTATATGTTCTGCTGCCGTACTAGCAGCACATTAATTCTAGATTTGTTGACGTGCGTGGAGATTCGTCACTTCAGGATATCATCATGGGTTAGTTTTAGTGTGTATTTTCGACTTCAATTATTAGTTTTTGTATCTTTATTATACCTTAGCGTATATGCTATTTATGACTTTCAATCATCCAAAAAATTTTTTTAGTAGATGTTCCTCGAAATTTTCGTTTACTGGAAGAACTTGAAGATGGGCAGAAAGGCAAAGGTGATGGCAATATATCATGGGGACTTGAAGATGATGATGATATGACATTGACGCGTTGGACAGGAATGATTATTGGCCCTCCAAGAGTTGGCTTTTCTTCTTTTCTTTTTTATTAAATTTGTGTGGAAATTTTATCGTCTTAAGTTTTTCTTTATTTTTTTGTTGTTTTTCTCTTTATATTACTGGTGGTTGCTTCAAACGGCAAAATGGTTTGAAAGATAAAATATAACTTGAGAGATTATTTCGAATGTTTCGATCTATTAATTTTATTAAATGTAAGACTATATGTCGGCGATCAGTTATCTAATTAATTATCTCACTTTGTTTAATGTACCTATTCGATGTTGCTATAATTTAGACTCCATTCGAATCCAGAATATATAATTTACGCATTGAATGTGGTCAAAACTATCCAAAGGAAGCACCAACTGTACGGTTTACGACAAAAATCAACCTGAACGGCGTAAATCAAGTTAATGGCATGGTAGTATTTAACTTTTTGCTGAGTTGTGCTGAATTCTGTACATTTACGATGCAAAGTAGACTTAGAATTGCTGAAACGAAGCAGATGAATTGTATAGTTAAATTTATATGAAGTTGTATGTCCGAATTTTTCTTAAATCAATTTTCCTTCCCTGTCTTTTTAGAGATGGCACGTTCTCCGCAGTTGCTTTTTTTTTTATATTATGGATAAAATAATATTTAAGTGTAAAAATATTTAATCACAGGTGGATAGGCGATGCGTACCCGTTCTTCGTCAGTGGAGTAGCACTTTTTATATCAAAACGATTCTTGAAGATATACGAAAGACAATGATGACTGCAAAAGAGAATATGAAGTTACCACAACCTCCAGAGGGTGCCACATATTAGGATTTCTTTTTTTTATGTTCTAAGATTTCCATATTCAGCAGTGCATCTTCTGTTATTTATTGTTAATATTTAATAGCAAATTTAATTCCATCACGTGATCAGACTTTTTGCCTAGAAAAGAATGAAATCCAATTGATTTTTGCATTGGGAAAAAAAAGTATTGGAATGTTAAAATTACTAATACCATCATTTCTTGATCTGTATATTATTGTTCTTCATTAATTAAACTTCAGCACTCCTAATACTTTTATATGAAGTTTGATGCTTGAATATTCCATTCAATCACCATAAGTTAATCTGCTCCACGTAGTATCTCCGCTAATTTTATTTTGATTGAATCAATTTCAGGTATATTTATTTATCTTGCGCGATTTATAAAGTAGATCTATGTGTAAGTGAGATGTGCATCAATGTGTTTATGTTCTATTTGTTACCTTTCTCAAGTCTTCGGAGTGCTGCTATCTTTTGCTATTTTCTTTCGTCCCTATCACATCTCTCCTCTTAATTCTAATTATTTCAAAAGAATACTGTTGTTCATGATGTTACGGAATTTAATAAGCACTAAATTCAGTTGACATATTCTCTAATATGTCTACATTTATTGACAATGTTGTATTGAAGTTCTTTTTTTTTTTTTTTTTTTTACTGTATGATACATTTGTTTCTGTAAGTGATAGAAAAGCGATTGTTATCAGAACAAGTGCGTGTGTCGCAACAGCGGTCTTATGAAATTTCCGGTTTTTTCTGGGATCATTAAAAAGCATTAATGTTGGTGCCTGCTAAGAGATATTAGGTGGGAGTTTTGCTGAATGTTCCAGGATTTCGATTGTTTGTTCATACTTGTTTTAGGAAAAAGTATTTGAACAAATAAATGATCACCGCTTATAAAATTGCGCCAGTTGGTTTATTGCTTTGCTACAAATGAAATATTTGTTTAGTTATATTGGATTGTTTTTTGCTTTAGTTATCATTCTTAATTAATTGGTTTTTAAGTTTATCTTAACTATTTAAAATGAAATCAGCTTTGAATGAATATTTTGTGCTTTTGATTTTTTATTTCTTATTGAGGTCATAATCGGTATTATATTGAGCATAACGTTTGATAATTCTGCATTTCTTTCTAACTTTTTTTACAAGCATTTACACTACGTCAATTTGAAACAAAAAAAGAAAAAAAGAAAAATTTCAATTGATATTCGTCGGACGTCTCTTGACGATTCAACTGTTCAGTAACAGTTGTTTTGCGTTTTTAAGTACGGTTACAACAAAACTGATAATGCCTGTGGACAGCCTTCTTTTATGTGAAATGTTGAAATAGCAATATTACAATACGGGACCTTTTTTGAGGATGTCTAAGTGAAACACTAGTTTAATAATTTATTAGTATGAATGTAGTGTGAGATGTTAAGTCTCATCTCACACTTAAATTGCATTGTTTTATATTGTTTCAGGATACTACAAAATGTTTGGTGCAAAAAGCCATTTCATACTGCATTAATGATATCTAGAATTAATTGACGAAATTCGGTTTATTATTTTATTTCTGATCTAAATTATGTAGGGGAGGAAAAAATCAAGTAATTCTGTGTCAGTCTTTTTTTTTGAGTTCTGTGTAAGCGTGGTATTTATGTCGTTTTAAAATTGGCGCAATATTAGTTTGCTCTAAAGCCCATCAATTTTTAGGCTTTCTACTGTATGTGAGGATTCGCGATGAAATCATGACATAATGTCAAAATTTGATGCCGTAACACATAATGGTAAGGTATTTGCGTAATTCTGCGATTTTTTATTTTATATATAGTTTATGAATAGAATAAAATCTGAAATTTTTAGAAGCACTGATATTGTCTTCTTTAGAAGCTCATGCTAATGTGGTATTGTACCACAGAAACACACAAGAATAGTTTTAGTGCAATTTTAATAATAACCCTGGCTTGGGACTATGGAAAATACGGTGTATTTTTTAATATTTCTATTTTTATCAGTTACTCAAATTGTAATATTTGGTCATAAAGTTACTAAAATTTTAAAAAAGAATAGGTTGGAAACTTAATTATATAATGAGGCTTTTCATATCGAATATTAATACTTTTAATAAAATTTCAGAATTGCTTGTGGCAATTCAACGATATCTCTCTCAAGGCCCCTGTAAGGAAGCAGCCAAGATGCTGAAGGATGAGATAGAAAAAAATCAGGTTCTTCATTATTTTTACTGATGTCTAATCAAAATATTTGACAGTCTTAATCCTTAATGTTGATATTTTTGTCGGTTAGAACTTACTGTAATCTGCGCAATGAAAATATTTAAATGTACAAGTTGAAATCCTCATCAACCCTAAATTTTGTCGAAAACTTTCTTGCTCTAAACTCGTGAGCTTGTTTTCAATTATGAGAACATATTTCTCGCCTTAGTGACAGCAAATAGAAGCTATTGCTCATTTCGTTCTTTCCGACTTGACCATTCTGTCTACTTCACTGAACCCTGAAAAGTTGTTGACTAGTACCAGTGACAACAAATTCCTGTTAAAGAAGATTTTCTATACAAAACCAAGGTAGCAAATGGCAAACAGTGTTATTCGTCATTGTAATTTTCTGAAGCGTATCTTTTTTCTTTTTTCTTTTTTTTTGGATTGTTTCACTTATTTTCTTTCTCTTTTAAGACCATTAATACCACAGAATTGTTTTTATTATTTTTACTTCATTTGTTTTATATTGTTGTTTTTCAGTTACTGCCTATGCGATATGATTATAAAGGCAAAGCTCATCAGCGTTCTTTCGACGATTTTGTAAGTTCATTCATGTGACATCAGTGTTTATTTTGGATTTTTAATGTTATTTAGAATAATTTGAACAATTCGATAAGATCAAAATGTTGAAATATGAGGCGAAAATTAGCTTAAATTGTGTGGAAGAATAGAGTTTAAATTATAAAATTGTTTTTTCTTTCAGAGTTTATTCTTTTTTCGTAGTTGCATTTCCAGAATTAATCGTTTTTCTCTTTTTTCCTAAAGGAAAGATCCGTTATACCGTTAAATGTTTCACTGGTTTCTTTAATCGAACGACTTGGTTCTCTGATCACTGTCGCAGTTCCGATTCCTTTGCGAAATCTACCTCTAAGAATATATATGAATAAACCATATGCTTTAGATCGGAAATCAGGTTTTCTTTTTTTTTTCTGCTCGATTACTGTTACATGTTAACTGATAGTTCGATATTGAAAAGTAGTTTCTTTCATGATTCAGGGGACTTGATAAAGAAGCCAGCATTACGGATTGCCTTAGGACGTTCGAATATCAGTATGCTGAAAAAATTGAATCCAATACGATCACGGATGGCACGTGAAATGGGTAGGCAAATAACACCGAAATATCTTTTGCATAAGGTATGTAATAATTTGTAGTTACTGATTTTTCGTTTAAATTTTTTCTGAAATTTTATATCCTGGTCTTTAAATTTTCGATGAAGAAACTGTTATGGATTATGTGAGAGGTGTCAATTTTTTTTTTTATATAGATATTTACTGTTCAAATGCAATAGTTTGAAGTATTGAGCAAGATTTCATATCTTTGTATGCAAGGAAAACATATAGAGAGTTTCATTTATTGTTTCATTTATTTGCTAACTTGGCTTTTTCCACATTGCAATCATCCAAATAAAAATGAATTAGCATAAATAAAAAATTAGTAAGATAACTTTTATAATATTGGAGAATTCACTTCCATTAATATATCATTAACATTTCATTATTTAGCAACTGAAATGATTGCAGGATCTTAGGAATAGGCGAATAAACGAAAAGATCAAGATCCTGTAGGGTCAGAATAGTATAGAGATTATTAAATATTATTTTTGCATATTGTAATTTTTACATATTGTAAACATCTGTTAAGAATTGCGTCTAGTACAATTAAGCGTGCATATATGCGATGGAAGAGAAAAATTTTTTCAGAGTTCACTGAATAATTTCGAATTACATTACCGCATTCTTGGCCATCTGTCATCGGTTTTTTGCGTTGCTTTTGATAAATCAGGCTCTTATGTCATTACGGTAATATTTTTTATAATTGACATTCTTGTTGGATTTATTTGTAAGCTGATTTGGATGATATCCAATTGAAGTTAAATTCTTCAGTTTTGAAGTTCATTATTCTAGACTGCTAAAGACCAAAAAATATATTCATTAAACTATAATCGTGTTACAAAAATTTCATCTTTAACAGAAATACCAAAATAAAGAGTCATAACGTTTTTTCATCGTAATCTCATGATTTAAAATAATTAGAATTTTTTTTTTGACTCACAAGCAAGAAAAGCGTAAATTATGTTAATATTAGGTGACTATCTGATAGTCTAATTAATTGATTTAAATTGTTACAAAGGAAATTTAATTTTTGTTAGGATTGGAGTCGTGTCATTTTTCCTTTTTTTTCAGGGTGCTGATGACAATCTTGTTAAAGTGTGGAATGTACGGACGGGCTTGTTACGTTTCACGCTGCGAGGACATTCAGCGGAAATTTCAGATATGTCCGTCTGTGAGGACAATACGTTGTTAGGTACTGGTTCCGTGGATAAAACAATTAGGTAATTTGTATTTTTTGAACGTGTCAATCTATTATGTCATTTAAATAATCTTTATAATAATGAATATGGTAACAGATGGTGTGCAGTAATTATAATAAGCATAAATGAGGATTTTTGTGGTGGAAGTAATGACCGTGATGATAATTATTATTTTCTAACATTTAATTTAACAATAATAGTAACGATGACGATGAGAATAACAATAACTGATAATAATATCAATGATAATAATAATAGTTATAATAATAGTAGCAATAATAATAAATTAATAAATGGTAACACTGGTAATAGTGCTACATTTTTCTAATTAAAAAGAAATGTGTCAGATGCGCCATTTAATACCAACTCTAAAAGAATGCTTTTATTGTCCATAACTATTTCCCTTGGTCTTGTATTTAATTTAACCAGTCTTAAAATTATTCGCATTTTTCTGATTCCGTCATCTCACCATATTTTGTTATCACTATTTTATTACTATGTTATCATCATTTGTGATTTTTGTTAACTACTTGGGATCAGTAGATAGGGATTTATTGCAGCAGAAAATTTAAAAATCCCTTTTGCAAGTAATATGAGAGATCATTGACATTAATACGATTATTGTCTTGAAAAGTATTTTCCAGACCACGTTTTCATGAGCAGAAATTGTATAGAATGAAAGTGCTGACAAACTGCAACAAATACTTTGAAAAGATGAAGGTACCAATCGGAACATATGATTTACACAAATAATTTTGAAAATTGGGAACATAATTGAAAATTTTAAGATTTTAACCACTATTTCTGGACTAAAATTACTTTTATAGACTATCAATTATTATTCCCTTCGTTACTTTGTAGCACATTAATTATTGGTATGATCATTTGTTGTATCCATTAAATACTTGTACTATTGTTTGTAATCGAAAACATTCTCTCTCAGAATATGAGAATCATAACGTATTTTCCATAGAAAGTAAAAGAGGAAAAAGTGGTAAGCAGATACTACTGGCTAATGTTATAGGAGAGAAGTACTGGTCTTTCTTTTGTAATGTCTGTCGGGTATTCGAATTGTAGTTTCTGTTATATTATTGTTATATGAGCGTAGTAACATTCAATAGTTTAAGGCTATCTCAGTGATCCAAATATTGGGCACATCATTGTTTAGTATTATTGGCTAAATTTTTAAAAATTGCAGAGTTTGGTGTTTGCAAACAGCTGCACCATTAGCTTTTTATCGCAGTCATTCGGCAATGGTTACGCTAATTGCTTTCCTTCCGTTCGTCGATGGTACCACTCGTTATTTGGTTTCAGCTGGTGGTGATTGTCTTGTAAATTTTTATCGCTATAGCTCTTTGGATCATGAATTTGAGTATGTTTGTTACTATTAATTCTGTTAGAGAACAGAGTGACATGAATTATAGTATTATTCATGATAACTAACAAAAAAAAAGTTGTCTCAGGTGTTAGTTTTTCTTTTTTTTCTTTTGTCCATATAAGATTCAAGATTTGCTCTTTATTTTTTCAGAGCAGTGCCGACACGTTTCTATGAACGTACATCATCAGGTGCTCGTATTGTAAGCTCATGTCATAGCCCTGGTGGTAGCTTAGTAGTTTTTGGTGATACACATCATAATCTCAGGATTTACAAGATCACTCGTGATAGTATTATCAAAGTTAGCGATATTGAAGCTCATACAGTACGTTCATTTCTTTTTTCTGCATCCGAAGTTTTATTTAATTTAATGATACAGAAATATAAAGTGGTTTCATATTTTGCTAAAGTTATAAATAAACTTTTGGACGATGCTCTCAAGGTTGAAATTTTTGAATATTAATTGCTGAGATTTAAGTGCAGCGGATATTCTTATATCTATCTTGGTTTTGTTCTTGAGCATAAAATATATCCGACGGATAATTTTCAGGATCGTGTTGATAGTTTGGTATGGGCACACAGAGGATTACGTTTTGCAAGTGGTAGTCGAGATGGTATTGCTAAAGTATGGAAATTTGAATTTAATGATTGGATTCCACTTGTCTTGCAACCTAAACTCAGGTGAAGATATAAGTTATTTTTTTACTATGCATAAAATGTATAAGTTACCATGTTTTATGGAACAAAGGCTAAGTCGTCGAAAATATGACTTTCAAAATGATAACTGGCTCACCGGCAGTAAAATAATTTAAAAAATATTTTAGAGATGAAAAGGTTTCAAATTCACGTAACACATATAAGGTAACAATGCTATGTTGGTCATTGAAAGATGATCTTATTGTTACTGCTGGTTCCGACTTCATCTTACGGGTGTGGTCTTCATTATCCGGCAGTGAATTACGTCAACTAGTAGGACACAAAGAGGATGCTTATGTGCTGCATTCACATCCGATATTTGAGGATTACATTTTAAGTGGCGGTCATGATGGCTTTTTGATGGTATGATTTATTTGAGTGATTTGTTTACTTGAAAAAGTTTTAAAGTTTGGGTGTTGTAAATTGCAATGCTCACTATAATTTGAAATAACTTCCACAGATAATTTATGATACATAAAAAGAATTTTATAGAAAATTTTATGTTTGGATTTTTATAGGTTTGGAATGTTTATACGGGTACTTTGGTTAAACGACATCAGAATCTCATCGAAGGATCTGGGTATGGAGCTGTTTTTGATTTTGCAATTTCACCTGATGGTACTTTGGTTGGAGCTGTCGATTCGCATGGACATCTGTCTATCCTTGGTATTGGAACGAATCAAATGGCTAAAACTACTCCAAAAGAACAATTTTTCCACACTGATTACATGTAAATTTTTTTGAGGATGAAGGGAAAGAAAATGAAAATAGTTTATTGCATTTAAATTTATGTGATATCAAATGGTTGTTTTTTTTTTTAAATGAATGAATTAAGGCCACTTATACTGGATGAGAATAATTATTTTGTGGATGAAGAAACAGAAATCGCACCTCATCTTATGGGCCCTCCAAGAATGGTTGATGCAGATGGTGTTGATTATGATGATGATATACAAGCATTGGTACCTGGACGTGACCTGTTGTTACGAGTAATACTTCATATTTGTTTCTTTTATGCAAGACTTGTTTACTTATATAGCTGAAATAGTCATCTATGACTCGTCCATTTTTTCCCTTTATTCTCTTTTATTATAAATATAAAGCACACTTTATGTATTAATGCTTTGTCAACTAATGTGATATTTCAGGATGATAGCTTGATTCCACAAAATCCACCATGGTTATTACGACAAATGGTTTGCATGTTGCCGAAATCAGCAGTTGAGATAAAAAATATGTATCTGACTGAATTAAGGGAGGAGGAAGAAGATACATTGTTACATGAAATGAATCGAACGCGACCACGTGCTGTTTCAGTTATTGAACGAGTAAATTGGTTTTTTTACTACAGTGGCTTTTTTTTTTTTTTTTTGATGAGAAAGAATTTTGAGATGTTCTTTTTATATGGAACTATTAACAAAGTTTTTGTTTCAGAAAACTAATGTGATTAATACAGCTTCTCGAAGAAGGAGAGCGGGTAAGTTTTAAGATTTCGTTTAATCTGATAAAATTATTTTAAGTTAAATAATCAGTTATCTTATCAGATGCAACAAAAAAATTGGATTCCGAGATTAAATGTATACGATCCAAAGAAGCGATGCTCATTTTTGTTAATAACTGTAATTATTGCTGTATATTACTTGTGCAAGAAAAGAAATTGAAATTTTGTAGGAGTTCGTTGGTCAGAATGTTTTCCACAGCGACAGCGGAGGCTTCGGAATCAACAATTAGTAGATGAAACCGAAGCTGATGATGATGTAACGGAAGCATCCACGGCTGATTCATCATTTATCTCTACTTCAGTAACTGATGACGAAATTTCAAGCGAGAATATTGCGAGTTCTGACAATTCCAGCGATAGTGATTACGTCATTAATACGCGGAGAAGTGCTGTGAGTTATATCTATAGAAAGCAGTTATAAGTTTAATCTTGCTTAATTTACACTGTAAGTTACTTGCCAAATGTGCTACATGTTAGTAAAGAAATATGCAAAGAGAAGAGAATAAATGGAGCTTTCTGGTGCCTTTGAACGAATTTAACACAAATTCAATGTTTTGGGTTTTTATGTAATGGATAAGCCGTTGAAGTAAGTGCCTTATGAACGATAGTCCAAACAAAAACCTTTCTTTTGAAGTATTTTTGTTTTGCTTTTCTTAGTCGAACATATGTGGAACGAAAAAGGAATTCTTTATGAGTTACATTACATCCCACCTTTATGAAATGGATAATAGCATAATGACTATCACCTTTGATGACTAGTTTATTTAAATCTAGATGGTTCATAAAGTTGAATGGCTTTTTTCTCGAAGCGTATTTTGAAATCTGCTTTCTTGCTCTGATTAGTTACTTTTTTTGCAGAATCAACGTCGAAGAAGAGTTGAAACGGAGCATGACGAGAGTATCGTTACTCCAAACACTACACCCATTAGAACAACACGAAGAAGACGTCGACGAATTGTATTATCAGGTATGGTCTCTATGTATAAACCTGATAACACCATTTTTTGCTAAGCAGTTGTACTTAAATTTAGTACTAGTTCGATTATTGTCTATCTTGATATTTGTTCTTTTGTTACTTTTTTCATTTTATAGGGTTGATTTCAGATGATGCCGAAGATGTTCCGTCAGCTGATGATAATTCAATTGATAAAAAATGTGAACCATCCTCTTCAGTTTCACAACTGAATTATATAGATACCGAACCGGGACCATCAAATATCAGATCTTCGCCCTCTACAGTTGCAGCTTTACGTTCATCAGTTGATAGCATGTCGGGTATTTCTACTCCACATTCACCTTCTGACCAAGACGCATCACCTGTCTCTCTAGATAATTACGACGCTGATGCAGATTTTCCACGATGGATGCGTCTAACACAACCACTTCGCTTTCCATACATAGCACAAATTGGAGATGAGGTGGTTTATTTCAGACAAGGTAAGTTTACTAATCAATCGAATAAATTTAAGTTTTATGATTTTCACCTCAAAATGATAATTGAACGATCCACAAGGAAGTTGGCATCCTTCCCATCATTCTATATGAGTGCATTGTTTTACAATTGTCCTTTTCACGTCCCTTTTTATATTCATACCTTCTACGTGGTCAGCCTAATCCTTTCCATGTTTTTCTTGCTAGTTAATTTGTACAAGATACAAGCAATGTATGTGATGACAAATTGTTAATTTTTAATCAATATCAAGACAGATGATTTATATGGAATGAATACAGTTCGATTAGACTTAAATGAGAATTATCTCATTGAACAATCTTATATCTGCTTGTATCTTTGAAATTTAGTGCAACACAACATTCCATGATAGCATAAATGTACTTGACATGGAAAAGTATTAGGTTTCAAACATGACTTGATACGGTTCCTTCCCTTTGCTTCTCAGCTAGGCTAAGAATAAAAATTATTGTAAAAGTTTTTTTCATCTGAAGAGTTTTCCTTTATGTATTCATGTTTAAAAAGAATGAAAAAAGTAATTTCTTTTAGGGCACGAATTTTATTTGCATGCTGTAGAAACAAGAGACTTATATCACGTTACTCATAGGCTCAAACCATTGGCTCAATTAAATGCCGAAGAATTTTGCATCGTTGAGGAAGTTGGATATTTCATCGTATTCGATTTAGATTCAAGATTTTGTGCAATTTTCATATATTTGAAATATACTTAGTTTGTGTAGTATTATTCACGATTACGTTGACGTCAAAATGTATTTAGTATATTCGTTTATTGGGAGTATCAGCATGATTGAGATTACTTAATTACCATTAGCTAACAATTTTTGAGAATCTTCTTGATTTGTTCAATGTATTCAGAGATATATTTCATCATACTTTAATTTCTTTAGAGCATTGTTACTTCTCTTGAAATTAGTATGAAATTTCAATATATTTCAGATAAGATACCTAAGAAAACCATATAGGCTAACAGCAGTAAAGCTTGCACAGACAAATGTGGCAGGTGTGCGAACCGGACTGATATTCTCAGTGAAGTAAATATAATTGTATCTTTTATCTCAAAATATTATGTTTAATAACAAATAATATATTTACTTTAAATCTTACGTCGTTTATGTAGGTACGATGATGAATAATTTCTTTTTATATTTAAGTAGAGAGGCTAGAGAAGAACCGGAGTCTTTATAAATTATTTCATTCTGTTTGAATAACTGCAAATTTTGCTACTTTTAAAAGGTTTACATTTCTCTTTATCGGGTTGAATTATAGATTTCATGATATGGAAAATGTGCCCGATTTTATTATATTACGACATCTTTACGATGAATCAGTGGCACGTCGTTATCAACCGGGTACACGCATTGAAATTATTTTGGATAATCATTGGTGGACTGGTACCATTGATAAGAAAGAGGTACATGATGAAGAAAATTACCCGAGGTTTGTCGTTTTACGATTGTTTGTCAAAAATTATCAGGTACAATTTCTGATGAGAAATTTAGCAGATATTTAAACCAAAGTATCTTTTTGACATAGAATTGAATGTGCAAGCATATTCTGTGAAATTCCAGATCGAATTGGTACTGCCTTACAGTTAGATGGGATACTGGAGAAGATGAAAAGATGAGTCCGTGGGATGTGCAACCTCAACAACCAAATCGACGTTCAGGTACAATTGAAAACTTCATTATTTGTAGACTGAGTCAGAAATGTGATTGAGAAGCATGGATTGGGAAGATGTCATAAATAAAAATAAAGTTCAATTTTGTTAAGTAAACTGGAATATCCGTTTACTTTAATCAGCGAGGGAGCAGCATAAAGGTAAAGAATTGATCAATGTTATTATTTTATCAGTTTATTATCGTCTACTACTATTAGATACCTCATTTTATGATTTCAAGGCATTGCAAGCGAAGAAGATCAAGTACTATTTTCTCAATATCCAGTCAATGAAAGAGACTGGATGGGCGCAGTGGAGGGTATCAGTGCATGCTCGAAACGTTTCATCGATGCTGTGAGAAGCATGGAAGATGATCCTCACATTAAACCATTTGCAGCACCTGTCAATTTGATTGAATATCCGGATTATTTGTGGGATGTGGATTATCCGATTGATTTGAGTACGATTGTTGAACGGGTCAAAAATAGATTTTACAGGTTCACTGATTACAGTAATTAATCGCAGTCATATAACTGATATCGATGATCATATATATATATAGCTTAGCAATTTGAATTGTTTAACTTTAGTTCTGTGTGGATATATGAACTAACATATCTGTTAAAAGATTATTTGGTTAACTAAGATTAAACAGTTTCAACTATTAATATTAGGACTGATATCGTAAGCGTTTCTGAAATCTCTATGGAGCTCTTCGTGGTATTTGAGTTGTGACGATATAGTGATGTATGCAGCATTAAATAGTCATTCCGATCAATAGATTTATGTTTTAAAATTTGCAGAAGATTGGCAAGTTTAGAGCAGGATATTCGCTATATTGCAATAAATGCACGTCTTTTTAATCAGCCAAATAGTGAAATTGTTCGAAATTCAAGAGTCGTGGTAGAAACACTCATCCGTTATCTTAAGTAACTTTTTCGGTTATTTAATATGGTAAAAAATTACATTCCAAATTTTTATCCATCAAATTTTGCAAAAAAATAACTCTTTCGATTCTGTTTTTTATCATATGAAAATAAACACACTTAAAATTTTGATACTGGAGATGGTATTAAATGGCAGGGTTGGTTGATGAATGAATAGAAATTCTCATAAACCAATTTCTTCATTGCAAATAGTTGTTTGCATTCTTATTTAGAATATTTGCAAAGAAAAAAAAAAACGTTTTTTTTTATTATACTACTAATACTTATTTTGGATGAAGTCAAATCAGGCTTAGTGTACCTCAACACTTACTTTCTTGAGTATCGTTTTTTGTGCAGCTTTTAAAGAGATTCAATTTCAGTGATGCTCAATATACGGATGCGATGCAGCTGTTTCGTATTCTAAAAGCTGGACAAGATACTGAATTAAAAGAATACAATAATTTGAAGCAGTGCACCAAAGTTGCAGTTGAAGAAATGAAGGAAGAACCGTCCACTGTTGCAAAGAAGGCAAAACATCGATCGCGTAGTAATGTTATGCCACCGAATCCCTCTGTTGATCTTCCTTCTGAATGGTATATCGAATGTGTAGATGTGCTACAAGAAGTGATGTCGGAACGAACTTCAACTCATTTTATCAGTTCTGGTGGTGAGGTTAGTTTCATGTGCTTCACAAAATACACAAAAATTAAGTTGGTTTATCACGATCGTTCGGTATCCATTAGATTGTAATTATTATCTGCACTACGGTGCATAGGAATTTTCACACGGATAATAGTTGATAAAGCTTATTCTTTTTGCTCTCTTTTCTGATCTAGTGATCTTGATGATATCTGTAGATTGTTTTTCGAGCGAAACAAAGTGATTTTGATCTCTTAGTTTTAATTTATCCAATACTTGGTGCACTCTAATTGATTAATGAAATGAACAAAATTTTATAATTTTTACGATCATATTTTTGTTAAATGAATTCACTAAATTATAAGGAATTTAGTGAGGAAAATATAGTGTATTGCAAAATTCTTTCTAATTAAAAATAATAAGTGAAGCTTTGCAAAGACAGTAATTAAACCAGTTCCAAGAAACTTTAATTATCAAATGATATGTTGGAAGTAGCCATCGTTTTTTTTTTTTTTTTTTCACTTTTTTTCAACGAAATTTCTTAGTTCAGTGGCTTGCGGATGTGTTTTCATCATATGATGACTTGTTAACTGTGAAGCAAAAAGTTATCACACGAACGTATAACAGTCCATTGGAAGTTGTTAATGCAGTGAAAACTTTGATGCAAGCATGTAGAAATGCTGTTGATAATAAACGGTCACCGGTAAGAATTTTTTGTTAGCCATATTTCATTTTTTCAGTTGAAGTATTTCCAACTCGAAATATTATTAGTAATTATTCCTGACAGGTATTTTTTTTTACGTTGTCATACTATTTTCTATTCTAGTTTTTTTTTTTTTTTTATGTGTGTGTTTTAATCTTATTTTTATTATATTACTAAGGTATGATTGTATAATTAAGCACAACGTTATCACTTATTCCGCGGTCAATTAATTGCTCGCAGTTCTTAAGCAGTCCAAGTTTGTTTACTTCAGGTTTTTCGTGATAGCTTAGCATGTGCTGCATCATTTGACAGCAAAATGGCACCTGTTGTAGCAAAATGGCAACGTATGAGACAGTCAGAAATACCATTAGCTACAAATGACAATGAAGGTCACCATTTACGAAATCGGCCAAGGAATTCACATATCTATAATACAAGAAGGTACACCATACACCATCATATTCAACATTATATTAAACTCTTTTAGAATGTCTTATCTTTTAAGAGCATATTGTTTATAAAAAAAAAAAAAAAAAACTACATTCGAAGAATTCGAAAATAATTCATTAAATTTTAAATACTTTTTCATATTCTTAATTTTGAATTTTACTTCGATTTCGCGAAAAAAAAAAAATGACATGAATTTCAGCCGTCATGAAGAAAAACAACACGGAGATGAAAAAAATGGAGTGCCAACAAATGCAACCACATCTTATCGTTCTGCGCGGTCTGGAAGAATGCCAAGCGGGTATTATCGAAATTTAAATAATGGAATATATATGACACATGATCAAGGTTATTATTTACATTTGTAATTTTTTGCGTACTTTTTTATTTTCTAATATGTAATGCAAACTCCGTGTTAACTTTTTTTTTTTTTAGGTCCTGCAAATTTGGAATCTTTCGGTTGGTCTAATAATCAGGTTAGACTTTTTTTTTTTCTGCTTCTAATAAAGTAGTAGCGGCAGAATTTTGGCAGCTTTATTATTTCGGATGGTGTGATTGTGAATATGGGAAAAAGGCTGTGCTTCGAAACTTAATTTAAAGCATGGTGCAATGTTTTTAAAAGTATAATGATGTTCGACTTATGTCACTGCATTTTTACCTTTCTACTTGTGGGTTTCATTTTCCATTTGGAAATAAACATTTTGATTAACTAATTATTTCAGGATTCTGGTCGTGCGAGAAGAAATACCACCGAATGTAACCATACAAGGTAGCTGTTGTACTACTATCAAAGAAAAAAAAAAAAGAAATAACTGTTATTTTCAATTCTATTTCATTATTATGGAACTTATCCAGTATTTTTGTACATTTTATCATTCAATTTTACAGGAATCACCAGACAAATAGTAGTACTGTACAATCAGAAGATCAACCAGGTTAGTTTTTGAAAGTTGAAATGAGCTGAAATTTTCAGTTTTCTTTTTAAATACTGGAGCCAGCATTTCGAACTATTAACATAAAAATGAATAATAGTTAATTAAATATTCATTAAATGCGTGAAAAGTTATTACCACTATATGTTTTCTTGAAATATTTTCCTAATTCATAGATACATTTTAAAATTTAGAATAAAAAAATACTGTAATATTAGAATTATTATTTCGTAACACTGAATAAACAAAAAATGGAACATATCATTTATGTGCGAATTGTAAAATGCATTCTTATGATTAAAAAATATGCCGATTGAATGACTTAATTCATGGAAATGCTTTATTTTGTTGTATTTTTTTTATAGGACCATCGGGATTGCAAAACAAAAATAGCCTGATAAATCTGAGAAGAAGCTCGAGAAAGAGAGAGAAACGTTACAACTTGTTAATATTTTGCTCAATAATTATTTCTTTTTTTCTTAAGATATTCTATTTATTATGTAGTATATGGTCCTGATTATTTCTTTTTTGTTTCATTCGTAATTCAGCGCATAATGAAAATGTTTTCATCAACTTATATCAGTTACTCAAATAATCTTTGCTGATAGCAGGATTGTAATTTTAGTGGTGCAGTGACAGTAACAGATGAAAGTGATGAAGATACAGCAAAAGATCGTATTTTATGCGATGCAAGAAATGCAGCTGAAATAGATAATAAAAATAATAATAGTAATGACGATGGTGATGATGATGTTGATGATGAGGATGATGATCAGTTAAGCGATTGTAGTTGGAATAAGCGAACAAATAATACGAAAAAAAATAAAAAGTGTGCATCCCTGTTTTTTTTTTTTTTTTTCTTTTTTTCTGTGTTGAAGAAGAGTAAATTAATGAATTTTAGGAATTTTTAATTTCATTTTAATTTCATGCAAATATGTAAGTGATAAATTCGAAGATAAATCTATTCTACTGAACAGTAGTCAAAGTTTTATTGCTTTATTTAAAATTAAATTTTCAGCTATCGAAAACGAACATGTGGAAGTCAGGAAAGTGTGGAAATTACTAAGAAACGACGTCGACAAGCCACACTGAAAAAATTTAAAGAAGACTCAAATTCTGCACCGTACTCCGTTAGTGAGCAGAATTCAGCAGTGGCAAGAACATATGTGACAAGAAATCGGCAAGAACATCGAAATCATACAGCTACACGAGCAAACGGTGATAGCCATCCGCGGATTCGATTAAGACGATCCGTTCAACGCAATGTTAATTATAATGAAAATGAAGTTAGTGATGAAGTTGATAACAATTAGGTATCGAATAATATCGTAAAAACTCACAAGTATAGTAAGTAGTGTATTTTGCTTTCTTTATATTCTTCAAATTTTTAGTGAATTTTAAATTATATTTGCATAGATGAAGGGTTAACTGTATACAGATATTCCTACGTTTTTCTTTTTTCTCTTTTTTTTTCAAAATATATATATATATTGACAAATCATTTAAACTTGAATATAATTTAAATATAAGTGGATAATTTCAAATAAGCTGGGTGTTCAGATCAAATTTAAATCGGTACGTAGTTTTGGTGAATTGATAATAAAATTAGATGTTACTATGCGTTTCAGCTTTTTAAGATGCTAAGGATTTCAGGAGTATTTTATGATATATGCTTAGGCTTTCCCTTGTTTAAGTCTTTTATCTTACCTGAGTTTCATATTTCAACATCTTTAAAAAATTACTAACTTATGTGAAATAGCTATGCATCCATAAATGATTGAAATTAGGTTTTTGTCTTTCTGCTATATTTACTATCTTTATAAACATTTAAATATAATGAAACGTCATAAAATGTATTATCATCTACACCGGTTGTTCTTATGAATAATAATTCATATCCTGTAAAAGTAATGAGTCGATAGACATAAAGTTAGATTTGATTGTAATATATATATGTATATGTATGCTGTATTATAAAATGTTTCTTTTTCCTTTTAAAAATAAAAAATCAAATTTTAAAGTTTAGTAAAATTTTTGATCTTTTATTGTTTGCAAATGCTTTAGTTTATATTGTTTTTCTTAATTCTTATTGTCTCATACAGCAGAAGTATTTCTTTCACTAAGCTAACTATTTCTGGCTATATTTTAAATATTTCTATTTCACAAAAAATATGAATTAAATGGGGTTGGACTTTTGTGGAAATTTTCTATTCAAATTCATAAATCGTATCACATAATGTATGATTTACTATCAAATACTGTTAGCATATTTCTTTGATATTCTAATTTTTTTAGCACAACATTTGACTTTTTTTCAATTGTTAATGTTTATATATTGTAAAACAATTCAAAATTTAGGAATCGAATTATTTCAAGAAATTGATGAAGTTATATTTTTTAATAAATTTATTTTTGTTTGATATTTAAATTTAAAACTCGTTTTGTTCATTTGTTTATCTTTGTTCCTTTATTTTGTTGGAAATTATTTTTGACTTTCATTCGTAAATTGAGACTTTTGTAATTAAATCTGTGCTAAAAAGCATTACATGCATCAAGGAGGAAGAAATGCACTTACATATGTTATAACTTTTATGACATTCTCAAATGAAAGTTATTTTTTGGTTATAAATTCAGTTGATGGAACAATACAAAGATATGATATGATGTGTCATTTCTGAATTATAGCAGAATTAAATGTAAACATTTTTGAAGAATGAAATTAGACAGAGTTTAGTCACTTTATTAACATATTAAAAGTTAAAAAAGCTATCAATTAATCATAAAACTATCTCAATAATTGACCCTAAACAGTATATAAGATTGATGTTATAATATTTAGTAGACACATTTTAATCAATTGAAATAGTATATTTGAAATTTGCGAAGAAATATTAAATTTAAGTTTGGGATTGTGATTGATTACAAAAGTAGTATTTGAAGGTTGCGGAATATTTGAAATTTATAATTGATACATATGTGTACTGTTAAAATTAGTATATCTAATTTCATCTTATCTCAAATTTCACCAAGTACTATCGCAACTATAAAATAGTAGATGAAGCTTTTTCAGTATTTGAATTTAAATTTAAAACTGTAATTGATACATTTTTTTGTAATTGATACAAAAAACTGTAATTGATACAAATTTAAAACTGTAATTGATACATTTTGTAATTGATACATAATTGATATTCCTAAATTGGAAAATTAAATTGTTACATTTGTAAAAAAAAGATAGAAAATTTAAATTCCACTAAATATAGCAGCCATCAATATTATTTGTAATATTTGTTCAAATCAAATGTTTGTTCACCATTTAAATGTAATTATAAATTTTTAAAAAAATTTAAAATCTTAATGATAGCAGTTCATAATTATTAGATATAATTGTTAGAAAATTTTCACTAAACTTTATATTGTTTTGTTTTTTGTTTTTTTCTTTATGTAAACTAATAGTATGTTCAAATTTTATAACAAAATCTTATAAAAAAAATGTTCAAATGAAAAAGAAACAAAAAAAAAAAAAAAATGAAAGTTTGAAAGCTTGAAATTTAATTCATTCTTTAATAAGTATGTTAATGTAAACCAAGAAGAAAAAGTAATAAAAAGAAGTTTAAATAAGTTTTAACGCATTGTATTTTTGAATAAAATAATTTTACATTTTTAGTAAAATTGTAAACTTTTGAAATTTTTAGAAAATTTTAACGATAATCACTTCCATTAAATAATTATAACTTTTATGAAAACCATAACTATATGAACTGGAAGACTGATTGAAGTTAATAATACTATAATATAATTGATTGAAAATTTTCTAATCATTTGGATTGTGAATTTTAAATCATTCAATTTAGTGATTATTAAAATAATTTCCACAACATATAATAATACTAAAATTGGAATTAAAATTGTTGCTATTATTCTATTACTGATATTATTGTAAATGGTTATCATTCTATCATTTTGATTAAATAATCTTTAATATTAATTTTAATACATTTAATAGGTTTTTAAGTATTTTCTTGTAGGATTAGAAATGATAAAATCGACAAATTGATTTTGAATTATTTTCTTGTAGAATTAGAAATATCATTTTATCATGATAAATCGCACTATTTGTGATAACAATTACAATCAATATTATTAAATTGAAAAAAAAAATCATTCCAGGAGAACTTTTTTTTTTAATTTGCTTCTACTATGATAATAAATGATAGTTTTATATAATTTATAATTTGATCAGGTTGAATTTTTGTCTAATTTAATTCATTTATGTTTTTTCCCTTGCCATTAACCATCTATTTCTAAGTGATAATTTTATGGGATCTTTGATCAATTTATTGATTTATTCATAATTTAGCAGTTAAGCAATGATGTTGAATTTGTTGTCCATAGCAACGATAATGTGACAAATGTGTAAGCCTGCAAAAGTTATAATTTTTTTTTTTTTAGTTTTGCTTGAGAGATTTGTTAAATTTCTACAATACTTATAACTGATAGTCTTTCGTTTTCTTTTCTGTTTTTTCTTTTTTCTAAGCAAATAAATTATGCAATAACTATTTCCCAAAACTTTGTACATATTCTGTAAAAAGGTTATATATGAGAGTTAGGGATTTACAGAAAAAATAAAAAAGATTAGGAGTAGAATAATTCCAGTAAGATGTGGTAAATTTCAGAAGGCTTAAAGGACAATAACAAGACGAAATTAAATAGCAATGAGCAATGAACTAAAAGAAGTGCTAAGTGCTAGAAATGCTGTTCTATTTTGTGAGGAAGAACTTAGTCCAGTTTTTTGTAAACCGAAACTCATTCCACTGAAATCTGTAACTCTCGAGAAACTGGAGAGGATGCAAAATGAAGCAATGGAAATAATGAAAAGAATGGAGGAGAATAGCAATGAAACAATAACTAAGGTAAATTTTTCATAATCGCTAAATTAAATTATTTTCTAATATTTTACAGTTCGGATTTTAAATGACACTCTAGTACGATGGTGTCCAAAATTTAAATTTGTTTAGAAATTTTAAAAGCATCTAGCATGCAAATTATTCTTGTTCACATCAATAAAATTAATCATATTTTATTAGATTTTTGAAATAATAAACCTAAATATAAAATACAAGAAATGTTACACTACAAAAAATTATAACATAAAATTCAGGAAAAAACGGAATACATTTCAAGTAAGTCTGAAGGAAAAAGTACTGCTGATATTTGGACTGCTGAAGGAAATCAGGAAATAACAACAGACTAATTTTACAATGTATATCTTTTTCATGCATTGTTCAAATCTATTTACGCTATTCATATTTTTGCGGTTTAGGTCTGCCAATAATTTCCGGTTCTGCTATTGGATAAGATTTCGGAATAGCTTTCCATTCTTTTTCTGTTCGCTTGTAAATCATTTGTCGTGTATAATGCCCTAACTTTTGATTGTCTCGCAGAGCTTTTACCGATTCTCTGAAAAAAAGAATATAATAGAAAATTGATTGGGTTAATTTCATTTTTTTTTCTACTATTAATTGTTTTTCAAACTATTTTCTCATTCGTTTTTATGTAAACATGTTGATATAATAGTATTTAACACCGCATTAATCATCTTTTTTACAATTAATATTCATTCTTTTGTTTGTAAAATAAATGTGTTATTTTTTACAAAGAAGATAGCAAGATATCGCCAGAATCTAAATTTTTAATTCGATAAGGAATCAAATTAGATTACCTTTCTGCTGGAGGTTTTAAAAGTTCTGCTAGATTACAATAAATTGGCTCTTTCGGCTTTTCGTGCATGTAACAAACGTGGACTAAGTCGAGATCGTTGCGTAATATTGTATTTGTTGTGTCACGTACTTCACGTGGCATGAATGCTTTAATTAAGAAGTAGCTGAAATACAAAACGAAAATTTAAAACATTTTTCCAATCATAATTACTTTCATCTTACTTATAATAACATTACTTACTTTGATGTATATATATGTTCCGTTGTTTGCTTTCTCACTCGCCTAAATGGTAGATCACGATGTCCAAGACTTTCCAATTTTTCAATAATAGCACCATTATCAAGTAAAACTTTTGCAGCACGACGTATTGTAGTAAATAATTCTGGCTATAAAAATATCAAAATACAAATGCAATTTATTGTCAAATTTGAAGCTAATTTTGAAATAATGAAAATAAAGAATTTTAGTATCAAAATGAAAGAAGAAAAGTTAACCTTCGCCAATGATCGAGTAATTAAAGTAATTTCATATGACGGCATTTCTAATTTATCATAAATCCATCGACAGCAGCAACAAAATTACTTAAACAATAATTATATGCAACCTCATATAATCTTAAATAGAAATAGAATGAGTTAAGAAGTTCTTTTTTTTTTTTTTGAAAGCTTCATTCTAATACTAAAATAATGGTAACATTAATCGAAAGAATTCAAGATTTAAAAATTAACATCAACTTTTTTTAACTTACAAACAAGAAAATTCAAAGCACAACAAAAAATATTTTGAATGTTTCGCGACAAAACTTGAGATTATATGAAAACTTGAAATTAACTACTAATATTAAATGAATACTTCACATATTATACTATGACTAGAAACTTAAGAAGCACAGTTTAAAGTAATGCTCATGCATATTTAAGAAATAATTCTGACATTACACTGCCCACAAATGATGACAGATCCACAGATGAAACTATCTATCATTGTATTATAGCTAATGGATGCAAAAGTCTTTAAAATTCTTTAAATCTCTAAAAATAATTATTCATCATTTTTTTTTACCACAATCTTAGCCTGATAAATATATATTCCATTGCAATGAATATATTATGTATATGTTGGATGAATTAAAATCATTTAAAGAAAAAAAAAAATCTATTTGATCAAATTTTTCAGTGTAAACGTTTTATCTGATCAATTAAGCAATTCATTTAAACAATCTAAATCTGATAAGATTTGAGGAAGAAAGGAAGAAATGAATCAGAGAAAAACAATGATTAAGAAAAATCTTTTCCATGTTAAAAATATCTAGTTCATTTCTTGATAGTAAAATCAAATAAAATTAGCTAAATAATGCTATACTATTCAAAATAAAAGTGAAATTCACGAAATTTTATACAAGTTAGCAAAATAAGAATTTTTGTATTGTATTATTTCCTGGAAACAAACACAAGAATGGTAACAAAGGATGGCTAAAGTAAGCTATTCTACATGAAGCAAAACTGGATAACATGAAAAAAAAAAAAGAATTAACGAATTTAGAGTTATGAAAACGTCGACTGTTTCAAATATCCTTCATAAAATATTATTTACATTTATGACAGAAGCAACAATTTCAAAATGGTTAGTCAATTCTGTAATAAATCAAAGATATACAAATTAAAATCAATAAAAAAAAAGTTATCCTGTAGAGATATCGTATTTGCCATTCCCCCTTTAGATCATAGCAATTAGTGTAAACAAAAGAAAAATAAATAAATAAATAAACGAACGAGTAGAATTTATAGAAAAAAGGCAAAAAATTGTCAATTTTTAAAAATACATTATGATCGACATTTCACACATAATTACACATAAAAATAAAATGTTATCACACATGAGAAAGGCTACATTCACACTAAAGAAGCGATAAATGCTGATGATTCTATCTATTTCGAAAAGCATTAGAAAACTGGGAACGTGGTAGCATTTGGTTCGGATAAGACGAATATTGAGGTGGAAGAACTGCTGCGTCACCTACGCTAGGAGGTTGCTGTAATGTTGAAAATGTTGCAACTGCCTGAAATAGACTATGAATTATCTAAACTAATTGACATCAGATGCATAAAAGATACAATTTCAAGACGGAAAAATAACACAATAGAAACATACGAAGGACTTTATTTTTAAAAAAAAAAACTGAAGCAACTAGGGAAAAAAATGGTATGTGTTTCCAAAAAAGATTAGTATACTTTTTAAAATGGAACTCTCTTTAATAAACGCTCAGATATTTACACAATTCTTATTATTACAAGTTTTAAACTTCGGTATAAAAAACAGCAAAAGTAACAAAATATAATTTTGTTTTGTAAACAGGTAACATACCTCTTCATAAGAGGGTGGTGGATCGAAAGGCTTGGACGAATTTGCATCAGTTGTTAAATTAGGATCCATAACCGGCACTGAATTAAGATGAACAATATATGATGACAAAAAATAATTGTGCGGCCTTGCTGCCAAAGATTCACCACCATTATCATTTAGTAAATTCTCCTAAAATATGAATGAATAATAGAAATCCATTATGTTTTGATAAATAGTTCAACAAACAGACCACTTAAATTAATATTATTAAGTGTACTGCGAATCAACCGGATAATGCTGATAAAGGATTTTTTAAGCCAAAAAACGGAAATATTAGACGTAAAATTATGCATTCAAATTTTATATTATAATTTATTCATGTTCTGCAAAATTGTACCTGCATTCGTAGATAAATTTCATTCCCTGTCCTATTACTGCTTCTGTTCAACTCCAGTCCACGACGTCGATGACTAGTAGTACCCTCATCACAAATTGTACTTAGTGGTGTTCTTCGACGCCCTATATAAATAGAATTCTCTGTAACGTACGGAACGAAGTTCGTTGACTTCATTTCAAAGTTTACTTCGCAACTAATTTAGAAATTCTATAGTAAACTTTGGTAATCGGCAATATTAATCACTTCAAATATTCCAACCTTAACTACTAAATTTTAGAAAACCTAAAAAATAACTTCGTGAATGAGTAGGTTTTCTTGGGAACAAATCCAGACGACAAACAACACAACAGATAATCATAATTACAATGCATAATAAAGGCAGACCAAGCACAACACCCCATGATGCCGCATATTCCTGAAATAAAAATTATATTAAAAATATTTTAGTAATTTTTTAATGGTGGAAATATTTATCATTTTTTTACTGACCTAATAACAAGAAATATGGCACGAAAATTTCGTGCAAAGCAGAACATGGGAGAAAAAAAAAGTTCAAACGCTAATTCATTTCAAAAAAAAAAAGATCTAGCAAAAGTAACCTGACAAAATTGTCCTGTATACCAATAATCCAAGCATTTACAGTGTCCGTTATCCATCGGACGACCACCATTTAAGCATTTAACATGTTCACAGTGCTGACCATGTATATATTCTGGATAGGGACATCTGAAAATTTATTGTTTTTTCGGGCAAATACCTCCCCGAGATAAGTATTTTGTAACTCTGTATTTAAAATTCGATTCTAACTATTATTTTGATCTTTACATCTTCATTCTGCTATTCATCCTGTTACTAAATCAATAAATTATTCGTCTACACAAATTTCACATGTTAAACACTTCATTCGAAATATCCTAATTACATCGTTCCTCCTAGTAACAAACAGTTACAAACCTGCATGTATACTGCGTTGGAAAAAGCTTAGGTATTTTTACTAAAGTACCATTATTGACGCAAACTAATTCTTCGCATAAATGACCTCTGTAGAATTTGGGACAAATACACTCGCCTAAAAAATAAATCAATACAATGAAATATAACTACTCAAAGAACTTAATCGAAATTTTAGAAACTTGAGGTTTGCTAGTTAAAAACACTCAATCTTGGCAAATATTATTATCTAGTAGTCAATTTAATTCTATCCAACTGCTATTTGACTGATGTATAACTTAAGAATTATATTCCATCCAGTAACGCTCAATCCATAATTTTCTTATGGACTTTTAAATAAGGAAAAATCGTAAAAATAACCATCAGAAGAAACTTTTGCTATCATAAATTTCTTAAAAAATTTTTATTACCATAATTATTTTCTATAATGTAAGACTGACTCTTACCCCTTAATGTCTTCATGCCTCCATTAAGGCAATCCGGTGTTAAACCAAGCATTTTTTTCAGATATTCCAGTGAATCAGCCATTATATTGGTGAAATGAATGCCACCATTTTTTGTTCCAACATCTTCAGAGTAACTAAGTTTTGGCATGTTTTGTACACCTGGTTTCAAAGGTACGAGAAAATTTCTATCATTATTCGTTATAGTTGTCGTTCGTAATGTTGTGAGCTGAAAAAAAAAAAAAAAAAAAAAGTACTGTGTTTGTCGTTAAACTTTCATATAAATTCATTAATATGTAGATTATGTTTTCCAGTAAATTGGCTAATACGCTTAAAGTAATTAACTTAGATGATATAAAACTTGTTAGTAGGAATGAATTAATATGTTAGTAGGAGTGAATTAATATAAAACAGTTCTAGTAAACGTTGTTAACATCATTTCTGGACATTCAGATTTTAGTTTAGTCACCGATAATTTTCTAGTCCAATACAGCCACGGCTGCTTAACAAAACTATCGCTACTAAGGAAAACGATATATGAGAAATTGTGAATAGATTGCGACTATACTGAAAAGAAAGGTTATATTTAGCAATAAAATGATTTTAAAAATTTTACAAGAAATTAATGGGAAAAAAATTCGTATCAATAATAATATTAGTAACATGTTATAATACTTTAGTTAAGATTAAAAAAAATTATCAATGACTAAACTAAATACTTATACGAAATACAAACAGATTCAATATTTTTTAGAGGGATAAGTACATATTTAGACATAAATATCCACTGATATATATATACAAATAAATAAATAAAGTATATTCCATACTTATCATCAAAACTTACCAGTCATTTTTTACAATACATTTTTTACAAACAATAGGATTAGCATTACCTCATATTTTTCGTCCTCTTTCAAAGTAAAATTAGTCTGATTTGGTGTCATCATCGTAATAATTGGCATTCAAATGAGCAAAACTGCATAATTTCGTTGCCAAATTCTGTACAACAATTAACAATCATATCAAAGTGAAAAAAAAAAAGAAAAAACGAAGGCGAAGAAAAAAAAATGTGAAACATAAATAAGCAATGAATTAATGAATTAGTGCAAAAAAAAAAAAAAAACTATAATTTGCAATAATAAATTCTAAATCATTATAATTTCGGTTGCATACATCTTATAACAACAAATAAGTCTATCTTTTGTAGTAGCAAAGAAACTTATGTTTACAAATCACAAGCATATCCTAAATTATTTATGAAATTTTGAAGACAAACAGATTAAAGAGATATCACTAGAATCATCATTCATTTGTTTATTTGCACAATAAATTAAAAGGAGAAATGGAAAAACGGACAAAATTTTTCTCATTACCTAATAGAAGCATTTCAGAATAGTAAGTAAACTTACCTACTTCTTATCAGTTTCAAAGTAAACTTACCTATTTCTTATCAGTTTCAAAGTAAACTTACCTACTTCTTATCAGTTTCAAAGTAAACCGAAACTCAAACTTAATCGCAAAGTAAACCGAAAGCCAACCAACCCTCGACCCCTACACTTCCCTCGAGATACCCTCAAACACCCATCTAAAGTCGGGCCAACCGTGAATTAATCATTTAATCATGTACTGCACGTATATGTGTGTATGTTCGTGTCTGTGTGTATATGTATGTGTGTCTGTGTATCTGTGTATGTGTATGTATGTGTACATATATGTTCGTGTGTGTATGTGGGTATGTATATGTGGTGTATGTGTCTGTGTGCGTATATGTGTATGTGTGTACACGTATGTGTGTATACGTATGTATGTATGCATGTGTATATGTGTTGTGTGTGTACATATATGTTCGTCTGTGTATGTGTATATGCGTATGTATATGTGTGTATGTGTATGTGTGCGTATATGTGTATATAGGTATGTGTGTATGTGTATGTGGGTATGTGTATGTGTGTATGTATGCATGTGTGTATGTGCATGGGAAAGCTTAAAAGCATCCAAATCAAATGTGTAACAACGATAATTATTTTTAGATTCCCAATGAAATATTGCTGATAAGAAAGGAAATGTCAAATTAATATTTGTAATGCAATAATTATAATTTAAACATTTGGAAAATAATGGAAATTTTATTCCAAAATAACATAAAAAAATGATTTGCTTTCCTTTCTTTTAAAGAATAATTTAAAAGAATGAATACATAACTAAAAAATGTTTACAATTTAGAAAAGACAGAGAGAAAAATGAAGAAAAGAAAAATTAATGTAACATTTTGTAATGCTTAACTTTTAACAATGATTTAAATTCCTATTAATAATAGAGTAGTCATAATATTCCATCTGTTAATGATATTTAATTGAAATGTAATGGTATAGAATTATTTAACATAATCAATGCATCAAATATATCAGAATTTAACTCTTTTAATTATGCAGAAATCATTCATTAATTAATATTTGAAAAATATATATTCGTTTTTTAAAACAACCATAAACAATTAATTCTATAAACTGACATTATTTTATTACATTCCAAAATCTATGGCTTACTTTCGTTTAATTAATTAATTAATTTCATCTTATTTCAAAATCAATTTCACCTATTTTGAAAATAATTCATTGGATGTGTCGAGACTTCTCGGTCTTAGCTGAAATTTCATATTTATTACATCTAAAAGACCTCGGTAGGATCTATGAAGATGGTCTATCATATAGCACATTCAGTAGCAGAACTGACTTAGTACTCTCATCATAGGTCTCTTTTAATGCGAACTCGAACCTTCGACATACATTGTTTAACCATTTGCGCCCCTATGCATTTCACCAAATGCCTAAACTACCGCCTAACACTTTTTAACTAATAATGTTAAAAAAAAAATAAATGAATGAAATGTAATAAATTTTAAATTCAATTTTGTTAATGCTGTAAATATTAATATCTAATTAATTATGTGAGACTATTTTCATTCCTTTTTTTTTCTCTTTTTGAAGCTAATAAAACGTTGAAAATTTAAAAGAAACGATTGAATATACTTGTTTGTAATGTTCAATAGAAAAGAAAAGGAAAAATGGAGATAACATTATCAATTTGAAGTTTTTTTTTTTTTAAACTACCCAAAAAAGTTAATAATAAAACATCGATTACTGAAATAGTCAATAAAATAGAAATGATTATAGCAAATAAATGAAAGAATTTGATAATATTTGTTTAATGATTAAAATTTAAAAGCTTAATTCAAAAGAAAGTAAGAAATTCATCCGTTTTTAATCATTTCTTTAGCTGATCTTTAAGCTTCCTTTTTTTTTTCTTTAATAATATTAAAAATTATTAGCAAATTTTTTATTATCGTAAAGTATGAAATTATAAAAAAAGTTAAAGAGGCTAGCAATAATATGAATTAACAGTAATTTCAACGATAAAAGTCTTTGTTCAATTAACACTAAGAAACCACAAATAATATGAACTTAAAATTATAAATAATATGAACTTAAAATCATAAATAATGTGAACTTAAAATCATAAATAATATGAACTTAAAATCATAAATGATATGAACTTAAAATTATAAATAATATGAATTAATCACCTTACAAAGTAGAGAAAACGGAAGTAATAATTGCTGAATTAATTTCAGTAATTTGCTGACTTAATTCAATGCAGATATCTTTCAAAAATGTTTGGTCAAACTTCATTCAAAAAAAAAAAAACGAAAATTGCTTTGTTTACTCCTGCATAGCTTTTATTTTCAAAATTTTCTGCTTTTTTTTTTCACAGATTTCTTCATCTTACTTTGTATGAAAAACATTCCTTCTGGAAAAGGATCTGCATAACACTTAAAAATATCTGTAAAAATTTTCCATACCTTTTTGAGATATGTTTTTTAACCTTAACACTGAAACATTATTAGCATAGAAAAGTTTTTTTTTTTTTTTTAATACGTGAAACGAAGCACGTTTGCAAACGGTTTGCACGTGGCTCGTAAATGCTTTGTAAATGTTATTTTATTTTTAATTTAATTAATTTTTAATTTCGAATAATTAATTTTTAATTTCTAATAAATGATCTATAAATGGGATTTTTTGATCCTATCACTACTTCATAATTAAATGAAATTTAAATCAATTTAATTTAAATCATAATTCAAATTAATCTAGCAAAAAATGTTTATGTACGTACGATTTAAATGCCACAAAAGAGTAACATAGATGAAGTATTTTCAAATTAAACCAACAAGAGTTCATTTCACTTTTAAAAACATGCTGAAAATACATAAATCATGTCATTTCTTTAACATTTTATAGTTTTTACCTGTATCTTTAAAGCAATAAGACAAAATGCTAAATCTTTTTAACTTTATTAATTATTGTAAAAAAAAAAAAACTAATTTTCTAGTTTTATAAATATTGTAAAATAAATGTACCCAAATCCTATGCATTTTGTAGAGAATAGCAAGAACCATTCTCTTTTTCTTTGTTCTTATTATCATAACAGACCCGTCTACATTCACCGTCTAAAGCTTACTGTCTGTGTTCTGTCTCCACCAATATTTCCGTATATCATCGCATGGTGATAGCATGGGAGGCTTTTTCACCGCTGTCCTCATTGATGTGGCTCACATTTTTTTACCAATTTTAAAGAGATGTTTTCTTATCTTATCTTTAAATCTGTGTGAATATGGTTTATTTAACACATCATTTTAGCAAATTTATTTTTTTTACTCCATTCTAATCAACTTTATTCTGTCGAACATATAAACGCGTTGCAGTGAATTTTCACCTTATAAAGCAGAGAAAACGAAAGCAATAATTGCTGAATTATTCTCAGTGCAATGCAGATATCTTCCAGAAATTTTTAATCAAAACTTCATTCAAAAAAAGAAAAAAAAAAGCGAAAATTGCTTTGTGTACTCCTACACAGCTTTTTTTCAATTTTTTTCACTTTTTTTTTATGATTTAAAATTTCCTAGTACTCAAATTTTGGTGAAATTAATGTAATAACAATATTAGCCTATCTATTGCAATGGTTTCAATAGAGCAAAAGGAATTAGTCGATTATTCAAATCATCAATATTCTGCAGTTTTGAGAAACGAAAAGAATTTGTCGAATTTTAACACTCTTTCCAATTAATTCTCAAAAATTTTTTACTCGATTACTTATAATATTATTGCTTTCTGACAAGGTGATTTCTGAATGATAAAACTATTGGGACGATCTTTTACATCTATTTTCTACCATAGTGTTGCAAATCAATGAATAGACTTGAAATTAATTGACTAGCGACAATTATACATTAATCAAAATGCAAACATAAAAGTAAAGCTGTGATCATTGGCGATCACTCGAAATATTTATGCAACTTTAATGTCATCAAATACTTCTAGAAAATTCCCCTGACCTACTTCTGGAAAATTCCTTTGTTCTACTTACTGTGAAATCACTCACAGGCGGTATTATTGAATGAGAGAGCTTTTGGCGGGGATTTTGATGTTTTGCACGTTCCTCTCTAACTTATATATTGATGTTTTTCGTCTTTTACATATTAAAGTTTAAGTTATGTTGGTCTTTCATTGTGCTATTTAATTAAAACTATTATTGAAGATCGATCGAAGCCATTCACTGTCTTTTTCTTTCCCTCTTCCTAGGAAATAATAAATAATAGTTATTTATACCTAAGTGCAATGGCCTATTAGTGGCATAACAGTCTATGGGATCGTTTCACTTATTATCTATTTTTCGTTCGTCGTTTTTTATGGTTTATTACCTTATTTCGGTTAATATAGTTGTCATTTGTTTTCAAGTTTGTTTTTTCACCTTTTCTTTTCTTTTTTTTTGCAATAGAAGTTAAGAGTTTTAAATGTAACAGGTTTATATTTTACTTGTGGTTAACATGTTTTTGAAAATTTTTATCCTAATTTCTTTGTTGAAGATTTTGGTTTTGAAATTTCGAAATTTATAAATTTTAGTTTCTTTCTTATAATAACTCGGCTTTTTTCCTAATTTTTTAAGTTAGCTTTTTTTTCTTTTTTTCTTTTTTTTTTTTTTTGTACAATGTCTTTGCTCAGCAATCCATCTTTTTTTTTTTTTTAAAAAAAAATTTGTTTTCGTACATTTTTCATTTGTTTATTATATTTATCATTTTACGAAAGCTTTGCTTATTTTATGCATCATGTTGATTAAATCTTAATTTTCGAAAGTTTTTCTTAAATGTAATATTTTTTTATTCCTTTCTTTTTTTTAAATTTTTTTAAAGCTTGCCAATGTTCAGTTTTTTCTCGGCCCGAATTTTTTTACTCCATTATTTGCATGTTTTTTTTTTGTTATTGTTACTCATTAACTGCGTGAATTTTTGGCAAAATGTAATACCAAAAATACGTTTAGCTAGACGTAAAAAAACCACTAAGTGGACATTAATGCAAAAAAATGTTTAGCAAAGATGATTATACATTATACATTTTACATTTTTTTCATACAATTTTCAAATATTCAATATTTCAAATCTAAATGAATCTGAATGCAAGTAGCAGCAAGTGGTACAAACAAATGAAACCAAAATTGGATGACACATATTAAGGCATGAAAGCATGTCAATAAAACTACTGTTGTCATTTACATTAGCTATTTATCACTTTTATCACTTTCTATTGCCACTTCCTATTATTTGCAATCACATGTTACTGTAACCACTTGCGGTCAGCTTTTATGGTAGCCACTTGCAACCACTTGCTAATGCAACCACATGCTACTGCAACCACTTGCAGCCACCTGCTAATGTAGATACTTGTGGCAATCTGTTAATGCAACCACATGTTACTGCAATCACTTGCGACCACCTGTTAATGCAGCCACTTGCAGCCACCTGTTACTGCAACTACTTGCGGCCACCCACTTGCACACCGTTACTGCAACCATTTTCAGCTAACTGGTACGATAACCACTCGTTATCACGTGTTGCGGTAACCACTTGCTGTTGTAGCCGCTTGTGCAGTAGGTGGTTGCAACTGTCTTGCCACCAATACAGGCTGGGTATAAATAATAAGGAAGCTACTTGTGGTCACCTGTTAATGTAACCACTTTAAGTAAATGAAGTAAAACTTAAATATGTAAAAGACGAAAAACATCAATATATAAGTTAGAGAGGAACGTACAAAACATCAAAATCCCCGCCAAAAGCTCTCTCATTCAATAATACCGCCTGTGAGCGATTTCACAGTAAGTAGAACAAAGGAATTTTCCAGAAGTAGGTCAGGGGAATTTTCTAGAAGTATTTGATGACATTAAAGTTGCATAAATATTTCGAGTGATCGCCAATGATCACAGCTTTACTTTTATGTTTGCATTTTGATTAATGTATAATTGTCGCTAGTCAATTAATTTCAAGTCTATTCATTGATTTGCAACACTGTGGTAGAAAATAGATGTAAAAGATCGTCCCAATAGTTTTATCATTCAGAAATCACCTTGTCAGAAAGCAATAATATTATAAGTAATCGAGTAAAAAATTTTTGAGAATTAATTGGAAAGAGTGTTAAAATTCGACAAATTCTTTTCGTTTCTCAAAACTGCAGAATATTAAAGGTTTGAATAATCGACTAATTCCTTTTGCTCTATTGAAACCATTGCAATAGATAGGTTATTACATTAATTTTACCAAAATTTGAGTACTAGGAAATCCTAAATTATTCGATGTTTTACAAAATTAAAATTTTCTGATCTACTTTCCAAAAGCAGAAAATAAAATACTATGCTTTAATTTTTGAATGAAATTTTAAGTTTGATTTTTTTTAAATTAAATTTTAAGCAAAAAAATTTTAAAATAAGTTAAATTTTAAATTAAAAAAATAATCTTTTATCCTTCAATTGGATGAAATAATGGAATGGAGTAAAATTTAAAGGAGCATTTTCTCTGACTCTACAAATTTTGCAAAACTCACAAAAAATTTACATCCACAAATAACCACTCCTATTTCTATGATATATGAAAATAAAAATTACTTGAAATATACTAATGTTTTTTGAAGTAGCACTGTGTAATCCTGCGTTAATTCATTAAACAAATAACAGTTATGTGATCTGTATTGGAACAAATATTAAATAATGTACTTTTGAAATACGTATTACAATTCAAAGCATAACACATGCATACACTAGATTTTAACCCTAAAAGTAGATTTGTACTACAGATTTCGATTAATATTTTAGTCATACCTAACTTGCTTGATGCTAGGAGCTTCATTGGGTCCAATAAATGCAGAAGCTATAATGGAATGCGGCTAGTCTGATTTGAGCAATTCAATTATTTTACCATCATTTCCGGTTTGTTGTGAATGTTTACCTGATACCGGTTATTTTTATTTACAGAATTAAGGCTTTTGTTTTTTTTCACCTGTCGTCGATTTTACTTTCTAGATGAAACAGAGCAATCACAGTGGCTTAAATAACAGTCAACTATTGCTCAGCTTTATTTCAATCTTTGAACTTCATATTCACGTTGAAAACAAAAACAAAAACAAAATCTGATGACCAAAATTCTATAAGGGCTAATTGAAATTCTGTGAAGGTTAGTGGGTTTTTTTTTATTATGGAAAGGTTCTTACACTTTCTGATCTCGGTGTAATGTTTCTGATCTCGATCTCGGAGTAACTTGATAGCGAAATTGCATAGGGATATTTTAATGTATCTTTATTAACAGATACAAATAAAAAGAGTGTGTATAAAGGAAGGTAAACGAAGAGGAAGAAGTAAAATTAAGGGTCATTCAGCAAATAGAATTAGTTGTTAAGGGGATGATCAACTGATACATATACATAATATATTATATAAATATATGTTTTCAAAATGTGCACCAAAGCATAACAATGCATAACTAATGCTAACAAAAATAAGTGAAACTAGGAAAATAACTGTTTTGTATAAAAAATACAAACAGAACAATTAAGTAAGTTTATATTAAATTACCAATAAAAAAAAATCGAAGGAAAGAAATTGATTATTAAAATATTTGACAAAATAATTGAAGCAATGACCTAAACAGTGGAAATTGAATTATAAAGGCGAAGTAAAAAATTAAAAACAAAAATCTGGCGACTATCAATAGTGATTTAGTTAGATAGCAAAGAAATAGAAAAACTGTTCCAATATTACCTAATTTAATTCAGAAATTTCTCAAAAATTTATTAAATTTTGAAATCTAACAAAAACATTCACCATCAAGACTTTGTTTTTATTTCTTAAAATAAATTTCTATTTATTAAGTTTTTCAAATAAAAAATTAGAAATTTTAAAAACGAAGTTTATTAAAATGTTAACATACTTAAACTTAAGGAAATGAAACTTACAAAAATAAAGCTTTTTTTTTTTTGATGATTTGTTAAGTAGATTTGTTAAATTAAATTTAAATATAAACAAATGCACCACAATATTAGCTAGGAAGCTCAATCAACTAATTAATTAAACTCAAGAAAATTAACATACTGAAGCATCAAAAAATTTTTTTGACTGAAATACTGAATTATAACCAATGGAATATATTTAATGTCAAAACTGAATGATATGATTGCATATATGGAAACTTATGTTGGGATTACTTACTTTATTCATCAAATATTATTAATATTAAAAATGTTCGCGATGGGTTTGATTTCAAAAAATAAAAACAATCTTAGTCAAAGAAACAATCTACTCTGATTAAGTTTGAATTATGTTTGGAGAAAAAAACTACGAAGCATTAATCTCAACAAATTTTAATTTTTGCTGAACTTAGAAACGATAAATTTGAATTGGTAAAATCTGAATTAACTTTTCCAAAATTACTAAACGAAGGCCTCTAAAATTATTAGGAAAAAAACTATCAAATTCATCCTAGAAACTGTGAAAACTTCGATTTCAGGTTATTATTGTAGTCCAAATTAAATGTTGAACTCAGGATTAGTCTTATCATTTAACAATGGATTAACTTCGAATTCTGATAAAATCCAAACAGAAAACTTAATTAACTAATTGACTTCTTTGCTATGTATACTAATCGAAATAAAATGATTACTTATAACAATAAATGAGTACTCACAGAACAATTAATTAATTTAACCTCGATATTTCAATGACATAATCTTTTCTTTATATTAAAAATCAAAAATTTCCATTGCTGTTCTATCCTTTCTTTCTCAATTTTTTGACTAAATATCTAATTTTTGCTTCAAAACTCTGATCTTTTAATTAATTAATTAATCTTCTTATTTTATACAAACGGTATTTTTTTTTTTATAAATCCTAGAAAAAATAACCTTTAATTAAGTTTAAAATTTCAAAATGGTACTATTCCTTTTCTTCAGGTGATAATTAACTATTCCTTTTCTTCAGGTGATAATTACTTTGTCATTATAAACTAATGCGCTACATAAATTTATTATCCATAATAACAAATGATTTTTTAGTGGTAAATTAATACTGCATGTAATTTAAGTAGTACCAATTTATTATGGCTGATGTAACTCAGCCATAGTTTGATTGAAATTTATTAAGACAAAGTAATCACTTGAAAGAAAGAGTAGAAAATGACGATGAGTTTTAGCAAAAAGCTAATTTTGTGACAGATATAATTAGATTAATTGTTTATAGAATAATTTTAGTGGTACTACTTAATTAATTAGCATTTAGGAATAACTCTAAACATAAGCTAGTTTTGTTGTTGTTGTTGTTTGTTCTTTAAAATTTACGACAAATAAACAGTCTACTGATTTAGTTTTAGTTTAATTTGAAATACAAATTTAATAAATAGTATTTTAATTCATTTTTTTGTTTTTAATTATCCTTTTTTGTTCCTTGCATACATTATTGCTTTTTTTAAATCTCTATCCTGAAAAAAAAAAAAAAAAAAAAAAAAAAAAGCACGAAATAAATATATTTGCATGCAGTAAGAAATTGTAGCAAACAATTTAACTACTTGCATAATTTCACTTATTCGAATTTCTTACTTAAAATATATTATAATCCTCGCAAAGTAGAAAAAATGGAAAAAAAAAAAATAAATTTATTGATAATAGTCAAGTATTAACGATGGTAATTACTTGAACTTTCCCGATAATTGTTTGCTGTATCTGTCATATATCATTGTCAACATTTGATTGTTACCTTTAGATGGAAATAATTTTTGAAAGAAATTAATTGGAGAAAAAAGAGGACAAAAAAAAAAAAAGAAAAGAAAAATGCATTTCAAATAGATTGAAATTTCCTCATTCATCACAGAAATCTCACTACATATTCATTATCATACCAGATGGTTGTCCTCAATTTACCTTTTTGATCAAAAATCAACATTTTCTTATTTTTAAAAACTAATTAATATGCTTGTGTTTTCGTTTTTTTGCTTTGTCAGTAAATAAGTTTTAATTTTATTTGATGAAATATTTATTTGTAAAAGTTTTATACTTTAATTCAATTTTTTTTTTCTATCAATAAGCATTTAAAATTAAATAACTTATAATATTTTTATTTATCTAATTATTTATGCAATATTCGTATGTATTGTTTGGTGAAATAAATTAACAAATGCATTTCTAAAATTATCTTTTAACCGTAAAAAAAAAAAAAAAAATAAATTGGGAAGGAAAGATTAATTGTAGAAGTGAAAATTTACATTTCAATGCCAAATTGATTACATAAATTCAAAAAAACATCTCAAATTAAGCAATTAATTAAATTAAATCTTTCCTATGTCAACAATTCATTTTTTCTCGTATCATTCGCCTAATTTGTAATGTTTCGAACATTTTGGACAAAAAAAAACGAAAAAACATCAATTATTGTATTATTATTAATACTATTTATTACTATTACTTATTATTATTGTTATTAATAATAATTATTAATGATAATAATTATTATTACTGTAGTTGTTTTTGCTATCATTATTATTATTATTATTTCTGTGAATAGTAATATTAAGAGTAATATTCTTTTTTTTAATATTGTTCTGATATTGCCCCATAAATTAATTAAAGAAACGAATGAAACCACCAACAATATAAGCTTTGTGCCATTTTTTTAATTAGTTAATTTCATTTCATTTCATTTCAATTCAATTCAATTCATTAAATCCACTTTTCGCTTTTCGTAACAGAACAGGATTGACCGGTTTGATTGATGGAAGATCCGTATCTCTCAAATGTTTCAGGATTCTCAAATACAATTAAACCTCAAATAAGTAAGTATTTCACAAATTTTGTTCTTCTATTTTTTCCAAAATATTGAAGTAAATAATTTTAAAAAAATTTGCTATGAAATCCAAATGAATACTAACTCTGTATGGAAAAATCAACGTAAAGAAAAATCAATGGAATCGCAGTGAACTCAACTAAAATCTATTTCAATTAACGAGTAAACGGAATTTTTTTTTTTTTCAAAACTTTATTAAAAAAAAATAAAAAATAAAGTCAAAAATTTTGCAAAGAAAAAAAAAAATTTAATTAAATTTTATCAAAAACTGACCAATAGAAGACAAATCAATCATCTCTCTTCGATCTCATCCATTCCTATAAATCTATTTTTAATTAATTTTCATCAATTATTGTTGATGAAACTATCTAACATAATATGAATTCAAGTGAAGATTCAATAACTTCAATGGGTCAATCAGAAATAATTTAGGAGAATCAAATGAAAATTGAAAAATTCAATGAATTCAGCAAAAATTCGACAAATTCAATGAATTTAACCAGAATTTTAATAGATTAATCAAAAAATTCGATAAATTTATTTAGCAATACTTTTTGTTGAAATAATTTATTGAAATATTTTAATTTTCTCAAAAAAATTTTTTTTGTCATTTTCCGAAAAAAAAAAAAGAGAAAGAAAGAAGGAAAAATACTAAAGCAAACAAAATTGTTAGTATATATTCTTACACAAAAAAAAGCTCATTCTTTTTAAAAGATTGAAAAAAAAAAATTTTTTTTTTTCCTTTTTGTTTCGATTTGTTGTTGATAGATTTGAAAATTTTTCAATAGAGTATTAAGAAAAAAAAAAAAAAAAGAAAGAAGCAAAGAAGAATTTTTGTCGAATTATTTTAGATTTATTTTTACAAAAGAAAAAGAAAATTAAGAGAGGAAAGAAGGGAGAGCAAAAGGGAGAAGAGGAAGAGGAAAGAGAAAGATGAAAAGAAAAGGAAGTGAATTTTAAATGAAAAGGAAATGCTAAATTCATCGATGAGAGGTTAGAAAAAAAATTATTTGAAAAGAGAGGCAAACAAATTACTTTATTTGAATAAATCATCGATGAATAATTTTTTTTTTTTTGAAATTATTTGTTCAGAAGAAATGCGCATTGTAATTTGTAAAAAAAAGGATACTTTATTTTTTTTTTTTCTTTTAAAATACTTTTTGAAATTATGAAAGAAAGATGAATTGAATTGTACATGAATTATATTCATGTACAATATTCTTATATAATTAGTCATTTTCAATTATTTGTTCGTTTGCTTAAAAAATTATTATAAAATTTTGATGTGTAATCCATTTTTTCTCTTTTTTTTTTCTTTCTTTTTTCTAAATGTTTTCTAAATTACAATTTCGATTTGGAATTTCTTTTTTCCTTTTTATTTGCAACCGTTGTTTGTTTTTTTTTTCTTTTTTCAATCGATACTTTTTGAAATTTTCATACATTTTCACTTTTTTTTTTTTCTATTTAAAATATTTGATGGCGAACTTTTTGTAAAAGAATTTTGTTATATTCCTTTTTTTTTTTTACTTTTACTTTTTTAAATTAAAATTTGAAGTTAATTGAAAAAAAAAATTAAAGTAATATGTATTGTTTAAGTTAGCAAAATTGTACTGTATTTTTTTCAAATTTTCATATGAAAAATTTCTTTTTTTTAATTTCTTCATTCTTCAATAATCATTTTTCAAGTTAGTAAAGTAAAATAATTTTTTACTCAAATAGGCGTAAATTGATAAATGATTGTTAAATTGGCGTGCATAACGCCTATTAAACAACATAGCGCATCTATCTTTTTATGTTAAAGTATTTTTATTTATTTTTTTATTTTTTGTTGTTTTTAAAATTTGCTTATTTTCAGCATAAAGAAAAAAAGGACGAAGGTAGCAATTGTTTTCTTGATAGGAGACAAAAACAAGAGAGATTAAAAAATGATCTCATTTTATATTTTGAAAAGAAAAATGAGAAAAAAAAATAACAAACAAAGAAAATATTTGCATTAAAAAAAAAACGAATTGAATTTTTTAATTTTAATTTCAAATAATTTAACCAATAAAATTTTGAATGACACCATCAAATAGAATGTGTTGTGCTCAGACCAGCTTAGATTTCATTGAATATTATTTATGCAATTATTACTCACAAATTTTGATTGAAAAATACAAAAAAATGTTTTTAGAATAATATATTTCTCGATTGATTACTTTCAAATGCAATAAATTTAATTAAAAATTGTAAACCATTTATGACATAATTTTAACATTTATGTATTTTAACATTGTTCTCAAACAATTGTACAGTTGTTGGGTCAATTTTTGCGATATAAATTTTTTTCAAATTTATTCATTATATAATCATTTATTAACCAACTAAACTGTCTGTAATAAATACGAGAATTATTTAGTTCTTTTTTTTTTTTTTAAATTCATCATTTCTTACCAATTTTTCATAAAAAAGAGAACAAAATTTGTTAGCAATTTCTAAGGGTTTTATTCTGAAATTATATTTTAAAAGAAAAGGAATCAGAAATTATTTGCATATTTTAAAATATACCATTTAAAAAAAAAAAAAAAAAAAAAAAGGACAAATGGATATTGTCAACGATATAACACATCAGAATAGCAAATGACTCTGTAATGCTTCTTCTCTTGCCAATTCTAGAGGAAAATGATTTGAAGTCTTTTTGGCTAACCATAATTTATGATTAATTTAAATTTTTCTTTTGATTAGAAAATTTTTTTATGCTTAAAATAAGATTGCATTTCCTGCCATTTTGATTTCGATTTATTCATCATTTCATGCTTTCTGAAATTAAAAATGCAAAAAAAAAGTGATTAAAATTTTGATTGTCTCATTTAAAGATTTGAAATTTATCAATCAAATTTGATTAAAGACAAGAAATAGCAAAGCAGTGAATAAAAAGTTTGAATTAAATAATGTTTAAATGTAAGCACTTAGTATTTACTCCAACATTACATTTGTTCATCTCCATCAGTTAAACTTTCCAATCCCATTTGTGTACTTAAATGAGAGAACTTAAACCAAAACTAATTAAAAAAATAAATCCCAAAAGTTTTAGGCTTAATCAGTCAAAAAATATCAAAATATATATTATCATTATTATTTCAATTAATGGCTATTATCAGTAATAATAATAATATTGTTATTACTACTGGCGGTGGCAATAATAATAATAATAATAATAAAATAAAGGGTAAAGGTCAGAGAAAAAAAAATATAGAACAAAGGTTAAATAATGAAGAACGAAGACCAAAGATATTTCAGTAAATGAAATAAAAATTCATAGCAAGCAGATTATAAATTAGAAATTAAAGGTGGAATTAAGAAATGAACAAAGAATTAGTAATAAAGGATAAAGCTTAATTAGTAAAGAATAAAGAATAAATCGAGAGCAGAGACTGTCGATTAAAGAATAAATGATTAAATGAGGAATAGAGGATGAACAGATATGAGTAAGAAACAAAGAATAAGAATTGAAAGAGTAAGAAATAAGAAATCAAGACTAAAAAAGGTTAAAGGTTAAAGAATGAAGATTTGCTAAATAAATAATGAAGAGCAAAAAAAAAAAAAAGAATAAAGATTAAAGAACAATGAATACAGAACAAAGAATAAAAAATAGATTAAAGATTAAAATGAATAGTTAAAAAAAGATAAAAATTAAACAATATGGAATAAAATTAATGATTAAAGAGCATTGAATGAAAATTACAAATTAACAACGAAGGAAGAAGGAATAAAGAATAAAATTGAGTATAATAATAATAATAATATCAGTAATTGTAGTGAAAATAATAATGATCATATTGATAATGATAATGATAATAATAATAATAATAATGATATAATCAACTTATTATTATAAAATTATACATTTCTAAAATCATAATTTTGTTAATGCAATTTTATTTGATAAAATAATTGTTTCATAGCAAAACGATAATTATTGTCCTTTAAAATGAAATAATACTGTCATCTTCATTATCACTATCATCATCATCATCATCATCACCAGTATAACTATTATCGGTGTCATTGGCACCTCCTTGTTCACAGATGGCATCATTGTCACACATATTCGATGGGATGGGTTTGCAACAACAACATCATCGGTACTGCTTACGCCTTCAGCCAAATTCACTTTTCACAACTCATCAACCTCTGTAATACACTCCTGCATCTTCTATTAATTATATATTTACTATTTGTTGACAATAAACAGATTGTTTGTTGTTATTTACTATTACTAACTATTGCTTAATATTACTTTTATTACTGTTATTATTTCGAGAATTGATACGAATATTTTGAATACTAACACGAAAACAGAGCAAAAGTCAATATTGTTGACCTCATATCGATCGCACATTATTTTTGATCACATATATCTACACTATTTTTAAGGAACTATATTAATCCTATTAAATTGATTAAAATTCTCAAATAGCATATAAACTGAAAAAAAAAAAAAAATTTTTTTTTCATAATTTACTGATTTTCTTCCTATCATAGATAAGCGGTAAATTTTTATATTTTCCGACTGAATTTTCGGAAAAAGAGGAGAACGAAAGAATAAACAAGTAAACAAAGAAAAGAAGCAAAAAACATATATGATGTTTTCATTAATACCATTCTTGCGATTAATATGTATTATATCATCTGTTAATCATTCAGTGATAACAAATGCATTTGCTGATAATGAAACTTTATTGGAAAATTATCGGACCACTGGGTAAGTTAATCTTTTGATCGTTTCTCTTTCTCTTTCTCTACCTACAGTTTTTTTTTTTTGATAAATTTAAAGTTTTAAATTTTATGAATATAATATTAAAATTGGTTAGAAACAATTGAAATTGATTAAAAATATTTTATAATAACTTTTGTGTTAAAGTTTAATTCGTATAATACTGAAATCGATCAAAAATCGATAAACATTTATTACTCCATTTTTCTCGCTATAAACATCCCAATTAATTTCAGTTTCCGAATTCTTTGCAAAAGAATAATTAGTTGATAAAAAGTTATCGACAGCATCTCTCTCTCTCTCTCTCTCTCTCTTTCATCTTTCTCATTAATCCGTTAATTTATCAGTGAGATTCACTCACCTAAATTAATTGTTTCGTATTTTCTATGATTTCGTACAAAATTACATTATATTAATTATTCAAATTTGCATATTATTTACTTAAGTTTAATGGATATAAGTTTTTTTAAGATGAATTTTGTTTATAAATTTTATTAAAAAAAAAAAAAAAAGAAAATGAAACATTAAATAATCTGCTAAATGTTTAATGTCTTAAACAAGGAGGAAATAGTCGTACACTTTTGAAGTTTAACGCGACTTTTCGCCTTCTTTTATTTCAATTTTATTTATAATTTTTGGATAGCATTTTAAATGATTTTTATATTATTATATAGTAAATATTATATTCGATTTGCATTCAGATTTGACACATTTAAAATTATTATAACTCTTGAAATTATAATAATATCGAACTGTTTCTATTCGTTTTTAATGTTCTCAAATCACTAAAAAATTGTTAACATAATTTAATTTATCTATTCATGAATTTCATATCTTGTTTTGTTTAGTAATCTAGTTTGCAACTCCTTTTTTTTTTTTTGATTTAATAAAAAATTATTTTAATACATTTAACTGCCCATACATCCACAAAATCATTTCTGATAAAATATAATATGAAGAATTAACTTTCCGATTTGCTAGGACAATCCTTTTATTGATAACAAATTTAATAAAAATGCTGGATCGAAATTAAATTAATCTTTGGTAATGATTTCAAATTAAAAAAAAAAAAAGGAAGATTTTTAATCTTTAAATTACTTGTCCACAATACATTGAAAAAGATTTTAATTTTGGAATTGCTTCAATTAAATATAAAAAAATTTACTTATTTATTTCCCAGTCTGCATTTATTATTTTGCACTTTTGGAGATGGAAAAAGGAAAATTAGGAAGGAAAAGTTAACTAACTGCTCCAATTGATATTTCTCGAAAAAAAAAATAAACTTTCTCGAATCTGCAACAAAAACTATATTTATATTTAAAAATGCAAAATTATATTCATAAGACGAAATAACAACAACAACAACAACAACAAAATAATTACCTTAGATAATTATGCAGATGTGAAACAGTTTTGTTGCTAACCCAGATAATTTTCAAAAAATCTTTCTTGAAATTTCCGAAGTTTTATTTAATTTCAAAAAAAAAAAAAAATCACTTAATATCATAATGATATATTATTTTAACTTTTTAAGTTAATAAATCTGCACTTAGTCATTTTAAAAAAAAAGAAAAATTAAAAAAAAAGTACAGTCAATCTACTTTATTTTAAATTTATTTAATCAAATTAAGATTAATTACCACAAGATGTAATGGAATTAAATATGCTTTTATTATGATAGTTTTATTTTATAAATAAAATAATTTCTTGTTTTTGAGAAAGAATTTTGTTTAATATGGAAACAATTAAAAATTTTTTTCTTTTCAAAACAAAATTTAAGACCTGATAGATCATCAAGAAAAATTGATTTGCCGAAGCGAAAGGATCTATTGAGTGATCGTGAAATTGTCGACAATTTATTACGTAATTATCGATTTCCAGGTATTTTACATACTTTTACAATAATTTTTATTGACAAATTATCAGAAAAAAAAAAAAAAAAAGAAAATGGAAGGAAGGATTAGTCGAATAAGATTGTAAAATTTTCTTTAAAAACTAAAATTCTATACTTACTATTTCCGGATTATTAAAAGATTTTATTAAATTTTTGAATTATACAGATTTACAAATGCAAATAAATGGAAGAAATAACTTTGCTTAAATTTAATAACTAATTTGAGTATGTCAAATCAATGATAACTTAATGACTTTTATGATTATTTCACGTTTCACGAGGGCCATTTCATTTATATAAATGAATTAATAGTCGTTCTTTTTGGTTAGCGTTTGTTCTTGCTGTAAAATCCGTAATTAATATTTCCGGTATGAATTTCCGGTATATATGATGCATAATGTTGCGGAGCTTATCTTGCTAATTCTGATCTTTGCTTTTTTTTTCTTCGTCTCTCTTTCTTCATTATTTATAAAATTTGAAAATATCAAAAAAAAAAAAAAAAAATTGTATAGATATATGTACTACACTTTTCACGTGCGTGCACATTTCACGTATACGTAAATCTTGTCAAATATTTCTTTCATCTTCAGTAATAAATGTTACAAAAAGTTTGTGACAATTTGCTTTACTACTTAAAGAATGCAAAGTTTTCCTTCCGTTTTTTTCTTTTTTTTTTTGCTTCTTAAATTTTGCTTTTTGTTAATTAATTAATTAATTAAACATTTATCTGTTTCAGATTCATCAGATAATGTAACCGTTGCTGTACATATTTCAATCGATCGTATATTAAATGATATGGAACATGAAGTTAGTAAAGATTTTGTTTCGGAATTAAAAAATTTTCTTTCTTTCTATTTTCAAATGGAATTATTATTAATTAATTTTATTTTGCAATGATTGAAAAGAAAAAAAGGAGAGAGAGAGAGGTAGTGAGGAAAAGAGAGACAGACAAATAAGGTAGAAAGAACACAGTGAAATCTAATATTTTTATTGTAAATAAATAAAAAATGCATCCATTTTTAAAAGTGAAGAGACATTGGATACTTTTGTTTGTATAATTGTGTGATAATATGTTTATATATAATTTACGTATAAACAAAATGTTTACGTGTAAACAATGCTAACGTAAATTGTTGAGAATTTTATAAAAAACTAAAAACAAAACGAAAAGAAAGAAACTTTTTTTATTTTTTAAAATATTATTGTAGTGCAATTTTTGGTTAACAATAAGACAAAAATGGGTGGAAAAACGATTAATTTATGAAAAGGAACGACCGAATGGTGCACATATCCGATTGCGCTCAAGTAATTCATTTCATTTCATTTTAATTTTTTTTTATTTTACAGATTTTAAGATAATTTTTTTAAAAAAAAAAAGTTACCCAGAGAATAGAAAAAAATAAAATTATTCTCCCGTGCATTGTGTTACCTATCCATGGGATATATTATTATTATTATTATTGCTATTATTATTGTTATTATCGTTATTGTTATTATTATTATTATTATTATTATTATTATTATTATTATTATTAATTATTATTATTATTATTATTATTATTATTATTATTATTATTATTATTATTATTATTATTATTATTATTATTATTATTATTATTATTTTTTTATTATTATTATTATTATTATTATTATTATTATTATTATTATTATTATTATTATTATTATTATTATTATTATTATTATTATTATTATTATTATTTTTATTATTATTATTATTATTATTAATATTATTATTATTATTATTATTATTATTATTATTATTATTATTATTATTATTATTATTATTATTATTATTATTATTATTATTATTATTATTATTATTATTATTATTATTATTATTATTATTATTATTATTATTATTATTATTATTATTATTATTTTTTATATTATTATTATTATTATTATTATTATTATTATTATTATTATTATTATTATTATTATTATTATTATTATTATTATTATTATTATTATTATTATTATTATTATTATTATTATTATTATTATTATTATTATTATTATTATTATTATTATTATTATTATTATTATTATTATTATTATTATTATTATTGTCATTATTGCTGTTATTTTGTAAAATTATTTAATAACTGTTTTTAGGCTCTTATATTTGGAACCCATTAATTACAATATTAAATGCATTGGAAATTCGAATGATTGGAAAAGAGGAAGTGGAATTGCATAGCAATGGAATGGTGGAACTTACACAAAAGTTTATATAAACTTCCTTTGGTTTAAAACTTTTTTAAAATTTATATCATCACTTCTTTTTCTATCTTTAATAGAATTTACTTATATATGTATAAATTATTCAGGTGAAAATGATAAACGGAATGAAAAAGATTAGATAATATAAATAGAAACGGAAATAGTAATAATAATAATAATAATAAAATAAATGTGCACATTTCAAATAAAATTCTCTATAATAAATTTAAATAAAAAAAAAATTTTTTTTTTAAATTCTTTTGTTGTAGTTTTCGTTATTTCATATAATAAAAGTTGTGGTAATAATTTACATTAAAGATTATTGGTGAAAACGATGGAAATTCATGAATTACATTCATTTCCATTTGATGAACGAAATTGTTCACTAATCTTTCACAACGGTAATCATTTTTATTTCTATCTTTCTCAAACAATTAATTTTTTTTTAAAAAAAAAAGAGAAAATTAAAGTTTAGAGCAATTTAGCTTAATTTATAGAAAAAGAATTGATGTGGAAAATTTAAAATATTGAAGCAAAAAAAAAAAAAAAAAAAGGAAGGAATCAAATTAAATTTCATTTTTTGGTAATTATTGTAAATGAAATGATTGAAAATTGATGATAAAATTTGTTCTATTGTTTTTTCTCATAATTTAAAAATAATAATTTTAGAAGATTCACGAGCTCAATGGACAGGAATAACATCAATTACAGTATCAAAACTTGGCTGGGGTATTTGGATAGTACTTGGTTGTGAACGTATTGGTAAAACTATTATCCTAAGTCTAAGAAGGTATTTCTTTTTTTTTTTTTTTTTCTAAAAAGTTTGAAATTTGGATTTTTTTTTTTTGTTTTGGATTAAAAAAAGAAATTAAAGTAAATATATAAAAAAAAAAGAAGTTTTCATATTTTCTTCTTGCCTTGAAATTTAACTTTAACTTTGAAGTTAAATAAAAAAATATGTAAAGTATGCAAAATTTATATCAGAAATTTGATCGCTTTCAATCCTTTAAAATTAAAAATTGCTGTTTAATTCAAAGTCTTTCAAATTTCCGCTTTTTTCTTCTTCAACTTTCAGTCATTTATTCATACATTAATTGCCTTTCATTAGTTATATTTCAAATCATTATCATTATTATTGTTATTATTAATTAATATTGTTATTTATTATTATTATCATTAATTATTATTCCAGATCAATAATGATTTGGATCTGGACACTATATGCGCCAACAACAATCCTATTTTTTTGCTCATGGTTATCACTTTGGGCTGCAAGTAATTCGGCCAAGCATCGTTTCGTTATCACTACTACAAGTTTTTTCACTATACTCATCATTGTAAATACTTATTTTATTGTTCAAAAAAATAGAAAAAAAAAGTGAGGAAAAAAAAAAAAGACAAAAAATATCTCATAATAATTATTATTTTTGCTATTATTTATTTATTTTTTTCAAATTTAAGACATCCAAATATGTGTAAAAAATACTTTTATGAAATTGCAAAATTTTTCAAAACAAATTTCGATGAGTTTTTTTTATCAAAAACCATATAATATGCATAAATTGAAACTTGAAATAGATAATTTGCTCAGGTTAATAAATTAATCTTTAAGTATCATTCTTAAAAATATCTTTTAGGCTATCAGTAATAAATGGAATGTTACACGAACATCATATCTAAAAGCAATTGATATTTGGAATTTGCAAATTATTGCATTTGCTTTTTTTATCGTTCTCCAATCTGTTTTTATGACTAAGAAAGTAGTGGAAAAACAAAAAATATCGAAACGAATATATGTAAATTTTTTTAATTATAATTTTAGCATTTTTTTTTTGCTTTATTATTTCCGATTTTTAGCCAAAAATTTTAAATGCAATTAGTGCTTTCAGATCAATCTATTTGTTTATGGGCAATAACAATGATAATAACAACAAGAATAAAATAACAGTAATGATAATAGTGATAGTAATAAAAGAGCAAATCAAAATTCAACTATAATGTATTTGAAATTTTTGTAGAATTTTGGTGATGAATGTAATGAGAAGACACAATGGTTCAATGAAATGCCTTATTATGCGCATTTACCGGAACGACAACCAGCAGCTTTGATAAAAATTGTTGATTATATTTTTCGAATTATACTACCAATTATTTTCTTAATCATTTGCACTGTTTATTTTATTCATTATACTTATCTCAATAAAAGTTAAAAAGATATAATTTATCAAATTTTATTGTAATGATCTCATTTCATGAGAAAAATGTTGAAATTTCTCACATTAAAAAAAAAAAATGGAATTCCTTTAAAAAATCTTTCAAGCAACTAGAATAATGTTCATCCTGTTTTTTTTTTTCTTTTTGTTTTAAATTTTATTTTATTTAAGTAAAATATCTGTTGATTATTTATAATGATTATTTTCCTTACTGAATTATTATTTTTAAAATGCCTATTGATTACTTTCATTTAACTACAAATAATAGCATTGAATTATGATTCAATCGTTTATGGAATATTTTATATGTAAGTTTACTATGACTAATGTAATATCAGTTTAGCTTATCACGAAAAAAAAAAAATATCAAAAGGAAAAAATCCCAAGAAAAGAATAAACATATGCAGAAGTTTGATTGGTTTCGAGATATTTATTCCATATCAGCTAAACTCAAGAAATTCCAGCAATACAAATTTCAATAAAAAAAGATATGTTGAAAGATATACATTCACCGAGATAATATGCATATAACTTCTTCATACAATTTCATATAGTATTCAAAAAAATAAATAAATAAAAATAAAACAAACAACAAAAAACAGAAAAATAAATAAAATTTTTCAAAACAACAGAAATAAAATTTTAGAAAATGTATATTTATGATCCAGCATTGAAATAAATTTCAGTGCGCTCTACCTGTAGTTGTTATATATAAAAATTAGCAAAGCTGACAGAAGACTGACAGAAAGAAAAAATAATACACAAATGGTACTTTTAATGATACCATTGACCACTGTTATCATTATCATAATACGATAACCGACACAATAGCAATGGTACCACCTGCACTTATTCCTATTTTCATAAATACATTTAAAATTTTCTTTTTTCAGAAAATAAAAAAAAAAAAAAAATGCAATAAGAAATTCCTCAAATAACTATCACAAAAATGTCAGTTAAACCTATTTCAAATTTTCGATCAAATTAAGACAAATATATAGATGGGATTGAAACAAAAACGAAAAAACAAACGATAATCACAGTACGATGATGCAAAATGATTTTTTAATAGAGATTTTTGTTAAGAATAATTTTCTAAAATAAACACACTTATGCTGCATTATGCAATCAATCACATACTTCATTATGATGACAAAAATTACCGGAAACCGAAGTGTGACCAATTGCAACACCTTTTGTTATACGTTGTGGAATTTTATACGATGGACAAAGAGCAGATATTCGGTGGAAAAAATTTTCCTTTTCAACCTAAAATAAATTTAACAATTTGAAAACTAGAAAATAAGAAATGAATTTGAATACAACAATGAAATCATTTCATTTAATTAGATATAATAAAATTTCTTAAAAAAATAGACTAATTTTAGCTAGATAAAAAAAAGAAGAAAAAATTGTAATATAACTTCAAAATACCATGAAGTCTAAAAATTGTGGCTGAATGAAAATAATATAACAGGATAATGTTAAAATTATTTACCTGAACTGATGCCTGTGTGATATTGATCGATTTTAAAATTTTTAAGATTTTTAGTCGTATGATTTGATCATTTGCATCATCACTAACTTGAACATGCAAGGATACGATATTAAAAACAGATTTAAGTTGCCACAAATGAACATTCGAATAGGACATCACACCTTCCATGTTTAGAATCTAGAAATAAAAAATAGAAAATGGGCATGTAAACACTTAATATATTCATAATAAGTTGATTTATCCCTAAAATACTTAGATGTCAAATATTATTTCCCGTGAACATGCAAATATATTAAAAAATAACAATAAGTTGTTCCTAATTATTGCTGTATACATTTCATTAACACAGTTATTTATAAATATACGATGTGTTAAACTCTGCACGGTTACCAAAAATTTATCAACCTCTGTAACGAAATATTAAATTTTCAAAAAAACTAATTATGCTGAAAATGATCACCTTCGATAATCAAATCATTTTTTTTTTTTATCAAACTTGGAATTAAAAATTTTTTTAAAACTGAAAGAAAAAGGGAATAAAAACCTCATGCAGAATGTGTTCAAATTCTTCCTCTGTTTTGGGCGGCATATTCTGCATTAATGTAGCCATCGATTGTTTCAATAATGGTATTACTGAACCAAGAATAAGCATTGATAAAATTAACGAACATAATGGATCAACCCATTTCCAACCGAAATACTGAATCATTAGGGTACTGATTATCACAAACACGGAACCAAGCGTATCAGCAAGGACATGTAGAAAAACACCTACGAAGAAGATAACATTTAATGCTTCATTTTCATCAGCCAGAAAAAAGAAAAAATTGTATTTCTTAAGTTATGCTGTATCCTTTCTTTTAGCATTATTGCCAAGTTAACGAATTTTGCAACAGCTAATGTTATGTACATTGAAACAGATGAGATAATAATAAAGCATTACCATCTATAAACCTGCTGCAGTATGCACTGTACTCGCGTTACTAATCTCGTTATCTAACTACGTATTGGTAAATCTTTTACAAAGTTAAATATTGCAATCAGTTGCTAAGATATTTTCATTTAAAGCCAGTTCAATTATATAAATGTTTTGTCTACCTACCATTTTTGGAACTCTTTTATGTTAAAATACCAAAATAGGCAAACCTTGCATATTAGCATTTGCTTCTCCATGTGAATGAGAATGAGAATGTGAATGTGAATGTGAATGCGAGGCGTTGTTATGCGAATGCGAATGCGAATGACTGCCATCATCGCCATGAGAATGCGCATGTGTTGCACCGTGAAATGCAAACATACCAAATATATTTATTATTAGACCAGCAACTGCTACTATCTAAATCAAATATAAGCTAGAATTACAATGGTTTAATCAACGAATAGATTAAAGTAAATAAATGAGCAAATATTAGTATGTTACCCTTTCTGATATATCTAGCAAATAATCATATCAGTACATATTGGAGCAATACACTGAATTATTACTTATTGTTATTAATTCAATCAAAAGCAGAATTCAACATCTGAAGAATGCAGTACACTACCAACTTTATCAAGTATCCTTCCTATTCTAATAGCATAAACAACAAAATGAATCGATACCTACAGGATTATTCCAATCAGCATGACATATCCTTATTTTTAAAACATAATTTTATATGATGAAAAAGCTAGAAGATTAGTAATCTAGGTTAACAAGTTCATTTAAAAACTATCCAATATTTGCAGTCAACTCTGCAAAATCATAGTGTTCCATTTTTTTTTTTTTTTTTCGTTTTTGGTCGAAAAAATGGAGAAAACTATAGCAGACAAGTCAAAAGTAGCAAAAATTCTTTTCTCGCTAATTTATAATAAAAACTAGAATTAGTGTTATACCATTAGTTTGTCAGTGCTGATATCTGGTGGATCATACAATCGTTCTAACGCTTCCAAAAATATAAAAAACGCAATAACAATAAGGAACAAAGCGTTTATAAACCCTAGAAAACAGTAATATTAAGAATGCATTAAGTACAATTTAAGCAATACTTTCACTGCAAAGTGGTATCTGTACTAGATTAACTTAAAAAAAGTACAATATGTACGATAAACAAAAATCAAAAATTCATTCTCAATATCTAATAAATAATCACACAGTCAGTTACCTGAGAGTACTTCCACTCTCCCATACCCATAAGAATAATATTTTGAAGAAGGCCACCGTGACATTACAGAAGCAACAAGACCCATTACCTGAAATATACATTGAGAATGTGAATTACCACATATAATAGAACACAAAATGTTTTTCATTTTGAAATAAAACTGCACATAGAAAAACGAAAAGCTTACAAGCGCAGAGCAATCGAAAAGCATATGGAAACCATCGGATATCAATCCAAGGCTATTTGTCCAGAAGCCATACAAAAATTCAATTCCACAAAATGACTACAAAAATTCTATATAAAAAATTTCAAATCCAATACAAAAAAAAAAAAATGTCAAAAACCACAACATTCACTAATGACTGAAATACAGTAGTAAAGCTGTAATAGAAAAATACCAAATTGGCACAGAGGAACCAAAATATTCTACGAGAATCTGTATTCGCCAGTATTTCCGCTAAAGTTTCTTTGATCAACAGCATTATTGATCTGAAAAAAGCAATTGATTAATAGTAAGCAAAAGCATACTCAAACAAGTTTATTGAAGCCATAATATAATAGGAATATAACAAGATATTCAATATAAATGACAAAAATATCATGCTATTCTGAGAAAATTAGTTAAGATATATCACAGTGAATCAATGCATGAATCGGAACGTATATGTCTTGAAATATGGTAGAATAGAATGGAAGATCAGAGACATACAGTTAAAGAAAGCATCTAATTAGGAATATAATAGTCTGAAGTAAACGACTGAAATAACACTTTTGGCAAATGATGAAGTAATAACATTTCACAAACCTTGAAGTTTTTTGCAAAAATGCTTCACCATAAGTATATAATGGCATTCCATTATCCGATAAGCCAACATAATATCCACCTCTGGAACGTGGACTGGTCGAGGACGTTAGGGAGAAACAAGCTGAAATGATTTGATTAGTTTTCTTGACTAAACATTTACTATGAAACTGTGCATCTTTTTTTGAAAAAAACTTGCTAACAATTCAAAAAGAAAGAATGAAATGCAAAATATCACTTAGGTGATAAGATCATTTAAGTCAGTATCTGTATCTACCAGCAGGATCATAACTATATGCAGTTATAAATGAGCCAGGAAGGGGTACAATCGATAATTCGGTAATTTAGAATTTCCACCGACCACTGTTGTGGCTTGTAAGCTTTTAAAAGTTTATATATCGCGTTTTAACAAGCCTAACCTTTAACACTTCTTTACCAAAATAAGATAGGATAATTGTATTAGATTATACGAAATACTAATAGCACATATAGGTAAACAATATACCGATAATGAAACATAACAGCGTCAACAATACTCCGCCTGAAATAACGTGAGCGTCAGATGCGTGATGACTTTCACCCGTATACCAAGCTGAAGCGAACATAAAGGCACAAACAAACATTATCATCGGACTCCATCGTGCTGACGACAAGACCGGATCAGCTACATGCTAAAATAATAATTAACAACAAAACTATTTAAACAACAAAAATGTAGATTTTGAGAAATCCAACTAATTATTCACTGTTTTTTTCTGAGGGAAATAGAAGTAACTTTTCCAAACAGCCAACTCATTAGGAAATATATGACAACGCAGATACAGCAATAAATTACCTGTGCCAATGAAAAATTAAGAACAAAATTTTTGAAAAGGGAAACTTTTGAAACTAAAGATTAAAAAACCTGGAAACAAAATGATTCGGTGTAGAAGTCGAAAACCATAACAAACATTGATCCCATAAACAACAGAAGAATAAAATCGATAAAAGAAGTAATATATACCTGCAATTTATTTAAGATTACAACTCCATCTTGTGCTTATCATTACTGGTAGGTTCGGCTATGTAAAGATGTGAATTATCATTTACGAGGAAGGATAAGATATATAAAAAGAATAAATCAAGAATTTTTTGTTAGAACTTGAAATATCGAAATTGTAAATTTAAACATGTAACAGACTTAATTAAAGAAACTGACTTCGCCCATAGCAAAAGCAAGAATTGCCACTGGTGTTAAAAATATGGCAGAAAAAAGTGTCACCAACGAATAGAGCCTTTTTGGACCACCAATTTCAACCGCCAGATGGCGGAATGACGAGTCGTATGCCATTTTTATCAAAACCGCAAAGATCAACAAAATGACACCTCCCTTAACAATTTCGTTAAAAAATACTTAGAAAAACTGAATCCATAAATTTTAAGCAAGCTAAAGAACTAATCAACACCAATTTCTCATTAAACATAATAATACAAAATGAAATGTAAGAAGTTTATATGCTAACAGTCGCGTGTTAGCATATACGATGAAGTTATGATCATAAGTATTGCTGATTTTTATAATCAGTGTGAAATATAATTTTGCACTGTGAATTGTAAAATTTACCTTGTGGTCCGAAACTCCTGAATTATGAATAAAATGGTAGAATAAATGATTTAAAACACTCTGGTGACTGTGTGATGATTCTAAAATAATAATTCTCATTAAACATAACAATACAAAATGAAATTTATTTGCTAATATGTCTGCTATACGATCAAGTTGTGATCATAAGTATTGCTGATGGTTCCTCAACAAAACAACAAGTCAATTTATAAATTCCTTTCCTAACGATTGTAATTTATCGTAAAGATCACAAATATAAGTAAATTCGTAAGCTCGCATTAATTAAAAAAATCGTTCAATTTAAGCACAAAATTAAAACCATGGATTTTGCAGCGAAATAAAATTTACTGTGATTTGATTCGACCGTAGCATCGCTATCCATCAAAATTAAGGACAGATAACCTAACATTAGCGCAATCACTCCACGGGTTTTCGATGAGGAGTTGCTTCCTTTCAATAAAGTTAGCAAAGCGACCATTATAACCGATGGACTTTGTTCGAACACCAATATGGATCTAAAAATACAAAATTTTATGCAGAAAAATTTGAAAAATATACATATTTGAATTAAAACATTCACACATGCCCAATACCAAAAATCTGGTATACATCAATTTTGGTTGAAAAGATCAAAAAATTTCGAATTCTGCAAAAGATCTCTTTCTTAAGCATATTGCCTCATATACTGTAATTTCCGTTTCCACGTATGTATTCTTGCAGATACTATTACATTTCTGACAGAAAACTCTTCTACCTCAAAGGTCCACAAAAAGTAATACCATAGAACCATATAACTTCGATTAAGCAGTTCCATAGCGCTAACTGCACTATCCTAATGCCCTGTAACAAGAAAATTAATTTCATAACTTCATATACAGTGCCTTAGACTAATACAAAAAGAAAAGTTTTTAGGATCTTCAAACACCCTAAACAATAGTCAACATAACTGATCACAATTTGTACTGAATGCAAAGTTTTAAAGTAGTACTTACCAAAACCCTTTTGAGTGACTTTCCATGATTGAATGGTTTTTGAAACGGTATAAGAATACACGAAGCACTAAAATAATTTTATAATTTCGATGTAAATATAAATCAAATAAGCAAACTGCTCATAATAACAACATGTAATTGCGTTCTGTTCACCATCAGCTTCAGCTCGCACGCTGATAAATAAGAAATTTTAAAATTATGTTCAGCAAAATAATCAAAACAATGTTTTACACGAGATGGGAATAATATGGGCATGGATTACTACCCCGGAAAAAAAGAATTTAGTTGTAAATCTTATACAGTCCACTATTCCAAATAACTTAGTCAAAAATCATTGAATGTGACATTTTAACACTACAATTATTAATTTTTTTGTTACGATTATTATGATTTTAAGAGATAATTTTCTGGGGAAAATCAATTCGTAATATGTCGGACAAAGTGTCAGTCTTTTTCATAATAAAGTAACTTACACCAGTTTGAAAAACCAAAGTAGTCCAACAACATGAACTTGTTTAGCTAATATATCAATAATAAATATTCCAATGCAACGAAGAAATTTGACAATTACTAAGAGACCGAAATAAAATGCTGATCTACAATACACCAAATAAATCAAACTGTAATCACTGTTCTCAGGTAAAAATGTTTTTTTTTTTAATAATTAATATGACAAGTTACTATCAAAAAATCTTTCAACAGAAATTAACTTAGTAAGCAAATTATTACTTCTAAATCTATGTGGTATTTCTATCGCATAATTTCTATATTTTTCGTAGCACTTACTACGCTGGCTTATCATTTATTGCTAATTACTATTAACAATATCTAATACAAAGCTAATTATCAATTAAATTGCTCAAAAGAAAAGCAATCACAAACAATCGATCAACTACAGTACAATCAAACAAAAAAAAAAAACAAGAAAGAATCAAAATAAGGTGGATTAAAAGAAATATGAAAAATGCACTAAGATAACTCATCTTTCTTGCTCGAGAACATAAATTGAATTAACTTACTTGGAGGAGGAAGTCGGCAGAAAACTACGATCATCTTTCCTCAGGAAATCTTGAGCTAACATGGCTAGGATCGGTTATACTAGTTTTCATTCAGAATATCCTCAATTTTATTGCAACAAACATTTGTCTGATAAGGCAGTAGAATCTATGATGAACTGATCAACATTATTCATCCACCTGAGAATGAAAGAAAATAGGTCACAGCTGAAATAACTCAATGAACTACAATCAAATAATCAAATAGGTCCAGCTAAATTTTATCCAATTAAATTAAATCTTATTTAACTTCGTAACATTTCACAGTTATTTTCAATTCGATTTAATTCAACACCATATAGCTCATTCTCGATCAAATAATTCATAATTCAGCTCAGTTCAACTCTTACTGATAATTTACAGTAAAAAAAAAAAAAAAAAAAAAGAAAAAATAACAGTTAGAATTGAAAATTACTCTCAATTTTCACAATAAAAAGATTTTTTTTTTCAATAAACAGAGTTATATAAATGACACTGCACAAAGACATCACACACATTAAATATATTTGAGAACATTTGAATGCAATCTGTTTATTTCTTTCTTCTTTTTACATGTAACATTCAAAGATTTCAATAGAAAAAAGCAAAGAAAAAGACGGATCAAAAAGAAAGAAAAAATATTAAATACTATCTACGTAACATTACGTCAACTACTCGCACGTAGCAAATAAGCGGAAATTTCACTTAAAATACTTTCTTCTATCACGCTATCACATTTTTAATTAATATTTTCTCACTTTTTGAAATTCTACAATTTTCAAACACCAAAAATCTACAAGTCACACGTCCGTTTCCACGTCATTGCTTTACTACTGCACGAAATCTCGCTGACTACTCTATCAAAAACACACTCTATCTCTGCTACAATGCAAAACATGTATTATATAATCAATTTCATCATTCTCTCACCTTGCATTTTATTAAAAAACTCCTCTTTCTCTCCTCCTCTCTTCTACTTGCATTCTCTCTAATTATCAAGCGTCATCCTTTGCTCATCTTATTTCATTCTACTTTTACAAATCCTAGCAATCTCTTTATCTCCCAAATATCAGTCTATTAAGCTTCTCTAAAGTCTTGATTTATCCACCGAAAATGCACTATTTCGTTATGACATTGCATCCAATCGCAAAGTGACATAAATTTGTGACATTGCGCACCCGAACCCGGACGCCGGGAATGTTATGTCGATTATGGAATTTGATTTCCGGGTGTACCTGATACGGCTGATGTGTTAGGGTCTGGGTCACTGTTAGCGAACTTTCCGTTTTCCATTACTACTTTAGTGTCATTTTCCTTAAACTAACAGTTGTAGATGCTCGTGAAATTTTAATTTCACAATAAGAACTCAGAATAACACCTTATTATTTAAATATTGAAATTTAGTTGGAACTTTTCTTAATGTCAAGAATAGCTATATACAAGTTTATTTTGTATTGGTAGCATGCATATATTAATTTAATGAATTCAAAATCATACGTTGTTATGTAAATATTTGATAAATTTTGATGAAAATTTTTATAATCTTTATTTGATGTTGAAGTGCAAACTTGTCATAAAAATAAATTTTTGGATCTTGTAAAAATTGCAACGTTTTTTATATGGCCGAAGATATTGATATGAAAAGTGAAACGTCTAGTAAATCACCGACGGGACAAAGCGAAACGGTGGACAACCTACAAGTCGAGCCATCAACAACATTCTTATATATCTGCAAACAGTTAGATCCTAAAATAGATGAAGATTTCATTGAAAAGGCTTGGAAACAGTACGATACTGTCGGAAAGCAATATGTGTTAGAGGTTTGTATGGATGAATTTTGCCAATAAACATATGTATTGCGTATTTGAATTTCACAATAACGAAAATATATGGTCTTAATTCTTGGTTCTTATTTTGAATTTAATTAGCTGCATTAGATTTATTAAATAATCATTAGAGATATCGGAATATCTTTTTTTTCCTAAATATCTGAAAAGAACATTTTTCTTGCAGGGGAAACAATTAACCTGGTATGCTTGTGCTGTTTATCTTTCGATGTGGCAAGGGAGCTTACTTGAGAATGCCGTACCGAAGAAATATTCGTTGGCTAAACTTCTCAAAATTTGTAAACTCAGGTATTCTTATTTTATATATTATCATTGACGGTATTCATAATTCATTACGTCTTGTTATCAAACACATGATGGTGAATACATTTTGCTAACCTAAGGATATGTAAATTGGTGGGTCTTACTATTAGTGATGTATATGTCCCATGGTGAAATGTTTTTTGAGGTTTGGTAGTTACGACTAAGATACTTAGACTGGATTAAATTCTTTAATGTTTCATTAAATGTAGTGTGCTTGAATTCTTCGACAAAGGAACTAAATGGGTGGAAATGATTAATGGGCCGCGGCGCTTAAAGGATCATATCAGTCGAGTGCAGTCGTCCCTTGCAGTTTCAGCGGTTGTTTTTAAAAAATTATTACCGATCTTCCGGAAGATATTTGCACCACCGTATAGTAATGATGATGAAGATGATGTGAAAGGTCTCAATTGCAAAAAACTGTTTTCTTTGCTGTGGACATTATTTATCGTAATGCGAAGTTAGTTCTTGATTTCCGGTCGTTTAATTCGGTTTTGTTTTGATTTATGTTAAGTAGAGAGCATGATTTGGTTGAGAAGTTGAAAACATGATGGGATTTTTTGATAATTTTTTTCTATGAATAGAAATGCTGGAGATGGTGGTTATCCATAGATTTCAATTTAACTTTGATGACAATGGATAACAATAGATGTTCGAAAAGTTAATAGTAGAAGTTAAATAACCAATCTTAGTTTTTGAACAAGTTGATCATTAAGTGGATAAAATGATAGTCTGGATCATCTGTACAAAACATCCGATTACTGAATACCTAGACATATCATCGCAGAAATAATCCTAGGCAATGAATGAGCAAGGCTTGAATTTACTTCTCGATATTTGCAAAGAAAATAATGTTTATAGAGCAATTCAACAGCGATGACTTGATGAACAGTTTTCATCTTTTGCTTTGTACAGTTGACTTCATCTTTCAAGATCTTCGACGCTCCGAAATGACTTGCTTATTGGATGGCGATTTCAGTGAGCTCTTTTTTCTTGAGTTTTGATGGTTTTATTTGTCTTGGTAAATAAGTTTTGATCTCGGTCATAATTATTGGTTATGCATTACGCTTATTAAGATATGTAATTGTTCTTTACATAAATGCGGCTCATGCTTAGTATATGTTTTGACTGCATCAAGAACAGTTATCAAATGTAAATAATTATCGTTATTATATTGTCAACTGTTTTTTTCTTTTTTTTTTTTTTTCAGTAAATGCTGTTGATATACAACACGAAGAAGATTCTATACTGGAAACATTATGCCAGATTTTTGAAGGTGTTGTCTTGGATGCAAAACACTTTCGAACCCACTGTTGGCTTCCCAAAATGCGCAGAATGTCGGAAGAGAAAACAATAGAAACAGGCGAAGATCTGACCAATTTTGCTGCTAATGAATTTATCAACAAGTATATATTTTAATTATACCACTTGATTTGGATTCTATGAACCAAATCAAATATAGTTTGAGATGGGTGATCCGTTCCAAATTTCATGAAATATTTCCCAAAATATTTGAAGGCTTGCAAGTCTTGTTTTCTTCATAAGCATTTAGTAAACAAGCCAGCGTTCACGACATGATTTTTTAATTGATAAAGTTTGTATTTACCTTTTCAGTTTTTTCTCATACCTATATTCTTTCTGCAGGAAAAAGTTGGATAGTATATATGAGGAACTGATTGTGAAACGAGGTGAAATGGATGAAAGGATGTTTCTGCCGGCGGATATTTCTATCGTGTTCGATGAAGCCTATGATGGTATACACAGTTAAAAAGATTGAAAATTAGTTTAAAACGCTACTTTTACATCAAAATTGAAGTGAAGAAGTAGAGGAAGGATTGCGTTTCTTTTTTCTGTCTAAGAAAAAGGGAAATTTTAAATGCGAAAAGGAAACCCCTAATATTCATGATTTTATGTAGTGATTCTTTATGACTAAAACGATCCATTGCTCTCTAATGTTTACGATCATATTAAAAAATGAAAATATTGAGATTAAGGCCCTGTTTTATGACTGAAAGAAGATTTTTGTTCTGGAAGCTATCTCGGTTGCTTAATAAGTTTATGTCAAATCAGTACTTCGGTTACTTGAAGGCGGCAGCATATCAATATAAAAAGTATTAACTGAGTAACCTAGGATTGCAGTGAACATTGAACAAGTGAGTTTTTTTCTTTTTGTAATCTTTATTTGTTTAATGTAATTCAAATCTTTCTGTTTTGAATTGATTCACTATTTCAGAATGTGCAGTGCAGCGTCTTCGGCGTTCAGAAGATGGTGATAATCTTGTTGATGCAGATATGTTGCTGCGTATAAGTACCCAAAGTTGTTTGGAGCGACTTCAAGATCAGAGGCAACAAAGGACTCCATTGAGTGGCCGAGGATATGTCATATCCGCAGAGCAGGTGCTTAGTTTTCTTCCATTTTTATTCAGAGATTATTTAGGGTTAAGTTAGATGAGGACGGAATCATAAGCTTTGCTTGTGCTTTCATTGTGATACTACTTCAGTGTGACAGGATCTGTACTGTACAGAAGAAGTTTATGCTTTAATGTTTGTATTAAGGGGTAGGAAAATACAGTCAGTGATTATTTAGGATAAAGTTGAGTAAGAACGGAACTGAAACACGTTTTAAATATTATTGCATTTTCACATAATTTCTTTTTTTCACATTTTTACAATTTCTTCTTCATTTCACTTGTATTGTTCGTTTTATTGATGATCATTTTAATGAATTGTATTGAAATTACTTTTTTTCAGTATTGTCCTGCTACACCAGTTTCCGCTTCACTTTATAATGCTTCGAAACTAGAAGCGTTACTTCAAGATAATTGGAGGAGATTGGATGCTGAAGTAGAGAGCATTTTATGTCACAGCTGCCAAGATCCATTTGAGAAAATTATGAATATTGGTAAATGTATTATAATTCCTTAAGTTTTGAAGTAAACTGAAATCATGAGGAGAAAATTACTGTGAAATATTTGGATTGGTTTAAATAAGTAAGGCTTAGGAATTACTTTAAATATACAAATCTCATACGAAAGAAATTTAAACATTTCAGTATCTCAGTTAAGTGAACGTCTGGAAGAAGTAATAGAAAATGAAGGACGGTTAGATGGAGCTGGCTATGATGCTTCATTTCGTCAAATGTTTGCAGTTCGAAAGAACAATACAGAATCTTTATTCTTTCGTTTCTTGCATAAAATAGCTTTTTCGGAAAGAGATCGTTTGGGAAGTGGAAGTATCGTTAAGCTAAGTGTGGGTCTTTTATCTTGATATAAATAAATTTGGTGGAAATTATAAATTTGATACTCAGTTCTAATTGCTTAAGGTAACCTTATTTTGTAATAACCTTTTTAGTTTGAATTTAGCGCTAAACAGATTTTGGCTACAGTGAAGTTTTTATTTTGTCGCTTTTTTATCTCATATTTAAATAAGTGTTTGTATTTGCCGTATTTAAATTGTAGTTTTAAATGTAACTAATATAAATTCAAATTTTAATGAGATTGATTGGTTTTCCAGATTTTAAGTTGATCAGACAGTATCCTATTATAGGCTGTATTGCTGAGAGAAGATTTCTTGAAAGCTTTGTACGTCTGTGCTTTGCAACTGGTCCTTTTTACATATGAAAGTGTGCGGGAATTCCCGTGGAGCCTGGAAATTATGCGACTGCCTGCTATACATTTTTACAAAGTTATTGAACTAATTATACGAGCCGATTCTTCTTTATCGCGTGAAATGGTTAAGCATCTCAATAAGGTATACGTTTTGCCATATTTGTCATTTATTAAAAAGGCAGAATTTTTCTGTTAAAGATCTTTTCATGCAGTTTGAAGTTTCTCTCAATATTCGGTATTGTAGTTCAGGTATCCTGTGAAGTACTTCACTGGATTTATAGACGACTAACTTTCAGTTTTGTTTCTTTAGCAGTCAGATGTATTTTATGAAAAATAATACAAATTGTTTTGTATCGTCGTTTTAATTCTGTGTTTACAGGTTGAAGAACGTGTGCTGGAAGAGTTTGCGTGGAGTTTAGATTCACCATTATGGCCTAGCTTACATCGGCGAACCGATGGTGTACCATCAAGTCAAGCGGTGTCGTTGGAAACCTTAGAGGGTTACTCTGTGAGGCAGCCATCTCTTTCACAACGTTATACCTTGTCACCCGTCAAACCACTCGGTAGATTTTGTAGGGTTTCCTTTTTTTTTTTTTTGATTTCGATTTTATCCAATAAAGTAATTTTGTTTTCTAAACAGCAAAACGTCGGCTCGAGTTTGATGACGATGACTCATCATGCATTGCTGCAAAACGGCGAGTTCCAGATGCTGAAAATTCAACACCAACATCTGCAACACTATTATTTTTCCGCAAGGCGCGTTTGTTTATTTTTAGTAATTATTGTTTGACGAAGTTTCAACGCGTGAACATAAAATATTACTGAAAAGCGAAAAAATTTATTATATCATTCAGTAAGTAATAGTAGTTGTTGATTAAATTTGCATTTTTTTTTTTTTTTTTTTGACTTTGTTCTTTATAGCACAATCATGTTCAGGTATATTATTTGGCAGCAGTTCGCTTGCGTGATCTCTGCGAACGAGTACGTCTTGATGAAAAAGGTCGTCAGCGAGCTTGGACTTTGTTTGAACATGTTTTGAGAACGGAAACATCCCTTATGGCTGGAAGGCATTTGGATCAAAACTTGATGTGCTGTTTATATGTGGTAGCAAAAATTGGCCAGCAAAATATTTCTTTCCACGACATTATGTACCATTACCGTCATCAACCTCAAGCTACTTCACGTGTATACCGGCGAGTTCTGGTGGAGAACACTTCGTTAGTTTCTAGATAGTAGTCATATTTGGTTTGCTAAATTTTAGTTTTTATGAAGTATTTCAGTTATTATTTTTTAATAAGATAAGGAAGTTTCTTTTCTTTCTTCCAAATTTTCTACCTCTTCAGTGAAATAAGAAAGAAAATAAAAATTTTGAGAGAAATTCACTTTTTTAATTTCGCTTTATTAAATTTAATTATTTGAACGGGGAAAAATTCAGTTCACCTCCGATCATTTTGGATGATGGTGCTTCTCATGATTCTGTTGGTTCTGCATCAGGAGACAAATTCCGTTCTGAATCGTCAGTATCGGGAGCAGTTACTGGCAGTGGTACAGCGACACCAGAACATCAGAACGTGGAATATATTGATCTCATCAAATACTACAATCACATTTTCATTGCTCATGTGAAATCTTTTGTGCAAAAATTGCAGCCGGGGATTGCAGAGGTTATTTAATCATTAACTAATATTGATCTGTTTTTTTTAAGCAACATATATGTATACATATGCCATCTTTTAATAGGATGTTGAAATCGCTGGTAAACTTCTTTATTTCTTAGGAGCATACCTGCTTCTTTTTATTTTCTCGTTATTTTCTACGACGTAAAATATTCAGTACTTTTAAGAAGGAATTTTTTCATATGCTGTCGTTACTGAAAACTTTAGCGTTGTTTGGTAAAAGAAGTGCAATCGAAGAAATTCAGTGCATATATCGGAATATTTGTTTTATAGAGTGGTGTTTCTCTGTTATCAATTCCAGTGGTGCATTGTAATCGCTTGTCTCCTCAGAGGAGCGTATCTGATCGTATTACCGTTACACCAATGCCTACTTCATTGCCATCGTCACCATCACGACCATACAGATATATCTTTGATAAGACACCAGTCAAAGTAGGTTCGAGAATTTTTTGAGTTTCAAAATATTGTCTGTTACAAGATTTCAATAACTGACAACAATTCAACATGCAAAGTGATGAATGTAATAAAAAAGGGTTTATAAGCAAAAATCACAATGTTTATAAATTTATATTAAATCTATTAAGCATATGTTGTTAGATACTCATAGCTAAATGAAACAATGCAAAGACAAGAAAACGGAGAGGAATTGCGTCCAGCAGTAGTTATTTTGGAAACTAGGCCGAATGATCCTGACGATTTAAAATTAAATACATAATTTATGAAAAATTAAATACTTATTTATTTGTTTACTTGCGTAGTAAGTAGGTTCATTTCTTTATATCTTCTGAACCAAGTTGATAAGTAGGTACATCCCGATTATTAATAATTTGATTGAGGGTAGTAATAAGTTATTGCTTCTTCTTAGGTAAAAGGAAAAATCGGACTAAAAAATGGTTTTTAGTATTTTCAAATTGGAAATACACTTTCTGTTTAGGAACTAAATTCAATTAATCTGATAATGCATAACGCTGGTCGAACAATCCCTCAGTTGTCTTCTGGTGGTTTTCAGCAAGGCTCATATCGCAATTTGGTCGCCCGTACGATGTCTTAATACTTATAATGATATTCTGGATTAAAAAAGAAAAAGAAAAAAAAGAGAGGATTGCTTGTTATTTATTTCACTAGTTTCTTGGAATATCCAAAGAAACATTTTGAGTTCGTAAAGAAAGAATGTAATCTCAAGATTTTGGTTTTAGAATATTTTCCAGAAATTTTCATGTGTTGTTTAGTTATTTTGTCTTTGAAGCGAAAGGGTTGTGGATCTCAAAAATGGATTAACTTAAATTTTCTGTGATGTGTTTTACTCCAACTTTAGGTTTGCAAGTTTTATTACTTTATTTCCAGTGTACACATTTCTAGTTTTTGGACCTTTCTATGTTTTCATTTCCCAATTTTCGAACCTTTTTTAAGTCTGCTTTGTTTTACGTATTATTTAATTTTTGATATATATGTATGTATTTGTATGTTTGTGTGATGAAGTAACTTTCATTTGATTTTAATTACAATTTTTCTACTTATGTGGAATAAATTCTGAAGTATTTTGCAATTTCCATATGAGACACATTTCAATTCTAATTAAACGATTTAATTCACTTCAAAATTTTAAATAACAAATCTTAAAAGAAAGAAATATGATTTAAATTCAAGTGAAAGATCAAAACGTTTACAAGTTAGTGCATAGTCGATGAGAGCAAACGCATAGCAATTTTTGGAATGGATCAGGCTACGTGACAATTATCATTTTTTGGATAAGAATGTAGGATGGAATGGACTTGAGTACGTGACTATTAACAATAATTTCAAGTGAGAATAGTGGCTATCGGTTGATTGGTGATTAGTCTGTTAGTCGGCTGGTATGGTATGGTTGGTTGGTTGGTTGGTTGATTGGTTGGTTGGTTGGTTGGTTGATTGATTGATTGATTGGTTGGTTGATTGATTGATTGGTTGGTTGGTTGATCACTTTTGTTGAATTGTTGGGGAATTTTTGATTGTTAACCAAGCTTTTTTTTTTTAATTTCAATTTCAATTTTGAATTAGTCATAATTAGTTTAAAGGATGAAGTGAAAAAAGTGAGAAGTAAAGCAATAAAAATTGGATTAGGAAAATTAATAATATGCCAGATAATTTCTAATAATCTAAAAGTAACTGATTAATTGATTTATGAAGAAATGCTTCGTTTTTTTTTTTTTTTTTTTTTTAGAGCTTCAAATGGAATTTTAAATTGAAAAAGTCCTTGTTTCATTTAGCTAACAATCATTTCGCTTTGATAAAAATAATTCAAAAGTTATAAGACTTTTTTGAATCACTTTAAAATCATTCTTTTTTCTGGAAATATTTTAAAATCCTGAGAAATTATTGGTTGGACAAAGCATATCTCAGCATTTTACACCAGTAGAAAAAGGACCAATTTCAGTCTCAATCAAAGGTTCCCAATCATTTTAATTTTCCAGCAATTTCAAGGTATTCTCACCAAACTCTATTTAAATATAAGGTACTGTAGTACTTACATAGTATTCGCCTGCTGCGTAAATTATGATTTCGTTGAAATTTCACAAAAATCCTAATAATCCTTTCGTGTGCTTCATTTTAACTTATATAGAAGTAGTACAGAAAAATATTGGTAGCACACTGTTAAACTACTTCTAATTGTTGCTTTAATTATTTCATCAAAGTTCATTACTATTACGATAGCCCAAATATCTCATCCAGCTAATATCAAAGAAAAGATGACTTGTTTTTCTCATCGATCCGTATTAAAATAAAATGATCTAACAGTTGGCTTCGTTCATATTGGTTAGTTAGCAGTAGATGTGCCACTTTTTTTATTAAAAAAAATTTATGTTAGTGTACATGATGACAAGAAGAAGGTGATCTTTCCAAATATATGAAACATTTCGAAGTTTGTATTTCATAAGTTCGGGATGCTATTTCAGTAAAAAAATAGTATTTAAAACTACATGCGTGAAAATTTTAAAGATAGTATTAATTTAAAAGCTTGAAATCTTACACAGGATATTTTGAATTAAGTATTTAAATTTTCATTTAACTCCTGAATATTTTTTTTTTTTTTACTTTTTTTTTTTTTTTTTACTTGTTATTCATGCGCAAAAGAAATAATTTTATTATATTCTTTCTGGATAAATGGACAAATTACAAGTAAAAGATGAGAACAAAATAAAGGTTCTGGAAGAGAAAACGATGACAAGCAAAATACCTGTTGCTGTTGCTGCGAAGATTCTTACATCTAAGAAAGGTAGGGAGAGATTTTTCAAAAGCTAAAAGCCTACTTTGGAAGTTCTTATTCATTTTCTAATGTTTTCTCAGAATATAATTTCATAGAGTTTAGATAGATTAATGATAGTTGAGATATGAATTTTATGTGATAAAAGTTAACTGAAATGTTTTCTCGGCAAATAACGTTTTTTGCAAGATCTCAATCATATCTTTCTCGATTGTTCGGTTTTGTTTTACTTAAGGAATATGATAATGTATCCACAAAAATTATATGAGAATTTTGTTGTAAAAGCTAATGTGTGTTTTCATTGAAGTTGAATCTGAAATGAATTCTCTCAATCTCATCGACCAAAATCATAATAACTGTCATGCTAACGGCAAATCAAATATTGCAAATATCCGCAAGACAGATGCCGGTGCTGTTGTTACTGACACCATTACAAAAGTTAGTAATGAAGCTACAAGAAACATTGGGAATTCAGGAAATTATCAGGCGAACAGCGATAGAGAAATCAGATCAACAAAGGTTAGTCTTTGCTATATGAGAATCACTTATCTTTTTTAAAACGACTTAATCTTTTACAGTTAGTGTAAATCTTATTATTTAATGATTTTGCCTCTTTTTTTTAAAAAAAAAAAAAAAAAAAGCATTACCTTGGTCATTCTTATGAACTCCTGGACATGGCATTGTATTTTTAAATTTTTATTTTTTACTAGTGTCAAAATGGAATGATTAATTTTTTTGAGAGAAGAGGAGAATTATATTTAAGATTACTCATTTTATAGCCATTGGATTTGATGATTATCGATACTCAGCCGATACAGAAATCGTGGCAAACAGTAATGACTGGACCCAATCAGCAATATCATCATCAAATTGTGACACACATGGTGCAGAATGGATATTCGCCAACTTATGTGCAGGTTTAAAATTCTTTACTATCACTGCTAACAAATACTAACCAATTTATGATTTAATCCATAAAGTAATATTTTACAGTTTACGGTAGTGATATATAACCTATTGCGTTCCAAATATGATCGAAGGAAATTTATTTATAAAGGAACAGTGTAAATACTAAGATTGCATACAATGTATTCAAATCTATTCGTTGTAGGTGAAAGTAATAAATGTACCATCATGGATATGAGAAAATTTTGTTTGAGTTCTTGAAGATAGAATAAAATGAGGATACTATAAAGCATTGGAAGTTTATTGTTGGGATTTTTATGGCGGATCACTTGCACTTGATAGAACAGTTAGGATGAATCTATAATGACATGTCATTGCATTTTAAGATGATGACAGCATCCGTGGTACGGTCACAGGTAACTGAAGCAAGTGTTGACTTCGAAATGCGACGTGAAAAACCATGCTGCTGGAAGGGTGAATTACCACCTCGTAATTACTGTAATCCAGTGTTTTCTAGTAAAGTTTTTATTGGTGGTGTTCCATGGGATATTACAGAAACCGCACTTCTTGACGTAAGTATTCTTAGTTTCTACCAATAAACTTTTATTTTCAGTTGTATATATAGGCTATCATTTTCATTTCAACAAAACTTCAAATGCTGTTCTTAAAAGTGAAACAGGAAACACTGTCACATGGTGGTTTAATAAAAGTGATTAAAAGCTTAACGGATGCCATTGTCGAAAGGAATTCTAGATAAAAGCCATACACATGCTTTCTTAACAAGTTTACTGAATTTTTCTAATTTTTGCAAAAATTCAGTCATTTTCGAAATATGGACCCTGCCGAGTGGAATGGCCTAGCAAAGAATTGCGTCATACACGCATAAACCCACGACGAGCCAAAATTACTGGTTATGTGTATATGGTTTTCGAAAATGATGGGGCGGTGAAAAACTTGCTGCAAGATTGCTCTCAGGAGTTTGGAACAGCTGGTGAATGGTATTTCAAATTGACAGCACGACGAGCCAATGGATTGGAAATCAGACAGGTATTTTTAAGTGTTCAAGCGAAAAATCATCTCGACTACTTTTTCCAGTTATTCCTATTATTCCTAACTTTCAAAACACTGTATGATATTTATACCAGGTGCAAGTTATTCCATGGGTGATAACAGATGCCTCGTATATTATCAGTCCGAATGTTTCTCTGGACCTTAAAAAAACAGTATTTGTTGGGGCTTTGCATGGCATGATTACGGCCCAGGTGAGCTCTTTAACAAAATCAGGTCACGTTTAACTGTTGTTGAGAGGGGTCTGTTTAATTAATTTCTGTTAAGGTTTTGTTCTCCATTATGAGAGATGTTTACGGTGATGTACTTTATGTTGGAATCGATACAGATCGTCAAAAGTATCCTATAGGTAAGTTATTCATTTTAGAATCACGTGTAATTCTAAAATTCTTTTTAAAACAAAGTGATTCTAAAGCATTATGTGTTGTGCTTTGGAATCATTTTAAAACCATATATATTTTCACAAACTTATCTTAAAGAAATGAATTGGTCTATGTGGGAAAGTGAAGATGAAGATGTTAATCATATCGATAACTTTGAGGTTTGTACATGTAAGTGTTGTAGATGTAAATACTGAAGAAGGAAATATGAATCTTATTATGTTGCTTATGATTACTAGTGTGTTTATTCTTATTCATGTCTAGGCAGTGCGCGAGTCACGTTTTCAACTCAGTCAGCTTACTTCCGCGCGATTGAATCCGGTTATCTTGAAATTCACACTTCGAAATTTACGAAAAAAGTACAGATTGATCCATTTTTGGAGGATGCTAAATGTTCACAATGTGAATGTGTTCAGGGACCATATTTCTGTCGCGAAAAGAGCTGTTTTAAATATTTTTGTCTGCAATGCTGGGAGGTAAGAAAATTAAAAAATTTCCGACTTTCTTTGTTTTTGTCAATTCTTTGCTGTTAGGAAACTATATTACTAAAATATTAGTTCATTCAAATTCATGTTTCGATTTGAATTCACTAATTTCACTATAGGTTCGTCATGCACTGACTGGTCCATATGGCAGCCACAAACCTATGATTCGCACACATCGTCGACCGGTGCAATCAGAAACTTACTTTGCTTACAGTGCTGCTAACTGTGCTGTTTCATATGACCCTCACACTGTTCTATCGCAACAATATTTTGGAACTTTTACATCTGAGATTGGGTATGCTACTGAACTTTTTGTTGTTCTTAACACTGATTAAATTTAAAAAGAAGAATATACGCAATAAACTGGGATGGATTGGAGTCGCAGCGAAGATTAGCTAATTTCAGACAGAAACATAGATTCAACGGATTGAAATCCTTAGTTTAAATCACTTTAATTTTAACAGGAGGAATATATCTACTTCAGGATTCAGATGAACATTCGACCTCCGATTCCCGATCATATTGCAGAAGTTGCTCAACCTACAAGTATGAAGCTGGCGTTTAGACAGCCGACATATCTATTGCCTACTTATTCCAACCATTCTCTCAAGCAAGTGCAGGTAAGCTTAGTCTTTTGCTACTGCTGTAAATAAGATTCGATTGAGATAGCAAAAAGCAATCTTGCAAACTACTTTGTCAGTTGTACGTAATAATCTATCTAGTTCCAGTTGTACATGTTCTACATCATATAATCTGCATTACCGACTACTGGTGATTTCAGTTTACACTGAACATCTTTCTCTCGATAATGCATTTCCATTTTAGGTTTGGGTGCCTCCTGTGAGTCAACCTCACATCTTTCCGCAAGAAAGTAATCTGAAAGCACGAACTCTATCCCGACTCACTCCATGCATTGGTTCAAACTTCTCTGAAAGTGTCAGTGGACACAATCACAGGTAAGGATTATAAGGAATCCAGAAGTTGTCCTAAATAGTTTTAAATTTGCATCGGTGTCAGTGAATATCCATTAATTTCTTTCTGTCTTTTTTGATTTCTTTTAAAAAGGATCAAAGCAAATTTGTTTAGATCGTCGCCAACTTGGGTTCTTTTCATGGTAAATGATTCATTTTGCTTGAAAAAGTTGCTAAATATCTTTTTTTATTTTTCAAGTGATTCATCTCTTCGTATGGAAAATATTGCTGACGACACATTGCATGCTGCGCCGATGTCATCGAGCTCCCCGAACATTGAAACTGTTTCAACTAGTGCTCCATAAAAACACTCATATGCAATGTTGAGTTAAAAATTTATATCCATGTCAACAAAAGCATCTTTGTCACAATTAATTTAAAATTTGATGCCATTTGTTTAAATTTTTGTTTAAGATGTTTAAATTGTTTAAATTGTGTACTTGTTATCCGTAATTGTGCAAAATATGCCAGTATTTACCATTTTTTGAACTTATGCGTTGAAATTGTAGTCCTAACAACTTCAAAAGTTCTTTTTGTGAAGAATTTCTGATCATATTGAAATCTAGATTTTTTCTTCCTTTTTTCTATCCCAATTTCATTTCCGTATTTTCTCCTCCTTCTCTCTGCTTTTTGATACTTTCAGAGAAGACAGTCGTTTTATTGGTTTAATTCAGAAAATTTTGAATTTGGGAACATCTGGTATGGTAATATCTTCAAAATGCAAATAATTTTAACTAACCCTGCGGAAGAGATAGATATTTCTACCTCGTTCTGACAAAATTTCAAGCTTCTGAGCTAGTTTGATACTTGAGTTCTCATCTTTGTTCGTATATACATATCATATGCTGAAGATGTCATAGCAGATTTCAAAGGAATGTAACACAGTTTGAGTACATCTCGGCTGAAAGAATAATAGAGTATGTATTGTATAGAGCTATCAGTTTTACACGCACAGTGATATAGAATTTTGACATAATATTGTTATGTTGAAAGCCAAACGACTTGTTTTTATTACAAATCTTTTAAAAATATTTTTGATTTTAACTAAATAGTTCTGAGTTCTTTACAAGTAACTGTCTGAGTTTTCATCTGCCTTTCTTATCGTCAAGCTCGTTGGGTTTTCTTCAGTTGCAGTGTGAATTTGATTGTTGACTGTCTGCTAATGTGTCTTGGAATAGTTCAGAAATTCTTTTCAAGACTGTTCTAAAATGACTTTTTTTTTCTGAGTCATCTTTTGAGACGTCCATAGGTATATTCAAGATTTACGAAAGGTGTTTCTTCAGTCCTCAAATTCATATCGGGCTGGATAACTAGTTTTGGCTATTATTTCCAGATTCATTGCAAAGCTTGAGTATAATATGAAAATACCATAGGTGTGTTAATGGTATAATTAGTAATAATGTGTAATCATTGCATTGCTATTTGGAATTTTATCACATCCATAGGTTAGAGACATTTAAACTGAAGTTGCGTAATTGGTGTTTTTCGACTAATTGGACAACACAGTAATCAAATTCTGACTTCACTCTTTTATTAATGTTATGATTATTTGTTATATTTATTGTCAATACATATCTTATTTGATCAAAATTGTGAGTAGCCTTATTTATTCGTTGAGAGATAGCATCCATGCCCAATTGATGATATTGTGTCATAAGTTATCTACTTTCTAACAAACATCGTTTATTTTGGTTTGTTATTTTAATCGTTTATTTAACTGTCGTTATATTTTTCTGTTATACAAAATTGTGAACTTGTTGTCACCCATAACACTGCATCCATGTTATTACTACTGGAAGCAGTAAATACAATTATTTGTTCTGATTTTGGAAGTTTCTGCATAAAATTCGTTGATGATAATGATGGTGTTTCTTGCTTTGTTATCAGTTTTTCTTTCATAGACCAGAAGACATTAAATACTAAGATTATGATATATGTCAAATAAAGAAAAAAAAAAAGAAAATGACTAAGTATGTTTTCCAGAATGTTTTTATTTTAATCCCTTTGCTTCGCCTGTATTTGTTTCATTCATTCTTCCTCTTGCATTATTCATGATAGCTTTTAATTTACTCAATAGATCTTTCCATTTTGCTAAATGGATAGACTATCATTTAAAATTCAACATGGTCAACAAAAAAATGTAAATAGCCATGGAATTGAAAAAAGAAAAAATGTCGAGAAAGGAGCTCTGAAAAAAATTACTTTATCAAAAAAAGAAAAAACAACGAACTTCCGGAGTGTTTGTAGTTAAGTTTTTAGTTTTTGAATTGAAGGAAAAGTAATTTAGATTAAAGTTGGAGACAAAATTCATTTCATGGATGCATGAGGAAAGACAGAAGCAGAATTTGTTGCACAAGAAAAATGACAAATTTAATGAACTTAAAAAAAAATATATCAAAATGTATTTTTGTAAATGTCAATCTTATTAAAAGAATATATTTTATTTCAAACTAATTTTTAGATCCTTTTGGAGTAATTAATTATTCCTAAACATATATGTCACAAAAATATAATTTTTTGAAATTTCTTTTTAAGTTTAAAAAAAAAAAATGTGAACACATCCATCCATAAAGTTAATTGCATTTAATATTGATCATGCTATCATATACAAATAAGATAGTGATAGAAATTAAGGTCAACAACAACAACAACAAAGTCATATCACAAATATTAAATTAATATTCTGATTATTGATAATTTGTCAGCGATTATTTATTAAATAAAGAATTAATTTAAAATTGTTAAATTGATACAAATGAAATTCATTTGAATGAATGAGTAAATGTTTCCATCTACTGTTTTCGAATTGTTTATAAAATGGAAATTTTATTTTCAATAATTTCAAATGTGCCAAAAAAAAAAAATAAGAAAAAAGAATTAAACCATAGATTCCTAACAATTTTAATTAATAATCACACAACAATATTCCATCGCGAAATCAAATTAGAAATAGTGATATGATAAAATATACTAAATATGGTGATAATTAAGTTTGATTATTAGAATGGAATATTTTTACGATATAAATTGATTTCAAACATTTTTGCAATAATAACATATTTTTTTTTATATTTATAAAAATATTCAATCAATTATTTCAACAATATTTCTTTTTAATTATTACAATAATTCTAGCTATTTCATTGTTTACTTACAAAAAAATTTATATGTAAAAAAAAAATTAAATTTTTTTAATATATAATTGCAATGTATATAATAAGTGATTATAACAATATTACGGAGTTTTTTAGAGTTAAAATGTAATATTCTTAAGAAATGATCCATGTTCCATCATTATTCACTTAATTTTAATTGAATTTAATTTAATTTCTTTCATTATTTTTTCAAAAGAAAAAACAAGATATGAATAGTTTCGATTGTTCGATCAGTTAATGATAAATGATAAAACTATTTCATGTGATAAAATTTAATAATAAAAGTAAACAATGAATGATGCTCGATAGTAATTTGATATAATTTCGGGCACAATATTAAATATAAACAATATTTAAATGAAAACAATATTTAATATTGTGCCCGAAATGCCCGAAAATATTTAATATTAATATTTAATTTTCTCTTAAGCATTTATTATTTTTGAATATTCATTTGCTTATATATTTCATCGCTAATTAATCCAATGATTAAATTATATTCTTATTGGATTATAACTATTCCTTAATTAATAATAATATTTGTAATTTCTTAATTAATCACATTTACCTAGTGTCTTCATTTAGACTTTTAAAATTATATAAAAACTAATGAAATATATTAAATTTTGATTAGTTAGTTAATTTACAATTAATTTGTTTAATATTTGAAGGAAAATTTAAGAAAAATTCTAAACGCAAAAGAAAAAAAAAATTGTTTCAAATTTTTTACCTTTACTAATTAGATTAAATCTATTTTTATGAGTGGTTGAGTCTAAAAAAAGAAGAAAGAAAATTGTTAATGTTATTTATACGGTTGATATCTTTCATCTTTTTTTTAATTTAACGATCCTTGTAATTATTTTTCATCGAAACACAGATTTGTGAAAATGATAAGTTTTATTCATTCAAAGACAAAGGAGAAGAAGAATTACTTGGTGTAATATAACACGATAACCGTACATGTTTTAGATGATGATGATAATAATGATAATGATAATGATAATGATGATGATGATGATGATGATGAATAGATTCAACTAGTTTTTATCAGTCATTAACAATCTACTGAACAAATAACGGAGATTGTTATCAGTGCATACCAATATGTCATACATTTCGTTAGAAACAAAAATACATTTACTGATTGTGATTTCATCCCGATATTTATGCATAGATGCGCATAACCTTTGAAATTACATTTATCCTTAAATTTATCTCTCGCTCTCTCCCTCTCTCTCTCCCTCTCTTCTTTTCTCTTCTTCGTTCACTTCTCTGAATTATAATTTGATTTAAATAAAATTAAAAACATGGGGAAAAAAATGAAGGTATGAATAATTAACTTAACTATATACATGCATAAATTATATATGAATGTATTGGATGAATAAGAAGAAATGAAATGAATAATATTTAATAATTAATTAACAATTTTAAACAAATTATACAGATAAAGTTAGAACAGTTAACTAATTCAATTTATCGAAATAAATAATTTAGAAATGTCCGAAGGAAGGAGAAAAAAATGAGTAAATAAATAGTGAAAATTTAATTGTTAAATCAATTATAAATGATAAATAAAGAATTAATAATTTAATTTGAAATCAATCATAAATGATAAATAAAGAATTAATATTTTAATTTGAAATCAATTATAAATGATAAATAAAGAATTAATATTTTAATTTGAAATCAATTATAAGTGATAAATAAAGAATTAATATTTTAATTTGAAATCAATCATAAATGATAAATAAAGAATTAATATTTTAATTTGAAATCAATTATAAATGATAAATAAAGAATTAATAATTTAATTTGAAATCAATCATAAATGATAAATAAAGAATTAATATTTTAATTTGAAATCAATTATAAATGATAAATAAAGAATTAATATTTTTAAAATTGATTCAAATTAGTGATTAAATTAAATTAATAAATGAAATCAAATCTATTTCAAGTATCATTCATCACTGATAGCTTTTGCCTTATCATTTTTTTTTTTTTTTTTAACAAAATTATCAAATAAAAATTTTCTGTTAAAAAAAAAAAAAAGTATTTAATGACAAAATATATTAAAATGTATGTATTTAATCAGTACAATAGCGTTTGTAATTTTTATTCATAAATTATTGTATAACAATTAAATGAAAGAAAGAGGGAAAGAGGGAGGGAGAGCGAGGGAGAGGGAGGATGAAAAAAGAAGAAGAGAAGGGATAATTTAGGAAGGCACTTATAAATTTTTTTTTTTATTACCCGCAAGAAAATTCATAAACAAACAAATAAACAAAACAATAATAATTATTACCACAATAACAATTAACAATAATAAAATCAATGAGATCAATAAATTATTTCTGTTTTTTGTTTTTTGTATGTAAAAAAAGAAATTTAATGCAATAAACTGTTAATAAATATGCATATGTTAATTATATAATTTCAAAAATTAATTATTCCTTTGTTGTTTGTTTGTTTTTCTTTCATCTTTCCGTCTAATATTGTCATTTAGAAAAAAGCTAATTGAAGTTACTTGTGAAGATAAAAAAAATTTATTTTAACATTTTTTCACTGAATAATTAATAACTAACCTAATTAATCGATTATAATTTCACGTTTTTTTCTTTCTTTTTTTTTTTTTTTTTATTAAACGATTTTACGCTTCTGATTATTTCAAAAGTTTTATGCTTACAAATTATTTATTTGTCATAATTAATGTTTTTCCATTAGATTTAAATATTTGACTAATTACAAAAGATTTGCTTAAAATAACAATTAAAAATACTTTTTGCTTTTTTCTTTCATAAAATTTGATTGTAGAAATTTTTGTTTTATAATGAATAAATCAATAAACATTTTAAAAAGGTAAAATATTCTCTCAAATATTTATGTTTGAAAATTGTGAGAAGTTAATTAAATGAATAATTATGCATATTTATCAGAAAATCACAATTAGTATATATATACAATCACTGAATTGAATTGAAATTGAAAATGTTAAAATTTCATAGTTTAATTTTTGATTTTATGATTTAATATCATAAGGTTTCCAAATTTTTGTTACTTTTCGTCTGGTTCTGGTTGCAATCGATTGTTGTTCCTGAGATTGAGGTAATTGTCGAATTCGTTGAGTTAAAACAGCCGGTAAAGGTGTAACAAAAGATGGAATAGGTTGTCGAATAATTCCAGTAGTATTAGGATTTAGCAGTGGAGAATGAGGGAAATTCAATGCTACCGGTGCCGGTAACGGAGGATTTGGAATAAATGGAAATGGATTGAAGAGAGAGGGAAAAACAGGAACGGATGGCATTAGTGTTGGAATTGGTCTTGGAATAGCTCCGGTGGAAATCCGGCGACGAATTTTACTGGTAACCGGACAATCATCCGATGAAATTGATGCACTGGTACGACGAGTTAATGCTATAATTTTTTTCTTCTTTTTTTTTTTTTTTTACTTCTTTTTTTGCAATTTTATTTTCTCATCAAATTAATTGTAACATAATAATTATTAATAATAATTAGTAATAATAATAATAATAGTAATTAATAATAATAATAATAATGCATGTGATAAAAAGAGTGATATTTGATAATTTTAATTGAATTCTTATAATTTATTATTCAAATTTTATTGAAACAGTTTTATTTTCTGTAAAATTTCAACAAAAACGGTGAAAAAAAAAAAAAAAACAATGATTATGTTTTTGTAAAATTTAAATAAATTTCTAAATTTGACGAAAAAAAAAAAAAAAAAGGACAAAAAAGAGAAGAAAGAGGAATATGATAAGAAATGAAAAGAATGGAATTTCACCCGTACGCTTATTTGTTCGAGAATCACGGGGACCATCAACTGTCACCTTGATTGCTTTACCAATGATTGCTATCTGTGCCGGTTTTGTATCGATTGTTATCGTTAAATGAAAATTTTTTCCTGAAACTTTTTCCTTTTTCCCTTTGCAAATTTCAAATTCTTTCCACATAAAAAATTATATTTGAAAAATTTGAAAAAAAAAATGATTGAAATTTTATTGCAATAAAAAAAATTTTTAATTAATTAATTAATGTGTTTCAATTTGGTTCAAAAAAAAAATTTGAATTAATTAATGAAATAAAAAAAAAAATTGTTTTGTCAAAACAGAGAGAAAGGAATAAAGATGGAGAGAGAGAGAGAGGGAAGAGATGAAATTGGCAGAAAAGAATGGGTAAAATGAGCATATACCTTCCAAAGGATAAGCATGATAATATGATGGCTGGTGAATACGGTTACTTGTCAAATTTCCGGAACGGACAAAAAAATTAAACCGCATCAAGTTTTATCAAGGATTTAAATTACGGATGCTTTAATTATCAGGAAATACATATTGAAAATTGAAACTGTATTGCTTAGCATGTATTGAAAAAGAGACCATTACTTCTTTGGAGCTAACTTGAATTTAATTCAAAATTTATAGATCATTTTAAATTTGATGTAAAAAATTGAAGATAAAGAGAGAGAGAGAGAGAGAGAAAGAATATAAATATTTTGATTTTATTTTTAACTATGTAAACTTCAAATTCTCTTTGCTAACTTTAATTAACTAAAATTTAACTTCAAAATTAATAGTGAACTTTTATTTTTAATCAATTACTGTTTATTTTATAAGTTTCGATTTTTTTTTGAAATAAATTACTATTTCATTAAAATTATTCATAATATGTTCGAAAAGAAAAAAAAAAAGTTATTTCACAATTTTTATTTATTTTATTAACGACAAATTTTGATATTAATCAAAACAACTTCCATTTTTCTTTTTTGATATTAATTTCATTTATTCTTTTTTTTTGGGATAAAAGTGGAAGAAACGTTAGCAAGTCAAAAGCTAATAAGAATTATAAAATTTTAATTTTTATTTGTTTATTTTTTTAAAATTTCTTTTTCAATAACAACTTTTGAATGTAATTTTTTTTTTAAATATTCATTACATTATATCTTAGAATAGTTTTTCAGCTATTCTTTCTTAAATTTATTTTTTAAAAAATTCTAAAAAAAAAAAAAATTAAATTAAAAAATTTTTACCTCGCCCACTTTTACCAACAAATCGTAAATCATTGAAACGAGCAATCTGTCCATTCATATGAGTACGATTATTTCTCAAATCAGCGCAGCAATTTTCTTCATTTCCGGCTGCAACCGTAACAAGTGTTCCATCCGGAACCGGTCCTAATGCAAATACGGTAAACGGTAATGGTAATGATTTATTACTACGCCAATGATTAGGTAATGCAGTGCAAATTACATTAGGACATCCGGTTGGTAATAATTTTGTTGTCGTTGTTATTGCTGCTAGCGCTTCTTCAAGCGCAATTAACGTCTTCTCATAATCATTTGTATCCATTATTAAATCTAAATTTTATAAACTTTTTTTTTTTTTTTTAAAAAAAAAGGAAATCATCGAATCAAATCAAAACAAATACGATGAGTGATAAAATGATTTTGTTGAAATTATCAGTCAAGATTTGCCGTTCATTTCTTTATCAGCTGATAATTTTGATGATAATTCATGTTATCACTGTATGCTATACGAAATGTAATAGTCAAATAATAAATGAAATTTCTTTTAATTATTAGATGATTTAATTTTATTGCTGTTAATTATAATAACTTATTAACAATTGTAAAGTATGCATTAAAAATTTTCAAAAAAAAAAAAAAAAAAATTTTCAAATATTATAAAATTAATAGAAAATTAATGAAATAAAATTTCCCAATAAATTGAGTGAATAAAATTACTTTTATAAAAAAGAAAACAAAAAAATTAAGTCTAGAAAAGAAGACGGATATAAAACGATAAAATTCACTGATTGAAATCGAAAATTTAATTTAAATTATTGGAAAACAACCAAAACACTTTTAATCAACAAAATGCAAAATATTAAAATCGACAATTTCACAGCAATAAAAAATTTACATTCAAACATTTGAAAAAAAAAAAGAAAAAAAACTTGTATAAAATTTTCATAGATGAGGGAGTATATATTAAATAAATAAAATTATTAATTTAAATTTTAATTTAATAAAATAAAAAGAAGAAAGAGAAGGAGAGAGATGAGGAGAAAAAGATGTTGCAAAATGAAGAGAGAAAAGGATAAAATTGAGTGAAACTTGAGTGGTTAAGGTTTATTCGGCAATAGCTCTACTCAAAAGAGATAAATTAGATGGATGGTTGGATGGTATTTGAATGGGTTGAATTTGTTGAATGATTGAGAAGCATTGAACAACTGATTCAGATGACATCAAAAGATAGGTGAACATTTCAAGAAGCAAGCATGACATTAAGAGAGAGAGTTGAAAATGAATTGAAAGGACGTCGGGAAAAGGTTGAAAAACAACCACAGCTGTTTGAGGTTTATAAAGGTGTTGATGCTAATTAAAATGAAAATGATTAAATTTGCCATCTAAAAGAAATTGTTTTTATTTTATTTAATTAAAATAGATGAAATTATTAGACAGATTTATTTATTTATTTATTTATTAAATACATTTATAATAGATTAAATTAACAATTTAACAATAAATAATTATATCTTCACAAAATATAATTTGCATAGTGCAAATAGCATGTTATGCATGCATTCTGCAAAAAAAAAAAAAATAGCAGTATAAATTTGCTATTCTGCATTTTGCAAACATATGTGCAATTTATGCAACATGTATGTTCATACAAAATGTTAATTAAAACGAAAAAAAAAAATTAAATTTGCTACCTATCAAAAATTAGCTATTGTACGTTTAATTTTAGTAGCATATTTTAATCAGTGCATGCATTATCATGCATATTGCAAGCATTATGCATTCTTATGCTACATGCATTAATGTACAAAAATATATCAATTATATATTTCAATTTAATACGATTATAACCGCAAAAAGAAAAAAAAAATTCCTCAATAAAAAATATATCAAAAAACTAAAAAACAATGAGCTATTTAATGTTTTTTTTTTTTTTTTTTTTTAGAAAAATATATTCCATCCACTATAATCTTTTTTTTGAAAAAAAAAAAAAAAAAAACCGAATGCTTCTTCAACTGATAACATTGATAAGGTTTTGGTTGTGGCTTATCAAACGATGAGAATTAAATATAATAAAAAAAATGAGATTGATAGTTAAAAACAAGCAAAAAAAAAAAAGAAAAAAAAAGGGAGAAAAGAGGAACAAATGTATTACTCTTAAAATATCGATGATATTAATATTACAATATTATTGCTTCAATTGATATCTAAATTTTTTCTTCGTTCATTTTTAACTTTTTCAAATAATCACTTTTTTCTCCTTTAAAAAAAAAAAAAAAAAAAATTTTTTTTTTTTTTTTGATTCCTTTTATCAAAATTATCAACAATCAAAATTCATTATAATAATATTACTAATTATTACCATTACTAGATCATAGTATTATTACTAATTATCATTATCACTATTATTGTTCTTGTCTTCAACAATAAATAACAATGTTATTCATTTAAAAAAAAAGTTAAACTTTAAAAAAATTAAAATTTAAACTAAATTTTAATTTAAATTTAAAATTTCCCTAACAACAAACATTATTAACCATTGCTAATCCTGATGACAAGCACTGTCGCATATTCTAACATTTATTAATACCTCGTTTAACTCCTCCTTCTCCTTCTCCTCCTCCTCCTCCTCTTCATCATTTTTCATTTTACCTTTCCACCTCCCACCTTTGTCAATCTCTTCCTTCTTCTTCTTCTTCTGTCATCCGTTTGTTTCACCTTTATCTTTGATATCAGTTAAGAGATTGAAGAAGAAGGACACATTTATCTAATCACTGGTCATTGTTAACATTTCATGATAAACATATGTTTTTGTGTTTTTTAAGAATTCATAAAATTTGTATTTTTATTTTTATTTATTTTTTTTTTTTTGAGAATTAAATTTTACAAAGAAAAAGAAATTCAAAAAATTTGTATTTGTATTTGTTTTTCAGAATTAAATTTTACAAAGAAAAAGAAATTCAAAAAATTTGATCATGAAAAAATGATAAAAAAATCAAATGTATTTATATATTTTTCAAAGAATTAGCAATGATATTTAAAAATTCATTCTTTTTTTTTTACTAAATTTATTAAAATTTTGTTTTCGTTCAACCCAAAATTAAAAAACTTTCAATTGATTTATTTATTGTTAAATTAATTTTTTTCTTTTCTTTGACAAATACTTTTGAGCATTTTGACACTCATAAAACAATATGAAAAAAACAAAAAAAAAAAAAAAAATGCACATTTAAAGTGATACAATCAAAAAAGCAAGAAACATTCAACCTTAAAATTCTTTCTGATTGAAAGAATTTTAAAATTTCATTTTGGAAGATAAAAAAGGAATTTTAACTTTTTAAAATTAAATTTTTAAATTTTCATTATTTTACATTAATGAAAAAAGCAACAACAACAACAACATTTGAAAGATACAAAAAATTGTCAACAAATTGTCAATTTTTCTTCTTTGCAAGCAAAAGATTTACAATATGATAAACATAAATTATTGAAAAATTGAATTTCTTTTTTATTATCTTTCATTTACCCAATGTTCTCCAATTTATAAAAAATAAAAGTAACACAAATTAATGAAAGAAAAAAAAAACAAAAAACTAAACTATATTAAATTATTGTCAGAAAAAATATATAAAAGTATTGGATATGATTTATTATGTTAAAATCTATTCGTTCGTTTCATTATGCTAAATTTGTTCGATGAAATTTTTAATTTAATATTCCTAAATTTATTTGTTTTTTTTTTTCCAAAATAAATTATTCGGTTTTTTATATATTTTCTCTCATTCATTTTAAAATTTATATGAAATAAAATATTGTAAAATGGAGAAAAAAAAAAAAAGAGATGATGAAGATATTTGAAATATCAACGATAAGTGAGGAATAGAAAAATAATAGAAAAAGAGATGGAATGAAAGAAGAAACATTTTTCGAGTTTTTCGAGTAAAACATAAATATATTTGAATTAAATGAAATGAGAAATTGAATGATTTGTGATGCGAAAATGGATTTGAGGGACTTTTCAAGGGAGAGAGTTAAGATAAGATAACACATCGCGAATCTTTTAATGATTGATAGCTAATTAGCCGCCTTCGCTATTATTCAACTTTAATCAAAGTAATTTCAAACATCCCTCTAAATCCTCAGTGGCAAAAGAAATTTTAAAATTTCAAATATAGCCGAGATTATGATTTATTGTCATTTTGCATTGCCACATGTGTGTGTGTGTTTGTTTGTTTGTTTGGTAACAAAAAATTTTATTCATAAAAAATTAACAAAAAAAAAAAAAAAAAAGTAATTGAAGTTTTAAAATAAATAAATAAATGTATAAATGCAAAAGAATTTTTTTTCACAAATTAAATTTCGCTGTATTCAAATGAATCAAATTTAACAAAAATTTATCAAATTTTATTATTTCTCATTCTTTTATCCTCTCTATTCTTCCTTCCTCTCTCTGTCATTTTCTCTTCCCCTTTCTATTATTCAGTAATAAATACGAAAAGGTTTATTCACTTGTTAGGATTAATTCATTTGAAACAAATGTTATCCTTTAAGCTTTCAAACTTTTTCATAATAAGCTATTTGATATCAGCAAAACTTTCGCGCTCAAATCTCTCCCTCCCTCTCTCTCTCTCCCTCTCTCTTCCACCACTTCTCTTTCCCTCTCTCTCTCTCTCTCATAATGTTACACTACTTTTTCACACTTAATAATGATTTTAATAAATATAACTTAAAAAATGAAAAGTGTCTATGTAGGTGAAGCACGAATTTCTTCAATAATAGATGAAATATATTGCAATATAATAGAATGGAATGTATTGGAATATATTGGAATTGAATATATCAAAATGGAATGGCTGGGATATATATTGGAATAGAATGGAATAGAAAGAATAAACGGAATATCTTGATGTAAAATGATGGCTAATGGATGGTACAGCATATTAGAATGAAATGAAAGAGTAAAGGTATACATCAGGAAAAATATAGCAGGAATAGAATTATTAAAACAGAATAGAATTGGAATAGAATAAGACTGAATTAGAGGTATAGAATGGGTGGAATATATTGGAATAGAATTGAATAGAATAAAAGAAATATTGGAATAGAATAAAAAAAATAGAATGGAAAGAAAGCAATGAGATATATCGGAATGAAATGAAAAGTATTAGAGTGAAGTGGAAGGATGGCGTGAAATGAATGACATTAGAGGAGATAAAAGCCACATCTGGTGATGGTGGGTAGTAATGGTTGAGATCAGATCGGTCGGTGGGTATTTGTGGATGGTTTGCTTGCTGTAGAATATACTGCAATTCTTTGTTTGCTTGTTTACTTGCTTGCGTGCTTTTCTGTTTGTGTGCTTACATAAGCAAAAGCCACATAGAATAATCATCAAATAAGCCATAGAACAATGTTGGATGTTACCACATTGCCATCATTCTAATTCAGTTCAGATATCATCACTGCTACTGCTGCTGTTGATGATATCTGATAATGACAATGATAACGATGATAGTGATAACGATAATAATGCTGCTACTGCTGTTGATGATGATGATGATGATATAATGATTATATTGATAAATAATGAATAATGATTCTTTGTGTTCCATATCTGAAGGACGTAATGTTGAAAAGCGAAGAATACATATGGGATTGATGAGATTTTGAAGATGAAAAGGAAATTTACACAAAGATTTTTGAGGTTAAGCTTTGTTAACTATCGAATATTTACGATACTTTCTGTTGTTTTAAAAATTTTTAAATTATGAGTGGTATAAAAAACAGATTTGATAATGCATATTGAATTAAATTTGATTAGCTTGCTAATAGACATAGACAGCAATCATCTTTATAAATCAAATTAATACTTATTATCTTGATAGTTAACTAAGAGAAGTCTTATCAGATTAGAATCGGAACAAGCCAGATTAAATCAGATTAGATTAGATAAGAATAGTTATAAGTTTGACATATTTGATATTTATTGCATGACTTTTTTTTTTTTCTCTTTTGTTTTATCTAATCTGATAATATATAACTTTGTCATTTCGATAATTTCACTGAATTTTGATTTAATTTCATTTACTCATTCTTTTCATATTCTTTTTCTCGTCCATATTAAGCAATAAGCATGCAATTGATAAAAAATGATATAAAAGAATTGTGTGAAAGAAAAATGATTAAACGAAGGATTTTTAGAAATTTAAAAAAAAAAAAATTTCTCCTTTTTTTTTTTTTTTTTTTCGCGATTCATTGATTTGGTTTTTTTTCAAAATTTCATTGTTTACAGTAATGATAATGAATAATGATAGTAACTATTAATGATAACAACAGTGTTATAATGATTGAATTAGTGATAAATTATGATAATGAATTATTTATTAGTAATACCATACATACATACAATTGCACATTATTACACTATCTTATTTTAATCAAAATATAAAATACTATTATATAAGATGAAAAAACATTAAATGTAGCATTATCAGTTAATATCAAAAGTACCGTTCATATTCGATATTAAACATCGATAAAACCGGAATGCATCGATGAAACCGGAATACATCGATGAAATCGGAATGATTTACATCCAGTTGTTATCGCTTCATATAACATGATCATGATGGATAAATGTTATTTGCTTCCGGAAAACATTTAGATGATTGGTGTGGCTTATTGAAGTGCTCGAGGAAATAGTGTCAGTTGTTTAGCCATTGGTGTGGTTACGTCACCTACACACGCACGTCTGCTGCGGTATTACAACAGTGAGCCCACAACTCACACAACATACAATATATGTATATATTACACACATACATACACATACACACACATACACACATACATATAGATATAGACAGACAAACATACAGATACACAGAATGTGTAAAAACAATCATAAATTTCTATTCAATTGTTGTTAAACTGATGAAATTAAAAGTTTCAAAATTTTAAATGTTATCACATAAATTAAAGAATTTCCTCTAAATTACAAAAGTATTTTGCATTCATCTGGAAAATTATGATTGAAAATTATGGATTTTTGATTATATCTTAGGATGAAATTTGATGTCTATAAAAGTTACATCAAAATAATTAATTCATTTAATTTATCCATTTACACTTCCTGAAAATTCTTTTTTTCTTGTCTTCTAAATGGTTTTTTTAGAGGATTGATGAGCTCAATGAACAGAAATAAACAGTAATTACAATACCAAAAGTTAGTTAGGGTATTTAGGTAATACTTAGCTGTATATATATTCACAAAACTATTATCCTAAATCTTTCAGAAGGTATTTCCTTTTTTTGTAAATTTGAAATTTGAGTTTTTTTTTTTTGTTTTGGGTTAAGAAAAGAAATGAAAGTAAACATAAGGAAGGTTTTGATTTCCTTCTTACTTCGAAATTTAACTTTAACTTTGAGGTTAACCCCGTAAAGTATGCAAGGTATAGGTCAGAAATTTGATCGCTTTCCATCTTTTCTAAAATATTCTCTGAAACAGTTAAAAATTGCTATTTAATTCAAATCCTTTCAAATTCTCTTTTTTTTTTCTTTAATTCTCTTTTTCTCTCTTTTTTTTTTCAGTGATTGAAAACAAACGCTAATTGCCTTTCTTTTAATTTTATTTAAATTGTTATTATTACTACTATTATTGATATTATTACTATTATTATTATTATTATTGATTATTCGATCATAGCAATTTATTATTCCAATATTGTGATCATTTACTATTTATTTTCCTCATTGTTACTCATTATTCGTCATCATTATCACTTTCCTCCATTCTTATCATAAAATCGCATAGCATTAATTAATTCAGTGACTTTAATTGAATTATTTATTAATTACCAAATCAAATGGACAAAAAAAAAAGGAAAAATTGGACAATTCAATTAGCAGAAATAATAGATCAAATAAAAGATCACTAACACAATCGTTTTTATGATAGATTTTTCTGTTCTCTTTCAAAAAAGAAATAATTGAAAATTTTAGCAAATCAACACAGTAAGACAAATGGGTTCAGATGTCAAAAAAATTTTAAGTCTAAATTTTGTTAGTGACATGCAATTTTTTTTTAACAAAGTGATAAAATTTGGTAGCAAAAAAAAAAAAGCGGAAAAAACCTATCAATCATAAATAAATCCACAAATGGAATTATACAAAATGTAAAAGTTTTATGCTAAGCAAAAATGTTTGCTATTAATATTGCAATTATTATTTGTATAAATTTTACATGATAATGTATTTTAATGAAAATTTTATATTTCATTAATACTGCAGGTAATTCCTACATTATTTACCAATTCACTGAAGTCTATTAAATTTCAATTTATTACTCTAACTTATAAGAAACATAAATGAAGAAAAAAAAAAAAAAAAAAAAAAAAAAAGAAAAAAAAAAAAGGAAACATGTAATAATATCAACAGAATATACTATTATCAATAAAATATATTATTATTATTGATAAATAAATTTAGACTTTATCTGAACTTAAAATAACAGGACCGGAACGTTTATTCTTCATACGTCGATTCTGGAACCAAATTTTGATTTGTGTTTCTGATAAATGCAATTTTTGAGCTAATTGATATCTAAAACAAATGATATATTTAATTTCATTTATGATTTTTTTTTTTTTTTTAATGATACAAAGGAACTAAATGAAGGACTAATGAATGGATTAAAAAGAAAGAAATTAGTTATCAAAAATTAATTAAGTGATAAAAGTTTGCTCAGTAATATGCATCCTAGCTAATAAATAAGTTTTATTGACTAATTACATCATAATTTTCTCCTGGAAATATATCTCAGATTTGCTTTTCATGCTATCTTTATTGGAATTACATCTGATCATGCTATAACTCTGATAATTATGATAAATATATTTAATAATTATCAAATAGTGGAACAATACAACTGCCATGATTACTATCAATAATTATAATCTTACAAGTCATATAATTTTGAATGTAATAAATATGATAATTGAAGATAATGAAATATGATAAACAAAATTGCGATTAAACATTTTATCAATTCTAAAGATATTAAATGTTAAGCAAATTTTTTTTTTTTTTTAATTTAACCCAAAAAATGATAAAGTATAAGTGAATATGAAGGAAAAAAGCAAGTAATGTAAAATGAATGTTAAATCAAATAAAATATTTAACACTTTGGAATTCAATTTCCTTCTTTATCCTTTCAAATTAATGGACTAAATTTAAAATTTTTCATCATTTCCCATTTTTTATTTATACTTTTTGATAAATTAAGAATTAATTAATAAGTAAATTAATGTTATATGCATATTTAAATTCTAATAAATAATTGGAATAAATTTATTTCAAATTTTTTACAACTATATTTGTGTAATTTTAATAACATAAACTAACAGTAATAATCATTGGCTATTTTTTTATGCAAGCTAATGCACTGATATTTTAGCCAATCAACATGTAAGCAAATAATTTGGCCAAGACAATGTGAGCAAATAATTTGGCCAAGACAATGAAGGCAAATAACTTGGCCAAGACAATGAAAGCAAATGACTTGGCCAAGACAATTTCGCATTATTATTTCATTTCAAAGAGTATACGGTACCTTCTAGGCCGTGATAAATAACGAGTTTGAGCGAAATTTCGTTCAAGTTCAATGAGTTGCTCAGTGGTAAATGCTGTCCTTGGACGTCGTATTTTTCCCAATGTTTGCCATGCATTTACTGTAATTAACAGTGTTAATTTGAAAATTTAAAAATTAATTAATTACGATAAGTTAAAAATTTAAAAACTAATCGTAACAGTGTGAAACTGAAATTTGTGATCAATTAAAATTCAACCTTAAATAACTGTCAGTAAATAAATAAATAACTAATCATTAATTATTGATTATATTAAAAAACGATTAGAAAAAATTATTCTCATTTAATGCTAAAATTAAATGAATTTTAAAAATCAAATTTGCATATAAATACAATCAATTTATAAGTTACATAATTTAAAAAGAAAAAAATTTTAGCTTTCTTTTTAAATTATTATGCTATTATGCTTTTAGCTTTCTTTTTAAATTATTATGCTTTTATTCTCGTTTTTATCTAATCCTATAATAAACTTCATATCATTTATTAACCAGCTAAAAAGCTAAAAATTTAGCTAATAGCTAAAAATTTAATTTCAAAAATTGAAATCCTTAAAATAATTGCATCTTGTGTTTTGAAAAGAAATCACTCTAAAATAATTTCACTATAAAATTTTAAGTTAAAAAAAATTTAATAAAAGAAAGACGAGGAAAAAGAAAAGAAAAAAAAAAAACTTTGACTATTTAATTTCATCCTTTCCATTTTATTTCATTTCTCTCTCTCTCAAATTACGTATTTATTTTTAATTACAAATTCAATTCTCATAAATTCATTCTATCGATTAAATGATTTTATATGAATTATAGTGTAAGTAAGCTAACTTGTTAGAGCAATATGATCGTAGAGTAATGGAATGTTAGTGGTATGAAACATGGATGGATACGGTAGTTGTTCAATTAGAATTGGTGCTGCTGCCTCTGTCCTTGTTGTCACATTTGTTGTCGTTGTTGTTGTTGCTGATACTGTTGTTGTAGTTGCTGTTGTAGGTGTTATTGTCGATGTTGCTATTGTTGTTGATAACATATATGATGGTAATGATGATGATGATTGCGATAATGATGATGATGATGATAATGATGATTGTGATGATAGCATAATTGGTGCGGTAACAGTTATTGTTGATGATGCGGTTGACATTAATGATGACATATAACTTATATTTTTCATTCCACAGAATGCTTTCATATCAGGTTGATTTTTAGAAGAATGATGATTTTCAGGAAATAATGATAAAGAATTAATAGGATATGGAGATGAAGAAGTATTATTAGATAGAATATGAATTATTTTTCCATTTAATTTTTGATAATTTGATGAAGTGACCATATTTTGATGACTAATACTAATATTATTACTATTATTGTCATGATCATGATTAGCATTACTGCTATTATTATCATTATTATGATTATTGTTATTATTGTTCGCAGTATTACTGATATGATTATGATTATAATTATTATCATGTTGTAATAAAGCATCAATTGAGGTGAACATTTTAAAGTAAGTTTATGAGAGAACAAAAAGGCAAGAAAGAGAGAAACACAGGCGCAGTTATGATTGAAACTTAGAAAAAAAATGAATCCAAAATTGTCTCTTCCATTTTTCCATTTTCTTTTTTTTTTTTTTTTTTTTTCAAATCATTTGTTTTATTTCACTTTTTCTTATCCTCATCTTTCATTATTACTATTCTTTCTCATCCTTATCCTCCTTTATTTTACTTATCTCTTTTTTTTTTTTTTCAACTTCTTCCAAAATATTATTCATCAATACTAAAACTAACTGATTGGGTGTGGTTTGCTTTTCATAATTCAATTATTTTAATTTTTTAAAGAAATTTAAAACTGACAAAAAAAAAAAGCAAACAAATCCATCGGGAATTTCTTATCTTCTCCTTAGCTTCTTTTGTTTTCTTTTTTCTTCCTCCTATCTTTCTTTCCCTTTCCCTCTCTCTCTCTCTCTCTCTTTTGTCATTTCATCTTGATATATTTTTAGAAAAAATTTTTTCTTTCCTTCTTTTTTCTCCTTTCTACTGTTTATAAAATAATCCACAATAATATTCAATTCTGCTAACTTTGTTTTAAATATACATTTGAAAATTGATAGACAGTTAAAATGTTTATCAGTTAAAATTATAAAAAATATATTCTTTCCATAGGGAAATTATTGCTAAAAACTTTTAACCATTTACTCTTATTTTTTTTATAGTATAAATGTTCATTGTCATATAAAATAAATAATATTATTAAACATTTTGTTTGTTTTTCTTTAAAAACAAAAATAGAAAGAATAAAACTTTAAATAATTTGAAAAAAAAAAAGGAATAATATATATATCAAATATTCCATTTCAAATAATTTAATTAGAAGATCAAAGTTAAAAAAGAATATGCGGGAAGAAGAATGAAAGAAAAAGGAATGGAAAAAAGAAAAAATTATTATGCAAAAAATTAAAATCATAAATCAATTTTTCCTTTCATCAGAATAAAATTCATTCAATTTCTCTTTTAACATGCAAACAAACACTTTGTTATTCATTTCTTCTCTTTCATTTTCCGCCATTCTTTTTCCGCTTCATATTTATCAATTTCTTTATTGAAAACATTTTTCGTTCTACTTAATTTGTCATTTCAGCAGAGGATTATGGTAGTAGACAAATTTTCATCGTTTCAATTATATTTTTCAAATTCATTTGGGAATTTCGGTACGTACTCTTTTTAAATGTGCTAAGTGCTTTTTCCTCTCATTTTTCTTCAAATCTTTTGTAATAAAGGAGGAAAATCAATTTTTAAATTTATTACAAATAATTTTTCATTTGCTTTTTTGTTTCTTGAAAAAATGGAAAGAAAAAAAAAATAAAGAATAAACATTAAAATTAAATAAATAAATGGAAAATAAATATTAAATTTTGGAAAAAATGAAAAATTAAATGGCAAATAAAAAAAATATGAAAAAATTTGAATACTCTTTTTATTGAATATGTTTTTTTTTTCTTCTCAATTTTAATTTGTTTTTAAATTTGCTGGAAAAAAAAACAGATAAAAATTCCTGAAATTTTGTATTCGATTTGAAATTTTTATGACAGAATTAGATTTTTTTTTTCATAAAACATAACTTTATGTTCAAATTGAAGAGATATCGTTAAATGGAAATAAAATTTTATCAGTATATTATAATTGTAAACAAATGTAGCATTAATATAAAATCATTTTCACTTTTACATCATAATCTATCAACATATGACATAACATTAGCACTTTTAATTAATTTCCATAATGTGTTAATTGGCAAATACTAACAACAGTATTGTTAGTTATACAACATAAACATCAATAAGCAAATTATTATCATTATCAGCAAGTTGCATGATCAATCATTTTGGACTACTTTAACGATGATAACTTTAATTGTTAACTTATTCCGTGAAATCTGCAATGATTAATCAAACTTCTAACAATTTTATCATTGGTCCTCTATGTTTAGTCTTTTAGTCTAAGTAATATTCAATCCAAAAGTATGCTATCACATCTATCACTATACTCCGATAAGTCACTGCACTGTTCATTTCATATATCAACTTATCACTTACTCTAGATAATGAGTTTAACATATAAATACAAATAATCCTCCTTAATTTCATTATCTATATCAAATAATTTCCAAAATGAAAGAAGTACTTCTAACTTCAAAATAACCTTTGAACTTGAAGATCAAATTTAAAAAATCTTTGTCATACATTTACTTTAAATACGAACAAAATTATTTATTTTTTTGAAACAATAAAAAAAGTTTATTTATTATTTTAAGTACAAACAAATAAATAAAACAAAAAAAAAAAAAAAAAAAAAAAAAAAAAAAAAAACAAAAAAAAAAAGGAACAAATGAAGAAGAGAAAAGGAAGAGGGAAAAGGTTAATGATAAAGAGAAGAGGTCATGCACCGTACTATACAGTGATGAATAATATAAACTTGGCACCGTTAAAGACTACTTCTTGGATTAGTAATATTGCTAATGGTGGCAAGAAATAATTCAATTCCTTCTCAAAATAATGTTTCCGATGAAGAACAGAAAGGAAGAAGGACCAGATGAGATACAATAGAATTTTAAATTACAAATATAACAAAAAAAAAAAGAAAAAAAAAAAAAGTAAATAAACCTCAAAACGATTGTTGAGTCAAAAAATAAAGATCAAAAAAAAAAAAAAAAGATAATTTCAAACGAAATAACCAAGATAAATGAAAAGAAAACATAAAGAAAATGATATATCAGAAATTCTGTTTCATTGGTAAGAAAAGAATGTTAGATCGAAATTGAGTGAAACAAAAGCTGGAATATGTATGAAGCCTAATGAAATACACGAAATGGTCAAAATATAATATTCCAGGAGAAATTCGTTCGCAATCTGTTCAAAACGGATACTTCATAACAAACTCAGGAAATCTTCACCATCTGAAGTTCGTTAAAATAAAATTCTACAACCCCGAGGAAAAAAAAAAGTAGTCGACAGTTTAATTATACAGCATTTAGTCGGTTCATTAATTAGTTATTAGTAATTATATGTAATGTAATAAAACTGAAATATACTACTGTTAATCGGAAAACTATTTCCATGGCATATGAAGATAAATTTTTAGATAACGATATAAAACACAGAATGGACGTAAATCACTAAAATGTGGATGATCTTTACTTAAATCACCGCCAAATACTTCCAGTTTAAAAAAAAAAAAAAAGGAAAAAAAAACACAGTTTGAGAAAAAGAAATGGGAATAAAAGACTAAAACGCGATCAAATTAAGGAAGAAATAAACAGAATCCACAGATAAGATAGGAAATCTAGCAAGGATAACACAGCAAATTCTGTACGAAAAAACATATAAAACAAGAAGGAATAAAAATATGTGTTAAACTCGAATGATCCCATAACCAACAAAAAATTGAATAGAAAAACGAATAAATTATACGGGCAGGAAAAAACACTGCCGAAAGAAAAAACTGAAATCTTACAATCTGATAAGACAAGACAAATTCACAATGAGGAACAGACTGAAAATGAAATACAAGATATAAATGTCTTTAAAAAACTAGACATACGAAATAGCCATATTAGCCTAATAAGGGTATTATCACTTTAAAAATTTTTATAAAAATATAACTGGAAAAAATGTAGAATACATTGCTAGGGATTTTACCACAAATTTAAGTCGACCGTTCTAAATATCAAAACAGTTCCATCACTCACAAAATGCAGAATTTTAAAAACAAGCTTTGAGGTGAGCGTACAAACTTATAAAATATTTCGCAAAGTTATCAGCTAGTCAGACCAAATGTCAGCTTGTTTGGTCATTTTTCTGCGGTCCTTTGCTACGACCACGGAGTCCACTACCACGGTAACGATCGGATCTTCCTCCTAAAAATATCGAAACTTTGGTCTATTAATAAGAAAAGTGACTGAAATGAAAATTAAGAAAGGCTAACAAAAAAAGAAAAACGTACGTCCACCTCCTCTAAAATATGCGAGTGGCATTCGATAAACATCTGATGGTGCAACACAACATGCTGGTGGGCTTTTTCTCCAGTGCCTCAAAAATTATTCAAAACGCAATAAAAAAGTGCGCCTGCACAAATAATGTGAGAAAAAACACATGCAAATACCATTTTGTGCTCTGGTTAATTTAATCTAACGACAATTAATTTTAGCAAAAAATTTCACTAATCTATGTTTGATTTAGATATCGAATCGAGGAAAACTGCAAGAAGGATTAATGCTTGAAAAATCGAACGGTGCGAAAATTTACCAGTCTCTTCGACGATTTTCTCTTCGTCGTTCTCTAATTCCTTCACTATTGCGCTGTTCTTGATGTTCCTCTACTGCAAATATCTGTCACGAAATGTCAAAATTCAAAAATGAAAACAGGGTGAAAAGATAACACACAATACTAGTATAGAGACAATTCAAAAATGGCCGTCATTTCCAAAATATGCCTTCTAACTTAATAAAAATTTGCTTCCACATTACGAACCGAACAAATATATCCCATAACAATGCAAGTTTAGAAAATGTTTCATTTCTAATCGCTATGCAAACCCAGAACACTGTTTAATTACATGCAAATTTGTTCATCCTTTCATAATCAACAAAAAATAGTGGAATAGTTAGGAAGGTGAAGAACAATAAGAAAAAATTCCACATAAGTGTTAAACACAAGAAAAAAATAACCTTTGGCTATATCAACTGATCGATTTGATTGTGGTCTCGACCTATTCACAAACTGTCGGAACATTCGTCGAATACGTTGATCGTCCGGTCGTAAATGGTAGGGAACAAAATGTCCATGTCCTGATCTTTGAACGACTGTAACTGTATCATTAGTAGTTTCCTGCCGTTCGTTTGATTCTTCAGTATTTCGTGATTCCTGTGGTAAGTCATCACCAGCTGAAGTATTATTTTGTTCCACTTCCACATTCATTACTAGCTTTCCATTTGTTATTCCGACTTCGTCCAACGTACTCATACATGGATCTTCGGGAACCTAAAAGTACTTTTGTTTGAACAAGTACATAGAATCTATCTTCCATATTCTTATTTTCTCTCCAGTAGTTTCATAGTCTTTCTCAGGATTCTTAAAATCACTTATAACTGTATGTGATGAACAACAGGACAAACTTGTTCTTCTTCAAATGGAAGTGATCGTGAACTAAAAGTATCATCATTAGGTTCATTTGAATGTGTGCTCGCTATGGTATTCTCTTCTTCAGAACGGTTATTATCGATCCCTAAAACAAATAAATCTTCTACAATTTCAAATTATGAGTGACAATATTTTTAGATCCATCAAACCAAAAGTTTCAAAAGTCTCTTGAAATGCGAACTTTCGTCAATTTCCAGAGACTGTATACTGGGCCCACCACAGAAGTCAGCTCGATTGTCTGGGTTTGAAATTCCACTGGATTGTTTTGATTGTTCATTTGGTGTCATAAAATAAGAACTAGAACTACCAACAGAAGTTTCTCGTTGACACTGCTCTTCTGCGTGAGCTGGAAGTTGTCGACGACGAACGGGTCTTTCAGTTGTAATCTAAAAATTTTGAAACTAAAAAAATTGAAAACAGATTTTAGAATTTTCCAAATTTGTACAATTTTGTTTTGAAAAACTTTAAACTCCGTAAAACCAAGAAATGAATGACCACCTAAATCGTTCTACTCTCAAAAATAATAAAACATTAAATGAGAATTTCAATTATGCAAAACCTTTTTATATCTACCTCATTATTTGCTGAATTCGAGGAACGTTCTTGATATCCTGGCAAGTCAGTACAGTCTGCAAAGCCAGCGCGAATATGATCTTCCAATAATATCTGATTTATGGTTGCTAGCAGTTCCTTCAAAATGAAGTGGTAAATTTAAATCAAATTCCAGATCTTGCTAGGAAAGCATCCCAAACATCTCACGCTTTAATCTATCTTGAAAATTAAATGCATTTATTTGCTGCAATAAGCAAAGGACCACAGTTCAGAAATGAATATCCATCCTTATACGAAATGGTACCATATCGACAACAATTACGAGAAAGGAAGGAAAAAACCTTAGTTTCTTCAGTTTCCGGGCGATCGGGTTGTTTCATTATAAATATGAAATAAGTCATCAGCTTGACACGCAGTTTTAACATTAATTGCATATCCTGAAAGCAATTCCTGACTCATTTCCTTGCTGAGAGTAAGGAAGAATAAAAGGAGAGATAAGAAAGAACGAAAACTAGACAAATTACCTTGAAATATAGAAATAAATACATCGGGCACACGCGAATTAAATACACCGAATTGCAAAAAATTTTTAATTTTAAAGGATATTTGATAAACTAACCTCAAATTTCCATCGAAAAACCAGCCACGGCTCAAGAGCAAAGACGCATTCGTCGGTGTTTGAATCCGTGTCTGCATCATCATTTAATGCAAATTCATCACCTAAAATTAATGGACAATTCTGATAGTTTAAAGTAAAAAAAATTCTTATGACAGAATGTCCAATATAAGAAATTTGTTTGTAATGAAAAAATTACATTTTCAGAAAAAATAATCAACTTGCCTATAGAGTAGTCATTCAGAACTTCACGTTTAAGATGAATTGGACCAGCAAACAACAATACAGATAGCGGTGGAACAGCGGTAACCGTTCGCAACTTAAAAAATTAATGGTTTGCTTCAAATTTTATGTGGAATTTGAAGATTTTTAGAAAATATGGATTAAATTAGTAAATGCACTGAAAGAAAAAAAAATAACTGTAGCGTCAGCAATAACCTACACTTAAGTTATCACCAGTTTTCGACAATTCCTGAAAGGCAAGGTATTCAATAACCGGTTCCGGCTTCGCCAATTTTCCAACTCCCACTGCATTCATTCCATTAGATGAAGCCTGTCGTTTAACGGCACAACCATATGGTAATGATGCAACTTCGTTACTATAAAAATTTGAATTCTAAAAATTTAATTCAATAGCTCAGAAACCTTGCATCAGAATCAAAGGAATAGCCAATTTTATAAAGCATTAGTATGTTAGAAAAGCTCTTGATTAAAAAAAAAAAAAAACTGATCAACGAAGATCAATGTTTCTATGAGATTTATTCATTACAAATGTAAGATTCTTTATAAAAGGTCTCGTCATGAGATTCTTTATAAAGGTAATTGTTATCCCACTTTAAGAATCAGAGATCTGAATATGGCTTCTAAGTAAAACGAAGCAGAGATTAATAAAAATGAAAAAAAAAAAAAGCCTTTCCTAAATAGCATGATTAAATGATTAGAAATTTCCGAATACCTTGTACGTATTTTTCGAATCTGGCCACCAGAACGGGTAAAACCAATATTAGGGTAACTACCCGCCACAATTGCTCCCTGAATCATTGGCCATGAATTACTATACCGATTTAAATCGGGATCATCTGCTGACCGACAGTTTGCGGGTAATAGCCGAAGTCTTTGTAGTTCCATGAATAGTTGCTGTCTGTAATTTATTATCAAAAGCAAGCGTGAATCGGTAATGGCGTGTAAGTAACACATACACCTAATCGTAATGTAATCAAATCCGCAAGAAATAGAGAAACTGAAGGGCCAGAATAACTTTCGATCGTCCAGTCATTCATTCTAATGCAGGCAGCATAACTTAATATTATTCTTTCCAACAAAAAATTCATATCAACTTCTGAATGAATGAATCGAGAAAAAATGGCTAAAAAATCCCTTTTAAGAACCACTAATCATAATTACAATGAAGATATATTACCGAACTTCCATCCCAAACTAAGAAATGTTTGTTAATGAGCCGAAAAGTTTAATCCATATTGTGTTCCCAAACTATATCTCAGCAAGACACTATCAATGATAGAACCAAAAACAAAAAGCTCACTTTTTAAAAATATTTTTCTATATTAATTTCACCTAATCAACGCAAAATCCGCAGCTAGCTCTTCATTTTACAGTATTTTAAAAAATTCAATTCAACGATACAAATTCACCTACCGAATACCAACGATCATTCGCATCGCATTAAGGGATAAATAATTACTCATACAAAAATTCGACTGCCCATGAGGAGGTAATTTTATGAATGCGTTATATATTCTTAAAAATGTCATATGATCGGAATAATCAAAACCGGCGAAAATATCACGTGCCATCATTGCTGAATTCCGTTCTTCTCGCTCACCACTCGGTGGCAACACAACTACAACCGCAACTATTTTTATGATAAGTGAAACACAAATATAAAGAAAAAATAGAGAAAATAAGACTATGTGACTAATAATCAAAAATAAGCGTAACTTACAGGGATCACGATGCGACAGAGTGGCAACAAGTGTTAAAACCGGACTCAAGCATTTCAAGCAAATACCAAAAAGAAGAAATCGAGCTAATTGCGGGCACAAAGGAAGTTGCACAATATGACGTCCAAGATCAGTTAAATCGGGCTCACCATTCCGGTCACGAGCATTTGAGAAATATGAATTATCTGTTAGATGTGACATCTGCGATGATTCCTGTCGACATTTGAAAACTGCACCAATTTGCTGCAAATATATTTGTAAAATATTTTCTGCAAATATATTTTCTCAAAGTTTTTATTGCTGCTTACAGATTACAGATTATACTCAGAGAAGGAATGTGGTACTAATCGTAAGAAAAAAGAATTATAATTAAATGGAAACGCTCTCATAAATAAGAGAAAGATTGTAAAGATTCCTTAAGCTGTTGAATTTTTGATAAAAAGGTTAAAAAAAAAAATTGCAATTTCTCGCATCTAAATATGGTAACCTCAAGGAATTCAAAGCTTCGATCTATGGCTATTGCTGCTGGTGGTTCTGGTGCGTTAAGCAAAAATTGTCGAACTGAATATTTCCGTGGAGCAAACATTTTCGCATGCAAACATACTTCATGAATAGCGCTTCTTTTCATTTCAGGTAACTAAAAGTTTAGGATTTATTAGGAAATTTAAATGACCATATTTTGAAATTGAAAAATTTAAGCAACCATATTTCGAATTTTGAACTGATGTAAAAAATTCAACAAAGACCTGAGTTGGATTCATTCTAGCATAATCTTCCATTGTGAATAGTCGAAAACAGTAACCACTTCGACATCTTCCAGCTCTACCAGCTCGTTGTTCAGCATTAGACTTTGCTATCCATGTCATTTTAAGTTGACTGATACGTGTTGAGTGATCGTAAATTTTCTAAAGTGTACAGAAAGCATGATGAAAATATCTCAGGTTTTCTAATATATATATATATATATATATAAATATATATTTTATATATATATCCAATAAAGAAAAATATTTTTATGTAGAAATATATTAATAATGAACAATCAAGGAATCAAGAAATACGGTCAAAAACAAAACACGGCTATGCCTCTTCACATCTGCAATGACGTTGCAGACATATCAAACCATCTTCCCAACTTTAATATTGATATAAGAAAGATATAGAAAGAACTTTAATACTGTGTATATGAAAGAATAAGGAAGCAAAGTTTTGAAAATAACGAGAAGTTTGAACCGTTACCTCCTTGACTTTCCCACAGTCAATCACGAAAACAACATCATCGATTGTCAAACTCGCTTCAGCAATATTTGTACTCAAAATCTGCAATTCTCTTAAAATTTCACTATTCTGATTTGCGATCCTAACTGAAATTAAAAGTCACTAGAACGGTGCAGAATTATTATGCTTTACCTTTGCTATTATGCTTTACCTTTCACTTCACTTTCCTTATAAATGGTTATATATAAGACGATTAATATGAATAGATAATGTAGCTTGAAACATACCACTTTACGATAACCACGACCCACTGGCTCGAACACACGCTGCTGATCTTGATTACCCATTTGAGAGTGAAGAGTGAAAATTGCTGGCTTTGTGGAACAGCCTTGCATTTTAATAGCTTTCTCACGTACAGCTAAGATATCTTCATAACCAGGTAGGAACACCAGAATTGAACCTGAAAAAAGTTTTTTGGCCTTCGATCAAAAAAGCATTTCATTCATAAATATCACAACAATAATCAAATCCCTCTTTCAAATACTGACATTCAAATATAAAATAACCAGAAAGTTATTACAAAGAAAAACCAAACAATTTTTACCAATATTTTGCTTTGTTTGTAAAGATATCTCAAAAATACTTCATATAAACATAAAAAAAGCCAACCATGAACTGGGCTGTCCATGCAGTAATTGATAACAGCTACCGTTAAATCCGTATCAACACTTTCCAACCATTGTTCACCACCGGATATCATATATGACTGTAAAACGTATAAGCAAAATAATCGAATTTTTTTTCTATTATTTCCTTCTGACTTGAATTAAATTATTCATTTATCTTCCAATTTTTTTTTTTTTTGTATTTTTTATGATTGGCATTGTTTTAAATATTTTCAATTAGTATATAGATCTTATTTTCCAAACAAAAATTGTAGCAAGTGAAAACTTACATCAACTAGGTAAATAGTATCCAAATTAGTACGTCGCAGGATTTCCACATATGACGGGTCAAAATATGGCGGACGATCGCGCAAACACGATACGTAGTATTCTTGGTCGCAGTGAGGCTAACAAGGTATTCAATACAACAACAATAAATCATCTTAAGTCAAAATTAGTTTGAATAAAATCTGCTAGACAGCCAACAAATTTCTGTACATTCTTGGTTTACTAAGATGGAACGGCGAATAAAAGAAGAAAGAAACCCTTATTTCTGATGCTAGGCTTGAAAGTTGCAAACATAAAGATGACAAAACAAACATACCGTATCTCGTCGTCCTGAGTGACCACTTGACAATGAAAATGGCATTGTTAACCTGAAAATAATTAAAATAATAAATAAAAAAAAAAAAAAAACACATGAAAAAAAATCTTGAACCAACATACAGACAAAATAACAAAATACCATTATTTAAACTTAAAACAGAAGCACGGCCTTAAAATTTCATATAAATGAAAAATCATAAACAGTTATAAAATAACAGTAATAAATACCCCTGATTAGAAAAATTTGATCCATTAGAATTCCACTGAGTCCCAAATCCGTCTGTATTATTCGCAGGCATAAAGAATTTTGGAGGTTGCGTGTAATCTTGTATACTTGGAGGCTGTAAATCATTGGTTTCACTGGATAATTAATAAGCTGAATAAATACAAGAAAGTATTCAATTCCTGCAGTTATTTCAGGATATTTGGAACTATTAAATTATGCTTTTTGGATGCTAGGACCATAATTGTGTCGCTTTATTTATTTTGTCAACTTTTCCTTTTTTTTTTTCTTCACTTATAACAACGGTAATTCAAACTTAATCAGCTACTATTATTGAATCACACAATCATACCATAAATCCATTTCCGATCAGACCTTGCAATTAGCTACATTTAGAGCACAAATTTACCATAACGTAGTAATTTTGACAATCACTTTGCGCCGGCATTACATGATATGTTGCATACATCATTTGCGGTCCGCCAACATATGAGGCCATCATACCATATGGAGTCACTGGAATCTGTTGAGCATATACACAGTTTGGTGGTGGTTGAGAATAATTGAAACCCTAAAAACAATCAGTCAGAAATTAAAAAAATTTTCGAAAAAACTCTCATTCGCACTTACTATCAGCATGGATTTGCCAACATGTTAAATAGCTGAAGAAAACTTTCAAAAGAAGTGTTTATGTTCCAGCAAAACGTTCGCGAAGTAATTCTGGTAATGAGATTTCGAGATTTCAAACAAAATTTCGAGCTAAATTATGTGCCACTTCTATCTCCTATCAATATTTATCAAAAGTTTCCTTATTATATGTTTTCGGAACTCTTTCCGCCGACAACTAAAAATTTTCAAAAAGATCTGAAGACTAATTAAGAAAGAAAACTTACGGCTAATCCACTCGGTGATGGGTACATTTGGTAACCATCATAAAATGTCGGTTCTTGGTAACAGCCACTTTGTTCACCATTTCTTATATTCATTTGGCTATACATTTCAGTTAAACTGATCTGTCCTGAAAAGCGTTTGTTAACTTAACTTTCATTATTGAAATTAAATCGCAGTTTATAGTCTAATAGTGGAATAAAACTGACCATTGCAATTTGTGTAATAGCCTTTTTCTTGATGTGAATTTGAAGAGATTCTGCAAAACAAACTTTATTATTTTTTTATATTTCAGAATTTATGTTCATCTTTTCCTTCTTCTTGGTAAAGTAATAACCAAAATTAATGCAAATGAAACAAAACACTCTGTGCATTTCAACAAATAAATGTAAATCGCTTCTTATGTGCACCCACTTTACATAAGAACATAATATACCATGTATTTTATATGCTGAACATAAAATATTATCCATACATAAACAGCTAATTCATTCAAAAAAAAAAAAAAAAACCATCTCAATTTGATTAATCCTAACTTAAATAATTATCTCTCAACTAAACAACCTTTGACCAAACACGATTCGCAAAATTACTTCAAATGCTTTCAAACCGTTTACCTATTTTTACCCATTTGTCACAAAAAGTTAAAGTAGCATTGGAATAAAGGAAAAGAAAGAACCAACTGTGGATATAACTGCCGATTATTGAACTGATTGATCACTACTGGAGATAAATGATCACTTGCAGTAGCAGACGCAATTCGTCGTGACGGCATGACTTCATAATTACTATTCACTTCATCGCCACTCTAAATAACAAAATTGATTTACAAGAACGATAAAGCGCTTGAAGTCCGTCTCCGTAAATTTTCATCATAGCACTGAAGGGCTTACCTTTTTTTTAACATTACGTCCTTGGTGCATTTTTGAATCATCATAATTTTCAGAACGAAATTCATCCACTTGAGGAAAACTGTAAGAAGAAACAATGAAATGTTTAATTAATTAGAACAAGCCTAAATTCTGCGAAACTGACTTCGACACGCAACTTCACTGATTTCCATTCAAAAATTTTTGTCTATTTACTCTAACTAACTCGCAAAGTTATCAAAAATTATCTTCCCGAAGATATCGTCAAACTTCGTCATTTATAATTGTCCCACTGAGAAATATACGGATAAATAATGGTTTTGGAAATGGGTTACGCTTCAATCCCATATGGTCATCCTATACATCACTACCTGTAATGGCGAAATTGGCCATTAACTGAAATAATTTCCTAATTTCAAACATAAAATACTTGCCTATTATAAGCTTGATCATCGTTCAAACTCCTTGCAGTTTTACCAAAAAAAGTACCACCAGTAAACGAAGATGCGTGCTTGTAATCTGTCAGTGCCAGTATTTCCGGTAAATAAAACATTTCTACCTTGTGTAATGTAGATGGTACTGAAATCAAGAAAAACAAAGATTTCCGTTCGTGTTGTAAATAAAAAATTAAATGACGGTGCAAATTCTGCTACAAAAGCGTTTGATAAAAATCGAAAGATTATTTTTCTTCTTTCTACGGTTAATGTCTTATGCACAATTCACGATCTTAAAACTCAGAGAACTAGTGGTTATTTTAGACAGACTTGCAAATAACTAATTAAAATCCATGTTAAAGTTTAGATCACTTATCCGCTCTTCTTCCTTACTAATTTCTTCACTTGTGTTTTCCGTGAAAATGATTTTAGATTTCCATGAAAATGATTTTAGGTGAAGTGAGGTTGAAAAACTTACTGTCCAAACAAAAAACATTTCCAGGACCAAAATAACGTCTAAATAATTCGCGACTTTCTTCCATTGTTGCCGACATTAGAATAATCTAGAAAGTTAAAGCGTTATATTGCCATTTTTAAGTCACCTAAAACAAGAATTTTTGAAGTTTCACGAAAGATATAACTTACCCTTAAATCATCTCGATTTTTAAGAGCCTGTCGAAGCGCTATTAGAAGATAATCCGTCTTTTGCTCTCGTTCATGAATTTCATCCTTAAATTTTATATCAGTAAATTTGTTCGCTGTGATTTTGAATGAAGTTTGTTTCACACTTATGATTGCAGTATTTCGACTGGAACCATCTGGATTTTATTCGAATTCTACTGACTTACTCAAGTAATTCCTTGATTCCATGGATTATTATAAAGAAAACTTCTCAGTTTCCTTGAATGCACATCAAAACACGTTAAAATATAAAAAGAACAAATATTATTTTTTGCTAAACAGACGAGCTTATTGATTTTGAAATAAAACAAACAAATCAATCACAAACCAAGATAATGTGTGAAATATTGGAAGCATTAGTATCATTTGTAAGCAGTCGTAATAAAACTCCACTGGTGCAATATGTTAGTACAGTTTGTTCTGATGTTCTGAAAAAAAAAAATGAAATCATAAACAGAAATATTAAAGAATTCGGAAAAAATATTAAGTGAAAACTGAAATTTCATTTGTATAATATTATCTCGTGATTTCCACTAAATTAAAACGAAAAAAAAAAGCATACTTCTGCTCCAATCGAATATGATAACCAATTGTTGATCCCAATTTCTCGTTTCGTTCTTTTGCAACACGTGCAGATACCGCAAGAACTGGCAATCTTCGCGGTTGCGTACAAAATATTCGAACTGCTTGCTGACGTTCTGCGGCATCTTCCATTATAAACTGAGGAACCTGAAGAAATTTACGAAAGATATTTACGATGGTATTTGCTTATAATTTTTCTTATCTATCAAGTTCGATCGTATTACTTAACAACCTTACCTAATCTTTTATTTTCCCGCATACACACAATTTCTTCTATCCCTCTCAATAAACGTAATAAAAGACTTTCGAATTCAGCTAATAAAACATATCAAGAAACCAAGTGCTTTCAATTCATGATGTCTTTGTTAAGGGAAAGCATTTTCGTAGGCTGAAAAAAAATTACGAAAATAGAAAGGAATGGTCGGAAAGAAATTAATAGTGAACTTTCAGTCTCCACGGACCAATGATATCGTAGACTACTGAAAATAACTTTCCCATAGTTACTTTGCTTCGAATATATTTGCAAGCCAAATATATTTCAAAATTTACAGATAAAGTTTCCGCATTTCAATTGCTTCGGAAGTTAAGGGATAAAACATTTTAACAGTTATTTTGCGAGAAACATTGATCTTTTAATGCCATCTCAGGTATCATATTTCAACAAATAACCCAAACTTTTACTAATATTATTTGACTTCTAAACTTAGTTCATCAGCATTTGCTATAACTATCTTGAAGGTAAAGAACGAACATACCGAGCAGATCATGAATACCAATAGCATTCACAATCTACTTCAGTATTAAACAATTATCCAAGACTATTTTAAGTAACTCATATTAGTGAGATGTCCAGCCTCAAAATTTTTAGTGTAATACCCGAAACACTCCAACAAAATCGAAAATGAATAATTTGTCAGTATTTCAAAATTATAGTCCGAATTAACTATTTATCTGAAATATGACAATGCAGTAATTCATGCACACTTCACCACCGATCTTGCTAATGTTGTGCTAGTTTCTAAATTTTTTCCAACCCAGAAAACTATTCAAAATAAACTAGTCCAAAATTTGTGCACGCGACTTACAACGAAAACATTTCTCATCTGATTCTATGATAAACAGTTTAAGATTAGTAATGGTTTTGATCATACAATGGCAACCTCCCATAACTTCATGTCAAACATTGATACGTGCTAAGTATCCAGTTTGGTCATCAAAATCTTCCCGGAACAGAAAGAACCTTTTTCAAACAATTATTCTATAGTAAGAATGTCAATAATCCCCTTTTTTTCCATATCTTGGAAGGTTCACTTGCGCTCAAAAGCTGTTATTAACTTGAGTTAATTATTCATATTCGTAGTGTTTACCATTAAACACCTATTATTTTAGCGAAAAGCATATTTGAAAGACTTAAAGAACAGTTCCAATCATGTTTGTGGCAGTGCTTCCTCTACTGAACACACAACAGAAAGCGCAACACTTCACACCTTATGGTTTCGTCGTTTCTTAACCACACTGATTTCTTCTAGGCTTACTTTCTAATAAAGCTTTCTAAAAAATCCCACTGTTTATTATCAACATTCACCAAAATCCTATCATCACAATTCTATCGAATGCCATATCTTCTAAATATTTGCGTCCTCAATACTACTGTTGCTATAAAAAAAAAAAAAAATGAAGCAAAAAACAAAACTTCGAAGCCATTTCATTCCCAAACTTCAATTTGGAAAGCATTTTTACCCAAATTTCATTATCGACTGTAGAATGCGTCAGATAATAATACAAAGTCATTGCCAATGTTCTTGCCGCTTTTCATTCAATGTAATCAACAACAAAACGGTGACCAAAGTAACCATCTGATTTATCCTTAGCCAACATTTTAATGGCCAAAAAAATTGATTATGAAGCTGCCATTGTGCGCTTAAACATATAAGTAACGGATTCTATCATTATCCGATATTTTTCAAAATGGTGCAGATAGAATTCATCGGCAAATTGGTGTTAGTCTTCTTCAAAAAAATATCAGCGAAACAGATATGACTATGAAAGAGTAATCCTTTTCATTATTCATATACTTTTTAGGTTTATATTCGACATTTCCACTATATTCAGCTCGCTCGTAGATAATTGAAAGTTGACAAGAGCCGCAATTTTCTTTTGGTATATTGTTATCATTGTCAAGTCAAATTTTGTCTCAAGATGGAAATATTTTGGTAGCTTTAAATTGAATATGCAAGAGAATCGACAACCAGCACTTTCTACTCCTTACTGATTTGCTTCAAATAACTTCAGTTGTTGCCATCGACAAATCGAAATGCCAAAAACTGCTGTCTCAAGAACTTCCCGTTGTTCAGTAATCACAACCTTCCTGTCCACAAATAGCACTCAGTCCGAAAGTTTATTGATCTTTCAAGCGTGTCTCCAAATACGACGAAAACGTTAATGAAATCACTTAGTCTTCCTTGCTTACATACTGCTCTACCTATTTGTATTTCAACTGGATATTAATTTCGTGCTCAATCATTTCGCATTATCCAAAATCACTTATACTAGATCTTCAAGAAAGATAGAAAAACAGTTAATAATTATTTTCTTTCTAATGGAGAATGGTGGAACCCACTCTAGATACACGACAAAATTTCTCATTTCTCGCAAAGAAACTAAAATCTTCCTACCTTACTGCTTTGCCTCTAAACCTCATTCTTAAATAGAGGGTAAAGGAAGAAATGGAAAGGTTACAACAAAATTTAAGTAAATTACCGATTACTATGCAGTAAATTGTTGACAGCTCCTGACGTAAAGCTTTTACATTTGAAAACGTGATATGTAAAAGAGAAGAATCACATATGCTCTCGATTACAGTTGTGAAATCCGGCGAACTGACGGGTTCCGCGCTTACTAAAAGCAACTACTACGAGTGGTTTATGTATAAAATCCAGTCACCGTTATGAAACTATTACCTGTGTTGTCTTACCACAACCAGTACCACCAACGATCATTGTTACTTTATGATTACGAATGGTTTTCAGGATTTCTTCCCTCATTGCATAGGTTGGCAAACTTTTACGGAAATTCTCCATTGAGTGCCGTATTGACGTACAAGGTGGAACCAACATCGGTCTATTGAAGCTTGAATGATAGCGACCACCAACTTGCCTGGCTAAAACAAACAAAATGAATACAGCAATTCGATAAAAAACAGAGAAAAATGTCAGAATTACGGCATAAAGCAAATATTTTACACAAAACCAGCCAAAAAAGTTAGATGGGAAGAAAGATGTATATTATCTATCAAATTCTCATATCAAAAGAAATTGGACTGCTATATTCCGTAACTAAGACCAATAAAAAAAATCTCTTTTTATATTAAAATTACTAAAGTGGCTTACTGGAATTGTTTAACATGTTTTTCTCCTATTATTAGACGAAAAATTTACTGAACTGTGCCAATATGAGACGAATTTAAAAATGCTATAATCAAAGGATTATCCATTCTTGTAAAACTATTTCATATCACGCGAATATGTCAGATCAGGAAAGAAGCAAACAGTGCCTTAAAAACATTGCTGTACTTAATAGCAGTTTCTTGACGGGAAGAAAGGAAAAAATAAACTTACTTGCGTTGCCGGATCGTAGGTATAAGTCGATATCACCATAACCTAACGGAAATATGGTCAAGAAACGAGATAATGCTCGTTTTTGGAATATACTCAAAACAATCGGTTCCGAATCTCTAGCATTCGTGTAAGTACACAAATCAACATGTGGAAAACGTGTCACCACAACGCGACGATTACAACCGCTTCTGAAATATTTAAAAGTTTTCCCATAGTTAATGTACATTAATTAAATCATTTACACATAATTAAACTTCATTTATTGAACAATCGATACCCACTACTAATACAACGGATACAAATAGAAAAATACAGTGGTAAATAATCTTACCCGATACTGTGCGACTTCAGACTGCAATTCATGGCTATACAATGCACAATTTTCCTTTTCTCAATTGATAACGGTTCGAGAATAATTTCTAGAAATAAGAGTGAAATAAAAGTAAAACAAAAGCAAGTCACGATGAAATATTTTAAACATATGTATATCAGCAATGTTAACAATTTCCCAAACAGCTAAATACAATTCCACATACTATAATGGCATGCCAAACATTTCGCCTCCCCTGTTATTTATTTCCTTCCTATTCAAAATCCTAACCATCATTCTACCATATAATATTTTCATGTGTTATCAACAATACCACAGCAATCTATAGTAATATCCTGTTAATTAAATAATTTAAATAAAAATAAAAAGGAAAAAAAAAAATTAAATGACTTAAATAAAAATAAAAAAGAAAAAAAAAAGACGAACCAAGAAATGAAAAAAAAATACCTCTTTCGGTACCGCTCCTAAATTCAAGCAACTGTTTGCGAATATTTTCTTCGAATGAATCACCATCATTTTCACGTTCCTCTGCTTCAAACCCATCATCAAAGTCAATAAAATCTGATCGCTGACCAAACGTCTGCGACATATCTGCCTATAATATAATTCTTAAATAATTTATTCCATTATAAAAATTTATCATAAATCACTCAATCATCCAGTATGGTATAATTTTCGTTTCATATTTGGATGAACAGCATGACAGAACAACGTTATAAGCAATACATTTGTTAAGCAGTTTTTCTATGAACTATTTAAGCAGCGCAAAACTACATGTCCATCTTTCAGCATATCTTTGGGATAAGAGCAGATTTATTACAAACACTATTCCTCCAATAACTGATGTAGCTCCATCTGTTAAAAAAAAAAAAAAAAAAAAAAGAAAATGTAATAAAATTTTATGAGATGATGTCACGGAAATCATTAAGCCTTTTATGGTCAAGAAATTCTGTTAGGAATACAAAAAATACCTAATAACCTAGCAGCATCACATCTGAATCAAACCTGTATTCGGACAATATACGTAATATTGATCTATTAAATCATAATTTAACCTTTCTAGTAAAATTTGTTAACTAAGTTACTTCAAAACTATCATTTATCTGTATTTCTTCTCAACAAGACATATACTAAATATCAATATAATTTATATGAAACACTCGACTATTTAAAATGTATTAAGTTTTCGGAAAATTAATATACACTGCATAATATATTTCTTATCAGACCTAAGACAGAATTCAGATTCTTTGATGCTGAATACTTCCAGTAACGCAATTTGATGCCTATCCTTTAGTGTACGGTCTTTTTCCTTGAATTTCACTAAATCACCACTTCTTTCCTTGATTTATTTCCAATTTCCTCGACATTTTCTCCCATATTTCTCCCTTTCTTGAGCAAATCGATCTCAAAAAAGAGCTTTTGCATTTGAATCTATCATATTTTGAAGTTCAAATATGACAAAGGTAAAATAAACTACAATTCGGAATAATGCAAAAAAAAAAAAAAAAAAAAGAAACACGATCATACAGATCATAGCTAAAAAACATAACATACTGACAGATACATGCTTCGTATTTCATGTGTAAGTATAACATTTATTAACATATTCATTAAGCCTATAAAATATGTCAAATAACAAAGGAAAATGTTAGTTAATGGCATAAAAAAAAAGTGAAAAAGTGTTACGCATATTACTAACGTGTCAAACACGCTTAACCTAACACGGGAAACGCTACTTTAACGTGCACATTCCACGTCCACATTGCTCACACATTACAGCTGTCGTTTATTTTTGACGCGGCCCATCGTGAAATACCAACAACGAGGTCGAGATTGCGAAATTTTAAACGTTAATATGCATTTATTGCTTTTTCATCAAATTTTATTTCAGTCAACGAAATCTTCACAATATCTGTTGTCTAATATAGCATGATATTTCATAAATTTTGCCACTTTCTATTACCTCCTGTATTGCTATGTTATTTTTACTCTTACTTTTCATCTCTACCTCTATGATGTTTTGATAAATATCAGTAATCTTTGATTCTTTTCCTTTATACATTCTTTCATCTTGCGGAATTAATGTCAACAAGCAGTAAATAACCATTAAAATGAAGAAATAAATGAATGTTTACACTGTCCTGTCTTCTTCTGTTTACATCAATCTTCCATACTTTCCAGCTCATTTGCTCTCATTTCTTCGCTTCCTCTCCCTGTCTTTTCCCTTCTAACTCTTTCTCTCTCTCTCTCTCTCTTCTCCTCTCTCTTTCCTCTCTTTATTATTTCAGGAGAACCATGCATAAATTTATGATATTTAGTGGCACATTATTTATCACTATTTATCATTTATACACTATTTACTCTTTATCTTATGTCTTCAATGAATCTAAATTAGCCAAGTTTGTAGGCCTAAAGTTAGCAAAGTTTACGAGCCTTAAGATACTAGGGGTCTTAGTAGAGTTTTACTTATAGTCTGAAGATAGTAGTGAAATTTGTAATCTTAAAATAATAAGAGAGTAGTATAGATTACAGTCATTTTATTGTGACCATAAATTCTATTTACATAATTCTTATATTTCAGCATATTTCATAGATTATTGGGGCTATGATTAGTGATTAAAGATTTATACATTTCACACTATATAATTAGAATAAAGCTAGATGAATTAAATATTTTTAATTTATTGATTTGAAATAATACTTATATAACCAAAATTTATAATACACGTAGAACAAATTCTCAATTAATTGTACAGAATTTGTTTATTTGAATTATTGAATCGGTGCACGAAATTGGATCATTCATTCATTCATTTGTGCATTCGTTTTTTTTTTTTTTTATTCTTAAAATTTTCAACTAAATGTCCGAAATTTATTTATCAATCATTCAAACTTGCATTTATTTATGTGAATTTTGTTCACTCATTCGTTTTATTTATTTTCATTGAATTTCTAATTTTTTTTTTCATACTTTCATGTCTGTCCTCTTTGCTTATTTGTTAGTTTGGGAAAGAGAAAAAAAAAACTTTCCTAGTTTAAAAAAAAAGCAAATTATTTCTCAAACGATTATGTCATTCTTTTCAAATTTAATATAAAGGATTTGATTTAAATGTCTTTCTCTTCCCAATTGGGACGGACATATGCTGTGATATTTGATGAAAGTTGGAAAAGAGCAAATCATTAGTATTGATTTTTTAATTGTTCAAATAAACGATGAATGAGTGATTGGTTAAGAGAAATATTTACACTATGAAATAAATTGATAAAAATATTTCTCGCTTGTTCTCGTATTATCTAACTTTCAAATAATTTTCTCTCTGTATAACTCTTGAGAATAGAAAAGGAAAGGTATAGGTATTAGAAATTAGTAGAATCAAAGAATACAATGACATCGACATTTTCTATTGAGTACTTTTTTTTTTTAAAGGTTGTACGAATTAAGGAAACGAGTATTGTCGAATTAAGGAAATGAGTTAAGATCTATCAGAAAAAATCTTTGATATAAATTTTATCTATCGCAAATAGTATGTCCTATCTTTCCTATCTTTTTTTTAAAAGAAATCATTTATCAACTTTAACATGAAATGATATCACTTAATTATAATATAATATGTTCTAAATATATTTAGTCTTAATAACAATAGAAATATTTTTTTTTTTTTTTGTCACAATTTTATTGAACAAATGTAATTA